>NC_041716.1:8687305-9997305 GCF_900700375.1 Denticeps clupeoides | reverse complement strand
GAATTGTGTGTGTGTGCACATGCAGAAACGGCGGGAAAGGGAGATGCAGCAGCAGGTGGAGTGTCAGGATGAGGAGACCCTGGAGCTGAAAGAGACCTACAGCTCATTGCAGCAGGAAGTGGACATCAAAACAAAGAAACTGAAAAAGGCAAGTTTGAGCACATATAAACACATTTACCTCATTCTTTATTCTTTCTTTGCTTTTTATCAGCCGTGCCCAGGTTTGTAGGCCAAGCCTGGCAGTGCTCATTATCTCTTCAATAATTGGCCCATTTCCTGAAGTGAGCTCATGTTTGCACATGACTGGACTTGACTCATTTGCTTCTGCATGGCTATATTTCTGTAGGGAAGTTTTTTTTTTTTCTCACTCTGTTATGATTTTTCTCCTCACATCTCCATCCGTCATCCCATTTATTTCACCCTGTCTCTCATTTAACCTTCTCTCTGTCTTTTCAGCTCTTTGCAAAGCTGCAGGCTGTGAAGTCGGAGATCCAGGATATTCAGGATGCGCATATTAAGGAGAGACAAGAGCTGGGCCAGACTCAGAATGAGCTGACCAGAGAGCTCAAACTAAAGTATGCAAACTCTTCAGTCCCAGTGGATTTAAAAAAACATAAAAAATAAACTATTTTTTTTTCATTTGCATATTTGACTAGTGTAGATTAATAGGCTTGGATTTTTCATTAGTGATTCTCTATTACCCTTTTTATATTATATATTTATATTTAAATTATTTTGATTGCCTGACACAACCTAATAGTTCAGCTTTTTTTCTTATTCTCTGATATATATATATATACACACACACACACACATATATTATATAAAATTTTTTATTTATTTATTTTTTCTTTTTCTCTGTCAGGACACTGATAATGGAAAACTTCATTCCACTGGAGGAGAAGACAAAGACTGAGAACAGGGCCTTCTTTGATGAAGAGGATGATACCTGGAAGCTGCGCCCCATTACCCGTATTGAGGAGTAAGTTAGGAGCGATTGCTGGGAGGATGAGCAGCTGACCCAGCAGAGGGCAGCAAAATTTATATCTGATCTGATAAGTGGTTGAAGAGAAAATGGATGCAAATATAAACCCAAACAAATTCTGTTAAACGACTGTAAAACACATAAAAAGATAAAGATTGAATTTAAGGTCATAAAAAGATTTTGTGTATTAGTCCTTAAATGTCACTGTGTAATCTATACTGCTACCGTTGCATCCCTTCCAGAAAAAGCAGGTCCTTTCCCAGGACTGTAATGTTATCCTGGCTCACTGCAAGATATTAAATTCAAAGAATGCCAGAGAGGCTTCATTTATTTCTAGATTTCTTATTTATTTTCCTTTCAACTTTTTACTATTCTTAAAGTGCTATCATTGAAAATCCCTTTACTGGGACCCAATCTGCAAATAATAACCCAGAACTCAACCTTCTGCATATTAACCTTCTGGTATATTATTAAATATACACATCAGCCGTATTTAATCTGTATTCTCTAAAAATGATTCTTTCCAGCTTGCATTTGCACAGATGTTCAAACATATAGTGGAAGTACATTCCACCACCTAGGAGCCATGACATCTAGAAGAGTCTAGATGAATGCTTCCCTAGTTCCTGAGCACTTGGAGGCAGACCAGCCAGAAATGAGTAACAGTAGACCAGTTTGGAGATGATTGGACAAGTATCTGTAATGTTCCATAGAAGGAATAGACATGAGCGAGAAAGGTTGGAAATGTAAGATGTCAGAAAAGGAATTGTCCATGGTTCATTTCATTTATAATTTAGGCTTGCATCTCATTTTTATCACTAACATCTCTTGCAGTGATCAAAGGATGATGACAAGGCCGGTGTCAGCGGTGGGCTACAGGAGGCCATTGAGTCAGCATGCTCGGCTGGCCATGATGATGCAAGCTGACATCAGATACAGAGTATGGCTCAGCTTTGCTACCTCCTCTTCGATTTCAGTGTCCATGTTATGCTATATCATTTTCCCCTTATTGTCATTCTCAGGCTGAGAACATCATGATGTTAGAGCTGGACATGCCCATTCGGACCACCAAGGAGTACGAGGGCCCGGTTATTGCACCCAAAGTGGCAGCCGCGCTGGAAGATGCCCTGAGGGACGAAGATGAGATCCAGGTGGATGCTGGCGGCTTGCACAGCAGCTTGGGGCTCAGCCCCACTGGGGCTCCTGTTATTGGGGGCCCAACCAAGAAGCCCAAGTCTGGGTGAGAGATCTGATTCTTTGTAATAGAACCCGTGAACTTTTTTGGTTATATCATTTATATTTTTTCATTTCTCCCCAGTCGGCCGAAAACTGGCAAGAAGTCGAGTACCCCAACCTCTGCACACAGCCCTTCCGGCTCAGGGCACCCTCTCTACCCACAATCCCGTGGGCTTGTGCCAAAGTGAACCACCCACCTCCCTGAACCTCTGGGAACCCCAACAAGTCCTGAGGCATGAGACCACCCCCCACTTTCTGTTAACATGTCCAGAGTTCAGGATTTAGCTTCCGGCAGTAGATTCTTCAGTTCTGTAAACTGGCCAGCCATGTCCGTGACCAATTCCGGAACGTTCTCCTAGGACCTCGCGATGCATCGTAACACTAACAATGCAAGACTGAAAATGAAAAGAATTCTTGATCAACAAACTGAAGATCACAGCTGGCCTCCTGTATGTCAGGCAACTGTGTGATGTCATCACTGTGATTACAGTGATGTTGCACGAGAGGTCAGGGGTCCTGCCCTGTCCGACGTGTGGACTGTAACCGGTGTCAGGTGCCAGGTCTACATCTTCATTCCTGATTGGTATAGCAGTTTTTCTGCCATGGGTTTCGGTACTACTGAACCACATGTTTCCTCTGTGTGTGTGTCTGTGTGAGAGAGAGTGTGTATGAAACACAGACTTTGATTTTGTTCCTTTTATGGACTTAAGTTAGGGCAGCTGGTTCTGACAGTTTGTCAGACACATGCTCTCTCTTTCCCTCTGTGTGTTTCAGTGGACCATAACCCTTGGTAATTGACTGTGCGAGATACTTTCTATGCCGGCAGTCTGTAGACTCCGTTTTGCTTGAAGCACCTGAATGGAAGGTCGGATTGATGGATTGGGACTTTTAAAAAAAAAAATTTTTTTTTTTAAGTGCAACACTATACCAAAAACAGCAGGTATCCAGGGTGCCTTAGATTCCCCAAAGCTTTACCAACAATGTGAGGAAGAGGCTGAGAGAATTTCAGACTCCCCTGGGTCTTAGTGTCCCAATACTTTAAATTTGACTGCAAACAGCCATTGGTGACAGGGAAAAAAACAATTGAATGTTGAACTCTATTTAATGGCTGCATATTCACTGCATATTGTGAATGTTCATCCACTTCCAGTTTGCTGCCATTGAGTTCAGCTATTTGAGTAAAGAAAACATAGAGCCCTTCTCAGAAAATGCTGTAGATTTTACCCACATATCCATCGTCTGCCTGAAGACTTTATATACACCACTGGTCAACTCGGTCTCCTTTGTGCCTGAATGGTGTCTGTCGTGGGGCAGACTCCATCTGTGCTACACCACCGGTCTCATAACTCAGCCTTGCTGCCTTTGTCACTAAATGCTGTCCATTTCAGTCACGCTCTATCCTATCCAGTCCTGTCCTGTCCGTACCAGCCTGGGCACTGCCATGGCTTGCTGCTATTATAGGTTCCTTTGACCCCATTGTCTGTCTGTCTGTGTGTGTGTGTGTGTGTCACTTTAGCAGTTATGAAAGAGATTCATTATTATTGCAAGACCATCTATGTCCATATATGTACAGGTAAATATAGATATGTTTTGTTAAATAGATTTTCTTTTATTTTTGGATTTTTTTTTTTTTTTATTATTTATGGTTAAGTACAAATGTATTTTTGTGTTTTCTCTCATATTCATACATTTCCTTGTACTCCGGCAGTACTTGCAATAGTATTTAAGAATATTGCATTTTTACAGCTTCAAATTGATGGAAATGCACACTTTCTGGTTTATATGTCATGCCTGGTGAGAATGATTGATTTTATTGCACATGAAAAACTTTTTAATAGATACTGTATAAAGGCTTGATCAGCACATACTATATAAAAGCCCTTTTGATCAAGCAGCCTCTGTTGGACCACAAAAAGCTGAACACTACCTTACTCAGCATGTTATGAGTTTTACAAACTATTGCAGATTATTCGGTGTGGTCACCAAAATGTGAAATGTGTCTTATATCCGATTAATTTTATGTAGTCACGACCACTGAACCCAAACTAATGTCTTAATCAAGTTTAATGAGAGTTTCAGGACAGAAGCTCAGTTTACGGATTACTGTTCATTGCGCTGTTTTGTTGTCAGGTTTCATTACTGCTTGTCATGTTTGGCCCACTTGGGAATGCAGAGGTTCACAATGCCATCTTCTTCCTTTTATAGTTATTAAAAGAATATGTATTAATATTAAGTGGTGGTGTTTGTGTGTGTTTTTCCCCTTCTCATTAATTAACAGTCAATGTTTTGTTGCCATTCACACTGCACTCTACCCTTATTGGAGGAGTGGGTGGTATGTCTATGGATGCACGACCCTGTTTAACAGGACTAGGCTGTTTAGGATAGCGTGTGATGGGTTCCTACAGGTCAGGGAATTTCAGTAAAACTTACAGTAAATTTCCACAGCGCGAGTCGAGTGAATTTGATCGTCTGGGTCCCATTCAGGGAATTTATAACATAGTGTAGTAGCCAAAACCTGATGTGAAAGCGATTAGTTGTCACATGTGACACAGCACTCAGTGCACACAGTGAGCAGTGGGCAGCCATGACAGGCGCACGGGGAGCAGTGTGTGGGGACGGTGATTTGCTCAGTGGCACCTTGGCGGCTCGGGATTGGAACCGGAAACCTTCTGATTACAAGTCAGCTTAGGCCACCACTGCCCCAGAAGATAATGTAACAAGGACACAGTGTAGGGGTAACACACACAAGCCAGAAAGTCACAGGTTATTGTGCTCAAAACCTCTCCCGCTTTAAATTTGTGCAACTTTTTAGAATGCAAAACACACTTGATAACTTGCCAAACATGCCAGACAAGTGCAAATTTCAAGATATTTGGCCTGTAAATGAAGAATTTATCCAATAAAACATGAAGAGGATGTCAGAGATGGAGTTGAGGTTTTGGTCTGTTCCATTCAACACGCCAAGCTTATATTCAACAATGACGTAAATGCAATTTTGAATTCTATAACCCCTTTAAATGGCCTTTTCTGCTCAGCACCAAAACGTATTTGCCATTTCTTTGTACGGGAGATCATGGAAATTATGCTTTTTGGTCAGGGAAAGTCATGTAAAAGTCAGGGAATTTTAATTCTGATTTAGAGTGAGACTTGTTGGACGCTATAAGCAGGACGTGAAAATGGGGAGTGAAGGCAAAGCATTAATGAACTATGACACAGATATATCACACACAAAACCCCAGTAAATGATCCAGTAAAATTAACTTATAATACATAAATATAAACTTTTCTAACAAGATTTGAATTTGCATGTGGTGTTATTTTGTGTGCTTTACCGATTTAGAAGAATATTTTCATGTTGCTCTATAAGATGTGGCGTATGGGGAGCGTTTGTCGGTCTCTGGTTTACTAGTTTTCTTCTTTATACTTTTGCCTTCTGGGTGTCTGAAATAATTATACACCAACCAAAGGGGCTGGGCAGGAAGTAAGGTTTTTCCTCTCCAAGATGCAGATAACTTACAAGAAGTCCTTTCTTGTTTGAATTTATTTTATTAGCGCGAAGACAAACTTGATGTGACATCAAGTGCACAGTACACTCTTCATGCCGTACGTCTATAAAAGCACTGCAGCAATTGGCCCTTCATTTTTCATTTTTCTATTACTGATACCTGTAAAAGCCTACATGAATTCAATTTTGGAATAAAAAAGGGCATAATTTATAGGCAATAAAGCCATTACTTTCAAAAAGGCATATGCCCTGTTAATTGTCACTATTCCCAACGTTAAAAAAGGCCCCCAAATGTTCAACTTTACAGCAGTCAGAAAACAAATGAAATGACAAAATGGCACGGTTATATTTTGCTCCCAAACAGTATAATTTTCAATTAGTATGGGAAAAAAAAAGAAAACAATACCCCCCCCCTCATGTCAAACATTAAAGCGTATAATAATAAATCAACCAACACTCAACATTCTGGAAAAGCATAAAGCTGGTGACAAAAAAAAATTCCAAGTTAAGTAACAAAGAAATACAAATGGAGAAAAAGATATATATATATTTAGACAAATCCTCATTATGTACAAAAACTACTTTTATCTCCCCCCCGTTGCACCATTGTGCTGGTATGTGTCACCTTCCCGTGAAGCAGCGGACAAAATGCAAATATCACCAGACAATTAAACATAAAAAACGTCTAATATTTCCGTTATTTTTTTTTTTTTTTTCGTTCTGCTTCCGATACTGGACAACTAATACATTTATAAAATCAGACAACATATTGCAATATACTGTAACAAAGTATCAATGCAAAGTAATAGACCGAAGACTGGAAATATTGCCATAATGAAACAGTTCTCTACAAACTGAAGTGATCATAATTGCGTAGGTGGACACAGTAGATGAATCCCCATAATAAACGAAGAACGAATACACACAGAACATGATAACAGAACAGAGACAGGATGCCGCAGAGAGTGTAGGAGCGCAATAGAGATGTACAGTACAGTCAAAATCCAATCATTATATGGACCAAACTGGAGAACACCAGACCAAAGGTCTCCCCATTCCCTCACACACGCACAAAACATTGCAATGCTTTAGCAATTCGTCTCTGTCCTCAGCAACATCTTCACAACATCAATCAGCAAAAAGCATCCTGCCAACCTGATCCCAGTTCATCTGAAAAGTAAATGGTCTGAACAGAGATACGAGCACAATAGTGTCACCACCCCGAACCCCTAGCGTCACACCCTGACAGCTAACAATGTGAAGAGTGGACCACCTGTCCGTGTGTCATTTTGGGAGAAGGGTGGGGTGAAGGTCTTCTGCTTATTTCTCGCGGTAGTACAGCAGGTACATCTTCAGTGGCTCAGGTAGAGGCAATCCCAAGATCCTCTCCCGGAGGAGATTGACAGGCGGCTCAGGTGGGGCTTCAGCCCGGCCCGCCTCGTCTCCCTCGTCTCGTCTCTGCCCCTCCTCCCCATCATCGTCCTCGAGCTTGTAGTCTCCTCGCTTGCAGCACAGTTGCTCCAATTCTTCCTCCTCCTCCTCTTCTTCCTCCGCCGCCTTGTGGCTGCTGTAGTCCATCAGTGAGGGGATGGCGGAGTCGCGGAGGACGAGGGAGTCGTCGCGGCGGCGGTATAGGCGCAGACGTTTCAAACGGGGCCCGTAGCGATGCATGGCTCGGGCTCCGGTGAACGGCGCACCATGATTCTTGATTCGGCACTCGGACATGCCGCAGGTGGTCCTCAGCGTGTGCCGAATGGACAGACGGGCCAGATCCTGCAGAGTCCGCACCTCAAACAAGGCTGGTGAGACAGAGCATTTACGCATTCAGTTTCTTAAAAGAGGCAATTAAAAACTTCATCAATCAGTTTCCACAAAACAAAGCCACTTTTTCATACTAGCTTTGTCTATGGCATCCATTCCATTATTTGTTGAATTTCAACACACCTTCTTCAACATAATGTGGCCATACTTTATGACCAAATAGTGGGTATACTCACTTACCCTTATTGTATTTTCTACCAATTTCAGCTAATAAATGTTCCTGATAATGTAAATAGTATGCAAAATACTACACAAAATATGTAATACTTTACAGATACAGGCCCATAATCTGACAAACACGTGAAGAAATGATATATACATTTTTAATACTAATGTTAATAAATAAGATGTTGTAAAAGCTGTATGCTGCATAGTAGATCTGCATAGTTTTACACAAACCTATTTCTAATTCTAACTTTGCTTTTAATAAAAGACATGTGTAACTGTACTTTACTTACGTAGAGGGACTGCCTTGACTTTACCGCTGCTGTCGTGCCGTGGCTGCACAAGTGGAGCAAAGGACACGGCGATGATCTTTTTGGTGTCCCAGGTATTTTGCCCTGTGCGGGTGATCCTGGTCAACTGAAGAGAAAACTTCGATGTTTGTCCTCTGCGTGTATTTTCAGCAACTTTGTGCATAGCCATAATGCAGCTTGTATCCATAGAACATTTACATTTTTCAGCGTGATAACATAAACTTAAGTTAAATGGAGTAATTTCAGCCAGAGTGGAGCTGTTAAGTCACCCTTCATTGGGTTTATAAAACATTGCAATGGTGCATTTCTCACCTTCTCCTCCAGAGGAAGCACCAGGATGCCTCCAACTTTAAGCAGGTTCCTCATGTAGTTCTCATGTTCTCTCTGCACCCCTGCCCCGCAGTACACACGGTCATACTTCCGGCTGTCAGGTGGGATCTCCAGACAGTTTCCAACAACGAAGGAGGGTTCGCAGAACTCAAACCTGCCACCCAGTGACAATTCAGAAAGGACTCCAAATCACAATCAGCAACTGAAAAGATTCTGCTTACTTGTCAAAGCTGTCACTGGTTTTGATGAAGAGGTCTAGTTTCTGGTAGGCGTACTCGATAACATCTGCATGTAGCTCCACGCCATGGTTTACACCATAAGAACCTGGTGAAAAAGAATCATGGGAGAATTAAAGTGGCATCACATGAATACTTGTGATACTGTGCTCTGAACTTTAGGTGCCCCGATTGCCTGGATACACACAGTTAAATCAGTAAGGTAATTCCAGAGAGAATTGCAAAAGTGGTAGCAGGTAGTCCCTTCACACAGTGTACTGCATTGTTCTTAAAGTGGGGTCTTCCGGGAAATTTATTTTGAATGGGAAATCCAATAACTGCGTTAGAGAACTGGTAAGAACCAGTAAGAAACATGTCAACAGGCTAATGCTAGTGGAAAAGCTCTAAGGATCCTACATGTCCATTCATCAATATGTTGGTTGTACTTTCGTTTCTCATGAAAAACTGGCTGTAATTTCACTTTTTGTGAAAATGTATTTGCATGTTGGCAACAAACAGCTACGCTAACGCTAATACAAGCATGCACAAGATACTGATGTTTGGAAAAGCTGGTGAAGAAAAGTTTAACAGTCGCCTATCATGAAAATTTCACTTTGTGAGATTATTTATCATTAATACGAGTTCTCCCAGCCTGTCTATGGTCCTGCAGTGGCTAGAAATGGTGATATGTATAAAGAGAGCTTTGGCCGTTCAAAGAGCGGCAGCTAAGACAGTTGGATCTGGAATTTGTCCCCTTATGTCGTCATAAGGGGAAAGGTTACCCCTTTCTCCTGCTTTGTCCGCCAAGAGAATCTCCCTCCCCTAAAAAAGGAACTCCACCGACCCTCATGGCATGAAAACGTGTGAAGCATTACAGTTGCTCTGTGATTGGAGGTAAAATGATGAGCACAAATGTATTTTTTTTTAGTTCCGTCATGGTAGACTCTGAGGAAACAGTGGGTTAATTATATTGTTTTCAGGAAAAAATGCCGACACGACTTCCTGTTCGTGCCAAACATTCTGGTTGGTGAATGGTGTTGATTACATTCATTTCCATGAATGGCCACTCAGTGGTGGCCTAGGGGTTGAGGAAGCGGCCCTGTAATCAGAAGGTTCCCGATCTGCCAAGGTGCTATCTGAGGTGCCACCGTTCACTAAGGGCGATGGGTTAAATGCAGAGGACAAATTTCACTGTGTGCACCGTGTGCTGTGTAATCACTTCACTTTATAGCCGCTCTCCTCCACATTATCATTTAAAGCTACAGACACAGAAATGGCGCGTCTTGGGGAAATCTCATTGTGGGACTGGCTGGAAGTGGCTGTAATTCTGTACCAAGGCTGAATTTTGCAGAGACACTTCAGATATAATATTAGGGGACCACTAAGACCAATATAAAAAACAAAAAAAAGTTAATGTCATGGGACCTAAATATGAACCTCTCAATATTTTGCATTTTGCTTAAAAACTACACTGAACATAAATCCCTTATTGTTAATATTTACATTTACAGCATTTATCAGACGCCCTTATCCAGAGCGACTTACAATCAGTAGTTACAGGGACAGTCCCCCTGGTTCAACTTAGGGTTAGGTGAATTGCTCAGGGACACAATGGTAGTAGGTGGGATTTGAACCTGGGTCTTCTGGTTCATAGGTGAGTGTGTTACCCACTAGCCTACTACCACTACCAAGACTACTACCACTACCACTAGGCTACTACCACCCTCTGATAAATGCGGTAAATGTAATATTTACAAATGGTTGATGCAAACAACAACACATCCAAATGTATTGACACAAAAACACAAATCAAATGAAGCTTGAAATATCGCTGTGAAAATCAATCATGTAGCTGTCGGTTTTGTTGCTAGGCAACATTAGAAGACTCTAATCTTTGGTGAAAATGCATGACAGACTCTAAGCACTGGCTGTTTTGTAATTTGTTTTATAACAATGACACTACACCTACAACGACTTTGTAACACCTTATTCTGCCATCTCTGACTCATCTGGCGCTAGTGCCTTTCGGCAATAATCTCACACCAAATCATTCCCATTATATATAAGAATCCTTCCACTCACATTTGCTGCTGATCAAAAGACTATTATTTCCGAAGGACTTGGTAGAGGACAAGCTTTTAGTAGACAAACTAGACTGACTGCATTGAGAGAAGCTCCAAGCAGTGATGCAAGTCTGGGCAGTTTTTGAATTGGAACAAGAATCGGCCTGCTCGGTAAACAATTCTATAAAAATATGCACCAATAATCATACACTACTCATCCTCTAAGCATTTAAATCGGGCTGCACGCATGACACCCGATCATCACCTAGAAATCTGACCAAATTTGGCAACCCTGAGATGGAACGTGATAGAATAAAACATTAATAATAAATAAAATAAAAAAAATAAAAAAAGAAGAATAAAACCACTAGAAGAACGCTGTCTTACACCAATGGGAAAAATTTCCACCGCCTCCCTTTTATCAGCAATGCTGGATACACCCACCTAATATCAAGCCCACCATGGTGCTCAGGTAGCCCGTGCCGCTGCCCAGGTTCAGGAAGGAAAGGCCGGGCTGGAGGTCCAGCGCCTCCATCACCTCGGAGTAAATACATGGTGCCGACAGGTGAATGTTGCCGTGCCTCCATGCCAGGTCTTTGTAGGCGTTGTCGCGGTACTCCTCCAGGTAGTAGTCGGCGCGGTCGATGGCCCGGAAGGCGCGCTCCACCAGTCCCGAGCGGATGTAGTGCGCCTCCTTCAGGTTGTCGATCAGCTCGTCGTTGTCCTCTCCTGCACTTACTGCCCCACCCATGCTGAGCTGAGAGTGTCCCTTTTCGGTACAAAAACAATGTGAAAAAGAAAGGAAAACTCATTGGCCACTTTATTAAAAACACACAATGTATGAGGTGGACCTACAGTCTGTCGCAGCAGAAATGACTTAGGAAAATATCCAAACCCACAATCTGGTAAAAATATGCAAATATACTTAATAAAAGTAAAAAAAACTCGTAGATGCCCTGGACGATTTCCTTTTTCCCTCCAGTTAGTGTCAAATAGCAAAGGGCCGTAAGGGTAAATCCAAACTTGATTTGGCATGGCTACAGCAAACAGGGAAACTTTTTTTAAAAGAATGGTAAAGCACCGCTGCCCCTCAACCCCTCCTGTCCGGGAATTCAAACCGTTTAGGGGCGTCACACGGCGGTGTCCTGGGCATCGAATGCGTTTCAAGTGTAAATAAGGACACTGGCGGCACAAGCAGTTATAACCCCACCGAAGAATGATCGGAGAAAGGAAGCCAAATGGCGATGCGCCGTTCACATTCAGGTGCGATTCCCTTTCATTTCTGGGCCTTTGAGGCCTTTTGCTGTTGTTGGCTATACGACCACAATCAATCAAATTCAACTTGGACTACATATAAAAAAAACTTACATTAAAAAAAAAAAAAAAAAAAAAATATATATATATATATATATATATATATATATATGACTATACGTTTGCAAAATGCAACATCTTCAGTGCCGTGCAGGTTTATCGGTGTCGGGAGAACAAACCAAAAACAATAAACACAAGAAAAACGAAGCCATTATGGTGGCGAGGAGAGAATGAAGCACGAATGAACGCGTCTGCCCGGCGCCATCGGAGGAGACGCTGCTGATCTGGCAAAGCGGTGGGCGCTTCATACCGCGATTTTTTGGTTTTTGTGACCATGATGATGATGATGTTGTTGTTGTTGTTGTTTGGGAACACACATGGCCTACTTGTCCACCGCGTGACGCTGCAGCGCTGAAAGGACTCGGGACAAAACGGCGTTTTTTTGTTTTTTTTTGTCGGGGGCAATAATACTTCCTGATAAAGCCGCAGTCTTTAAAACGAACACGGTCGGAAACAGAATCGCGTTAAAAAAAGCGTCTCCGTTCTGGGGAGAAAAAAGAACCGCGAGCCGAACGCGGTGCCGCTGAGCCGATTACCGAGCCGAGAGGGATGCAAAGCCGCCGAACAAAACGCGCGACCAACGCGGCCGACCGACCGAGCGTCAAAATGGCCAGAGCGACGGGCCGTTGTTGTTGTTGTTTTTACCGTGGAACTGAAGAGCTGCGTCGCCGTTTCACGCACGACCGCGGCGCTTCGGCGCTTGCACCGCTTTCCGTCGGAGCCCCGCTGCTGCGTTGCATGTAAACACGCTGACGTCACACGCCGTGACGTCAGCGGCGTGGCGTGCGGACGTGAAATAGTGACCCGCTGCGCACATTGTGCCGCAGGTTGCGTGGAAATACGCGCTCACCTTTTTTTCACCTTGTTCATTTCTTTTGGCTCTTTGACCACTGTTATAATTAGTAGTAGCCTAGTGGGTAACACACTCGCCTATGAACCAGACCCAGGTTCGAATCCCACTTACTACCATTGTGTCCAGTTGCTCCAGGTGGGGGCTGTCCTGTAACTACTGACTGTAAGTCGCTCTGGATAAGGGCGTCTGATAAATGCTGTAAATGCAAATAATTAGTCTTTCCTTATATTTCCCCTTTAGTCCATCCATCCTTGAGGCCGAACTTATTAGCCCCAGGAGTTTTCCTAAACGGCTTCCCAATGTTTGCAGCATTGATGAAACGTAATACAATCAAATATTCTCCAGTATTATTTAGTAGCTTTTGGTAGATTTTTAGGCTTGCTTTATATCAAATATAGTAAAAAATTGGGGTGGTCAAAAATGTTAGCCCCATGTGAAAGTGGCTTGGCTTGGCTTGGCTTCTGAACAACATTCAACCAGCATAAAAAGACTCAAAGGAACAGGGCACTGGAACACACAAGAGGGACTACTTTTTTAATCGCGGTGGGCCTCAGGGCCTTTGTCGTGTAGAATCTACCACTCCCACGACGGGTTACAGTGGTGAAGCGACAATAGGATCTGATTCCGGTCAGAGAATCAGGAGCCTGGAGGCCAGCTTATCAGTTATCTTATTTATTGACGAATTTGAGTGTATGTCTGTTTGTGTGTGGTCTACAGGAAACAGAGAAAGCATACATAAGCAAACACGCAACACAGCATGATATGATACACAACACTGATTAATAACACTGCTTACAGGAACCTAACATGAAACAGACAATACAGTCATACATAAGCAGCTAACCAGCACTAGAACATATTACCTAGAATATAAATATAGGTAGCAAAAACACAGGAAAAATATTGAACTTTGTTAGCTTAGTGCTAAAAAAAACAGAAGAGCCTGAACAACACTCCTCAGCACTCCGTCATGAATGCACACATTTACATGTGAAAAAATATGCGTGGCTCATTAGGTGTCACACTCTAATCGGACCACATAGAAACAGCTAACCAAATCTGGTTCAGCCCAAAGTCTTTCTGACAGCCTTCATCCCAAAAGAACCCCATTACACAAAGAGTGGCACATTAGTGGCTGACTGAAATGAAAATGAACATTTGATGTGTAAAGATGAGTTTTGGAAGTCTGTGCTTGGGTATGATTAAACTGGAACTGTTTAGGCACATGGATGTTGCTTGTGTTTGGTGAAGAAAGGTAGAGGCCTTTAACCCTAGCAACACAGTTCCGACAGTTAAGCATGGTGGTGGGAGCATCATGCTGTGCGGTTGTTTTGCAGCCTCAGGTACAGGGAGCCTTGTTCAGGTGCATGGCATCATGAAAACCATTATGTTGACATGTTGAAAGTGAAAGAAAAGAAAGTGAAGTGATTGTGAAATGCTGCAGCACAGCACACGGTGACACAACGATATGTGTCCTCTGCTTTTAACCATCACCCTTGGTGAGCAGTGGGCAGCCATGACAGGCGCCCGGGGAGCAGTGTGTGGGGACGGTGCTTTGCTCAGTTGCACCTCAGCGGATTGGGGTTCGAACTGGCAACCTTCTGATTTTCGGGTCTTTATGCTTCCTTAACTGGTAGGCCACCACTGCCCCAGTGAGGGAGAATATGCAAAAATCTTTTCGTTGTCTAGGTTTAGGTCAGGCCTTCCAACAAGACAATGACACAAAGCATGAGGATGTCTCATTTTTTTCTGTCTGTCTATCTGCACCGTACCATGCAGTTTCCCTTCGCAAATATTTATGAAAAAAAATGTTTCTTCCTGATGAACTCAGTGTGGTACTGTGATTGGATAAGCTAAGTGGTATCGGTGGTAAGGGCAGCTTTAATACTTCAACATACCCACATCTTGTAATAAATAATCAGCTCCCATCAAGGTGTGCCGTTAACACTTTAGTGGACACCGAAGAGAACCACCACACTCAGTAGACACTGCACCAGGGTATGCTACCGACCCCACCCACATACACACACTGGGGATACATTTAAATTTGTCCGTAGCCAGTGAGACCATCTTGCCAAAAAGCAGCCCCAAGGTTTGGCTCTAACTCTGTACACTACACAACCAGGTACTCCACATAAAATTGCCCCCCCCACTATCTTACTCCGGGCTAATAAATAGTCCCCCTTTTTTTTTGCCGCCTGTGGTGATAGCCAACCACGAAGCCTCTTTTCATGTGACCACGTGACTCCTAGCCGCAGCTACCCTCCCCTCTCCATTAAAAAAAACTTTCCCACCCATCTCATTGTAGCCAGTGTAAGTGCATCAGATGATTTACCACGCCACGGAGTAGGGAAGGTCTGTATTAACAATCCTCATTACAATACTTTACACAGCGCCATGCTTCCAGTTTTGTGGACACAGTTTGGGAAAGGTCCTTGTCTATTCCACCATGTCTATTCCATCCATATAGTCATGGTTGACTAGAGAACTTGACAGGCCTGCACCGACTCCCGACCTCAACCCGTTTAGGAAGTTATAGCTGCACTGGCGGCAGCCAACTCTGGATTGGACCGTCTGTTGATGATGTTGTCCTGAGCTGTCCTGAGAAACCCAGCCTCTGGGGACGCATGTAACCAGTCGTTTCTTGGTTCCAGTCCCAAGTATGGGTAAAGGAGGGGAAGGGGGTGTTGCATCAGGAAGGGTATCATCCCCAGCAAAGATCAAAGAAGTGCATTGTGCTTCCAGTGAAGGGAACTTATGTTCTCTCCACCTACATCCAAGTACTCATCACTCAAGAAAAAGGTAGACCTGCAGTGGATCAGTGTTATTTGCTCTTTATTAAGGTTTCCCCATAGATAACATTAAATGAAACATACGCCCACAATAACAGACATTACTGTTCCTGGTTTAACACTGACACGGGAACACAGTACAGGGTTACACAGACACAGCCACAATCCAGACCCAACTACAGAGTTCACTTACAAAAAAAATAAAATGAAATAAATAATAAAGAAATAAACTGAAATCAAAAAGAGATATCTGAACACACACATCCAAGGTCTCTCCTGCTCTACAAAATGGCACAGTAGTAAAGAAATAACAGCCTCTACAAAAAGTAACAAAAAATCAATAGTGTCTATCAATAGAGAAGGACTTTGTTTTTTGGAAGTACCCACTTTCTCTTCATTTTCCTGTAAGGAAAGAAACACCAGTGCCTAGAAAATTAGCAGTAAAAATAGTTTATCTCTTTAAAAATGTATTAGCAGGACAAACCTTGGCTGTGTTGTTGGTGTTACAAACTTTTTTTTTGTAGATTTTTTTGTCTTTAATACAACAATGATAACACTGTCTTCTGAATACAAATTTGTACAGGGTTCTACTGGTGCCAAAGTAATGCCCTATGCACAAATGAATTTGTTATCCTCTGAAAATTCCAATCTTTGCCTCGCCAGAACTTGACTGATCGTTTTTGTATAATACCTGAATCATCACTGTGAACATTTTTTTTCTTCAAATTATTTCTTCTGCTGATTATTTTAGTCTCAGTAACAAAAAAAGAAAGTGTCTAAATGCCATAACAGGTTACAATTATTTGCCTGTCCTCAGTCCCAGGCACATCTAACATGTTTTTTTTTTTTCCAGAGTCAAAATCCAACCCACCCCACCCCAATCCCACCACATCCCCACCCAATAAGCACCTAACCCCACCCAGTTCCCCTGTCCCTCGCCTCGAACATCCTGAGCAAAAATTTGAGTTCCCAAATGTAAACATACCCTTTCCAGCAGTGAGTGGAGCGAGAAAGGCACACATGATGAAATCACACACAGTACGGAGCTATAGTTCCTACAAGGGTAAATTTGGTCATGTCAGCTGAACGGAACAGACTACTGCCTTCCCCCTGTGTGGTTGTGTGTGTATGTTTCAGACGATGCATCCTGATCATACATTACTTTTTTTCTTTTCCCTGTCCGTTATAATACGACATGTAAATGACTGGCTATCACTGATCTGTGGTAATTAGGCGCGTGATAAGGGGCTGTGGTTTTTATATTAAGCTGTGTGCCGCGCCACAGGATGCTGCTGATGCAAGAACCACAGGGTTCAAATGTTTACTGAAGAGAACCATCATAACATTATTTATCTTCAATTAGCATAGTGCTCGAGCTGTGACTGACACCGAAACAGCACCACCGAGCATTGCTCAGCTCACAATGCCATTCACTGACACAGTTCTCAGCCGCATGTCTTCCCTGACAAACCCCAGTTTTAAAGCATGACATTCTCACTCTTAGGCTTTACGGCCAATGGTATGAAGATATGGCTGTTCTTATTAATGACCTTCTGTGCAATTAATACTGCCAATTGTTAAAAATGTCTGATATGGCTAATTAAAGACCGACAAAAAGGGCAATGTTATACACATTATAAAAATAGAATAAAATTAGATCATTTTGGGACAACATATTCTGTGTATTTGGATGCAGTATTCCCATTTGTCTGAAGGCTTTTTGACAAAAAAATGACACCAGGTGTCACCCTCAGCAACGTGTTACAATCCAAACATTACTGAAAGGTTTTTTGAAATACTGTCATTAAATAGGCAAAATTTTTTCCTACAGATGACAGACTGATCTGAGAGGCAGCAGTCATCTCGCTTGTGTCACTGCGCTCTGAGCGAGCCAATGGCCAACACATTATCACTCAAACTCTGACCCAGGTCTGAATCCAAATGGAACCGGTTGGCCTTGAAAACTCATATTTGTTCTCTTGCTATCAACAGACGGAGCTGCAGCTTATGCTTGAAGACATTTTCCCGTACTACTTTGGATCCTAAGTGTCCACTGAAACAAAAGCCTTCTGCAATGAGCTAAGCACATCCGACAGAGCACACAGATCTACAATGAACAGCATACAAACACGCACAACATTTTAAAATACTCTAATCCCGGCAAATGAAGTACACTCATATTGGCAGAAGTCATGCCTGTTACACATCTGGGACCCATAGAGTTCTGGTTTTTACTATAAAAAAACATGATTTACATTAAAAATACTACATACCATTTTCACACAAGCACAATCTGAGGACAAAACAAGCTGTTTGGCAGTTGACAGGCATAATGTCAGTATTTTTTTACCCCCTCCCTACTGTTTCGCATGTTTGTATTTGCCTTGCTTGTTCCATCGTATACATGACTATACAACACTCAGAGAGGAGAATCACCATGATGTGCATTAAACTGGATCTACTCGGCTGCAGTCCACTTCTAATGCCCAAACAGAAAGCAAAGTATCTGGTCAGCTCTGACCAAATGACATGAGGATGACATACACGCACATTCGCAAGCCAATAAACTGAAACAAACAAACAAGCAAAAAAAAAAACCAAATCAGCAAACAATAAAATATTGGCATCTATGGAAATGCATTTTTACATTTGTAGAAAAACATGACTATCCTACATCCACACCTGACTTGAGGAATTATTGGGTTTGTCACTGTTTCGCTACTGACAACTCTCACAGCTTTTAGACATGTTAGGTTTTTTTTTTTTTTCAGATAAGCTACAACAAGAGAAAAAGAGATACACTGGAAAAATATATGTATGCTTTTTTATATTTAGATATATATAGCTTCATCTTCATTTTATACAGAATGTACGTATATAATGTATTTATGGCCGTATTGGCAAAGAAATAAAGGCATCTGTAACAATCAAGACTATTTTATGCCATGGTCACATGACCAAAAAGTAGCTGCTGTAAAGGACCAGTAACAAAAGCGAGGGGTAGTGGCACTTTGTGCATCAAAAATTAAATGAAGAATAAGGCTACAAGGGTGTATGCTTATTTGATATCACTTGTCTAAAAATATTCATTTAAGGAGTAAAATTGATGAAGAAGGCATACAAACAACTGTGATGCAGTTCCAAGACATTTGGCTCAAATATCGTAATTATTTTTTCCCTGCACAAGGACGTAAAAAGAAAAAAGAACCAATCAGTCCTTTTTGCTCAATTTCGAATTCTGTTTCCTTATGAAACATGCCATCCAAAAATTATGGGACTGGGTCAAAGTTGGAACTACAGCACTGGAATTACTTTCTTTACATTCATACAGGAAGAACTGCTGGTATGCAAAAGAACCCTTCGATAATCAAATGCTAATTTACATTTTTACTTGTTTTGTTTTTACTTTATTTAAATATCAGCAGAGGATATAAGACTACTTAGACCCAGTCATCACAAACACACAGACATTACAGAAAATTAACAAACATATCACAGTTCATTAGTTCTTAAATATTAAATAAACAATAAATACATTTGTGAAATTTTGCATTAGCTATGGGAAAGCAAAAACAACTGGCAAAAAACTGGCAAGAAATTACCAAAGACATTACCAGGTAAAAATATTTGCACTTAAAATGTTTAAAAAAGGAAAACAACATACACAAAAAAAATTAATGGTGGGTTCTTTTGTAGAATTATAATGTATTTTTGTTAATATATGGGTGTATTAGATTCATTGTTTCATACTTCATGGCCACTGAAAGTATGATTAAATAAAATTGCATTAATTATTAAATACGATTTTTAAATAATATGTTAAATAAATAGAAAATGTTAAAATAAAAATAGGAATAAAATAGGAATAAATTACTTTTACAGCAAATAATTTCTATAACAATAATAATAATTAAACAACAAAATATTGAAATGAAGTGCAATTGCAATGTTTATAAATAGTATAAATTTGTAGCTGGAATTTATTTACACAGTATGTGTTTTGGAAGTGTTTCCTTACGTGATTTATCACTCAGTAGTAGGGGGTGCTACAGATTTCTCCCTCCATGGGGAAGGAAGTGAAACAACGTTACTGACATTATCAGGGGATAAAAGGTCATCTGCCTCTCACGTCAGGAGTCTTCGCCTGGTTGCTATGTGACGCCATTCTTGTAGATATGCACGATGGTCAGCAAGCTTTCAGCCATGTTCATTATATGTTTCATCCTTGCATTAATCTTTTCCTATGTTCATGAAGACTTTATTTGGTTTTGGGGGGTATTTGGAGTGGCATCTTCCCTGAAGCACGTAGATTTGGTCACATGATTCAGTTGGGTAGCTTGCTTCTTCCTTTCCCTTGGCAGGTAATATATATTCGAAGAAGTGAAGTGCCCTCTACTGGTTTGTGAGCAGAAAGCAAAAAATAAAAGGAGACATAAAGGATCAACGCTGAACTTCATAAATCAGGCTGAAGGATTTTGGTTTTGTAGTGCTTCTAGTTTAGTAGTGCCACCAGCATTTGGTCCTTGTTTCTCTCATTATTTAATTCCCTATTTTGTGTTGCAGGACTCCCTGGGATGAAGGTTCAGCTGCTGTTTTTAATACACCTGAATGCTCCCTTTTATTAAGAAAAAATCTGTTTCTCTCCTCCGTTCAGAATACACTCACTCCATCTTCTTTTCTTCTCTTTTTTTCTGTTCTGCTGTTCTCTTTGTGCGGTTTGGGAATTTATTCAGACCTTGATGCCCTTCACTGCCTGGTTGATGGTCTCCAGCAGGGCCTTGTTCTCCGGGTTCTGGTAGCAGTCTTTGTTGGTGTACATGTCAGTCAGGGTGCTCACATAGCTGTCGAAGTTTTGCTCAGTGATGGGCTCGTGCTGGGTAGCAAAAAAAAAAAGGAACAATACAGTGCTGGTAAAAGCTGCAGGAATTGCAGCGTATGTTGCACAGTGTGTGTGTGTATATCTATATACATATATAGAAAGAGGGGGTGAGAGAGGGAGAGAAGATTATGGTCATATGGGCAAGCTGGGTAAAACGATCAGTTTTTGTCCTCTGCAAAGCTGGTAAGATATCATTTACATGACTTAAAGTACAAATGAAGAAAGTCTTTGTACCATTTTCTGCCTTGTTTCTTTAAGCAGTGCAAAATCCTGCATTACTGTTGTATTACTGGCTACTGGTACGGTTGTTAGATTGATTGGCAGTGGCATTTTTGTGTGACTTTGGGGAGCCCTGTACATCCTGCTGTTATACTGCAATAAATAAATAAATAAATACTAAAAATATGTCGGCAACTCAGTGCAATATTTCTGAGCAGCTCACTCAGGCTGAGAAAATTCAGATTGCATCATTTCCTCATTATATTTTCATGGATTTTCTGTTCCTATCCAGTTTTTTCCCTACTTGCAACTCACTGAATGTTTGTAACACTTGCAACTGGCGTAGATGCAAATGTGCTTTTTCCTTTGGCATGAGGGACTCATAAGCAACTCACCATGTGGGGAAGGCGGATGTTAGCAAGGCTGTGGATGAGTGCCTGACTCAGGCCGGACAGCTCCATGAACAGGGCTTCGTTCTGCTCCTCTATCATCTTATTCTCCTCCTCAATGTTCTTCAGGTTCTTCTCCATGGAGGAGATCTGCAGAAAAGCACGCAGGTAAATCTGCAATGGTCACTCCAAAAATGATTCTGCACACTACCTGACAATATCCTACCTGACAATAAAACCTCGCAGATTTCACCATATAAATCAGAAGAATAAACTCGCCCCTTTTCTTAAATCCTGGTCAGCTGAAATTCTAAGGCAAGCACTCTCACGCCTCCTGCACAGCTATGAACCGAACGTTTATGTCATCATAGGCACTCTAATTTATTTAAAATGCTGCAGAAAAGTAGCAGCAGTGCACTTTAGACGAGGCATGAAAAGCCCTTCTTCAGCCTGTTCAGGCAAAACGCTTATGTCTTTATATCAATAAATCTCTACAAATGCACTTTGCCCGGCTGCAAGATATTCTGCACATTGTACAGCCGCTGGACTGGATTTATTATTGCGCTGCACCTGCAGAACTTACACAATAACTCTGTACCTGTGTTTGGAGGTTGACCATATCGGCCTCTATTTCATTGTTGGACTCGTTCAGTTCATTGATTTCCTTGTTCAGCTGTTTGATGTCTTCATCATTATCAAGAACTGGAAGGAGGAACGGAATTAAAATGAGTGCGGGAAAAGAAGGCCAAGCACACAGTATGGTGATGAAACTTGTATATTAGAGAAGGATGGAAGGATGAGATGGCTTACCATCACTAGCCCTGAATTTGGTGCTGATGAAATCGTCTCCAGGGAACCTGGCTTTCCTCTTGGCAAAAGAGGCTCTTGGACAACCAGAGAGACTGGCAACACACAGATCCAGACATCAACATGGATGTTTTTGTCATCAAATGGCAACTAATAGATGCACAGTCTATTAAACCACAATCTATGATTTTCACAGCCCATGACCCTGGTGACCCCCAGACCACACAACAATTCAGAGTTGCCAGTTCACCTAGTGTACATGCCTGGGTGAGAACCTGGAGAACCCAGAGGAAACTTGCACCAACACAGGGAGGGCATGCAAACTCCACACACACAAAAGGTTGAAGCCGGGATTCAAACTCTCAACCTTGTGTGTAACCCTGAGTGTCTCCAAGGGGACTGTCCCTGTCACTACTGATTATAAGTCGCTCTGGATAAGGGCGTCTGATAAATGCTGTAAATGTAAATGTGTGTTGTACCTGCGGTGTGTGAGAAAGCTGCCATTGGCATGGCCGGACCCATCACACCCTGGGGTGGGGCAGGTAGGACCCTCGGGTTTGAAGGCCTTCCAGGAGAAGGGGGTTCCATTCAGCAAGCCCTCTTTCTGCCGACGCGCAGCTAGCGGGCAGCCGTAGGCACTGCGGTGGGTGGCGTACTTCCCACTGATGTGGCCCAGGCTGTCACAGCCGGGCACCGGGCATCTGGAGCAGCAGGCACGCAATGGAAGGCACACAGTGGATGGACCATATGAGATGTAGGACAAAAATAAATGACGAGAGAAAAAGATGAAATGTGGTGAAGGAAACAGAAGACAAATGTAGCAGTGATTGGGAAAGGTAATATTACTGAGCTTCTGGTCCGAAATGTGACCCTGCTGAACACTCACTGTAATATTTATGGGGGTCAAATTCCTTCTGCACATGCACTAAATCTGGGAAAATCTGGGGTCTGCTGAGGTTTGTTCCATTCAAATTCAATACAAATTTGATCATTCACAGCAGAAACACTTCTCTACTTAACTGCATTACTTTGAATTAAATTCAACTCGATTTTTGTGCAAATCGAATGTCCAAAAAAAAAAAAAAAAAAACATTAAAGCACAAGGTGACATTTCGCCAAATTTAGTTTAGAAACCCTCCCAAACAGAATCACATGACAAAACACAGACATGTAAGCCCACTCAACATTCAACTCCTTCTCCTTGCCCTAACTCATTTAGTCAGTTTTTTTAAGCAGGCGTTTCTGTACTTGACATTGAAATGTTCTAAGCTGCATTAGTCTACAGTAACCTGCAGTGACATGATTGTGGTGCTGCTAAATCCCCGAGTTGCATCAATATATCTAAATTTTATTTATTATTGACGTATAATAATACCAGAGTAGCGTAAAGCAAGAGGCCACGGTTTTCTAAGTGGTACGAACTTTATGAGCTCGGAGTCCTCCTTGTCGTCCTTGGTAGGAGTCGTTTTTATTCCACCTTTCTTGGCACGCGGACAACCAGACAAACTGAAAACAGAGAATATGAAGCTGATAAAAAAAGGAAGACAAAAAAACGCACTAGAGATCTTTTTTTTTTCTTTCAGGAAATAATAAAGCCAAATTGAAAAAATCAAACACTGGTCACAATTTAGAGTAGGGAACACATTTAATAGCAACAAGTGAGTGGAGTTATTTAAAGTTTTATTTGGCAATGTTAAATAAAAACAGCGCAAGCCAACCAAATCTGTTATCATCGTTCCCTGCTTTAAATTCCCAGCAGTAAATAAAAAAAAAAAAAAGAAGAAGAAGAATTGAATCTTGGTCGTTACAGATGTGGGTGTCTCACTGTATGTGGTGTGTGTGTGTGGATCAAATCTAAACTCAACCACTTCCTACCTCTATGCTTCTCTGTCCTCTGCTGTGTGAGTAAGTGTGAGTATGCTGCATTAGCGCAAACAACAAAAAAAGGGAAAACTGTGTAATTTACTGTACCTCCTGTGCGAAGCGTAGTTACCGGTGATGTGGCCAGATCCATCACACCCTGGGGTCGGACACCTGGGGAAAAGCATACAAAAGCACACAAAGACTGTGGGAGCTGTACATGCAACGTATTTCTAATGATTGTTACAACAAAATCTTATTCTTTCAGGTTTTACAAACGGAATAGAAATTCTGTTCAAGTCATACTGTGTAACACAGCATTTCTCAGTCCTGCTCCCTCTGTCTGAAACCTTTCATTGCATCCCACGTTGCCAAGCAAACACATTCATCATTAGGTTTCACTTCTGCCTAATTAATTCGGGGGAGAAAAAAAAAAAAAAAAAAAAGTTCTAGCCGGGGGGTCCTCTGGGATCGGGTTTGGAAACTGACTCATATAGGCAGCATTAAATTTCCCTTTCATGCGTTCGGTAAAATAGGAGAACTGAGCAAATAGTTATTGTCTTTCGAATGTTTCTATTCATTTGACCTACCTTTTTTTTCAGCAATTTATAACAGACCCAAAAGGGTATTATGTACAGTACAGCGGGTGTTGGGCACCCCCTGTTTTTATCTGGACGAGTGTGTGGTGTCTATTTTCCAAGAATAGTTTTAATTGTGAAAAAGCACAGACTGAAGCATTGCCGCAGCATTGCATCACACGTTTTTTTGTTACTGTTCTGACACGTGTATTGCCACCGATTCTTGCAGTCACTATTTTTGTCTCCGCTTTCGAGACGCCGCTCAGGTTGTCAGCGAAGGGCCCCGAGCATGCAGGGGCAACTAAGCGAGTTTAACTTTGTTTAGTGCAGGTAAAGTGGATTCAGTGAGAGGCATGCAACACCACAGCTCCCCCAGAGGAAGGAAAGAAAAACAGGAGGGACAGCGGACATACTTGAGTTCAGCGGTGTGGGCCGCCATTAGGGACCGGAGACTCTTATCAGCAAGAGGACAACCAGATAGGCTGAAAATCCAAAGAACAGAGAGAGAGAGAAAGAAAGAGAGAGAGCGACAGATAGACAGACAGACATATAGATAGATACACAGAAACCAGATATCCCAGTCAGATTATAAAAGCAGCCAGAAATAAAGAGAGTGCAGTTCACACATACTTTTTTTCTCAGAAAGCCATAGGAAGCCAGGAAAGAAATGAAGGATTGATAAGCGCCCATAGGGCTATTCAGTCTATGTGTACCTGCGGTGAGATGCATAGTTTCCAGTGATGTGGCCACTGCCATCACACCCAGGAGTGGGGCACCTTTAAAGAATAAAACAGATGAATGCCATGGCAGATGCCTAGTGGGTAACAAACTCGACAAAAAACAATGACCAAAGTACCAGGTTCGAAACCCACTTACTACTACTGTAGTACTTAAACATGAGTGTCTCCAGGGGGCCTGTCCCTGTAACTACTGATTGTATGTCGCTCTGGATAAAGGCATCTGTAAAATGTGGTAAATGTAAATGTACTGGATCGTCGTGCCAAGCTCCCTTGGCACCATTGCCTACTGGGGGCATCTTCATTCACTTCTACAATCTACTGATAACCTGCTGATCCCAGCTTCTTGCACCGCCACAGATCAGCTCAGACCAGTGCCAATACCCATACCCTATAGTGAAACTGAAATTATTATAGTCTTGCTGCCCCTAAAAGGAGTGATTTTTCCAGGGGACCCTAACCCTTTGACCTACTGTTTTGTCTGTAATAAAATGTCCCTGTCAGGCCACCTATAGTTCACTGAAAGTTGCAAGAACTTCAAATTGTCCCAGTGAACCAATGACACGATTGCATTGTAGGTCCTTTAAAGACACCTATGTAAGTCTCTGGATGAGAGCATCTGTAAATGAGAAATGCTGTAAATGTGAAAACAAGAACATTTTGAAAACAAACTTTCACTTACATCAGCAGCTCTTTCTTGCAGTCCTTGGGTTGGAACTTGACCTTGAAGCTAGGGGTCGTGACCTCTCCAGGGTACTTTCTGTCCTCTAGGCAGTCCTGCATCATCTCGCAGTCCTCAGGGTCCGACGAAGCAAATGACTGTGTGCTGTGCTCCATCTGTGGGGGTGAGGTGACAAAAGTGTCTGGCGCCATCAAACAAAAAGTAACACAGGACAGGGCAGAACTAAAACAGTTGAGACAGACTGAGGCAAACCCTTGCAGATCTTTTGAATCATAAAATCCCCCCCAAAAAACCCAAAAGGATCATTTCTAAAAAAAAAAAATGACCTCGTCATACTCCTCCTCTCGTTGGCGATTGGGTTTGGTGTAATCCAGTGGCCCCTCCCACTCTTCCTGCTTATATGCATGTGCAGAGGGTGGCGAGGTCATGCCGCTATGGCTGTAGTGGAGTGAGGAGGAAGAGGATGAAGAAGGGTCTGGTGAGCGAACGCCCGGGCTGGTGCAGGACATGCCAGCCTCGCGCTTAATGGGCTTCTTCATGCTGAGGTCCAGAGTCCCGTTCTCATCCACCTCAATGTCCATGTTCTATAGGGGATACCAAAAAATAAAAATAAAGCCTCTGTTATTTTTCAACCCAGTTTCACAGTATAATTTACTGAAAATGAACATTTTGCACCTCGGCTCTACACATGTTCAGTAGTGCTTAATCCAGGGTCACAGGTGACGGCCAATTCAGTCACATATCTTCCTAGTGTGTATGCCTTTGGGCAGCAGTAGGAAAACCAACAACCCAGAGGAAACATGCAAGCTACAGATTCAAACCCACAACCCAGGATGTTACAACCCACATCTATGCTATGAGATTTCAATTAATATCATATAGCTGGTGTCAAATTGGAATATGTATTTAACATTTGGTCCCAGTACTATATAAGCATAGTCGATGTTACAAATTGTGTTAAGATGTAGACAGGGGCTCTGGCCATGACAGTTCTGTTTCTGTTCCAACCGCGATTGCTTCCTGGTGTCCCTGATTATTTAAAACAGGGAAAGCGGGAGATTTATTGAGCGAGATTCTGCCCCGGCCCGTGCCAGTTTTTGTTCCTCTTCCTGATAGTCCTTTCACTTTATTAGGTGACACGGATTGTCTGCCTTGTAGGTTCCCATTGTGTTGCGTAGGACTTTGCACTGACAGAACGAACTCTTGTTAAGTGTCGCTGTGCTCCCCAGGCTTCCAGGTTTTTTTTATGGGTCCTTTACCCACTGGACTGCATGCTTAAATAATTGTCTGCATCATTCTCTGTGTGATTGCATGAGAGGCTTGCTGTGACTGTGTGTGTGATTTTGCGCAGGATTTCCTGGGGATTCCCCCTTCTGCATCCTGCCCTCATCCCTGATCTGCCTGGTGGAATCACGAAGAGAGATGTCAATTTTAATATGGAAGTAATTGGTATTTGTTCCATTTGTCATGTAATAAAGGTTTTGCTTGTTTTATTTATGATACTGTGTCCATTTAATAAACCTGATCTTGTATGACCTAAAACAAAAATCTCTGCTCTGATGTGTTTCGTACCAATTTGGGCTTTTATTTTTTGGATTCCTGGGAGTTTTCCTCTGGTCTTTTTTGTGCCTTAAGGGTGGACGTGCCCCCTTGACCCGGTCACAAAGTAAAGAGTAAAAAGGACACTTGTACCAATGCAATACTAAAACTGCAGAATAAATAAACAATTCAACAGAATTGTTCATTATCACATTTTAAATTATTCTAGCGTTGATAGACTTGAAAAGTCCAAGTCTGGATGCGTTCTCTGCTCATGACTTTTGAGGCTGCTTAGAGGCCAATGGCAGTAACAGCAAATTGGCACTGCTCTCAGAACAGTTCCCGAGGCTGATTACTGCTGAGCTGCTGTGCTGCTGTTGCCATTAATCTTCCCTTTTTATCCTCCCACCCCCAAAAAAAGAGAAATGCCAGGAAATCGAAAAATGATGAAGTAGTCACTCTCTCCGCTGAGGGAGAGAGGCTTTTTACAAAATCACAATATCGGGGAAAAGAGCATGTACAATTACAGTATTCTTCTCCCCGGTGGGACTCATGCGCGCACACACACATGAAAACACGCAGGCACATACATGCATTATGGGGGATTGAGAGGGGGAATGACTTAAGCGAGGAAATCAGAGGAAGTCGTGCAGTGAACAAAGGAGAGACAACAAGGGCAGAGAACGCAATAAATGGGAAAGGAAGACAGAAAGACGCAGAGGAGAGGAAACGGGGTGTCCCCCGACGAGGGGGGGGGGGGGGGGGGGGGGGGGTCAATATAGCAGTTAATTCGTAGAATTCCAACTGACACGCATGTAACATTGAGACTTAAAGACATACACAGGCAAAAGAGAGAGAGAGATGACTGTGACCTGTATTCATCATTAATGTGTGTCTGCCTGCTCAGACGCACACACATGCTTCTTGAGCAGAACCTGGCCTGTATTTATCACTCATTTGACAGAAGCAGAAGAATGGAACAGGAGCAGCATGGAACGTGATGGAAGGCCGGGAGCAGAGGTGATGCAAACCCTTCCCAACACCTCATATCTCCCGCTATTCATTTTGCTAACACGCCTGACAGCATGTCTTCCTCTCAACGGGTGAGTGTGTGTGTGTGTGTGTGTGCCGGGGAGGAGATCCAAAAAAAACCCTACAGGCATCACTTATCACTTATATCACCGGGACCCCTTTCACTTTTGGCAGCTGTGTCTTGCGCGGAAAAAGCCTCTCGCACTCAGATTACCCGAGCGCCTGATTCCGGGGTTAGTACCCAGCTGGGGTTCCACGGTTAGGGGGATATCATGCTTCTGTACCGTATCCTGCTGCTTGGTGCTCAGGTTCTCGGGCCGCTCCCAGCAGCGGGTGGACAGGTTGAGGATGGCGGTGGCGGCCATATGGGCAGCCTCGGCATCGTGGGAGTAGTCGTAGGCACTGGAGGGCGTGCTTTTACCGTAGCTGCTGTGCAGACTGTGGCTGGGGGACATAGCCTTGGGGAATGTTGGTTTGGCTGAGAAAGAGAGAGAGAGAGAGAGAGAGAGAGAGAGAGAATGACCCACCATAGTGATGATAGCTGCTACTTAAACTATTGTTTCCCACCCAAGGAACCAACCAATCACGTTCCAGAATTAACTCAGCTGGGACCAAAGCCTCTGTACCCACCTGGATGTCACTATGTTTATATGTGAAGCTTCAACCCCAACCCCATTTAGACAGATGCTCTGCCAACTGTGCCGGTGGGTGGCAATGTCAGTGGGTGGGCGAGTGGTGCTCACATTTGAAGGCTTTGGGTGAGGTTTCTGTGGTCGGCATCTTTGGGGCGAGCATGCGCTTGCCGAACACCTGCACATCGAAGCTTGCATAATCGAAGGACACCTTGGAGTACTTCTCCAGCTCCTTGGCCAGGTTGGCACGGGGTGTGGTGGGCACCACATTGGGCTTGTAGCTGCCATATTGTGGGATCTCCAGCTGCTTCACAAAACACATGGGCCTGTGAAGGTGGCAAAAAAAACAAAACAAAAGAATTCATTATTCTCTTTTTTTGCAGATAATTTGATTGTTGGTTATTGTTGGTTAATCTGTTCTGATCTATTACTTTTACCACCTGCCATTTCTTTTACCTTAACCTTTTTATTTACTTGTGTGTGTATATATTATAGTGTCTTCAGTTTTGTTCTATAATGTAAAATCTGCAAGGTTTTTATATGAGTAGGTGTGTCAAAACTTCTTACTGGTAGTACAGTCATGGCCAGACGTTTGCTTTTTGTCAGTTGTTTCTATGGTGTATTCTAGTATAATAACAAGCATTTAATAAGTTTCAAAGGCTTTTATCGACAACTATATCAAGTTTATGCAATGAGTCAATATTTGCAGTGTTTCTTCAATACCTCTGCAATTCGTCCTGACTGATGGCAACCCATTCCTTAATAAGTCTTCTGTCAGAATTTGTGGGTTTTTGTTAGTCTACCCACCTCTTGGGGATTGACCACAAGTTCTCGATTGACCATGGACCCAAAATTTTCCCATGTTCCCCAAGCCACTTAGTTATCACTTTGGCCTTATAGCTCAAGGAATTGTTCTTCACCAAACTGTTCTTGGATGGTTGTGAGATGTTGCTGTCGGAGGATGTTTTGGTACCATTCTTTATTCATGGCTGTGTTCTTAGGCATAATTGTGAGTGAGGCCACTCCCTTGGATGAGAAGCAGCCCCACACATGAATGGTCTCAGGATGCTTTACTGTTGGCACAAGACAGGACTGATGGTAGCGCTCACTTTTTCTTCTCCATTTTTCCAGATGCCCCAAACAATCGGAAAAGGGCTTCACCAGAGAAAAAGACTTTACTTTTTGTAGAATATCAGTCTGTCCTAGACGTTTTTTTAAACACTTGAACCTCTCTCCTTGAAGTTTTTGATCATCTGATAAACGGTTGATTTTGGTGCAATCTCAGTAGCAGCATTATCCTTGCCTGTGAAGCCTTTTTTATGCAATGCAATGGTGACTGCACATGTTTCCTTGCAGGTAACCATGGTGATTTCAAGCATCACCCTCCTTTTAAAGCTTCCAGTCTGCTATTCTAACTCAATCAGCATGACAGATTGATCTCCAGCCTTGTGCTCCTCAACCCTCTCACCTGTGTTAATGAGAGGATCACTGAAAAAATCTCACTATGTCCTTTTGTGGCAAGGCTGAAATGCAGTGAAAATGTTTTTCTTTTTTGGGGGGATGCCAAAGAGGGATTTTGCAATTCATCTGATCACTCTTCATAACATTCTTGAGTATATGCAAATTGTTATTAAATAAAAAAGGGGCTGGTGAGTGAATTGTCCTCTATTTGTGCCATTATCAAAACTTTTGGCCACGACTTTATAATGTGTTTAGTGGCAGAATGTTTCATTGTTTTTAAATGACAATAACAGTTAAGAAAAACAAATAGTTTTCAAGCTCAAATGCTTTGATAGAGAACAAAATCAACCCAGCAGGGAAAAGGGACACTGAAACCCCCAAGGTAGTGAAACAGTCAGGTAGGAGAGCAGCGAGATTTTGGGATTGTAGTATCAGTGTTGTACTGGAGAGAGGGAAAGGATTAAAGAGCCCTCTTATCAGGACGGGACACATTTGCATTTTGTAAAGCATGGAATTTGTGCGCTGTTTTCCTGGATAGCGGTTCAAAGCGGCACTAACCCCACTAACAAATGAACCAGGCTCCCCACTCTGCTGCCAACCAATTAAAATGAGTAGCAGCTGGAGCTCCGCCCCCTCATGACTGTCAGAAACATATGTGGACATTTGAAAAAAATACAAGAAATATACACAAATTAATTTCTTTACAACACATATTTACAGATTTTTTTTTTCTTAGATAGTACATAACTGTATAAGCATAGGAAAAATTGATTCAACAAATACATTAAAATAAAGATTAAATTATATTATATTATATTCTTCATGAGTGTTATAATTAGCTTTTTTTAGCGTAATTTGAGAGGCATGATTGCAGTATGATGCTGTCTGCAGCCTCATTACAAGCACAAGAATAAATGAGGTTCGCTGCCAGACGCGACACTCCGAGAAGCAATCAGGCTCCGCTAATCAGATTCAGCCTTTTCCCCCTTTTAACCAGAATTGACAGTTCTGCTGACCAGTTGTGGGTAGTGGCACAAGTGCTGACGAGATGAAGTAGTGACGGAAAGGTCCAGACATGCTAACCGACACCGGAGGGGCAGTGGCAGAACCGTCTGTAATTACATCAGAAGGCAGAACGGGTTTATACAAGAAACACACGGAAAAACTGACCTGAGTACGCGGTCGGAGTTGGGGCTGCCTTTCGCGTGCTCGACTGGAGCGGGGGGCAGGTGCTGATGTTTCTCGTGGCTCTTGGACAGTTTCTCGGCTGCAGCTATGGGACAGCCTGACAAACTGGCAGTGAGGGCAAAGAACAGAATAGACAGGAAGATTGAGTGGACACACACACACACACACACACACACACACACACACACATTTATATGCAAGCCACAGTGAACGTGTTGTTGCTGACATGGCTCAAATGCAGAGTGACTCTGACACAGCAGCTGCCCACTTACGTTCTGACCCGTCATTTTGGAGATTGGGCTACAAAATAAAATTGCAATGAAATCTGTGTGTCACTCCTGAAAACAGATATTCCAATTGAAAAAAAGGGGGTCATTTTGTGGGCTCAGAGGTTGAAATGGTTAAGATTAAGTGTTCCTAGGTGTGATGAACAATGACGAATGCAACACACCCACCCACACACACACACACACACACACATATATACCAAAAGTGTGGGATGTACCTGCGGTGAGTGTTGCGGTTACTGTTGACGTGACCCTGTCCTGTGCAGCCTGGCGTGGGACACTTCAGAACATTCTCATGCATGGCCAGAACTGTGGCAGACACACACACACACATTTAACATTACATTTTACATTTACAGAATTTATCAGACGGCCTTATCCAGAGTGACTTTAGTTACAGGGACACAATAGTCTTCGACTAGCCGAGACTACCAGCACCTTTAAAAAGCAGTTGAAAACCCTCTTATTCAAAACGTATTTCAGACAAATCTAACACTTACACACGCACATGCGTACACACTGCACAAAAAATAAATAAATAATATCTATTTTTTTTCTTCGTCTAGCACTTAACAATCTCCGAGCATGCTCTTTGCTGACAAGTTAGGCCTTATCAGGGCTCTTAGTTTTTGTAAACTCAAAATCTATAGAATTGCTGGTGTCTTCCTCCTGTAAGTTGCTTTGGATAAAAGTGTCTGCTGAGTAAAGTAAAGTAAAGTAAAGTGGGGTTTTGAACTTGTGAACCTGTGTAGGTGTGCTACCCACTAGGCTACTACCACCCACACACACAAGTTTGTTAATGTACAAAAAAACTCCGCAGCCTGTACTTTTAACACCAATATCAGATGATCTCCCTGCAGACAACTCCTCCTTCAGCCGTCTTCAGCACATTTCCTGAAATGTGCACACGTCTGCAGTAACTCATCTTAATTCCATTAGTAAGGCGCTACTGTTAATCGCGTGCTTAAAAAGCAGATGAAGATAATGAAGGAGCAGCACGCAGCCGGCTGAAAGAAACTCACTCTCTGGCGGGATCCTGTCCTTGTGAGGGCAGCCGGACAGGCTACGATGGTGGGGATACAGTCCAGTCACATGGCCAGTGCCGTCACAGCCCGGCGTGGGGCATTTGATCTCACGTTTCTCCGGCCTGGAGGTCTCTGAGAAAAAAAAAAAAATCCAGGTTTTTGACATTACTCGGCTTCAGAGCTGAAACATTAACAACGTTAACTGTGGGAGTTGCAAAAGTGAAACCAAAATGTAATGCTATTAACCGACTAATCACATTCTAAAATATTGTTCTGCCAGTGGAACTGCTGAGTGCGACACTTCGCTCATTGTTGTACGAAAAGCCCTTCATTTATTTTCCGTTTTAATTTTCCAAACTGTTTCTAACCCCCCGATTAGCAGGCGTGGTGTAAATGGCACCATGCCACTCCTCAGCAAAACCGGCTGATTGAATTTGGCCCTTAGTAAATGGCGCAGCTCTGTACAGTTTCCTGCGCCGCACGGTGGGCCATGCAGTGCAGAGATAAAGCCCCCCGCGCGCACAGTTTTATGTTAATGCCGCTGCGACGCCTTAAAGTCAGACCGAAGGGAGCGTAATCTGTCCAGATTTATGGAACCAATCAAGGCTATTACATGCGATTACACACAGACAGTTTAATATGGAATTATGATCATTGGTGAAGAGCCCTCGGCCACAGTGGGGCTTATTGGACCTTATACTGAAAAATGGTGCTCATTAGCAGAGTCTACCAAAAGCTGCCCCCCCCCCTCTCATTTTATCTCAAGAGAGGGCGCGAGTGGGGGAAATGTTAAAGCCTCCCTCTGATGTGGCTCTCCAAAGGTCTGGCCTCTAAATAGAATGTTAAAATGTTAACAGGACACGTACCTCCTAATTAAAACCTGGACAAAGTGCAGCATGCACATGACAGAGCGTGTGGCGAGGGAGTGGGGGGGGCTTGCCGGGACCCCCGACTGAGCGTGCTCAGTGACATGAACAGTGGAATTACTGGGCGCCGTGCCAACGGTGAGAGGAACAACACACAAACAAAACCGATAAACGAATAAACAACAGCCGAACCAATCTAATTATGACCCCCCGCACTCACGCCTCCCTCCCTGCTTCTCGGCTAAGTTCCTCCCGGAGTAATTATGGGCCGTGTGACCGGTTTAGGTTTGGAAACCAATTCATTCCTCCCATTTATGCCCACTAGATTACTAAACAAGAAAAAAAGAGCCAGGACTCATTGATGTTCTCTGCTGTAACTAAGTAATTTTCACAATTTATTACAGGACTTGTTCTTTGCAATTAATTCTTATAAATTAATGTTTAAAATGCATGTAAATAAACAGAAAGATAATTAGCATTAAAATACAGAAATAAAGTAGTATTTGTAAAAAAAAAAAAAAAACCCCACAGTGGCCACTTCATTCGAAATACCTAAATTTCCTGGTGAACTTTTAAAGGTCTTCTTTCTTAAAGGATCTATTTGATAGAGCATAGGAAAGACCATAGATAAAGTTAAAGGTGGGAGGGGGTGTTGCGTTGGTAGGACTTTAAATACATCAGGAATATGGTTGGGTAGTGATGTCCAAGAAATAATCATGTAAAGAGCTGTTCTTTGACAGACATGGGCAATGTACATAATAGGCATCTCTAATAAAGTGGCCAGTGGGCACATACACAGTTTGGTACCAATGTTGTATCTCTGTGTGCTTCATGGGATGTCATGTACCTTTGCTGAAGTATCCCTTGCGGAAACTGTCCAAGTGCTTGCTGGGCCGATCGTCGAAAGTGAAGAAGCGGTGATGGTCCGGAAGTCGGCCCACCTCCCGTAGCCCCTTCACCTGCTCGGCCTTCAGAGCAATGGCCTGCTCCAGGAGTCCCAGGTTCCCTCGTGTCATGTCATACATTTCAGATTCATCGGTCACAGTAGAGCGTAGCGAAAGGCTGTCGTCATCCTCAGCTTCATCATCCCCATCCTCCTCCTCTTTCTCAGAGCCCTCAGTCTTGTGGGAGTATGGCGACTGGGCATTGTGGGTTATGTAGTCCAATGGTGATGGCATCCTGTGAGCCTCACTCTTGACCTCAACACTGTTATTGATGATGATGTCAGCAGGGCTATGATCCTCAGTCTCCTCTGAGTCATCTTCATCTTCCTCCACCATTTCCTCCTGCTGTGACTCTTGGCCTGTCCCTACCACCAGCTTCTCCTGGTGTGATGGTCTTTTTCTGAGTTCCTCACTGAAGTACAGGTGGTCAGACTCCTTCAGCTGTCTGCTCTCCTCTGCTGCACCCTCATCCTCATCCTCATCATCCTCATCATCATCATGGCTTTCCACCTCACCATTCTCCTGCACTGTTATTGGACTGTTGTATTTGTGGTTCCTTCCTAAGGCTATCTCCTGCCCTTCACAGTCTACTTGTTCATCCAAAGCCTCAGAACCATTACCGTTCCTTTCTGTGTCCACTGTGACAGGCTTGAATTGCAGGTTACTCTGGTCCTCCGACACCTGGCCCAAGTGGAGCAGAGAACTGGCCACTATCTGCTGATAGCTGGAGTATCGCTCTCCATTTGGGGCATTGGGCTTCTCTGTGCTGGAGGCCTCAATGATCATGCACTCCTCTGCAGAACAGAAGAAGAACCCTCATTGTCCATTTCTTCAGTACAATTCCTAATATGCAGTGCCAACAATGTTCTCAGTAGTAACACAATATCTCAATAATTAGTAAATTATCCATCACATTATATTTGATAAAGATTTAACATGGGAAAAATAATTAATTATTGAATACTATTAAACAAGGCTTAGTTTAGTAACCTGTAGAACTGGGTTGAAGAAAGGTTGGGGTGATAGCTTTCACCCCATTACATGTGGAGTGTTTATGGTGACCTCCGATTGAGGGAACACAGGCACCTATTAACACCCGGGTCGAATGGTGGTTTGGAGAACTAGCTCCATATTCCTATTATAAGAATACATATTTAGGAATCAAATTATAATAATCTACACAACCAGTCAAAAGTTTGGACGCACCTCCTGTGTGGCAGTTTTGGAGACTAAAATTGAGGTCATTTTGAAGAAGAAACATATTTAGTATTTTTTTAAAGCAGGAGAAAGCAAAGTTGTTTGATGAATTGCCTAATTGTACCTTCATGAGTGCTTTGTTCACTATTGTTCACTACCATCTACGTTATCAGACTTAAAGTGGTGGAGAGAAGCCAAGAGTGTGACATGCTGCCATCACAGCAAAAACTCCCTGCTTTGAAGAACCTTGCCTTGTTTGGTATTTTATTTCATGTGTGTTATTTTACAGTCCTTTGTCTTTTTTAACTGGTAATGTACATTCAATCATAGCATACATTAGTTATAGTCATCCTAGGAATCTGAAACCTCACCTTCATCCTCATCGTCTTCTTCTGCTTTTGGTTCCACAGTTTTCACCTCCTCCTCTAGCTGATCTTGTCCTTCCTTCCCATTTACGTCTTCTTCTTCCTCCTCCTCTTCCTCCTTCATCTCCATCTCCTCACTGCTGCCATCGCTGTCCATGCCATAGCCCTCATCCATTGCCAGTTTGAGGGGGTGGGACTTCCTCTTTGAAGTGGGTTGCTCTTGTTCAGCTTCAGCCACCTGTAGCCTCCTCTTTCTCCCTAGTGGACAGCTTAGAGCACTGCAGGGACAAAAGAGAGAAGAATAAAAGGTCAATAAAACAAACTATGCCGTGCCATAAAATAAGATGTGTAATATAAGTGTGTTATTACATATCCACATACTCATCAAAATCCATCATGAGAGTGAGCCTATAGTTTGGAATAGTAATAGGATTTAGATTTGCACTTGATGAAATACACCGCAGCTGCTGGAAAGGTTTTAACCAAACTAGAGTCCATCTGTGCCTTGATGTGATAAGAGAGGATGCAATGACGAGTGCTGACCTGTAGAGGGTGTCTCAACGCGATGCTGTCACAGCCATGCTTTTAACCATGGCATTTTAATTAACACGAGCAAGAGAAACACACAGACGAAAAAGAAAAAAGAGAGAGAGGGAGAAGAGTACTGAAGGATAGAATTCAATAAACCCAGAAACCGGGGTGATAGAGAGAGGCATGGAAGAATCTATAAACACGGAGCATCACATTCAGGCTGCTTAATGAGTACACATGTAAATAAACTGGAGCTTAATCAGTTTTCTGTGAGCTGGAGACACGGCTCAGCGCCTGGCCTATGGCCTTCTTGTGTGTGCGTGTGTGTGTGTTTTTGCATCAGAGAAATAGAGAAAAGAGACAGTGAGCGGAGAACCAGAAATTCCAAGGGACACATTTAATAGGACATGATGAGTAAATGAATTATTCTGTCTGCTAAAACCATAAAGGTCTGAGTTTATTCTTGCTTAACCATGACCCTTGTGTCACCAGTATAAACCAGTATAAATCTTTATCACTTAACACCCTCTCATGTCTTCCACGCGTTCTGGGTGGTTACTGCATTTTGTCAATGAAAAACCAAGTATAAAAAGAGGACCTGTCTATGGTGCTGATCCTAGATTAACTAAGGACTCTACCCGAGCATAGTTTAGAAAGCAAGAAGAACTTAACACTAAATAAAAAAACGGGACCTTTTAGTGTTAATGCTTCTCGACAAAACGAGGCTTAATGCGTCCCCTTTGATATGGATTCTGTGGTTTTCTAAGACAGAGAGAGGGAGAGAGAGAGATGTGGGGCGAGTGTTTGCTCTGTAGCTTCTAAAGTGAGGCTAATGGGTCAGGAGACAGAGGCTATTCGAGTGTGAGGGGACCAAGCAGCTAAGGCAGATCTTTAGTACCTTCTGTGTTGGGCATATTTCCCACTGACATGGCCGGAGCCATTGCATCCTGGAGTGGGACAGCTGAATGGGGTCAAAAAAATGTGTTCAATCATTTCTTTTTTTGGCTTGTTTTTGTGTTTTTTTCATCTGCTGTTGTCTCAGTGATGAAATACCAGTTTGAGCAATTGGATTCCAGAGCAAATCCTGTCTCCATCCCCATCCCCCATGGAAGACAGGAACTTTAGTTTCACATTGTAAATAAATGGAGATGACTTTAGCCTATAATGGGATAGACTGCATTCAAACCGAGCTGCTGTCATGTCTCGGGAAGCCCCCGCACTTCTGTTGATTTAATCAGGTTTTCATCATTTCAATTGTTGAAGCACCCCCTCCCCACCTCTCTTTCTGCGGCCCCCTTCATTACTCTCATTGGCTCCATTACAGTTCTCATTAAATCCCACGGCTGAATTTCCATCTTTAATGAAAAGAATGAACTCCACCTCACTTGCAGGCCATTCTCACCAAAAGATTTCTGATCAGTGATTGGAAGTGAAACATGGCCACTGTTAGACAAGGGATCCTGAACAAAGGACCATGGTCAAACTCCCTGTGGATAGACCAAGCTGTATCCCAAAAATGCTTCCAATCAGTAGCTATAAAATTGTTCAGAAAGAGCATATTAAAAAAGTGCAAAACACACAAAAAAGTGTGTGCAACAATAATTGAAATTGATTTCAGAAACACAGTCGAAACACATGCCAAGAATTGGCCTCTCATACCTCTGTAAACTGTTTTTATGACTTCCTATTACAAAAAGTCTGCATATGTAAAGCAGACTTAAGGTGAAGATCAGAAGTGGTGGAAATTTTTATTTTTAATAGTATATATAATGTCCATTTCTAAAAGGAGAGGGTTAGTCTAGCCATAATTCTGCATCCATTTAGGTAAAAAAACAACCGGTTATCAGCATCTTACAAAAGTTTTTACTTGCAGTTTTAAAAAAAAGTGAAGTGATTGTCATTGTGATACACAGCAGCACAGCACATGGTGCACACAGTGAAATATGTCCTCTGCTTTTAAGCCATTACCCTTATTGAGCAGTGGGCAGCCATGACAGGCACCCGAGGAGCAGTGTGTGGGGACAGTGCTTTGCTCAGTGGCACCTTGGCGGGTCGGGATTCGAACTGGCGACCTTCCTTAACCGCTAGGCCCCACTGCCCCCACAGTTTAGGTGAACAGTGGTTCTGTATATTACTAAACTTGCCCGCGCTTGGCCCCCAGAGAACCGCCTCACAGAGGACTGAAGCCCACATAAAGAGCAGGATGCAGCCACTGCAGTTTCACTTTAACCAGCAGCAGCGATCCATCTCAATCAGGACAGATGACCGTGAGATACCCCAGCGACCCTGAGCAGCCGCGCTTCCGCTGTCGCTGTCCAGTACGCTGCTGAGCGATTCCCTTGCACACACAGCTGCGTGAGAGCTCGCTAATAGCTCCGTATCCACGCCGTTCGCTCAATTCAGGGACCTTACAGCTCCTTACGGTGAAGGCTGCTCTTAAAACGTTACACCCCCTGCCGGGGCTAAACAGGATACTCCTTGCCAGTCACAGGCTGGACAGTTCCATTAGTTCCTCATGTTCGCTTTTCAGAAGATACTGGATGTCTGTGTGACCCCTGAACCACTATTGATTCTGCTCACGATCAGCGAGATCTTCATGCACACATGGATCCATGTGCCTCTCCACCAAAACAATGAATAAATGAATAAATATCATATTGGAATATTGGCAACAGAAAAAAAAAGTACGTCTGAGAAACTGGTGTTGATGGCATCAAATACGACATTTGAATTTGTCTTCCATTCAGCCAATACAGCAGCCTGAAGGCAGAGCCTCAATGTCCAAAACCAGGTTTTCTTACCATACGTCTGGTCCAGCAACCTCGGCAGGAACTGGAAAAGCAAAACAAAAAAAAAACAACAATAAAAAAATCATACATCAACAAATGCCGACAATTCCTAGAATTCCCGTCCTCATAGAAAGACGCATGAGCACGTTACTTAGGCGAAATCAACCCGTCGGAAAGCAGAAAACGCACACGCCCATCCCAAAGCAGCTGCCTCAGCCAAATCACTCCTTGCGAACGCGGGTTTTCATATACGTGCAGACTTCAGCACAAGCGCATGATTAATTGCCCGGGGTTAGTAATTGAGAAGGTGGAATTAGAAAGAAAAGGGCTGAGTTGCAAAGCGGCCTATTTTTTTTTCCAGTTTATTATTATTATTAATTTTTTTTTCTTTTTTCTAAATGAATGAACATTGAACAAGCCCACCAGACATTATGTGGAAAGAATAAACAGGACGAAAGTGCCGGGACCCCGAGAAACCAGGCCCCGGCGCTTTTTTTTTTTAATGGCCGTGGTGAAGCTTCGGCAAGCCGAACAGAAAGCGGTAAACCGAAAGTTCCATGATAAGTGAGAGATAGACTTTAACGCGCTGCGGCGCCTCTGTCCGGCAGTGTTTCTGACACTTTCATCATGCCAGCCGCATCTCAGAGCCAATGCCGGGTTGGGCCCGTTCCAGCAGGGCTGAGAGCTGCCACGCCACAGCGCTAACAACACATCGGCACAGACGATAAGCGCTGCCGCCGTATTTCTTTCTGAAGAAACCCTAGGCACCTTTGGTAGAGGCTGAGATGAGAGATAGAGAGAAAAGGAGAGGAAGAGCGTGCGGGGAGGGGAGGGGAGGGGAGGGTGGGCGTCTCACCTCGAGCTCCTTTAGACCGCGTGCGCGTGCGCTTGTCACCGGTGTCCAGACTCATCTGCAACAGAGGAAATGAGTCGTGTGGTCAGGACATCAGTCGCCAGGGAGGGGATGCCGTGTACACACACACACACGCCCTTTCATACACACTCTCTCCCTCGCTCTATCACTCTCGCACAACATGCACACGCCCGTACCGCCACAAACTCGAATGCATGTACGTTTTCACACAGTGCGGCGTGTCCTAGTCGACCCTTAGCGGGATTTCGTTCATTACGTGCAGGAGACGTGTGTGTTGGGAATCGGATTTCTGGAATAAAAGTGCCGCAACCAAGTGGTGTTGTTCGAAGGAGTTTGGGCAGAAGATTTTTCTCCCCTGGAGCAACTTAGGGTTAAGTGTCTTGCTCAGGGACACAATGGTAGTAAGTGGGATTTGAACCTGGGTCTTCTGGTTCATAGGCGAGTGTGTTACCCACTAGGCTACTACCACCAGGCTACTAGGCTACTACTACTACTTCTTTGTGCTTTTGTATGATTGTGGGGTGAGAATACTGCAACCTTGTCAATACTCTCAATACTGCACCTTGGCTGGTTTAAATGGTCCAGAATGAGGACGTTGGGTGGGTGAGAGCGGCCAGTCATCACCATGGGCTTCTCCCACGATGGCCAGATGTACTTGAGGTGACTTTTAATAATAATTTTAATAATGCATTTATCACTGACCCCGGCCAGTTCACCAACCCCCATTCATTAACAGCCAGGCATCAAATAAGATAAAAGAAAGGACTGAAAGTTGCACCCGTAACAACTCTGCCCCTGCGCCCCCATCCCCCTCCACCATCGCCCTGCAATTTACTGCACCTGAACAATCAATATGATTGGCTGCCGCCACCGCCGCCGCTGCCGAGGCAGTGTGTGGCCTCTGTGGAGGGGGCCATTTGCACCCCGGCGCTGCGTGGGGGTGACGGGAATAATGATCGTAATCCTAACCAAATAGCGACGACAATGATAAAAAAAAAAACAGCGGCCGGGGGGGAATCACTGTAATTCTTCTGCCGCAGTTTGCCGACTCTCTGTGCTACGGTGGCCCCGGGTTCCCGGGCATAAAAGAGCAGGTGTTGGCCCCCTTATGTACGATAAGGGAACGTGCACACACTCACACACACACACACACACACACACACACACACACACGCACACACTCCCCCATTTAGGTGCTCTTCTTTTAAAAGCTATTGGATGCTTTTAATGCACAATTGGGCCATTAGCTTTGATTACTGGACTTACAGAAAATCCCCCATCAGCCCCTTTGGTCCCACCCAGCAAAGGCCGTACATCCTTCCACCCAAACACCCCCCCCCCCCCATTTCTCCTTTTCTACACTTAGCATCTTTGTTGCAGTCAGCGGTGAAGTTGGCAGAGACACAGCAGAGTTAAACACGGGGGTCTCTCTCTCTCTCTCTCCAGCGTGCCCCTTCATCCTCGTCTTCATTAACTTTCCCTTCTTTCTCTCTGGCAGTGGAACTTCCTGCTGATAGACGACTTTCGCGAGCTGGGCTTGGCGGATGAAGAGCGAGCAGTGTGTGTGTGTGTGTGTGTTAGTGTGCGCAGTTCGAAAGGTCTGTGTGTGTGTGTGTGTGTGCGTATGGGAGGGGGGATGGGGAACTAAAAGTGTTATTCTTGCACGGAGATCCGGACGTACAGGTGCAAGGATGGCCCTCCCCTCCCTCTTCCTCTGCCCCTTTTTTTATCAGGGGGGGGTGGGAGCGCATGCAACAAGCCCGCTTTGTGCCCGGGCGCGGGGGCAGGGGGCGCGTGGATGCGCTCAACTCCTTCTCCTGAGGGCTGGACGGGTGGAAAGTTAGAACAGGGGTTTTGGGGTGATGAATGACCGGCATTCTGTCCAACTTTTTGCCTTAAATAAGTGACTGCCACACGCCACACAGAAAGGCCACTTTGTCTTCTGACGCTCAAAGGTCTACACAGACTGCGAGGAAGAATGAAAAGCTGGAGAAAACAAACAAATTGGTTCTTTCCCTGCTTTTTGAGTCGTCTCCACGGGAGAAGAATAAAACGGGGGGGAAAAAAAACTGAGCAGTTTACTTCTCTTTCACGCTCCCTCATTCATTTATTTATTACATTGACGCACGAATCAAAAAGGATGTGAAAGAGACTCCGTCGGCTTTCATGTTTGTGTAACCATAGCTACCCGGTGCTCACCGGCTCCCTCAAACAGGTGAGCGTACCACAGTCGTTTTTTTTTTTTTTTCCTTTTCCCCTTTTAATCCCCCCTTCTTCAAATTCCGCCTCATTTAAACGTGCACGAAGGCAAAGCCACTCGAACCTCACCACATCTCCTCATTTCTGGAAGATGTTACCGCCTTTTATTCATGTCCGCTCATCGGCGTAGTAGGAATGTGCGATGACGAAACGGCTCGAACAAAGTTCATCTCTTGAAAAAATTGTACAAAAAAAAAAAAATCCCATAATACATGTGCTAGTTTCAACCGCCAATGAACATGCCACCGTGCAAAGCGGGTACTAATACTAGTACCACTAGTGGTACTTGGAACAGTCAAGGGCTGAAAATGGGCCGGGAGTTTGACGAGGGCGGACAGGGCGAGTTGTGTGGGAGGGGGTGAGGTGTGTGGTTTGCGATACGAGCCCCCTGCAGGCTACGCTGTACGTTATTAATCGTGTCCCTCGCCCTGCCCCGTACGGGCAGGAAGCCTTTCTGACAGCTATATGTAAATTGCTGGCTGGGGGGGGGGGGGGGGGGGGGGGCAGTGGCTTCACGCAGAAGGTCACCCCTCTTCCCCCGGCGTGCATAAACGAGCCTTTTATTCATTTTCACATTTACAAGGGCCTGGAGACGCGCGCGTGCAGAGGGGCGCCCTGGCAACCACGTCCCGAGCTGCGGGGAGACTGGCGTCCCTGAAATTACCTGCGGACGGCAACGGCCAATTAAGGGGCTTCGATACTGTCGCTACGGCAATGGGCAGCCATCCGTCAAAGGCCAGGGCGGGCCTGGTCGCTGAGCACGTGCCTGTTTGTGTGTGTGTGCATCTCGTGGAAAGATTAACCTCGAACTGAGTGTGTGTTTATGTCACACACACACGGATCGGCGCAGGCCGACGATGCTAACAATGCTAACCGCACCGAAAGCCTCGCGAGACGCCACGCAGTCAATAAATCCACGGCTGCAGATGAGATCACCGACTCTGAGAGAGGGGGGGGGAGCAAAAATAATCTCTGAGGGGGGGTGTTATAGGAGATGGGGGGGGGGGGTCGCATCACCTCTCCCCTCTAACACTTTCCACATTCCCTTCATCGTACAAGGGAAGAGGGCTTGATTGAGGAAAGATAGAAAAAAAAAAGAAAAGAAAAAGATCAACACAGAAGACAATTCACACACCTAAGCAGAAGGGGGGAGGATGGAGGGATGGAGGGATGGAGGGGGGCTCCTTTTTTGTGCTGATGAAAGAACAAAAAAAAAATAAAAGCACCTCAAGGACGTACCCTCTAAAACTTCTTACGAATTTTTTTAATGAGAGAAGGGAAAAAAAATGGAACAATAATTAAGTCTGAACTGATCTAAGATGATAATGATGATGATATAATTCTCACTGTCAGTTATTATTAAAACAGTCTATTCAGATATTAGGCTGAAAACACTGACTATTGTCAATTAAAAACAGTCCATTTAAAAAAATTCTAGAAAAAGAGGGCGTGGCAATGAAGAGCTGTCCAAAAAAAAAAAAGGACACTTTTAACAGGCACCTGGTGTGTGACATGTCACTCACTTTGACTGACAGCCTCTTTAGCCTGAGTGTGGGTCTGCAGCGGCTGATCCTGTCGCCTCGTGTCCACCGCTGATTCACCAACTCGCCACGAAATTCATTCTCTGTGGGAGCAGAGTGGAGGAATAATCTGTCAGAACAAACCACAAACTCAGCAGCCGCGCCGGACGAGACAGAGAGAGAGGGAGCGATAGAGAGAGAAAATAAAAAACCTTCAACTTTAAACATCAGCAGAGACAAACGGTGAAAGAAAACACACACACACACACACACACACACGCACAGACAAACAGCAGAATCAGCAGAGGGAGATTCAGATGTCATTTCAAAACATCCCCATCAGCAAAACGCATCTCCGACCAAAACTAAAAGACGCACATATAAATATATACTTCCAATAAAATGAATCAATCGCCCTGGCAGAGGGAGCTCTACAAGACTCGGAGCTTCAGATGGGAGAGGTCGGTAGCAGCCAACAAAGGGGAAGTTGGGGTGAGAGCAAGATCTCAGCCACGTCTACAGGCCGGTCAGTGAAGGGAGACAGGGAGAGGGACAGAGAAAACAGAGAAAGAGGAGAGAGAGAGAGGTGGGGGGTTGCAGGCCTCTGACACACACATGAATTTCTATTAACTAGAGGACTTGCACAAGCACACACACACACGCACACACACAATTACCATATGAACTCTCATGTACACACACACACACACACACACACACACAGTGCCTCAGCTGGATTTTCTGTCAGTCCGCTATTAGAATCAATCAAATTTGCGCATTTTTATTGAGCTTTTAGTAGTTGGGAGAACATGAAGATGCGGGGTGAACTGGAGGAGGGGAGGGCAGTCAGTAAATAATGAATCATCCATAAATCAAGATTTTTCTTTTTTTTTTTTTTGCACTTTGCTTTTTTCATCTGGGTAATAGCCCCCCCCCCCCCCCCCCCCCCCCCCCCCCCCCCTTTTTTTTTACACTGCATGACAAGACGTGTAGGGTGAAATGATAAAAGAGCATCCTGATAAAACCTGATGGGAAAAAAAAAAATCCTTCAAAATCCCTCCCCAGTTCAACCCTAACACACTCGGGTGTAATATTCAAAAATGGCCATGACATCTATCACCGGGATAGGAGCCGGAATCGGACCACCTTTCACGGTCCATCACAATGGGACTCTCCAAAAAAAAAAAAAAGGGGGCGCGTGATGCAAACGTGATGCAATTCAACCTGCTCTGTGCACAGACTGCACTGATATGTCCTTGACTTGCTTATAACTTGCATAATGCATAATGCCCCTTTTTTATCGCACACTGACCTTGTGTTCGACATATCTACAAATATCTAGATATTTTCTTGAATTATGGTTGTATAATTCAAGATGTATGTATGGCTAAATGATACTTATAGTTGTAGTTTTTAAAAGTCCCATTTCTGACACTATCGCTCAGATCCCACCCCGCCAGCCCTGCAGTAAGACCCCGCAGACGCCAGAGACCACGCCTGCCCTGCCGTTTTGCTCAGTTTTTTTTTGGTGATCTTTGCCATTTTTCTCCAGCCCCCCTCCCCCCCTAATTCCCTCCTCCCCACTCCTCTACCAATCTGTTTTTGCTTCCTGACAGTGGGCTGTAGCACCGTACACCCATCTGTCCCTGGCTGGGCACACACACAGGGTCCCTGGAGCTACAGCGCAACGAGAGAAAGAGAGAGAGAGAGAGAGTTGGACTTGTTTAACAAGCCGTCCAATTAAGACTCAGCTCGCTACTGTTGTGCCACTCTCAAGTGCCACTCCATTCTCTCCCTCACGACCTCACTCCCTTCTCGGCCCGTTTTACCACTGCCCCCTCCTCCATAACGTAAGCCTTTCATTCACCTCCCACCGCTCAAAGCGAGAGCATCACCGAGTGATGTACATATACCTTCACGTGCACACTTACAACACACTAACCATAAAAAAACGTTGGATTCCTCATAGTTCGCACCTACTTTCACGACTACCGATTTGTATTACTGTTTAATCTTCATTTATATTTGCACTTCGCAGTAAGCTGGAGGTTTGGTCTTAAAATCTTTATCCCTCGGTGGATTTAACGGCATTTTCCCATTTGAGGATTTATTCCCAAACTTTCCAAGCATCAGCTACGTTATCCTCCTGAAGATTCTCCAGTGCACCGTGCTTCCTTCCCCCTTTATTTATTTGCCCCTACATGAACTATGACTCTAATGAAACCACCCTCCTGTCGCCCCTCAGCTGGGGACAACGTGCCTTTCAGGAGCGGGACAAGGCCTTGACCAGGGCCCTATTTTCATACACAGACCCACACACCACTCGTCGCCGCCTTCACTGGACAAAAACGAGTTTAACATTCAGAAATGTTTCGAGGCTCTTTAAAAACCGCGTATTAACGGCGAGGGTTTTTTTGGGGGGGGGGCTTCTCTGCGCTGAATGACAAGTGCGCAATTTTCGCGTTTATTGCCCTTCCCACGTCGCCGGACCCACGACGGTCCAATTCAACACAGGGCGAAATTTTACAGCCCCGGCAACGCCCCTAAACCGAGTCGATCGCCACCTCACCCATCTGGTGCAACTTTAACCTGTCCTGGCACAGATTTAGCACCAAAACTTTCTGTTAGATGGACAAAACACTGTTGGAAAATAAAACGACATACGTTCGTTTCGAAACGTTATTTGATTGGCCACTCTTTTCTTTTTTTTTTACTTTTAATAAGCCTGAAATGATTATATTAATTGCCATGTTGCCGTTGGATTCCCTTTTTTTTTTACGAACCGCACACGATGATGTCTGGTGAAAATGAGCAGTCAAGGGAAGCAAAGGCCCCAGATCGGGATCTCGTGGAAGTTATTAAGGAGGGCGTGGCTTAGCGGAGAAGGAATAAAAGAAATAAAAATAAAATAAAATAACGGGATCCAGTTGGGCTCCGCTGCCACTAGAGCCGTTGCTGATCGGCAATGTCTGCGGTTTTATTGTTAATTATTATTATTATTTTTGTAAAAAATAAACGCGTTAAACTGTATAGCGACAGAAAACGTCTCAGCAGCTACAAGTGCTCGTGTCGTCTCGGCGAGCAGCAAGTTGGTGCGTCTCCAGAAGTTCACGCAACTGGCCAGTCCCCGATCCGCCACGACCCCCACTCCGCATCCTCCATCTTAGAATCAGGTGCATTAGCACGCCGCATGCAACACAATACGCAGGCTGGTTCCAAACACACACACACACACACACACACACCGACAAAACATATATAAACAACCCAAATCGTTTAAGGGTTACGGGCGCGCTGTTGCCCTCCCCTTCCTCCTCCTCCTCCTCTTCTCCTCTCCTCACTTTTTCTCTCCCCCCCCCCCCCCCCCCCCCCCACCCTGCGCATCTCACTAGGGGCGTTTGACATTTAAAGAGAGCATCTCCACTCTGTTTTCTGCTGCGGAAAATCAAATGGCCACAGCCCCTCCTCCTCCTCCTCCTCTTCCTCCTCCTACCCTCCTTCATGCGTGCGCTACGCCCATTGTTCGACCTTTATTACGCACGGCTAGTATGGAACTAACTACGGGCAGTTCGCGTAAAATAAAACGAGCAAAATACAAAAAAAAAAAAAAAACATGTTGGAAGAGAGAAGGGCGCGATGCCACGGTTGTCACGCAAAATTTCGAAAGGAAGAACCCCCCCCCCGACTTTCCCACGCCGGGAGCGTGAGAGACGCAAATGCTATTTTAGCCACGCGTAAAAAAAATAAAACGAGAGAGAGAGAGAGAGAGAGCGGCGAGACCCGCAAAACGCTCGCGTCTCCACGCAAAACCTGCCGCCACGTCACGGGAGAAGCGCGCGCGCCATGCTCGGCGGCCGGCGGCGTCCCCGTCACTTCTGCCTCGCTCCCCGCCGGTTCCACGCAGCGGGTGGGGTTGGGTCAAGTTCGGCCCGCGTAAACCTCCACGGCTCCGTATCACTCGACCCTGCGCCGCTGCATTTCCACGCCCGCGTCGAGGTTCGACACGCAGAAGCGACTGAAGACGAGATTAAAAAAAAAAAAAAACCGGATCTATACGTTGCCTCGGCGGCCCACGCGGCGCCGCGGACGCGCGGGGTAGAAGTTGTAGAAGTTAAAGAAGTAGAACTTCTCCGTTCCCCTTAATTCCGATCAGCGCCGCTTAACCTTCACCGCCGAGGTCGGGCATCTCCACGAATCCGCGCAAACTCTTAATAACCCCCAACTGTACCGAATAAACACGTACACACGCACACACGTGCCATATTCTTTACACATGCACACGAACAGAAATGCAGGTCATCGTCGCCACGATCACATTTTACTGTCATTATTGTAGTAGATTGTTTACCTGAACAAGTGAATATTTCCGGAATCGTCGTGGCGAATAAAAAAGCATCAAGCTTGTTCTTCCTCCAAAAAAAAAAAAAAAAAAAAAAAAAACCCACTCAGTTCGATTCGTCGTCAGGCGGTTTGCTGCCAGATATCCCACATCCAGATTTTATCACGCGTGCGTGTAATATTATTATTATTATTAGTAGTATTTCTCTCTCTCTCTCTCTCTCTCTCTTATTTTACATCCAGTCCGGCGGCGGCGCGGAGCGCGGCGCGTCTCTCCCGATGCTGCCAGCGCCGAACGCGGAGCTCCTGACCGGGGCGCTAAACGTTACTTGTTTGTAAGCAGAAAACATGGCTTCATTTGCCTTTGTCAGCGAGAAGAGAAGAGGAGGAAAAAAAAAAAAAAAAAAAAAAAAAACGTAATATTGACTTACCTTTCCCTCATGAGCCATTGTCCCCCCCCAACCCTTCCCTCGCCACTCACCCCCCACCCCCCCCCCTCCGCCTCCTCCTCCCCCCGCCCTTTGCCATGACGTCACGGAGGCAGTAGTAAAAACCTACAACCCCCCCCCCCCCCCCCCCCCCCCCCCCCCCCCCCCCCCGTAATAATTCAATGGGAGTGTGTACAGATACTCGCGCGCGCTCTATTTCTTCTTCTTTACATAGGAGAGAGAGAGAGAGAGAGAGAGGAGGGGGGAGGTGAGAGCTCGAGTGTGTGTGTGTGTGTGTGTGTCTGTACGAAGAGAAACACCGAGAGAGACACAAAAAATCCTGGAAATGTTTTTTCTGAATCAAGTGCTGAAGGGCTGATGCAATACAAACAATAATATTAAGGAGAAAAGGATGGATGTAAAAAAAAGATGGATATGGATACATATCATATGTCTTATATTGGAAAAAAAAATCCATATTTCCACGAGTTACTGCACGTTAGACGCGTGTTACGACCTTGTTTTTTTTTTTTTTTTTTACTGCGTGCACGTTAAGAGCTGACCAAGTGTGTACTTTGTGCGCACTCGACTTTAATAAAAAAAATAACCGAGAAAGAAGGGCGCAGCGCGCGTGGAAAGTGTCACGAGTGGAAAAGGAACGAAGAAGCGTAGCTGCTGGGTCTGCGCGACACCAGAAGGTCCCCATTACGCGCCAAGCGATTAATCTTTAATGCTCAACCAGAAGCGTGCATATGTCACCCCCCCCTCCCGTCCCGGTAACGTGGTACGGTCCGCAGCGGCGCCCGCAACGCGGACGGAATTGATGTCTGCTCACGTCGGCACAGCCAGAGATGACAGCATCCGATAAAGGGGGGGTCACGTGACGCCCGCGCTTCCGAATAGTGACCGCTGCTCGCTGTTTCCCCTTCAGACTGAGAACCTAAAACTGAATAATAACACTGCAAACAAACCACCAACGACGGAAGTTCTTCAAGTTCGCAGTGATAACTGCGTAATGAGGTAATTAGACAACGAGCCCCGTTGCGCGCATGCGTAATAGCGGAAGTGGCCTGCCGCGGAACTCACCCGGGAAGAGACTTAATTGGTCACATTTGCGAAGACTCTAAGAATTGCAAGGCAGAATTTGGACTAATATACGTTTGATAGTAAGTAATAAGTAAAGTGAGACTATTGCTCGACGCAAAAAGAGTCCCGTGGCTGGAGTAAAAGCCACCACGGCCGCCACGAGGTGCGTGTTTCCTCAGCCCGTCGCCGAGCGGGGACTTGGAGCGACTCGCAACACAGTTGTTGTCGCTTTGTTGTTTTGTGGCCATTAGAGAAAATGACAACCATTCATTACAAGCCATTTGAGAATATTCTCCATAAATGCCACCCTTTATCTCCTGTCTCCACGCCGCGCGCGGAGGGAATATACAAAAAAAAAAAAAAAACGAGGCAACCTTCGCCTTTCACAAATTCTATTAAATCCTTATCTCTTCGCGCCAGGCTCTTTTTTTCTTTTTTACAATCCCATTGTTATGCATTGGAAGTGAAATCAATCACCGGCGTCCACGCCGCATCAATATGATTTCAGTTATGCGACGCAATGAGAGGCTTCGCACAAAACCGAACCACAAAATAACAAAACAAAAAAAAAAAACATTTAAAAAGGGTGCAGATGAAAAAAAAAATTAAATCACGAGGGTGAAGAGGGGCGGGCAGGTTTTGGGGTGCGGGGAGCGCTGGCGGGGTCCTGCTCACCCCCCCCCCCCACACACACTCCGCTACACCCAGCACAAATCACGCAACCATCAGACGATGCACCGTTACGATCGTCCCCGGTTCTATTCAGGACCCGAGACAGCGCGGACAGCACCACGGACAGCGGACGCCAGACGGGGCCTGCATGCAACTCCGTCCATCTGTCCACGCTCACTCTCCCACTGGGTGGGGAAAAGAGAAAAGACCGCGGGCCCAGGTCTGTCCCGCAGAACAAGTCCCCCCCGATTACAAACGAGAGTAAAAAAAAAAAGTTTTTCTATGACGTCATCCAGCATGTCCACTTACAAGCATCCTACATGACGTTGTCCTGTTTGTCCCGTTCATTGTACAACAAAGTTGTACTTTTTCTTCTAGAGATATGCAGAGTTTTTAAGTTTTAGTTTATTTTAGTATATTTTAGTGTGTAAATACAGAAATATATCTATCTATCTATCTATCTATCTATCTATCTATCTATCTATCTATATATATATATATATATATATATATCTATATATATATATATATATATATATATATATATCTTTTACGATTGCACTAGGGGGGGCTCTGTGCGAAACATTATTTCAATACGGGGTATACTGTTGTACTGACAATAAACCAATCTTGAATCTTGAATCTCGAATCTTGAATATCAGGCAGGTGAGTAGCGAGGTGACGTGGCCTCTGATTGGATGAAAATGTGCACACGTGGAGGAGGCCACAGAACAGGAGTATATTTCTGTGTTCTGTAACGTTCTCTACTTTACTGAAATAAAAAAACGAACGAACAAAGGCAATGTGCGAAACTCACATCTAACTTTTTTTTTTCCTTTTTTTCCCGCATAGTTCCAAAAACTTTCTCCGAGTGCCAGCTGCGACACCGGGGTCACCAAGTCGCGACAGGGGACACGGTCACACAGAAGAGCAGATGAGGGAGTCCGTCGACAGATGGAAGAAGCAGACAGGCGACGGCGACACGCTCCCGGGGGAACGGGGCTCCCTTTGTCCGGAGGGAGAAGTTTTTCAATAAAAGTGTTGAGGTCCGCGTCACAGTTAGGAAATAAAATGTCTCTCCTTTTTATTTTTATTTTTTACCCAACCGTCATCGAATCCACGTTCAAACTCGAACAACCAGCTTTCTAAATCTGCTCCCCCATGCCGGGATCCCGAAACACAATCATAACACATGTACAACAATTCATACACTTAAAAAATAAAGTTTTGATATTCTTATTCTTAATCGAGAGTCTCGGGATACCGACGGCGCACTGCAATCTGTTGCGTTTAATTCAAATTCGAGAACATTTATAATAACTCATTCAGGACAAATCCAACGCAGCACAGCTCTACAGAAGAAGAGGAGAAATGCTGAAACCCACCTAGAAAGGTTCCACACAGCTTCATGGTGGCCATCCCTCCTGTCCCACGCGGGCTAAAAAGTTTCACTTCGCAAAAGTTGCAGGCGGTGCGACGCAAGCTGTTGGAAGGGGGCGTGTCAGGGGTGGGAGGTCGTAAAAAACCCCACTGCCAAACCAATTAGATTTCAGCCGTGACAGAAAACCAGAAAACACACACACACACACACATATACATACATACGTGGCTCACAAAGAAAGCGAGAGGAGTGTAGAAGACGGATTTCTTTTTGGTGTTGCTATAAAGAACAGCCAACCATGTGCATTTCTTCACAACGTTCAGAAGTTTGGAGTCATTCCGAATTTCATAAAATATAAAAAGAAATAAATGCATAGAAGAGCAATAAATAAAAAACAAAAACAATTGACAACGTTTGAAATAATGATGTGGTCCAACCCACATCTTCTGATGTACTAGATGCTGTATAGTGTGAATTTCATTGCTTCTACAATCAGTGCAACTGTGCTGATTTTAAAATGAGGAATGAAGCTTTTAAAGTAACAAACACAGCATTCCACTGGAATTCTTGACTAATTGTTGCTAATAAAGTTCGTCTCTACGTGTACACAGATATTTAACCATTAACAGCCACTTCCAGCTACTAGAGTCATTTACAACACGAACAACGACTGGACTGGAGTTTTCGTCTTGTCAATGCACCAAACATGTATTATTGTTTGCTTGAATTAACAGAACTAATACTAATTGGGTGGTAGTAGCCTAGTGGGTAACAACTTGTGTCCCTGTGCAAGACACTTAACCCTAAGTTGCTCCAGGGGGGGGGGACTGTCCCTGCAACTACTGATTGTAAGTCTCTCTGGATAAGTGCGTCTGATAAATGCTGTAAATGTAAATGTAATACTATTTGGAAATACAGAAGCTGCCTTTTGTAACATTTCAGGACAAAACACATCCCCATAACCTGACGTCCATACTTTGTGCAGCATACACCACAAAGGCAAAAACTGTAAGAGGATTTGTTATAGCAAAAGACTGCGGCGTGAACCCATTTAGAGGAGCACCGTGAGCACCCACTCCGGAGCAGCGTATGCACGATAAATTCCCAACGCCAACACTCATGTTATGCATGCAGGCCCACTGACTGTAGTGAGGCGAGATTATGGGTGTCCGGCTGCCTTCGGCATGGCAATAAAGGCAATACACAGATGCGGTTCAACTCAGATGACTTGTTCCTTCCGAAAAACAAGAAAACCGTGTCCATGAGCGTGAAGACATGATCACTCGGAATGGGCCAAATCCGTGCAAACTTTTGGTCGGGCACATCGCACCCGCTGACCCCTGATGTGCGCCTGAGTGAGTTCAGGGACGCCAGCGAGACGGCGCTAATCAGCGGGACAGTTGGGGACCGATGACTTTAATTAACCAGATATGCACTTTGGCCATCAACTTGTCTCCTGGCCTGAGCACAACTAGCCTGGTTTTTATTATTTGTGCCGCTCTGCCATTCTTACTTAATTTGCACTCTGATATGCATGCATCAAAAACTCACACCAAATGGGCCTAAAGGGACACTTGTAAGGTCCCGAAAAACAAAACAAAACAACCTAGTGTTTTTTTTAGAATGTGTTTACCTGGCTAAACCGTTATCAGTAACCGTATGGTTAAATACGCTAGACCTTAGGCACTTCTCCTAGACACGGCCGGTATCAGCACCCACAGCACTGCAGCTGCATGTTTTTAATGCCGTAAAAAAAAAGCTATGGCGTGTGTGCAGAGAGCATTCGAGGGGTCGGACCAGTTCAGTTAACTACGACTTTCCGTATTTCCATTTTTTTTTTTTTATTTCCGAGTTGGTACTTACATACATAATGTAAAAGTATGTATAACGAGATTGGGTATCGGTATCTTGGTGGGGCTGCTGGGGGGGTTGTGATATGTTGTAATCATATCGACTACAGCCACCATAATAATAATAATAACAACAACAGCAACATTTCTTATATATCCCCAAATTACAGACGGTATGTCTCGATTGGCTTTGACGGGCCCTACAGTTGACACCCCCACACACTTTGACCCTCTCTTAGCAAAAGGAAAAACTCCACTAGACCCCTCTGGGAGAAAGAAAAGGGAAATCAGAGAGGTCCCCCCTTCCTGGGCAGAGTGAGTGTGCAATAGGTGTCAGTGCAATGGTTTTGATCGCCATTAATTGCCATTTTAATCCTGAGTGAAGATGCACTGTTTTAGTTAAATTTTTTTTTGGATAGTGTTTTATCTTTAGTGAAGTAACCGGGATAATACAAACCTTAGAATGGATCTGCCTGGAATCTGCTGTTAATAAGACCAACCAATCATTTAGGTTGTCACGACTACGGACTTACGGGGGAAGGAAGCGCAGAGGTCTGACATGCTGGGAAGGGGGTTTTATTATAACAAACAAAGAAATACAAATAAAGACTGGCGCGGTGGCCGAAAACGATTTAAACTTAAATAAAGAACATAAACAAACCCGTAGGCGTGTGGCGATTGCCAGAACTCAAAACACATAACACTAAACAAGGTCAAGTTCGTGCATAGAGTTCACGAAAATGCCAGCGACCCCGAACGGGCGGAAACTTCCGGCATTTATGGGGCATCAGGATTAAAGTCAGGTGTGGAGGCCAGCTGCAGGCAATCCTGACAGAGCCCCCCCTCCAAGGGCTACGTCCTCGGAGCCCCAACAGTACCATCAGTGGAGGCGGCGGGGTGGACGGCGGCAACCACAGGGCTCCTGCCCTGCTGTATCCTCCCCTTGGAGGACCCGGTCCCTCGGGCTGGCTCCCCGGCGTGGTCAGGCGTGGCGGCCCCGGTCCCTCGGGCTGGCTCCCCGGCGTGGTCAGGCGTGGCGGCCCCGGTCCCTCGGGCTGGCTCCCCGGCGTGGTCAGGCGTGGCGGCCCCGGTCCCTCGGGCTGGCTCCCCGGCGTGGTCAGGCGTGGCGGCCCCGGTCCCTCGGGCTGGCTCCCCGGCGTGGTCAGGCGTGGCGGCCCCGGTCCCTCGGCCTGGCTCCCCGGCGTGGTCAGGCGTGGCGGCCCCGGACCCTCGGCCTGGCTCCCCGGCGTGGTCCCGCTTGGCGGCCCCGGACCTCGGCCTGGCTCCCCGGCGTGGTCCCGCTTGGCGGCCCCGGACCCTCGGCCTGGCTCCCCGGCGTGGTCCCGCTTGGCGGCCCCGGACCCTCGGCCTGGCTCCCCGGCGTGGTCCCGCTTGGCGGCCCCGGACCCTCGGCCTGGCTCTCCGGCGTGGTCCCGCTTGGCGGCCCCGGACCCTCGGCCTGGCTCCCCGGCGTGGTCCCGCTTGGCGGCCCCGGACCCTCGGCCTGGCTCCCCGGCGTGGTCCCGCTTGGCGGCCCCGGACCCTCGGCCTGGCTCCCCGGCGTGGTCCCGCTTGGCGGCCCCGGACCCTCGGCCTGGCTCCCCGGCGTGGTCCCGCTTGGCGGCCCCGGACCCTCGGCCTGGCTCCCCGGCGTGGTCCCGCATGGCGGCCCCGGACCCTCGGCCTGGCTCCCCGGCGTGGTCCCGCATGACGGCCCCGGACTCCCGTATCTGCACACAATAATCAGGAGGCCGATCCATCTGGGTACGTGTGGGCCCTGTCTCCACATGTCCCCTCTGACACGTCTTGTGTCACCCCCCTGCACCGCGCAGGGAGATTGTCCCAGAGCCTCCGGCGACTGTTCCAGGCACCCCAGGCTGGTGCCTTCTGGGACTATGCAGCCCCTCTCGCTGCCCGGCCCTGGTGTCAAGGGGGGGGCATTGCCAGACCATCCGGCTAGCCCCTTCTGCGTCCGTTGGGACAAGCAGGCCCTCTTCCTGCCTGTCCCAGCTGGGTCCTCATGCCTACCCGGGGGCTCTATGGCGCTCCACCCCTCTGGAGGCAGACGCAGGCCCATGCCTGCCCCGCCCTCCTCACTGGCTACCGGAGGACCCAGCTCCATCGCTTCCCCACCTCCCCTCCCCTCAGGAGGAGTCCCCAACCCGAACTGCACCCCCCCAAAAAATTCTTTGGGGGAGCACCCCCCCCGGCTGGACCTAGGGGTACCTTGGGGCTTGTCCACCTCGCCTTGGACCAGCACATTCGGGTCAGGAACCTCCTCCCTGGGGTTCGGCTCCGCGGCTGGGTCGCCATCTGGTGGACACAAAGAGGGGAAGTGGGGGCGACATACGGACACATATGCCACACAGACACACACAGACAGAGACAGACAGAAGAGAGGGTCGTCTGGCTCCCTCTCTGGGCTCTCCGGGACCTCCTCAGGGGGCACAGCCAGGATCTCGGGAGGAGCGACCTTCTCGTCGCCCACCAGTGCTGGGTCTTCTTGCCCCGGATCCTGACTGGCACTGGATGTGGTGGAGGGGCAGAGTTCGATCCCTGGCTCAGGCCGATCAAACTCCGCCCTCAGTCTCTGTTGGAAGTCCCGAAAACTCCTGTCTGTCTCTCCCTGCTGCCAGAGGGTTGTGCTCCAGCCCCATGCTGATCCAGTCAGACACGTGTGGATGGTAGTGATCTCGTCTGTGTCTGCTGCCCCACTGAAGGGTCCCGGGACAATTGGGCTGTCCCACACGGGGCTGGGCACGTCGCTGGAGATGGTGGTTGGTGTGTGGTGTGGAGGGGGGTGGACGTCTTCTCCAGCAGGTGTGGACGCTGGTGCTGCGCTGCCATTTTGCTGGGGAACGTCCGGGCAGAGGGAAGGCGGGTCGGCGACTGGAGCAGGAATGGAGGATTCCCTGCGAGGCAGTCCCGGCAGCGCAGTTGCTGGCTGGCGACCTCCCGTCGCCCTCTTCCACCAGCTTTCCTCACACTGCTGGGAGGGACGTGGGTCTCCACGGACCTCGTGACGATCCTGGATGGGCGCGATGGGCGGAGCCATCCCGGCACCGACTGCCCAAACGGCGTCATCCTGGTCGTCGTCCGTGTCAACCTCGTACCCCCGGAAGTCACATGGGTCATCACGGACGCCGCGATGATCTCGGACGCGCACGCTGGGCGGAGCCATCCCGGCACAGACCGCCCACCGAAAATCCACGTCATCATCGCTTTCGTCATCCGTGTCCTCCCACCGGTGACTCCAAGGGTCGTCCACCCTGCGGACATCCTGGACCCATGGCGCGATAAGCTCCCATGGGCAGTACTCTGGCCATTCGGGCTGGAGGCTGCCCACCTCCTCGCTGGAGGAACGCCGCCGTTGTTGTTGCCGCTTCTCACCCCCCTGGAAGTGACGTGGGTCCCCACGGACCTTGCGACGATCGCAGACTGGCGCGATGGGCGGAGCCCAACTCTCGTCTCCCGTGCTCTCGTTGTCGTCCGTGTCGTCCACGGGGAGCCTTGCCAGCAGAGCGCAGAGTTCTTGGCTCGACATGGCGAAGATCGTGGGGGTCGCATCTTCTGCGCTCGCTGCCCACGTCACTTCCTCGCTGCTGCCGACGCCAACGTCCTCGCTCCGCCCACTCACCCGCCGACGTTGTCGCTTCCGGGTTTCGCGGAGTTTCCCGGGGGTGACGTCATCACGCGGCGCCGCGTACCACGGCTTCTCGGGGAGAAAACGCTCCACCAGAACGGGCGGCGCGTCTCTCCCCTGCCGTCCGCGTTCGCCGCGCCGGGCTGCGTCCTTCGCGGCGTTTCTTCTCCTCTGTTTTTTACCTCTGCGCTTTTGGGTGGGTCGCTGGCATTCTGTCACGACTACGGACTTACGGGGGAAGGAAACGCAGAGGTCTGACATGCTGGGAAGGGGGTTTTATTATAACAAACAAAGAAATACAAATAAAGACTGGCGCGGTGGCCGAAAACGATTTAAACTTAAATAAAGAACATAAACAAACCCGTAGGCGTGTGGCGATTGCCAGAACTCAAAACACATAAAACTAAACAAGGTCAAGTTCGTGCATAGAGTTCACGAAAATGCCAGCGACCCCGAACGGGCGGAAACTTCCGGCATTTATGGGGCATCAGGATTAAAGTCAGGTGTGGAGGCCAGCTGCAGGCAATCCTGACATAGGTATCTAAAAAACCCCAAAACCCCTAAATGTACCTCACAATTACTTAATTAAAATGTGGGCGAGCTCAACACAGGCACTTTTGGCAAATGACAGTTCAGGACCAGTGATGACCTCTTGTCCCTGGCCCACGAGATGGAAAACGGTCCCAGTCTCCTCATTAAAAAAAATCCCGAAACTGGTTCGGCATGCCCTTTTCAGGCGGTGTCCTCCAGCGCCTCGTCTCTTCAGGAATCGGAAGCGGGTGGGACTGGCCGCTCAACACGTGGAAGATTATTCCTGCCTCTCGGCCGCACACAATGAGAGGCGGTAAATACTCAGGAGAGCATGGCCCTGGATTACATTTCCATTTGCACTCAGCAGGCAGGAGCCGACCCAACCCTCCTTTCCATTTGAACCCGACTCCAGCCCCCCCCCCCCACCATATCTCCCATCTCCAGCTCCTCTCCCGTCCTCCCCACTCTTCCCATTTCCTTTATTGGGCCCGCGCAGCGCCTGGTAACTCCGGGTAATAAACGCGTATGAGTTGGAGGTGAGGCCGCCGGGCCGGGTGTGGGACAGCGCTAGTCCTTTAACAGATGGCAGGGCCTGATAATGGTGTCCTCCGCAGGCTCGTCTCACAGCCCCACGCCGCTGTTGCCATGGCGAGAAAAGGGGGAAAAGAACACGGAATGGATTGGGCGCTTATTAAATTTGCTTTCTGCGCATGATGACAAAGACCGGTTCATACTTAAGGAGGGCAGGGTGCACTTTTCTTTCTTTCTTTATTTAGTTTTATCAGAGGGTGCCAGACGTCCTTCTGTGGTCGGCCTTGGCACACTCTACAGTCTCATTAACCTCTTAACCTCCGGGGTTCACCCTGTTCTACTTCGCTGCCATGGGTTCCTCACAACTCGGAGATGAACTTTGAAATTATTGTGGACCTGAACTGTGCATAAGACTGAGAAAAAAAGAGAAAAAACAGAATAGAATATTCTAAATAGAATATTTTTATATATAAGCATTTTTGCCTGTTGTATTGAGGATTAGTAAAACCAATATCAAATATAATACTTTTTGGATATCTTCAGTATATATTTATGTATATATTTTACAGCAGCCAAGTGAATTATGATCCATGAGACATTATTTTCATTACCAAGAATTGTGCTTTGATTGATTTTTAGTAATAACTCTACTCACAATTATTCATTATAATTGTGTAGTCACTTTTATGAAAGATTTTTGAGACGACCCCTCTATGAAGATTTTTGAGACGAGTTCTGTAACCTATATAACAAATTCCTGAATTTAAATAAAAAAAAATTGTATACAAGCATTCTTTCTTTCTTTGTCAGGATTAACAAAATGTCATGACTTTTTTTTTTTTACATTTGATGAGCGCAAGGGCGCACATGGTTCCTTTCTGAAGAACACAATCATGATGACTTCATTATTCTCCCATCCCCCCACCCTCTCAAGTGCGTCTCTGTGTGTGTGACGGGGTAAGTAATGTGAGTATTTTGTTCTATTTCCTTTTATTTCACTGCGCTTCCTGTATGTAGATCAATAGTACATAACTTGGCAGAACAAGACAGAAGGGAAGAAATGAAAGCATGTCTGACTCTGCCTGCAGGGCTTCCTTCACCCACTCATCCCAGTTCTTACAGAATAAAAACACGCACCCACACACACACACACACACACACATGAAGAAAACACTCAGTTGGGTCTGGGTGCCGTTCTTCATGATCGTCATCTCTGGTTTCCCCTGTCAGTTCTTCTCCCCGCCAGTCACCCGGAGGTCAGTGGTGCCAGGGGGCATCCATCTCTGTCTGTCTGTCTGGGGCAGGGCCGCTCAGTGAGCTGGTCTTATCTGGTGCACGGGCTCCCCTATCCCCCACACCCCCCCAAAAAAAGTATACACAAACCCCACGCACCCCTCCTTCTCACCACACACTGGCTGCCCTGCTCCCAAATCGTAACCCCTCCTCCCTCCCCTCGCGGCAGCAGACTGGATAAACAGGAGGCCGACGGTAAACACAGGCAGCCCTCCACAAACACGCCCTGATTACAATGACAAAGGACGGCCACACTTCAGGGTGGAGCCAGTGGCCATTGGAGGCCGCGGGGGCTCTGGGCGAGAGGCAGACTTAATGGGCTTTGTGCCGAGGAAGAAAAGAGCGCAAGCTTCTAGGCCCAGCTGTCACGAATGGACAATATCAGACAAATGCAGAGCCTCTCTTCCGCTTTACCCCCCCCCGTCCTCCCTCCGTCCATGCCTCTCTCATTCACTCACTCGATTTGGACTCACACAAAAAAGTAAAAGCTCTCTGTAGGGGGGGGGGGCTTAAAAGATCTCTTCTTTTTTCCCTGCTCACATGCACGTGTGCATGCGCACACACTCACACAAACAGGCTGAGTCTGCAGCAATTAAACTGAGAACTAAACCTATAAAAAGGTTGCAATTACACAGTATTAGGGTTCCTAGATATTACATTTCTGCAGACTGCTTGTATGCAAATATTAAAATGAGCTGAAGTGAAAACTGTGTGAAAGCAAATTTTGAGCCCCTGGCAGGGATACTTGTGAACAGAAAAACACCCTTATGATCCATGCCACTGAGATATCTGATCGGTATGTTTTCATCCATATGATGCATCTTTTAATGTTTTTTTTTCTGGAGATACATCAAAAAGAATAAGTATATATTTATTTAATTATTAAAAATATCATAATATATGTTTATTTGTAATCCCCATGTCCAGTTGAAAAATGGGTTTGTGATGCTCAGTATTTTATCAGATTTCAGACCACTGTGAGCAAACAAGAACAGCAGGATTTTTGCTTGATCTAGCCGCATATGCCCATGTGCGCACAGAAACACGAAGAGCTGAAATGTTTTATATTTTGATTGTCCGACACCCAAATCAATTAGATTAAGGATTTGAGCTGGCATATACTTTGTACAGAAAAAAACTACATTCAGAACACAGTAAACAAACAAGAAGAAAAATCTTGTTTGATCTGCACATATTTGGCCCTGCACACACACACACACACACACACACACACACTGCGCCCTGCATCAGAGGGGCTGGGCACAAAGGCGACCGTGGTGCCCAGAAATGGATGTTGTTTCACCTAATCTCCCTGATGCTGCTGTGAAGCTGCTAAGCTCCAGCAAATCAGCTTAGCAGATGTCCTGAAGAGTAGGTGGCTTGTTTCAAGAAGACAAAAAAGAACCAGAAAAACCCCTCACAATAATAAGAGGGTGTGTGGTGTGGGTCGGGTGTTCAGACAGAATCTGAGATTACACTCTCCAGACCCTCTCACCCCCACCCCAAGACACACACACAGTTACCATCTCCATCAGAGCAGGCGCTCACTTTCCCCCTCACATTCAGTCACCTCCCAGTGGGGGTGAGGACGTGGGGGGGCGGCTGGCCTGTAATAATGAGCCCCCTCCCAAATTTGGAGCACCCGGGTCGTGACTCGCACATAATCTAACACCACACACACTGTCCTCTTGTAGGACACGAGGGTGAGGGACAAAAAAATGAGCGAGTGTGAATGAAGTGAGTGTGTTTGTGAGTTATGTGTGTGTTTGAGGCCACCTGGAGCAGAACAACGCTCTGTTCAGGCTGAGGGATATTGTAAACTAATAGCTGTGTGTGTGTGTGTGTGTGTGTGTGTGTGTGTACTTCTGTTGCCATGACTAAAGGATCAGCTGATTGCATGGGAGGGGCCGTATGGGGGGAGCTGGAGGTTATTTGGAAGGCATCTGTATGCAAATGTCATTATGGTATAGAAATGTTTGAGTGGTCATGGGGGTTGAGGAGAGCGTGTGGCAGTATCGGCAGAGGCGGCCCAGTATCTGACACAGTCTAAAGGCCTCCATGAAAATTTGGTAGGGTAGAGCTTCCAGGAATTGTCCCAGAAAGAGACAGGGCCAAAGCTATGTCAGTGGACCTTTTGGAAGCACATCATTTGGCACCTGACGGTCACCAGCTTCCTCTTGCCCTACGTACCTTAGGATAGCAGTAGCTAGCAAGACAAAGTGAAACACCTTTGTGACCCCGGTGGGGAATGAGAGGGGTCAGCATGTTGGGTCTGGGTTGTTAATTCATGTGCTTCTCAGCATAATTTACTGAAGTTGAAAGGTATACAAAGAGCTGAGATTAACCAGCTGCCCTGATATGAGGTGAACTTCTTTCTTTACATGACATGTGAGGTTTGCACTACCTGGAATGATAACTGGCTAAGAGGACGCTTGGGAGTGACAATATCTCGTAACGTTGATCCCTTCTTTTACTACTGTTTTGCGTAACAGTTTCACAGTGGAATTGTAATTTTAAAGTTTTTTTTTTTTAAAGTAATATCACATAAATATTCAATGGAAAACGGAGGTGTCGCTTCAATAATATACTCAAGGACATGCTGTAACATGAGATAACACAACCTGAAATGTATTGAATGACTTTATCGGAAAGGCACTTAATGGAAAATTGCCACGAATAGTCTCTTCAAGATGAGGCTTGCTCATATTGTGTTCCCTTCTATTTACCTGTGAAACAATCCCAGAATGCAACTCATTATTTGTGCACTGAGGTACCAGAGCGATAACTTCCTATAAGCATCATCATGAGATGAGAGAACAGACTGAGGATGGGGTGAGAGAGAGAACGAGGGAGGAGTTTTGATGACTGTCCATCGTTGGCTGTGATGTCTGTGCCTGTGGAGTGCGAGTGAGTGGCAGGGGCTGATGGGTAATTGGAACAGTCACAACACATACTGGGGGTGCAGGAAATGTCACACAGAGCTCAGGGCTTCACCTCACGCAGTCCAGTGACCAACACTCACACACACACACACACACACACACACACGTCATGCCCCCATAGGCCACTGTAGTAAGGACGGGAGGGTCTGAGGTCTGACACTCTATCACTACTCAGTTCCTCAGAAAGATTTTTTTCATTTGACAATCATCGTGACACAAAGCATCGCCTGTTCTGACTTTTTACATGTTTCGATCAACCCCACATGCGTGTCTCTCTCATTTCTTCTCTGAACAGCTTTCCCCTTCGCTCATTCTGACCACGTTTGGCTCCAGGTTAAACGTTTTATTCCTTTTATCTGCACATAGAATAGAACTGGCACAACACACACACACACACACACACACACACACACACACACATACACAAACCATGGCAAGTGTATTATTTTGGACGTCTACTCACATCAACCAGGGTCTTCAGATATTACAGACAGGTAAGTGCCACTTGAGAACAACTGTAATTAAAACTCTAAAGGTAATTTTAGCCTCTGGTTTCTGGTAGTGAAAAAGGAGACAGTCTTCCTCCTGGAAGAGCAGTCACATGTCTGTGTAAACACGTAAGCTAGCTTTACTGTTTCATTTGGACTCTAAAGTTAATTAAACCGTGTCATAGAGATGTGAAACCAAACATTATCTCATTGCAATACTTCCTATTAAATATGATAAACACTGCATTTTTCAGTCCAGAAGGAAAACAATTTGGTTCCTGCTGCTGTTACCTTTATTTACTTACATATTCATCTCACATTTCTCGTTTAATGAGAATTTAGTTCTATTTGGAGCCCAAACAGACAGAAACAATAAAGCAATCTAGTAATCTCCTTATCTCAGAGAAGAAGCTAGAACTTTTTTTTAATATCATTGCTTTTGTCACATAGAGCATAAAGTTTAGTAATATTTTTACATACTAAGTTTATAATGGGAGGAGCCTATTATTGTCAACCCTTGGGGACTGTGATGCATGGCCCCTGTGTTAAAATGTTCCATATGCAAAGTAACGCAAGCAGTGTTGCCAGAAATGTGTTTGAGCCACAATATCAAAAAATGCCCAATATTATCAGATAATTATTTAACTGTAGTGACTACGTAAGAGTTTATAGTAACAACGAGTGCAAGGACCCGTCTCCTCTCCTTTCCCTCCATTCACTTTCGTTTTTTTCTCTGCTCATAATACCTGTTCACATCGCTGTCATCATAACCTCTGTTCTAACCATTTCATGGCCTAAACAAGAATCCTGAATGCGCTCCCAAGACGCTGCGTCTTACGCAGAACGCTGAAAAAGAATAGGCTCCAAGGCGTGTCTGATTTATTCTAGGTGTTATGAGACTATGAAATTATCGCCTGTTCCAATTAACAGTACACTTCAGATAAGGCAGTAAGAGATTAAGCTGAAATACTTACACTATTCATTTACACAGGAAAGAAAGAAAGGAAAGAGGAAAAGGAGAAAGCAAAGGGGGGTTGGGGGTGGCGGTCGGTGGTGGTGGCTGAAGTGTTGAATTATTCATGGTGGCCCATAATGAAGCGCGGTGCACTTTTTAAAGTGTTTGCTGTGTAATGGAGTTTGAGACACAGAACTATCATTTTCTCTTAATGGGCCTTTCTGTGCTGCTCACTGCGTATCCCATCTCTCCGCCCCCCCCCCCTGCCCACCATCCACCCAAAGCTCGTGGCTGCCCTTAACCCCCCGCACACGCCCCGTGAAGCCCCAGTCCGCACAGCCACATGGCGATTACCGGCAGCTGCAGGAGCTCAGCGCGAGCGCAAAGTGGCCAATTTTCTCAGTGCCATTTAAACAACAAACACTGGTAAAGAAGAGCGGCAGGAGGAGACGGCGAGAGGAAGAGAGTGTTGCTGATGGGGGCCGTAATGCTGGAAGTGCACTGATCTGCTGTGTTGCCATGTGTGTGTGTGTGTGTGTGTTTGAGTTAAGAGTAGGTATATAAGTGTGTGTCCTTATGTAATGGTGAGAATGGTACATCTGTGTACCTCTGTCAGTGTGTCTGTCTGAGTTAATAAACAAGTGTGTGTGTGTGTGTGTGTTGTACGAGAGACCCCAGGTCTCGGAGCGAGTGAACGGACAGCTGGGGAACAGCAGTGTTAATGTTGGGGTAAAAGTCCCTCATTAACGCAGCCCAATTACAGCCACACATTACAGCACTTTCATCCTCAGAGCTGCGCTCTGCATACATCTGTTTGCAAATTGTTTTTTTTTTCAAAAAATCTGTTGGTACGTGTGTGTGTGTGTGTGTGTGTTTGCATGCTCTTGTTTTGTAACAAGTAAACTGCCATTTGAAAAGTTTCCCTTTAAACAGCAAAAATAAGTAAAAAAAAAAAGTATTTTACTTATGCACACATATAATTTGGAATATGTTAATGTTTTCTGTTTAAAAAAAACTTTTCACAGAGTTCAGATTAGGCCTGACACAGACTGGGCATCTGACTGTGGAGCTCCACCTGGAAAAAGAACAGGACTCCAAAGGGACATTAAAAGCTGCCACCCTCTCAGAAGGCGAAAGGAGAACAGAGGAGCTCAGATGCTCATTTGCTCAGATGGAGCTCAGAGTATCCAGGTGTGGGCATACATGGTGCAAGAAGCACACAAACACTCACACACACACCCACACACACACACAGGGGGCAGAAAACAGGGCTTTGATGCAGGAGGGTCACGGTAAAAGCCTGGCTGTGTTTGGATTGTGGCGAGAGAGCAGATTGCGTTGCCAGATCCAAACAGACCTAATCCCACTGTGACAAGCGAACAGCTGCTCGCTGACACTCTCCTGCATAAACAGGACAAAAGGTAAATATTAACGCTGCACCATCACAGGTGTTTGGTCTGCGATAAATCAAATGTACAAATATCAAAGAGAGCCAATTTTACAGACCCTCCTCCTCTGTGTTTTTAATTGTGCTGCCAATGCAAGTAGATTTTCCAGCTGCCATAATAATTTTTGATTTTAGCAACATTAGCCATGTGAGGACAGTAATAAGTAGTGTGTTTGTATGTGTGCATTTTGGTAGTAGCCTAGTGGGTAACACAGTCCCATTTGAAACCAGAAGGCCACAAAGTCACAAAGTCACTACCATTGTGTCCCTCAGCAAGACACTTAACCCCGAGTGTCTCCAGGCGGACTGTCCCTGTAACTACTGATTGTAAGTCGCTCTGGATAAGGGGCGCCTGATAAATGCCGTAAATGTAAATGTTTAAAAAGCCTCCCTTAAGCACACATCACATGGACTGGAGATGATGGTACAGTGTGGCCATCTATGTAAATCTGACTCACAGAGGCCGTTAAAAGGGTTAAAGTATAGGACTGATCCAAGGTCAGTGTGCTTATGTAAATCTGTCACTCTGGGAAAGTAAGGATGCTGTTTGCTGTAAATCTCAGTCAGCATGAACCATGTAGAGTTGTAGTTATTATCTGAGAAATTTCTATTATTTGTCCCTACAGCGTGAAGAAATAGAAATATGTGAAAATCGTGTGTTGTGTGACTGTTTACCTCAGAGAAAAAAAAAAGGTTATTGCTGCTCATTTCCTCATATAAGGAGTATCGATTTACCTGTCTGAATGTGCTTGGGGTTTTATGTGTGTGTGTTCTGAAATAGCTTCTTAACAAAGAATAGCCACTGGAACAAAGAAACGCTTTGACCCCTGACCTCCCAGTCAGCCCTGGCAGGTGAGCAGTTTGTGTGAAAAAGAAAACACCTGTCATCTGTGGCACGTAAGATCCCTTTCTTTGTCCTCTTCATAGAGGCAAGACAAGTTTTCATCAACTTTTACAAGTAAAGTGGACCAGACAAAGACTTGGAATTGCACCTGCTCTTTAGTTGTCAACCCCGCCCTTTAGACACACACACACACACACACACACACACGCAGTAAACAACACACTCACACACTCAACAAACCTCACCAGCAATAATATAAATATATCTGTATGTCAATGCTTCTGGGTCACAACTGAGAAAAAGTGTTTCTCTGTATTTCTCTGCCGGGTTGGCCGTTTTCAGATTTCAATGGTGACATGTATTCATGCATTGGCGTGTAGCACAAGCCCAACTCAAATGCCCGCCACACTAATGAAGAAAAGCATGACTTATCACTGATGAATGTACTGACGAATTTCCTGAACCTCACTTCACGTTTTACCCTCAAGGCCAAACAGCGTTCCTGTTATGCTGCTACTGCAGTGATTCCTGATGTCAGATGAGCACTGCTGACCAGCGGCCCATGTGGATAAACATATTCGGTGCAGCTTAGCTGCTTCTGGCCATTGCCACTGCTAGTAATATAAGGATAATTTCATACTCTTGTCTTCTCTCCACCAGGTTCCAACAGTCCTGCAGGTTTATGCTGAACACTTCCTTATCATTTACTCCTGTTAATGAGCATCTCATGAAGTGGTTTTTGATGATGGTAAAAATGAACAAATCAGCCATGAAGGTAAAAAGAGGCGTCTGAAAAAATAGATTCATCAAACATGCTTCACTTTCTCCTGCTATAAAATATACTAGATGTCTCTTGCATTGGATTTTCATACAATGAAAATCACCATAACTGCCACAAAGTAGGTGCCTCCAACAAAGTAGGTGCCTCATGATTTCATGACCCCCACAAAAAATAATGCTGCACAATCTTTTTAAGTAGTTTTTTTTTTGCCACCCGTTAAATAGTATTAATAACCTGTGCCTTACCTGCCACATTTTGATTAAATTAATTTTCTCGGTGAGTGCAAGCGGAATGTTGAGCATGAGCTGGGGAACAGTTCTACCAGTGTTCCCAGTACTTTGGAGGTGGCTATGACAAAAAAAAACAAAAAAACACGAAATGAAAAGAAAAGGACAATTTCTCAGAGATGAAGCAATTTCCTACGCGTTTGTTGGAGGAGAGACTAAGTCAAGAGAGCAGCAGGGTGAGGGGAAAGGCCTTGGGTACACAATCAATGCTGACAGCCCCAGTTCAGGGCTTTTGTCTTTTTTTCCAGGAAATAACTTCATTATACCATTTTATGTTTTTTTTCCCCCCACTTTTTTTCATAGTCAATAGGTAGCCAACAGCATCCAGAGAAAATATTTTGCTTCACAATATGTTCACATATTCATTCAATTTGAAGCGATTCTAACATTCTAGTCATTGCTTTGTCTTGACAAATGTTCATACTAGTGCAGTTGATATAATTGTGCATCTTGTAAACATTACAAGAAAGAGAGCAGAAATTCTGTCATATTGTAGGTATGTTGATGAATGGCTGAGGGTGTCGGTGAGCTACTCTCCAAACAGAATCCCCGAGAAAAAAAGAAGTGGGAGAATGAATAATGCAGTTTCTATTTAAATTCCTATTTCTATGTGGCAAAATAGAGCCCCACAGACATCTGTATAATTCATGGCTATCTGATGTACAGGGACGCGTCATTTCTGGGATGCGTGTACTGTTTTCTACATACCTATGTGCGCATGCTTGATTTATTACCTTTTGTTTGGCCTGATCCATTGAGACCGTGCGTGTGATTTGCTTCTCAATGTGGGGGGGCATTTTGCATTTGCATGCGCGGTTGATGAAATCTCTTCTCGTTCTGAGCCGTGGACGCGTGCACAGTAACCGCTGGTCCTGCCGGTGGAAGTGGCCATGTCTAAAAAACTATTTTATTTTGTGTGTGTGTGTGTAGATAAATGCACATATGTTTTTGCGAGAGAGAATGCAGAGCGAATACTAATCGACTTGAGGGATGCAACATGGGTGGAGTGACATCCGATACGTCTCACAGACTTTGTAGGTTTGTGTGCTTTTGTGTTTGATGCATGAATATGTGTTTAACACATATGGCAACTTAATATTCTGACATACACGTGCTAACATGATGTGGTTTTCATGCCACTATGTTACACGTACTGCATGGAAGTGTTACACACCATCTGGATTTACAGAAATATTTTGGCAAAAACTAATTTTACATTGCGAGAAGCTTGTGGTGAGGACAGACAGTTCTCGTGCACCCTACTTCCTCATTTTCTTTCTTTCCCTTCCCTTCCTCCTCCGTTTTTCATATTCTTTGCTTGATGGGACATCATTGCAGATATAGCATCCTCAGCTGTTAAAATTCTGAAGGTGACATGAAACTGAAAAAAGGGAGGAATTCATATAAAGCACCTATTCATATAAATTCATATAAAGATCAGCTTTGGTGCCCCTCGATGCAGAAACCCCAGCCTCTGTTACTCTACTGGGGAGGAGTAGAGTGTTTTGGCAGACACCGTGTCATATTCATTGGCACTAGCGCCCTGTAGATGAGGGAAGGACTTATTGCGAAATGATCTTGATCCACAGTGATTCTTCCCTGTGTGAGGACAAGAGGACCAAAGGCGAGCTGCCCTACTAATTTATTCATTCTTCTCTTCTCCTTCAATAAATTGCCCTTGCTGTTATTTTCTTGACCCTTTGTTGGCTTTGAAGGGATGTTAGGGGAAAATTCACACTTCTGAGGATTTGAAAGTACTGAAGTCAGTGAGAGTGAGAGCTTGGACGCCCCCTGGCTGGTGGCAGCGCTCTCTGCACACGACAGCTGTTGGAAGAAGAATAAAAAGCCAGAGCCCCCCACTGAAGAAGAGACTCAATGAATTGCAGCTGTAACAGTGTATTAAAGGGGGAGCTAATGGGGGGTTGGAAGGCGAACAATTATGAGCAGGGAGGCTTTAGAAATCCGGGACTATTGAACCCTAATGAGATCAAAAATAACAGGAGAATTATCCAAACCCACAGAACACACACACACACACACACCAGGCATTATAATAGCATGGGATGCATGCAGGATATAGCTTTAAAAATGAAAACAACACAAATAAATGTAACCCTGAGCAACACAACAACACACAAAAATTTCTGAAAAACAGGTGACATGTATTGCAACTTCCCATTTGTGCATACAGTATGTGTGCAAATGGGTAGAACGCTGGGATAGACTCGACACCCCCCTCCACCTTTATTTGTGAATGGAAATCATTTTGGATAAGAATCTCGGCTAAGCAAATGTGTGTGCAAATATAAATAAAAGTGCGCTAGCTAATCTGCTAGCCTTAATCTGCAAGAGAAATTAATTATGGAGTTTTGTCCTGATCCGATCTCCCTTAATCTATTAATCATGACAAACAACCCAAAGTCTGAGAGGGAGGGTGACTCTACATTAGATAAAACGAATTCCTGAGACGTGTGCAAAAGTCTGAACAGTGACTGAACAGGAGCATGGGGGTCCGTGCGGGCCAGATGGGAAATCTAGACCCCGGTCATTACACACGAGTGCCCGCAAATAAACAAACAGGCAAACAAATGAACACGCCTCCGATAACCGGACAGAAGGAAGATCCACGGCATCGGGGCCATCATGAAAAAATGAATAAAATAATGTAATCCCTCTCTCTTCCTCTCCTTCTGCCTCCCATCTCGTGGCTCGCAGTTTGCAGAATTAGCAGTGAGGGCTGCCCAGGCGGAGACAGAAGGCAAAGACGGCTCAGCAAGACGTGGGAAAAGTGCATTGTATTCTTCTGAATGAAGCTCCGAAGGGAAACATAAGGACACCGGTGACAGGGTCTTACCCAGGATTAATGGAAACATGGCATGAAGCCCTATCTGCAGGCCAATGACAGTAAAAGAGGAAAAATTCACAAATATCATGGCAAAAGACCAAAGTAAGGGTCACTTCGAAGCACCTTTTAACCTCCTACCAATGCTCATCTCGTACCAGAAATACAGGCAGGGTTAAATCCATTTTTTTATTCTTTTTTTTTTTTAGTTTGTTTATTTTATTTTTACTAAGACCATGAGTAGAGTGTTTTTTAAGTAATATTTAAAAAAAAAATTGCGAGTCTACGATCTGTCTCACCTACAGTGGAACGTTGTGTCTTCTACACTTGCAACCTGTCCTTCAAAAGAAACAGCTATGGGACAAAGTCAAAGATGAAAGTCTTTATTGGGACTAAGACCAATGCTGAAAGAAAAATAACAAAAGAAACAGGTGCAGAAGGAGAAAAGGGCTAGAAATCAGAGAGACTGCACTTCATCAAAGCACATTGTCTGGCGGGGTTTTGCAGGCCTGCTCAAGTAGTGTTAATGTCTGATTCTAGTTGTTGTGTCAGTTTGATCTGGTTGGGATAAACAGCCATGTCTATGCAAAAAATCACAGAAGCCATGTTGTCTCTTAAAACTGCACAATCTCAGAAAAGGGTTTCTCTTTGTGATAAGCACACATTTTCACCCAGATTACAAATGAGATGGGCTGCATGCAGTGTGCATGAGTGTAAGAGGGTTTTTACAAAAGTGTCACAACAAAAAAAGATCAGAATGTCCATGTGTAGAGTTTATCAAGACGTATATAGAGAAGTATTGTAATATTCTTCTTGCCAGACTGCACCCGTCCACCCAGCTATCCCTTCACCCATCTCTCCTCTGATTCTGTTCATAACCATGGAAAAAGAATGATGAGAACGCTCGAACTCCATGCAGAGACAGCACCGGCAGGGAACCAATCGGTCCTTTTAATTAGTAAAGCAATTAGAGAGTTGCCGTAACTGCCAGTCGTGGATGAGGATGTTGAAGGCCTGCTTACGTGTGTACCATGCGTGCTGTAGAATGCGTGCATGGTGAGAGTAGTGTATGGTTTTGGAGACTGCGAGGAAGACTTGTGTTTGCCCTCCAGCAGCTTGTGATCAGGGCATTGGGACCAGCCTTTGAATATAAGCAGATTCCACATCTATGGTAACTTCTGTTGTGTGTGTGTGGTCTACAGTGTTGCCAGATCTCATGAGAGAAAGAAACAGGCGAGCATGTTCAAGAATAGAAATTCAAAATAAGCATCTTGGCACCGATAGAGAAACAAACGCCCAGAAGAAAGTGAATCTTTATTTATTTATTTGTTTTATTTTTTATGTGGAATTTGGTACAGTTTCACTGAATTTCATAAATAATAAAACCCTTGAAATATGACAAATTGTAATAAACTGTAATAAAAATTATTACAAACACATATCATTTAAAATCCATATTGTGCTTTGCTGTAAATAAGTAAATACATTGTATTGTTCATTGTATTATTAATCTGTGCTGTTAGATTGTATTGTTTGGTGCTCCCAGATGAGACACAATTGACTGTGTATTTGTCTGTGTTACCTTGCACAAGCGCAGGTTCAGGGTCATTTTGAAATGTCATTTTTTTAATGAAATTTGAATAGAAAATATTACACAATGAACAACCTTTTATAAAGTGACAGATTATTGAACACAGCATTCCATTGGAAGTCAAGACTAATTGTTGCTGACAGTATCCAGATATTCCCCTCCTTATACATCCATTTCACAAATTAATCTAACATAAGTATATATTAATTAATTAATACAAATTCTGTGCTATTCAAGTATTGTCTCTGTCACAAGATCTAGAAACCCTCCCACTTCAAAGCACTCAGTAACAGATTCAGAGACTGACTGATGATGTGAGGAATTGCCCAGTACCCGAAACATGCTAAACATCCTCCTCACATTGCGACTGGACTCCTGGAGCAACAGTCTGTGATCCAGGCAGACCCTCACCTCTGACCCCAACACAACCAGGCAGTGCTGAAATCGCTTCCAGGTCAATCAGCAGTTCAATGACAAAGCCCTGATCCCCACCAGCGGCTTCCATTTTATTCACAGTGAACACAGGAAAAATGGGCAGAGGAGATCTGGGAGAAGAACTATTGCTGAACTGAACCGATTTGACCAGTCGATTAAGAACAAATACTTTCGATACACACTGTTGGTGTGCGCAGGCTTGTTGTTCACAATCTGTCGGCTGGGTCACCAGTAGCACTGAGATGGTAAGGGGTAGGTAGCAGTGTATCAGGACTGGAACAGCTTGGTAGAAAGAGGTCCAACACTATAAAAGTCAAGCCAGAAGATGCCATATGGTATGAAGCTGACCTCAGAAGAAGGTCTGGAACGGGCTGGAAAGGCCTGAAAATGCATGCAGTGTAGCTCCAGGGTGGCCCCTTGAGTGCATTAGACAGCCCATCTACCGGCACAGATTTTTGCCCACAACTCGAAGCACGCACAGTTTTTTTTTTCTTTATGCATTTTGAAGCCTCATTCACACTTGAAGGCACAGCACACACATAAACACACATCCATACGAGCCCCCGCTGGACACACACACTTGCACACAAAGCCTGTTTGATGGCTGCATCCATGGCCGCGGCAGTCACACCTCTCCCTCACACCGCTCATTGATTGTCATGGTGTTAGATTGGTGTCAGGAGGAAGTATGGACACAGAGGAGAAAGGGGCCGTTCTGCCAGAGATTATCTCACTGACACACTCCGCTTCTCCCGCACACGCTCCCAGCTGGAGCCGACGCCCGCCAATTCCATCTCCGCCGCGGAAACCGATGGGCTTCCAGCAAAAACACGCACCGCATGAATACTTCAGCCCAAACTCGTTCGTTTTCATGTGCGGAGAGGGGGAAGGTTTATCCATAATTGACGGACAAATAGAGGCTTGCATGTAAACACATAGTCAGATAGGCACATAGATAAATTAGAGAGAACACACACACACACACACACACACACACACACACCGCGGCAGGTTTCGACTTGCCCCGTGCTTTTCAATAAGTGAGATCTGTGTGTGTGTTTGTGTGTGTGCGCGTGTGCATGTGAGTTTTATTCTATCACTCTCAATCATGCCCTCCTCTCTTATTCTCTTCAGTGGTGGTGGTGGGGGGGGCTGTGCACTGTACTTAGTCACCATGGAGACCACAAACACCCCGCGCCGTAAATTCCACACAGAATAATAGCTGGCCAATCGCATCTGTGTGCTCTCCAACGAGCCACTGGATTAGAGGTATTTTCTTGTCAGAGGCGTAAACTATTTTCATGTTGGAGAGCAAAAGGAAAAGAAAAACAGAAATGAAAGTGGCATACTGATACAGTGCTTTCACAAACACAAAAACATCCACACACACACACACACACACACACACTTCACACTAGTTAGCGTCATCACCACTGGGTAGGCACATAAGAAGAAATGTATTGATGTTGCTAAGATGTTGCATGGTGGATATGGTTGAGGGGTTGCTAGGTTGTTGACCTTTGTTCAGTCAGGTCTCATTTGTGGACCAGAGATCCATCTATGTAGGATCCAAAGGATGGATTCTAATTGTATACTACAGATCACTGGACCCCTGGCGACAGCTGGTGACACAAATAGGAAATTATGAGCGGGCTAGACATCTCATTTAACATTAGAGGTTGTAGCATAAAAAAGACATAGTCTGCAAGGCCAAAGCCTTCACAGACGGGGTTCACCAAGAATCCGCCTCTGAAATGGAACATATCTGTAATGCATATCACATTGTGACCTCTGTTTTGTGACGTTTTATGTGGTATTGTACCATGAAGTGGCAGCCGCTATATTCTTGTCTGTAAATGCAAAGGATGTATCAGTACAAAGACCCTAAGATGTGGCTGAAAAGAAATCCCTTTTCTCGCTCCGAAAGGATCCAAAGGGGTGGATATATCCCAACATATCCCAAGCTTCCAGGCGCCCTGGTGGCAGCTGGTGTCACAAATTGGAAATTATGCCTAGGCTAGACCATCCCATTTAACATTACTTGATGGCTGCAGGATTCCAAGGACGTGGAGTGCAAAGGCCAAGTTAAAGTCAGTGGACCTGGCTTCAGAAACGGGACACACCTAATGCACAATTTCATGATACCCATAAATTGGGTAAAAAAAAATATTGTTTCACAATTACTCCAAAACTTCCACAATTTTAAAATGTAAATGTGTATTTGTTGAATTGATTGAAAGTATTTGTTCTGTATCACAGTATCACCACCTGCAGAAATCTTGAGCAGCTTCATGAGCCAACAAACCCTTATTATAGGAACTTTAGAGAACTGAGAACATTTCCATTGTATAACAACCAAGAGTGTGAAATGCTGTCATCAGAGCAAAAACTTGCAGCTTCAAAAAGCTTTTTTTTTTTTTCCAGTTTTCAGTTATCAGTGTTGTTTTACATTTTACAAACTCTGCAAAAAGGAAAGATACATAAGTGTGAAGTTGAATTGTTAATTGTAGCTTGTTGTGGTACATTTAAATTTAAATTTATGGCATTTGGCAGATGCTCTTGTCCAGAGCGACTTACAACTTGCTTTTATGAAGTAAAAGCACCAAATTTAAATACAACCATTTTATGCACTCTATTGTAGTTTTTACCTGAAGTCTAAGAATTCTCTAAAGAGGAAGGTCTTAAGCTACCATTTGAAAATACTCAGCGACTGTGCTGTTCTGACTTCGAGGGGAAGTTCAGTCCACCACTTAGGGGGCAAGACATTGAAGAGTGAAGACGAGTGTCTTCCTCGTACCTTCAGCGGTGAAGGGACCGGACGGGCAGTACTGGAGGGTCGGAGAGTGTGAGTTGCAGTGCGAGGTATAATAAGTGCTTTGAGGCTTTGTAGGCCAGCATCAGTATTTAGAATTCTGAGCCAGTGGAGGGAGTGTAGCAGTCGGGAGGTCTGGGAGAATTTGGGAAGGTTGAAAACCAGTCATGCTGCTGCATTCTGTATTAATTGTAGAAAACGAATGGCACTCAGACATACACCTGCTAGAAGAGCAGGGATCTTGTGTAGAGGGTTCCCTTAAAAACAAAATTTGTCAACCCCTTAATGACAACTCCTGTATATATATATAAAGATGTGCTTTGATAGCCATTAGTACATGTTAGTACTTGTACAAGTTTCTTTGATTTTATGTAAATTAATATTACAGGTAGCCCAAGTCCCATATATATACTCCAACAGACGTTCAAATGGAAAAGGAATAAAAGACACAATATACCTGTCACAACCATGGTGGCTCGACGAGGCAGGTGAACAGAGATGACGACGAGATGAGATGACAAGGAAGAAGAACGCATTCGCACGACGTCACGATACAGGGGTTTAATCAGTGAAGAACAGGACAGGGTAGACATCCGATAACATGGTGAACGTGTAACACTTAACAAAGACAGAAAGGAACAGGGCAGCTTTATACATTTAAACAGGTGAAAACGATTAGGGAACATTACACAGGACAAATGTGAAACCCCTTTCGGACCGGGTCATGACAATACCAGTGTCAATACACCAAAGCCCTGACAATTTTGTTTTAGCCTTTGCTTGCTCGGTTCTGACATTTTCAGCATTTAAAATTTCTTTAATTTGACCTCCTTGTATGTTCACATCTGGGAACGACCCTTTCATCTGCACCCTGAGGTCAGAACATCACCCTAGGGTGAAAGTTTTTAAATGCGATTCACTTGCAGAGTTGAAAGACCCTTCTGCTAAACTGAACATTGGAGAGTGTAAGCAGGGTCATTCAGGGGTCATTTGCCTGTGTGAAAATGCCCATTGTGGTCATTAAAAACCATTTAAGAACAATGCAAAGAAAAGTGTTATTTCTGTGCTGAAAGTCGAATCATTCATCCTCAGACTTCCTGTCCCACCGGAGGCCATTATCCTAAACAAGCCTAACATGGAGCAATTCGTTTCTTATTTCAATTCGGGGTGAATATCAAACACAAATAACGGCTATTACAGTAGCTGTCACCTCGGATTAACTACACACCCATAATCTGTCCAAGACCATCAAACACTCCTTGTTCCTAAAACAGAATTGCCCGCACCCCCACCAACTCGCTCACTTTCATTAATCCTCCGCCTCTACGCCAGGCATTTGCTCACTCCCCCTCCTCCATCAAATCAAAATTTCCATTTAAGTCATTTCATCCCAACAAAGTACGCAGCAATGTGCTCCAGAAGCACTAATGCCACGTTTGCATGTTCACATGCTTGCATGCAGATATGGAAGATAGGTGGGTAGGTGGGTTGGGGGATGCTGGTGGGGGGGGGGCGCGCGGGGGGCCGGGTGGGGTCATGATTACCTTGAGTGAGGACAGTCTGGCATGAGCCGTATGCATGAGCGGCCCGAATCGACGTTACAAATTAATTTGGGGGGAGAGTAATGAGAGGCGGCTCTGGGCTGGGGCCCGATTTCACAGTGCAATCATTACATTCGCATAACGCTGGAATAACACTCCCCTTTCCCGGCCCGGCCCTAATGGGGAGGCAGACGGCCCAAGGTCAGTCTCCACACGGCCTAATGGGAGGTGACAGGTGAAAAGAGGCACTGCAGACTCCTTTGATTAAAGTTGCATTTTTTGGGAGTGTGTGTGTGTGTGTGTGTGTGTGTGTGTAAGTACCTCAGTGAAGGTGGAAAGGAAAGTCCCTCTGAGCTATGCTACGTCTGTGTGTGATGCAATTGTGCCTCAAGACCCCCGTAGATCAATACTAAAAACCCTAATTGTGCATGGGTGTGAACGAACTCGCCCTTTGAGCGCCCAAATGGACGAGGGTCTCGGTGAGCGGGCGTGACGGTGGCCTCTCTCAGGTACAAAGGCAGGTGTGGAGCATGAATGTACACCTGACTGTCAACACCCTCGTTGCGGCACACTTAAAGGAAAACAGATGCAGACGCCCTGTCTGGGCTCAGTGCGAGAATACGAATGAGATATTTGTATGCGAGGTGCACTAACCTATCCGAGGCAGGAGAAATATTTATTCACAAGCCAAGTGATTAATTTTCACGTGAGTACGCATGCACACGGGACCACAGCAGATGCAAATGACAGCGAGATGCGGGGCGATGTTTCTTCAGCCGTCCGTAAATTCTAAGAAAGGGCCGAAAAAGGCCCTGTAGAGGCCTTAAAAAAATAAGCATGATGCTTCGAGTGCTGATGCTTTTCACAGACCAGAATAGAGGCAAACCTTAGGAGGGTAAGTGTGCCAACCTTCTGCCGTACGACTGCTTTATTCCAGCCGGGCTGAGGTTATCCCAGGTACGTGATTGACTGGCGATCTGTCAGGAGAAAAAAAAGCTGCAATATAGTACATTTCTGCTGCCTTCACATCCACACTGGATCCAGGGGAACAAGACCATAGATCATCCCCACACACAATCTAATGTCATGACACAGTCTTAACCAAGTCCTTGTTTACTCGCGCTGGTGATGTCCACAATGTTTTATGTTGTCCCAAGTCTGTCCCATTGTGAAATTATCACCGCATATCAATAATTTGCAAGTGTTTCATAGCTTCGGTAAAACTTAGCAGCAGTGACAATGACAACAAGTCAACAGTTACCTGGCTTTCTGTCCTCACCTTTCTTTTCAGAATTTAATAATGATAGGAAATTGCTTATTGTTTTTGGTGACAAGGGGCAGTGCTCGGAGGCAGTGGAGACGGTCAGTAATAGCAATGCTGCACCATTAATACATTTACAGGGCTGTTTCTTGTGAACACACAGTGAGACAGAAAGATGGAGAAACAGGAAGAAATATATAAACAGCTTTGTCTCATCTCCAAACTCGGCTGTCATTTAAAACAGCATTTGGAAGGATAACAGGCTGCAGAATGCCTCCCGAGCCCAGACTCCGAATATGGAATTATTGACTCCTTGATCACATGTGGGATGGGATGCCTCATGTTAGTTCCTCAATCTCACCATAAATATATTTTACTCATTCTTATGCAAACATTCCGAGTTATCCATGTCCAAGCCATCGTGAACTGACTCCTGTTCACCGAGAATCCATACGCATCCATAATGCATCACAAATGGGCTCAGAATTATGATTTATCAGAATAAGTTGCACTATTTTATAAAACTTATGCAATCCTGTAGTTTGCAATTCATTATTTTCATTTGAAAGTTATATAAATGGACACTACAAGTGTTTAGTTTTATAAGGGAATGCATTATAATACATTATTTATGCACACATTGGGCATTGAATATGAAGCCAATAAATACAAAATTTTAATTAGGGTATTCTGCTATGGGTTAATAATTCAAACATGAAATGGAAGTCAGATAAACATGGAAGAATGCACAAACTAGGCAAAGGTCTCGAAAAAACGAAAATGTACTTGACACAATCATGAACAAAACTAGCCTACCATTCTTCTATTTTCATGTAATAATAAACTAATTGAAATTGTAACAATAATATGCTATTGATTTTCTTTATTTGTGTTTGACATTGTCCGTGGAGCATGGCTATGTCTACACTGCAATTATTTTCTAATTGTGTTCATTTTAACTTACAAAATGTTTTGAGCCGCGTGCTTAACCGAATGGTGAAATGCATTCTGCACGGTTGTCTGGCCATCAGAGCTCCTGGATTGGGGTGACTTCTGCACGACTTGCTCGCTGATGTTCCCGGAGTCGAAACTATATTAGTTACTTATTAAATCGCATAATCACATTATGGCGCGTGCACGTTTTCATTTATACATACATACCTCTGATGTGCCTCTGATGGATCCGCTCTGCAAATCAAGTTAATCACGGCCTTGAAAGCAATAATGAGTGTAGCATGCTACTCAAGAGACTAATAATCCTATTAAAAAAGAAGATTTGCTCAAAAAACAACCAATAAATTCATTAAAACAATAATTTGGAGCATAAAATCTGACAAAAATCCTTCACACTAAACAAACTGAAAAGTTGGCAACAAACATCTGGCAACTGGTAATAGTGGAATAAAAATAGTATTCAGGAGAGAACTGTGTCATGTTAAACAGAGAGAGATTATTGCTGTATGAAATTTCAGGATTATTATTATCATATAATTAAAATAAACCTCGACAAAACCATCAAACTTGACCAAAAAAAAAACAAAACATTTGAACATAAAAAACCATTACTTGGTCCCGTAATCATTAACAACAAAATCATAAAGACAAAAAACCAACAAGCGGACACAGTCATTTACATTTTCATCACGTGGATGATCTCACCCATTGAGCTACTTGCCATCAGCAGTAACAGGGACAGTCCCTCTGGAGCAACTCAGGGTCTTGCTCAGGGAGAGAATGGTAGTAAATTAGTGTTTGAAGGGTCGAAATGGCGAGTGCCTTACTCACTATGTTACTACCACCTCACAATTTAAACAAAACAGCATTAAAACCGGAAGATGGAATGAATTGCATGGCATACAAAATGAAGTAACGATTCTCCTTGTGATGCAATGGGTTGTCAGTCATAAAAAAAATGTCTCTAGCTGGTTTGGATCCAGTGTAAATTACTTTTCAATTGCAATATTAGGGTCTATGAAACTGATGCCTTTCTCTTGTCTTTGTTGGGTAACTATATTTTTATCTTTATAAGTAGACTCCCAATCGTGCCCCAAGCATGATTCTAAAAGGGGGCAAAAACCTTCATGTACAGTGTACCCCACCCCATTTTACTGCGGTGTCATTGACTAGCCCCAGAGTTTATGAAGCACATCATCTTCTGCTACTCCATCTCCCACGAGCGACTTTTAATCCACCTCTCTTCCACCCCCCCTCCCGTTGCAGACCCCAGCAAGAGGTGATGGAAGAGAAAAAGAGAGGAAGGGGCAAGCAGCGGCAGGCGGGGAGAGGGGTTTCAATTCCCATCTTCTGTGGATGTCATTTCAACAAACTGTAATAACTTTAATGGCCGTGGGTCTTGGTAATTTTTTTTTCCAATTAATGCAAATTAAATGCTGCGCTTGTTGTATAAATGCGCGAAGGCTTGTGTGACAAGACGCTCCAGAGATCACAGCGGTATGACGAGGCAGCCGTTTAATATTTTCATTAATATTGTCACTCTTGTTGTTGTTGTTGCCTCTTTCATTATCGTTATTACTAATAATATGCGTAATTACGCCGCCACCGTTGCTTCTGTCGTCTGCTCGGAGGATGCTGCACAGGTTGCCAACCACCTTTCCACTGATGCGAACAGATGATCTCACTCACTTCCTGCGGCCTCAGGAGTGCGAGCGGGAGAAGATGAGAGGGACCCCCACCCCCCATCCCTAACACCCCCACCACATTCAAATAACGGCCATCACTTTGACATTCTGCTTGACATTCAGGTAGCATAGCAACATGACAACACGCTTCACGGGCCTTGTGCGAGAATATAGGGGCTTTCTGAAAAGGTTGACATGATACTGCGCTGCCTCAGTCAATTGCCCACCCCCAGCCCCCCCTTACTGCCTTGCCGGCGTTCAAGGGTCTCATTTGAAATTTAAAAGCCACCTTCCATGAATCTGTAAATACCTTTACAAGCAGTTCATAAATAGTGCACTCCACTCCGGGGCCACTGGCAATTTAATGAGTAAGCAGTGACACCCGAGATCAATACGGCACCGTTAAATTTAGCTTGAAGATGCAAATGACCTTGTTAAATATTATAAAACTGATTCTGATTGTCAAAAAGCTGAAAAAAAGGGCTGAAAAAAACATGAGTTGGTCAGTTGGGCTATGTAAATGCATCTTCTTTCTTTCTTTCCACAGTGCTAAATTCATTATTCATGAAGATTAAAGATGAATCTCTGATTAGGGCTTGCCTTTTTTCGATTGACACTCTCGGTTAAAGTCCCTGGCTGAAAGAGACTTTTTTTCAACCCCCCTCTCCTTCAATGATTTAAACCAAAGCTAGAACTGTCCCTCGTGAGAAAATCAATACAGCTACTCTCTCCAGGCCCTAAAGCAAACCACTGGCCAATGGAATACATTTTCATTTTTATTAATTATTATTGGGGAGGGGATCCTAGCGAGCACCAGAGCGCCGATAATTATGGCAATTACAGCCTGCCAAAGATTATGCAGAGTTGGAAAGAAAGTGATAATGCCCCATGAAAAAAAGAATACTAGTAATTCAGGGGAAAAAAAGACTTTTGGTAACTTATCTGAGTCAGAAAGAGAAAAAATCCTCTGAGAGAATTTGTGCCTGGGAGAGAGCAAGAAGATGAGATAAAAGAAACGAGACAAAAAAAAGGAGATTGTGAATCTGTTGCACAGAAACAGCAAATAGTTCCTGGACAAAGAAGTGATCTCGGGGTCTTTTTCCCCCCTCTACCTTTGGTCAGGGGGTGAGTTATCTAATCAATCCAGCTTGAAATAAATACACTCCCATTCCTACAAAACCAACTCTTCCATAGAAAAAAAAAGAAGCTAAAAGTAAAAAGCCTGGGCCAAAAAAGGACTCCATCCCCGTCCCCCCGTGGGGTGGGATGACTTCCACGCTCACGTACCTCCCTCTGGGCACTTCTGGCCTCAGCAAGGGCTACAGGGGACAGAAGGGCAAGATGAGAAAGATACCCTTTAACCATCTTCTCTTCTGTCACCTCCTCAAGCACAGGGGAGTGCTGGTTCTGCGAGTCGGGGGGGAAGGACAGGGTGTAAAAAAAAAAAAAAAACGCAACTAGAGGTAAACCAATTAAAGGTCTTGAGGGTCCTCCCACTTTCCCACTTGTAAAATAGAAAAAAAAACCTTCCTCACTTCATCCTGTCAGCCTGGGCAACATGCAAAAGTTTGCAACAATGGGGACGGCTAATTAGCAACGCAGTTCCCCCTGACACCCGCTGGAAAGTGAAGTGAAGTGATTGTCACATGTGATACACAGCAGCACAGCACACGGTGCACACAGTGAAATTTGTCCTCTGCATTTATCTCATCACCCTTGGTGAGCAGTGGGCAGCCATGACAGGCACCCGGGGAGCAGTGTGTGGGGACGGTGCTTTGCTCAGTGGCACCTCAGTGGTACCTTGGCGGGTCCGGATTCGAACCGGCAACCTTCTGATTACGGGGCCGCTTCCTTAACCACTAGGCCACCACTGCCCTGCCTGGATAACAGGAGACGGAGACAAAACCCTGTCTGTTTACCGCAGAGTCCACGGAAATGTGACATAATAATGGGCCGCGTTCCAGCGGCATCTGTGCCGGAGAGGGATCGCACAATTATCCGGAACAGAGGGGGGAATGGGAGGCTGTTCTCGGCCCCGCTGTCCCGGCGATGGCGATGCTGAAGGTGCCGCTACACCACAAACTTTATTACTACTTTTAATGTGGCATATAACACACCAAACGTTTTAATGTGAGTTGGAAAACGCTTCTGACAGCGAGACGAGGGCGTGCAGCGCAGTCCTGGCCTAGCACGCACCCTCGAAGATCCCAAAAACCATTGCATTTAAAATCGTAACACTTCATTCATGACATTTTAATTGGCTGAGACTCACCATCTGATTCAAAAATATGAACCGGATCCTTTGGAACAAAGATATTGATTTTGTTGTAAATAAAAAAAAAAAAAAAAGGCTGCCGAGGAAGAGATAACTTTCCTTCTTCTGCAAGGAGCCTTTTTAGGTCCATTATCTCAAAAACGCTGAGTGGAGGAGCAGTCGACAATCACGCCAAATGCAAACAGCGTTAATAAGGAGCCCCCAACCCCCCAATTAAAGAATGGTAATCCTACAATGGGACTCCTACGCTTACTCCAGAACCAAAATAAGCTGTTTGTTCACATCAAGTGTATCAATGTTGAGGTTCATTATGGAATAAAATCTATAGCACTATGGCAGTTGTGCTTGGGGGTAAGGGGGTCAATCTCTACTTTCCTTCTAATTTGCTGTAATTAGATTATCTGATATTAAAGACCCATGTGCAAGTTTTTTTTTTTTTTTCCAAGTCAAGACGCTCACCCAGACCTCCACTGCACATTAGTCACATGGTGTTTGATTCCAGACCCCTATCTACTGCATCCTGTCCCCTCCTTTGTTTTCCTCTCATCTCTAGGGTGTCCCCTCCCAGACCTCGGTCCAGACGGCGCAATCCAGGCGCACACCCCCCCCCTCCCACCTAACTTCTAATCTGATCTAATTACAGAAGTCACCCTTCGCCCAATCAGCAGGAGAGACTCTGATTATCTCTCTGCCATATGGTGTGTCAGGGTTAGAAAGTGGCCATATTCTTCTAGGGAAAATGTAATCAACCACGAAAAAAAAAATACTGAGAGTGGGAAAGATCAGTTCATTATAAACCACAGCATTTACACGCAGCTTCTAAAACAATGAGAGAACACTCAATTCTTTATTTACAGACAGGAGACAGATAAAAAAATAATAATTGTGTCAGTCTGGTACGATATATTCCATCATTTGATGTCTAACAAGACAAAGGGGGGTACTTTTCCAGTTACTGGATATGACAATGGAATTTCTCAAATTAAAAATATGCACATTTGGTCCCAAGATTAATATAACAGAGCTCACTTTTATGATGATATCAAAGAAAATGTGAGGAAATATAGGTGGACGGAAAGAGGGCAAAAACAAGTAAACACAGGTGAACACAATTAAGGTGGAGACAGATGAAAAGAATTCATGGAGCCTGGCTGGGCACTGCAGTCATATGGTTTATTTATTACCGTGCATGGGTCATTTTCATAAGACATTTCTAACTTTGTTGAGGTTAATTCTGGAATAATAATAATATCATGCCTGTTTTTTTTATGTCTGCACGTCATAAGAAAATAACTTTTTTTTGTCAAAAGTGGTCGCAATTGTAATTTGTAATTGTAGTCCCCTCAATTACAAATTGAACATCACACATGATACGTCCAGTTTAAAAAAGATCAAAGTCTGACGTAGGCCTTGTGCTGTGTGCAGGTTAATATAACAGACCTATAAAGACCTTCTGTGTGGGTGCACAGAGAGAAACGGGAAAAGACTGAAGAAACATTGATGATATGGCATCCAGGCAGCTCCTTCAGCAATAGGACGGCTACATTTTTATCACAGTTCTCTTCTATTGCCATAAAAAATGCCCCCCCCCCCCAAAAAAAAAAGCCTCCAGGTCTCCCAAATGCAGTTCAGTGTGATCTTCTGTCAGCCAGGCCAAATATGCATAATATTAGGATGCTGTTCTTAAAAGTGCTCCCGTCGCCACAGAGATCTGATCCTCATTACCAGGAAATATGCATCCGTCACAAGGGGCATTCAGGTGAGCAACACTTGATGTCATCTGTGAGACGAACGTGACTAATGCGGTAGCTAAAAGCTTCCCAGACAAGGCTAGTCAAGCCTTGACAGTGAATCTATTAGACAGAATTAGAGAGAGTGCCCCTGGTTTATCATAAGCGGCATTAGTCAGGCACCTGAAGATGCCGGGGTGTAAAAACGCGAGCAACGCGTTTCCTGCATCCAATGTGCAATAAGCTAATAACACAGACGTTATGTGTCGGGAAACGGCAATACAGCCCTGCAGCCTGGTGACGAAGATGTGTTGAGGCTATCAGGATGAGAAGTAGCACGCACTTGATCCATTAAAGAAGTGGCTTACAAAAGCAGTTTGCGGAGGGGAATAAAAGCACCTTTAAAAAGCCCTGTCTTCATCATTTCTGCGCCTGGTTTTTATTGATGAGCGCCCGGACGGACAGCGTAATGAAACCAACACCAGAAAGGGCCGCTGATCAATACAGAGCTGGTCAGCAACTCAAGAGTCACTCCCATTAATATTGCCTTATAGGGAAAAGAGGGGGAAGAGGGCGGGGTGGGTGAAGAGGATGAAGGGCCGGTTAGATCTCTCTCCAAGGCTGTTTTTTTTTTTTTTAACCTCAAAAACACTTGCATGGAGATGTTGTGCACGCATTGTCTTGCTGATAAAGGGTGCATGTGGATACGAATACACACACACACACACACACACACACACACACACACACACACACACACGAACTGCTCATGCCCTCCCATGCAAAAGTCTTTGGCAAACTCACAGTAGCTTATTAGAGCACTAAAACCCTCTCCAGCTCCAAAAGACGCTCGACTCAACCTTTCCAGCCTCGGCCTGCCAAATTCAGATGCACGGAGTGGCCCTCTGTGTTTTTTTATATATATATATATATATCTATCTCTCTCTCCAAGAGCGGGCCCTCTGCATTAGCCTCTGTGTGAAATGTCGCGTCGCGTCGGAGGTTTTTAGATGCCGGGTGATAATGTAAGCCAATTCACTCTCCTGTCCTCTGCCTTGCCTGCCACCCCCCACCCATGCTATTGTTCTCCCATCCTCTCCGTTATCAGATAGCCAGAGTGGGACTCGCTAAGAGAGGGGTCCGTATTGAAATTACACAAGCAGTTTAAGAGCACACGGGGGAAATCGACTGAGATGAGAAGGGGAAAGGGTGAGGGGAGGGGAGGGGGGGTAGATAGATGCATATTATTAAGAAAGCAATGGAAGCAGGGAGAGAGACGGGAACATACAGGCAGGTGGGCGGGCGGGTGGGTGTTGGGGGGGGTGTGGGTACTTTTGTTGCCTTCTGTTCAATCAGAGTCAGCAGAGTGGAACTGTAAGAGAAGGAAATACATTTCGCAACAATGATGGAAAAGGAAAAAAAAAAACAAAAAAAACAACTGAGCTCTCCAGTGATATCCCATAATTCATAGCCCCGGGCTGCATAAAGGCCATCAAATCAAAGTCATGCATCTATAAACGTTAAACAGGAATTTACATAAAGACTCTGGGTTAAATATCAGACGGAGGAAAACTAAACAAAACACCAAATCTACCCGCACCTCCTCCATTATTAGTTTTGTGTTATTGGAAGAGGATGTAATGTCGTTTTGCCAGTTTTTTTTTTTTTTGGGACGGAAGGGGAAATGAACAAAAAGGTGGTTCATGGGAAAATGGAGCCATATAAACACTCCTTCTGTCATGAAGCTGTTTTGTGCAGGGTACACTCGCACAAATGTAAGTAAGAAGTGAAATGCAGGGAGCACATTGCGGCGGCGGTGAATGGATATTTACAGCAATTTGCATGCAAATGGACGAGTTGCGAAGTGAATCTTTCCATCCGACGTCCATTACTGTACATTACACGCAAGTTTTGAGTGCACCTGTGCTTATCATGAAGAGTGTTAAAAAAAGGCCACAGAAAAAAAGTGTTTTCCTTATTTTTGTTTTTCTGTTTTTTTCTTTTGGGTTTCTGCTGACCTACAATCAGCGTTTGGATGTAACAGAATACATGCAACTAGTCCAATAATTAATCATTTGCATAAGCTACATTTTGCAAGGCAGTATTAAAAAAAAACAAAAAACTGTATCAGTTTTTTACGTAAACTGTAAAAAATATATAGTAATGATCAGAATAGTGCAATATTTAAATAAATCGGCTTTGTCTGATCAAACATGAATTAAAAAGAATATTCATGTTAAATTTTGAAAACTGTAGTGTATTAACATATTTTTGGCTCTGAGTATTACAAGTACACTTCAAAACTGCATTTAAAAGCAGTCTTAATATAGCACTTTGAATGCACTATAACAATATACATCACTGAGCACATTCATGGCAACAAATTCAATATTCAGCCATCACTACTTTTGCTCAAACCTGCCTACATGGTCAGAGTTCATGTGCTCCTTACAATTCATTTGATCCTTATAAAGTCAAGCTTTAGCACGTGTCTTGTCTTGCCTTTCCCTGATTATCCAGAAATTGTTTCTGTCTTCGTCACCCCACAGTTTTTAGGTTTTATAATGTATAAAGTTCCCTGACGTTACAGACCAGAGGACCAGACCAGTAAATTGAAGACAGCAGCATTTCTGCCAACAGAATGCTACTCAAGGTCAGAATAAAAAGGACACAAACAGATGAGTCTGGAGCAGGCTCAGGAAGGCAGAGACTCCCGAGTGATACAGAGTTGCTTTTTATTCCATTTTTGCCCAATGTGCGATGACTGTGTGATCCGTTCTTATAACTAATGGCAGATGTAGTTGTGTACTTGTGCCCAACCAACTCATTACAACAAAAAGACAAGATTATTCCATAACAACATCATTCAATATTCCCAAACTAGACAGTCTGTGGTAGAGTGAAAGGGTGACTGGCAGACCTAACCCCTCCATTTAACCACTGCCTTTTCTGGCCCCTCCATCTCATCTACCAGTCAGGGGGAGAGGTTCTAACTTGCTAGCATCCCAGCTCACCCTCAAAGCACACAAGTCTATGCTCGTGGGACACTGGAATGCTCTTTTTAATGAGCTAAGATAAATAATGTGCACACTACGCAATTTGTACACCATATATTCAAGCAAAATGCAAGCAAATTATTAGTTTTGTTATGAGAACAAATCAGTCTTCAGTCTTTCACATGACAAAACACTTGCAGATTTTCCTGTGAGGATTATGGGAATGAAACTTGTCAAGATTGTCACTCGCAATGGAAGTGCAGTGATGAGAGAACAGAGAACAGGGCTTGAGAGTCAATGAGGGAATGTGTGAGTGAGTGAGAAAGAGAATGCTCTGTAGAGCACATGACTCCCCTCCTACAACTCAAATTATCTTATGAATCATAAATTTAAACGGGACCCGAACAATAAATTCATGGCAGTTGTGTCAACATCATGCACGGTAGGTAGATTAGTGACTAAACTGTCCATGGATGTGAGTGCATGGAGCACGTGCCCTACCTTGGGCCGTTGCCCCGCTCTGGGTGAGTCCCTGTCCCGCACAATATCCCGGGATGGGCAGGTGCCTGCATCAACATCTAAAGACTCAACCTGCTAATGTCAGAGTAAACAAAAGAGCTTAATAAGATGTGTATAGATTTCCTTCACATAAAACAAAAAATGTGCCCTTGCTTGACACTTGGAACGTATACTCATCTAGGTGGCAGTTTATGCAAGATGCTCAAAAATGCAACAGTCTTAGGCGTAGGTTATTGGATTGGAAGAATAGAGCTAAAATGGAAAAAACTGTGGTTCGGATTATTAAACCATGAAAGTCAGTTTAATCCCTCTCACTAACCTGTTTCTCAGGGTTGTGGCTGCTGGAGTCCATCCCTGGACACTGGGCACAGGGTTGGGATTCACCGGGTGCACACACCCACAACAGTCAATTTAGAGGTACATATACTCCTGTTGTCCATGGCAGAGAATCTACAGGAAATGCACAACATAAGCAAAGTCCAAGCCACATCTTTTTACCTTAATGCAGTCACTTTCATGAAGCTGGTCAGATCATGGCATTGGTCTAAAGATGATCTGGGGGATTATTAATATTGTTTTTAATTGTGTTTATTCTTCCTATGTGCTTTGTTTTTCCTGACCCTGGGATATATTCTTTGCTGCATGTATTGTTAGATGCCCCCTTTAAATTTATGGTTAATAACCATCTTTACTTGCAAGTTGCTTTTGTAGCAGTGTGTGTGTGTTTGTGTGTGTTTGTGTGTGTATAGTCAACATGCATTAGCATCCTGCTTCCACTTTTCTGGTTTGATGTATCTATTCTCATCCTGTATTTTATCGAAAAAAGACATTCTAGGTACATTCTAGGTCCTTCTGTGTCCTTTTAATTAATTGCTCCTTTTATTAACTAACATGCTAAAAATGCTGAACTTCAACTTCAATTCATTCAGAAGAGCCCACACTGAACTGCAGACCCCTCTGATAGGTAATTACAGTAAGGGTAACAAAGGAGTGACATTTTGGGAAATGTGAGTTGAATTGGAGTATTTTATGTCCACAGTGTGTAGTGGTGGAAAAAGCATTCATTGTTTCTCTAAAAGTGTTTATTCCTCTTATGCAAGATGCTGGACCAAATGGGGTGGTAGTAGTCTAGTGGCTTAGACATTCGCCTATGAACCACAAAGTCAAACATTCAAACCCCACTTACTGCCATTGTGTCCCTGAGCTAGACAATTGATTCCAGGGGGACTGTCCCTGCAACTACTGATTGCAATGCGCTCTGGATAAGGGCTGTAAATGCTATGCCTTATTCTTTGCATATTCTGATTCACCTCATATTATGGAGTGGGGCACACTGAGGCCTATTTCCACCCTTTATAAATACTGGTCTAAAAAGGCAACAGTGTGAAATGATCAATGAGCATGTTTGGTCGGTTTAAAATAAAATACGTTATTGAAAATCAGTGAAGTTCAAACAAAATGACAATTAAGGTGAATGCTAAAAGTGCAAGCTGCAAAGCATTATGGGAGGTGTCAGGGTGTCAAAGTAGCCCATCTCTGCTTTATGTGAGTGTCACTCAGCCCTACTCTGCCTCTGCTGGGGTTAATGGGTTATAGATCCCACAAATAAGTATGAGGAGGAAACACACATACACAGACATATGTGGGTGTGTGTATATATAATTTTTTTTTACATCAATACAGTATTTGATTATCTTGGCCCCAGGGTCCTCCTGATCTCAATGCAGGTAATGCTGGCAGAGTGGTGCGTCACAATGGGTTTGTGTCAGTTTGTGTGCACATTATTATAACATCTCTGTGGTTGTATGTGTGTGTGTTTGTAGATAAATGAATGTGTTAGTATTGTATCGAAATTCACTGAGATTATAATGCCTGGTAAAGATGACACTATAAGTTATGAGGCGGTGCAGTCATTTCAGGCATTGTGTTTGTGTGTGTGTGACTTATGAGGGGTGAGAATGCAGTCTTGTGGAAGAATCCTGATGTTCTGTTCTCCAAAGTGTGAGAGGGAGGGGTGTGTACGATGAGAGCTTCAGCGTTGGGGGAGGTGGTTAAAGACCAGACACTTGTCAAGGATTTTATACTCACACACACACACACACACACACACACACACACACACGCACACACACACACAAACGCTGCTAATTTTAACCACAGCACAGCATTAAGCAAGTCTAAAAAAGCTAATGTGATTTAGTTTTCAATAAACAAACACACACACACACACACACACACACACCAACAGACGTGTTAGGCCCATACAATAACCCTGCCCCCTCCCCTTTCACAACTTGACATATGGCGCATACAATTTCTCTCTTCATCTCCAACTCCCACTGATGGGCTTCTTTGCCCAAATGCAGTCACTCCCCCTGCACTCAAACCCCTCCCTCCCTCCCTCCCTCTCTCTCTCTCTCTCTCTCTCTCTCTCCCCCTGAAAGTCATCTGGTTTCAGAGCAGCACCATTGCGCCCTTTGCGCACAGATGAGGGCATACAAATCATATGTGGCACCAGCGTCCCACAAAAGCACCAAGCAAGAAGAGAGAGAGAGGGGGGTGGTGGTGGGATGGAGTGAAGGATGGAGGGATAACATAATGTCACTTTCACCTTGTATTCCAGCAACAGACCATAATGATCATTTTTCCCCATTTTCACAGTAAATTTGTTTCAGTGTTGGAAAACAATACCTCTGCTCTAACACACACACAAACATTATCTCACAAATGAGAGAAGAAAGGACGGGGGGTGGAGAAAAAAATAAGACGACAGAGGGAAAGAGTGACCTTCTGATCCAATCTCACTGATGAATCCTAATGAAGGATTTAATAAAATCACAGTTTACAATCTGCACCAGCATCAAAGCAAGCAATCCAATTCATACAAGGCCACGTCTCCATCTGCCATATCGCACTGGCTCATCATCCCTGCCCCCCAAATAAATAAACGGCCGCGTGAATTGGCCTGACAGAGCAGGAAATGGCTGGCCTACCAGTTTCAGCAGGACCCTGATGTCACAACTCATCGTGTTCATTTAGCGGCGATAGTAACTGTGTGGTCAACAAAAACACTGGAACTGTCCTCAAAACGCACAGAGAGACTCCTCTTGAGTTCAAATACCTATTCACAGCCATTAATAATGACTGGTCAGTCAGTTAACACAATTTAACTGATGAGCCAAGCAGAGTAATGTATTTGTGCCATATTTTAATATATCCTGTTCTCCGCAATACAGTTACATACAGCCACAATACAGTCCCTCTCCTCAGTCTTTCCATGGGAGATGTCAGGATGACCCTCTGCAGAGTGAACCCGCGGAAAGCAGCAGGACCAGACAACATTCCTGGTCGGCTGCAACGGGAGTGTATCTTCAACACATCGCTGAGTTCAGCTGTGGTACCTACCTGCATCAAAACCACGAAGATCATTCCAGTGTCCTGCCTCAAGGATTACCCATAGCACTCACACCCATCATTATGAAGAGCTTTGAGAGGCTGGTTCTGAGGCACATGAAGACCCAGCTTCCATTTATGCTCAGCATTCAATGCTGTCATCCCTCAGAAGCTTGTAATGAAGTTGGGAATAATCTCTCCACTCTGCAGCTGGATCTTGAACTTCCTAACAGACAGGCCTCAGTCGGTGTCTATAGGAAATAACACCTTCAAAATCCTTAGACTGAGCACAGGTTCCACACAGGGATGCTGCTCAGCCCACTGCTGTTCACTCTGCAGACACGACTGTGCTGCACAGTACAGTTCAAACCACATCAACAAGTTTGCAGATGACACAACAGTAGTGGGGCTCATCACCAACAACAAGTCTGCCTACAGAGAGGAGATAAAACATCTGACTCTCAATGTCACCAAGACCAAAGAGATGGTTGTCAACTTCAGGTAGAATATGGACTGTCCATCAACAGCGTGACGTTCCTGGGTGTGCACATGTCAGACGACCTCTCCTGGAGCCTCAACACCACCTCCACCACCAAGAAATCACAGCAACGTCTGCACTTCCTCAGGAAGCTGAAGAAGGCCAACCTCCCTCCTCCCATCCTCACATCGGACCATTGAGAGCGTTCTCTGATGCCACATCACTGTCAGAAGGCCCTGCAGTGGATAGTGAAGACAGCAGAGTGCATCATCGGGGTTCCACTTCCACCCATCTCCCAGCTCTATGAGAAACACCTCATCCGTTGAGCTCAGAAGATAATGAAGGACTCACACCACCCCTGTTCTCCCTCCTACCGTCTGACTGACAGTTCCACAGCACCAGAACTGTAACTGCCAGACACTGCAAGAGCTTCTTCCCCCAAGCAGTCAGAGCTCCCAATGCACTCAATCACCCCAAAACTGATGCACTTCAAGCCTTATACATCTCTGCTCTTTTTGCACATTTCTGCACATTTTGCACATTTGTCTTGTCTTGTGTGTCCTGTTTGAAATATCCAACATATCCAGTTACAAGCACTCCTACATGATGTTGTCCTGTTATGTCCTGTTTGACCTGTTCACGTTACTGAAAAAAAATATTTTTCACCTATAGAGATACTGTACAGTATTTAAGCTTTAGTTTTAGTTAGTGTAGTTTTTTTTAGTTTGTATATAAATATCTTTTTCTTTTATGATTGCACTATGGGGGTGGGGGGGGGAGGTCTGTGTGAAACCTTATTACAATACACGGTATACTGTGTAATCTGTTGTAATGACAATAAACCAATCTTGAATTTCTTTTCATATATGTTATGGTATGACATGTTGTGTTCAGTGCAGATATTTAATTTTTTATTATTGCCTTTGAACGCAGAACATTTCAATAATTAGAATGCATTTGCTTTGTATGCATTTTCAGACATTTCTCACCATGATCTTGTCAATTCAACACTTGCCTATACTGCCACCTTATGGTCAAGTAATGCATTACAGCTCAGTTCATTTGTGTTGTTCTCGCTTACATGACCATTCATAAAACTGATGCATTTTATACTGATCAGATTTGTAAAGAACCAAAAGTTCACTCAGATACTGTGGGGCGAGACCATTTAGAGCTTTATACGTTAAAAGTAGGATTTTGTAGTCAATCCTAAATTTGATGGGTAACCAGTGCAGTGATTGTAAGACTGGGGTGATGTGGTCAAATTTCCTGGTTCTAGTTAGAACTCTGGCTGCAGCATTCTGTACTAGCTGGAGTTTACTCATGCACCTACTAGAGCATCCAGACAGTAATGCATTGCAGTAATCTAACCTTGATGTAATAAATGCATGGACCAACTTTTCTGCATCATGCATTGAAATGATATTTCTTATTTTCGCAATATTTCTAAGGTGAAAGAATGCTATCCTAGTGACATTATCTACGTGTGAATTGAATGAGAGACCTGCATCAATGATGACACCTAGATCCTTCACTTCAATACTCGGTGAGATAGAAAGGCTGTCCAGGGTTATTGTGTAGTCAGCCAGTTTATGCCTGGCTGCTTGAGGCCCAAGTACAAGCGCTTCTGTCTTGTCAGGGTTTAGCAGGAGAAAGTTGGTGAGCATCCACTGTCTAATGTCCTTCAGACAATTCTCTATATTGTTCAGCTGCTGCCTCTGATCTGGCATTGCTGACAGATACAGCTGTGTGTCGTCAGCGTAGCAATGAAAGCTAATACCGTGTTTGCGGATGACGTCGCCTAAAGGTAACATGTATAGAGAAAAAAGTAACGGACCTAGGACAGAACCTTGTGGAACACCAAACTCTACTTTACTATGTGAAGACGAAACACCATTGATGTCCACAAACTGATATCGGTTGGTCAAATATGATCTGAACCATTCAAGGGCTGTTCCCTTAATCCCGATAACATTCTCTAACCTGGCAAGGAGAACAGCGTGATCGATAGTGACATGAGAAGACACAAACACCCCCCAAAACCACACACACACACACACACGGATCTTAATAATAATACTGTATAATAATTTTATTTAACTGTTTTTCAAATTATCTTCGGTTCATGCAATATTGCTGTTATTTTTATAACCTATTTGTAATGGTCAAGTCAAAGAGCACTATTACCTTAGTTTTGTCTATTACCTAAGCATGACAATAAAATGATACATTACTCTGCTTGGCTCATCTTAGTACATCAGTACTATACCAAACCATGAACTTGACAACATTGCTGAATTAATTTCAGGATGAACATGTTCCAGATCATTCCCCTAGAGCAACTCCATTTGAGGATAGAGTTAACAATTATAATTCATAGCAAAGTCTGTAAATCATTATGCTGCATCTATACTTCATAACTCAGATCCACAATCAACAATTTGTCATTCACACCCTAAAATGATCACTGGGCTTCCCATAAAAAAACTGGTATCGTCTAGCATCAAGAAATAGAGTAAAAAAAAAGGAGTACTTTACTGGTCAAACATCAGTGATTGCTGTTTGCATTATTTTCCCAAGCTGCCTGAGATGCACTTGTGAGCTCTCCTCACTCTGTCTTCATCATACAGATCAGTGTTTCCACTAAAAGAAGGACCCATTGATTTTATATGAAACAACCAAGCACCAAGCTGGTGGCCCTGAATGACTGTAATTTCTCACTGATTATATATCAAATTGCAATTTACTCCGGCCTGTATCGACCATCCGCACCAGGGAGAATGTCTCTGCCAGCATGGTAATCAGCCACAGAGTGGGTGCATGCATGCAAGTGTCTATGTGACAAACCGAGAATACGTGGGACAGAAAATGCACATTCGATGCAAAATGAAGATTTAGGCACATGAATAAACATACTGCTGCCAAAGCCGTATATGTGTGCATTTTCTGGGTGCGCGGTCATGAAATAATGCCGTTTATCAGGCAATGGGAGGACAGCTGCAGCACAAATCAAAGCTCATTTGCTGCTGACAGAATCATTACAGCTTCTCGTCCCATAAAACACAATGCAGGCAGCTAAACCGCAGCTCCCATTTATCCAATAACCTCAAAGAGCACAGGCATACACTCACACACAGACACAAGGATGCATGCAGATATATTTAAGCACAAGATGAATAAAAATGTTACATGGCCCAAAAAATATGTAAATATCACGCGTCATGTCTGTGTATGATATTTCAAAATGGTATCCCCAGCACTGTCATCAAGACACCGGAGCATCACACCAGATCATCACATGTTGTAAGTCGCTCTGAACAAGGGCGTCTGCCAAACGCCATAAATGTAAATGTAAATGGAGCATCTGGTCCATAGCAGTTGTTCTGGTGACAGCACACTGAGACAATTTAATTGGTAAAAGAGGAAATTAGGTTTTGCTAAATTTGACTTTCTGCTTATTGCAAAAAAGCAAAAGCAAAGAAAAAGAAAAGAGTCCTTTGAAAACCTAAACTTGCTTCTAGAAGTAAAGAAACAGTGACTGTGAGACGTTATTAAACTGTACCCACAGAGGCTTACCTTTCTCGCCACCCTTCATTTCTGCATTGGCGCATTCAAATGCCACTGGAGCCGAAGGTCCAACCTATGACCTCTGAGTACTAACTGCATCAATGGTCACCTATTGAATGGAAAAAAATTAAATGACTAAAAAAACAATAATCTACTTCCGGACTCACACATCCATCTGTAAACATTCGAGAGTGACGCGTCATCAAAGCGGTTAAAAAAGATAAATAACTAAATAAATTATATATCCAATATCTTCGGGTAAGGGTTGTCTATCTTGGAGTCTTTCTCTGTAAGGAGACAACCTAACACAGTTACGGTGAATGTCCTTCATGGACCCTCACCATCACATTCGACAGTTCTCCGAAAAATCTGAACAGCACCCAGAGGAAACCCATGGCAACTTAGAGACTGCACGCCCAGGTCCATTACAGAAGCCAAGCAGCAGCCCCAAAGCCATAAAATATAATAAAAACATCAATAACATTCTAATTTGTGCATACCGAGAAAAAAAAATCCCAACCAAAAAAAACTCACCCTTTCAGGTGCAGCAGATTAGTGTGCAAAAGAACTTCTGTAGTTATCGTTTTACTTTGTAAACTGTTGAAGCACTGTGAGCTTTAAAATGATCATTCATCTTGCACTCTCCAATCCACAGATGGTGACAAAACCCACAAAGTCCACTTTTTTCACCCCCTTCCCCCCTTTTAGCATCCATGTTCAAGCATTCCTGAAGTGGGGGATATGTACAGACAATGCTGCTCTTTCAGAGTGCAAAAGGAAGGAGAGAAATATGGATCATCACAGAAATTGCTACTACCCCCCCCCCCCCCCCCACTCACACACACACTCCTCTGAACAAATTAGTACAGAATCCACAGCCCGAGGCAGCCTGTCCAGTGTCCAGCTTGTCTACAGTAAAAAAAAGTCTTGCTCAGTACTGTTGCCTGTTCTGCCACAAGTGTTTCGACATCTCAAAAAAAAAAAAAAAAAAAAGGTGACATTGCATACTTCACTTGGTAATGGAATATAACAGCTTTATCATTGTTCTCAAACGATGGATTGCTCAGTTATTGCTGGCTATGTAAATGCATTAGACATTTCGGTGTGTTCATGTCAGCCTCCTAAGGTCACCCACTCAAAAAGCTGACTTATTTTAGAGAAAACCTAAAGCAGCAACGAAAGAGTGAATGTGTGGTAAGCCCAGGTGACTGTAAATGCAAAAAATCCACAATGCCCTAAAGGGAGCAGAAGACACAGCCCCTCAGTTCACCAAGCTGAGCCGTTACGGTGGCCTGTCTTGTGACTGCAAAGTCAAACAAGGCCAAAGAAATGGAAAAGTAAAAGCAAACAAGAAAAGACGACGGCAGGAAACGTCCTCAAACTGTACAAGCCATGGCTGATGCATTTACACCATATCGTAGGATTTAAAAATATTAACATCAGTAAGAGCAACGTGGACTCACCTTGTTTCATGAGCAGAACATCTGCCTTGATGTCCGTTGATGCTGGCCCACAGGAGAAAGGCCTGGCTGTGATTTCCCTATGCAAACAGGTTTGGGGCGTACCTGAAATTCAAATGGGCCAAAAGGCCTTCTGTCTGTACACAAGGCTCATTTGACTGCATCTACATAGCATCAGAAAACATCAGCCACATGTTTTGTGCAGCCCAGGTGGATAGATAGATAGATAGATAGATAGATAGATAGATAGATAGATAGATAGATAGATAGATAGATAGATAGATAGATAGATAGATAAACCATGAAATTATCTAAAAGGAGCATGCACATCTTGTCCACCAAGGCTGCTTGCTTTACTTGTTTGTTCTTTTAATGGAAAACAAGCAAGATCAGGCTCTGCTCATAGGAGGCTTAACCTTTCCAATTGTCAAACACTTAAAACCCCTTAATCTCAGGCGCCGTGGTGACTGCATTCTCCAAGGATGAATAAACACATAAACAGAGAAGCAAACACAGATAAAAAAAAAGCTAAGTACATTTACAAGGGAATTTAGTGATTTGCTGTGGCTCAGTGGACATAAGTTGTGTTGACACTCAAAGACCTGCTTCTATTTTATAAAGGTGCTCATCCTGCGTTAACAGCTTTATATCATAACCAAAGCATCTTAACACATCCTGGTCAATATTAAACAGCAACAAACACTGATACTGTTGTATCTGGTACCAAGATCACATAAAACGTAAAGCTGGACCATCATATTAGCACATCCCACTTCCACACATCATTCCTCAATGACCTTTGCTGAACGTTGTACTGATTCAATATTATCAAGAAATACAATTGTCATGGTTGCTACACAGCATAGCACAGCACAAGGTGCACACACCAAAATGTGCCCTCTGCATTTATGCATTAAAGTGAGCAGCAAGCAGCCATGAATGTTGCCCAGGGAGCAGTCCATTCCCTTAACTACTAGGTCACTACTGTCCCCAGTGGTAAAATCTTCTGTTTTCTAAAACCCATCTACCATGAGTAGGATTAATATTGTCCTCAGTGAGTGGTTCAAATCTTCTTGGAATACATTTAGGTCCCACAGGCATTGTTCTTTTGGAGATGCTCTGGAGAGTCACTCAGCTCCTCACATCTGTCTTTTTTTTAACAAATGATTGCCTACCTAAAATACCCCTCCCTTTGGCGGGAACCAATCTGATAATAAGATAATCAATGTCATTCATTTTGCATGTCAGTGTATAATGATACCATTATCAGCTACATTAGCAACGTAACAATCAACTCCTCCTATGCTCCAAGGCAAAATGAACAAATGAACTGATAATGGACAATGTCCTCTGAATAAGATGTATTCTATTTTATGTTGCCGACACATTTAAGCAGCATTCTACAGTACAACGTTGTGCCTCAGAGCTCATAAAAGTGTAATGGGCTTGTTTCAGTTTTATGTTTTAAAAATGGCACTTTATGATACAGTTTACACTAAGCCCAGGAGATGGTCTCCCTTCACCCTGGGGTGGAGGCAAGAAGATTGCTCCACAGCATGGAAATCCACCAGCCCCGAGCCCCAGCCCACATGCCTCCCTTTGCCTGCTCAAATGTGGTGTTGGTCCATGTTGTTCTAAAATGCTTTTAAAACTATTTGGAAGTTCATTCCAGTGCAAATGATCTGATTTCAAGAGTAACTTGATCTGTTTACTGGTAACTCTGTTTCCAGTAGTAACTTTGCAAACAAAATTACAGCAAGTAAGCCTTCACTCATAGATTGAAAGGGTTCAGGATGGGTTATGAAAGACTAGGTTAAAATAGGTTACTAAGATATACTGGACCAATACCATTTAATGCTTTATAAGTGAGAAGTAGAATCTTGAAGTCGATACGGTATTCAACTGGAAGCCACTACTGTACAGAGATTACAATTAAAGAGTAAATCCCCCACACTTTCTTGTGTTTGCAGGGTATTAATGTTCCAATTTTCTTACTTTTTGTGTTACATTGTGTTACATTAAATTTTGATGGGCCTGTCCGGGTGTTTGTCACCGGAATGGGCATGGCCTCCAAAGCTGGCGTCAGCTGTAAAAGCAGGCGGTATTATTAAAGTAGTCGATGGAGCAGGCAGTCATGTGAAATTTGGTGACATTTGGAACATGTTAAAAAATTTGCATGTTAATGCTAGCATCTTAATGTCAAAAATGCTATGACACTGTAACAGTACCACTTGTAAGGGGCACCATTTTAAAAATGCTACCAAGGCTAAAATTAACATTCAATGCATTCCAAAGAGGAAATGACCCTGTTTGAGCGTTAATAGCTTGGCCATGCCCACTCCGATTGCTTATAAAAATAATAGCACACCTCACACAATTGAGTAATAATTTTTGATATATAGCTTTCCAGTGTGCGGGCTTCGATATGACCCACATTAAGTGGCCAGAAAGTGACTGAAATAATAATGAATAAAAAAAATTTTCACCCATTGACACTTATTTGTTTTTTCAAAATTGTGCATGATCCGTAAGCTGCACAGAGGCAAGTCATATGTTTTTTGGGGTACACTTTACTGTAAAGTCATTAACAAATTTCAGTTTTAATAATTATTGTGTTTTTATGTGAAGTGGAAGTGGTAATATGGAATTGTTGAGAATGGTAATATTTGTGGGGCTTTTACTTGTGATATATATAATCTCCACATTCACCATCTTATCATCTTAAAAAATATTGATGACATTTTGTTCAGAATGCGGAGTGGTAGGTGTAGAATGGGATTTGACAAATGGTGTTACAAGGGTCAGTATTTTAACATGCATTTTTTGTAGAATTTTTGTTGTATCAGACAAATGCCTAAATTAATACACCAAATGATTTTGAATTGACCCTAATTACCACAACCTGAGAAGAGATGCATTCTACCAGTAGGTGGTGGTCTTGTTTCATATTTAGGCATTCCCCACCTTTTCTGTTTTACAAAACATCACAAACAAGATATGAACTGACACGCACTGCAAACACTATGAATTGCTCCAAAAAAAACTTGTTGCACAATGACAGTCTTGTAATACATCAACGTATTATCTAACTATGAACCATTGCAAGGGCTAGTGACCCACTAGAGTTCAGATAAAGGTCATAAGCACATTTTCAGGTAATAAACCTCAATCATGCACTGCCTGCACACAGCTGCAGTTTCTGCTTTTTATATATCTTAACGGCCAAAGCAATCCGTCTGCACTCTAATACGTGACCTATAACAAAGACCCCTTGGATGTGCCTTAACACTACTTCCTCTGTGCCTCTTTTTCAGACAATTCAGCTCCAAAAAAAGGATATTATACTGTATTTTCAAATGACAGTCCACAAAAGAGTATGAGACTACAGTGACAAGCAAATTTCCTTCTGAGGAATTAATGTTATCATTTTCTTAAGGCTTGTTGAAAATTTTTATGTGTGCAATTTCTTAATTTTGTTCTAAAATGCTCTAAGATTACTCTGAATTTAGTTGACTGTGACCATGACATGCAAAAAACCCTCACCAATTAGTCCTGGGTTACAAAATTTTAAGAAATGTTTAACTGAAGGTTCAATGTTTAAATATAAGAAAAGAGGTGATTGATTTGCCTGCTTTAACATTACTTTCTGTAGCCTCCCCACCTCAGTGTCAAATTACGGATTGATTAAATGATATGTGTCACCATGTAGCTTCCTCCCTCAGAGGAGACATTTTAATGAATGTCAATGACTTTACACAAACCATGTTCATTCTCCATGCTTGGTTATTCCCCCTCATTAGACTCTAATGAGACTACCACATCTACCCAGGAGCCATGAGGAACACGGAACCAAATATCATCCATCCCAGCTTCAGTGTGTCACATGATTCCTGGGAGTAACACGGAAACGAGGTAACGTGACTCCTATAAATTGGCTAGATGGCCACTGCCAGCCGCTCAGTCATTGATTGACAAGCATCATCGAGACTCGGCTCCTATCTCCTCGCCACTTCGTAAGACCGTTCCTGCCCTGATCGAATCCTTTTCTCCAGAACTCTTTCCTCTCGTCCTGTCCCGTCCTCTATTGGACCCTAACGAGAAGGACAACATCCGTGTGGTGTTGCGGCTCACGCCGTTCGCGTTCGCAGATTAACTCGGAGGGAACTTACCTGCCTCCTTGCGTCCCACCGCACAGAGGTTCCTCGTCTCCTCCTACACGTGCTCACGTTCTGATTCCGGTGAACGTGACACAGTGTCTTCAAGTTAGATTTGAGTTTTTTTATTGCGCTTTTTTCTTACTCACCCCCATGTCCCTGAAAGGCTATAAAGCGTGGTCATTAATCATCTCAGCAATACAATTAAAATGTTGAGGGAAATCTGTTTGTAGTCTGTTTGAAAAAAGAAAGAAAAAATAAAAATAAAACAGCTTCTTGTAAAGAAGTCATAGTAAATATAAAAATAGCGCTTTTAGTTTGGTTTTATACACTCTGATAAACTTTACTTTGATGTAAAGTCATTGCCCGTAATGCCAGAAGAACAGTAGAAGTAGAATGTGTTCTACTGTAGTAATACGGTTTTTATGTGGTTATAACTAGAACTGGTCTGTATTAGCTTTAATCTCTAGTTACAACATGAAGGTGAGGAGGACTACACTGTGACACTGTTTGAAAATCAAAGCCCATCATGGATGATAACATGGATTTTAAATATGCTGTTCTTGTCCAAACCTCATGTTGGAGTGGTGCAACTGCAATTCCTCAATTCCTCAAATAATCATATCTAAACATCAGTGGAACAATTATGGGGATTTTGTATAACCTTTTACTGTGAATGCTTTGTCATGCCTGAGGGCTTGAGGGGGGAAAAGGCACAGAATCCAGACATTGGTAAGGAAAGGGATTTTTTAAAACAAAAAGGCATGAGGGCCAAAAAACAGGGAAAGCAGGGGAACAAAAAAAATGTGTGTGATGATTGCCAGGAGCTACAAACCAACACAGGTAAGTTGAACAGTCCACATTAATGCAGTAACCCCAACTTGATGCTGGTGAACTGCTTTTGAGGAGTGTCAGGCAGGCAGACGTTGGGTGCACCAGCCGGCAGTGGACTATACTGAGGTGAGGCTGCCACTCCGAGTTGCTTCCAGAAGTGCCGCCAGAACCGAGTGATTAACTGTGGACCCTGGTCATACAGAAAGTCCTCCAGTGGACTGAAGTATTGGACAACCTCTTGTATGATGTGGATGGTGATCTCTGATGCTGTGTGAGGGACGGGAAGGGCGACAAACCAGGCTGTCTTGGTAAACTGGCCCATGGTGTCTGAGATTGGAGTGCACCTATGGAGTGCCATGGGCTTTAGCTGTGCTTGGATGGTGGGCATGAGCAGAACCAGCTTCAGTGTACTGGAACTGGAAATTGGCATGCTTTAGACATGACCTTCATGCTTGGGTTGATTTGAGGGCAGATGCAATATCAGAGGGATTCCATAGAGGTGGAATCCCTTGGCACCAGCAGTGATGGCCCAATGACCTGTGTCATCACAATATTAGCCATATTGGGGCATTTTGCTTGATGGTTTAAACCCAGTCCAGTCAACACATCAAACAGGCAAAGTAAGCACTGGTAAACACTGTTACCAGATATGTGATTGTTCAGTCCTTAATTTTCCAAAAAATGTGCCAGAACATACACTAGCAAAACTATCTAGTCAGTATTTAACAACTGCAACTGATTGGTATCAGTAATTTGGTTGCTCAATACCTATTCTCAACAAGCAAGTTTTTCAAAAAGCTGGGGAGGATGACTGGAGGCGTTTGGCCTGTGGGAGGGTGGCAAAAGGTGAGTGGGAATGGGAGTGGAGCAGAGGGGGGGGGGGGGGGGGGGGGGGGGGGGGGGGGTAGTAGAACAGGAAGATGGCTGGCTTGAGGATGGTCCAGAAGTGTTGTTTAGATTGGAGGGCATCTTGGATGGCACAGGTGGACACCGTTGCTTGGCTATGGGTGGCAGGAAGGTGGGGTAGCATATACATATCGTCGTAGCAAAAATGGGCAGACAAAGGTCGTAGAAAAAGACTGAACCAATTAAGCGTTTGTACAGAAGGCAAGCATCTCTGGGAATTTAATTCAAAAAAGGGCAAGGCCGCCTGACTTTTATACTGGAAGCTGCCTGCTCTCACTTCCGCTTCTGGGTCGCTGTCTCCCTGGCTAATCTTGCTCCCTCTGGTGGGTTGGAGGTGGTACATTGACCGTGACAGGACCCCCACGTTTAGGCCCGGCACCTGAAGGGCCTGGCAGATCAGGTTGGCGGTCGTAGGATCCAGGAGCAGGGCAGGATCCAGAATATCACCCCGGGATACCCAAGACCGGTCCACCGGCCCGTGGACTGGGAAGGCTATCAGATATTCCAGGCCACGGCCCTGCCAATGCACATCCAGGAGGTGATGGACCGTGTACGCCAGAGAGCCATCGATGTGATGAGGGGATGATGGTAGTGACGGGGGGGTGGTAGAAGGGGTGAGAAAGCCTTGCGGAGGTGAGAGACATGGAACACCGGGCTTATGTCTATTGTACACAGGATGACCACCTGGTACGCCACAGGGTCACGTTGATGCGTTGAGTCACTTGGAAAGGACCAGTGAAATGGGCTCGCAGTTTTCGGGGGTTCTGGGGTGATAAACGAGGGCAGGTCAGCCTGTCGCTTCATGTGCTCGGCTGTGTGGTTGAGGCTCCAGTGGACTTGGGACCAGACTTTATGAAGTTGGCGGAGTCAGCTGCTGACTGCCGGCTCTGGTCCATCAATCGTGGACGTGGGAAACCAGGTGAGTTTAATGCTGGTGACAACCTCAAAGGAAGAACGCCTCATGAATGAGGAACAGTGTTGTTTCTGGGTGAGTTCTGCCAAGAGGAGGTGTTGGGACCAGTTCAGCCTGGCAATTGGACTGGGGATGGTATCCTGAAGACAGACTGACCGACACCCCCAGTTGTCCCCAGAAGTGACGCCAGAACCTGGCGACAAACTGGGGGCCTCGTTCAGATCAGAGGTCTACTGGGGTCTGAACTGCCGCACCAGTTCCTGGAGGAAGGGCAACAAACCAGGCCATCTTCGAGAAGCAGTTGATGAGGACCATAAAAGTAGTCATACCCCTGGATCATGGCAGTCCGGTGACTAAATCCATGGAGACATGGGACCAGAGGTGATGGGGGCAAGGTATGAGAAGGAGAACTTCCATGGTTACCGCAGTTCTGGTATGGGGGCATGGGCTTGGGCAGGGAGCATGGCATGGGTTGAGTAGCGTGGTCGAGTCTCACTGCTGCGTGGTTGGGCTAAGAGTGTCTCACAGGCGATGCATGCCTGGGTTGGTGGTAGATGCGTTGACTTCCCCACTGTCTGATGGTGCCCGTGGTCCAGTGGATTTGGGGCTTGTGGACGTCAGTCATGGCTAGTGTAATACAATGGGGTCATGGGGTGTTGTGGTGAGATAAAATCTGCGGGTGGTGGAGTGGGGGGAGGATTTAGTTCTTACCACAGATGGTCGTGGTCTGGGTCTTCAATTAGGACAGTCGGGCCTGAAGTGGTTCTGTCCACCACAGTAATAGCACAACCACTGCTGCTCTGGTCAATTTCGCTCCTGGGGAGTGAGCAGGAGTCGGGTTCAACCCATCTGCATGGATTTGTCAATTACAAGGGGGGGCGGAGCTCTAGGGCTGTCAGGCAGATGTGGTGTAGGGGCACGGTGGAAAGGTGCTTGCTGATGGCATTCTTGACTTCGCTCGGCGAGACTTTGGTCTTTGGACGTGGGCAACGCAATGACACTGTCCAGTGTGTTGCCCCATTCATGGTTCAACATGTCGTCTTTCACTGCCTCCTGGAGGTCTTGGCCGCTCTGTGGTGGAATTAACTTCCCCTTGAGGTCAGAACTGCACAGTCACTGAGTATTTAGGTTTTATAGGTTCATAATCAGTGTGGATATGAGCAAAAAACATTCTAGCTTGGGGTCCTTTGAGAAGCTCAGCTTTATACAAAGGATAATATCACATCCATCACCTAGACTCAGAAACAAAAAGACAATCATCTTTAAGGTCATGCAATATCTAACATGTCAAAACAATCCATTATTTCCCATGGGCAGCTGATCTGATCTGACAGATTCTGCTGATTGTTGTCTGGATTTAGAGTTTATCACAGACAATCCCGTTAGATGATCCAATAGTTTGGTAGTGGTCCGTTCAGAAACATCCAGATTTGTTGCAGTGATGTGAACTTAATACAGAGTGTGACATCACTTCATAAAGAGCAGTAAGTGAAGTAAGGTTAAGCCCCATGCAAAATGTGATAAGGCAAAGGCTAAAGGAAAATCTTTTTTTCACGTTTTGGATGAATGTCAGATAGGGTCCAGGGTGGTGTATCACTTGCTTGTGGGTTTTTTGAAAAAAGATAACAGCCTCATCAGGTGATGAGTTGGCAGAAGAAGACTGAGATTGTCAGCCATCGATTTGAGCTTGGTGGCTCATTGTCACAACAAGAGAGGGGTTGCCATAGAAACATACAATATCTTTTTTTCCCCCCTTTAAGTCACGCTGGAGGGATGGTGGGCTTAGTATGGGCTTCACAGTTCACATTGCTGTGCTGACCAAAGAAGAATGAATGGAAAAATTGAAAATTGTAAGTATATCTCAATATACTCTACTATGTTTGCTCTACTGTACACTGTGTGGCATTATTGACACCTGTATGGTTTTGCAAAAAATGTCAAAAAATGATTTTGTGATTTAAAACCTTTTGTCCTTTAAGTTTAAGTTGAGAGGTATCGGAGGTCACTATGTGCGTATGTGCATGTGTGTATCTAGGTCAGAGTGTAGTGGCTGAGATGCAGGCTCTCTGTGATGTTGACCTTTTCTTTGACGTCCCGCTGACTCTGTGACTTTGTGACATTCCAGAGGGTCTTCACACAGTTGGACATGTTTTTCAGCCTTCCCATGAATTCACAGCTTTAATGATAAAACTGGTGCTACTGAACAACAGGTGTTTATAGAGTGGCAATGGTAACCAAATATAAATGATCTATGCATCTTTTCTGGGTTGTTGAATAGTAACAATAATGATACTGAGATACTAATCAATCCAACTGTAAAGTTCCTCACACTATTCAATTCTCTTGAATGTTAAATATTTGATATAGCAGTGTTGTTGATTTTATGCAAATGCTATGACATTATAATTGTGTGATCTTACAGTAAAAGGAGTCAGATGTCTGACCGTGTGGTGACTGATATTATATAATCCCTATTAAATTGATCAATTATAATGATGTTAATTGTCATGCTGAGTGGATGAAGAATAAGGCACAGGAGTACAATATGAATATTAGTGTTTTTAATAAAGGAAAATCAACATGACGCTGTTTCCAGAAACACACACAAATAAAACTAAAGGCACACAGAATAAAGTGGGGCTTAAGCAGGACAGGGGAGTGAACAACTTGAATAACAGTCCTCATTGTAAAAACAAACTACAACTTAAGGACCATCAGTCAGTGAATTACGGCAGTCAAACTTGTAGTCAAAAACAGGCAAATGGTTGTGGTACACAAAAGCAGTCAATTACAAGCGTCAGTGCGACCGGAAATGCTGTAGGTGAGAATTTAAAACTGAGGGAATCAGTTTTAAAACTCAGTTTTAAAACTGATTTAAACTGATTCAAAACTGAGGGAATCAGCAGGTGGAAACACTCTCTGTTGAAAACTAGTCTCTACGGAACTCAGTCATGTTTCTAACTGATAATGTAATGCATCTAAGTGAAGGAAGTAAAAAGGTTAAAGAGACTAATTGATCTCCCGGCCCACAGCTTGAGAGATTACCTGGTGTTTTCAGGTATCTCAGAATCTGCGGAAGAGGATGCCGTAATTACTGTTAAAACATCAGCTCGGACCGAAGAGGTCTGACACCCGGAGACCATGTCCCATTGTGGCCAAATATTTTAAACAGAAGGAGCTGGTGAAGAGCCGCTGCAGGGAGCTGAAAGGAACAGACTCCATTGTAAATGACCAGTTCCCTAAAGAAATCCTGGAGGGACACAAAGTTCTGTTCCCAATCTGATGCGGCTTCATCCAGAAGGGCTATCAAGCTGTCATCATTGTGGACTGGCTCTATGTGGATGGTTAGCTCCACCGTGGCCCCAATACCACTCCCTGGTTGTATTAACGCCACTCCAGATAAGAAGCCGATTTTTATTCTTCTATCCTCTCCTCTTCTTTCATTAACGTATGATGTCATACAAGATACTGATGAGTGACGTTTCAGATACACCCTATAGCTGTCAGAAATCATGCTTCTGTGTCTTTAACTGAAATACATAAGAATGTCATTCCACCAAGAAAAAGTGGAGATTTAACAAATCACTGCTTAAAGATGAAGATTTTATCAGATATTTTAAAAATGACTGAACCTTATATTTAGACTGTAATGACCTTCCTGGAACATCAGCATCTGTTCTCTGGGTAGCTGGCAAAACTGTGATGAGAGGTAAAATCATTTCATTTTAGTTGCATATAAATAAAAGAGAAAACAAATTTAAACCATTAAATCCTTAGCAAAAATTACTTAACATCCCATGAACAAGAAATAAATAACAATGGAAAAACTAAATGTTTAGCACAAAGTTTTAGCTGGAAAAATTTTGAACATGGTAACAAACCGGGTCAATTTCTAGCCAACCAGTTAAAAAAAAACAGTTAAAGACTTAAAAGGGACCCTGAAAGGGTCACAAAGGGTCACCAATAAACCCACCTAAAGACAAAATTGAAAACTTCTTGAAAACTCTCTAAATTATCAGACAATCAAACAATGGCATTGGAATTTCCACCAACACCAGATGGATTTCCTGCTGAATTCTATAAAGAATTCTGGACAATTTTGATGGTGTGGTGGAGCATGGATCCAACCTGGGTGTCTATTGCCTTTTGTAGTCTGGGAGTTGACTGAATGTTGGGGTGGGTGTAGTTTGTCCTGTGGTGGGGCAAGCAGGACAAATTTGAATTTGATTTACATGGCCATGAGGTGCAGGTGCGTCGCTGGGGTGCAGGGGTGTTCCTCTTCTGTCCCCTTGTTGCCACATGCACTTCATCACAACTTAGACATTCTCATAACTGACCCAGTTATTTTACATACATACAGGACCTTGGGGGTGTTCATACTTAATGACATCCTTAGGCGCTCTTTTCTTTCAGACTTTCCTCTGGTGCCAGTGCCCATTTCTCAATTTTAATTACACTTAGATATTTAGAGTTCTTGCGACACCAACCTCAGTTTGGTAAAGGGTTGTAAGCACCATACCGCTAATTTGTTTTAAAAGAACACACACCAGCACCACATTTTAGTGGGCGAGGGCCGGAATGGGATCTTCTCACATCCTTGCTCTCAGTTTGCGATCTGGGGCTGGGTACCAAGAGGACAATCTGGCCACCCGGACGAGGTCTGAGCTGGTTGTTACGTCCCTGGACGTATGCTCCCACGTGTTCTGTGTGTCTGGCTGTGTTTTTGCGTCCTGTCTCTTTTAGGTTGACTTCGTGGGAGGAGTTGAGGCCTACCAGCTCCATCTGCCATTGGTCACCTCCACCTATTTAAAGAGACTTCGGATGGTATTCAGGAGTTCCCCAGGGTCTGCTAGGCCCTTATGCTTTCGGGAGGTCCCCAGGGTCCACAGAGATCTGCATGGAGCTCCGTTGGGGATCTCATTCATGTATCTTGTTGCTTTGTGTGATAGATCCCTTTGTTGTTAGCCTGTTAGCTGTTAGCCTGTTATGTGCCCTTTTTGTTAACTTGTGCGTTTTTTTGAGTTATCCCCGCTGGACCATCCCTTCCTTTAGGCTGTTTTGATTTTTATTAGCTGTCCTGAGTCCGCTGTCTTATTGAACCTGTTAGCACACTGTAAATAAAAGCACTGTTTGTAGCATTTGTTTGGTTGCATGTGTAACAGTGGACCTCCTCCTCTCCACACCCTTGTTGCGTTTCTAATACCCCTAGACCTAGGAACGTGACATGGGGTTTCGTCCGGGATGTTTTTTTCCCTGGTTTGGTGTTTGTGATCAGAATCGTATATCCGGTAAGTTAGGGTGTCTCTTGGGGTCTTTGTTGTGGCAATGCCCTCCCTGCAGAGCACCAATTTTATTTTGCTTTGTTATTTTTCCTTTCTTTTTTTTGGAGCTACTCCGGGTGGGGGTACGCCGCCACACGAACAGCCTCAGCTTGAGTCTGACCGAAGTGACGTTCGGCGTTCAAAGTTGCCTCCAATCGGTACCCTCTGAAGAGCAGGTAGGTTAAGGTAGCTTGTGTTAGGCAGGTTTAGGACCGGATTTACAATTTTGCTGTTGTGTTTATGGCCTCAGGCATACGTTCGGTAGAGGAGTTTGTGTAGGCTTGGGTGGTTTAGTATTCAGCTTTTTTTTTTTTTTTTTTTTTTTTTGGCGTACATGTTGTGTGCGGCAGTTGATCTGTTTGTGTACACAGGCGTGGGTCTAATGTTAGCACAATATTCATTTTGTGTGTGGTGGCTGTGTATAATTTTTGTGGACATTCGTTAGTGCTCCTTCTGCATTCGTTTGGCACAGTGTTTGAAAGAGACGCTGTTTGAATTGCCGTGTGGTGTTCGCTCACTCTCAGTAGTGAGGTTCTTCGGCGGAAGGATACTGTTTCAGTTGTGGAGTGTGTTGGTTAATAGGAACGTTTTTCCTGGCCCTGCCTGCTGATGTGCTCTCGTCAAGCATTTCTGCCGATCCGGCGAGTGACTGATGCAGATGTAAAAATCCGTGAGTGCTCATTGGAGAAGCGTAAGTGGCTTGATTCAGCGAGAGTTTGTCCAGAATGCGAATACCGTAACTACAGGCTTGCAAGATGGTGCAGGAGCTTCAGCTTTTGCCAACTGGAGTGTCAGAATGAGCTTGAGCTCAGAAAGTTGGAGCAGGAGGTTGGAAGGGAACGTGACTAAGTACCAGTGTAAGCACTGAGTGTGCTTTTGTGTAAAGCTCTCATTCGGGTTAAGTCTAGGACGACTGTTGTATGGCGGTGCGTCTGTTTGTGGGCCTATTGTCTCTTAGGGTATTAGTCCCCAGAGCAGTGTGGAGTGCCCAGTTTACCCTATTATTTTTCCCATCACTGACATTTCGTATTTCTGTGGAAGTGGGGGAAATATTTCATTGGACCATAGTTGCTTAAGTTTTGCCCTATTATACAACCACCACCATTTTTGGTTTTGAGTATACAAATTTGTTGTCCACTGCTTGTTTTTGGACCTTCGTAATTTTTGATGTGAGATTCGTTGAATAGTGCAGATATTGTATTTGAGGGGCAATGCTTTATCTTGTGCACTCTTGGATCAACCGAAGGGTTGATATTTGCTGGTGGGGGTGTTACGTCCCTGGACGTATGCTCGCACGTGTTCTGTGTGTCTGTCTGTGTTTTTGCGTCCTGTCTCTTTTAGGTTGACTTCGTGGGAGGAGTTGAGGCCTACCAGCTCCATCTGCCATTGGTCACCTCCACCTATTTAAAGAGACTTCGGATGGTTTTCGGGAGGTCCCCAGGGTCTGCTAGGCCCTTATGCTTTCGGGAGGTCCCCAGGGTCCACGGAGATCTGCATGGAGCTCCGTTGGGGATCTCATTCATGTATCTTGTTGCTTTGTGTGATAGATCCCTTTGTTGTTAGCCTGTTAGCTGTTAGCCTGTTATGTGCCCTTTTTGTTAACTTGTGCGTGTTTTGAGTTATCCCCGCTGGACCATCCCTTCCTTTAGGCTGTTTTGATTTTTTTTATTAGCTGTCCTGAGTCGGCTGTCTTATTGGACCTGTTAGCACACTGTAAATAAAAGCACTGTTTGTATCGTTTGTTTGGTTGCATGTGTAACAGTGGACCTCCTCCTCTCCACACCCTTGTTGCGTTTCTAAGACCCCTAGACCTAGGAACGTGACACTGGTTGGCTTCCTGCTGCTGTGGGGTTTTTTTCCCCTCCACCCCAGGGTGAAGGGAGACAGTCTCCTGGGTCTGGGGTAGGTTGCCCCTCTGGGGGTGGCGGTCTCTGGATCTGAGAGATTAGAGTAAGTATGGGGAATGTGAATACAGCGTTTATTTTTGTATGTCTTCATATTGGGTGAATGTGTGAATTCACCCAATATGAAGACATGAGTAATGACTACACCTATACGCATACACAATTTTATGTGTCAACTGTGTTACTGACAGGCTGGGGAAAAAAAAGAGAAATAAATATTCCAAGAGCAGGCAACACCCAAGATGGCTGCTTGGAATTTATTCTTAATCTCTTCTTCCACTTCCGGATCGCTGCTTCCTGTCGCCATTGCATTCCCCCTGGGGGCCCGGCGGCAGGACAATGGCCATGACCTATATATGTAAGTCATGAACATAAAATGACATATAGGCAACAATAACTCAATAAACTTGTGAATGCATTGGTTGATGTTATTGTTTGTATGGTTAATTTAGAAAATTCTGCCTTTTCGCAGATACCCAGGTAATGTCCTGGGTATCAGCATCAGGTTAGAACTACTCAGCTTCCCGAAACGGTCTTTGTCCTGATCTTTTTTCCTGGTTGTTCTCAGCCCTAGGATAATACAGTAAAGAATAAGGGTCTCCTCAAAAGGACAGAATGTCCTGCTCCAGAAATTGCTTACACACACACACACACACACACACACCTCTTTTTATTTTTCTCCTACTGTTTATAGAACTAACATATACTCACATCAGTTCAAGTTGAAGTTGTTTTATGTGTACAGATGTTGATTGAAACGCTTGGGTTGAGAGTAGTGTACAAACATCACACTGCAAGGCACAGAATCAATACCATCCCACTAGTAACATACAGTGACAAAAATATCGAATACATATATTTTACTAAATGACAACAATACCTCTCAGTTTGTATGTTGGCAGAAGATTTAAGAATTTGTCCACTGTGACTTCCCCCCCCTTCAGCCACTCTTTCCAGTTCTCTGCATCCTACCCATTCACAACTTTGTTTTTGTGTGTTGGCATAGGGTGCTTGAGGGATTTTTTAATGCCTGTAAGAGGAGCGTGGGGTGAGTACAGCTGTAAGAGACACTGAGAGCCAGGTGTGTGGCTCACACAGTCTCTGTGAGGTCCTCAGATCCTGAGAGCTGGGGCTTTTGTCATCATGAAACACCTGCTGTCTGGTCTGAGGGCCCGGTGAGGGAGGGTGGGAGGGGGCATGGGAGTGCAGGAAAGCTTTCTGCATGCAGAAGCAGATGGATGTGAGCCAAACATAGCTGTCAAATAACACTGCCGTTTTACCCGGAGAGACCAAACCCGTGACCTGCCTGTAGTTATACCTACCACTTCTTACAACCACAGGCTCAAAAAAAGAAAAAAAAAACTCCTATGACCAGAGCCAGTAATACTGCTGTGAACATCTGTATAGCCAGTGGAGAGAGCAGTTACCCTCACACGGCGTTGAAATGTAAATCTGCAGGGTACTAAACCTGCACCCTCACCAGAACATAAAAGAGCCAAAATCATTGCTATGGCACTCCGAGTGTGTATTCTGGAATTACGGCGCTCACATCACAAGCTATCACTGCAAGTGCTATGTGGCTACAGCTTCTGCCACTGCCCTTAACTTAAGAATAGTTCAACAGTACAGTAAGTGCAGTAACCCTGACATCTCTGTACTGATACACTGATGTGTTTAATATATAATATCTAATACAGGAAAAACTTTGCATTTGCACAGAGCTGTAACATTTCTTATAAATCGACCATGCTACAGTAGAAAGGTCAACCCTAATGAACTTTTAACCCAAAAAAGAAACTGTCTTTTATAATTTATGCTTTTCAAATAAAAGAAAAAAAAACATGTTACAAAAATAAAAAAAGTGATGGTGAGAAAAGCCGTAAAGCAGAAAATATTGCCTCTCCTGCACTATGAGCCAGATCAAATATGCTGTTCTATTAAACGTGACCTCCCCAGTCACCCCGATCTCAGCACATTTTGCAGCTGAGATGATTTCCTAATTGTGCCAGTAGTTGTGTAGAGATGTGTGAATGTTTTGGGCCATTTGTGGTTGATGTTGGGCACTCTTCCCTGATTTGTGGTGCTAGCATTGCTTTCATGTTCGAAACGAGTGGGACTTTGTAAGTGCACCTCTGTTTCACTAGGGGCTGTCCTCAGGCTAGCACAGACGCGCCTTTGGAGATGAAGCAGAACAGTATTTTGTTGACATTCAATTTGTCTCTGTATGTTATATAAACAGATTGACCATGGTCTTTAGGGAGAGAGCTACATTAAAAAGCAATTTCTTAGGTCTCCTGCACAGCAAAAGCTGCTGTTATCTCAGCTAATTAAAAGCAGTGCTTGGAGGATTGCGGGATGAGCTTTGACTGGCGCTTTTAGGCAGATTCGCCTCTGAGCGGACAGAAACAGTCACTCTTCCCACTTCCCATATGTTACAGTAGGAGGGAACAGGCCAGCCAGACGGCTGCTGGTAGCGAGCATGCAGTGTCTGGAGATCTCAGTGTGCCATCAGCCAGACGAACGAGAACATTTTGCCTGTCTGGCTCAGAAACACCTACCTAAACCCTATTGGGTCAATTAAGTTAATGGAGGACAATGGAGGACAACAAATCACATCAAAAGACAGATGTAAAAAATTTATATAAAAATCCAGATGACCATATTTCATCCTTTGTGTAGAATTTAATACTATATTCTTGTACACTAAGTACAAAGTGGCCATGTCCTGCTAATGATTCCTAAGAATACTTCAGATTAGAAAATGAATTAAAGGACATAGCTGAACAGGATGCTCAATGGTGGAATTTTGGTTAGTTGGTCTGGTCAAAGCAGGTCAGGATCAGGCCCTTTGATGGAAACAGACAGCTGGTTTTGAGAAAGAACTGCCTCAATTAATTTCACCGGGGCCCTGACATTTAAAACCTGAGTAGGCGAGGCAAAACCACATCCACACCAGCAGGACATCACCTCCAGCCTCTCACTCCCTCACCCCCACCCACTCACATGCTCATGCCCCACCCTGACACCATGGAAATCAGGCGCTGTGTACATTCTGCAGCATCCTGGGGAATCTCTCCGCATATATGCAGATAACCTGTTATGCGATGTGACCGCTGGATCATTCCTTCTGCTGCGATGGTCCCCACAGTATATCTGTGATGACTGCTTGAATGTGACGGTAATGGGTCATGTAGCTTTCACAGTGACAAAAAAATCCTTTTATATTAGGTATAAATAAACCATGCATCAAATTTTATTATTTTAGTGAGGCAGCGTAAATAATATGAAACAATGCGACATGAGGCACAAATACATGTACATTACTGAGAGTGATATGTAGAACAAAGGAAAACAGTGCAGATGGAATGTCAATGCATTTTCATAAAATATTGATACTCTGATCATTATTTTATTGATGTATTTGAGGCATCAATGTGTCAATACAACCAAAATTAGACACCTTTTGTGTGTGTTTTCCAATGAATTCAGATGACTTTTCCGTTTAATGGCATATGAAATAATAAGCTTTTGGAGACCACAAGGGGGCAAAATTAAAATAAATACAAAAAGGCCTCAGGTATAGCATTCTAAATGTTCAGAGACAGGTAGCTTTGCAATGTGGTGTTTCTTTATATGATATAATAATATAATCCTTAACTAAACCTGTAATCTTAATATATGATGCTTTCATTATACATAATGCTAATATTTTGTTTTATATTAATGATTTTGGCTTATAGCTAAATTACATTATTTGAAAAAGTGCAAATAATCAAAAAATAATTCCATTTAATATGTCAGGGATTGGTTGGTGGTGAACATTTACATTATTTAATACAGTTTTCTTTTTTGATACAGATTAATGTTCAGCTGTATTTATCAGCTTTTGTGTTATTAAAAACAGACAGACAGAATGGGAAATATATGTTTTATTTATATAGATGCATTACATGGATACAATGCTATAGTTTAAGTGAGCATTGATATTGCACTACTTTAAATCTTGTTAAGGTCCTAATACAAAGTGTGATGGGAACACAGATGTGGGCGACATGGAAACACGGTGCTGTCTGGTGCCTGGCTGTCCACCCACAGCATGAGCACTGTAATTTTTATGTATCACATGCATGTATCCTCAATGATTTTTACAAACAATTGCAGAATTGCAGCTATAACTTTTCCTAAACTTTTGCTAATGTCTCAGCAATATATAAAAGTGCCAAAAATGTCACTGATAAAAAAAAATATTTATATTCATTGCATGCATTTTGAATTATGCAAACATACAGATCTCCATTTGTTCTGCTAATGAGTGTGACCTTAATCTAATTAGTTAAACCATGTGCATCCCCAATTAATATCAATGCACTGGCAAAATAAATTTGATTACTCGGGTAGAGAATATTAACGTTCAAAGGGCATTAGCGTAATAATTCCTAAACACAAGATCTTACCCAGACACCCAGTCGCCATGAGCACAAGCCGTGAGAAGCTGCATTAACTTCAGCACTCATTGCATAAATAAACATGACTGCAGTTGCCTAGAAATGCAATTATGTATACAGTACGACCAACAAAGAGAAAAAACAGGTACCTTAAATGTAATAAAGAACAAACATTTTACATTTTCAGACAATGTATGGATTAAACATTAAAGCAATAATAAAGAAACAAAGGTCACTCTACTATATATATATATATATATATATATATACACACACACACACACACACACACACACACACACACACACACACACACACAGTCTCTATGCCTAAACTTCAGAATATATAGACATGTTATGATTAAATAAACCATATTGTAAACACACAGCAGGTATTCAGAAATAAATGAATGAAAAAAAAGTGAAGAAAATGAAGAAAAATGTATGAAGAGACATAGAAGACAATTTGTGGTGTTAATCAATGTTTGACTTATGGACAGGTAACCAGACCTGAAACCCAATTGCCTTCTCTGATTTATTCTCTTAACAGGGGATTTGGTTTTAATCTGGTCCACACAAGGGACGTCTGTTTTGTTGTTTTTCTTTATGTTCTTCCCTTTCAAGAGGCCTTCATTAGTCTTCCGAGCCGAAACCTGAAACCTGAGCCTCAAATTTTCTATTGGCCCCCCTTCACAACTCTTATTCTGTGTCACAGTTGTTGCTATTCATTCTTGAAGCCTGTGTTCCTGAGAGATAGTGTTGTCTCGGCAAACCGGACAAAATGTTCTGTGCTGTGAATTGAGGAACAGAATCTTCAGCAGCTCAAAAGCAAAATGTTCATAAGCTGAAACTACCCTAATTCTTCCACAACATGCAGAAGGTAATATTCTTTCAGCATAACAGAGAAAATAAATTGGCCACCAAATGACAATAAGTCCAACTTCACTGGATTAATAGAAATGTGCCATTCTCTAAAGTTTGGTGGTTTTGCTTATTCCATTTTCCGTTCCCTTACCATCAGGGATAGAGCATGCCCTTGTGTTAGACCCCTCACCATGGCAACACAGTTGTCTGCACTGGAGATGTCCAATCTTGTTTAATCTCTTTATACACTTTGGCGTCATCCCCTTTCATTGTCGTGTCATTTTGAACTGTGGAGTCACTCCACGCTGTAGATTTTAATTCAAGAATCACAAGAAAATCTAATTATACTTCTAATCTTATATCTAAATGAGAAAGACAATGTCAGAGTTGCCAGAAAAAGAAAGAAAAGATTGGTGGAGCTGCTTATCCTTTTGATGGAAAACACAAACAGGGACCACCGTGAAACTGGAGCTCATTTCACTGTTTGTTTCCACCAACAATTAATTTTTTTGTTGTCATGGTGATAAGCAATTGAATCCTAGCATGTGGGACAGAGGCAGCTGTGAGTGGCAGGAAGCACGGTGCTTGTCTGTACTGGTGTCTTCATTTTTACCATCGGCAATATAGAACAGAGAAAAAAAGAAAATACCCCCCAAAAAGAAGCTTGTAACAGTTTGCCAGGTTTTATTTGCTTGTGGGGAAGGTGAAGCACTCAGCCCCAAATGAGCATGTGACAGCCCAGCATGACCAAGTGTCACTCTCTCTTGGGTGTGACTCTCTAGGTGAATTTTTAGTAGGAAAAAAAAGAGAGCGACAGAGAGAGAGCAGTAGGGATGGAATTAGGTCTGACTATGATTTTTTCTGACAGGCTGCTGTGACTAAAATCTACTACCCTGGAGATGGACACACAAACACACACACACACACACACACACACACACACACACACACACACACACACACACCACACATGCCTCTATCCTTTCATTTTTATTACTGCAGTCGGTTGCATGAGAAACTGGTAAAAAATACATACATGTTGGCTTTGATGGACAGAGAACAGGGAACAGTGGTGTCGCTGGCACAGAAATCCCTGTGCAGCACAATAAACACCAACATGTAAAGTGCTCAGTGGATCGAAATACAAACGAACCAAAAAAATTAAATCACAAGCGTTAAACACAGAAGTTAACTTTGCAGTAATGCATCTAATTTGATGACTTTTTATAACACGGTAAATGACTGCTATATCACCTTTTTTACCATGCATGTAAAATGGCCAAAACAATCTAAAACACAGCATTTGATAACAGATCTGGCAACACAGTGACCACCTGCCGCAGCTGCCAACCCAAAATACACATTTTCTTTTTTTGCTTTTGAGTAATAACAGCTAAAGGGACATAACACATATTGGAATGATGGGAGGATGTTTTGCAAAATAAGTCTGAATAAGTTTTCTAGATTAACTGTTGTACCCATTGACAGCAGTCGTTTTAGTAAAAAAAATCAAAAGAACAGTTTCTCAATTTTTACTGAATCCCAGGTCTCCTCTAAGCTACAAATTCACAAGAATACAAAGCCACACACACACACACACACCACCATCACTGCCAAAAAGACAAAACACTGAATAACACCACCAGCCATCACACTTGCACAGCATATCACCATCAATTCAGAGGGTCAGCAGCTCCCACTCAGAGGGTGAGACAGCCACACGCGTGCACACACAGACACACACATGCACACACACACACACTCGCACACTTGCAGTCACACACACATGCATAAATATGTATATATAATCAGTTGTGGAAAACCTGTGGCTATCCTGTTTGCTCAATCATGAACCCATTTACATGCATACTAATCCTTCTTCATTCACATAATGCACCAGTGTGTCATACATCTCAGCTCATGCAATTTTTCTGCAATTAGAAACTTTCCAAGCACATGTGGAATCATAATTAATTTGCCTAAATAATAATAACGATAATAATTCTCTGCGTTCTTTTGCTGCTCACAGCCCTGTTTCCCTGTCCTTTTTATACTCAAGATGTTAGTGGAGGAATGTAATGTTCCAATTTCAACTCGTCGTTGACTTCCTCCGCTTATCTGGGTCCGGGTCGGGGGGGCAGCATTCCAAGGGAATCTCATAAAACCCTCTCCCCATCCACCTCCACCAGCTCCTCCGGCAGGACCCCAAGGTGTTCCTAGACCAGATTGGAGATATAATTTCTCCAGCATGTCCTGGGTTGACCCGGGGGCCTCCTGACCATATGCCCGAACCACATCAACCTGCTCTTCTCAATGTGGAAGAGCAGCGGTTCTACTCTGAGTCCCTCCCGAATGTCCGAGCTCCTCTCCCTATCTCTAAGGCTGTGCCTGGCCACCTTACAGAGGAAACTCATTTCGGCCACTTGTATCGGCAATCTCATTCTTTCGGTCATTACTTAAAGCTCATGACCATAGGTGAGGATCGACCGGAAAACAAGACAGCAAGATACTTAAACTCCTCCACTTGAGGCAGGACCTCTCTCCCGACCCAGAGTTGGCGACTGGACCCTCCTCTCCAATACCTTGGAGCAGACCATTCCAGGGAGGCTGAGGAGTGAGATCCCCCTATATTGGTACACACCCTCTGGTTCCCCTTCTTAAAAACGGGGGCCACCACACCAGTCTGCTACTCCACCGGAACTGCCCCAGATGTCCATGCAAAGTTGCAGAGACGTGTCAACCACGACAGCCCTACAACATCCATAGCCATGAGATACCCAGGACGGATCTCATCCACCCTGGGGCTTCGCTGCTGTGTAGCTGTTTGACTAGCTCTGCAACTTCTGCCCTTTGAGTCCATTCCCAGGTATCCCAGCCTTGGTTCCTCCTCGAAATGTGCGTACGTGGAATTGAGGAGCTCCTCAGAGTATTCCTTCTACCTCCCGACTATAACCGTATAACGGGTACGGGGGTTACCGACACAACTGGCACTGGCCACATTGTGACCACAGCTAGCAACAATCGCCTCAACAATCGCAGAGTGGAACAAGTTTCATTTGGACTCAATGTCCCCCACTGCTCTCAGGACACGGTCAAAGATCTGCTAGAGGTAGGAATTAAAGACCATCTTGACAGGTTTTTCTGCCAGACGTTCCCAGCAGACCCTCACTATACATTTGGGTCTGCCAGGTCTACGTGGCATCTTCCCCTGCCATTCTGGTCCAACTCACCACCCAGTGGTGATCAGTTGACAGCTCCGCTCCTCTCTTCACCCAAATGTCCAAAACATATGGTCTCAGGTCAGATGATATGACTACAAAGTCAATCATTGCGTGCTACCTAGGCTGCCCTGGTACCAAGTGTACTGATGGGCATCCTTATGTTCAAACATGGTGTTCGTTATGTCCAAACTGTGGCTTGTCCAAAAATGAAACACCACTCGATTTCAGATCTGGCAGGCCGTTCCTACCAATTATGCCCCTCCATGTCATGCTGTCATTGCACATGTGAGTGTTGAAGTCCTCCAGCAGGACAATGGAGTTCCCAGTTGGAGCACTATCTAGCACTTGTCCCAGGGACTCCAAAAAGGGTGGGTACTCTGAGCTGTTATTTGGCTCATAAGTGCAAACAACAGTCAGGACCCATTCCCCAACCCAAAGGCGCAGGGATGCTACCTTCTCGTCCTCCAGGGTAAACCCCAACAAACAGGCTGAGAGTCTTGGGGCTAACATAGAAGCCAACCCCAGCCCTCCGTCTCTCACCCGGAGCAACTCCAGCAAAGGAGAGTTTCCAACCTCTCTTAAGGACTTGGATTCCAGAGACAATGCTATGTGTCGAGGTGAGTCCGACTATATCTTCTATATCTATATCTGTACCACTCAAGCTCTTGCACAAGCTCCAGCTCCTTCCTAGCCAGAGAGGTGATCTTCCATGTCCCAATAGCCAGTTTACCTTGTCCCTCTGGCCCGGGTACTCAGACTCTTTGTTGTTCCTTCCATGAAAGATCTTCTGAACCTTTCTTTCTCTCACCCTTTACCTAAGACCAATTTGTCATGGGAGACCCTACCAGGGACCCAGACAACATAGCTCCTAGGATCATTAGGGCTCTCAAACACCTCCACCACAATAAGGTGACGGTTCAAGGATGAGACGGTTCAACTAAAAAAAAAAAATTAAAAAGTGGATACCAATTCGCTTCACTGCATTTCTTTCCCTTATCTTTCTGTCTCAAGTGAAGGAATGTGCAACACAGCAGGCACAGAATGACAATCAGTGGCTCTTCAGGGTAGAAGTAATAAATGAGTGGCGCCTTTTTCAGTACAATAGTGTAAGTCTTAAAGGAAAAAAAAATAATAGCGATGATCAATGTCCACTTTTCTGACATTGCTGCATCTCGCCTGGCTGTTATCGACACAGAGTCTTCCTCTCCAGAGGACAGCAGCTGAAGGCATTTATCTCGGGCATCATCACTCAGTAGCCGTGATGCTCAGTAGAGCACAGAGGGGTTGTCATGGTGTAACTAAAGCGCAGAATGACAGGCCTTAATGATAGTTCCAATTTCCCAGGAGGTCCGGTTCCCTCTCATTCGCTCTTGAAATCAAGTAGAGTTAAAACAGAAATGTGATTGCAAATGGATGTTTTCTAGTTCAATTCCAACCTCCCTGTACACTATGGCAGAGAGAGGCTGGGGTGCTCAGCTCACCTGTCCAACAGCAAAATTATGGGGAGCGGATGAGGAATCACAGTCAGTTTTTCTCCACTGTCCTTGGCTGGGAGCTGTAAGGAAATTAACAGCTTCACCAGGGAAGGGGCCTCGGTCTCATCTGAAACACCCTGACCAAACACCATTTTTTTTCTAGCCCCATAAATTAACAGGAATTTTGCCACTGAATAATTTAAACTTGGCTGTGTTCTAGGAGTGCTTTCCACCTATTTCATCTCAGATAGCCAGTAGGCACCTCATCTAATTTTCCCTTTTTTAGTCAATTATGATGTCAATAACAAATTATGTACTACTATGCAGAAGAAACTGTCTTCACAAAAATTTTATGGCAGGAACTTACAGTGTAAAGCTGCACATGCGATATATATCCTGAAGGTCTCAGGGAATCTTAATGATTAAATTAAATTAAAGTAAGTTAAATTAACAATCAAAACATTTAAGAGCTTTAAGAGCTTAGTAAATTGCTTGATACTTCACAGCACTGTAATGAAAATGAACAATTTTTATGTTCTGTCTGAAAGTGACCAGGAAGTTCAAGACAATCTCATTTGAATTTTTTAAAACAGTATTATGTTGTTGGCAAAAGAAACAGAATTCTATTATTCAATTGCACAAGAAAATACATGTTCCGTAATGTGCGTAAGATTAATGGGTTGGTGACGCTGGACTAACACTACAAGAGAATTATGTTCATGCTGAATAAGTAGAACACTGAAGATTTTCAATTAACAGTCACACACTAACTCAGTCAGCAAATTTATTTGGCTGCCTCTACTGAATTGCAATTTTCTGCATACACACGTGTTAAAATTTCTAACGCCACAGGGGTGAACCAGGAGGATCAAGTCTTTTTTTAAACCCGTTTCCATGGTGATTTATGTTATCTGTGTTCCATTAACGACTGCTTTTTTTTCTCTCTCCGTGCATACATTTCACTTAGAGCTAATTGCTTGCTCCTTCTCCATCACCCCTTCTGGTCTTAATGATAGAATTAGGTTGTATCAGTGTATGTTGTCTATGTGATGTAATAAGTTAATAAAGCAGCATAGCTGCATCCAACTAATATTTTTATTTATTAATTCATAAGTGAAGTCCTTTACTTTGATGATTAGAGAATTGATCTCTTTTCAAATGTAAAGCTGATGGCAGCCATACAACTAAACTCATTAAAAGTATCGTGCTGTATTGTTTACTGTCTAATGTTTAGTTTTTTTTATTTTTCAATAGTATTGTTTTTGCCATCATTTGTGCAGATGTGAATTATAGTGATTGAAACTTTGATCAGCGTTTTCCGGCCCTCAGTACATAAAACCAGAACAATAGTTCCAGCCCGTTATTACAATGTGTTATGGATGATAAAGTTGTTTCATATTAGGTGGCTGTAAATCTAGAACTAGTATATTGAAATAGTAGAATTATATAATGATTCCTGTAACATTACCCCAACATCCCACAATAACATCCCTGGGTCATAGTGAACAATGTTCTTTTGACAGAAAGAAAACCCTATTCTAGAGGAAATCATGGGTTATTTTGTGTGCTGGCTTACTTTGTCCTCTGCAGGTGGGATTAAAACTCAACTCCTGGTAAGTTCTACCATGCATGCACAAGCCTTTCTTCCCTCTCTGCTCTTTCAACATAGATAGAAAAAAGAATAGTGTCACAGGGGAAATTCGATGACGTACTTGCAGACATACTTTGGGCGTGGGCATAAGCCGGCGTCCCGGTAGAGGACACTGGGCGAGCGGGGCAGGAGGACCGGAGGCGCCTGGCCGGCGAGGAATGAGGAAGCAATGGACGCGCTACAACGCAGCAGGGAGTCAGTTCGGGATCTTTGGGAAGGACCTGGGCGGAGGCAGAACCGGAAGACGGCGGGTTTCAGGATGGTCCGGGATCTTGGACTGGACGGGAGGAAGGTAGGGGAGCAGGGAATCCCGTCTTAACCGATGGGTCAGGTAGGTTCAAGGTCAGGGGCAGGTAGAGGTTGTAGTCAGGAAGTTCCGGTCGGGGTTCCTTTCGTGGTTTCCAGGGGATCAGGCAGTTCTCGAAGTCGTGGGCAGGCGAAGGTCGTATTTCAGGAATCACAATTATCTTAGGTCGGGGGTGAGAGAGCTAGCGTCTCTGGCGAGCAAACTCATACAAAGAGCGGGCGTGTCTCCTTGGGGTTACCTCACTTTTATACTTGCCACCGCCCGCTTCCATTTCCTCTTCCGGGTCGTCGTCTCCCAGGCTGGTGAGGCGCCCTCTAGCGGGCTGGAGGCGCGTTGGCCATGACAAATAGAAAAATACTACAAAAAAACGACTGCTCCCTGGGCGCCTGTCATGGCTGCCCCCTGCTCACTCAGGGTGATGGGTTAAATGCAGAGGACAAATTTCACTGTGTGCACTGTGTGCTGTGCTGCTGTGTATCACATGTGACAATCACTTCACTTTCACTTTCACTTCAAAAGTGTACAAAGACAAACAGAAACTGAAATCAATTGTTAGGACAGAATCAACGAAAGTTGGCCTCACCTGACCGAAACCTCCTTATCCTCCTCCACACTTGGGATCGAAGCCTGTGGGAGGTAGGACTAGACCACATTGCCTTCTGAACCAAATGCCTCTGTCATTTGCCGACCTTCACTGACTTATGGTGTCCCTGCGTGTTTCCAGTGTGTGATCTACAATTTTACCAAGGCAAACATCTAACACCTAATTCTTTGTGTGCTGATGCTGTTGAATTTCATTCCCACCCTGTGTTTTGTCAAACAAAAGAGAAATACCTGTCTGAACCATTAGTCTGAACAAACATATTCTCAGTTCTTCCCATCATGATTCATGTTTCAGAGCAAAAAGGAGGAAACATTTTCTTCTGCTAGAAAACTTTCATCACTTATTGTTGTGTGATGTTTTGTATCCCTTTTGCATAAAGGAGACATTGTTGAGACATTACAACTTGGCTAATTGCTTTAAAAGGCAACTGAAATGGAGGATCAGCATCAATGTGCCTGCGGCTACAGTTCATGTGATAGGGGTCTGTGTAACGCTCGCCCCAAGAAAGCCACCATCTGCACTAAGCTCCTTAATTAGACACGCTGCACTGGCAGGGCACGTTCCCGTTTCACCGCAGATTACAGCCACCAACTGAGGGCAGCGCTCACGTCAACGCCTCAGAAGAAGGATGGGAGGCAAGAGGTGGCAGCAGCAACAATGGAAAAACAATGACAGGCGATGTTTGCACACATGGTAATAGGGTTTTTCAACCTCATAGTTGCTGAAGTTAATAGTCAGACCATGATTTAAAGAACATCTAGAGAAGTCATTACACCATAATCAAGAGGGAGTGCTTTCCAAAATCTGGTCTGGCGTGCTGCAGTCAGGGCCACGTTTGGGCCAAAGAGGATGAAAAATCTACAATCCACAGTTGGAATTGTTGCTGCGCAACAACATCCAATCAGCAGTCAGGTTTACACCCATGTGAAAAAAAAGGATACTATGCCCGGACCAGAGATTACTGTGGACTGTGCTCCCTTAATTCCTGAGTGTTTGCGCCTGCCGTTATCTGTATAAATCTGCTCAGTTCGTATCATGTCTTCATGGGGTCATTGCGCGTGTCCTGTCCAGTCTTACTAGGCATGCTTTGTATCCTTGTCTGTAAAAAATTGCCTTTTCTATGTAGAAGTCATGCAAATGCATCCTCCGTTACCGCACCTGCAGGCGTCAAAATGTTACAATACTGTTAAATTTAATATACTGAACATAATTTCAGTAACCTCCATCAATAGGAAACAGACCCTCAATTTTTTTATTAACTTGTTAAACAAATTAAATTAATTAAATGCATACTGAATCTCTTTATACTTTTTTAACAGCACAAAACATGTAGAACAAAAATATGTGCTATCACTACTATGCCATGGAAAAAAATGGGTTAAACAGCCTAAGGGTGTGCATCAGCTTGTTTTTGTCTCAGTCTGTGCATCTTTCTTGCTCTGATTGTGGAGGAAGCCCTGTAGTGATTGAGGGGGGTCATTGTTGCTCTGCCCACTCAGAACATGATTAGCCCATTTACAAAGGAAATACTATCACTATTTTTGCAAGAACTAAATTGTCTTCTTTTTTTGGATTATTTAAATGAGTTGTTGTTTTCCCCTTCATTAGGTTATTTAATTTTCTTTGGTTTCAAATTGTTTCATTCATTATCTTGGCCTTTGTTTCACCCCAAAGTGACTTTATGGAAAAAAAAACTTTTTTTGCATTGTACTATTTTCTTTTTTTTTTAATGACTTTCAATTATTTTTTTTTTACCATACTCTTTGTCCATGAGACCTGCTATGCTAAATATCTATATCCAGAGCAAATTACAATCAGTAGTTACAGGGACAGTCCCCCCTGGAGCAACTTAGGGTTAAGTGTCTTGCTCAGGGACACAATGGTAGTAAGTGGGATTTGCGATACTGAAATATGTGGTTATAGTGGTATATTGGTGCTACAGTGGCCCGGTACCCTAACTAGGACAGCCTAACTAGGGTGAATTTAACTCTGTCTGTGTCTAACAGGGGGACTGTGTGATAAACTGGACTTTATAATTGACACAGCGTCAAAATCAAGTGAAATGAGGGTCTAGGACTTTAGCAAAAAGCCAGAGAAAACAGATAGGTTTTGAGATTGGATTTAAACACTGAGACTGTGTCTGAATCCCGGACACTGACAGGCAAGCTGTTCCACAACTGCGGAGCTCTATAGGAGAAGGATCTGCTCCCAGCTGTCACCTTCTGCACCTTTGGTACCAGTAGTGACCCCGCACCCATTGATCGAAGGGGGCGTGGCAGTTCGTAAAGAACCAAAAGTTCACTCAGGTACTGTGGGGCGAGACCATTTAGAGCTTTATAGGTTAAAAGTAGGATTTTGTAGTCAATCCTAAATTTGATGGGTAACCAGTGCAGTGATTGTAAGACTGGGGTGATGTGGTCAAATTTCCTGGTTCTGGTTAGTACTCTGGCTGCAGCATTCTGTACTAGCTGGAGTTTACTCATGCACCTACTAGAGCATCCAGACAGTAATGCATTGCAGTAATCTAACCTTGATGTAATAAATGCATGGACCAACTTTTCTGCATCATGCATTGAAATTATATTTCTTATTTTCACAATATTTCTAAGGTGAAAAAAATGCTATTCTAGTGCGAACTGAATGAGAGACCTGCATCAATGATGACACCTAGATCCTTCACTTCAATACTCGGTGAGATAGAAAGGCTATCCAGGGTTATTGTGTAGTCAGCCAGTTTATGCCTGGCTGCTTGAGGCCCAAGTACAAGCGCTTCTGTCTTGTCAGGGTTTAACAGGAGAAAGTTGGTGAGCATCCACTGTCTAATGTCCTTCAGACAATTCTCTATTTTGTTCAGCTGCTGCCTCTGATCTGGCATTGCTGACAGATACAGCTGTGTGTCGTCAGCGTAGCAATGAAAGCTAATACCGTGTTTGCGGATGACGTCGCCTAAAGGTAACATGTATAGAGAAAAAAGTAACGGACCTAGGACAGAACCTTGTGGAACACCAAACTCTACTTTACTATGTGAAGACGAAACACCATTGATGTCCACAAACTGATATGGGTTGGTCAAATATGATCTGAACCATTCAAGGGCTGTTCCCTTAATCCCGATAACATTCTCTAACCTGGCAAGGAGAATAGCGTGATCAATAGTGTCAAACGCTGCACTCAGATCAAGCAGGACAAGCAGCGAGATGAGTCCCTGATCAGAGGCCAACAGCACGTCACTAACCACTTTAACCAGCGCTGTCTCAGTGCTATGATGAGGTCTAAATCCTGATTGATATACTTCATGGATGTTGTTACAGTCTAGGTATGCGCACAGCTGCTGGGCTACAACTTTTTCTAAGATTTTTGATATGAACGGAAGGTTGGATATCGGTCTATAATTTGAAAGCTGACTGCGATCAAGATCCGGCTTTTTAATCAGGGGTCTAATGACTGCTACCTTGAACGAACTTGGTACGTGGCCGTTGCTAAGCGACAAGTTAACAATTTATAACATTGGGTGCTATTTGCTTAAGGAGCCTTGTTGGAATCGGATCCAAAGCGCAAGTACATTGATTTGATGACGAGATTAATTTGATTAATTCATGCTCTTTAATAGGGTTGAATCGTTCTAATCGGTGGTCTATTAGAAGATTATTTTCCATGGAAATATCGGCGGAGCTATTTGTTGTGCTTTTAATCTTCTCTCTATTTGCGACAATTTTAGTATTAAAGAAATTCATAAAATTTGTTTAATTTACTTTGACGCCATTTGCGTTCTAATTTCCGGGCGGTCTTCTTAAGCGAGTGCGTGTGATCATTATACCAAGGAATTAAGTTTTTATCTCTTACTATCTTCCTTTTGAGGGGAGCGACTATATCTAACGTACTACGCAGTGTTGATTCTAGACATTTGGTCGCTTGGTCAAGTTCAGCGGGGTCTGACGGTGAGTTTATCAGCGTTGATAAATCTGGTAAGGTATTAATAATGCGGTTCTTAGTGAGTCTTCTAATTTATCACAGTGGATGTTAAAGTCGCCGACAATTAGGGCTTTATCCACATATACAACTAATTTGGAGACAAAATCTGTAAATTCACTAAGAAACTCAGAATAGGGTCCAGGGGGTCTATAAATAATAATCAATGGAATGAATTTAGGATTTTTATTTTGTGAGACTACTTGAGTTATATTGGTATGTAGAATCTCAAAAGAGTTAAATCCTTGTCCGGGTTTATGAGTAATACCGAGGTTATCCTTATAAATTACTGCGACGCCACCTCCTCTTCCAGTTAAGCGAGGTTGGTGTACATAGCTGTATCCAGGAGGACTAGACTCGTTCAATGCTACAAATTCGTTTTGTTTTAACCAAGTTTCGGTCAGGCACAGTACATCAAACTCCTGATCCGTAATCATTTCATTGACAATGAGCGTTTTAGGTGTGAAAGATCTAACATTTAATAATCCTATTCTTATGTCGGGGGTGCTGGTGGTAGGTTCAGAAGGAGTGATAGTAACGGGTAGTAAGTTCCTGAAACTGCTGCTGCCTGGTCTCGGCTCTGGCGAGTCAGTTTTGTTTTTTGGTTCTAAGACTATGAGCTAAGTTTTTAGACAACTTAGTGGCGCCCGCCCATTTGGGGTGGATGCCGTCTCGCCCAAAAAGACCAGGCTTCCCCCTAAATATTGGCCAGTTATTAATACAGCCCACTTTATTTTTTGGACACCACTCCGACAACCAGCGATTTATGTCGAGGAGCCTGCTACAGGTCTCGTCGCTACGCCGAAACTGCGGTAATGGGCCAGAGCAGATATCCGACATATTGTAGAGAAGGAGAGTGAGAAAGATTGCTGATGTGAGCCAAGAAGGAGAGTTGGTTGTCTATTGTTACTCCAAGGTTGCGGGCTGTTGCAGAAGGAGAGAGCTGTGAGTTGTCCAGGTAAATAGCAAGATCCTGATGTGGTGAAGAATCTGCTGGAATTAATATTAGTTCTGTTTTGGTGGGATTGAATTGGAGGTGATGGGCTGCCATCCAAGATGAGATGTCGGTTAGACATGCAGAGATTTTGGATGCAGCATCTAGATCAGAGGGAGGAAAAGAGAAGATGAGTTGTGTATCGTCAGCATAGCGGTGGTAGGATAGTCCATGTGAGGAAATTACTTCACCAAGTGATCTCGATGACAGGTTGGCATCATGGAATTGCAGGAGTACAGTCGGATCCAGGGAACAAAGAACACAGGGTCGCTCCTGGGGATCGTACCCCTGCTTATCCACCAGGTATTCGAACCCCAAATCCGATGACAGTTGGCCAGGAAACGACAAATCCTGTAGGTAAGGGAGCCATCCACCAGTCGAGGTGGGGGAGGAATGGCAGGAGCCGGCAGGAGTGGAGATGAGTGGGCCTTTTGCAGGTAGGACACATGGAACATTGGGCTGACCCAGGCAGGGATAGTCGATAGGCAGCTGGATTGATGCAGAAAAGGGCCTGGAAAGGGCCGATGTAATGGGGCCCCAGTTTGCCAGCAGTGGAGAGCATGGGCTGGCCCCTAGTAGACATTCATACATGGTACCAACTGTGGAAAATGTATGAGGATCATCGTCATTGGTTAAATGGTCTCTTCATTGACTCCGCTGTGTGGTTCAGCATTCTGTGGACCAGAGACCAGGTTTGGTGAAGCTGGCAGTGAGGTAGGTCACGGTTGCCTATGTTGTTGTTTCGTTCCACTTTGTCCAACTACCTGCCTGCCCAGGGGTGCAATTTGTTGTAGGATAGATCACGTTAGGAGAGGACAGCCCCTACCCCCATGGGTTTTCACTGCTCACCAAGGGTTATGGGTTAAAAGCAGAGGACATATTTCGTTGTGTGCACGTGTGCTGTGCTGCAGTGTTTCACAGTGACAATCACTTCACTTTTAAAATATCTCAGCAGTGGGAATGTATTAATGTATAATTGCCTGTCACTTTCAGTATTTGAAACCCCCTCCCACACACAGCTTGCTTGTATGTAAGGTCCTTTCATTTAGGGGGCTGCTTTAATAAATTTACACTTCAGATGAGATAAAAAAAACATAAAACACACACACATTGTCAGAGCAGTCCAGGGGTAGAAAAGCCGACCAAGGCAACCACCCGTAGGATGATACCATCTGACAGGCAATGTGCTCACTCCACCCAAGAGGAAAGGTGAATAGTGAAAGTAAAGATCACCCATCCTCCGTTGTGTTTTTCTTTCCTCTCCTTCCCATAAATGAAAATGCCACCTGTCTTTACCGTCATCATCATCCTCATACCACGCGTTACACAGCACCCTTAATGGTATTTAAAGTGATCCCGTACAAAATCACTGGCCCCTGGTCAACCTCAGTCACATTGTGAGCTCGCACTGGTGCCTGCTGAACATACGTGACTCAGGGAGGGGTCACTGGTCACCAAGCCTGTCCTGTCAAAAGGAGACACAAGTCTTGGCATGACTGATGTTATGATTAAATCAAGAATCACTTGCGAGTCTGTGTGTGAGTTTGTGAATCTATGTGGCCATAAAAACACTTGTGCATAGATGGCCATTGCTTTCATCAGCTTTACACAATATTTCTGTAAAACAGAGTAGAGTAGCTGCAATAATGCTTCTACAATGCCAAAAGTGATCACTTAGAGCGGTAATCATTTACCTATTTTCATTGAGTATGTGAGGCACATTTGAAATCTCATTTCCTTTTGTCATGCTTTGTGTGAAATCAAAATGCATGAAGCAACACAAGCACTTGGCAGAGCTAAAGTCTTTTTTACTTCCGAATGGAACAGGAGCTAAAAAAAGCTGCCATTTAGAGGTGGTGTCATGCCACAGAAGAGCTGGCAGATTCAAATGTGAGGGAGCTCAAAAGATTTTCATTTAAACGAGAAAAAAACAGGGCAAAAGATCCCAAAACATGCAGTCAATCCCGCAGACTGGGAGGAAATGTGTAATCATGGGCGTTTCTCAAAGTCAAGGCTTATGCTTAACAACACTTTTCATGGATGCCACATCAATCCCACTGAAAAAACTCGTTCGGATCCTTGAAGTTCTACAAAAATCCACATCCTTTTAAGAAATGTGTTTATCCTTGGTATTTGCAAAACACCCACAATAAATGATGCACACTGCTGCCCTGTGATTTCACTGAATGATATGAAGGGTGCAGCCAAAGCGCAAATTGTTGATAAAATCTTTTACGAAAATTTGCAACTCACTCATTTTTTTTGCCAATTATTTATATTTGGAAAATTAACAAAGTCATATATTCCCTTATTATGGGAATTTCCATCCAAAACAAGACATTACAAGGCAAACACCAAAGCAGATAGCAAACAAAAGTGCTAAATTATCAGTGGCTGTCAGGATGCTACAAGGACTGTAATGCGACTGTAATGGAGCATATTAAAGTACAATAGCATATGTTTAGGGTTAAACAGCTGAAGACATTGAAGGTATTCCAAAAACCCTGAAGCAAAAGAATGCAAGATGGGAAATCCCAGGCCAATGGCATTTTGTGTTTTTTGTCGTACGTGAAGGTCCCCTGCCTGTATCTTTGTCAAGCTGTGACACCCCCCAAACAAGAGGTGGTAAAAGCCAGCAAATGGCTTGAGGTGTTACGACAAGAAAGACAAGACAGAGACAAATCCTGATTGGTCTATGGCAGCTTCCTGGGAGTCAAATGTATAAAGAGGTTTCTCTTGGGGGCTTCCTCCTCCATCGGGAGCTGGGGGGTTCTCCCCCTCAGTTTATGAGTCTTTGCAGCTTGGCTCCGGGCTTCTGTCTCTCTTCCTCTATCCCTTTCTCATTTCTTTTATGGATTTTTGGGGTTTTTCCTGTAACATTGGTACATAAAATATTTACATGTAGAATTTTTACATACAATATTTATATGTAACTGCAACAGTAATCCACATGTATTTATACATTAGAAACTGTTGTAACTTTTATTGTGCCATGCCTCTTACATGCTCATCAGGATGAGTGTTTTAATACAGTTGCTTGCTTGCAGAACATATGAAAAAAAAAAAGATTTCTTCAAGGACTACTTCAATCAGGGCAGGTTATACATTCATTATTATACATATTTACAGCATATATGCAAATATGTTTGTACATACATATCATAATTTATTAATACATTTTTGCCCAAAATAGAGGACATGGACCTCACACAGAACATGAACAGGCTCGTTTTCTTGAGTTGATTTCCATGGTGCTGAAATGGTATGGGTTTTCGTTTTAATTTTTTTCTGTGTGTGAGAATAATAAATGAAAAGCCATGTCAGGATGCTGTGTCCAAGCATTGGTGCTTGGGGTCAGAGTTGGGTAAGAGAGTAAAGGTACAAATCAAAAGGTATTATTCATTACATTGAATATCTGCCTTTTTTCATTTCCACAACTTTGTATTAAGTTGGCATTATCTTTGGTAGCTTGTATCTGCTGAATAAATGCATCCACCAAATGTTCCAGTGTATAAATGCTTGCTGACACACTGACAGACTCACTCGAAGGGTTTTGCAGTCTTTGTAAAGGCAAACACAACAGATGCTATTGACTTCTCCGCTAAGTCTTTTCCTGCGGTCACCGCTGGATAGAAATATGGAGGTCTCTGGTGAGTGACGAACTCCAGGTGAGTCACTGTCAGTGACCTTTTCACGTTTGCTCCTTTTGGACAGAGTTGGACATACACTCAGAAATACACGTACTTACTTATTTACGCTTACTACCCTTTCTGCGGCGTACGCTACAAACAAGGGATCTTCAAGCTTCTCTACTCTGAGCTTTTCTCTCCAGTTGACTCCAGGGACTTTGCTCAGGTGATGCTCTGTCCACCCCATAGCTTATTTTGCAGGTAGCTGGTTTGCGCACACATCATATTTCTTGGTGATTTCTTGGTGAATATCATTCAGACATTTTTTCTGTGACTTTATCTGCCTCAGCTTTGCAATATTAATATTTACTAGCATTGAATACTGTGCATAATCTGTATACTGTTTCAATAACATTATTCTCATTGTCTAACACTCACTACATCGTCCAACACTCTCCACATGTCCACCAATACTTTATAAAAAAAATGTACAATACTTCTCTTGTGCAATAACATGTAAACCATATGCACTGTATATAAAACCATACTCAGTTATTTGTTCTTCCCATATGTATATAATGCTGACACTTCACTTGTAATTACTGCCCCTTATCATATTGTATTGGGCAGTGGTGGCTTAGCAGTTAAGTATGCAAGAAAGAGACTTAAAGTATTATGCTGTGGTGAAAAAAAAAAAAAAAAAAAAACAGGCTGTACTTCAACCCCCCAGGAAAAAAAAATAGAAAAAGAATAAAAAGATGAAGCACAGTTTGAGAAAAACAAAGATGCCCTCTGCAACCTGTGGCCGAGGATCTATTAGTGGGCTTTGTGGGAGAAAGAGAGGATATGAAGAGGAAAGAGTGACACATCAACAGGTGCACACTGCAATACTGCCTTTCAACCCATTCAACCCCCCAAAAAAAAAAAAAAATACTACAGCAAAATGCAACCCCCACTGGGTACAGCTGTTTTTGTCAAGCTGCATGTGTTTGGATCACGTTACATACCTTCAAAACTTCAAATAATCTTCAGATGTTGCTATTTGGACTCCATCCTGCATATTATTTATTTTTCCTTTCTAAATGTCACATTTTCTGTGACGTTTTACCCCAAGATTCACAGAAATTACATTCATTTGCACCAGGATTCCTTGATTAAGGAATTATTTCTTCATGCATGCAACAATACTATCAAAATTATGCAAGAAAAAAATGGACCATGCATGCTTTAATGTTGAAGAAATACATAGTTTTCTGACATCCAGACCAAGAATGACAAAAATGTCCTACCAAGGAAATCCAAAGTTTCCTGCAAACTTTGCAGCAAATGATGTGGCTCCTGAATCTGTTTGAAATCACCTCAGCAATATCCAGAAAGGGCATTTCTCCATGGAAGTGTTTGGGAGAAACACTATGAAGCTCCCATTGATGTTCATGTTCATCAAGCTTTATTAGCATGAAAAGTATAAGAGAGAAACACATAGACACACAATTCGCAGATTTTCACAACTACATCACACTATTACAATTTAAACAAATGCATTAAATGCAAAATTATGACTATTAGAGGAAAGGATATCTTTTGTATTTAGTGAAGGCTAAGGGCAAATTCAGTTTTAAAAATTAGTCACTGGTCTCTTGAAAACGCCAGGCTAAAAAACACCCAGAACTGCACCGTGGGTGCTTTCAAGTTGATATTTTTTTCTTTGTTATCAAAATCTTACCTTTCCATTATTTATAACATTCCTGCCTGCCATCGCAGGTCTTCTGGTCACCAGCTGTCTCTGCCACTCCAGGGACCTCAGGCATGGTTGTGGCCTAGGCATGGTGGACATGTCAAAAATCCACAAGTCAAGTCCACGTCAAAGTAATCAAATTAATTGTCTCCCACAGATCACGGGTATTTCGGGAAAGGAGCAGCCAGATAACCTCTTCCCAGCACAACCACAAAGAGCTCAGTATTTTGAGACTGTGAGTGTTCCGTCTGCTGATATGCCAGGGTTATTCAGTTCTGCCAATGATGATTAGAGTGTAAAGCGAGAGAGAAAAAAAAAAAAAAAAAAATCGCTGCTGGTTGATTAAATGCACTAACTGCATTGCGGTTAATGACACTCAACCCACTCCATAAACCGTCTTTTCAGCCTTCCACAAATTGACTGTACTTAATTGTGGCTCTGCAATTTATTCAATTCCGCATATTTTATAGTTTTCTTTATTCTTTATTTACCTTTTTTCTTAATTTTTCTTTATTCTACCTAAAATTAAGATCTAAATTGCATTAATTAATCATTAAATGAATCATACATTTTTAACTGTACTACTGTCACGACTACGGATTTACGGGGGAAGGAAGCACAGAGGTCTGACATACTGGGAAGGGGGTTTTATTAACAACTAAACAATAAATACAAATAAACAGCGGCGCGGTGGCCGAAAACAATTTAACTTAAATTACGAACATAAACTAACCCGTAGGCGTGTGGCGATTGCCAGAACTCAAAACACATGAAACAAAACTAGGTCAAGTTCATGCAGCGAGTTCACGAAAATGCCAGAGACCCAAAACGGGCAGAAACTTCCGGCATTTATGGGGCATCAGGATTGGATTCAGGTGTGGAGCCCAGCTGCAGGCAATCCTGACAGAGCCCCCCCTCCAAGGGCTACGTCCTCGGAGCCCCAACAGTACCATCAGTGGAGGCGGCGGGGCGGACGGCGGCAACCACAGGGCTCCTGCCCTGCTGTATCCTCCCCTTGGAGGACCCGGTCCCTCGGGCTGGCTCCCCGGCGTGGTCAGGCTTGGCGGCCCCGGTCCCTCGGGCTGGCCCCCCGGCGTGGTCAGGCGTGGCGGCCCCGGACCCTCGGCCTGGCTCCCCGGCGTGGTCCCGCTTGGCGGCCCCGGACCCTCGGCCTGGCTCCCCGGCGTGGTCCCGCTTGGCGGCCCCGGACCCTCGGCCTGGCTCCCCGGCGTGGTCAGGCGTGGCGGCCCCGGAACCCTCGGCCTGGCTCCCCGGCGTGGTCAGGCGTGGCGGCCCCGGACCCCTCGGCCTGGCTCCCCGGCGTGGTCCCGCTTGGCGGCCCCGGACCCTCGGCCTGGCTCCCCGCGTGGTCCCGCTTGGCGGCCCCGGACCCTCGGCCTGGCTCCCCGGCGTGGTCAGGCGTGCGGCCCCGGACCCTCGGCCTGGCTCCCCGGCGTGGTCAGGCGTGGCGGCCCCGGACCCTCGGCCTGGCTCCCCGGCGTGGTCAGGCGTGGCGGCACCCGGACCCTCGGCCTGGCTCCCCGGCGTGGTCCCGCGTGGCGGCCCCGGACCCTCGGCCTGGCTCCCCGGCGTGGGTCCAGCGTGCGGCCCCGGACCCTCGGCCTGGCTCCCGGCGTGGTCATAGGCGTGGCGGCCCCGGACCCTCGGCCTGGCTCCCCGGCGTGGTCAGGCGTGGCGGCCCCCGGTCCCTCGGCCTGGCTCCCCGGCGTGGTCAGGCGTGGCGGCCCCGGACCCTCGGCCTGGCTCCCCGGCGTGGTCCCGCGTGGCGGCCCCGGACCCTCGGCCTGGCTCCCCGGCGTGGTCCCGCGTGGCGGCCCCGGACCCTCGGCCTGGCTCCCCGGCGTGGTCAGGCGTGGCGGCCCCGGACCCTCGGCCTGGCTCCCCGGCGTGGTCAGGCGTGGCGGCCCCGGACCCTCGGCCTGGCTCCCCGGCGTGGTCAGGCGTGGCGGCCCCGGACCCTCGTACCTGCACACAATAATCAGGGCCGATCCATCTGGGTATGTGTGGGCCCTGTCTCCACACGTCCCCTCTGACACTTCTTGTGTCACCCCCTGCACCGCGCAGGGAGATTGTCCCAGAGCCTCCGGCGACTGTTCCAGGCACCCCAGGCTGGTGCCTTCTGGGACTATGCAGCCCCTCTCGCTGCACGGCCCTGGTGCCAAGGGGGGGGCATTGCCAGACCATCCGGCTAGCCCCTTCTGCGTCCGTTGGGACAAGCAGGCCCTCTTCCTGTCTGTCCCAGCTGGGTCCTCATGCCTACCCGGGGGCTCTATGGCGCTCCACCCCTCTGGAGGCAGACGCAGGCCCATGCCTGGCCTGCCCTCCTCACTGGCTACCGGAGGACCCAGCTCCATCGCTTCCCCACCTCCCCTCCCCTCAGGAGGGTCCCCAACCCGAACTGCACCCCCCCAAAAAATTCTTTGGGGGAGCACCCCCCCCGGCTGGACTTAGGGGTACCTTGGGGCTTGTCCACCTCGCCTTGGACCAGCACATTCGGGTCAGGAACCTCCTCCCTGGGGTTCGGCTCCGCGGCTGGGTCGCCATCTGGTGGACACAAAGAGGGGAAGTGGGGGCGACATACGGACACATATGCCACGCACACACACACAGACAGAGACAGACAGAAGAGAGGGTCGTCTAGTTCCCTCTCTGAGCACTCCGGGACCTCCTCAGGGGGCACAGCCAGGATCTCGGGAGGCGCGACCTTCTCGTCGCCCGCCAGTGCTTGGTCTTCTTGCCCCGGATCCTGACTGGCGCTGGATGTGGTGGAGGGGCAGAGTTCGATCCCTGGCTCAGGCTCTGGCCGATCAAACTCCGCCCTCAGTCTCTGCTGGAAGTCCCGAAAACTGCTGTCTGTCTCTCCCTGCTGCCAGAGGGCTGCGCTCCAGCCCCATGCTGACCCAAGCAGACACGATAGGATGGTGGTGGTCTTATCAGTGTCTGCTGCCCCACTGAAGGGTCCCGGGACAATTGGGCTGTCCCACACGGGGCTGGGCAGGTCGCTGGAGATGGTGGTAGGTGTGTGGTGTGGAGGGGGGTGGACGTCTTCTCCAGCAGGTGTGGGCACTGGTGCTGCGCTGCCATTTCGCTGGGGAACGTCCGGGCAGAGGGAAGGCGGGTCGGCGACTGGAGCAGGAATGGAGGATTCCCTGCGAGGCAGTCCCGGCAGCGAAGTTGCTGGCTGGCGACCTCCCGTCGCCCTCTTCCACCAGCTTTCCTCACACTGCTGGGAGGGACGTGGGTTTCCACGGACCTCGTGACGATCCTGGATGGGCGGAGCCATCCCGGCACCGACTGCCCAAACGGCGTCATCCTGGTCGTCGTCCGTGTCCACCTCGTACCCCCGGAAGTCACATGGGTCATCACGGACGCCGCGATGATCTCGGACGCGCACGCTGGGCGGAGCCATCCCGGCAACGACCGCCCACCGAAAATCCACGTCATCATCGCTTTCGTCATCCGTGTCCTCCCACCGGTGACTCCAAGGGTCGTCCACCCTGCGGACATCCTGGACCCATGGCGCGATAAGCTCCCATGGGCAGTACTCTGGCCATTCGGGCTGGAGGCTGCCCACCTCCTCGCTGGAGGAACGCCGCCGTTGTTGCCGCTTCTCACCCCCCTGGAAGTGACGTGGGTCCCCACGGACCTTGCGACGATCGCAGACTGGCGCGATGGGCGGAGCCCAACTCTCGTCTCCCGTGCTCTCGTCGTCGTCCGTGTCGTCCCAGTCCACGGGGAGCCTTGCCAGCAGAGCGCAGAGTTCTTGGCTCGACATGCCGAAGATCGTGGGGGTCGCATCTTCTGCGCTCGCTGCCCACGTCACTTCCTCGCTGCTGCCGACGCCAACGTCCTCGCTCCGCCCACTCACCCGCCGACGTTGTCGCTTCCGGGTTTCGCGGAGTTTCCCGGGGGTGACGTCATCACGCGGCGCCGCGTACCACGGCTTCTCGGGGAGAAAACGCTCCACCAGAACGGGCGCCGCGTCTCTCCCCTGGCGTCCGCGTTCGCCGCGCCGGGCTGCGTCCTTCGCGGCGTTTCTTCTCCTCTGCTTTCCACCTCTGCGCTTTTGGGGGGGTCTCTGGCATTCTGTCACGACTACGGGCTTACGGGGGAAGGAAGCGCAGAGGTCTGACATGCTGGGAAGGGGGTTTTATTAACAACTAAACAATAAATACAAATAAACAGCGGCGCGGTGGCCGAAAACAATTTAACTTAAATTACGAACATAAACTAACCCGTAGGCGCGTTGCCAGAACTCAAAACACATGAAACAAAACTAGGTCAAGTTCGTGCAGCGAGTTCACGAAAATGCCAGAGACCCAGAACGGGCGGAAACTGCCGGCATTTATGGGGCGTCAGGATTGGATTCAGGTGTGGAGCCCAGCTGCAGGCAATCCTGACAACTACATTTCTAATTTTAGCTTTTCTGTCTAAAGAACTGGTCTAGGGTCTTGCATTTTGATCAATGATAGTAACAATGGATCTCAATGATATTTGGGCTGCATTGGGTGTCAGGAAGTCAGGAAAAAACCCTGGTTAACTAATTATCATTTGAACAGTGGTGGATGAGGAACACAAAGCCTGTACTTGAGCTAAAGTAATTTATTCCATTAAGCCCTCCTTTTCACACAAGTTACTTGAGTAAAAGTACAAAAGCATATGCCTTTAAAAATGCTTGAGCATGAAAAGTGAAGGTTTTTTTTTGTACTCCTATTATCATCGTTTCAACAGGACTCTTGCTTAAATCAGCTTAGGTGAATAGCTCTAGTGTTGCTTTTGGCACAATCATTAAAAGAATGTCATTAATTAGTCTTACAACCTTCAAAACTCTTAGAAGCTCAAAACATTTTCCACCAGGTGAAACACAGTGCTTCATCTGCTGCTCTGAAAACAGGAGGAGGCTTGGAAAGACCTGGCTGTACTGTTCTCTGTTCTTTTTATGATAATCACCTTTTAATAGTCCAAATTAACTCTTTTGTCCATATGCCAAAGAAATATACTTTTTTTTTTTCAACCAGCATAACATTCAATCCCATTTAAACAATAAACTTACTAATTCTAATAAAGATGATAACATCAGGATTATATCAGTCCTCTGCACCTCTACACAATGCCGAACATGCGATGAGTGCAGCGTGCACACATGCTTGTGTTTTATTAAAATACAGCTTCATTAATCAGCATATTCAGTCAGCTTGATGTCAGTGCTGTTACTAGGGGAGAAATTAGACCATGAAATTTGACCATCATTTCATTTCGGAAAATAAAGGCCAGTGCTGTATAGAAAGATGCAGCAAATGATCAAATGTTCTTACTTTTGTAATTTAGATCAAAATTAGATACAAATATGTGGCTGAAACATGTGATCTCTATTTCATAGGTGATAAAAAAGTTCTTCCCTGAAGTCATGCTCCATTACTGCAATGTTTCCACGTCTTGCATCATGTTACTGTCCTGGTTGAAGGAAAGTATTCCTCTTTGAACTCTGGACATTTTTTATCATGGGAAATGCCCATTTCTGGAAATGATCTCACAGGATGAAGTTCTGAGTTTGTTTTGTGTTGTGGCACTTATGCACCCAGGCTTATTGTTTGGAGACATGAAACTGATGTGAATCTAAAAAATATGCCGCAATTTCACTGCACACACACACACACACACTTTAATTGGTTCCAACCAAAGGTCATCAAGGCTTCACACAGTGCTCACAGCTCAAAAGAAATTGGAAAGGATGATTACAACAGATCAACCAAAACAATGGGTGGTTTTTGCATGTTCATATGGACCATTCTTGGACATATATAGAAAAATTATGAATGTAATTTTTTAGTTTATAATCCAGTTCTCGTAGCAAAATAATAAGAAATACAATAGAAAATAAAGAAATGTCGTCCCTATTAACACCCCCACCCTACATTAGCGCATAGGGCACTGGTGGCCAAGTGAGTAAGGAAGCAGACCCATAACCAGAAGGTTGTTGGTTTGAAACCCACCAATGAGATGCCATTGAGCAAAGCACCGTCCCCAGTGCTTCTCCTCGGCGCCTTTCACACAACAACACTTTGTTGTGTGCATCATGTGCTGTGCTGTGTTTCACAATGACAATCACTTCACTTTCACACAAGTGACACACATGAGTTCAGACTGATTGGGGACCAACCCAACAACATTTTGTAGTGTGCATCGTGTGCTGTGCTGCGATTCACAATGACAATCACTTCACCTTCACATGAGTGACACACATGGGTGCAGACTAATTGGGGACCAACCCGACAACATTTTGTTGTGTGCATCGTGTGCTGTGCTGTGTTTCACAATGACAATCACTTCACTTTCACACGAGTGACACACATGAGTGCAGACAAACCCTTGTTGCAGTCCTCTCCAACAGCCCTGTCACTCATACTACACTACAGCTACCCTGACTAATGATTTTGACAAACTCAGACCCCAATTAATAGCCAGTGAGCTTGGAAGTCTTTATTTGCTTTAGCAAACTGTCTTCAATGCATCATAAACAGCAGCTGTGGAACAAATACTGTCTACTCCAAAAAAAAACACACACACATACCTAAAAAGTTTTTCTGCACTGCTGGCGGCCCTGTTTCTATGGTTCCATAACTCAATTAAATGTATGCATGGAATAAATACATGAAACCAGAGTCTGGGCCCGCTGACAGTGTGTGAATATTAACCGATTGACATGAATGTTTCTCTCTGAATAATACTGCTTTTTCACATCTTTAGCTCACAACCGAATATAATTGGATGCTATGTGAATATAAATGTAAATGCAATATGAGCAAATGCACTGTCCTATAGAACTGCTATCACACCAAATTACATGCATCAATGTCAAACAAACAACCCAGGGAATGACATGCATTCAGTTGGATGCTAATGGCACCCCAGCTGGCTTCAGCAGGAAATACAATTTCAGACACAGTAAAATATCAATCAAGCACATGCATAAACACGGAGAACATAAGAATCTGTTGTCCTTGAGTCTATGCAGGTGGCTGTGTGAGCGGGCGATCTAGTTATTGTAACAGCTATCACTTATCAGCAAGCAAAGAACTTTTGTTAATATTTGGAAATGTGTTCACCTAAAATGACTTGCGGCAGAAGTGAGCTCTGCTCTTCAGAATACGAGACCAGCCGCCTGCCACCACGAAGCTAATTCCAAGCAGGCACCTGGGGAGCAGTCTGAAGCAGGTTAAATATAAACCTGCTGGTAAAAGAGACATGCAGTGGCAATATGAATGTACTAAAATTCTCTTGTTACATGTTGGGAGCATCTTGGTATGGGGAAGTGTGATTGCATTGAACTGACTGCCCTCTGAGTTTTGTCTTTTAATATGATTTGAATTTACTGTAAAAGTCCAGCAGAGCTGATGATGCAGTGTCTTTCCCAAAATGTGCACCGACCATAAAAGAGGATCCAGAAAATATGAGGTAAACGTATCCGCAGCATAACCAAAGGATAAATAACTCGAAACCAAAATGTCACAGAAAAAAAAACACCTTTCCCCAGAGAGGTTTTTGTTGACATCTCTGTTGACAGGCGGCTTGTTCAGGTTTGAAGGGTTGACAGCAGGTCCCAACCTTAGGCTCACAGGACACCGGTGTCCTCCACGGATGGAATTATACACTCACACAAACAACGAGGCCCAGGGGAATAAAATTCATGGTCGTTGTCAAGAGCAATAATTTTTGTGTGTGTGAGCTCACTGACCTACCACACATTCTCACACAGACACACACACACACACACACACACACAGGAGATACAAAGTATATTAAAATGTTCATGTTTCTTGCGAGGTGCTGGATGGCAGGAAATTTGGTGGCCTGTGTAACCTTCACTCCATCTCCTACCATCTTCTTATCTACCATATGAGCTGCAATGGGTGCAGATTGGCAATCTCCAACATGGACCATGTAAAGTGTATGATACTTTTCCACCGACTACTTTGACTAATTTAATTTAAGCTCAGACAGGGAATAACGGGAAATGATCTACTCACTTTTCAAAATAAAACTCCCCATTCACTCTGATCAATTAAAAGGGAATAAAACAAATGTTGAAATTTAGCAAATTTTTAATATTATATATTGGACATTCGAGAACATTTGCCCATTACAAAATGTTCCACTACCATTCCTTGTTTGAATTGACAAAGAAAACTTTAATTATAACAAAATATTTTTTAGTGGTAAGAAGATTATTTTGACACACATGCTGTCTAGGCCCCCAATTCGCAATGCATGGCTCAGGTTTCCCCAGATGGTAAAGAGACAGAAATAGAAATGCTGATATGCATACAATATATTATTGCGTCATCAACGATAGGAAGCAATCACACAATGTTGCAAAGAGCATGCTGAAATTAAACAGAGACCAAATTCAATATCCACAGGATTTTCATAATTTTCATAACCTTTTCTTCACATACAGAAACTAATATTTGTGTAGGGTGCGTAATTTTTTTTTATTAATATTATTATTGTTTTTTTTATTACAGCTGCCTGTGTCACCTACATCAATGACCAGCTCAACAAGCTTTGTATAGCTTATTCCAGAGATAAGTGCAGACTCATTCACGGGCCCCATATGCATTCCATTATTAGCATGTTGCATGGAGACTAAGATAAAGTTTGCAGTTTTAATAGGTTTCATAAAGCAGGTAGCTGTTTTATATTACATATGACCACTGGAAGGGAGGAGGATTTATCTGCATGAAAGGACATTATTACCTATTATATTGAGAAAAGGGGCACCGGCACAGAAAGGGCCTATGCTCATCATTCATCCGTTTATATTCCAACACTTTTTAATTAAACCTGCACCATCCCAGCACATCTCAAAAACCTGTAATACAAAAGGTGTCAAGCCCAAGCCTCCTGCTCACAAAAAGAAACTGTCTTCACCATGACTAAACGTCTAGACGGATAATCACAAAGAAAGAAACGCACTGTGAAAGTCATGTCAAGAAAAGGAACATATTACTAATACACAACTTATTAAATGAATATGTGTGGCCTTATGGTACACCCTGTACCCAGTGGTACATGGTGTCACACAAATGTCTTTGCTGGTATAAAGATAGTTGTTTCTTTCCTCATTGTAGAACCCTCCCAAATTGACCTGTGAGTCAATGAATGTTTGGCACAGTTACTTCATTTCAGTGTTAACATTATAAAAAATTTAAAAAGTTGTTTTGTATCCTTTGCTCCCCTTTGAACTCCACTGATGCTGTTGGGGTGACAGTGCCCATCTGTCATCACCTGCCAGGGCCACCTGCAGCACCTGAATGTCCAATCCGTGGTGCAGCCTGCCCAGCCCTGAAGCACTGGAAACCCCTGCCATGCTGTCACAGGCATGGCTGGTTAGGACATTAATGAAAGCCTCCGGACAGCAGCAGAGGTTTCTCTCTCTCGCTCTGCCATGACAGAAATGTGGTTGAAGAAGCTCCAGGTAAGCCAGATGTTTGACAGGCTAGTGACTCTCTCTCGCTCTCTCTCTTTATATAGAAAGAGTTCAAGATCAATTTGAGCTTTATTGTCATTTCAGCGACATAAATGTTAGACAGTACATAGTCATCAAAACAATATTTCTCCAAAACCTGGTGCTACATTTTTTTAAGTGAAGTGATTGTCACATGTGATACACAGCAGCACAGTACACGGTGCACACAGTGAAATTTGTCCTCTGCATTTAACCCATCACCCTGAGTGAGCAGTGGGCAGCCATGAAAGGCGCCCGGGGAGCAGTGTGTGGGGACGGTGCTTTGCTCAGTGGCACCTCAGTGGCACCTTGGCGGATCGGGATTCGAACCGGCAACCTTCTGATTACGGGGCCGCTTCCTTAACCGCTAGGCCACCACATGTAACATTTAAACAATTGTACAAAGTTACATACTGACATAAAGTGCACATGTCCAAAGAGGAAAGTCCCTGAGTGTTCAGTTGTCTGATGGAATGTGGAAAGAAGCTGTTGCACAGTCTGGCAGTGTGAGTCCGAACTCTTTCTGAACCTTTTCCCGAATGGTAGGAGGGTGAAGAGTGCATGTAAGGGGTGTGTAGAGTGCTTCACAATGCTGGTGGCTTTCATGATGCAGTATATTTAGTAAATGTCCATTACAGAGCAAAGAGAGACTCTGATGATCTTCTCAGCTGTCCTTACTATCTACTGTAGGGTCTTGCGGTCCAATACGGTGCAGTTCCCAAACCAGACAGTGAAGTACCTGGTCAGAATAGTTCCCCTATAGAAAGTAGTGAGGATGGGTAGTGGGAGATGAGCTTTCCTCAGCCTCCGCAGGAAGTAGAGACGCTGCTGGGCTTTCTTGGCTGTTCCAGGAGAGGTTCCCCTCTAGATGAACACAGAGGAACTTAGTGTTCTTGACAATCTCCACACAAGATGAGTTGATATTCAGTGGGGAGTGGTCCCTCTGTTCTCTTCTGAAGTCAACAATCACCTCTTTTGTTTTGTCCACGTTCAGAAACAGATTATTGACCTTACACCAACCAGTCATTGCACCTCGTCTCATTCTTGTTGATAAGACCCACATGTAATCACTGAACTTAATGATGTGGTTGGAACTGTGCATCGGTGCACAGTTGTGGGTCAGCAGGGTGAACAGCAGACAGACCTGTGTTGAATGATGGTGTTGAATACTGAACTGACATCTATGAACAGCATTTGTGCGTATGTGTCCCTATTGTACATTGTATATATATATATATATATATATATATATATACACACACACACACACACACACACACACACACACACACACACACACAAATTTTACTCCTATTATTACAGCTGCAGAAAATGTATTAGTGTTTGGACCGGTGTGGTTGCTAAGGAATTTCTAGAATAAAAAACAAACAAACAAACATATAAACAAACCATCAACAACAAAAAACAAAACATAAATTAATTAATAAAATGTGTTATTTTATTCTTTCAGTGAGTGACATAAGGAGGCCAGAATAATGAAATCTTCACTGTGGTGTTTTGACATACTGGCAGGTTGTAATGTAAGATTAAATTGTTCATCAGTCTCTGATTGTTAAGAATAAAGCTGGTAAATATTACATCTGTCACATACTGCATCGTTCTTTGATTTATTGTCACAATAGCAAAACAATTGAAAACAAAATCTAAAACCATATAAATACACACTACACATATAACATTACGTACATGTTGCATGTCTGCATAATGGGAAGAAACCTATATATAATTAAATAATAATAGAAAAAACAAAATTCCAAGAAAAAGCAACCAACTTTGCTGCAGGCTCTCTGGTTTGCTAGAGGTTTTGTATCACAAATGCATTAATGGATATTCACTATGCAAGTGTTGCTCTAACATCTTTTTTTCTGCTCTTAAATTATTTTTATGGGAAATTTTCTGTGTTGGTCTTGAGGTTCTTGTCTACGGTGTATGTGGTACTCTTAAGGTTCCTATGGTGCCTACGGTGTTAATTCTACAATCTAACAAATTGGACACCTGGCAGTAAATTTGTATCTTTTTCATTGACTTGAGTCATGTAAGTGAAACATTGTCATGCTGGAAAGTAGCACTCCCATCATGACATAAATATTTAATCCTGAGACAGAGGTGGTCACTCACTTCAACACTGTATTGATTTGCAGTGACCCTTCCCTCTAAGGGGTCACATTGGCCAATGCCATGACAAAACACTTCATCAAAAATGTACTTTGTACTCATTTATTGATAATTTTTGCTGCTCATACATCATTTTCTGTGATTTCTGCTCTCCCCCCCCCCCTTCTAACCATCACCTTCCTCTCAGTGGGTCTTGGCCTGGGTGGTTTTTAGATGTGCATGCAAAAACTGAGCCAGATTATCTAGGGTCTGTGATTGCTGCATTCAATTTGCAGGTAGATCTGCAATCATATTCAGATTGCAGATTTATATTACAGGTTCAGTAGAAAAACATACACAGAAATGACACATTAAATATGAATTTATACATACACATATGGTCAGTAATCCTATTTACTATTTTTGCAAAAGGCCAATGGCTTTAACTTTTTAACACTTCATATTTATTTTGCCCAAGGAAATGGTTTAAGAAGGAAAATTCAGCTTAAGTAGAAAAAAAAACCATAAAATAACAGGAGCAGAAGACTCACCGTAGGCTTAAGATAATTTCAAACTACTTTCAAGATGTGACTAAGCCTATTGTTTGTCCCATAATCTAATTTTTTCATATATGCAAAGCTTCCTGATCGGACGTTGCAGGCAATTACACTGGTGCGTGGCTGAGCAACCTTGTGTACACACATTAATTACACCATATCAATCTGATATTTGTATTCATTTCTCCAGATTATACAGAGAGGACAGGAGAGACAGTAGCAAAGATCTCACAGAGCACTTCACTGATAATTGAAGTCATTACTCGTCTCTCCCCCCATCCCAAGGTCTTTGCCTAAAGACTGCACTTAGCATTCTTACTAGCTCTTGTTCTGACTGTTCTTCATTATGAATTTTTCAATGTGCCAGAAGACATTTATTTTAGAAAAAATATATTTTATATATTTATATAGTTCACATTACAGGACAATCTTATTATAATATATATTTATAAAATCTTACTAATACCATTAGTAATATCCACATTATTACTATTGTAATTCTTTTTTTACAACCGGATTAGCAATAGGCTGCATCTGTGATCATGTGAGTAATTAGTCATTAGCAGGACTCATTTTGGTGGCATGGTCATTACGTTTGCTGTATTTCACTTAGGCCGGGTTCAGAGAGTGAAGAAAATCAAAACTGAATTAGAAAACCATTCAACTAAAAACATTCTTAATATAAACTACATTAATGTCAGCTCTGACACCTCTAACCATGACTGCTTAAGTAGTGCAATCTTAGCACAAGCACACTGTCCAAGAATTTCAGCCACAGGTGCAAGTGAGATGTCATATAGACCACCGACTACATTACTAGTCCAAAAACAGGTCTGATGCACCTGCTCTTGCATTTTTTACATTATAGAACAGGACTATGAAATAACACACGTGAGGTCATGTAATAAACAAAAGAAAGCAAGACAAGAACATTTGAGGCTCTCCAAAGGAGGAAGATTGTGCTGTGATGACAACATTTTACACTCTTGGCTTTCCTTGACCACTGTAAGTTAGACAACTGGGATGAATTTCCAACAGTCTGTCGTGGCGAGGGCGGTTAATGCGATGCCAACAATATATGTTGCAAGACGATGAATCCAATTGTGAATGTACACAATCGCTTTGTCCTAACATGTTTAAAGGTGTAGAAAGAGGAACACACACACCAGCATTTATGTTAGGTAAAGGGCACATCTTGGAGCTGAGGTGAGAGGTGCAGGATGAAAAGAGTAGCCTTACTGTGAATAGACGAGTAGGTTGAACAATGCCAGCCATCGACTGGAAAAGACTCAATGGCAAATCACTGTGTTGAGGGCAGGAGTCCTTTTATGTCCTGAAAATCGCCTGTTTCTGATTTCCCATCCAGGTCACCTGACCCGGACATGTGACACAATTCTGAACATTTTCTTATTTTTCACTCATGATAATAATCATCTCAGGAAGTGGCATTTGATGATGATAATAGTAAACAAAGCAGTCATGGAGGTTAAAAGACGCGACAGATTCATCAAACATACTTCACTTTTTCCAGCTACAAAGATTCTGCATTAAGTTTTTTTTTTCATTAAAATCCCCAAATGGCCTCAGTCTAAAGCTTGAAATATACTTGCTGTGAGCTATGTGTGCATATCATTTGTGCTGATATACTTGTGGCTGTACTTTACATCATAATCTGTAGTGTGAACTCCTTACTTGTGCTGTGTGATTCATGACTCAACCCAGTTAATCAACCAGATCCATTAAATAACAAATGAATCTGAGGTCTCCGTTAAACCGAATCCGTAATCGGAAGGTTACCAGTCAGGTGCTACTGAGCAAAGCACCGCCCCCCACTGCTCCCCCGGGCGCTCCTCATGCCTGCCCACTGCTCACCAAGGGTAATGGGTTAAATGCAGAGGGCACATTTCGTTGTGTCACCGTGTGCACTGTTGTGTTTCGCAATAACAATCATAGATGTCCATGACCCCACCAACCCAGAGGGAATCTACACAAAATAGAGGAAGACCACAAATATAAAAGGGTGAATAATCACACATTGAAACTGTGAACTCATAGTTGATCATATTTCACCTTGTTGCAAGCTGTTCCCAGTTATGTATTCTGTTGCAGTTATGTATTCTGACCTTGATTCTGCTTTGTGGATGATCCCTGCCTGTTCCTGTTTGACCCCGATGCTCCTTGACCCCTGCACTACTAACAACATTGCCTCTGCCTGCTCCAGTAATGATCCTTTTGTTCGGGGTGCGACCCCTTTCCGTCTGACGCCTCTCAAACCTCTGCTTCTCAAGCCCGGCCATGCCGACAGCCCATGGGCCGTGGGCCTCTCACGGACCCCTGTGATTGCGCCCCAGGTCCTGCATCCTGATAAGTGGTTATAGGAGCAGAGGGTGGACCAATGAAAGATAACTGATTAGTGGGGTGTCATTAAAATGTAGGCAGGCATCACAATACTTTTGCCAATATAGTATATTATGTATTGCATAAAAGTGACTCATCAGCAGGATGACTAACTGCAACATTTGCATATGAATATACATCATATTACATTTGACACACGACTGAAAAAGATTCTAATCAGATTCTGGAAGCCCCCTGCAGCTTGGCACTGTGTGCTTTTGTCAAGCAATAAGCGGTGACTCATCGATCACTCTGAGATGAGCAGAGTTGTGGGATTCAGCTCCTGTACCGATGACCTGTGCACACAAATTGGGGGAGGAACTAAACACTCCTGTTAAAAAACAGCTATTTTTTTCTTTTAAAAGTCACATTTCCTGAAATAAAATAGCCTCTCCAATCCACTGCTACTGCAACATCAAATAATATCAGGAATAAGACTAATGCATAATGTCATAACTGGTAAATCAGTACCAGCATTTTTTCATTTTTGTTTCTTCAGTGTGGTCCGCTGCTTGCTAATTTGCAAGCTGACATCAGTAAAATATCTTATAATTAACAGCATATGTACACCAAAAGGAATGCTGTTACCAGTTACATGCTTGAACATGGACTAAATGAACCAGTACACATGGCACAAAAGTATTACTTTATACCATAGTCATGGTAGGTACATCATGTTTAATCACAGTTCTAAACTAATATGCCAGATACAATAGTATCACTGTAATTAAAGACAGTCTAAAAAATAAACCATAAGATTCTTCACATCAAGGGGCTCTTTGCTTCCATGTCACAAACCCTTCATCATGGATTATCTACTGCTTGTTCTGTTTTAAAATGGTAAACGAGAAGGTTGCATGGGAGTGCCATGAAATAGACGTGGTCTTATCAGTAGTGAGGAGGCGCCGGGTCATTGTGCACTGAGCTCACGCAGGAATTAAGCCTCTCTGTACCAGGCTGTGAATATACTGCTGGAGCGATGGCAGAGCTGAAATGAGAGCTGGTGAGCGGGGAGCCTAATTACCCCTGTCGCAAGATAAGCCTGATCTCTAGTCTGCTGCTTGCAGGGTGATTAGAGTATAGATGGGATGAGAAATTTCAATGGTGGGGGTCTTGCTCTAGTGAAGGATGAGATTGCAAGGGGGAAATGGGTGGGAGGGACCCTCATGATTATGGCATTCTGTAGATTGCAACATTTAAATGCCTCCAAGTGCTGCATGCACAAGGCATTCCAGTTTTGTGCACAAGGCATTCATTATTCTGAAATATAGGCAGACGTATAGCCAGTCTCAAAAGGCTGTGTGAGTGAGATCTGTAACGTTTTAGACCTGGCGCAAGCTTTCTTTGCACGTGCAACAAGTGCTAGGCTAAGAGGGAAAGGAAATGTGTGAAGAAATTAGCAGGTTAAATTGCCAGAGTTTCCACAGCATCCATATTCGCATTTCCCTTGTTATAATTAATATGCATAAACTGATGACGGTGGCCGAGAATTCCAATCGAATTAAGAAATCAGTACACATTCACTACATGTAAAAAAACTTACAGAAAGGATGATACTAAAACTTCCTGACTCGACCAGACCCAGACCCGAGTAAAATTATAGAAATTGAGCCCAAATCTCGCCCGGGCTTGAGCCAAAATGTACAGGTGTAGTTTGAGTATGTGTGCAGTGTGAGGTGGGCTGCGGCTGTAAGATAAGTCGTAGGGCCATGACGTTTCAGAGGTTCATCACAGGGTAGTAGTAGCCTAGTGGGTAACACACTCGCCATATGAAACAGAAGACCCGGGTTCGAATCCCACTTACTACCATTGTGTCCCTGAGCAAGACACTTAACCCTAAATTGCTCCAGGGAGACTGTCCCTGTAATACTGATTGTAAGTCGCTCTGGATAATGGCGTCTGATAAATGCTGTAAATGTAATGTAATGTCATCACCTCTGTTTTCCATATCTTCATCAAATGGCCTTCCCAGAGTAAGAGGTGTGAAATGCCTTGAGATCCCCCGCTCTGCCTTTGTCTGCCACAGACGGGAGACACCGGGGGCGGGACAAGACACAAACAACAAATTCTGATTGGTCTGTGACAACTTCCTGTGGGTCAAATGTTTAAAGGAATGTTCACTTTCTTTTCCATCGGGAACTGGGCCTTCCAGCTCCTGAACCTTTTTCTTCTTTCTCTGTTTCTCTCTCTTTTCTCCTTTTTCTTAATTTTGGTTTTCTCTGTAACATTGGTACCTTTTTTACATACAATATTTACATGTAACTGCAATAATAATTTACTGGTGTTAATAAATTAGAAGCTGTTCATCCTTTTAACCTCTATTGTGCCTCTTTCTGCTAGGTAACATGAAGTTGTGCCAGTTTTAATACAGTGCTTTTGTGTGTAGAGAGAGTGTTTTTACTATTCTCCACAGTTTTACACTGCCCTGCCCTGTAATCCCAGGATGGGCTCCAGCATAGCAAGGAAACCAGAGAACCTGGAGGAAAACAGCGCCAACATGGAACGACCATGCAAATCCAGTCAGAGTCCTCTGTATTTCTCAAACCGCATAATAATAATTTCTCAAATGTAATTTATTTCATAAAATGTTACAGTATATACAGTACAGTATTTTACAGTATTTCATTCTTAAACACATATACACATATATACAATGTAAAGATAATATCCAAAATAAACAATACACATAAGCTGCAAACGGTATGCACTGTGAAAATAAACATATGGGTTTTGTATTTTTTATTTTGTTCATACGGCACAGCATGTAGAAGAGGATGAGGAGTTCCTATATTTCATGGGCAGTGGTGGCCTGGCAGCCACGTAATCAGAAGGTTGCCGGTTCTGATCCCGATCTGGTGCCACTGCTCACCAAGGGTGATGGGTTGCAATGACAATCACTTCACTTTATATGGTAATACATTTACATTTATCAGACACTCTTATTCAGAGTGACTTACAATCAGTAGTTACAGGGACAGTCCCCCCCCCGGTAACTACTGATTGTAAGTCACTCTGGATAAGGGCGTCGGCTAAATGACACAAAAAGTCTTCTTTGTATATTTATATATATTTGGGAACATAAATGTTAACAATTCATTTCTTTCTTTCTACCATCAGTTAAAAATATTGCATTTTCATGCCAGGATATTTTGGAATGTACATGCTATGATAAAAAAATATGTTTGATTATAGAAAAATGTGTATAAAAACATTTACCATTTTTAACTGTATTAATTGTACTTTTAGGAAAACTTTTATTCACTAATGTCAGGAATCCAATAAAGAGGCAAGATTAATAAAGGAAATTTGTAATATTTTAATATTTAAGAAATTTTCCAATGTGACTGCTAGTCCCTCCATGCTCCTTATATGAATGGATGGATGGACGGATGTATTTTTCTTGTTTTGCTACCTTCACATTAACTTGAAAGAAGATACAATCATATCTGAGGCTGTGTTGTGAAAAATAAGATAACCACATAATTCTGTCTTTTGTCCCCATGTTAGATATTCTGTTATTTGTGTGGAAAATTGGTTAAACTATGTTGACCCAGATTTTTAAAATGCGTGTTACTGATGGTTCTACTATTACTATGTTCACAATTGAGTAAAAATACCTTTTTGTTATATATTTAATAAGATTCAGAAGTAAATAAACATACAGTGATAGCTAAAGGTGGCAGTGCCAGTGCAGTACACTGTGACAGTGGTAGCCTTGCAAGTAATGAAGCGGACTCGTAACCCAAGGGTTGCGGGTTCAAATCCCGAACCACCAAGGGTCCATGGAGGTCCCCCTTAAGCAAGGTACCATTCACATACACTGCTCCTTTTCATGGCTGCCTACAGCTCACAAATGCTTATGGGTTAAAGGCAGAAAACATATTTTGTTGTCTGCACCATGTGCTGTGCTATGTTGTGTATCACTTTCATTTGACAATCACTTTCCTAGTTTAGAGGATTTCTAAAGAATTTATAGCCATTGCCACATGTGATGTACCAGAATCTGAAGTCACCAAGCCAGGTTTGAAATAGCGCTAATGAACTAAAAATCTGTTTTACTGGACCCCTGCATCTTCCTGTGTAAGGCGTAGCTTTTGGCCTCGAAACAAGCCCTAGAAAGGTTTGGAGGTGGAAACTAATAAATGAACAGAAGGCATGCCATGAATTATGGGGACAGAATTAGGAAGACATGGGTTGTGGAGTGGTGGCTCTGTCCAGCCAGATGCCAGTGTGTGAAACATTCCTCGGCCACCTGTTAAAACAGTCATTTGACAGATTTTCTAGCACCAGGAGAATTTAAATTCTGTCAAGCAGGACAGCAGGAAGCATATCACTAGTGGTCCTCTGCCTAGCCTTGAGGAAATGTGGACCACGGATTACTCACACCCTGGGGTTACAATCGTGCTATCTGGCAGATGACACAGAAGTTTGCATATGAGAACTAGCAGACACAGGAGCAGTTTCCTCCTTCATACTCATTCTCATATCTAACAACTGTATTACTGTACTGTATTACTGTAACACCTGGTAGTAGTAGCCTAGTGGGTAACACACTCGCCTATGAACCAGAAGACCCAGGTTCAAATCCCACTTACTACCATTGTGTCCCTGAGCAAGACACTTAACCCTGAGTGTCTCCAGCGGTGGGACTGTCGCTGTATTTACTCTGGATAAGAGACAGTCCTCCTGGTGCAACTCAGTGTTACTCACTAGGCTACTACTAACCATTAAATTAAATAATGTACCTTGAGCAGGCTGAATTGGACAATGACTACATCAGAGACCGTTGATTTTAGAATAGGTTCTCCGTCCTCAGGCATTGTCTACCTTGTACATTTTTTTCTGCTGCCCCAGTCTGATGAGTTTTCATTGTTCTCAGTAAAAGAGCACTGTGGCTGAACTGTTCATTTGAAGAGCCACATTAGAGACCAGCCAGGCAAACTCCCTGAGGTTTGCACCACTCATATGAACATAATTGCTCAATAAATAACTAATTAGTCTGTTAAGCACATCGTCAGCGAAGCAAGGGCATCATGGGGCTACAGATATTACTTTGACCAGCCAGCTCTGAGATTTACTAAACAAAAATAACCAACGCAGTTACATGGTTTAAAGGGTCATAAAATATCTGACATCATGTATTTAATCTCAATGGGTTCCCAGTTGAACGCACATAACCAGACATTGTTGTAATAACCGACTTTCTGGAAAGATGAACAGTGCATCCCTGCTCCAGAAATCTTCTCCGGAAGCCCCTGTTCTGCTGTGTATTTGGTTGATTACCATCATTCTCTGTATGTCCTGTTTTCCATTCTGTAATGCTTACTACTGCCTCCCTGTGAACACCACTGGATGAAAGTTATTCTTGTATTTGACACCCCACCTGGCATGTCTCTATTCCACACAGGTGGATGGCACCCCATACTTTGAGAATCGCAGGTCTCCCCTTTCACTTTAAAATGTCCCTCCAAATCCACCCACCCATGTCATACCCACTGTTTCATCTGAACTGAGCCAGTAGCCCATTTGGCAACCCCTGTTTAAGAAACTCAGTCAGAAATGATGTTCGTACAGAACAGAGAAAACGTGTGACTTTTAAACTTCTACTGACGCCAGCCGTCTATTTTTACACGCCTTACAACTGGTTGCAAAGTGAATGGGAAGGTGCTGTTATGTGGCACACCAGGAAGGACAATTTGGCCCAGTGGTACCAGTATTATGTCCTAGCACATTGTTCTCATGCTGTCATTTATTTTTCAGTAGACAGCTGCGTAGGTCGATGACAAATGGTTTGCCGTCATCTCGTTGCATCATAGCTCTGTCAACACCATTCCTCATGCATCCTTTATTGTGCAGTATGACATGCGGTAATTGTGCCATAATGTCGTCTGATAAAGGACGCCCATCAGCCCGAGCTCGTATGACGTGACAAACTTAAGATTGCCTTTGTAGCAGCATCACAAAAAAGAAATCTATAGAAAACTGTGCACTTCAGTGGTCAGCAGAACAATGAGGTGGACATTTTCACAGGGTGCCTTAGTATCCACTGGAGTTGGGTTGATTAATATTGCGATAACAAGACACATGAATATGCCTTTAGCAGGGTTGTGCACTCTATACCCAGAGGTATAGAGTGCACAAACGGCAACATCTTAAATGTACAAACTGGCAACTCAAATATCTTTATTTAAAGTCTTATTAATAGAAACAGTGAGAGGTGTGGAAAAATATACATAAAGGTGTGGTCAGTGCTTCTGCGTGGAGGCATTTTCACAGAGATGCTGGGTTGTAAGGGCAACAGGTGGGGTCCTGACGTTTTGGGGGGGCTCGTGATGAACTGGTGATTCAGGCAGAACGCGTTGTGAAACTTGCCGTGACGGTGGAGATGCCCGGCGGCTCGTGTGTGCAGCCACAGAGGTGGGGAGCAGCATGAATTCTAGGAAACGGTTTGTACCATGAACAGATCCAGCCGAGGGGGACGCGCAGACTAAGACGATTCAGGCAGGGGTCGAACTCCTCAGCGTGGGGCAAAAAGTCAGGGCACTGGCTGAGGTTCGTTACAAAGTAATCCATTCTTTCCAAATTGGCATGCAGCAGGCGGAGTCGTCGGGAGCGAGTGGGGTCAGGAATGAAAAAGCAGGTTGGCAAACAGGAGTAATCCAATAAGCAGTGTCCATGGGCAAACGGGGTCATAGGCAGTGAATCCATCCAAACACCATTAGCAAAAGACCATGAGGAATTATGAACTGCATGGGACGCCACTGTTACAAAGCAATAGGGCACAAGCACTGTGTTAAAAATCTCATCCTAATGTTACCAGGCATGAAAGAGGCATGGCACAATAGAGGCTACAAGAATGAACAATTTCTATTTGATTAACCAGAAGATCACTATTGCAGTTACATGTAAATATTGTATGTAAAAAAGGTACCAAAGTTACAGAAAAACCCCAAAATAAAAGAAAGGAGAAAAGGTGTAGCGAGTGGCACCTTGGCCCTTGAGAAACAGGGAGAGCAAGCAAGGGGCAGAAACTCCTCCCGATGGAGGAGGAAACGAGAGCCAACAAGAAAAAATTATTTTATACATTTGACTCCAAAACTGTTCCAACAGACCAATCAGGATTAGTCCTTTGATCTCTCTGTCTTGTTTTTTTTGCTGGCTTTTTCCCGCCTCTTGTTTGGTGGGTGTCGCAGCTTGAAAAAGATACAGGCAGGGGACCTTCACGCAAGACAAGAAACACAAAATGTCATGGGCCTGGGATTTCCCATCTTACACTGTTTTATACTAGCTTTCTTAAAGCAGCTCTTGGACGCAGGGGCGTCTGTGGGCATGCTGGTCTGACATGAGCCAGGAGGCGTATTCGTGATGGTACCTTGCTCAGTGGCAGCTTGGCAGTTCGGGACTTATTGGTTCGGGACTTCAGGACCTGCGGATCTGCTTCCTTACCTGCTGGACCACCACTACCGCATTGAACCCCACTCATGTTCCCTTTCATTATTTGATAAAAGAATTGTTCCATTTAGTGTTAAAAGAATATGTTTCAATGCATATGTTTAATGGCATTTATAATAATGAAAGAACTTCAGAATTTTTTAATTAAAAGATGACTACGGTCACCATTTTAATGGTAGAAAAGCCACATAACTTGTGTTAAAACAAAACAGCACAATTCAATACAATAAAACCAGAACTGCAGAACTGCAATGTCATCCAACAAATTCGTAGAATATAAATGATAGGAAATCTCAAACAATTAATCTGTAGTCATGTTTGCCCACACACATTTTGATAGTCGTTTTCCTTGTATACTCTTTTGTGAACATATTCATATATATTTGGTGTATGTGATATATGTGATTGCATGTGATGTGAAAACAAAAGGGCCATTTAGTGCTTTTTCTGATAAATGGGCTGCCATTGCAACACCCTAAACTCAGTGGCCTCAACTTTTGCTTAATTAGGAGAACAACTATCAGGAGTTTCTACTTCATTTATCATGCTGAAGTAACAGGACACTTAGTGTTTCTCGTGTTTTTCACACTGCTGCCATATGCTCCAAAAAGCCTGAGCTACTCCCAGCTAAGCTGTAAACACCACCGGGTTTGCAACGGATGCCTAAAAGGACGTCAGAAACACAGCATCTCAGCTGGCTGACAGCAGGGTGGACTTAATTGTCTCCTTCCACTCCTCCCTGACACCCTAACTGCTACCAAATGAGGACAGCCAGAAGCTGCTTGGAGAAAGGTGTTCGTAATTGATCTTGGCTGAGGAGTGTTTTGGAGTTCCAGATGATGAGTTTCAGGGCCTCCTGGCGTCTGTTGAGAAAGTGTATTGGCTGCTTAACATGAAATTGCAAAAGGAGACACATCACTTGGTGTGTGCTGGCTGGAAGGGTCCATACAAGGTTTGAGAAGCCTAAAACTATTAAAATATCAAACGGTTCAGAGATTTTAGCAACACAAAAGAAAAAATTTCAGTTGAATAACAGGTTGTCTAATTATATATTAATCTGAAAACCTGAGAGTCTGTAATACTCCAGGACATAAATATGAGCATTAAGATGATATAAAAATAAGATAAAATATAAGATTAAGATTTTTTGTTTAATCGAATATATATAAAAAGCTGACTTTTTAAAAATATGAATGTGGTTGTAATCTATACATAGAATTCGAGATTTTCGTGTAATGTGGGCACGTAATGGTCTTCACACTGTAGAACCAGAGTTTTCATGTTCCATGCATGTTTACTTGATGTTTGAGTACATATGCATCCTGTTTCTGGCCTGTCCCAACACGGTCATTATTTCTGTGAAGTTCTGTGATGTGTGTCGATATTTCTTATTTGTTGAGTAAATCCCTTGTCCTGTAAATTGTGCGATTGTATTGATAACAGCCTTGTCAGAATACACATTCCATGGTCATGGAAAAGATGTGATTGAGTTTCAGAAGGGTGTTAATTATTGCACTCTTAATCTTAAGAAAATAATCAGAGAATGTTGAATGTTGACAGAGAATGTTGAAAGGACTAAAGGTGGATTAAAAACTGTCTAAAGCATTACTAAAACATGAAATGATTGGAGAATCATCAAATCAGTTGTAATTAAATGTGGTCAGAAAACAATGTTGAAGGACCTTGAAGGACCGCGGCCACAAGCAAGACACTTGAAGGTAAGGCAAATTGGATGAAAATTCTTCAATTTGTTACAAATTACAGAGATTGGACTTAATGAAAAAGGTCATGTTTAATGTTCACTCCTGTTGTGGATTGATGACTTCAGGATAAATCAGGATGAAGTGCATGAAATAATCAAGCATAGTCCGTGTTATATATGCCTGTGGAGACAGTGTTATAATTTTCAATTAAAGAAAGCTTAATAGAGTGTTTCACCAAACTTTTCCTCAATGGATTTTTTTCTTCACTGGGGACAAGGCCGAACATTCTTTAACTGGGAAAGATTGGCTGAGTAAGTGAGCGATATAATTTTGACACATGGCCTTGTCAGCACAGATTCTCATCCTTAAGAATGTTCTGGACTATATACAGTGACAACAAATTTCTGTGAATCTAACAAAAGATAAAAAAAAAAAAAAATAAACGTTTTCATTGAAGTAATGTGCATTGAGCTGAAATATTCATAACTCAGTAAAAAACAGCAAGCTCAGGAATCAGGAATGCTGATGTCTGGCCTTGGCTTCCACATGAGGCTTCACAAAATTTGCATGGTTTACATTCATTGCACAGATTTCATGACTAACCATGGCAAGTACACATTAACTTTGAGAGTAGATGACAAGACTGCCATTCATAGATGTACTCTGATTTTAATGTATTGGTGTGCATCCTGCAAGTAAAGACTCATTAAATATGTCTATCTGCAACATAATTTTGAACTTCATTCAATTAAACATTATCATTTATTGTAAAAAAAAAACAAAAAAAAAAACATCCAAAGGCATGTACAGCAGATGAAGTAAGAGGAAAGTGAGTGAGTGGGTTAATGACTTTTAAAAATGAGATTATATCCTAAATAAATTAAGTAACTATTTAATAGCAACATAAGGAACATTATTTGGAAATGCACATATCCTATAACATATTATTCTTCTGTACATGTTTATCTGTTAGGTGAAAGCCTGTGAAGGCAAAGCAAGTTAATGAGGAGCACTGGCATGAACATTATTCAGCTCTCTGGTATTGCCAAATTGAATAAAAGCAGACTCTGGGTCTTGTAATTAAAACATCCAATCAATGCACCCTCCGCCACCCTCAGCATTTCCTGTTTTGAAGCTCTGGAAAGCACACTCTAGTGTCACAAATGCCTGGCTGATTGGGAACATGGCTTCATTCCAAATTACTACTGACCCTTCAATATTTCACATACCATTTCTGTTAATGCATTTATGGCATTTGAACAATAGTTAAGACTTTCATTGGTTTTTATTTATGTCCTCCATGGTACTTTCAGTGCTACTTGTCACAGAAAATCTTGAGGGACTCCGCATTACAGCACTATGCCAGTAATAGTAGAGGATATGAAACTGATCCTGATCTCTGACATCAGGCAGAATTACACGATAGCAATAGGTTTTTATGAAATTATTAATTTGATTTGCACTTCTTGGCCAGAGTACATACCATAGAGAAAGCAACAAGCACCTGTTGGTTTCAGATCAACCCCTTTCAGCATGTGGGTTTTTACAAAAAAAAAAAAATTAAAACATACCAATGTCCAATATTATTTTAAGTTATGATTATTAGCTCGACCTCACCTGCGTCCCCTGATCAAATCAAAAAAGGTGAGGTTCAGCTCTCCACTTCACACTACGCTGTGATCGGGTTCACCAATCTCACAACAGCTGTCTTCTGACAACGGATGGCCCCAGAGCAAAGCACTGTCCCCACTCACTGCTCTGCCTTTCATGGCAGCCCACTCCTTTAGGGGATGGGTTAAGTGCAGAGACCACATTTCATTTTGTGCTGTGCTGTGCTGTGTGCTGTGGTGTGTCACGTGTGACAATTAATCACTTTCACACAAAAACCACGCCCTCTGATCTCTAGTCAACAGACAAGTTATATTCAGCTTTGACTTTTTCCCAAATCACAGTAGGAGTCACTCATATAAAGTTAACAATAATTTGTGGAATTATATTTTGTAGTGAATGGACTCCATGACAGGGAGAGAAGAGACGCTTGACACCGCAGAGTAGCTCAGATAAGCCTTTATTCAACTGACACCTTCAGAACCAGGAACCAAGAGGGCAACAGGGGAGGTATTGACCCAAGATCACTATACACCCCCTGCCTGTTCTAGTTATCCCTGATTCCCAGGCAACACTCCACTAAATCCCCCAACACTCACCCTAACGGTGGGTAACCATTGCCTCACTAACCCCAGAGTATGTAAATTAGGCCAGCCCTACTGGCTGCCAACGCTACAATATGGATAAATGTATTTACAGATTCACACTGATGGGTTCCCACCTGCATTTGCTGCTTCAGTGTTTTTACATTGTTTGTCAGTTGTTTCTGTGGTGTATTGAAGTATAATTAGAAGCATTTTATACGTTTTTAAAGGCTTTTATTGACAAATACATCAAGCTTATAATCAAATAATCAATATTTGCAGTGTTTTCCCTTTTTTTTGAGACCTGCAGTTTGCCCTGGCATGCTGTCAATCAACTTCTGGGCCAAATCTTGACTGATGGCGACCCATTCCTTCATAATCAGTGCTTTGTCAGAATTTGTGGGGTTTTGTTTGTCCACCAGCCTCTTGAGGTTGACCACAAGTTCTCAATTGGCCATGGACCCAAAATGTCAATGTTTTGTACTCAGAGTTTTCACTTTGGCCTTATAGCACGATGCTCCATCATGCTGGAAAAGGCATTATTCTTCACAAACTGTTCTTGGGAGAAGTTGCTGTTACAGGATGTTTTGGTACCATTCTTTATTCATGGTTGCGTTCTTAGGCAACATTGTAAGTGAGCCCACTCCCTCGGATGAGAAGCAGCTCCACACTTGAATGGTCTCAGGATGCTTTACTGTTGGCACTGTCATGAACCGCAGTTCGGACCGGAGTTTCATGTTCATCCTGTGCAATGTTCCCTGATGGTGTTCACCAGTTATATATAATTGTATAAAGCTATCCTGTTTGGGTCATTGTCTGGTGATGTTCCCTTGTCATGTAAGTTATGTATTAAACCCCCGTTTCGTGACATCGTTCTTATGCGTCCTTCTTCCTCGCCATGTCCAGCCATCATGACAGGCACAGGAAGGGGCTTCATCCCAGTTCGCAGCAGTTCACAGCAATCCCTGTACTTTTTGCAGAATATCGGTCTGTTCTTGATGTTTTCTTGGTGAGAAGTGGCTTCTTTGCTCTTGAAACCAGTTCATCCTCCAAAGTCTTCGCCTCACTGTGTGTGCAGATGAACTCACACCTGCCTGCTGCCATTTCTGAGCAAGCTCTGCACTGGTGGCACCCCGATCCCACAGATGATTCATCTTTAGGAGTCCTGGAGTCCTGCCGCTTTCTGGATTTTCTTGGGCACTCTGAAGCCTTCTTCACAACACTTGAACCTCTCTTCTTGAGGGTTTTTGATAATCTAACAAATGGTTGATTTAGGTACAATCAGTAATATCCTTGCCTGTGAAGCTCTTTTTATGCCACACAATGATGACTGCACATGTTTTCTTGCATGTAACCATGGCTAATAGAGAAAGAACAATTATTTCAAATATCACCCTTCTTTTAAAGCATCCAGTCTGCAGTTCTAACTCAATTCAACACTCTCACTTGTGTTAACGAGAGGATCACTGAATCGATCCTTTTGTGGCAGGGCTGAAATGCAGTGGAAAATGTTTTTTTTGGGGGGGGGGGTTAAGTTCAATTTCATGGCAAAGAGGGACTTCACAATTCATCTGATCACTCTTTATAACATTCTGGAGTATAGGCAAATTACACATATTCCAAATTGCAGGAAACTGATGTAAGATGGGACGTCGCGGAGCCATGACATTTCTGTGCTTTTGTTGTGCCTGGAGATTCAACACCTCCGTTTTGCATGTCTTTGTCGAACGGCCTCCCCCGAGCCAAAGGTGTGAGGCGCCGGCCGTCGGGACCGCCTGCTCTCTTTGTCTTCTCCAGACGGGAGGCACCGGGGGCGGGATGTCAAAAACAACAGGTTCTGATTGATCTGTGACAGCTTCCTGTAGGCCAGGTGTATAAAGGATTGTTCACTTTCTTTCTCAGCTGCTTTTCCATCGAAACCGGACTTTCCGGTTTTCGAGTCTTTTCTCTTCTCCCATTTTTCTCCTGGATCAGGTGATGTCTCTGAAGCTTGGTTCCGGCTGTGATGTCTATGTCTATTTCAATTTTTTCCTCCTGTTTCTCATTTTGGTTTTCTCTGTAACATTGGTACCTTTTTACATACAATATTCACATGTAACTTCAATAATAATTTAATGGTGTTAATAAATTAGAAACTGCTCATCCTTTTAACCTCTATTGTGCCATGCCTCTTTCTGCCAGGTAACATCAAGTTGGAGTGGTTTGAATACAGTGCTTTTGTGTGTAATGAGAGTTTTTTTTTACTCCATTCTCCCCAGTTTTACACTGAAAACCAATATTTTTTTTACAGTCATGGTGTATATTTATGGATGCCTATGATGGCTGATTTTTTTTCTTCTTTTTTTTGTTTATATTTTGAGCACATTAGCACACTGTAAATAACCCTGCACCTTTATTCAAAAGACAACCAGTTTTATTTGTTTGGCTTACTTTGGTGGGGGCGCAAGTGAAGACTGGACGGCTACATCCTTGCTTCACAGTTCGCTTTTGAACTCGCGTCACAGGACGATCATGTAAATTTGGTCTGATTAATCATACACTCACCAAAGGTTAACTCTAATTACATTATTCATCTCAAATACCTTTGATGTTAAAAAAGAATCTCAGTGACACTTTAAAATGTCACCTACCATGCTCTTTGGTAGTCATTAGAGAAAAGTAAGGAAAATTTCAATTAATCACATGTAACATTAATGAATGCCACAAATAATGTCAACAAAATAAGCATATTAATTTCATATTGTCACAAGCACTTAGCTACTTTTACATCAGAACACTGGTGCAAATTGCCCTTTTTACAGGAAACTGTGGTCAATAATAAGCTTCTGCGTGCATCTGCTTAAGCATTTCTCCAGGGTCCACTCATCAGACAGATTTCCCATGACCCTGAACGCATTCATAGCACTTGAGATGACCTGGATTGCCGGAAGATCAAAGAGTATCTCACCATGCTAAAAGGGATTAACTAAAGGTGACAAAAAAACACAAATTTTTAAAGGTTGCCGGTTTGCAATTAGCTGACCAAGACAAGACATGAGAAACAAGAGCATCCAATTTAGGCATATCTTGAAGAGTCCTTGTCTCAAGCAAACATCTCATTATTAAGAGACAGAGGCCTGCTTTTGTTCCACAACATCAAAGGAATTGTAAATTGAGTGGAAACCACTGAGACCACTAATTCCTCAAAAAAATCTGAACAGTTTGGTCAAAGGCTGCAACGCTACTCTGAATTTTAATCTTTCATTGGTCTAAACATCTAAAATTCATGTTTGAATGAATTGCTTGTCATTTTAACATTTATTGCATTTTACATTACAAAATTATATATATAGAGAGATTCTTAACATTCTTTTTCTTTTGTCCATCTGAATTTCCCTTACAATCAATAAAGCTTATAGTATAACTACCAGCCTATCTATCTATTGATCCATCTGCTACAATGCTTTTTGGTATCTTTGCTAACCACAGGTTATCTTTGGAGACCATCTTCGGAGACCAGAGTGAGAGCGAGAGAAAATTAGTGTGAGACACAGGAATAGTGACGCAGGAGCGAAGGGAAAAAAAATCTTCTACTCTAGCAGCTCAGTAGATATTACATCTTTCCTACAGCAGGATGAGGCAGATCAATTATGGCTCCTCTGTCTTCACATCCTTCCCAGACTCCAAGTGCAGAGGAAATAAATGCTGGTGGAGGAAGGCTGTATTGACACAGACACATAAAATACACAGTTTTCCCGTGTTTCTGGAGACATTTAGTAATTACTGGCCGAGAAAGCAAGTAATAAGCATCATATTATAAATGCACAACTGAAATATTATGTTTTCATTGTTGAAAAAGTCAATGTGACAATGGCAAGAAAACACCTGGACAATTATAGAAAGAAATCCTCAGAAATCCTCTGGTCAGCCATGGAAGATGTTGAATTCATCTTATCTCAAGACACAAAGTTTTTTTTTTGTTTGACGCACAACAGCTTGCCTCCAGATACAAAATCAATTTTAACCCATAGTGAAATCAGTCCCAAAACTTTGCAACACTACGTAACAGAAGGTGGCAAAGTAGAAGAATTTCTCTGACATGGAAATCAACACCATTACAGTCGAGGTAGAGAAGGTAGAGATATGGCTCATGCGGTGCATCACAGGGTGCAACTTCTGGTGATGTTGTATCTTCTCTCCCATCTGATAACAGCACCGGAGCTGCCATGGCTGAATATGGTTATTGTGATTGCTCTTATTTAAGTCGGTCTTGTTCACTGTTTAATACACAATGTTACATCAATTAAACAATGAGTTCATTTATCCTGGATGTGTACATTTTCTTTGACTGCTGTGCACAATTACACAGAAGGTGATTGTAAGTGAAACATAAAATATGTAAATAACAATGTTAGCTATAGGCATGTCTGTAATAATGCAACTAACTATGCAACCTATAATCTCACAATTAGAGAAGATGATAAAGAAAGTTCATGCACCATATATAACCAATAACAAACATCACCTAAAATCACAAAATAGGTGTAGAAATTATTGTACACCTGTTTTTCTGCAATACACATGTTTGTTAAATGAGACATATTACATTTACGGCATTTGTCAGACAACCAGAGGGTCTTACAGCCAATAGTCACAGGAACAGTCCCCCTGTCACGACTGCGAGCTGACGGGGAGAGAAGCGCAGAGGCGGGACATTCGTGAAAGGGATTTTATTATAAATACAATAAATAAATACAAATAAACGCCGCGATGGCCGAAAAAGGGAAATAAAGGGGGACATCGTAAACCCGACGGCACGTAGCGATTGGCAGAACTCAAAATACATACACATACATCGTTGCTAGATCAAGTTCACGAAAGAGTCCAATAAAATGTCGCCGCTGCAGAAGGGGCGGAGTTACAGTCTTTTATAGGTGATCAGAATTGGCTTCAGCTGTCGCGATCAGCCGGAGCCAATCCTGACAACCCCACTATGCTTCTATGTAATTATGTCATATTATATATACATTTTATCAGTGTTGTGAAGTTGAAATGTATTTTGCTACAATTAGAAATTACCCTATTTCAATTACTACATAAAAAACAACTAATTACAATTGCTTAAGTTTGATGACTTTAGTAATTTATGAATTCATTTTATTAACTGTTAACCATTTTTAATTGTTATCTGGCATTATTTATCTTATATAGCAATCCTTAAAACTGACTCCTTTAAATGAACATCATTATAATAGATCAATTTAATAAAGATAAAATAATAATATCCACCTCAAGCTCAGACTTCAGGCTTCATTTTACTGTAGAATCACAGTTATTAATCATTTATGGTTGGGAGGGGGTCCTCTGTCTATCTCAACTCCGTCCGAAAAACCAGCACCCATTCAGCGTCAAAACACACCTGGCAGCCCTGCAGAATCAAACATTTTTCTCCTGCAGACCGCCATCCATGTCATGTTGCAATAAGATCAATTTATAATCGCTGTGACAATGCATCACAACATGCAAAGGTCAAAGTTCATATGCTGAATTTAAATCAGGGGTACCAAACCATTTTTTTTTCTCAAGATATACTCTTCAAGTAGGCTGTATGCCAAGATCTACAAGTTCAAATAAGGAGCCATGGCTATTACTTTATTATAAAATCTAGATATAATAAATTCTAGATATTGCTTTTCTACATATAGTTACCACGCACACAGCTAGTAGTGGTAGGGCTGGCAAAGGGAACATGCAGCTAGTTACTTATACTCAGGACTCTAAGAGATTATTGCAAGTCTTTGACAGGACAGGAGAGGACAATCTGTTATTGTGGATCTATGCTTTGGTTTGGTCATTGTCATATAGGAGAATGCAGACACACACAAGTGCAGTCAAGTTCAAAGTCTTTGAAATTGGGATACTTTTGCTGCAGCAGTAGGTCCCAGAACTGTCCATTTATTCCAATGTAGAACTAAAATCTTAGTCTGGTAACTGGCATCTACTGTGTTACCGTTTTAGTGCAGGGTCCTTTCGCAAAAATCAAGTGTCACCATTATATGTATCTTTTTCCTGCAGATGAAAGATGTAAATTTACTTTTTGAGGTTTTGGTTGTGATCCTGCAATTGACTGACAGTCCCTCACTCCCTATCCCTGTGGCTGTGAATGAGCATGGCTCGCTGATAATGAAAACCTTTCTGGAAGCTCTTCAGCACATAAGATCCAACATGTCAGCTTTCAGCTGATAATAGGCAGGTTCCTATTCCTGGAGACTGGAAGAGAGTAATAAATAAATCCTGTTAGATGTGCAGGGGGTGGGTGCAGTCACCTTCTCAGAACTTGTCACTCAGTTAAAAGCAGGTGTCCTCCAGACATAGGTGTGCAAGGTGTGCAAGGATAGAGTCGTCTTTGCACACAAACCCACATAATTAATGCACTGAGCAACAGTTGTCATGGCTGCTGCGATTCAGCATGGCATTTTGAAATGAGAGGAGGTGTAGCACCAAGGTCGTACTCTTGCTCCACTGACATTTTGGCAGTCATTCCTGATCAGGTAGAGAACAGACAATTCAGCGTGGGCTGCGGCAGGTTGGACAATGGGGAAAAAAAATTGCCAGACTTAAAATGAATTGAACCCTCTTAAGAAATGAATGATTTGAATGCCATACATGAATACCAAGAGCTCTTAATGACATCCAGCCAGTGAACGCAAACTGAAGCCTCTTCTGCATGACCTTTCATAGACTGTAAACTGTTAAAACTGGTTTAATGGATACATTCTTCTATACACAGTCCTCTGATGTCAGGTCTGATGATCAGATTTGTGTTCTCATATCGATAACAGTTTTAACAGATCAGGCACAAACACATTTGTTATCACATGCTTAGTATAAGTGAACACCCATATTTGTGTGTCAGTACCCAATCAGAATTAATAGTCCAATCGGTCCTACAATATCTGAAATTGTACTTAAATTAACTTTAAACTAGTTGTTTCAGTGTCAAAAAGTCAAATGGACCTGTGTTGCAGTATAGACATGACTGCAGCAATTTTTATTTTAGTTCTTATTCTGTAGCTGTTTCATAAATGCCCCCTCTACTTTTTGTGGTCTACAGAAAACATTCATAAAATTCACCCACAGTAGAGCTATTAGAAACCATTCTTTTGTAAGAGTGTGGGATGGAAAAATTACTTAAAAATCCATTTTGTAAGGCCTATTATTTCACCTTCTGAGGACATTTGTCATGCCCATTGAGACAAGAATAAGGAGGCTTCAGTGTGGGTTAATGGGCCATGTCCACAGGGTGTTTTGGTGTGTTTTCATTCGATATGTAATGTGGGTGTTGGTGCAATTATGGTGATTGTTTCAAATGTAGAGTCTTTTTCTTTGTGGAATTACTAACTGTTACAGGACTGTCATTATTGGGCAGCTACTGGACAAATAAAGAGATTAATCAGGATCTAATCAAAAGGGGCTACTCTGGATCTGAATCGATGATTGTCATTGTGAAACACTGCAGCACAGCACATGTTGACACAATAAAATGTGTCCTCTGTATTTAACCACCACCCTTAGTGAGCAGTGTGCAGGCATGAAAGGTGAGCAGTGTGTGGGGACAGTCCTTTGCTCAGTGGCACGTCAATGGCACCTTCTGATCGTGTCGTGTGCCGGTTCGTGTGCTCCATGTAATAAATGGCCTGTCTCATGGTGTTGTGCGTATGCGTCATCCTTCCTCGACATGTCCAGCCAAAATAAAGATCAGGATTGGGTTTGATTTTTGATACTCTACTCTGGCATGAACAGGAACAAGCCAGTGCCCTCTCAGTTTTCTTAGTGAGCTGAATGGGACGCCTTAGAAAGAACAATTATGCACTTACACTGTAACCTTTTATCTGCTGTATACGGTGCTATAAATTGTAGCAAGAGCACAAATGTCATTGGATTTTGTGTGTTTTCTTGCACTATTGAATAAGGGACTGTCTAAAAACTATTGCACGCTGTTAAAAATGGTGACAGACAAGGAAACTCATGCAATTATTTCAAGGTAGTTAATTGTATTAACTAACACAATCACAAAAAAATATAATGATACACTGAAATATTGATATTGTTTCTGCCAAAATGAAAATATCTGTTAATGTCTTCAATGATTACAAATTTTTGCACATGCACATTTTTGCTGCCCAAGATGTCATTTGATCACCAGATCTCATCTCATGTAAACTGTATACAAATTAATAGCCATACTATTGCAAGTTCTGTTTTCTTTATTAGACCATAGCAGAACATAGCACACTAACATGCTACAGTTCCTCTAAACACTCATCATCCCTATCATTAAGGTAATCTGATTGTAGCAAATGCAATAAATGCATATCACATTATCAGCAAATCAATGTAACGGAGGAGAAAATTGAAAAGCCAACCTCCATGATGAGCCGCTAGTTAGAACTGCATGTTTGGCATCATTAAGTCTAATGATTTAGTCTTGTTGCTGGTGTGCAACTCCAGGGCATTTCCACCATCTGAGATTTAACACATTTATAATTGCCCTTGCCAGACAAGAGTGTTAATGCACCATTGGTTATAAATATATTCCTTTGCCTGATAAGATATATTTTACTACATATTGCTATTGCTGTAGTAGTACTCATCACACGCCCACACCAGGGACTATATTATAGTGACAGTGGGATGATGGTGACACTAACATGATAATAGGCATGCAGTGAACGCTGAAAGCAGCGACACAGACGGTGTTCTTTACACCCCCTCACACACCTCAAAACCAAAACAAACACGCAGTGTTGATTAAAGCTGCATGTTCTCTAAGTGCTCTCATTGGGAGGCGTGGCTTATCGCTGCTGTGTGTTTGTCCTGCAAGGCTGTAGGTAGGCGGGGAAGACAGTTTTGCTCATTAGCAACCATACATTATGCATGAACCTTCTACATCCCCACATTATATTCTGACTTTGACCTCTGGGAAAATGGACACTGACAGGGTGAGAATGTGAAAAACAGAAAACAGACCAGAAATTGCATTCACTCTAATAACCTCTTAAACCAACATGAAATGTGTTCATTGAGCTATTACTTAAGATGTAGTGTATGGAGAGGGTTCGCAAATGTGACCTCCAATTTCTAGAAATATAAACAAAAATTGTACTTTATGCCCCAAAGATGAACTTTATGATTTTTTCATAAACAAAGATGGAGAAGGGAAGAGTCCATAGGCATAGGTCACAGCTCTCACACACTCTGCTTCCTCTTTATGAATGATTTAAACCTCCTGTCACTATGTCATGTGCAAGCATAATGCATTGTCCATCTTCTTTTGTCCTCTGTTTCTTTCCATTTTCTCTATTTGTAAGACCCCCTGAGACATCTGCAGACATCAAAAACTGATCTCAGCTATGAAGCATACTGATACCTCCACTGCTATCGAGCCAAACATGCAGGTTATTAGCTCTGATTGGCAAACTTGCTCCATATGCTAAAATACAGCCCTCAGACAAAACAAGAGGGTGACAAGGTCCCCCAAAAGGTACAAGTTATAAGAAAGATGAAAATCCAGGCACTGTCTTTCAGGTCATCTGGTCCCCTTTTTTTCGCCTTATTTCTGTTCATCCCCTTGGCCTTTGAAAGTCAAAGGCTTTCTTCCTTCCAAATGAGAGGGCAATTCATGCTTTTATTACCTCCCGACTCTGCTCTAGCCAGATCATCTAGGTCCTCTAACCAGATTCTGCTGGAAGTCCGGAAGACTGTTGTCTTTTCTCATATCGTTTTTATTTTGTATTGATGTAGAGGTGTTCAGCACGTCTACAGAAGTGCTTTATAAATCATTTTTAAGTGGACTTTTTTTAGTCTATTGCCATGGTTTTTGTTTTCTCTTTTCACTCTGTGCTACATCAGACCTCTCTCTCAAGCTTAATGAGAGGAGAGAAGTGCAGCTTCTGGTGACAGATGAAATCCTCCAATGGTATCTTGCTTTCATGAAAGAAGGTTACTTTTGTCATTTCCTCTTTGAATTTGTCACTTTTTTTTCAGCAGGCCTTTCAATCATATTTGGTGTTATTACTGAGATTTGGGGCAGTGGTGGCCTAGAGGTTAAGGAAGCAGCCTTGTAATCAGAAGGTTGCCGTTTCGAATCCGCTAAGGTGCCACTGAGGTGCCACTGAGAAAAGCACCGTATCCCACACACTGCTCGCTGGGCACCTCTCATGGCTGCCCACTGCTCACCAAGGGTGATGGTTAAAAGCAGAGGACACATTTTGTTGTGTCACCGCGTGTTATGTTGCAGTGTATCACAATGACAATCACTTCACTTTCACTTCACTGAGTATTAGCGAACATGTCATGCAAAAAGCCTCTTTTAAAGACTATTTATTAATAATTTATTGAGCTATTCATTAATTATTGATAGAAGAGAAAAAAAAAGACTAAATTAAGGTTTTACACTGATGTGGTAAGAACATATTGAGGCTGGGCTGTACTTAGCACACTGCCAGCAGTCATCAGCCTGACAATGGAGGCCAATCACAGCTAAGTGACACAGCGGTAATCATTCTCACGCGGTTCTCTGTGGCAGTGAATTAATTAAGTTTGACACTGTCTTGGATTAGCTGGTTTAATAAGTGCTTCTGTTTGTGTTGTTGTGATTAGGTGAGCTGAGTTAACGTATTAGTTTTCATGTGGGTGGTGGTGAAAACTAATACGTTACTACCTTTGTGTCCCTGAGCAAGACACTTAACCCTAAATTGCTCCGGGGGGGACTGTCCCTGTAACTACTGATTGGAAGTCGCTCTGGATAAGGGCGTCTGATAAATGCAGTAAATGTAAATGCTATCGTTATTATTGTTAATTGGCGTAAGTTTCATTTCAGACTATGCCCCCTGGCACACACCACACCCACCTCACACAACACAATTTCGCCACAATCTCCACACCCTGTCCCCTACTCGACTGTCTTTTGTTATTTCCTCTGAGCTTTCACCCCTAGACATCCTCTATATTCAGGACCCTAACTGTGCCACAGACATCCTCTGCTCCACAAAAACCTCTTGCCTTGAGAGACTCTGCCCTCTCACCTCAAAACCGACACGTGCAACTCCACCCTCGCCATGGATCTCTGATGAGGTTCGCTGCCACAGGACCTATTTTAGAGCAGCTGAAAGGCAGTGGAAGAAATCTAAGTCCCCAGTTCAACTTATTTAGTATCAATCTCTCCTGAAATCCTTCTCTGCTGCTGTCACTACAGCAAAAACTAGATACTTCCAGGACAAAGTAAGCAACTGCAAAGACTCTCACAAACTATTCTCTGCTCTTAACCACCTCCTGAATCCTTCACCACCTCCCCCTCTACTTCTCTCTCATCTGAAGACTTTGCTACCTTCTTCACAGGGAAGGTGGCTGCCATAAGCCAACAATTCTCACCACCTAACCCCAGACCTCATCCCGCCGTTACCTCTGAAACCAGAACACTTTCTTCTTTCACTCCGCTCTCTGAATTGGACGTGTCTAAACTTCTCCAGTCTAGGCACCCCACCACCTGCTCCCTGGATCCCACCCCCTCACACCCCCTCCTTCAGTCCATATAACCCACCATAACATCTGCTCTGACACACGTCTTAAATTCTTCACTCACAACAGGAACATTTCCCACTGCTTTCAAACAGGCTGTCATTGCTCCCCTTTTCAAAAAACCCACACTAAACCCATCCAAAACTGAGATTCTGATCTTTCTGGACAACAACTCCCCTCTCAATTCAAGTTGGCTCTCTACTGTTAACACCTACGGCGTCTGCAAAAAGTCTTGGAGTTTGGATTGACTACAAACTGAGTCTGAACCATCATGTTGCTGCAATCTCCAGATCCTGCAGGTTCACTCTCTACAACATTCGCAAGATTAGACCTTTTCTTTCACAACAGGCTACGCAGCTCCTCGTCCAGGCGATGGTCATCTCGAAGCTCGACTATTGTAACTCTCTCCTGGCTGGAGCCTCTGCAGTCACCATAAAACCACTTCAGATGATCCAAAATATGGCAGCCCGTCTCATCTTCAATCAGCCGAAACACACCCATGTCACGCCTCTTCTCACCTCTCTCCACTGGCTCCCGGTAGCCGCTCGCATTACGTTCAATTCCTTGATGCTGCCTACAGGGCTGTAAATGGAAGTGCACCCTCCTACATCAATACACTACTACCCAGCTACACTCCTGCACGCTCTCTGAGATCTGCAAATGAAATGAGACTAAAAAGTCCCTCTTCACGGGGTCTCCGATCCCAATAGACTCTATTTCTCCTTTGGTGTCCCTGGCTGATGGAACAACTTGCCACGGCACAAGATATGTCTTCCACACCTCGCATGCGCTGAATGGTCAGGTGCAATGCGCCAGCCTTCAGTACTCCCTGGTTTACAAAAGCAACGATGGAGAGAGAGCGGCTGACCATGACAAGGAAAATGACTGTGCAGGGGTAAGCTGGTGGAAGAGGGAAATGTACAGGACGGCAACGTAACAACAGCGCCCTCGGTAGCTGCAGAGAGCATCCATGCTTCCATACAGCAACTTGTACCAGCTCCCCACACACGCCCAACACCACATCCATGTGTGCCATAGGAGCATCAGTGATCACCACCTACCTCCTACACATGCACACCACCACCTGCAGCGATGAACCCTCTCCACAGCAGGACCTGGCGAATGTGCTTAATCACCAGTAGCCACTGATTCCAGCTGCCCGCAAACGTCTCACTACTCCACTACTCCACTACTCACCACTACAGGCATTCCAGTGGAGCTGACCATGGTTGCCACCATCATCCATGCTCCACACAGCATCTGCAATGATGAGCCTGAGCTCCAGAAGGCACTGATGAGCATGCCTGACAGAAGCAGAGTCAGATGACCTTCTCTTCTGTTTGTCTTTGTGTGTGTGTGTGTGTATATGTGTCTATATTTAGTCAGTGCGTTGCCCCAACTTCCCCTCTTCTCTAAAACCAGGGGTGGTGGTGCCACAGATGAACAGAACCATTCACCATTCCAGGGTGATGTAGACTGGCCATGGGAAGCCCCTTTGTCCAACCGGGGGGAGGTCCAGGTGGTGAGCACTGAAGTGCTCCAGGTTGGGAGCAGCCAGTGTGGAGGGCAGGCCATGTAAGGGTCTGACCCACCTCCAGGAGTCCTGAAGGCCAGAGAGCCCCCAGAGGGGCAGGTGAGGCCAGCTGGGACATGCAAGGAGAGAGCTTGCTTATTCTAATGGACGCACATGCCCAGAAGGTACCGCCCTATGGGTTGGTATTCGGTTGCTGGGGGTTTTGGACTGGTTCCCCAGGGAGGAAGGCTGGAGGCACGAGGCAGTGGTGGCCTAGCGGTTAAGGAAGCGGCCCCGTAATCAGAAGGTTGCCGATTCGAATCCCGATCAGTCAAGGTGCCACTGAGGTGCCACTGAGTAAAGCACTGTACCCACACACTGCTCCCCGGGCGCCTGTCATGGCTGCCCACTGCTCACTCAGGGTGATGGGTTAAATGCAGAGGACAAATTTCACTCTCTGCATCGTGTGCTGTGTATCACATGTGACAATCACTTCACTTTACTTTACTTTAGCAGGAGGCATGCCCAAACGGCACCACCCTGAGTTCTGCAGGTTGCCTCAGGGGCTGAAGACGTCGCCATGCCAGAGGGAGGCAGGGATGTGGGATGCCCCTGCCTGCCCCACTGCCACCGCAGGTGTTTCTGCCTGGGCTCAGCAGACTCAGCCCTTGGAGGGGGGCTCTGTTCAGGCTGGGCGCTGCTTAGCACGCTTCCAGCAGTCATCAGCCACCAAGTATCCATATTAATGTTGTGACAGAACACTCAGTTCTTTCAGCTTCTACCTTGTGCCTGGACACGTTCGTGCAGTATTTGTTGCAATAAACAGCATTACCAGAAAAAAAACTATGGTTTGCAGCCATCTGGATCCATGGAAGAACTTAACCAGATAAGGACCACATGACAGGCTAATGTTAGCAATCACATTTTCACACCAGGACAAATATTTTTTTCCAGACAATATTTTGATACATGAATCATTAAAGTGATTTTTCTGGCTTGACCAAAACAGAGTGTGGCAATATTTTTTTTTAACTTTTACTAACCACTGTTTCTAGCTTTTGCAGTTCCCTTCCCTGCAGCAGTGCCACTGTGTGTTTACACACCGGCAACACCTGTGGCTCTGAACGTTGACTGCAGCCAAAGAAAATCTCAGAATCTCTCTTGCTCGTGAGCTCTATGACAAATGGTCCTTCAGACACAAGGATCTCTTTGGACACAGTCCCTGGAGGTCCTTTATTGATCAATGGCCAGTATGGGGTCAGTTTCATTGTGTGTGTGTGTGTGTGTGTGTATTCCTAAGTGAACAGATTTCCTATAACTTATACTCATTCAGTCAAATAGGTGTTTTAATTGTGGGCTGAATAGATGTGAAGAGTATTGACAGGTCTGCATTTCCCCAGGAGCTTTAAATCGCTTAAAAAGTCTTTGACAGTAATGTCTTCTTCCCTCCATCATGTGACAGTCTCACCTCACCAGTCATCAGTCTTTCGGCCACTCAGTAGTCAGGGTAACTCATTTAAAACACAAATTCAAATTTCTCACTTTTGCTTTTCCACAAGGCTGCCCAGCATCTCATTTCAGAACAAACATAAAATGTGTTATTTACACATTACACTTCATTACATTACACCATTTAATTATCAACATAGTGTTTACGTCATATGTAATATTCTAGCTACAATGAGAAAAAAAGTGGAGCACAATAATGATACAGCTATTATGATATGGCTGATGGATAATCCCTCTTTAAATGTTCCTACAAAACACTTTCAACACAAATGAATAAAGAAATTCAATCTTTAGCATCTTTAGAGAACAGAGAAGAAACAGTAAAAGGCTGACAACAGCAGGAAACACGTTCAAATGGGAGGACATGTAAAGAAAATTGACTGGTTATAAGGAAGAAAGGATGAACGCTTTGATTTTCTTTGCTCTGCTTGGGTAGAGTTGGAGCTGTAAGCCATGTGAAGAAAACCCCAGATGCCCAGTAACCTTGACAACTCAGACAACAGCACCACAAAACCCTGTTGCCTCGGAAACATTTTTTTATTTATTCTTGCTTTGAATGGTCAGTCAACTTAGACCATTAAAAAAATTAACCTCTGAGGAGGTTCAGCAATGCCTCTTTGTCTGCACAGAGCAAAGAAATATATATTTAATAATGTTAAATATATCATGAGAGATGATGCAGGGTACCATGCATAATTTACTTCACTATTGTAAGCAACCTTGACAGACAGATGCTGAAGTGAGTTCAAGAACAGTCATTATAAGGCGTGTAAAAACAAAACTTGAGAACATTTGGAGATAATTACACAGTCATGCCATGAAGACCAGGAAGTGTGTGTGTGTATGTTTTAAAGAGTACTGTCATGGTTCTATTTAAAAAGAAATTCTCCACATTCTTTTATAAGCTCTCTTGTCTGTATTGTACCTGAGCACTTCTCAAGCCTAAAGCAACCAAAGGCACCTCACAGTGGCATGACTGACTTTCTGATTCTGCTGCTGCTTATATTGTATAGTCAAATGTTCTGCATTTGCATACACTTTTGATCTCACGTTATTACAATTAAAAAACACTAAAATATTTGTGACCTAAACTATTAATATTGTTGTTGATGATGTTTCACGTTTTGAAAACATGTACAACCTTGGATCACCTTCTTAAATTTACATTTACATTTACAGCATTTATCAGATGCCTTTATCCAGAGCGACTTACAATCAGTAGTTGCAGGGACAGTCCCCCTGGTTAAGTGTCTTGCTCAGGGACACAATGGTAGTAAGCGTGGTTTGAACCTGGGTATTCTGGTTCATAGGCGAGTGTGTTACCCACTAGGCTACCACCACCCCTTCTATTCAGGACTCTTGCTTTATATTCAGAAAATACAAGATTAAAGGAATCACATCTGTTAAAATGGTTTAAAAGGGTAAGCAGTTTTATTGTTTTGAAAAATGAAAGTGGTGAAAAAAGTGAAACATTTCCTTCATTGAAGAAAATTATATTTTAATATAGACAAATATTGAATATTTTTGGTATTCACTCTAATTTCTTGTGTAGAACCATAATTGTCTGCCTTCTGATGTGCCCCAGATTCATATTGATGAAAGGGTATGAGACTCTGCAACACTCTAATTGCAAGGCCAACAGATCTCTAACATTTCTACCAGAGCGTAGGTCATTTAAAAACACTTTTAAAAATGCAAATCACTGCCATGTAAAAATACTAAAACTACTCATTCACAAATAAAACAATAAATTCATGCATAACTGCATGTAAATTGTAAAAGAGTGCATTGAAGAAAAGTGATAAATCAATAGCTTCTTACAAAATGCCAGGTCAAATATCCTGTCCATTGAAAGATCCTGTCCAATTTGTGATTGGTTTGTCTAAAGAATTATAGAAATATAGTGGCCTAAAATCTCGGCTGTTCTTGCTTTGTATGACAGATCCAGGTATTGATCTGGCTTCAATATTTGCAGGGTTGAGTGACAAACACTAAAAGCAACCTGTCCTGCTTTTCCACTTCTCAATTAACACCTACTCTCTGACCCTCCGAGGCATCAAGTCCACTCTCACAGCACAGTTGTGAGATGTCTACCAATTAGCTCCCTGACAATCCAGGGTATCCCAGCACTGACCAGAAAAGAATGAGTTCCCCTTGCTGACCTTTGGTTCCTATCAAGGTTTGATCCTTTTTCTTGTTAATGTGAGACCATTTGTGCCAATTTACGCCGTAAAAAAAATGTACAAAGGAATATGTACTTTACTTTACTTATCAGATGCTTTTGAGTTTACAAAACTAAGAGCCCTGATAAGGCCTAACTTATCAGAAAAAGAACATGCTCGGAAATTGTTAAGTCCAATACGAAGAAGAATCTATTTATTATTTATTTTGTTCATTGTGTGTGCATGTGCTTGTGTAAATGTTAGATTCGTCTGAAATACTTTTTGAACAAGTGGGTTTTCAACTGCTTATTAAAGGTGTTAGTAGTCTCGGCTAGTGGAATAGAGCAGGGCAAGTGGTTCCACCAGCCAGGGACAACAAAATGTAATGATTTATTGATTACTCATGCTTGGCTCACACTCTATACTCTCTTGATTGCTCTTCCTTTGTTTCTATGTGTGCATATCTTAGGATGCATAGTTCATGAAATTACCATAGAGTTTGCACAAGTATCGTTTTTTTCATCTTCATTTACTGCAATGAGGAAACATGTCTGGAGACTAAAGCAATTTCTGCTAATTACAGAAAAAATGAACGCCATTTAATTTCCAATTTTTAGCTTAAAGTTTCCAATGCTTATGACAAACCTGTCACATTTTAGCTTTGTTTGTACAGGAAAGGAAGTTTTTTTTTATTATTGATGTTATTTATAAAAATTAATCTGTTCTTAATTAAATAGGCATTTCAAGATTTTCTCTATGGAACCATATTAACAAATCTATTCACATGGATGGCATGCCAATTTTGTCCATGAGGTAAAAACATCTGTCTCAATCTTGGATTTTTTCTCTGTCATAGATCAGCAAAATCAATCAGTATTACAGATAAAAATGTGGGGATTACGTTTTCCAAAAAGAGGGATTATTTTGCATTCTGATTTAAAATGGAGGGATTTGAGCTGGTTTGCCTTTCATGCAAAAGACCTTGTGAAGATGATGATTGAAACTGGTAAGACAGTGTCACAGTAAAACTAGTCTTGTACCACCATGAGTTGAAAGTTTACTCTGGGAGGAGAAAGACATCACTTCAAAACCACCACAAAAAATATAGACAACAGCTTGCAACTGCAAATCAGCTCCTCCCAAGCCATCATGTTGAAGCACAGTTCTCTAAGCACTTCAGTTCAATTGCCTCATGCATTAAGCCCACAGAAGGTGATATGAAAATTGAATAAAAGAGTGATTAATTTTAAAGGGCATATAAACCAGTGTGAAATATTTAAATGAAGCTCGTTGAGTTCACTAAGCTCTGTCGGAACTGCTAAATTCAAAAAGCTACTGCATGGAACCTTTCATAAAATCTTCTATTTCAGGCAACAAATCTGTAAACCTCAGAAGTTTTGCTTAGTCATCTAACATCTGCGTACAGCAGCAGTTCTGTTGCTGCTGCACCTGCCTCCGTTATATGAACATGGTATTGCGTTCTCTGTAGACTCTGGGACTGAACAGAACACACAATGTTCATGGGAACATCCACTTATTTCTTTAATGCTTACCTTTTTTTTGCCACACAATGCTGGCTGGTGAATTATACAATGGATTAGAGCAGTAAATCTAACTTTTAGGTCAGATTAATGCTCTACAATGGATGTCTGGAAATGTTTTGCACAATACAATGAGCCAACAATACAAACAAGCCAACTCAGTGACACCTCAGTGGCATCTCTGCAGTTCAGGATTCAAACCGGCACCCTTATGGGTTCGCTTCCTTACCCGCTAGGCCACCACTGCCCACACACTGTCATAATCAGTAGATGTACTATTTTTTTAGGATCAAATTTTTTAACAAAACTATGACTAATGCAGCAGCACGACTGGTTTTTAACGTTCCCAAATTCTCTCACACCACCCCACTGCTACGCTCCCTCCACTGGCTCCAAGTAGCTGCCCGCATCCCATTCAAACTACTGATGCCGGCCTACAAAGCCACAAAGGGGTAGCACTATCCTACCTCTAAGCCCTTATTCTGCCTTGTACTGCACCTCGCATTCTCCAGTACTGATCACTCTTTTAGTTGGCTTTAAGATGCACAGCAAAGCAATGAATACCAACTTATTATCTTTACTATGTTGACCAAATAAAGGTTGTGCAGTTCATTCCACATGCAGGCCTTGTAACTAAGGTAATAATAATTGCTGAGAGTCTCAGCTGTGGGTCACACATCCTAAACGTCTTAATAACTTATATTGATTTGTTTGAAGGAAGCAGACAGCGATCAAATTTACTCCAGCTTCAGTGTGCATGCTCGGGAAGTTTTATTTAAGGTTTTAATTGATTTTACTTTGACCCTGCTTGATTTATCATACATTGATCAAAATTGACCTGCACAATTCAATTTAGAAATGCCATGACATTAAGTTCCTTGCCCTCTCTATGTTTTCCTCTCAGAGTGTTTTAATTAGTGGCCTAAAATCAATACTCAGCCCAGAATAATTAGTCTCTATGGTTAATTATTTTAATTGGTTCAGAGGAAAAAACAAAACCACCACATTAGTGTTTTTAAATAAAGAGAGAAAGAGATATTACCTCATTTGTTGTCATGATAATATAGTGTCTATTGCAATGACTCACATAAACTTAAACTGGTACACCCTCTGAGGTATAGTTTTTGTGGGTGTTGCCTTTTGCCTAAACATATTAGTCACATACAGATAATCAATAAACATTTACTGGATTTTGCAGATGCCCTTTCCAGAATCAGATAAGTTTAGTTTTAAGTTTCTCTCTGAAAACCTTCTCATCCTTGTTCATTTAGGCTAGATATACTAAGCTGTTAAATGTCTAGACAAAAACCATACATAATTCAACTAAGCTTGTTTTTAGATGATATTTAAGGAAATGTCAGCTGACAGATCCAGCTGTTTGGATAAGTTTATTAAGTTTGGGAAGTTAATTAATAAAAGTAAACAGATATGAGTCTAGATGTGTGTTCTTTGTTGGTAGAAATTGGAAGATCAGTTGGAGAGGTCAGATGTCACAGACCTGCCAGTAGCTGGTACTCTAGTCGTGATGGTCATCGGTAAACTGGCCAGTGAGGTTACATATTAAGCCTTTAATTACATTAGTTACCCAAACCAAGTAATATGGTCTAACTTTGTGTCTGCCCTTGATGAATGTAGTTGTTGTGCAAGCTATGCTTTCTTTATACCGCACACATTAGGCCTCTCTCCAAAATGTCATTAATTTCATCATTATGCCTTGTAAGAGCATCCCCTTACTGTCTTAGACTCTCCACCCTAGGAGGCAGGTCCTTCCGTGTTATTGCCTTGTGGCTCTGGAACTAATACTTTGGTTCTTTGGTTCATCCCTCACAAGATTGAGAAATTCAGTTACAGCTAAGCATGCCAGGGAGTCTTTAAAAATTGGAACATACAGTATATGGTAAATAGATTTTAGACATGCTAAGAAAGGATCACGATGTTTAAAGTGAGGCCTTCTTTCAACAACAACAACATTTATTTCTTATATAGCCCAAAATCACATACAGTATGTCTCAATGGGCTTGTCAAATAACACCGTACTGTCAGCTCTTTTGGCCAGGTCTGAAGATAAAGGACCTGCAGTCAACAATTCTTCATTCTGCTCTGTGTGAAAGTCTATGGCCCAAGAAAGTGTTTCACTGTGTGTATTAAAAGCTATTTATGAGTGATATTTATTATAACATGCTCGTCTGATATTTCTGACCAATACCCAAGATTCAACTGAATTTAGTTATATAGGGGGTTTTCTCCCACCTCCCAAATGCATGCATTTATGGATTTGCCATAGGTTTGAGTGTATTTGTGCCTTTTGTTGTGCTTGTGTCCCACCCTAAGAGATTTGCTCACAAATGGGTGACCCAGATCAAGATTGAACAGTCTTGGATATTGCATGCGTGATTAGTATTTATTATTGTCATGATCTGGTCCGGCAGGGGATACTCTGGATCAGACCAGAGTTTCATGTTCGTACTGTGCTAATTATGTTTCCTGATTGTTTTGATTGCATGTTCTTGTCTGTTTGCCGTGGGGTCATTGTTACTTGATGTCTTCCCTGCCCTGTTCACCGTGTACTAAACCCCCATTTCGCGACATCTTGCGTCGTGTCCTTCTTCCTCGCCATGTCCAGCCAGCATGACCATTGTATATTATTTGTTTTTTAAAACATGTCTCAGCAGGTTAAAGAGAACACACACGCCACATTGCTTCTTGAAAGACTTTTTCAATATAGTCTTCTTGTCTGATTTAGTGTAGATGGCAGGGATTTTTTCGAGGCCAAGCTTAAAATGCGCATGAGTTCCACTTCAAGTCTTAATTGTTTTAACATATCAAATGCTTTTTCCCTTTATATGAGGAGCTTTCTAGGAACACAATTTCCTAGAAGGCCATTTCCTAGAAGGCCACATTCATGACAAGATGATAAATCATCCAATCCAATCTAGTCACTCTATATAACCACACTGGACCAAAATGCTGTACATAAAATAAATAAAAGACTAATTCACTTGTGTATTAAAAAAACTTACACGTTATTAAAGGGCAAGAAGAAAAAATGAATAGCGCTGCCTAATTTGCAAATGCAGATCATTCCTGTCACGTAGTGGGGAGGAGACAGGATTCAGAGCGCGTGTCCGTGAAGACGAGAAACCCCAGTTGCGGAGCGACGCAGGTGAGTCCCCACCGTAGAGACAGCAACACCCACGGATGTGGACGCTCGCGTAAGTAAAACAGTAGATGGGAAGGCAGGATCAGGTAGAGAGAAAAGTAATCATCCAAATAAGTATCTAGTGATTTTATAATCAAACAGTTACTAAGACATAAAATAAAAAAAAACAGTTATTAAGACATAAAAATATATAGAAATATGTGAATTATGGTATTTCCTAATTAGATAAGATAAGAAAAACCTTTACATATCCCAAAGAAAATTATTTTGTTCAATGCGAAAAAATGCTCAATAAGGAGAAATTTGAACAGAACTGTTGTGCAATTGTAAAAACTATGGAAAATCCAACGATGATGGGAGTTTCTAAATTATTAACACAGGTAGATTACTGTTACAGTTACATAAGTAAAAATGATACCAATGTTACAAATAAACCCAAATTAAAAGTAAACAGAAAGAGACGGGAGAGGCAGCCTGGCCCTGGAGAAACATGGGGAGAGAGAAAGGCCCAGAAGCTGGGGGATCTAAGTGGGGATGAGCCCCCGATGGAGAAGGAAAAGAAGAGATTGCAGCCCATGAGAGAAACTCTTTTATACTTAGTGTTTGACTCCCAAAAAGGTTGCCACAGACCAATCAGATTGTAAACATCTTCATCCACCCCCAACAAGGCCTGGCACCCCTGTCGTGGCACCTCAGGCAATTTGCTGGCCTGTGTAACTGCACAGCCTCATGAGAAAGCAGGCATTAATACTGATCCAGAAAAGATCAGCTACAGAATGAGGAAGAGTTGTACAGTCTTATTGCCATGTGTAAGAAGGATTTCCTGTGGCGCTAAGTTCTGCATTTAAAAGGCGATGACGAGTGCTCTGATGGTAGAGAGGCATGCATGGGGTGAGGGGGGTTGTTCATGATACCGAGAAGCTTTTTTAGCATTCTCTTCTCGCACACCTCTGTCTGGCTTTCACCTCTGTCTGGCTTTCTTGTCTCCAGATTTTTTGATCAGCCTGTTGGTATCAGCTGTCTCCACCTCACTGCCCCAGCTGCAGAGAACACCACACGCTCTACTACAGAGTGTTAGAACATGGTCAGCATTTTCCTACACACATTGAAAGGTCTGGGACACCTCAGTAGGAAAAAACAACAAGGTCCTTTCCTGAAGACAGTGTTGGTATTATTGGACCAGTCCAGTTTACTGTTAATGTGAACCCCCAGCTACTGGTATTCTTGAAATACCTCCATATCAGCTCTTCTGATTGTGACAGGGGTGGGAGGAGGGGCCTGCTTCCTAAAGTCCACAATCAGTTCCCTTGTCCTTGTGATGTTTAGCTGTAGGTGGTTCAGCTCACAACACTCAACAAAGCTGCCCACCAGCCCACCAGACTCCTGTGTTCAGCCTCCTGCCCATCCCTAATACAGGCCATAATGGCAGAGTCATTTGAGAACTTCTACAGGTGACACCACTGAGACCTGCACCTGATCTCTGACATATTATCATTATTATTATTATTATAACAATATGTCTGTGAAGACTCTCAGTCATCCAGGTGAATTTTGTCTGAAAGTTGAGTCATGGCAACTGGACTTTCTTTCTTTAAGGTAGAGACAAAGAAGTTCTGTGGATGCAAAATGAAACGTCTCTACCTTAAGAAAGAAAGTCCAGTTACCATGACTCAAATTTCAGACAACAACAATAATAATAATAATAATAATAATAATGTATTAACGTACAATTTGTAGCAATTACTAAAGTAAATCTGAGCATACAAACTAAGTAATAACCATATAAAAAAAAGTAATGAGTGGAGTGTGGCACAGGTACGAGTTAAGTTTCTTATTCTGATAAGAGGAGTGTATTTAGTGAACAACAGTAGAGAGAGGTGATCCGACAGTCCTTCGTGGGAGATGGGAGTGGCATGGTTAATAATGTTGTTTCCTGTGGTAGGGCAAGTGACATGTTTGATGAAAGTACAATACAAGTGTTACACCTTGCAGTTCTTTTATTGCCATTTTAACATTAGCATCCAGAGGAATGTAGACATATTCCATATCAATGATCCTCCTGGCTGTACACCACATGTACTTTTTTATGTTGTCCCATGTAGTTTTGTCAGTGATCATTCAGCTCAGCAGCATTATCTTTTATGTTATAGTCCTTAATATGTTTGGGTGAAGAGATCCAGGGTTCAAGTTCCTCAAGACTGAATACTCTTTAAATCCACTGCAATTTAGTCTAAGGCTAATCTGGCAATTCAGCTAAAACTGAATTGAAAACAGAGAAAAAGCACCAGGGAGCATTTGGCCATAACTGTATTCATCCGCACGTACAGATAACATTTTCTTCTTTTTTCCCATTGGGGGTCACAACAGCAGGTAGTTGTCGGTAAAAAAGGTTTTATGCTGAATGCCCTTCCTGATGCACCCCCTCCCCTTTTACTTGCACCAAGAAATACAGTGTCAGGTGCATCCCCAGTGACTGGGATCAGTTGCAGATTCTATGAGATTTCAAAATGATAAAGAATGAAGTATAAAGCCGCAGTGACCTTCAAACAAATAAATGAGTGAAAAAGCAAATCCATGAAATGGCTTCAGTTCTTTTTGAAAGACATAATGAGATCCTACAGCATGCTGTTCAATGCTTTTAACTCCGATTTCATAAAGTCTTACATTCCACGGGTGTACAAGTACACTTCTGGAAACAGAAAAATGTGTTATACTTGTGTTCCCTTATCTGCCTTAATTTAATTTTGTCAAAGCGAATTAATCTATTCTAGTTTTATTTATTTATTTGTTTTGCATCTTCTTCTGAGAAATCTTCTAAGAAATCTTCTTGGAAATCGGTAATATGATGCTTGACTGCTGCAGGCCTGGGAGACAAGATTGAGACAGCCAGGAATAATTATAGACTTGGCCAAATGTCCAGATGGTGACAAAAATAAATAATTTAACAAATAAATACATATTTAAGGGAGGGAGCGTATAGTGTTTGTTCATCAGCACTCTGTGTCACAGCAAAGATTTTAGATAGTTCTTGCCTCTCTGTTCACTGCTTTGGGTGAGTGTCCCACAGTTTGGTCTGTAGATTCAAACACTGTTCTGTTATCTGCTGCAAACACAGACAGATGCATCTCTCCACACTGGAAATTACAATAGAGGGTATGGTGTTTCGTCGGTTATGCATTTAGGCTGCACTCGGGGGTTGCTGAGAATGACTGTGAATGTTATTGACCTGGCCTCCACATCTCTGCAGAATACTTAATTCAGTCAGTGTCCTTGAGAGGTCTCTATGGACACAGGAATACAGCAGGTATCTGACTGACTGATTACACAATCAGTAACTGATGATGATTTTTTTCACTGTGTTGTGAGAGTGAAAATGAATGTCATTGGAACTGGAATCCTTCGCCGGTCAGTGAACAGAACACACACACCACATACACAAAAAAAAAAAAAAAAAACGGATGTTTTAAGCACGTATGATGCATTAAAAAAGAAAACATGTAAGTGTCCACTAGCTTTTTAGACATATAAACAAACATAAGGCTAATAGGATGCTGGACCAGGCGTGTGTACTTTCATCAACATGTTCTATTTTCTGATTCTCTTGAGACCCCAACTTAAATGCTGTGACAGACCTGGTTACCTCACATCACAATGATTCCTGGCTTTAGAGGGATGACTTGCGAGCAGAGGTTAACTGAGCTGAATCTGTTTAGCCATGGGTTAAGTGTCAAGAAATGTAATATTCCTATTATTCCACTTTAGCTTTGAGAAATACTTTCACAGTTCCAGATCAAGCTGCAGTTAATGCTGCTAATTAGTGAAAGTAAATGGATTTTCATTGTAAAACACTGCAGCACAGCACACAGTGGTTTAATTCAACCAAAGTCTCATAAATATCTAAATACATTAAATGGTCATTTTACCTATGATATCTGTAACATAAAATAGGCATTGAAGCTGAACAAGAAAAATCAATAAATGAATGCATGCATTCGTACACAGGACCAGGGAATGTGTCTGATTGAATCTTTCTGTGATTGCATGAAGAAGACAGCTGATCAGATTAGAACAAGAGACATAGCAGTTTTAAAAGAATGACATACCGCTATTTATACAGCAATTTGAGCAAAGACAAGTGGACACAACATCTATCTGTACATCCATTCAAGCTCATTTATCTGGGTCAGGAAGCTGGAAGCTTGTGGAAGCTGGGGCCTGAATCTCTACCAGCAACTTTGTGGCACAATTCAAGAACAGGGTGCCAGATCATTACACGGTAGAGTTATTATACATTGATTCGAAAAAGGCATATAAAACTTCTGAGAAAAACATCGACTGAAGGTTCTTAGTAGAGTCTTTGCAGTTGTGAACTCAACACAGCCAAATCTTTCTAAAAGGCCATGCTGGCATCAAAACACAATTGAAAATGGCCTGGACACTAATGGCCATTAAGTTAGCACGCTAATGGACTAGGAGCTATTGCTCAGTAATGGCTGGTCTCCCTGGTTACTATGTGTTGCGGCTGCAGTTGTTTTCAAGGACCGCTTATGTTGAGCTGCAGACTGGGAGAAGGAGAAAGCGCCGTCATGCTTCTTTCCATATTCACTATTTCCCGCTCTTTAACACTGTGGGTCTGTACTGGCCACTTATGGATTTCCCTGGCCACTTATGAATTGTCCCTAACTCTGTCCAAAGGCATAAAACAGTTTGCACAATCGTGTAGAAATTAGCATAAACCCAATAATACTAACAATAACAACAACAATAACAAAAAACAACAACCATAATCATACATCCATCTGCACCAGTTATATAGAAATATAGAACAGAGACAAATGTGTTCTTATTTCGGCTCATTTTGATAGACATTATGTCAAGATTTGATCATCATAAAAATGTAAATATTATATTAACAACAAATTAATGTAACATTAATATGTGTGAATTATTGTACTGTGAATTATTCATAATACACGCAATGACTGAAATCAACAAAATTAATTTGCAAGCAGCTTGCATGGTTTGATGATGACAGGGATTTGAATAAGAATCGATGAAGTCTTCCACATGATCTGCTGAGCTTGTGCTTATTAAATGCCTGCAAATGACTGCTCGAAAAAAAACAGCATTTCTATCCACTGATCAACCATGTCCAGAATAAATGATATCCTGACACTTCTGTTCTGACTTCTGTTCTGTTCACAAACTTTGTCGTAAGACAGCATTTGAACCTTTGAACATTTGAACCCGTCATACCCCCTTGTCCAGGAGACCCAGCCAGCATTCATCAGATCTCTGCTTGCATCCCAGTAACACCTATCCACAGGCTCACCTTCTTTTCCCAAATCCTGTCTTCTATTAATGTTTAAATTAGTTCCACATTACTCCCAGCAGCCCTCCTTCATTGGTTTGCAGGTGGCCTGCCAGCTTTGGCTTCTGCGTTGCTCCACCACCTCATGGCAATTAGCAGGTTTGCTGTAAGAGCTCTTCTTAGGACACAGTCTACTTCCACACTGCTCATAGAGTTTCGGATGATCAGATCTGGACAGAGTGTGGGGGTTCATCTGGGGGTGTGGACAGTCACCATGGTCTTCTCCATTATTGAAAAGAAAATCATCCTCCTGTGGTGGTGTTTATTAGACTGACACTATCAGGGCTTTGGCAGGAAGGTGTTTCACTTTTGGACAAGGTGTGAAGGCTTGCCACACAATCACACATACATAGATGATTAGAAAATATTAAATGTTTGAATTTAATCATTTAGAATACTTTCATCTTGTCTCATTTCGTCCTCCCAATTAATTCAACATGCGATTTGAGGTCTGCTCCTGCTGTGAACAAAAAGTCTCCTGTAACTTGACTTCATCTGAAATTAATGTTTTGATTTGCTAATGCATTTCATGTATATTCATCACACATATTCAGAAGTTCTCGGTGGCCTAGTTAAACAAAATTGAATTTACACTTGTGGCGATGAGAGAGATTGAGCGATGAAACATGGCCACAGAAAAGTCTGAGGGAGTGAAAAACAAGTTCCTAAAATGGGGAAAAACTGGAAATAGTTTAGAAAGAGGAGCTCGGAACATTAATGCAGGTGGGGCTTAAAAATCCCCCCCCCACACACTCAACATGAATATTTCTGGCGCGCCAGAGTCTAGGAAGCGCATCAAAGGCATATGAAGTAAACAGAAGATGTGACACATGGCACATGTCCCCTTCCCATCCCTTTCCCCCATTCACATATACTTTATGAGTTTGCTCGACATGTACAACATTTCCTTAGGCCAATGCTTGCCATCAAAAAATTTCACCGGTCGCTGTGAAGGCAAGAAGCTTACAATTTTTCAGACTCCAAGGTCTTCAGAGGTTCTTGAATGATGCAGAAGGGAGCGGATTATAATTCTCATGTGTTATAATTGAATTTTATGCAGACATAAGCTGAAGAAAAAACATATAAATATACACATAATTCTGTTATATTGTATTTAGGGTGAATTATTTTGATTGTCAACTAAAACAGCAATTTTTGTTTTACTACTGAACATTTTATGCATACTTTCATTTGCATGTAGCGTAGCTTCAGAACAAGTCTTCTAGAAAGCTAGTATTGCAAGGACAAGAGAGGTCGTCCTTGATTCCCTCAAATGCAGAGAATAATTTTCCTGAAGTTGATTTCAGGACACCTGGAGAGAGGTTCTCTCTGCCAAGTGAGACTCTGTAGGTAGTACAAATATTGCATTATGAATATAATAACCAAGAACCATAAGATTTCTTTCTCCAGAATCCAACAATTGATTTATTATTTTTTTTCAATTCAGACATCAGAATTATGGAAATGGTAGGACTCATTTGACCAGATGCAATGCTCATCAACAGGGAGATGTGGCTTGTACGCTCCATTATACATTAAATCACCCATGTTTACCTAGACAGAAGAAAAGGGTGTTTTACGTAAAGGGTCGTTCTTGTTAAAATGCTTCTAAAATGTATCTTCAGCTGATGTAAAAAGGATTTGATTCCCCAACACCAAAATCTAGACAATGGTGTCATATGTGTTGTTTTTGTCAACAACATTTTTCACATATCTAGGTCAATTAACCTTTATGACAGAAATAAGATGTATAAATAAGAATATATAACTATATTTATATGACTATAACAAAATATATCATATAATGTTGTTGACAAATACTAAATGTGGCTTACAAAATAAAAAATATGCTTAAATGTCTATTCAATTCTGAAAATGAGATGAGACATTATTGCCTCTCGTTTAATCGCGATTATTATTATTATTATGTAGTATTTCTGTTTCCCGTGTCTTCCATCCAGTCACACAGATGACATCACTTCCTCAGTCCACATTTATGACATTATTTGCATTTCAGAATACTTGTGGTGGGCTATCAGGTGGCTGTGACCTTTGGACAGACTTTCTTTAAAATGAAGTGAAAAAGAGGACAGATCATTCTGACTAAAATAAGACTAAACTGCTTTTAGTTGACTGATTCGTGACTAGACTAAAATGATTGTGGACATTGACTAAGATTAATAAAACTAAATTGACAGCTTGACACAAAGACTAGACTAAAACTGTAATTAAGTCAGGCCACCAAAAACAACTCTAGTCATATTGTTCCCGTTTTATGTTTAAAAAACTGGTAACCTGTGAACTTCATAGTGGATTTTAATTATTTTTTATTGCTTTTTTATTAAAGTTTTAAATAGGACAGTGACAGGTTATATTTGTGACTTCATACATACTATTAAATGTTGAAATCTGGTATTTAAAAAAATACATACAGCTTTATTATGTTTACTTTGCTTTAGTCTAAAATTTGTGATGTTAAATTGCATTCTGAGTTCAGCTTTCTTTGTTCCATGAAATGTAGCATGCAAATGATGTTGCGGTGCTGTCTGCAGCTCTGCTTTTGTATTTCAAGGGGTTAAGTAAGCTGGAAACTGTCTCAGACTGTCTCAGACCTGCATCCGGAACATTCCACAGCCCCAACTTTGTTATTTAAAGATCCCTGGGGAAATTGTCTCAGATCTATAGCTGCACTTTTCTTTCTTTTTTTTTTTTACAGTGAGGCTGTGGTACTGATTCAGTCAAGGACAAAGCAGCTATACGCCAGCTTCCACTTATCTCCTACAACAAAAAGCAGGCTATTAAAATGCCACCACTGTGCTGTACAGGAGGCCAGTGCTGGCTGCAGAAGAATGAGGGTGAGAAAGCACCAAAGGAGCAATGCAGCAAAGCTTAAGGACATCTTCTCATAAATGCTTTGCTGGAATAAACACCACTTTGAAATATGAGAGATTACATCCCCATGCCATGCATGATACAATGAAGTTCTTCATTCATCTGAGAAAAACATTGTGTGTGACAATTTGCAACTGCTTTCCATTTCCATCTGTGGTACCTAATTGATTAAAACATCTTGAGGACAGATATTGCCATGCATTCTAGACTGACAGTAGGTGTGAATGTGTGAGTAAATGGTTTGTGAGCCCTGCAGTGTAAATTAAGTGGTTATAGAAAAAAGTCTGTTTATCTCTATAAACAAAATTGTAAAATATTATGTCAATTTCATAGTTCTTCAACCGTACAGTGTTTGGCTGTTGCTGATTTAATGACTCCCTTTCTTGGCTCTGCTTCCTTTGTTTTGCTATGTGCATGGAGAATCATGGATAATTTAGCTGTTGAGCCAAACACAACAGCACCACTGTGTTTTAATCATGGTTTTATGTGAAACGAGAAAGCAGAGTCTAATAACTTGGATGAAAGCGATTGGTTGAATTTGGGAAAAAAAAAATTCCACACAATATGGCAGCCGCAGCTCTTTCCCGGCAATTGCAAAGGACCATGATCAGCTGTCTTTCCATTTTTAAGCATTTTATGTGATCTTCCTCATAAAATGTATATGTAGGCTTTTATTAAACTATAGTCATATTATAGTCATTATTATTTAATAGTCATGGTTTTAACAGACCTGGTCTGGATACTGTGCAGCCTTAGCAAAAAATAAAGGAATATTTATTTATTTATAAAGACTACACATACAAACCACTCAAGGATGTTTGCTGAAAATATTCTCTTCCCGCAATTACTTCAATGCCACACCAAGAACTCAGTCGGGCGAAGTTGCCTTCAGTACTGTCACTTTTGGGAAAAGAAGTAGCAGACCTTCAAGTCATGGTTGTGTGTGATGCTAAACTGAAGCCCCGGCTCGGCGATATCCATATATCACGCTTGCGCTCAATTGTGAATTATGAACACACTCCTTGGCAGTAGGCAGCATGGCTGTAACACTCGCACACTAATTGAACTCGAATGCCCTCCTGTGTGTACAGAGGAAGCAGACACTAACGATATTCGGAACGCCCCCATTCTGCTGCCAGACTACCGAGCGAATCACCATGTGCTAGAAAGGATCATTCTTATCCCTTAGAAAAATCATACTTGATGAGAACCATGTGTGGATTTAATTCAAAGTTCATTATGACTTACAAACTATCAGTGTCCAAACCGCAGAATGGCATATTGAGACCCAGTGTAAAAAAAAAAAAAACGCCAAAACTATCTTAATTGGAGAGGAATTTTGTGTGGCTTATTTGCATGTGTTTTAATTCATATAATCTGCATGATTATAAAATGATATCAAATTGTCTGATATCAAGGGCATAGAGGACTTCTGCACAGGAGTTCGTTTGGGCTCAATACATTTACTTGTGTATCTATCTATTTTTAACATATTTATTTATCAGTTTACTCATTGGATGCCCTCTAAACTGTTCAGGCCAATGCATGTCTTCAGCTGCCACGGAGCAGGCTTCATCAGTGTCACGTCACTGTCCTTGACATCTACTTGTACAGTCTTCTCGATAATGGAGGGACAGTGCTTTGTGTTTCTTTTTTTTTTTTTTTTTATTTCCTGCTTTCAGAGTTATGAAAGCTACCTGTCAGATCTGATCAGTTTCATACCTGCCTGCACATGCCGGAGCGAGTGCTTTTTGCGGTCGCACCTCTGCTGGGCCTGCAGAAATGGAGAAGTATACTGGGGAGTCAAGCATGACTTGAGTCCCAAAAAAAGAGTTTATTTTCTTTACATTTCAAGTAGTGAAATGTAAATAAATTGCATTGACTGGAATTTGTCATATTCTAAAGTGAATTGTCAGGCTGTGAAACAACCATGGTCACTGTATTTGAACTTGAAAACAGCACTGTTTATGGATATTGTATTCCAGCCCCTAATGTATCTTTCTGAATTCTGGTCTCTGCAGCCAACAGCTGGCAGAAGCCTGTTGCCATAAGTTTCCCAGGAACAATATGAGTAGTCAGAGCAAACTCTCAAGGACATTTATCTGCTTTCAGAGTGATTATGCTGCTAGGTCTCTGCTGATGGCTGTTTGATTAATCATCTGGATCAGAGCAAAATGTTTTCTATACCTGCTTCCTTACAGGCCTACTGTGTTTTCAGGCAACACCAAGGGCCCTCAGTCAGACACTTTATGTACAGTAAGATTATAGAGACTGAAAGAACTGTATGGGAATGTAAAAGAAAAGAAGAGACTTGCCTCTAAGCATTAAAGCTAAAGCAAGGACATTTAACAGTGTTTCCTAGCAACGATTAAAGAAAAACACACACACAATTTGTGCACTTGCGTGAAAAAATGAGGATCTGATGTGGATAATGTCATCTAATGGGGCACACAGAAATCCTTTAATCTCAATGTGAGGCAATGAAAACTCGGATCTATCTGGATGTGTCAGAGAGCGACCATGAGTCCAATCAAAGAACAGGTAATTGGTCTTTTGTCCATTGCATTTAAAGGAAGTAATTTTTCCCTCATTGGTTTATGCTTGTTAGTAATGATCTGGACCTGCAGACCCTTCATGCAGTCATGTAACATGTGAGGCAAAGTCATTTGAAAACCATTGATTGATGGGAAGTAAAAAAGAAATCCATTTTAATTGCTAGCTGAAAATCAGCATGCACATTACCTGTTTTATCCAACTGCCTGTTGTGATAGCAATCAGCTCGGATTGTTTGTTAAAGTATGCATTGTTGGTGGGATGTGGCTGCCTGCTGCTTAAATCTTTTCAGGCTTTAATAACTCTGACATCTGCAGGGAAGTTTAACATTCCTATCAGCATTAACATGTGAACATTTCTGTGTCTCAAATAAATGAATAAACATATTTAATCATTACATTTAATAAATAATGGTTTCTATTAAAAATACAGTGGGTTGCAAAAGTATTCGGCGCCACTTTTCCCCATTTTGTCACATTACAGCCACAAACATGAATCAATTTTTTTGGAATTCCACATGAAAGACCAATACAAAGTGGTGTACACTTGAGAAGGGGAACAAAAATCCTACAAGATTCCAAACATTTTTTAAATAAATAACTGAAAAAAGGGGTGTGCGTATTTATTCAGCCCCGTTTGGTCTGAGTGCAGTCAGTTGCCCATAGACATTGCCTGATGAGTGCTAATGACTAAATAGAATGCACCTGTGTGTAATGTCTGTGACGGCCTCAGAGGTTGTTTAAGAGAGTATAGGGAGCAACAACACCATGAAGTCCAAAGAACACACCAGACAGGTCAGGGATACAGTTATTGAGACATTTTAAGCAGACTTAGGCTACAAAAAGATTTCCCAAGCCTTGAACATCCCACGGAGCTGTCATGACCCGGTCCGGAAGGGGTTGCTCTGGTCTGGGATCCGGACTGGAGTTTCACGTTAGTCCAGTGTAATGTTCCCTAATCATTTTCACCTGTGTCTTATTGTATAAAGCTGCCCTATTTGTTTCTGTTCACCGTCGGGTCAAGGTTATTATAGTTAACGAAAACGAACGATAAAACTAAAACTAGAATTGAAAAAGCATTTTCGTTAACTGCACTGTAAAAAATGTCCGTAAATTTAACAGTAAAATACCGTATAAATGCTACAGGATACAACCGTATTCCTGAAAACATGGGATAACCGTAGAATTTACAGTGCAAAACCGTAATCAGTTTTACAGAGTAAGACCTTACATTTAACAGTTAAAAACATACGAAAATACGGTTTATTGCAGGAAAATTAACAATATACTGTATTATCCATTACAGAAAAGACATGAATTTCATGTTTTTTACATGTGCAAAAATGTGTTTTTGGAACATTCTTGTGTGAAACTCATGGCATCACATGTGAAAACCCATGAGATAACATGATGTTATTAAACCTGCTTGTGTTGATTTCAGTCAATGCTCTCTAAAAAATGTCATGAAGAAAAGCGTTTCAACATATTCATGCCTTGTAATCTGTACACATTGGAAATGTATAAGTAGTTACTTTACTTTACTTTACTTTATTTAGCAGACGCTTTTATCCAAAGCGACTTACAAGAGGAAGACACCAGCAATTCTCGTTCGATTTCAATAGATTTCTATAGTAGTTGTTATCATAAAATATTGTATTGTAGTGTTTTAAAGAACCACTCCTCTGGACTGGAAACGTTCTAAGGGTGTACTCACACTAGGCACGGTTGCCGAGTACGAGTCTGGCCTGCACTCACATATGCTTTCAGCACGCTTACGTCATTATGGTGGGCGGGGTTTCAGGAGAAACAGGAAGAGCGGCGCTCTCGCTGATCGCATTCGGTTGGCTAGATGGTTTGATGCCGTCGACAGCGTAATACCATTGGAATTTATCTTTTTCGTCTGCAGAGCTGCCAGATTTAAGGTGCATCCCACACCTTTAAATACTGTGCCTGCAGTATTTTAACCTTGTCTCGGCACTGTTCGGTGGTTCTTTGGTATCCCCGATGAAGAAGATAATCCCGTATTTTGCAAAACATATCGGAGTTTTTATGCGTTTTGTCCACCTGTTGTTGATGCTCTCATCTGCCCAAATTTCCAACAAACATTGCACCTTTCCCTTTCCCCGCCATGTTGGTTTTGGAACGTCGCAAAAACGTGACATCACGCGTACTGTTCCGTGCTTCAGCACGGTTAGCGCTCACACTTCATGCGAACCGCGCCCGGGCACGGCTCGGAGCTCTCACACTAGTCAAACGAGCCGCGCTTTGGTGGTCAAACGCACTCGGGCACGGTTCAAACTGCCTAGTGTGAGTACACCCTTGGTGTATGTGAAGAGCTCTCGTTTGAATTAAGTAAAGAAGTTATTTCTACAAGACGTTTCCTGCAAGCCGTCCTCCCTCTACACCCCGACATGACACATGCTTAAAGTACAAATCAGCCTTTAGTCAACATGCTAATAACCAGAAAAGATTGTAACTTTGTGCGCTATTCTTATGTTAAAATTGTGTGTTTTGATAGGTGTGTCCTGCCTGTGTCCAGTGTATTGTTTTGCTGTAATTAGCAGTGGTTTTACTTTTTAAGGGTGTGTGAAACGAAATCTGAAATTCTACGCTCTGTTTTGTCTCTGCTCTCAGGAATTAGTTGAAAGTATTTGAAAGATAACCGTTAAGCATCGTCCAATCATGATAAAATTGCGCCTTGGACAAAGAATTTGATTGGCTGAGCTCTCATTGGCGCGGAGCGTTTGCGTTTCAGCACGTCGGCAGTGGACAAGTGGCGAACGATTATTGCTTTAACTGAGCAGAACTACAAACTGGTGGGAATGTGAAGTAATATAAATGTGTCTGGGCAAATTGGTAAGTTGAATTAAATTGTTTGAAGAAGTGTGTGGTTTTAAACACGAGTAGCATGTACCCTGTTTGTGGCGCATTATTATATATCTTCGCAGCGCATGTAAAACTTAGTAAGATTTGCAAGCACGATGTGAAACAGCATTTAGGTTGTTAAGTTAAATGGACTCTTTTGTGCATTGCAGGGGACAATTTGGGGTCTCATAATATCGGTGGATTCACAGAAAATTTCAGTTTTTCTGAATATTTCTGCAGGTATTGCCGGATAACACGAACAGATTTTCAAACAGATCCAAATGCATGTGGACCTCAGCGCACTCTTACAGTCTGAAGAACAACAAAACGCTGAAGGTATAATATTTGACTCAATTTTTAATTCATTAAATTACTTCAATGTTTGTGTGCCTGGCCTGCCACCTTGTTTAGGCCATGACATTTTTGAGGGTATCCTTTCCTATGATTTAGGCCTTTACCTGAAGTACTTCATAAAGTAGAAAAAGTGGTTCACTTATTCAATTCTGAATAGACTCATTAAGAAATTTAAGTACAGTGGCTCTGATGCATTGAGTAAGCTATGTGCAGTAAACTCCAATGGAGTAAAGCTTTCTGGTCAGGCTATTCAGAACTGGAATTTTCTAAGACTTCTTCCTGTGATCATGTGTGACAAGGTGAAAGAGCCCACAGATGATGTTTGGCAGTTGACCCTTCAGCTAAAAGACATTGTGGAGCTCATTTGTGCACAGAAAATTTCATTGCCAGAGGTTGCGTACCTTGACGTTCTTATCCAAGAATATCTTGCTTGTAGATTTTCTTTCTTTCCAGGACATAGGTTAAAGCCTAAGCATCACTACTTGCGACATTACCCTGCACTGATTTTAAAGTTTGGTCCTTTGATCAGGTTGTGGACAATGCGCTTTGAAAGTAAGCACAGTTACTTTAAAAGATGTGCTAGGAACTTAAAGAATTTCAAAAACCTGTGCTCCACTCTCTCTGAAAGGCATCAAATGTACCAGGCCTATCTGTCAGAAGGGTCAATGTGTGATCTAAGTTTGAGGGAAATGCACTGCATTTTACCCAGAGCTGTATGGTGATTCTGTTAAAGATGCAATAAGGCAGATTGGATTTACAGAGAATACCAAAGTCCCAGCAGAAGTAATGTACAGGGGTACGTTATACAAAACATTTTTTGGTTAATTTATAATTTATGTGAATTATTATTTTGGTTGTTTTTCAGAAATGGGTGATTCAGAGCTAAACACTTTAAACATCAGCAATGCCATTGATGCTGTATTACCTGAACTCTCAATCGCAACTAAAAAATCTCTTGAGGACACCTTAAAGTCACTTGGAGTGGAGTCCCCAGAAGATTCAAGCCAGGAAATTTATTTCTGTTCTAAAGGAGACCAGTAAGTCCAAGTATTTGTTTCCATTACAAAAAAGGGATGGTTTAATATTAAAATGAAAATTCTGATTGTTCCAAAATGTGTATACATTTCTTTTTCTGCTAAACACAAAGGAAGATATTTGGAAGAATGTCAGTAACCAAGCAGATCTCATTCCCATTTACTGCCTGTTTGGTTACTGGCTTTCTTACAAATATCTTCCTTTGTGTTTAGCAGAACAAATAAATGCATACACGTTTGGAACAATCTGGGAGTGAGAAAGGATGACAGAATTTTCATTTTTGGGTGAACTATCCCTGTAATGGTCAGACATAATTATTACTTTTGTTACCTAAAAGTAGCAGTTTTGTTTTTTTGTTGTTATTTTTGGTTATTTGTTCTGTTTAATACATTTTATTTTAACAGTGAGGCAAAATATTAGTATGTCCGTTAAAGTAACTGTACAACTGTAAAAAGTTTGTCTGTAATTTACTTACTATCTTGTCATTCTAAATGAACACCTGGTTTTGAATAACAACAGGGCAACAAACTATTCCTGGTCCAACTAAGTACGTACCTATGTCTTTTTTTTTTTTTTTTACAGCACAAATTTCTGAAAGAGGAAGTGAAGGTTCTCATGAAATCTACATACTAGAGTCAACGAAAAGATATCAACAAAGGAACAGACATGAAAACCCTTACTGAAGAGTGGCCATTTTTGTTTCAGGAAAGTGGAACTGAAGTGCACTTTAAAGACCTCACAGGGATACCACTTAAAGAGATCTTCCTAAACAGCATTGACACAAAGGGAAACAGGCTGTTGAACTTCATGAGGAATGTTTGTGCAACCAGGAACAAGCATGTCTTACGGGCTGTCACAAAACTTCAAGTTTTGAGAGGACAGACAAATGGTTGATTCTTCTACTTCTCAAAATTCTTGACTTGATTCTTCTACTTCTCTCCTATTTTGATGAGAAAGAGGCGCTCCTTCTTCATTATGTAGAAGAGACAAGCCTTGAAAAGGATGAAGAGTTGGGAAACTTGCCTGTGACCCCTTGCATCATTGTCTGTGGTAAGTTTAAGTTTTATTCATATACAGTAACACCCTCAAAGCTTTAATGATTAAATGTTTATCTATAAAGTTGAGTTTATATATTTTAACAGTGGTGGTCTGTGCCTCCTCTTCTGGAAAGACACCTGCTTAACCCTCAACTCTGATTTCACAATAATATTAAGTGAGTATCTAGCAAACACAAGTGTCTCTTTTATCATGAACCCTATGTGAAATAGTTTTTCAGTGCAGTACAAAATAAACTGCAATTTGTCTAACAGTCATATTTGCAAATACTCTATTACCTTGCTACATGTACATAACTTCATTGCATTGAAATGTATCCACAGGACCCTCCTGCTATGCTGCTGATCGATTCATGCTCAGTGTGGACCGCAAGATTGTGAATGATGACATCACTACATTCATCGCTGCTGTTAGCCTAATGTTCGGCAGTTATTACTGTTTCAACGTTCACCACCCTACTGAATTGGCATCAGTGCTTGAATTTTTGCAAAGGTATGTAGAGACACCTAGTACCTCACAAAAGTGAGAACATCCCTTACATTTCAGCAATTATTTTATCTTCTTAAGGGACAATACTATAGAAATAAAATATGGGTATATTTTAGAGTAGTCAGTGTGGTGTTTGTATTGCAGTATATATGTTCGGTCCACTGAAAATAACTTTACATACATACATTAATATCAAAATAGCTGGCAACAAAAGTGAGTACACCTTATGTTTTACCAGATTTATGTTGTTTAACCAAAGCCACATGTCCTCTTTATCATGTTCATGTTTTTGTCTGCTTGACAGGACCATACAAGTTTGTGTATCTTGTTTTGGAGCAGTTAAAATTTGGTGCTTTTAGTACGATTTTCTCATACAATTGAATGTTCAACATGGCACCTTATAGCAAAGAACTCTCTGGTTGTTCTCCACAAAGATGGCCTAGGCTGTGAGATTATTTTCAGGCTTCTGAGTGTAACCCACCTTGCAAAACCTCTGTATGACCCTGACAACTGTACTGTAAATCGGTGTCAGATTGTTACCAATATTATAGCCTATAGCCTTGCTCATCTTTGTGGAGAGCAACAATTGTAATTCTCAAATCATCAAAGAGTTCTTTGCTCTAAGGTGCCATGTTTAACATTGGTTGGTATGAGATAATTGGACTCAAATCACCAAATTTTAACTGCTCTAATACAAGATACACAAATTTGTATGGTCCTGTCAAGCAGGCAAAAACATGAACACGACGAATAGGACATGTGGCTTTGCATGGTTAAACAACATACATCTGGTAAAACATAAGGTGTACTCACATTTGTTGCCAGCTATTTTGACAATAATGGCTGTATGTTAAGTTATTTTCAGAGGGCAGGAAATCTATACTGCTATACAAACAGCACATTGACTGCTCTAAAAATATATCCATATTTCATTTCTATAGTATTGTCCCTTAAGAAAATATACTAAAATAATTGCTGAAATGTGAGGGGTGTACTCACTTTTGTGAGACTGTGTATGTGGCTCCATTTACAGAGGTTTTCAATGTTGTTTTTTCTTTTCAAGGTGTTTTTTCATCATCAATCCTGAAAAGGGCACAAAGGTGGTGGAAAAGAAGAACAAAAAACAACTCCCAGTGAACCCAAGAGTCTTCACCTTAATCTCTGACCTTTCGGATTACAAGTGGCGAGAGACATTGTAAATGGCCTGCAAAGGTGCCCAGCAACTTGTGTTGTTCCTTGTTCTGCTTTAGTAGTTATTAATGTAAATGTTCGACTTAAACTTTACCTATCTAACTAAAGTGTCAGTTAGATAGCGGAATCTAAATTTTAAATGCATAGTCTTGACCGATTTCTTGTCTGATTTTAAGACTGATCAGCAAATCCCGCCTCCATGTGAACCCGAGAGTTATTACACTTATACAAGACTTGTCTGACCATGAATGGTGCTCACAGTAAGACTGTTCGATGATCCACCCTCTCTCACTCATCCGCCCACAAACATACATACATACAGACACAAACATGCACAAAAACATGCATTGCACACACACACACACATACATATACACACACACATGTTCAAGCATGCATACACATACACACTCTGTAGAATATGTACTCTCTCTCTCTCACATATACACACACACAGACACACACACACACACACACACATATTAATGATCTATAGTATGGTTCATCTTTGATGATCCTCTCAAACACATACTCCCCTACATGCAGTCATATGCACACACACACACACACACACACACACACACACAGGGGGAGAGAGAGAGAGACTCACTCTTACACAGGCATATGTACTCTCTCACACACACACACGATTCTGATGCTCTTGTGAACCAATGTTCTTAAGATAATGTTAAGTTTGATGGTTCTGAGGTAGTCTTGTGATTACCAAAAGTTGGGCTTTGATTCTTCATTGTTTATGACAATGTCACACACACACAGAGAGAGAGAGAGACACTCACTCTAACACAGACATATACTCTCACACATGAAACATGTTTTATTCTGATGCTGTGTGAACATGTTTTATTCTGATGCTGTGAACCAATGTTCTTGAGATAATACGTTTGACGGTTCTGTGGCAGCCTTGTGGTTAACTAAAGTTGGGCTTTGTTTTTACAATAAAGTCTGTGTGGTTAACAGAATATCTGTGACATGCCTTTATTTCTGTTCCAATATAGTAGTCCTATAATAATGGTGATTTTGTAGTAAAATACTGTGTATGTTTTAGTGAAATCAAATGGGTTTTGATGTCCAATGTAAAAAAAAGTCCCGTAGTTTTTACGGAAAAAAACTGGCAGCTGGGGTTACCAGAACAATTCCGTAAAATATACAACAAAACAGTAATTGCTTTTACCAAATAACATGTACATTTTACAGTTTAAACCAGCATATAACACACTGGACTTCTGTTATATTTACTGGTTTATACTGTAAAATTGACATGTTGTTCAGAATAACATGTACATTTTACAGTTTAAACCAGCATATAACACACTGGACTTCTGTTATATTTACTGGTTTATACTGTAAAATTGACATGTTGTTCAGAATAACACGTACATTTTACAGTTTAAACCAGTAAATATAACAGAAGACCAGTGTGTTATATGCTGGTTTAAACTGTAAAATGTACATGTTATTCAGTGAAGGCAATTACTGTTTTGTTGTATATTTTACGGAATTGTTCTGGTAACCCCAGCTGCCAGTTTTTTTCCGTAAAAACTACGGGATTTTTTTTACAGTGTGAAATAAAAAACGAAAACTAACTGAAACTGTTTTGTGTGTATACAAAACGAACTAATATTATAGCAAAAATGTCCTTCGTTTTCGTCTTTGTAATAAGCCTTTTGGGTTGAATTAAAATCTATTTACTTCACGCTGCCAGTGTTAAGCCAGGTTTTTGACCATTATGGTAACACGTGGTCTGTGACGTCACGTGTCCATAGTCTGTCCGTGACGCCGCCGGCTAGCGTGATGGCTGCAGCGAAAGTCGGAAGAAAGCGGAAGAAAGTCCTATTTGGGATTTCTTTGATTATGACAGTGGCAAAAATAAAAGTAAGTGCCTTGTTGTAGAAGCAGGTGATACAATATGTGGAATACTTCTCAAGGGGAAAAGCCCCAGAATCTGAAAGTCCATTTGAAAAGCTCACACAAAAAGGCGAACCAAGGGTACCTGAACAAGCGATCCTCTCGCCTGCCCTCCCCCGAAAGAGAAGCTGTAGCCAGGCCAGGTAACATGGGAAAGGAACGTGATACTACAGCATCCATAATGGACTGCTTCCACCGCCGACCAAGTAGCTGCTGGCTAGTAAATACGCAGGAACACCACAAATGAGAAGAACCATTGGTAAATATGTTTATTTACTACACAACTGTGACTCAATTACCTTCAAAAAGTTCACCACTTCACTCGAACCAAAATCAAAAACACCCGGAGCTGCAAGAGTCAATAACCTTATCAGAGCTGTAAAATTCCAGCTGTAAAATGGCCATTTCTCACATTCAATGTTTAAAGTGCGGACTGACTTTGCAAAGGTGACAGGGACAAGTGGAGTTTTCTGCTCAAATGGTCCCTATTAAGGGATCACTGACATGGATCATGCCTCCTGGCTTTCACACATTCAACTTGACAGCTTTATGCATTGTTCAGCCATTGCGGTTTTGGTAGTGAAGCAACCTCTCACAGCAAAAGATCCTGGAAAACCAACAGAAGTATCTATTCTGTGATATATTGTATACTAGGTATATCAAATGGTCAGCCACCCTTTAAGGAAACTAGAAAGAAATTAAATGTAGATTAGTGTTTTTTAGCAAGAAATGGAATCAGAGAAATGCACAGAACTGTCATGAAGTGCAAAAATTACTGTAAAGTTAAAAAAGTACTAAAATGAATGGCAAACTTTAAGAAACTAGAACAGACACAATTTAAAATAATAGAACAGCTCTATAATTGGACATGTACTACCCTTATGGAAAAGAAAGCTTAGCGCTGTTCACTAAAATAAAATTTTAACGTTTCCCTGTGGCAAGTTGTTGCCGTTGGCCTGTGCCACGTGGAACCTGTTCTCTAGATCCCAGATGGACAGATTGAACCGAGGATTTTCTGAGGTGGGAGAATCGGTATTGGATCGAATGCTGGTGCGTCTGGAGTGTGCTGTCTAGAGAGGGCGTCAGCTTTGCCATTCAGGTGGCTGGGTCGGTTGGACAAGTGGAACTGCTTACTGCTTAAAGAATATAGCCGACCTAGGCCACCGGTGTGAGGTGATGTGTTTTAATTATCATGAGAGAGTTGAAACCATGTGACAAGATCTGGAACGTCTCCCCTTATGTCATCATAAGGAGAAAGGTTACCACCTCTTTCTCATGCTTTGTTTGCCCAGGGAATGCCAATTGCTCTCTAAGACTTCTAAGACCACTAAGACCTACATAAAATAAAACAAAAGAAAATCATAACAGGGGACCTTTAAAAGCATTCTTAGTTTATAGAATTCATTCACATCTGTGTAAAACTTTAAACAAACTACTGTTTATTTCAAGTGTCTAATAGCTAATTATAAAATCCAACACAACATCTGCAGATACTTGGCTCATTAGTCATAATAAGGTTAACAACCCTACCGTAAGAAGCCAGCACCTGGGAAAATATGGACACCACAGTGTAAACACATACTGTATATGTATGAGCAATATTACATAATACTCAACTTTTTAAGACGTGTCCATGAATATCCATTGAAGAACAAAATATGGTGCTCTCCATGGTTAAATTAGCATTCCTTATATATAGTAAAGCTTGGAGGACTACTGGTGCCCATAGGCTTCTTGTTTTTCTCAAAGAGTGACTTCTGAGTGCCATTTGAACTGTTTGCACTTCCCCAGGCCAAGTACTTCAGCAAGAGCGACAGAACAGGATTATGATTCTGTCAGATTTGAACACTGCTCTTTCATCTTTTTTGCCTAGAAGCAAATATTAAAACCTGTCTCACTGCAGCTTTCAGAACATAAAATACCTTTTAGCGTTCATTAACATAGATGCTACCTTCAGTCCTTGGGTGACTTCTGATCCTTCAGGTTACAGATCAAGGAGTGTTTCTCTCTGTGTAGTGAAAATTGGACTGATTACAGGAGATCTTGTCTGTTCCAGCCTGCCACACCGAATAAAGTGAAGCCATCTGTTCAGCAATTCGAACTGTGTAGTCAGGATATGTGAAGTTCCAGAATGTGGGCATTTGAAAGGGTCAGCGTCTATAGCTGGAAAAAAAAAGATGCAGTTTTAATTAGGTAAGGGCTGAACGAAACAAGCCATTTAATGCATGCTGATTACCAGAATTCTTACACAATGAAAGCATAAGTGCATCTGATTAGTTAATTTAGCATCAGCCAATCATATTGCAACAAACAATAGAACAGCTGGTGTCAATACTCCTCTCCCTCCCGTGCAACAACTTTAACAGGGCAGAGGTTATTTTGTTGTACTGGCTGTGCATTCAATGTTTAATGATTTAAAATCAATATTCTGCTGATATGGTCCTGAGAGGGGCAATTTTGGTTCACTGTGAACCATAATTTTATTTTCATTATTTATTATTTATTTCAGAAATTCTATTTAAGAAGTAACACACAGAGTGTTTGCACATTCAGTAGTTTGCCCATTAAGAAGCACTGATAAGCTTTCTTCGTGTTTAGTCTGGCAGTGGACATGATCCCCATGGGCTAAGTTTGTTTAGCACACCAAACATATACCAGGAAAGACAAAAATACAACCTTGCACAAAAATAAAGAGATTTTTCCTTTTCATATCAATATAATTTTAAAAAGGTAAATTATAATTTATAAGGATAATGGAAATGCAATGAATCTATACACCACATAATTAGTTAGCATCACTACTTAATGTAACATGATTTTCTACTTAGGGAAGAAATTTGTGCAGCCACATCTGTCCATGGCTGTCCATTGTGTTAAGAAGCAGTTGCAGAGGATATTGCAACATTTTCAAGATGTGCATATTCATGGATAGCCAAGGTTTATAACCAATTATACTCTTTAGCATTTCAAATTTTCTTTGATTACTAGCACGTGTGCCTGACCCCTGGTGACCCTTGGCTACCTAATCTACTACACATTCCTGAAGTTGCTCAGATGTTGGTGTTGTAAATACTAGTTATTTGCTGAACAACACCAGGCCCTAGTCATTAGCTTGGTGTGGAAATGAGCTTTTCATAAGTGCACTTGTGTCGTACTAATATGATTTTTGCCCTCATTATCATTAATGTTAATATATAACATCATTGACTACTTCAGGAAGTGCGTTCACCAGACTTTTTTTTCTCTTGAGAGAAATTAACCATGTCCGACTGCTTAAACTGTGGCACTGATGTGCACATCAGTCTGCTGTCGAAACCAAAGAAGGCAAGTTGTGTGGAACCACAGGAATGAATCAGGCATATAGTTTTTATTTTAGCAATCTCAGCCAGCTCTCATATCTCTTGGCTAACATCTGTTTTTAATATCTCATAAGAAGCTCTGCTCGGCTAGCCAGGCTTGGCTCTTTAGGGAGTTCCTCTTTCTCCTTTTATTCAGTTTCTAATGTGTGAAAGGGTTTTTGATTAATTGGTACATAGAGAGGACACTGACAGTCATTACCTGGACACTAATTGACATTTTGAAATGCACATCAGAGGCTCTGAACACTTAGCCAATGGATTTTATCCTCCCAAGGTCAAGGTGTCCCTCATCCATATAAAATGATGTATTACAATGGTCTACAGTATATACTAGCGGTGGAGCTGAATTCAAATATGGATGCCCCTAGACTCATTCTCTCCCCTACCCTTTACCACTGTTTTTCCCTCTCTCTTTCCAGGTCCTATCATGTAGGCTGTGGCTTTCTGGACAAATCGGGCAGTGAGGGTTGTCCTTGCCCTTGCATGAAGGGATTTTTGAGGGGATGTTAAATGAGTCTGGACACCCAGCCCTTCATTACAACAGAGGCAGAAACAGTCCACTAGGGAATGGATGATGGAAAAAGCACTACTAGGGAACAAACGGACACTGGACCTCCTGTCTGGACGCATGGAGAAATGACCTTTAGGTTTACAGGCCCCCCTGTCTGCCCAAATTTGCTGGAGGAGAGAGAACCCCAAGACTAGTTCCACTGGGGTTCAGTGTATGCTACAGAGACTTTGTACTCTTCTTGCTTGGCACTCGTCATAGGGAGGGTACTGTCACGTCCTGGTGCCCCTGGCCCACCATATGGCTCTACATTGTAAGATAAGAGATTCCAGGTTCATGGAATTTTGTGCTTTTGTCTTTGGTGGTGAACCCTTGTAGGTTATTGTGTCTGAAACTAAACTAAGGTTGTTCATGTCCAGCTACAGCCCTTTTTAAACAGAAATGCAATACTGGAAGTTTTTTAGTCTGGGTTTAAATCACATCACAGTACAGAATCGTCTCAGTTCAGAGTTTTAATTACATTTTCTTAGCAACTGATTCTGGGGAGTCTGTATTACTTGTGCTTCTTGATTTAACAGCAGCTTTTGATACAATTCTTGCATCAAGGTTGGGTATGTATTATCGGTCCAGCCCTAAAAATGGTTCAAATCATATCTGTGTGGTAGAAGCCTCTGTGTCTCTATTAATGACTCTTTCTCATCTTTCTCATCAACGGCATGTCTGTGGGAGGTACCACAGGGCTCCATTCTGGGTCCTCTTTTATTCTTATTGTATTACTTTCTCTTGGAGATATTTTTCGAAAACACAATGTTTCTTTTCATTTCTATGCAGATGACTGTCAAGTATACGTTCCTCTTAAGTGTAACAAGCGATGCTCTATCCAACCTCTCCTCGACTGTCTGACTGATGTCAAGAGGTGGATGGCCTTAAATTTCCTGGATGTAAGTGAGAGTAAGACGGAATGTATGCTTTTTGGTAGTGTGTTGACCCCCGTATTGACCTCACTTCCCTAGACCTTTGTAAAAAACCATTACAAACCTAGGTGTTAAAATGGACTTAACTCTGAAAATGGATGCACAAGTTAACAATATTGTAAAATCATGCTTTTTCAGCTGAGGCGTCTGACCAAACTCAAGCCAGTCCTTTTCAAACGAAATCTGGAAACAGTGATTCATGCTTTCATTACATCCCACCTGAACTTTTTGAACTTTTTGTAATTCATTGCTTTTTGGGATCAGCCAGACATCTCTAGCTCGCCTAAAGTTTGTACAAAATGCAACTGCACAATTTCTCACTGGTACAAACAGGCGAGATCACATAACCCAATCTTAGCCTCACTGGCTCCCTGTCTGTTTTAGAGTCCATTTTAAAATTTTTTTATTATTTTTTAAATCGCTGAATGGCTCGGCTCCAGCCTATTTGTCAGACCTACTCCATTCTTACACCCCACCCCGTTCTCTCAGGTCTTCAGACTAGAGACTACTGTCTGTTCCTTGGTCACATTACAATCAGAGGTGACAGGGCCTTTGCAGAGGCCGCACCATGTCTATGGAATGACCTACCAATCAGTTTCAGACAGGCTCCATCAATCACTGCGTTTAGATAAAAAACCCATTTAAAAACTCACACCCTGGCTTTTAACCCGAGTGTGACGTGGTTCTTGTACGGAGTTCTTATGCAGTGTTCTATTTGGCTTTTTTTGCAGTCCTTTCTTAACTCTTTTAATATGTTGTCTTAAATATTCTCTTGTTTAATTCAAATTGCTGCAAGTTTTATTTTATTCTGTTTTGCTTTTGTTCTTAATTTTTAATGAACTTTTTGTCCATGTCTGTTTTGTTCCTGGTAATTAACTTTATTTTAATGTACAGCACTTTGGTCAGCTGCTTTGTTGTGTTAAAGTGCTTTATAAATAAATATGGTATTGTAAACACCTAGTGTCACGTCCATGCGGGCATGACGCGGCGGGTGAACGGAGAGGAGGACGTGGAGTGACGAGGAATGACGAGTAATGAAGGACGCTTTCACCTGACATCACGGAACAGGGGTTTAATTAGTGAATCACAGGACAGGGGAGACATCCGAGACGAAGACACTGGTGAACACGGAACATAACTTCAAAGACCTGACAGCGGACAGAAACGAACAGGGCAGCTTTATACAATTAACACAGGTGAAAACGATTAGGGAACATTACACAGGACAACAATTAACCCCCATTTCGGACCGGATCCTGACACCTAGGCTGTGTAAGTTGTTTGTGCCATAATCTGTATGATAACAGAATTTACATTTGTGTGAAACTTTGTGAATTAGTTTATTCTTAAATAGTAACTTAAATGATTTTCTAATCATATGGCAACAAGCTGTATTTTTTATTTATTGAATCATTCCTTGATGCTATAGCACATATACAGGAATTTTGTGAATCAAAGGGAGTTCTAATCATCTTTCCCCTGGTGTGATCAATCTGTCAGTCAGAAAATATGCATGGTTGAAAATTTGATTTATTAACTGGCCAGTGTTGTTGATTAAACTCAAGTCAATGCCAATGAATTCCCTGATATCACTTTAAGCTCTTCTCACTTTATATTTTGATGACTTTGCATTGAAATGTCATTATTTTGTTCTTCTGATTTGGTTTTAATGTACAATGTCACTTTCGTTGTCTTCTTTTCTACATTTCTACAATCTGTTTGCAAATCTACAGTCCTCTGTCCTCATCAGACTCCAGACAATGAGTCCCGTCAACTGTGTAAAGTCTTGAATACATATTCTCTGTATGTTGTTGTGTTTGATCTCTGTCAAGAAGGCAGGTTCCTTGCAACATGGAGCCTCCATTAAAGTGTGATTTTAGACACATGGAAATAGTAATGGACACGGAAGCACAACCATACAATTATATAAATATACACCAGGTGAACACGATCAGGGAACATTGCACAAGACAAACATGAAACTCCGGTCCGGATCCGGAGTCACCCCTGCCGGTCCGGATCATGACAGTACTCCCCCCTCAAAGGCACTACCACCTGGGAGTGCCCACAAATCGGTCCATGAAAAGGGGGAGAAGTCCATAAGGACGAGTGGCGGCAGTCCTGCACCGGCGGCGTCAGGCCTGGGCCAAAGCACGGCTCGTCCGTGGGGGACCGGCATCCTGTCCGCCGTCCGCAGGCACAGTCACTCCGGTCAGTCTCCGGCACGCCCCGCTGGGAAGTTCGCCGCCTCCCTCGTCTCGGTTAACGCCGGGAGCACCTGAACTGCGCGACCGGTCTCCTCAACCCCACGGTAGCTTTCGTAGGCCATCAAGGTCCGGTCGCACGGATTCGTCGGTACTCCCCGCCTCCGGGATCGGCAGGGGGAACATGGACCGCGTGACAGATCCTCTCGACCCTACGGTAGCTTTCGTAGGCCGCCGAGAGTCTGTCACGCTTGGGGAACTGATAAAAACATGACATGGATCGTGGCAGGGAACTGGCGATTACCGGAGGTGCGTCGCTGGAATCAGGACGAGACGGCGGCGTCGGGGGACGTCCATACATGGAATCTTGAACATGGATCTGAGGAGCAGACGTCCTCCCGACCATCCACGGTTCCCTGGATCTCAGCGGGGCGTAGATCGGCTGCGTCCACATGGTCGGGTCATTCTGTCACGGGTGGGCTGGACATGGCGGTGAAGGAGGACGCATTCGCACGATCACAGGACAGGGGTTTAATACAAACTACACGAGACAAGGGAACATAAACACGCACAATGACCCGACGGTGAACAGACATGAACAGGATAGCTTTATACAATTATATAAATAGACACCAGGTGAACACGATCAGGGAACATTACACAAGACTAATATGAAACTCCGGTCCGGACTCCGGATCCGGAGTAACCCCTGCCGGTCCGGATCATGACATATGCTAATAAATATTGATATTTGGTTAAATAATCTTATGTCGCTTCAAGGCCGTCTATTTCAGTCTTTCAGTCCTATGCATGTCTGGCTGTTTATTTGAACACCATGGTGATGAGATCTTTAATGCGGTGAAGTTCATGCCTGTATATCTCTTCCATTTATCTTTTGTATGTATGTATGTATGTATGCATTTTTCCTGTTTATTATGTGCGAGAGCACCGCTGGTTCTGGAAACGGAACCATCCAAACGACTTATACAACCTTCTGTCTTGTCATTGTTCATCAATACATTGGTCAACCTCAATAACAGCATTCCTGTCTGGGGCTTGTGTCTGACCTGACCTGGTGGCCTAGCCGGGTAAGGAAGCAGACCTGTAATCGGAAGGTTGCTGGTTCAAATCCTGAACCGCCAAGGTGCCACTGAGGTGTCACAGAGCAAAGTACCTTCCCCACCCACCATGCCTATCATAGATTCCCACTGCTCACCAAGGTGATGGGTTAAATGCAGAGAACACATTTTGTTATTTTACCGTGCGCGGTTCTGAGGTATCACAATGACAATCACTTCACTTTTCACTTTCATATTAAGGATAGGATGATTAGTTCTCAAATCTAGATAGCAAACAAACACAACAATCAAGTATAATATGTTTCATGCTTGTACAAGATGTAGTGTCCCTGTAATATTGTATTATAAAGGGTCCCTCATAATTTGTTTCAGAGCTTTCAAGTAGAGCAAAATACATTCTGATCATGTCCATGGCCAACGGCACCCATGGTGATTTTTGTAGTGTTTTAACATTTCATTCATTTATGAACATCAGAGGACAATACACCAGTGGATATAGTACTCTTGTTTTATTTCACTTCAAATAACACATGATACAAAAGACAAGGTCAATCCAAACATTTGTTTCTTTTTCTATTCTTTGTATTCCATTCTGAGTAACACTCTCAGCCTCCAAATTTTATTGGTACAATACTTATAGAACAAATAAGGCTATGGTTTCTCTTTTTACACCCTCTATTTCTAAACACACCCTTGTGATAATATTCAGTTTGATCAATATAAGTATGTTAATCCCATGCTAAGAATTACCATTTTATGAGCATAGTACAGAATCACTTTGACCTCTTTCAGTTATTCAAAAACCACCCATGTTAATATTCAGATTTCAAAGTACTGCTGTTATATTTCCAGTCAGCTGTCTTCTCAAAAGCTGGTTTTAAATACAATGAAGATGCAACTGACAGAAACCTCATGCATAAAATGTGCCGTTACCCACAAACGATTGTATGACTCCGATGACGAAAGAAGAAGCCACAGGTCACCACCATGACGCTGACTCCCAAACGCACAAACGCATGAAAACTCGAGTACTCAGCACCACGGACAGCTCCCGATTGCGCTTCTGAACAGCTGCGGTTTTGTACCTCAGCAAAAGCAAGAAACGCAATCTACTACCCCATGTTCTGTTCTTTAAGAACAAAAAAGACGGTTGCATGAAACCGGTCAACTTTTCTGCGAGAACTCAGCAGCGAATGCACGGGCGCGGGGGACGAGGCAGGGGGCGTGGTGACGTCACCAGCTCCATCTCCTTTTCCCAACTTGTTGGCTCAACCGCGGCTCAGCTTCACATTACGGATGGATTTTGGGGAGGAAAGAACCAGCCTGGCGAGGTACAGTCCCACTTGGGTCTTTCGTTTTAATTCTCAAATTCTCTTTTTTGGGGGTTTCAACTTGATGTCATGTCTTGACATACAATGTTCTTCCTTATTCTGTATCTTTTATCAATTCTTTTTTTTTTATTTAACAATAGTTTTGAAGAGATGTTTTTTGTGTGTGTCTTATATCTAGATCAGATGATGAATAAATCGGACGAACAAACTGTACAATGCCACCTCTGGACCGAATCAACATCTTGGACGGTTCCGAGCCTCTAAAGTAAAGAAATAGTTTTTTGGGGGGGTGGGGGGTGTATGTGCGTGGCTTCCTAACAACATGGAGAACGTTACGCGTCGAACCGGCGCCGACCCGCCATGCAACGACAGCGCGGACCTGAACGGGACCGACCCGAACTGCGCGCCGCCGGCCGACTTCTACTCCCACCTGTACGTGGTGCTGCCCGTCATCTACTCGGTCATCTGCGCCGTGGGACTGACGGGCAACACGGCGGTCATATACGTCATCCTGAAGGCGCCTAAGATGAAGACGGTCACCAACATGTTCATCCTCAACCTGGCCATCGCCGACGACCTGTTCACGCTGGTGCTGCCCATCAACATCGCCGAGCACCTCCTGCACTACTGGCCGTTCGGCGAGGTGCTGTGTAAGGTCATCCTCAGCATCGACCACTACAACATCTTCTCCAGCATCTATTTCCTGACCGTGATGAGCGTGGACCGCTACCTGGTGGTCCTGTCCACGGTGCGCTCCAAGCGCATGCCCTACCGCACCTACAGGGCGGCCAAGATCGTCAGCCTGTGCGTCTGGACCCTGGTCATCCTCATCGTGGTGCCCTTCACCGTGTTCGCCGAGGTCTACGTCAGCCCCGACCACTCGGAGCGCAAGAGCTGCGTGCTCAGCTTCCCCAGCCCGGAGAGCCTGTGGTTCAAGGCGAGCCGGATTTACACCCTCCTCCTGGGCTTCGCCATCCCGGTGTCCACCATCTGCATCCTCTACACCATGATGCTGTACAAACTGCGCAACATGCGCCTCAACAGCAACGCCAAGGCGCTGGACAAGGCGAAGAAGAAGGTGACCATCATGGTGTTCATCGTGGTGGCCGTGTGCCTCTTCTGCTGGACGCCTTTTCACCTGAGCACGATCGTGGCGCTGACCACGGACCTGCGGACCACGCCGCTGCTGATCGGCATCTCCTACTTCATTACCAGCCTGAGTTACGCCAACTCCTGCCTGAACCCGTTCCTCTACGCCTTCCTGGACGACAGCTTCAGGAAGGCTTTCAAAAAAATGTTAGAATGCAGAGCGACCTGAGTCTTTTCAAATATAAATTCTAGGGAAAAAAGTCAATTCCATAATGTAAAATAGATAAACAATACTTTACTATCACTTGTATTAAGACCATTTGAGATTCAGTTTATTATTATTATTATTATTATTATTATTATTATTATTATTATTATATGAAATTCCTGGACGTTCGATTCTACTGTGAGCGTTTGTCTCCCTCTTGTGACGTATTAACGCAGACGCAACACAGTCTCAGAAAAAAGGCACAACGTTGCAGAACTGAATTAACCTCAAGGCTACATGCATGTAACTTTTGGCTTTCGGTAGGATGCACATAGGGTCCCATGGTAGGGAAGGGGGTTCACAAACGCTGCATCCCTGGGAGAGCCTGACTTGACCTCCCGGAGTTAACATTGCTAATAGCCTAAACTGAAAGCAATCACGTGAGCATCACTCATTTTGCTCTGAATGAGAAAAACTGGCAGAGGTGGACGTGGAAATCTAAGCCTGTATATTTTGCATAATGGACCAATACAACGCAATACAAATACATGTAGCTTTTTTTTTTTTTTGCTTATTAAATTGCACCAAAATATAACATTTCCTGCCACAAATAGAATATTTTACAGTTACCGTTATTTGCAGGTCTTTGATACGTCTGTGTGTTGGCGTGATCCAACTCTACAGTATGCCAATTTCTACTTAATAAATTAATGTACGCCTCTGTAAAGTATTTTCACATGACTTATGTAAAGCTCATATCATGTCATTTGTGAGAAATCCAGGTTCATGGAATGATGTGAAGTACACTATTTGGTTAAATGCATGTTCCTTTAGCCTTAAGTGGACGGAAGCAGTCGATTGAAATACTTGAAACTGTGAAGCCAAGGATGCCAAATTCAGAGAGTGAAGACATCCCTCGCACATAAATGCACATTTCACATGCCACTGTTTTATTGGACGCTGGACAAATAAAACTGCATTCCATCTTCTGTTTGGAAAATGTATTTTTATTTATTCATGTATATTTTTTTATTCATCTGTTTGTTTATCGACTGTAACTAACTGTCATTTCCAGAGAGGAGGATCGTGCCTGATCAGCCCATGTTTGCTGAGGCTGGGCTAGTGCAAGAAACGATTTACTCAGTCTGTCTTGAAATATCAAATAAATAAAAATGAAGGGCTCCATAGAATTTCTTTACATTTCCTTTGCATGTTCAGCAGAATGTGTGTAATTAGGCTTTTCTCTGTCCTGAAATGGCGTTAATTATCACAATGACAAATAGGACCTATGATAAAGAGAAAGTATAATCCCTAACTCTCCCCTACTGGAAAAAAACATAGGCAAGTATAGACAAGTCATATTAATTGTGATTTCTCCCTTTGGCACCCTTATGGTGAGTAAATTGTACTAAAGGTTATTAAACATTTATGGTGAAGTGTGAGGCAACACTCCGTTTATAGGTGCACTACTTTCAAGTTGGTACTCAGCGCAGCTCTATGTTCAAAGGGCTTATTCACTAATGTGAACTCAAAGGCGTACATTTTAAACTCATCATTTTCAAACTAATTATTTTCTGGTACACAGAATTTTACATTTTCAAGATACAACCAATTTTTTCGTTCTATTTATGTAAATCTATTTATGTAAATCTAGAGGACACCTGACATACAGGGACTGTCCCCCTGGACCATCTTGTCAACTTGTTTCATATTTCTTCAGCACGCCTCTGAGATTGAAGTTATATTACAGTGCTCTAGGACTTTTTTTTTTTAGAACTGCAGTGAAGTTAGGGCAGCTTTGAAGCTGGGGTGCTGTGGATAATCGTTTACCCAAGAATAATTTCATAGAGTAGACTTCCAGATTGACAAATTGTCACAGATAAAGGTGTTTATATGAATTTACACGAAGAAAATATTTACCATGTTCTTGATTCCAAGTTTTTTCTTATTAATTTACATGCAGCCTATGTACACTTTTTCTTATATTTACCTGAATTCCCCCTAGATCCTTCACTTATTGGCTGATAATCAAAAGTGCTTTTGGCAATTGTTACCATTTCTGAAAAGGCCATGAATGATCATTTTACATTCAGAGTGAAACAGCTGACAGAACAAGTCTAAAGCAGAAACAAATAAGCCTTTTGATAATAATTGTTCACATTGTAGCTGTTGCCCCCATTTCTCATTAAGTCAGTGTAATATGATGCAATAGATATACATTTAATAAGTGTTGATCTTTTTTTTTTCGATTACTGAATAATTGACTATGAAAAAGAAATAAATCTTATTATGTATAACACCAGCTGAATACATATGGGATATTTTGGAGTGGCAATATCCACCACCAAACATATAAAGAGAATATCTTTACAAGAATGGTATTAATATAAATGAATAATGATATGTAATGGTATTCTAATTGTTGCTGTTCTATAAAAATTTTGTTGGGCCAACGGCATGCTTTTTTTTTCATTTACATACCTCCATTTATTATAAAAGGGCCTCAACGTTACATTTTAATCACTGCAAGAATGTCTCATTATTCTATTCTATTTGTAGGTAAATGCACAGTTGCTTCGTGCAACTGTGTACCCGCAACTTTCTTAATAGTTGCTGGTACAGCTAAAGCCAATAAATGTTTCTGCAGTACCAGGTACCCCCTCCTCTTAGGTAGGTTATGTCACATCAGCATCTTTCCCAGGGGGGCTCCAATGTCCATCATGTTAGTAGAGGAATTTAATTGGCACAGGAGCTACCAGAAGTCTCAAATCAATTGTAATGCTGCCAGAGAATAATATGATGCATGCCATGTTGGTGACACACAAATATGCCACAAATAAAGATGGACAAGAGGGATTCACGTATGTGCCACTGAATGATGACAGCTACACAAATATTTTGATATATGTTAATGAATGTATACATGAATACCAGGATCAAAACATCACACTGCCATTGCTGACTTGCCTTCTTCCTATCCTGCTGTCATCATTTCATGCACACAGCCATCCATGCGTTCTGAAGGAAAAGGGATTTATCAAACCAGGTGATGGTCACATGCCCAAAGTAAGCACTTCCAGCAGCGGACATGAACATGCAGTGTTTTTGCTGTACAACTTTATCAGGGCCAGGACATATTTTCTGTAATTAAACCAGACTGATTAGACACATGCACCCTAATGACCAATGGCCACATCACCTTTATGGAAACACTTGTCAGGCAGACAAAGAACTCCCAAAAACCTGCTATTTTGGAGATGTCTGAATCCCCTGTATCTGAATATCTTGCATACTGGTTCAATAGACTGTCACATTGAGTTTAAACATGTTCTCACAGGCATTCCAGGCTATTGATCAGCGGGTTAATGCACAAGTTGTTCCCTGTAGCAACAGTAGAGCCACAGACCAACCAAGTGATTATCAATGTATTTTTTACATTAAACGTCTGTAACAAAAATGTGCATAATTTTGCGGCAGGCTACAAGCTTGTATGGATTTTATAAGCATTTGCTCATATTTATTGGAAAAACCCTACTGCCCCTCTGTGGCAGATATGGGTATTACGTTCCATCATAAAACCTAAAGAAATGATAAATGTGCTTGTGAAAGAAAAACCTACAGAAATAAAAAAAAAAGGATGACGAGTCAACATTTATAGCAGGTTTTATACAAAATCACACATCAACAATTTGACAAATCCTGCATAACATAAATATATTTTCATTGACTAGATAAAGTGTGGAATGTCCAAAGTAAATTAATATCTTTCATTACTGTGAAATAGTTTACCATGTTCATTACTAAATCTTTAAAACATGATGTTTTGATTTTCACGTCTGGTTTTAAATTCAACGTGATTCTCAATGATAAAGAGATCTCTGTTGTTTAGGCTAAACTAAACCAGGTTTAATGTCCCACTGCAATCAGCTTGCAATTATTTTACAGTGATGTGGACTGTAAATTGAATTCTGCTGTTTTGATTTGCTAAGGGTGGCATCTATTGGATGGAATATGCGTCATTATGGCAGGATGAAATCAGGCTTCCTTCATGTGTAGTCACTGAGCTAACATTAATCAGATTATCAATTAATTATCTTTATTTCTTAACTATGTTGTATGTATACTTGTTTCTCCATATAATAACCATACTGTAATAATAATAATATTCTGAATAAACTATATAGTATTTTCATTTAACTAAATGTGGCATCCATTTGGTGGCTGAGGAATATTTTCTTCAATATCATCATTGTGTCTCTAAACTGGAACACTAGATGGTGCTCTGTGATCAGGCCTTTTCTGAGCATTGTGGCACAAGCACATCTAATAGAGTTTAGCGGTTCCTGAGAACCTGATCAGAACAGGTTAATCATGAACGGACACAGGCAGGCAAACAGATATGTTTTTTTTTTCATCCATCAATCTAATATATGCTTAAGAATCTGAAGACAGAATAGAATTGGCTGTTCTATAATCGCTAAGGTTCAGATCTGGTTTAACTGGAGTGTCACTGCTATAAAGGACATAGCGTCATGCTCTCCAGCACAGCTCAAACAAAAGCAATCCAATCAAAAATCTAAATCATCCTCACACCCCCGCCCCCTGTCACACCGGCAATCAATGACATCGACTTCCTGTTGGTGAATCACACATCCTGTCAAACTGTGTGGCCATCAGCAATATTGCCGCGTGTGAACCGGAGCTGCCGCACATCGCCCACCCACTCCCACCCCACCATCTCACCCTGCTCTTCTTCACTGTGTGCAGTCCGAACTAAAATCTATGTAATGTCAGAGCAAACACATCCATCCAGCTGAAACCCGGCGTCCGAGGGCAATGGGGGAATTTTCACGCTACGTAGCGAATATTTTTTGCAGGGTTTTTACTTGGAACAAAGATACGCAAGATATACAAGAACAGGCAAAACAGCATACAGTCACAATTTGAAAAAAGGGTATAACCCATGTACACTCACACACAGATCTGGAGTACCCCCAAAGTCATGACCATGACAGAAACACTAATTACATGGGAATGGAAACCACATATAGGTAATACGACATTGATATAGAACCACCTGGTGTGTCAGGGGCACCCTAACAACATAGACCCCCTCCTTAAAAGCACAACACATTGCTAGGCACAAGTCCTGGAAGAGGAACAGTAACAGAATAATCAAACAATGAAGTAGTGGGGCAGGACCCCTAAAGAACAAGCCATGGCATTTTCAGGGTTCTCCTCCCTGGGCTGGAAGAGAGCAGGCGGACCTGGAAACTTGTAGGCCCTCACTTTTTTTCACCATTCCTCAGGTCTTGGGTTGTGACTCCACCATCCTGCCTTCTCCACCCTTGGAGAAGAGTGAAGTCGGTCTGACCATCAGGAGAGAAAGATGGATGGAGGCAGGGCTTGGTGCTGAGGTGGCGGAATGAGTTTCTGCTGCCAGTGGAGTGGGAGATAGCAGGTCCAGGTGCCATGTTGCAACCCATTCTGGTGACCAGCAGTGGTTATGATACCTACTATGTGCTGTGGGTGGGCCTACAAACCTTCCGTGGATTGCCATGGAAACCACAGAGATGTCGAAACCTTCATTATATACCATTGCAGGCTTATGATTCACTTATCAATGGGTATATTGTCCAGCAGCAGATGATTGCAAATACACTTCAGCACCAGGGTGAGTGGTCATGTGTCCAGGATCAGCATGTCTGCCTCTAACAAATCTGGACACATGGAAAAACTCTACTTAAAAAAACTCTAGGAGAGAAAGGAAAGGAAGGAAGAAAGGAAGAAACATTGGGAAGGTGTGATACAGAGAGAGATCACCTTCCAGGGTAGAATGAGCATGCAATTTGATGGTGTTAGAGCAGGGTTGGAGATGATTTGTCAGAGAAAAAAAGTCCAACAGGTGTAGTGGTACAAAGATTCAAAGTGCAGTATATAACATCTGCCCATGTTTGGAGGTACTTTTAGTTTTAGTTCAGTGTACATTCTGTCCCCATTATAATGCTACTGGTCTATTCGAAGGTCCCTGAAGCTTTAGTTGTTACGATGGTGGTGGCTGTGGTGACCCTCTGGTACAAATCATGCTGAGTTGTCAGCAGTTCATTGCTAGGCACTAGGCTCCATCTGGTGGTCTCTTCATTGGACTCTGGAGGTGGTCTGGGCACTTGATTCAGTGACTCGGCCAGAACAACTGGTACATAAATACAATGTTTTGTTAGTATATTCGTGTAATAGTGGCCCGTTACCCTAACTAGGACAGTCTAACTAAGTTGAATTGAACACTGTCTATGTTTGACTAGGTGACTGTGTAATAAAGTGGACGTAATAGTTTAGATTTAAACACTGAGACTGTGTCTGAGTCCCGAACACTGACTGGCAAGCCATTCCACAACTGCGAAGTTCTATAAGAGAAGGATCTGCTCCCAGCTGTGACCTTCTGTACTTTTGGGTATCAGTAGTGACCCTGCACCCTTCAAACACAGGGGGCGTGGTGGATAAAAAAGTTCACTCAGGTACTGCACAGCGAGGCCATTTAGAGCTGTATAGGTGAATCCCAAATTTGATGGGTAGCCAGTGATTATAAACAAACACAACATTTGCAAGAACATATGTGACGACCATTTACATTCAATAACTCATATCAGAAAGAGAAAAGAAGCAAACTAGCATGAGCCAGTCACGTCAGCAAACTCTTGGTCATGCAAACAAATCAGCTGATTCAAAACATGATTTTATTTAAATGTGATTTGTCATATTAGAGCTTATTTTTTCCTTACCCACTAAATAAAGGCATATTTTCTAGGTGAATAACTATGTTTATAATGGGAAACATGGAATTTAGAAGAATTAAAATGGGAAAAAATAAAACAGATTTCATAGGGCCCTACTGGCTGCGGCATTCTGAACTAGCTGGAATTTACTCATGCACCTACTAGAATATCCAAGCAGTAATGCGCTGCAATTATCTAGGAATTCTATCTTTAAACCAAAGTTCAGTACAAGATCGAGCATGTGACCACCTTCATGTGTAGGTACTCAGTTTTACTCCAACTGAATCTAGTATAGACAGGAATGCTGTTCTCAGCGAGTCTTCTAATTTATCACAGTGGTTAAAGTTACCAACAATTAAGGCTTATATAGCTTATGTTCCTACAGAGAATCTAAAAAAACGTTATGCCTTGTTCAATTTTAGTTTAATCCTTGTGCATCCTGGGAAAATCTCATTGTGGGACTGGCTAAAAGTGGCTGTAATTCTGCACCAAGGCTGGATTTTGGAAAAAGATTTTAGATGAAGTATTGACGACCACTAAGATCTATATGAAAGAAAACAAATGTAAGAGGACCTTTAATGCAGCTCTTCTACAGAGTTGGGGATTCTGATCACAAGATCCTGATGAAATGGGTGACTGGATTTTATGACTAAATCCAATTTCAGCCAAATGTGTTTTTTTTTCTTCAGTTAATAAATGGAAAATGTTACTGAACACTGTTGATTTCTGGCCTTCAAGGAAACCATCTACTGTCTATTTCTTTATAAGCTTTCATATAACATCTTCCCATCAGACGTTCACCATCAAAAGGTACTCAGTTTGATGAAGAGACAACTCCTTGACACACTTGCTCTTGACAGAGATGATCAGTCAGTATTTTAGAGCCTTGCCCTGTTGTTAAATTGGACACACGGTCATGGCAAATCTAAATGAACAAAAGTGCTATATGATTTGCATAAAATAAGGTCAGCTACCAGTTGATACAAGGGCTGCTATGTGCTACTGAGTCATAACCTTGAGCAACAGGATGATTCTGAGGCAGCCTTCCAGAACACATCATGCCAGTCATACACAGGTCTGCCATTATGGGCATACAAATGATAATGATAAAGGAAAGATGTCTCTTGCACTGAATGAAAATGTCATTTTTTGTTCCCTGCCCCACACTTTTTACAGATTTAGTGGATTTGTTTTATTACAGAAAAACATTTTTCTGTGCATGGTTTAAAGAGACTGCTATAAATCACACAGAACTCTGCATTTCCAAAAACCTACACAGCTGAACGCTAAACAAGTGAATCACAAAGTTCTGCATTTTCGTATTTCTTATTTTGATATTATTGCAACACCAGCATGAGTCACAATTACTTTGTTTCTGCCAAAAGCCTATTTAAATGGGTACGACAATGAATACGTCATCAGAACAAAACAATTCACAGCACAGCATAACGAAGTCTAATTGCTCAAGCAATAAAGTGTGCCTGTGTGCAATTAAACCAAATGTGCAGCCTGTTGTCTTCAGGACAACTGTACAACAGACTTCAAAACCTGCAGGCTGCTTCCAAATGTGATCCAGAAGGTCTGACAATTAAAGCCTGCCAATAAGTGACATGCCCTGCATAATTCAGACAATGCAATTAAGAGCATGCATTGGGAATGACATGTGGACAATGAATGTTTATATTCGTGTTATATTCTTGTTGCTAACTAATTAATGTCAGTAATGTAAGTTGCCAATAAATCAGCTGTGGAATATAATGTAATTTATACACATGTTCATGTATGTATTGCCTCAAATGCTCATGACAAATGTCATGATGTGAGACACACCTTCTTAAAAAAGTTACTAGTCATGATCCTTGTCATGATCCTTGATGTTCATCAATTTATTATTTTTTAACTGTTAATTTCTATACAATTTAAAATCATTACATATTCAATTGTCTAACTTGTCACTCAGTTGTTCAAAACCGAATCAGATGCTCAAACATGCTGATTTGACATATTTGTACCTTTAGCACTAGTGATGTTGGTACAAGATCTGTTCTGGGTGCCTGATTCGTTCTGTGCAAAAATCTACGCATGTACAGATTCAATTGTCAATAGCTGGTCTATTACAGATATTTTGAGTGCTGAATAACCTCATATAACATGTTCACACTAATTGTGTTCTTCAGCATACAAATGGTGCTGTGTCAGGGTGCGGTAAATTATTACTCTTTAACCAGGTAAACCACATGTGTAGTGTCCTGAATTACATTAATTAAGCCTTTAATTGAGTGGTGTGTTCTCCACATTTCCTAACCCAAACTGAGCATCCCCACACACTGCTCCCCGTGCGCTGTCATGGCTGCCCTCTACCTACTAAGGTGATGGGTTAAAGGCAGAACACATTTTGTTGTGTGCACCATGTGCTGTGCTGCGGTGTATCACAATTAAATTTTTCACTTGATGCATAATGCAGTTTTACTGAACCCAGGCAGGAGGAAAATGTAAAGTGAAAGTACATTTTTTCCCACTGAACCAGAGTGACAAAGAATAGAATGGACTAAACAGAGAGACAGTAGAGGAATCTAAACAATAATTTTTGAATGACAAAAATATCTCAATATTGTGTTGTGTGCTCAGATACATCCTGGCTTCTGCTGTCTGTCAAATTCAATTTCCTTGTGCTGCTTTGCATGAATTGGACAGCTTCCTTGCAAATTATTTGAATATTTCATCATCGCACCAACAAGACAAACAATTTCACCAGAGACACAATCAATCTTGGAGCCAGCACACTATTTACTTTTAAAACTATCCAATTAAGAAGCTTAACAGGTTCTGCATCAGCCTTGATCTTCGAAAACAGCAACAGGAACGGTCCAGTCAGATAAAAAAAAAAGACTGCCTAAGGGCTGAGTTTCTGCCAAAAGCATTGTGATCTGCGCATACTTGATTTCCACTCTGTGCATGTGGCACATTGTAGACATCGCACAAGCATGTTGCTCCCATGTTTCAAGCACAGCAGCCATGAATTGGTCCATAAAATTATTTACAATATATGGATTACAGGGAGTTTTGCACCGTGTCACACCCCACACAGGAAACAGGCGAAATGCAGTTGCATCAATTGGATTCATTTATTTTAATGTGTATCATATTTATATGATAACACATTTATTTTGACAAACCATATATTTTCATATGCATAGGAACACTAATATCCACATAGAGCCCAAACAAGCGAGCCTGGAAATCATTTGGCGCCACACCAGAAGTCCCTTGTTCTGAGCAAGTCTTGACTAATGGCACAAGCCTATTTACATGCACATGGGGGTAGGAGGGGAAGCTGAGACCAATAAGCATTAGTCATCTGTGTCTCTCCTCCCCCCTATAGCCCCACGTCATCCTGCGGTCACCATGGTGTGGAGAGACGCCAGTCAGGAGATTTATGTTGTCTCATCTGCCGGTGTCTGGGACGGTGATGTCCTCTGTGATAAAGCTGGGTGTGCAGACGTGTCTCTTTCTGAGATACCAAGCACACATCGGAACAGAACGTGTCTTAGCCTTGGCTGTAGCTGCCAAAGCCAAAAAGTAGCATTTAATTTGTTTTTGTTGCAGTAATACATTGGATTGCATGCTGACTTTAAAGCCCCAAGGTTGTCTAGTGCATTAGTCAAAAATAATACAGTAGCAACTTGTGCAGGTGTCAGTCTTTTTTTTTTATTACTTTTGCAAAATACCATGAAATATGTAAATGTGTAAATGTTTTTCTTAAACCTGAGATTTTCACAGTGAACAAGTATGTAAATAGAACCAAATTATTTCTGCAAAATAGTAGCAAAGTAGTAGCCTAGTGGGTAACACACTCGCCTATGAACCAGAAGACCCAGGTTCAAATCCCGCTTACTACCATTGTGTCCCTGAGCAAGACACTTAACCCTAAATTGCTCCAGGGGGACTGTCCCCTGTAACTACTGATTGTAAGTCGCTCTGGATAAGGGCGTCTGATAGATGCCGTAAATGTAAATGTAAAAATGTTGATGCACTGCATTGGTGTTAATTGGTGTTGATTGGTGTGTGTCTGTTCAAGACAGAATATTTTGCAAAGTATTAGAAAAAGCTCTCCACAAGCTTGCATAAGATCTCCACAATGCTGTGGGAATCGGAAACTAAATTTATTGTAAATCTGACTAAATTTGTTGCTATTATCAACACAAAGAAAGAGATGTAGATTGTCACATTAAAAAATTCAGTGAAGGGCTTGGTGCAGGTGATATATCCATTTTCTCCAAAATGCATGGATGGAATAATTTAAAAGTGTATTTCCCATCTGTGATGCCAGGGCTAAGGTGAATATTTCCCACACCCCTTCAGTATTTTCAGGTATTCAGTAAAGCTATTTAAAGGCACAATTCGCTCCCCTAGGGTTGCAGGATTTGCCTTTCTGCTGAAAGACTGCAATGCACATGGAACCAGGGTTTAACTGAGTCTCTCTTTGGGTGTTCACACATAATCATCTCCTGTGTCAACTATGCAAAAGGGAAGAAATGAATGAAGAACATTGATATGCAAATCAATTCATTTGTGTGTGAACACAAGCTGGTTTTCGTTCATGATAATGCAGGACATGCATGATTTAACAGAACCTCGACCGTGCTCACACTGCACCAAAATGATGGAAGTAGTTATTTTATGTTAGTCTATGTGATCATCGACTAACATAGACTAATGTCTGAAAAATAAGCATTTCAAAAATTCTAACTGGACTAAAAGGTTAACACAACCAGTAACCTTCATAACACTTCATAAATTGCACGTTTAAGTTTATTCTTTTTAATGGACTATCCTGCATGCTGTTGTTGCTGCTGGGTGACTGAATGGCTTGAGGAAGTGAAGACAGCTGAAGCCACAACCAGGAGAAGTTAAAAACTGCTGGGCTGCTGACAGAGCAAATGGTAGAGCTGCTTAATGATGCAGTAGAACAATTGTATAAAGCACGTAGAGTACAGTTATTACAGAGGCTGTCATTAACACACATCTTTTTCTGTTAATACATTTACAATCCGTAGTTACATGGTCAGCCCCCCCGGAGACACTAAGGGTTAAGTGTCTTGGTCAGGGGCACAATGGTACATCTTAAACAAGAATCTTCAAATCTGGCTCATTTTCCCCAAAAGATTAATTGAAGGTCAAAGTCACCATAAATGGACAAAGGGGTGAATCTTTCCCCAAATATACATTTGTTTTGTCTGCACAACAAAATGTGACATCAACTGGCCTGACATCTTTACAAAAAAATTGTCATTCACTAGTTCCGAACCATGGAAGAATAAAAATATTAAGTTCCACAGAAGACTTTGTTTCATAAGATTCCTTCTCACCTCCATAACTGTAACATTTTCCGTTGACCCCTTGAATAACACTTGAAGTTTTACCCCTAAAATTTAAAGACAAGGCCTTTTCACCTAATCTGGTTAGTATTTTTATAGTGCTACATTTCTCAGGTGCCTTTGTGCCTAATAATTTTTCAGTACCATGCCTTTGTTGAGATTAGGTATACTTAACTTAATTGAAAAAAAAAAGTGAAGTGGTTGTCATTGTGATACACTGAAGCACAGCACATAGTGACGCAACTAAATGTGTCCTCTGCTTTTAACCATCACCCTTGGTGAGCAGTGGGCAGCCATGACAGGCGCCCGGGGAGCAGTGTGTGGGGACGGTGCTTTGCTCAGTGGCACCTTGGCGGTTCTGGATTCAAACCGGCAACCTTCTGATTACGAGCCCGCTTTCTTAACCGCTAGGCCAACACTGGCGTTAAAATGCTTAAAAAAACATTACCCATTACCCAAAACATTACCGTCGGGACATTGTTACATGTTTCATGTTCATTGTTACTGGTTGTCTCCCTGTTCCTATTCATCAAGTATTAAACCCCTGTTTCGTGACGTCGTCCTTCTTCATCGTCATGTCTAGCCATCATTCCAGATCACCTGCCTCCCCATGTCAAACCAGCATGAGTGGCAGCACACTTCTGGCTTCATGCTCTGACCCTAATGCACGCCTAGGGTAGCTGGCTGCAAATGACTGCGGACATCACATCCTAAAGGTTGTCTCTTCCATCCAAGTGTGGAAAATCACTTTTAGAGAAAAGGAAGAATAAATTAGAGCAGTGATGGGAAATTATAAAAAGACTATTTAAACTCCCGCTGATGAATGTTATTTTTGAGTTTTTTTGCTTTTCTAAAATGGAACAAAATGTACCTTCTGGAACATAATCTGTCCAAGGGTAAAGTCTGCAGAATGTTGAGTAGTGATGCTGGTTGATTCTCATTGTAAATATAGGAAGTGTCTCTGCTTCATGTACATGAGCATGTGTCTGTGTTGATAGGGTTAATGCGGCCTGTGTTATGGGCTTCAGAGCAAAATATGGCTCTGCCTATGAGTGAGCAGGCAGCTAAAGGCTATTCCAGCTCACATCAAACAGAAAGTTTAATAAGAACCACCACCACACTTCGTTCTTTTATTTATTCATTTTCCACTGCCCACGTCTCCCTGTGCTCCAGATCTTGCTGCAATGCGCCGCTTTCGCTAACGCTACTTCCCTGCCTCCCCGCCAGCCCTGTGCAGCATCTCATGCATGCATGCATCTCTCTCTCTCTCTCTCTCTCAATCCCACAAGCAATTTTCTACTGAGCTAACCCAGAACTGAAAGGGTTTCCTTGAGGCATCTTCCTCAGTGTTATCAATGCCAAAAAGTATGATGCAAAATGTGTCCATTCAAAATGGCTCATAGGCAAGAGATGGATGAATCTGGACTTCTGCAGAGGTTAGTGTAGAGCAGTGACAGCAAGTGAAAGAACATATCTGACTCCTCCAAGAGCTGATTCTCACCTCTAGTGTGTGGTACAATGTGCAGGGCTGCCAACATCAGCTTGAATCAAGTTGCCCACAAAAATAAAAAAAACTGTATTAAAAACTGTAGCATAACCGTACGTTGAAATATGAACTGCACTATACTCCACTGTAACTCGCATACCACGCATATAGAGTGAGTGTCCTTATTTGCTTCTAGTCATGGCTTTAACTTGGGACGCATCTGATTGGTGTGTATGATTGCCTATCACACATGGACATCAGTGTGATTAACTGTAATGTTTCCATCTACTGTGGAGCTCCACACCTCACTCACCAACGCTCCAGCTGTACACTGTATTCCCGCAGCAACACTGTCATTAACTGATAGATGTCTGGGGTTGCAAAAATAAATTGCAATCAATGCAATTTATAAAATCACCTTTTTTGAAATTGGGATTTTGGTTAAAATCCAATGAATCGTTCAGCCCTACTGCACTGTTGCTCGGGCCCCAGCTTCGGCCCCAACAGGAGCACTTAGTTGATAAAGTTGAATTCAAATTGTCGTGCCCCAGATACAGCCCTTAAAAATCTGCACTGAACAAGCTGGATCTGCCCAGTAAACAACGTCCCCTCAATGTTCCCTGAAGGGCTTTTCCAAATGTAGACGTTGTGTAAGGCTCCCTTTCTGTCCCTGGGATATTATTCTGAATGTTTTAAGAATACCTCGGGGACATTACAGGGATTTAAAAAAAAAAAAACAGAGGTCTTGGGGCTGTTTTTGCTTTGGGTACTGTAGGATGAGGTAAAATATTCACTCAGTGTAACTATTGGATGGATGGACATTACTGTGTAAACCATGGCGATGTGGTTTGGAACATTACTAATGTCTGTTGTCTAGGTGACTATTTTCAAATCTGTGTCAGAACTTCAGTTTTCCTGAAAGTCAGATATAAACTTTTTGAGTCAAATAACCAGCCTCAAAAAAATTTAACATTCTGTGTATGCAACATTCTATGGCCAGTCAGATTAAATAATGCATTCTTGTTGCAGCAGTTTACAATTAGATTAACATCTTATCAATCATTTTTTGAGCTAATATGAAGAATTTGCAAGAGACGCTTTGTGTCCAACTGTAATTTGGCAAATGGGCTATTAACCTGAGTGTCGCTGCTGGAACGTGCACGGACCTGACCTTGCCAATCCTTAGTCGCATCAGCACAGAAATAGGTTTTCAGGCGAGTCAGGAATGATTAGCATTTAAAGACACAGGCATTTAAACTAGCTGCATTTAACATGGTAAAAGTGTCCCACTGGTCCTTAAATAAGATACCAAAATGTTGATCCAAAGGAACTGAACATTAATTGACTCAGATTAGTGCATATTTGCATACAATAATTTCACTTCAATCAGCAATCACATTGATTTTACTAGCTATAATTCAATCTTATTATATAATGTTTTAACTAAATGCATATAAATGTGAAAAATTAGCATTCAAGTAGCAGTACAATACCTATTATAATACTTTAATGATCCAGTCTCTGTGGCTTGCGTCAACCTGTGCCTCCTACAAAACATGCTAATTAGCAAGAGGAATTCAAACCATACTCATTTGTTGTTTGCATTTAATTAGAAAGAATTTATGCAGGACTCATTTAGAGATGAATCCATAATGGAGTAGGTCTTGGGGGTTTTGAGGGTCTCAAGATCATTTGGACTTGATCACTATTATTTTAGCTAGAATAAAATGTTAAAAAAAGAAAAGGGAAGGATGAAGTGACACTGGGTCAGGAGAGTTGTGATTAGTTAATTAGTTGGCATTTCGTGTGTTTTCTCTCAACACGGAGACTGACAAGGAGACTGTAACTGAGATTCACTCAAACTTTTACAAATACATAACCATTTACATGTACAAATCTCTACACTTAATTTGCAATTAGGAGATTTAATAAACCCAATTTCAAACACTTTTCAATCCACAAACCACATATTGCACATTCTATTGCACAGTTCCTTAAACCACAATCAGTTAAACATTCACAGAATGTCATTGATGCTTACTGCTTAATACAGACAGAACAGGAATGAATTCATGAACAAACACCTACCAGATAAGTTAACAAATGGACAAATTCATTAAACACCAAAGTGGATTATATAGTAATATATTTGATTATCAGTATTATAAAATACTGTTTATTTGAAATAATCAGTATTACAAATAACACTGATAATATTAAAATAACACAGTTGTTAATATTGATAATACAATATTAACAACATAATGCACCCCTTCCTCTCTGTGACTGAATCATCTCAAAACGCCTCCTGTTGAAGACATTGAAAGAATAGGGAGTTCCCTCATGGTGGAGATGCTAATTCCTCTTCCTCGTTTTTTATCTTGAGATCAGCTTCACTGAGAGCTGGGAAGTGCTGCAATGCATTAATCTTTGTCTCAGGCAACCATGATGCAATCTCCCCTGTCTCTTCCCCACTTTCTGACCTCTGTTGGAAGCTGGTAATGTCTCTGGGCATTATGCAATTGTACTAATTAAAACAATAGCTGCTCAGTGATAACAGGAAGTGCTGTGATGTAAGTGGATTCAAGTAGCCAGCTGCTCACATCTTTCAGATACTCTAGCACTCACTTCTCTCTTGCTATGAGTGGGAGCAGTGGGTGCTCACAGCCATTTAGGCCGGCCCATTAACATTTTGGTCATCTACAATCTGTGCACTGACACATCAATGGGTGAAATTAGGGTGACTAGATGTCCTCTTTTCCTTGGAAATTGTCTTCGGGCTTTTGAGCTGCCTAAATATTGGTCACATATTGGCATTCAAAACACCTATTCACTTCCAATCATAGTAGTGGATCGCCCATCTACCTCTCTAATTAAAACATCACTAACCCCCTTCCCCCCTTCCCAATCCTCCACCTGTGCTAAAGTGTTCACTTTTTCCCCATAAAGGCAAGATCAGCAAAAAAAAAAAAAAAACATGCAATCACTGAATGGTTGATGAGCATGCTGTGGACCTCAATCAACATGGCAGAACAACTGTGGGGAGTCTCTGACACCTCATCAAAACCAAATCAGGGGACATTTTAAGTCAGTGAGGTAGAGGAACATAGACATGGATTGAATATAGCTATCATAGATTACACTGTTCTTTTAAATATTTACAGGTTTTCTGACCACACCACAAAAAAAGAAGGTAGGGTTCCCACATGTTCCTGCTCAATTTATAGTAATTTGCTTTCAGAGATGCCCTCAACTGACGCTATTTGTTAACACCGCACCCTTTAAAATCATGCAGAAAATCCTTGTTTTTCCCCCAAATAAAAGATAAAAACTCAGGGCCAAATTTGGACTGAACCAAACATTACTGGTTGGTTCTCTCAGCACTGGGGCAACAAATAAAAAAAAAGAATACTGCCTGGGAGAAAGTGACAGAGGCGGTAAATGTGGTCAGATCAGAAGGGAAGGTGCCTAACATAACAAATTAAAAAAAGTTTGATATCTAACAAAATAGGAAGAAACATGTCTCAAAACACTGACAGGACAGATCAGCTACTAGGTACATTTGACTCCCTCCAGAGTGCCCGGCCTGCCAAATCATCTAATAAAGCCAGATCAGCCGTGCTACATTTTCAAATACCTGTTTGTCATAAGTCTCTTTTATAGGTTTTGTAGTGGAAGTGGAAAAGATGAGGCACTTTTTTTTAATAATTGATATTTATTAAATATAGAAAAAACATTGCACGAGGGCCAAAGGTTACAGAAGTGAACACAAAATCGTGACAAATCATCAGGAACTAAACTCTGGCATAAACGACTAAGTCCACATTAATGTTACAGCATCTCTTTGAGGCGGTCCCAGATTCTCAGGTGACTTTTTACCTTCGTCCGGGCAGACAGTTTGGTGAATGTGCAGGCCCTGTCCTTGCATATGCCTCTTGAAGGTTTGAAGGCCTCGGCGGCCTTCTCCTGGCTGTCCCCGTCATGCCCTGCTTGGCCTCACCTGCCACTCTTGAGGCTGACACAGGCACCCACCCATAATGCCCCCCTTACCGACCAGTTTGGGGTCCTGCCCTCTTCCCCCTCAGAAGGATCCCCTAACCCAGACTGCCCCAAAACAACAAAAGTATTGTGGACTGCACCCCACTCCTGATCTGGACTGGGGGTTCCAAAATTGAGGGTCTCTCAGCTGGGGTGGACAAGAAGAGGGGAAGCAGTAGCAACACAGACACATATACACACAAAGGAAATAAAGCACAGGGTCCTCTGGCTCTGGTCTGTCAGGAACGGGGGAAGTCAGGACCATCTTGCTGCTACCTGCCATCAGAGGGCGGCTCCTCAGCACGGGGACTAGAGGTTAGCGGCTGTCACAGCCATCCTGTCGGGGAACGTCCGGGCAGAGGGGAGGAGTGTTCGCGACCAGAAGCAGAACCGCAAATTTCCCACAAGTCAGGACCGGCAGCACAGGTGCTTGCAGGTGACCTCCCATCACCTTCTTCCACCTGCTTACCCCCGCATAGCCATCGTCTTCCACCTCGCAGTCAGCCTCTCTCTTGTCATGGTCTATCGTTGTCTGGTACCAGGTATGCAGGGGGGATGGCTCAGAGTTCTCGACTGGTCAGGATGTGCACGGTGGGAACTGCATACCCCTCGCATCCTCCTGCGCATTCTCCCATAAATCGGCCTGGTTGCTGCTGACATCTTCCTTTGGTTCGTCCTCCCGCAACCCTGCCCACGGTCATGCCCATCTTTCACAGGGGCCACCCACTCATTAATGTTGCAGTATCTCCTAACCAAGTTACTGCTGCTTGCTCTCCTGAGCACTTGTGGTTAGTTGGCTTCAGCTTGGAGTGATCAGGACCCATTAAAAAGGTGCACCAGCATCCTATTCCTCTACCACTAGATTCTTTGTGTATGCATGATCAGAGCTGTTTTTTGCTGTTAAAGTCTATCTACCTTTTTTATTATACAAACTGAAACAGTCCAGTTTGCGATAACTTAAAATATTTTTACAGATGACCTTAAGACTTTAATCAGATACAATGAAATATTTTTTCTGTCTCGTTTTCCTCAATGAACTTAGTAATAGAAAATGTATTCAGAATCACAGAAAGTTCTGGCTAACTGTCCTGTCATTCGCAGGGCCAATTGGCCTCTCCATGCTGACAGTAATTCATTACCACTTGTCACTCAAACTGTATCGTCTTTACTGCCCCAGGGAAATGCGGCACTCATTGTCCCATTGCTGATCTCAAGATAAAAAAAAAAAAAAAGACTGCACATAACCCACCAACCCTGCAGGTCACACAGTGCCAAATAATTCAATCAGTGTGTGTTCAAAAGGGTATTATTCCAATTATTAATCTTTTACTCTATTACTCTGACAACCAAACAGGCATGTCAAGGCATAAATCAAAAGGCAAAATAGCCACAAAACAAAGGAGAGGCGAAAAAGCAGCAGTAGATGATTCTGTAAACATAAACAAACTGCATTAGTCTCAAGCCATGCACTTCTGACTCGGCGTTGGACAATGAAACACGTGGCATCCAATGCCCCAAGCTTCAACCATTCAAGCAGTAATTATATTTTGCATTTAATAATTTAAATAGTTTGTCATTGTATTCACAAAAGTAATTTGTGAAAATAAATGAAAGTTTAAGTGTGTATATCTTTTCATTGGGGGCAGTGGTTGCCTAGTAGGTAAGGAAATGGACCCGTTATAGGAAAGTTGCTGGTTCGAATCTCAAACTGCTGAGGTGCCACTGAGCAAAGTATTGTCCCCACACACTGCTCCCCGGGTGCCTTTCATGGCTGCCCACTGCTCACGAAGGGTTTTGGGTTAAAAGCAGAGGACACATTTCATTGTGTGCACCATGTGCTGTTTCATAATGACAATCACTTTCACTTAGAAAAATCATAATCCACCCACCCCCAGCTATAAACTCAAGTAAGCAATAAAGAAAGGAAAATAGCAACAATAACAGCAGTACAACAAAGTCTGGAAATGCAGGAAAAATACTGTAAATCTCAAAAACCAGCTTGAGCAAACATCAGAGCCACTGGTCAAAATGATAAGATGCTCCACAAATTCCATTTTCCATGTCCCTGAAAAGCATAAAATACACATGTGGGTGTCTGAACTAATGGGAATAACAATAAAAATAAATGTAAAAAAAAAATAAAAAGCAAAATAAAATAAATTATACGCTATACCTTACAGTCCAAAGATATGAATGTAGATTCCAATCAATTCAGTATCAAAAGGTCTTTCCCATCTCCCGACTGAATCTCTGGAGCTCAGCCGCAGTGATCTTTGGGTTCTGCTTTACCTTTCTCAGCAAGCCTCTTCTCCCACAATCTCTAAGTTTGGCCAGATGGCCAGATCAAGACCAGATCTAGGAAAGGGATCTGATCGCCCAAAACATCTTCCATATACTGTGCAGTGTGTACGCATGTGCGTGTGTGTTAGATTTGTCTGAAATACTTTTTGAATAAGTGGGTTTTCAACTGCTTCTTAAAGGTGGTGGTAGTCTCGGCTAGTCGAATGGAGCAGGGCAAGTTGTTCCGCCAGCCAGGGACAACAAAGGAGATCAGAGTTGATTGGAATCGGAGACCCAGTGAAGAGGGACTTTTCAGTCTCATTTCATTTGACGATCTGAGAGGGCGTGCAGGAGTGTAGCTGGCTAGTATTGTATTGATATAGGAGGGTGCACTTCCATTTACAGCCCTGTAGGCAGCATCAAGGATTTGAACTCAATGCGAGCAGCTACCGGGAGCCAGTGGAGAGAGGTGAGAAGAGGCGTGACATGGGTGTATTTTGGCTGATTGAAGATGAGACGGGCTGCCACATTTTGGACCATCTGGAGTGGTTTTATGGTGACTGCAGAGGTTCCAGCCAGGAGAGAGTTACAATAGTTGAGTTTCGGGATGACCATCGCCTGGACGAGGAGCTGCGTAGCCTGTTGTGAAAGAAAAGGTCTAATCTTGTGAATATTGCAGATTAAATCTGCAAAAATGTCTACAATTCTGTGTTTTTTTGGGGAATATGTGTACATTAATGAAGAATAAAATAAAATAAATTATTTAAGCAAATGGCTACAATATAACAAGAGTACAAATTTAAGGGTATCTGAATACTTTCCATAACCATTGTACATGTACTAATGCCACTCACATTTTTTCTTGCCATCTTATCCCCCTGTTGCATTTTATCCCAAAATGTTCTCACCCATGGGTCAGAGTTTGTGTAAATATATGTGCATTCTGCCGCCAAGTTTGTTTCTAAGGATCACAATGCGTATAATGTATGTAGCTTTTAGGTACCCTTTGTGTGTATGCAATGGTTATAATTGAGGCTTCAGGACTTGTACTTTGGATGGATTAATCAAATGTGTGTTATTTACAGTAACAGTAAACTAAAGAGAACATTGGAGTTCCACCGAGGTGCCAATGAGCAAAGTACCATCCCCACACACTGCTCCCCCGATGCCTGTCATGGCTGCCCACTGCTCACTAAGGGTGATGGTTAAAAGCAGAGGACTCATTTCTTTGTGTCACCGTGTTTTGTGCTGCAGTGTTTCACAGAGAACACATTTCATTGTGTGCACAATGAAAAAGAAAATATTCAAGTAAATGTACCAAAAAATGTCTTGGGAGAGTTGCATTGCAGAATGAAGAATTTTTCTGCCTGTCGATGTCAAACATTACATGGGGTTACATGATTATCTCAACCAAATGGCCAAATTCTTCATACTAGGCCATAAGGTGTTCAAAATTTAGGGGCGTTGGCAACGAAGTTCATTTATTTAATGTTTTCTGAATAGGTCATGCAATAACACGGCCTTTATATACCAAAAAAGCTTCATAAGTAAGTTGATGTCTTTTCTATGAAAGTAAACACAAGCTGTTTGGGGAGATGGGAGAGAAGAGAGTATTGATGTAGAAAATGTCTTCTAGGAAAGCCTGATATTATTTTAAATAAAGCATCAGTGAAAATTAACGTTTTTTCCCCATTTTCATCCATCATATTGCTATATATGTATTCATTGTTAGGTTATGTGTCTCTTCAAGGACACTGTTGACATACCTGTCATCTTCCTCTGACACATGGTGTGCTGGCTTCAGTCACTGAAATGCCTTTGCAGTAAGTGTCACAGCACTGCACCATGCAATTAACAAAAGGCCCTTGAAATGGTGGTGTTGATTTCCAGCCTTCCTTCATGGCACATTAAAGCTTCCACGCTGTCAAGTCACAAAAAGCAGACCTGTCAAGTGACAAACATCTCCACGAGTGCTACCCAGAGATTGCAAAGCAAATGTTACAGATCAGGATCCTTCAAAAGTGTGTGTATTAGTGTTTGTTTTCTCACACCTCAATGAGGCAAGTAAACAGTGCTTCTTGCTGGCTGAGTGATATTAAACTTCTGTATGTTAACCAGCTGCATGTCTTCCACTAAAAGTCCCTCTGACATCTGAGCATGTACCAAGGACAAGAGAGTTGATTTCAAAGAAAGAAAAACAAAAACCTTAAGTCCTAAATGTTTCACATAAAGAGCTCTTTAAAGAGTTCCTGGGGTTCCTTTCAATGACCAAACCACGCCTGCTTTTATGTCCTGTTCCATGGTCCGAACAAGGCCCATGCCTCTTTCTCAAACAGCCTTGCGTTGCGATGGTCCTCGACAAAGATTGGGCAGTGGAACTCTTTTTGTCTGTCGGAACGCAAGGCCATGGAGGAGTACATCATCGTCTCCCTGGCCAGTGACACCATTCGACCAGTCACGTCCCCTGCAGCAGCTCTGCTTGTTTGTGGGTAAGAAGGACAGTGGGCTTAGTCCATGCATTGACTACCGGAAACTCAATGCTCCTCAAAATCACATTCAACCTCCTCGCCATAGCCCTGATCTACACTAAACTCGACCTGCACAACGCCTACCACCTCATTCAGATCCGGGAGGGGAATAAGTGGAAGACTGGCTTCATCACACCCACCCAGCCATTATGAATACTGCATCATTTACATTTACGGTATTTATCAGATGCCCTTATTCAGAGTGACTTACAATCAGTAGTTACAGGCACAGTCCCTCTAGAGCAACTTATGGTTACGTGTATTTCTTAGGGACACAATGGTAGTATCCGTCTAACCCACTAGTCAACTATTATCCCTACCATGCCTTTCGGCCTGTCAAACAGCCCTTTTTTCTTTTTCAGGCTTTTTTCTGCATGACTCACTAAACCAGCCTCATACTCTCCCCCGGAGCTCCAGACCCACATCCGCCATGTCCAGACCATGCTCCAGTCACTTCTCAACAACAGACCTTATCTTTAAGGTCATCCACACCATACATGGGTACAGCCAGGTGACACAACCCCTCACATGCAACTGGGTCCTGGACTTCCTGACACACAGGCCCCAGGTAGGTTGGAAATTTGCCAGTCTTGGTGTTCTCTGGCAAATGCCAAACTTGCTGGAGGTAATTTTGCCAGGCTCTGGCAGTGCTCCTCCTGTTCCTCCTTCCATAAAGGCAGAGGTAGAGGTCCTGCTGCTGGGTTGTTGCCATCCTAGAGCCTCCTCCACATTTCCTGATGTACCGGCCTGTCTTCTGGTAGCACCTGTCTCCTGGTAGCGCTCGCATTGATGAGCCATCCTGGATGAGCTGCACTACCTGAGCCACTTTCATGCCACCTCTAGAGCGAAAGCACCGGCAACATTCAAAAGTGACCAAAATATAAGCCATAATGCTGAGGAGTGGTCTGTGGTCTCCGCCTACAGAACCACGCCTTTATTGTGAAAGTAGTGAAAGTGAAGTGATTGTCACGTGTGATACACAGCAGCACAGCACAAGGTGCACACAGTGAAATTTGTCCTCTGCATTTAACCCATCACCCTGAGTGAGCAGTGGGCAGCCATGACAGGCGCCCGGGGAGCAGTGTGTGGGGACGGTGCTTTGCTCAGTGGCACCTCAGTAGCACCTTGGCGGATCGGGATTCGAACCGGCAACCTTCTGATTACGGGGCCGCTTCCTTAACCGCTAGGCCACCGCTGCCCCTATTGGGGATGTCTTGCTAATATCCTATAATTTCCACCTGTCTATTCTATTTGCACAACAGCATGTGAAATTGATTGTCAGGCAGTGTTGCTTCTTAAATGGACAGTTTCAGTTCACAGATGGCTGATTGAGTTTTATTGTGTTGTTCAAGTGTTCCCTTTATTTTTTTGAACAGGGTCATGGCCAATGAAACAGATCATCAGGCAGAGGAGCTATGACTTCTCAGAGATGGAAAACAGATTTCATAAGCCAAACTGATTTTGTTTAAAGGAGCTCTGACATTGGTAGCAGTGGGGCTCACATGTCACTGGATAATGTTTGTCTTCATGAGGCTTTTGCAAACATTTGCATGCCTTTGCACAATGACGTACAGTACAGGCCAAACGTTTGGACACAGCTTCTCATTCAATGTGTTTTCCTTATTTTCATGACCATTTATTATGGGGCTGTTGGAAAGCAGTGGCAGGGGGTAATTGTTCTTTATTCAATACAGGGACACAGTGAGGAGGAATTGTCTGGGGCTTTGCTTAATCTGTGTGGACATCAGACGCTTGCCTCTTCTTGCTTGTGAAGCCAGGAGAGCAGAGAAGGTGGTAATGTGTGCTGGGTTGTTGACAGTAGCCCGTCAGTGCCAAGGGACAGAGCAGACAGAGTATTCATCATGTGTGAGGTCATTTCCAGTAATCATTCAGAGCCGGGAACAGAGCAGTGAGAGTAGTCAATGTGTGCATGAGAGTGTCAAGAGACAAAATAAAAGAGGTTTTAGCACAAGCGGTCTGTCTGTGAAATTGCCAGTAGCATAGAGTTTACACAACTATGAATGGGCAGGTACCTAGAATACTTGCCATGCTTTCATGGGGTCTAAGTACTTTGCTGGTTATGTGGTAGGGCAATTCTTCAAGGGACATCTGCGCCCCCTCTGCTGGGTGGAGATTGTGGCAGGATGGGGGTTTTGACAGCATGTACTATATTAATAATTCACATGATGTTATTAACCACTGTTGCAAGGCACAGAAACAATAATTTGTGCTTTTGTAATAATACTTTAAACAAAACAAAAAAAGTGAATAAATAATTGCAGCTAATGGATTTGAGTGGCTTGTTGTTTTCTAAAATGGTAGTAGTAGCCTAGTGGGTAAGACACTCGTCTATGGATTAGGGGCAAGACACAGATTCAAACCCCACTTACTACCATTGTGTTCCTGAACAAGTTAGGGATAAGAGGTGTCTGATAAATGCCATAAATGGAAACATTAGTGTGTGTGTTTTTTTTGTTTAGTGTGTATTATTATTTTTTAATCAGTACACAAAGCTGTACTTTTTACATCATTTTTCAATATAAGATGATGTATTTAATCATTATGTTGAAGAAAGAAAAGAAAGTGAAATTGTCATTGTGATGCACAGCAAGCACAGGACGTGGTGCACACAATGAAATGTGTTCTGCCATGAAGGGTACCCAGGGCATGGTGTTTTGCTCAAGGGTATCTCAGTGCCAATTTAGCATTTTGGGATTTAATCCCAGAATTGTTTTTTTTTTTTTTTTTTTAACTCTGCATGTTCAGCATTCATTCAGCGCTGCCTGTCTTCTTTGTCGTCAACGGGTTTTGTTTTCCTTTAAAGGTTACTCTTGCACTTCCTGTGTCCGCTTGTTTGCGCTTGATGTATCCCGGTTTGTCTGTGTCGTGAACGTTACGTGTAACACTTGGTTCCAGGCAAACGTTGTTTCGTTTCTCTACATACTGCAGCCCTTTAATTACAAGCCTGCTTCCTTACCTTCTAGGCCACTACTGGCCACTCAGACAAATAATTAGGTTTACATTACTTGTTTGTAATGACAGCTATTAGAACTGTCAGGTTGCTCTTCATCTTTATCCAGAATCTGAGTAAATGTCAGAAGTGATGTTGAGTAACATTCAGCAAGCGTGAGACTAGAAATCTTTGCACTTTAACACAGGCATTTAACAAGGTTGAACAATCCATAAATCAGTACACACAGCACTCAGTTGTCAGTGGCAACACGCGACAGGGTAAAATTTCTTGCCAAATAATTTCGGGTGGCTGCAGCCATCCATCCTGCCCAACATATGATGTCACAGGGAGAAAGATGGTCAAAGTACACAATAACATTCCATATAGATTAACATTGCCAATTTCCATGCTCAGGCTCCTCTATGTTTTATTCATGGGGATGCTTTGACTGTGAGGTCTTTATGAGATTTAGTTGGTGTGCCAGTCGTATTGATCTGGCAGCCTTCTATTTTATTCATGAGCTTCTCTGCCTCTCTCTCAATTTTTGTGGGTGACATTTTGAGCAAACCAAATATCCGCTTCTTTCCCTCCCGTGTTTTAATTGCTTGTGGAGGGCCAGTACACGGAACGCCAGGACAAATCACACATGCACGTACAAATAATGAGAAAAGTAAAACATCACTAGGCAGGTGTTAACAGAGCATGCAGTCTTTGGACATATGGTAAGAGGATTAATTATATCATGCAGACAGGGTGCACAGGGTGCATGGATGTTTTTGCAATTTTCTTCCACGTTTAGTTTAGTGCTGCTTGGATAAATAGCTAATCTCAAAAAGAACTGTAAACAGTACAAAACAGTAATCTAGATTAAGATTTCCCCTTTATACACTTCCTGCAGAGATCTCAATCTGAATTCTACAGCATTAAAATATGTAATAAAAACCCATTGCTTAAGTTTCTGATTTTTGGAGATTTCTATTAATACAATGTTCATTGTGTGGACAACCTGACTGATGTATCTGATGTGGCAACCACTAATGGGGACATCTGAAGGAGGAGGAAGTTCTGAAAGTGAAGTGATTGTCATTGTGATACACAGCACAGCACACGGTGCACATAACGAAATGTGTCCTCTGTTTTTAACTCATCACCCTTGTTGAGCAGTGGGCAGCCATGACAGGCACCTGGGGAGCTGTGTGGGGAGGGTGCTTTGCTTTGTGGCACCTCAGTGGCAACTTGGTGAATCGGGATTCAAACCAGCAACCTTCTTACAGGGCCGCTTCACCATTGCCCTGTTTATACAGGGTGGGCCATTTATATGGATACACCTTAATAAAATGGGAATGGTTGGTAATATTAATGTCCTGTTTGTGGCACAACTTTTCAAGATGGGTGGTGACCATAGTGGCCATTTTGAAGTCGGCCATTGGATCCAACTTTTGTTTTTTTTCAATAGGAAGAGGGTCATGTGACATCAAATTTATTGGTAATTTCACAATGGTGTGCTTGGTTTTTAACATAACTTTATTCTTTCATTAGTTATTTACAAGTTTCTGACCACTTATAAAATGTGTTCGGTGTCACCAACCATTCCCATTTTATTAAAGTGTATTCATATACATGGCCCACCTTGTAGTATGTGGACATTTATAGTATATGGACAATTGATCCTTTTTCCTTCAATTTTTAATTGCAAGTTGTCCATTGTGTTTATTAAACGGATATTATTTATTTAATAAATAATACACAAGAATGAACATTAACAGTAAAATTATATGACAGGATGACAAGCTTATGTGTTCACTTATAATGCAGCGTTCATGTCATGATCCGGACCGGCAGGGGTTGACTCCGGATCCGGGGTCCGGACCGGAGTTTCATGTTCGTCTCGTGTAATGTTCCCTGATCGTGTTCACCTGCTGTCTATTTATATAATTGTATAAAGCTATCCTGTTCGTGTCTGTTCACCGTCGGGTCATTGTGCGTGTTAATGTTCCCTTGTCTCGTGTGTAGTTTGTATTAAACCCCTGTCCTGTGATCGTGCGAATGCGTCCTCCTTCACCGCCATGTCCAGCCCACCCGTGACAGTTCATCATATTTGTACAATACTATTTGCACAATTATAAATCTGTAAACTGGTGCTTTAGCAGACGTAATACTTATGCAAGTATGATTCATAAATTTCATTTATACAAAACTCTAAAAAGACACTTTATGAGCAGGATCCTTGTTCACTGATGAATAACAATGTTTTCAAGAATACACTGAGCTCACTACAGCATTCCTATAATAAATTATTTAGATAAAGGCCCTCAAGCATATGTTTCTGTCAAGAAATATATTATTTGTCAAGGTTTCACGTTTCATGAAATATTTATGAATGCCCAGGCAGAGATTTTCTGTTGCCAAAGATCACAGGCATGATGGTGGGGAGATTAGAGGGCCTGTGTTTCTGTTCATCATTGAATGGATATGGTAACCTTCTAGAATCTTCTGAAGGTCACTTGGGATAATGCATTATAAATTCATTCTGTGCTATGGATAATTAAAATCAACGAGAAATGTCCTCAGATGCCCTTCAACCCTCTAGACTGTACTTGTCCAAAACTACATGACAAAAATAGGGGCAGTTGTTTGCCTAGTGGTTGGCCTAGCGGGACCCACTGCACCGTGTGCTGTGCTGTGTTTCATAATATTTTATTTTTTCAGTGTAAAATTTTTATAATTTTGCATGAAATTGAACTCTGATCAGAGATTTATGACATAAGCAAGATAACCCCAAAAGTTCTAGTCCTAGATGGTGGTACACTCAGTTGTCGATGTGCATGAAGACTAATAGAATGAAGGCTTTTCTCTAGATTAATGCTGGACCACAACGGATAATGCCAAGGTCTATTTTGACACATAGGTTTCATAGATTTTCTATTACAAATCAATGTTTTATGTGCATGTGAGTGATCACATTTCACATCACATATCATAAAATGTTTTTTATCTAAACATACATTAAACAGCTCTTTATTTGTCAATCTTTTTTTTAGCTGAATTTGACCAGAAGCAATCTGCATCATTTTTATATAGTTATTTATTTCTATTTTTTATTTCATACTGTCTTAAGAAAGAACAAATGGTTTGTGACCTTCTGCTGTGACATTTGTGTCACATGGTGATTATAGACTAGGTCTTCCTCTGGAGGAAATGGCTGAAGAGCTGGTCTCCTGCTGACACTTGTCTCCATATTAAGGCCAAACACATTTCACCTGTCTACCCAGAAAAGTCCTGAGAAGGAGAAAAAAAACTCCTGAAAGCACAAGGACAGATTTTAGACTTTTGACATTTGCTAGAGCAGCTGCCACTTGTGGAACATCTTGATTCACAGGCACAGTGTAATTTAATCTTCGTAATGATCTGTAATTCGATTTTCACATTTTTACTCAGGCCAATGATTATGGTGAAGACTTCTTCAGATCCATTTGCTCAAGCATATTTACAGTGAAACACTGCTCCAAATTTACCAAGTCTTACCTAACAACTTCCATTCATTTTTTTCCACATCGGCTAAGCTTTTTTCAGCAGATACAAGACAGGAGAAATACAGGTTCACCACACAAACATATACACACTCTCACACACACAAACTAGCATGCCCAGTTGAAATAACCAGCAAGAGGAAAACTAATTGAAAACATGCAAACTCCTCTAGGAATTCAATAATTACCTCTGATGACACTATTATTAATAAAATAATAGTGGGTATGTACTTTCTTTTAGGAGATTAAACAAAATTGGGAAATCTTGACTTATTGCTGAAAGGTTATGATTATTGAACTTCACAAAATGCCTTCATATATGGTAGTCTTAATCAGACAAATATTGGTGTCTCAGGTCGCCATGGTTTCACACGTCGAAGTTTGTGGTTTGTGTCTAGTTTGCATGTTCTTCCCATGTTGGCATTGATTTCCTCCAAGTTTCCACCTGGCCAGACTGATGGGCAGACAAAAGGAACATTTATATAGAAAGATATAGAGACTAAGGAGACTTTGCTCAGCTTCCAACCTGAATTGCTTCAGGGTTAATTGAGGAGAATTTTTCTTCTGGATGAACATGTCTGTCAAACCAAAAAGTCTGGCTCTTAGGTTAAAGACATTTTCTCTGGGGTGAAAATCTTTCTCCTTGCCGTAAGGTCAATGGACCTGGATGTGAAGGTTGAATATTGGTGTCATGTTGGTCAAAGTGTACAAATCAGTGACACTACTGGGTAGAGAGTGGTCCACAAACAAAAATATCCAGTCAGCAGCTTGTGGTCATAATTGGAAGACGAAGGGATATGAGATGGCAACAGGTCTACACATGAAAGCTGTCATTAATAGAAATGGTTCTTCTGAAACCCAGTCACTACATGCACATGTTAATGACATGTACAGACTCTGCACACCAAAGACAATGAGCAAAGAGCTCATTGCTCTTTGTATGAATACATGCCCCACAGCTCAGCCAGCTACCTTTATGTTTACATAGAATAGATCAAAGCTTTCAATCCAGTCCACGTGGCCACAAAGAGCATCTTGACATTTCCAAGCCTCTCCTGTTCTGCCTCCATAATCAAAGGCTTTCTTATGAGAGGTCCTGGGGAGGGGATAGTGCAATCTAGTACCCAGAGGCCCTCACAAACGTTCAGATTAGTGTGGAAGAGGTATTTTATGTTGACATGGACAAGTGGATCCACTGAGAGTAAGTTAAATGGTTGTGTCTTTTGTGAGATTGGAAAGATATTTTTGTTTAGTATGAACTGAACTAAACTTTTCAAACCATGCACATACAAGTAAACAGCAGTGAAAGTAAGGAGACAAAAAATGTGCGTGGACATTTAGCAGCATAGTTGTGGTTCAGTTTTTTTCCTTACAAATCAACACAAAGTCAAAAAGATGGGATGTGATGGGTTATACCCTTTACTGAAATCACACTTTATATTAACACATGGCTAATTGAGTGAACTGAAACTGAGAGAAATTAGGAAATATGCTAATTTTTTTTTTTCTTGTTTCATAACATCATTGAATGGAAGCACAGTCCATGGCCTTCAGTATCTAAAACAAAAACACCATCACTATCATCACAATATCGTTTACATTTTTTTTTTGCCTTTTACCCATCCCTGCTGGGTTTGAGGCAAGGACATTTATAAAACATTAGATCACAGACAATCTGACCATTTAATATGCCTGTGTACTTGTGCCATTTTTCACATGTGCCATCATTTTCATCCAGTCCATGTGGGATTCAAAAATCAGAAAATGTTTTGGCCAAACTTTGGTCTACACCCACCTTCACATCAATCTTTAGCCATTCCTCTACATGCTTGTATATTATCTAATGGTCACACATATTCAGTGACACATGATACAGGCAAAAGCCAATACTGAAGCCAATCTGTCATAAAAAATATATATATAACTTCCTATGTGGGGCCTTGTGGATAATGAAGTTTTTTCAGTCTCCTTAGCATGTTATTTAAAAAAAAAAAAAATCTGCCCATCATTTTTCAGTCTCCTTGGCATGTTATTTAAAAAAAAATTCTCTGCCCATCATTTTTCAGTTTCCTTGGCATGTTATTAGAAAAATAATAATATGGCCATCTTTTTTTCCACACCATAGTTTTAAATATGCAACACATCATGCTTTAGTCAGAATAAATTACAAAGGATGTGTTAAATTTTGCAAAATGTGTGATCAATTACTTCAATGTTTAGACTGACAGCTCTATCAATTTTATAAAACTGTGTTCGTATTATTGGACCGTCAAATCAATACATGCCAATACTGGAATGATGTCAGGAGCCAAATAAACAGTCCAAAGGCCACGTTGTTGTAGTGACAACGGCATTATGACATATTTATGGCCTGCATTGAAAACTGAACACAAGTTCACTTCTTTCCCCTCATGCTTCCTACAGATCTGCAGCGACATCTTCCAAATGAAAGATAACGATAGCTGATCATGACATCTGCATGTGTAATTGATGATTTTAAGTTTTCATTTCACCTAAACACCTAAAGCTTACCTGATCCATACAGTACTCTTTTAAAAATCTTTTGCATATTTTATGTGTTTTGCTACAAGCATGTCTAAGCATTTGTATTATTGCTTAGTGCCTAACTGCCATTGTTGGTCAGGCAAATTAAACTGATTACGTACTGTCTAGAACCTATTTTTCACTAGTGTTTTTTTTTCCACCTCTGGATAAGTGCTTCACATCATGTCAGCAGATCCCACATTAAGAGGGTGACACACGGCACCGACAGCAGTTTCTATGAGAAATAGGAGCTTTAAATGTTAATGGTTTTGCATAATTGATAAGCTTAATGGATATATCTGTGTCTCAGGACTTGATGTTTTGGATTTCAGTGAAATAGAAAATGATAAGAATAGGAAAACTGAAAAAAAAAAAATCCTTATGTAAGAAAACCCGATTTAACTTGTCCAGGTTGCATTAGAGAAAATAAAATCCATTTCCAGAGCAGTTTTTTTCTAGATTGTTTTCAGGCTGTTCTTAATTCTGAAAAAAACAAAAAAACATTTCTTCTTCAGGGATTCACAGCACCATTTAGGGCTGCTCAAGTGGAGGTGCTTTCATGCAATTATCAAACTAACTTGTGTTAATTCTGTCTAGGTCTGTTAGAGGAAAGAGCGGGTCCCTAGCAGCAGGACCGGTAAGCCTGCTCAGCTGTGGTGGATTAAATCGATGGAAGAAGATCAATAGAGAAAAGAAATACAGCCAGAGATGTTTTTTTTTTCCACTGCTATTTAATTAATATGCCAAAAATATATAGAAATATGATCTTTTTTAGGTGAACAAGTGTCATCTGTAATACTAGATAACTGTTTCACACGCATGTAATCAGGTCAATTAGCGAATATAGTTATATATATATATATATATAACTAATCAAAATGCAGCAAGTAAACAAGTAAACGTACCATTTACAATATCAAGTACATCTGACAGCAATGACCATAATGCGCACACAGTTTTCTGCACAGCTTTCATGACACTGGCATTGTGTATATGTAAATATATATATTTTTTTCTCTCTCCACGATTTGGCTTCTTAAAGAGCATATAGACATTCAGTGGTCTGGCGATGTAAACTGAAGTAAGTTCTCCCTGTGTGAAACACAAACCTAAAGAGGAAAACCATGCTACAAAGACTGTACAGATACTGTACAGAACAAAATATAACAATAATAAAATAAAACATTCAGAAGTGTCAGAGGTAACATGATTCTGCTTGACCAGAACAACACACACAATATTATATCAACATTAATAATCAATATAACATCACATTGACTTTAATTGCAACACTTTCTTCTTTTGCTTTTATTCAAAATTAGCGTTTCCTAAAACTGAGCTACAAAACACTGTGATATAAAATGTTTTTGCATTTTGTACAGGACATCCAACATGAACATAGAAATTAGCTTTAGCTATTCTTACCTGGACAACAAATCTGTCTCTTCTGATAATTCTTGTCCACTTTATGACGCTGGATAAGATCCCAAGTTGTAAGCTACAACACTTAATAACATTAATTAATATTTAACGTAAAGCACCAACCAAGGAGGACACAAATTACTCATAGGGTTGGTTGAAGCAGACATTACATTGTTTTTAAGGCCATGGCATTCATCGTCTCAGGTAATATAAGGTGGTCTCAAAGCATCTCTCATATATACAAAGATCATTATTCCTCAAATACCAAATTACATACAAGGAAAGCATATTTACAGTAAATTTAAGCAACAGAATAATACATTTACTTTAAAACCTTGAATTTCATTAAGACACTGAGAAGAGAGCCCCTTTGTCCCTAAAAGGTTGTCACAGCATGTGACTCTGCCCCCGCCCTCTGTGGGCACAGGGGTCGCCGTGGCGCTAGAGAGTAGTGATCTGGGTCAACTCGCTGTTGGAAATGCCGGTCCCTGAATTGGCCGGAGGCTCTGTGCCGACCAGGGGCAGGTCCACGCCTAGTCATGCTGGGTTTGTGTTGCCATCTACTGTCTTGCAGTTGTAGGCCACCTCACGGGCAATGCCGCGCATGCGGCTGGACTGCTGCACATCCAGGCGAAAGGGCGAGGGGTAGCAGAATTCGCCAAAACAGCGCTTGAAGTTTTCGTCCAGGAAGGCATAGAGGACGGGGTTGAGGCTGCTGTTGACGTAGCCAAGCGCGATGCAAAAGTGCATGAGGACCACGGTCAGCAGGCTGTGCAGGTTGAAGCCCAGGGTCTGAGCCAGCGCCATGATCTGGATGGGCGTCCAGCAGACCACGAAGACAGCCACCACCACCAAGACCATGCGCGTAATGCGGCGCAGATTCCGGTCCTTTTCCTTGGAACCGGACAGGATGCGGACGCTGCGCAGGCGCTTGACCATGAGGCTGTAGCAGACACTGATGATTGCCACGGGGATGAGAAAAGAAAACAGGAACACACAGGTGCCAAACACGGGGTCCCAGTAGCTGCGGGGATCAGGCAGCACAATGATGCACTCGATACCTACACAAGATAATACAAAATGGTATTTAGAATATAACAATACTTACAATTCAATTCCTTACTCTCGCTGATTAAAACACTTACAAATGTAAGCAGCGGGAATATTTTGTAACCAGCCAGATTACAATGTCTGGGCACTGTAATATTAACCTACAACCTCCCCCATCAAACCTAGACAATTAAAACTGTTCACGGTAAAAGTTCAGTTAAGACTATAGACTACACATTCATACTGCACAACTTATCAAAAAGTTGTACAATTCACAATACACTACTTTCTGACTTTGTTCATAATGTGACTCCCCTGATTGGTCTGTTGGGTCCCCAAAATGTTCCATCAAGAAATGACATGAGAAAATGATTTGATATATTTTGACATAAAAACTGAAACTCGTGACAGTAGGTTGCACATACATTTACAGGCATTATTTTGTTTCTTCTACAGACAGAATTGGCAGTCCCTGCCCCTTTTCTTCATCCCGGGTCCTGCATTCTTATTGGCTCTGGCTAATTGACCACTTAACTAGCATGCAATGACTGCATCTTTGATGTTTTAGTATGGTGGTGATATGAATGAGAACAAAGATTATTTTTTGATTGTATGAAAGCACACTTTAGCTTTTAGGTGCTGACATTCACTTTGACAGTCTTGTCCCATTCTGACATTTTCACCTTTTAAATGCCCATTATATGCTTTGTCTTCAGCTCAAGATTTAAAGCTTTGATTGTGAAAAGGGAGCACATTTCGTTCAGTATGCCTAACTTAGCAACTTTGTTGCTACTTCTAAGACCCCCTTAATTACATTCTATGCAAAAAGCATAGAATTATTTCATTTCCCCCAGTGGCAAAAATGCTGTGATAGGACACTCCCTGCAAATGAGGCATCACAATTAGAGCTTTAACATTGAAGCATAATTTAATTTACTTAACTCACTATTATTACAGTATATTTTACACTACAGGAGTTCAGCATGCTTATTATAACTGTTTACTGTCCGGTATGACCATTGATCTGGGTTATTGATTCAGCATGTTCTTTGGGGTAAAAGGCAAGATCCTTTGTAAATGGTTGAATACGTTCATTGAGCTGTGGAGAGAATTCCCCTGAGTTGTTGTAGTGATGGAGGCAGTCAGGCCGGGGACAGACATAAGCTAAAGCTCATGCCGGAGCACCATGGCTATGGGTTCTCTCATTTCTATAATCTTCACTGTATGAAAAAAGGCCCTATCCATCTTAGGCCTATCTGCTCTATCTGCCTCCCACTCAGAGTAATCTTTGGGTGTCTGTTCTGCCCTGCTGGCTCCCAGGCGCTTCCTGGAGTAAATCGGATCTCCCTATGCACCACCTATCAGTGCAGATATTGTTTTTGATTAATGCTTCATCTGCACTGCAGTCGTTCAGCAGGGAACTTAGCCAGGCTTTCAGTTAGCAGAAACGCAAAGGTGATGCAGAGTGCTGTTAGACGAAGTAATGCAAATCCCTGCATTCCACTGCAATACCTTTTTTATTTTAGGAATGATTTCATTAAATGGAACAAACAAAACACATTTAACCTTGCAGGTCTTCAAAACTCAATACGTTGTCCTCACATTGCTGAAGATATTGGCATTTAATAATGAGTACGAGTGGTATGTATTGACTGTTGACTAGATTAATATGACCTACTGAGAACTGATTTAAAACAATCTATGGTCTATGTTGCTTTTTATTGCCAAGCAATGTCATTCATGGAGCTGTCACATTGCAACCATAACCAAAGTAATCAACATTTGAAATAATTTTTAAAGACATGTGGTCAAAGTTCAGACACTGTGAGAAATCCCATGATTTGTCCAATCCAAAAGGATACCCCAAATAACTCTGACCTGACAGATATAGGAAAAATTACAGGGGTGGCAATTTCTCATACAATTTTCCATTTCATGAAAATAGGCAGTGCTATAGTCAACCCAGCTATCAGTATGTATTGTGTTGCTAAATATGTTGTTTGTCAGTAACAACGCAACCTAAATAAATGTATATATTTCCCGACCAGAGCCATCACTCCTGAGTCTGATGGTGACATCAAATCTCCAACCTCTCCCAAGCGCAGCGTCAAAGGCAGCCAAGTAGAGCGAGCATGAAACAATGTGTAAATAAATAAAGCGCCTGATGGCACAGCACCAAGGAGACGGCGCACCCAGCTGGGTAATGGGCAGAGGAAGATGTGATTCCATTGCCAGACCCCAGCTGTAATGTCCTTGGGCGGGACCTCTGGGCTCTGTGGCAGTGTACAACAAAAGCAGCCTCAATAAAATCATGCTCTTTGACCCCCTTGCACTTCACATCTGAAAGATACTTTGAGTGAAGAACAGACCTCGGTCTTGCCTGTGTGATATATAGGTGATTTATTCAGTTTATGGAGTGTTATGTGGAATATGACCATCAATCATAATTCTGCCAAAACTGGTAAACAGTGTAACAAATCATTTCATGTTGCTCTCAAAAAATGGTTAAAGGAGAGGTCAGGATCAACTAATTATGGAAGAGACTACACTCATATTCCGGTCATTATAAAGTCACTGTGAAATCAGTGTCAATTACTTTTCCATTATCAAGAATAACATGCATTTTTGTAATATTTGTTTTGTTATAATAGAGAAAATGAATTTAAGCACATTCATCTGTCCTGCGTATACTCAATCATAGATTGTAATGAATCAAAAACTAAAATAAGAGCTCCTTAAATTAAAACCATTAGCCTGTTCTTCAATTGCATGCCAGTATGGACCTATCTTTAATGTGAGGGTTACTTCAGAGATTGGAGAGAAGCAAAAGGGTAAAAAAGTAAAAAAAAAAAAAAAACCCCAAAAATTGGTTTGTGAAGGTTACCTTTAAGAGGGTAATTAAGAGCCAATATATAAAAAAGATTGGACATAACATTAAACCACTGACAGGTGAAATGGAATGATTGACCGTGTTACAATGGCACCTGTCACTAGTCCGTTCTTGAAGATGATGTTTGAAGTGTAAGCATCTGAGTGACTTTCACAGAGCTGCACTGTTATGTGTAGATGACTAGATAAGCTCCAAAATAGTATCCACTTTTTGATGAACATGACAAATGTCTTTGTTTACAGCTTTAATGGCCACTAAATTCTCCAAACCTCAGTCACCTTTATTGGATTTAAAAAATCTCTAGATTACATTACTTGCTACCAAAATCTACAGGAGACCTGTAGGTCCGTTTTCATGTGCCATTTTTATGGCACAAGGGACATTTGCAGAATATTAGGCAGGTTGTTCGGTCCTCTTCAGCGCGAGAACCAAAACAATCACTGACATTCTTGCTCCTCCCAAAACTTTCTCTCCTTATAACACAGGCAATGCCTGCACCTTTTAATGTGGCTCCTTGCACAACACCCACTGGAAAAACTCTAAGCCCTGCCCCCAATTGACTGGTATATGTCTGTCATTGTCCATTTTCCACTTACTGTATACGATTTCCACAATGCACTATGCTGGAAAATGGTATTGGTGATTGGTTTTTTTTTATTATTAATCAACCTGAAAATTATTGGATGATTCTTATATTGTATTTGTATGTGGCACAAACATAGACAATCTACTTTTATGTAATATTCAAATACTATGGTTAATATGGATAATGTTGTCAACAATAAAATAGATATTTACTCAGTTGTGTAACTGCCAGTAAACGCAATTTTTTACCTGAAGCACTGTTTTACCTTAAACTGTTAACCTTGTCTGACCTTGTTTCTTTTAACAAAGATATCAAGGAAGGTTTTTTTATTTTGGCATGTAAAGGAAGTGGAGTTAATGGCTTACATCTTCACACACACACACACACACACACACACGGACACTATCAAAATACACACAGAAAATGCACAGAACACATGACACACACGCACACATCCACCCACAAACAATTGTTCCCTCCCACTCTGTTGCTCTGGGTGCTAATAGTCAGCAGTTGAGAGACGCAGCCATTTGTTCTGAAGCCCTCGGCATGAATAAAACATGCTGAGTATTTTCACCCGCAGTCACCAGTGTGATTCTTCTCCAGTCCCCTTCAGGTGAAGCCCTGCCATGCCTGAATAATCTCTTCCATATCTCATGGCAGATTACACTCAGACTAGGGGGATCAGAGAGCAGTCGAATCACTGTGTTTATAAAGAGGCGGCTGGCATGAGAGCTGGGCAAATAAAAGACAGACAGGGCAACAACTCAAAGAGTAGACAAGCAGCAAATAGGTACAATTATTAATAAATGTAGGCAAATTATTAATAAATGAACTAATGAATTCATGTTTTAAGTTATAGCTATTGCTATTAAAAATCTATAATAAATTGCAGTTGAAATACATTATTACATTAACTATTAAAAACATAATATGTGAGAGGATATTTCGCCAACTTTCTTCTATTGTACTAGTTACAGGCAAAGGTTTAATGAGCAAACATGCTCGGTGTTACTAAAAGATTTGAAAGATTTGACTCTATCTAATTATAACAAATTAATTTAAGATTTAAGAGCATCAATTAGAAATGTTTTATGTAAACTCCCAAGACAAAATATGAAGGAATAAATGAATGTCCTATACATTATAAAATGTAGTTGCAAGAAGTAACAAGAAAACAAACCAATCAGACCTTCTTCTTCCTCGACATTGCCCATGACCATAGCAGGAACCCCAAAAGCTGAGGCGAGGATCCACACACCAATGTTGACAACCTTGGCTTTGTGAGGTGTGCGCATGTCCAAGGCCTTCACCGGGTGGCAGACGGCTACGTAGCGGTCCATGCTCATGACCGTGAGGGTGAAGGTGCTGGTGAACATGTTATAGTAGTCAATGGAGATCACAGCTTTGCAGAGCGCATTTCCAAATGGCCAGAATCCTAGAAAGACATCGGTGCCTTGGAATGGCAGGGTGGCCAATACGAGGGTGTCTGCTAATGCTAGGTTGAATATGTAGATGTTGGTGGCAGTCTTCATCTTTGTATACCTGAAAACAGGAAAAAAAAAAATTCTCTTGACTTTTCTAGATCCACAGTTCAGTTGAAGCTGAAATGAGACAAATGTCCAGCATCGTCAATATTGAATTGAATGATTTTTATATACATGTCATCTGTAAATCAAAGAGCTTGCCAAATTATGAGCATTGTGGCAGGGTTATTTTGTCATATTCCTGAAACAGATCTTACAGATGTAACAGATGTATTAATTTTCTCTTCTTCAAGATACCGATAACTACCAAGCTGTTCTTTTTTTTTTAATCCTGAGAACACCTTTGAGAGTAGTGACCAAGCACAACATTTAGAGCATAGCAATTAAAAATAATTATCTTCACATATGTCTATGGGATGGTTTTTGGAATCGCTAGCAGACTATTGTTGCTGAAACTATGTCAAAGCTCCTCTGTTGCAGCCTTTGGAAAAGCTGTTTTGGTCTGAAGGGCTTAACACAGCAAGAATCATCTAGGAGTGTCACAAGGATGGCTGAAGATTGAGCCAATTCAGAGACGAGAACAGAGAAAAGGCTGAGTGTCCGTGGCCCACGAGAACAACAACATGCGACAGCCAAGAGCCAAATCACTTCTCTACGCTCCTACTCTGCTCCTCCACAACTCCCACTGAGCCTATTCAATTTGGACATACTGTTTCCTATCTTTCAATCAACCTGTCCCATTATAAAAACCATTATGACTCTATATCCTGACAACACTGGGGGAAAAACAAATCTGCCAAATTAATATATTTTCCATTTGCAGTTTACAATAATAATAATAATAAAACATTACGAACAGCTTCTATGCAACTCTATACTTCCTGAAGGGCAAATTAAAAAAAAAGGACTGTTGTGGAAGTCTGATTGACAATTCTAACCATGTCATTTGCAGGACGTTTTGGTGTGCGTCGGTCTCATAATGAGTAATTAATCATCAAGCACAATTATTTCATTAAAGAGAGGCGACCTGCTAATGTGCCCATCTGCCCATTTGTACCATTAAAGAATGGAGACGCGTATGACGTCCGGACAAAAAAATTTACATTCCGCCAGCCATTGTTAGTCAGTCAATAATTAATGGAGCCCTATGCATAAATTCTATATAACCTTCATTGTCATTTATTTCTCTGAAAAAAAAATGCTCTTTTTTTTACTGCTCTTCCATTCGCTCATTCTGAACGTAGAGTTTCGCTTTACCGCCTTTTCAATCATGACTTCATAAACCTCTAAGTGCTCCAGGACCTCTATTTGTGTCATTGCTGGTTTTCATATCCTGTACTCCATCAGCACTACTCAACCACATCATCTCTCTTTTCATCTATTAAGCTCCTTATTCACCGTGTCACCATTTTTGTCTCTGTGATTCTGTCTGCCAGTGTCTGTCTGAAGACCTTTCTGTCTACATCTGAAGACTCCTAAATACCAGCCAGTATCATTGCTTTCCATCATCAGAAAGATTAAGGAAGCAGGAACAAAGACAAATCTGCATTTGCTGCTGGTAAATCAAGCAGCCATTATGGTGCACACATGAGACACTTGGATGTGGCCAGAGGACACCAGACAAATGAAGATTGTGTCATAGTCCGTGGTCCTCTAAGCCATTTTAATATATATGTATATTTTTTAACATCTCTTGAAGACGTCAGACAGCCATCTTCAAAGCTTCAAAACAGTTCTTAACATTTTCCAGGAGGATGACTTGATTGAATATGAACCTCTTCAGTAAATAACCTCTTCATCTTCACAGTGACAACAGGCTCTTGTACACTTCAGACCTTTTTCACTCCATTAGATGAGGCACCTGGGAACTTTGAAGCAGGCTGCCAATAAAGTTCTTAAGCAGAACCAGGGCAGAGTGAATGATAACATTCACGCTGGCCCTCAACCTTCTGACATTTGATTGGAAGATCAGAATTTAAAAACTACAATCTTCAAAAAAAAAAAATAGCATTATGTACTGAGAATGTTTATCTTGAATAAAAAGAATTCTAGAGAACTTTTTGGTTCTATGTAAAATGTCCATCTGTGGCCACAGGGGAAATTTAGCAAACGCTAAAACACATTGTGCTTCATTCAGCGAAGCTATGTGCATTATTCACTGCAATTACACTTTGCCTTCATGGCGCTAGGGACCACTAGGCAATTAATAAGATTCAAGGTTTTCCATTGTGCGCTGATAAATCAAACAGCCATTATGTTGCACAATACCTGCTATCACAGAATAAATAGCTTGAATAAATAAATGAAATTGCTTTCAAAATACAGGTGAAGACTCCACGCACCCCATGATCGGTCAGAATGGGCTTGTGGTGTTGCAGGGAAAACAGATTCAGTTATTTAGATACAGGGGAGTCTTGACTATAACCTTGAATTTGTCAAAAGTAGTCATGCATATAAATATGTACTTAAACTATGTGACTATGTATGAATTTATGCATCTTCAATAATAGTATTTGATGTTAGTGAAGACGGAGCCACGTTCACTGTGCCAGGGGCACAGTACTTCCACTGTTTAAAGACCACAGGAAGACTCTGCATGGCCGTGCAAGTTTGTTCAATCACACATGGGTTAACAGCATCAACATTTTATTGGTCTATCGGACAAACCAACACAGAAAAAAAGAATTCAATATCAAGTGTGGTCTACTGTAAATTCAAATGCAGGCCATGTTTCTCTGGAGGAAAATTTAAATAGTGTCATTGTTTTATCAGTTAAAATAGAGTACACAGTAATGTAATCCATTTTGATGGCTTTATATGAGATTTAGCATGTTGGGATGGATTTGATATTCCCTGTTATTCCCTTTCATTGCAAGATAAACTGAATTCTTGAAACAAGGCGGTGGTAATCTCTCTGCATGTTTGGTTTGGTAGCGGATGGGGTTTCAAGATTACATCTGATATGTGAGACTCAAAACTTGGAAAATATGAACAATCTCTGCGAAGCACTTCACACACACAATTTGCTGAAACTAAAGATTCTGAACAACCATTTGTGATAAACCTTTTCAAACCTACACTATCATTCAATAGTTAAGGGTTATTTAGATATGTTTTTTCCCTATAAAAAACATGAAACATGGGGAAAAACATTGAAAAATTATTTTTGTAATAATTAATGAAGTCATTACGGTTAACAAACACATTCCAATGGAACTCGATAAAATTTTTGGTATCTGTGTCATGTCGACAAGCTGACGAGGGAGGGAAGCGCAGAGTCGGGACATTCTGGGAAAGGGATATTTTTAAGGAACACAAATAAACGCGGCGCGATGGCCGAAAACAGTGAGACAAAGGGGAGAACATAAACTGGCCCACAGGCCAGAAAGTTCACAAAAATGTCGGCGCTCCAGAGGGGCGGAAATCACCGGCTTTATAAAAGATGTCCTGATTAGCTACACCTGGCAACATCAGCTGTGGCCAATCCTGACAAGATGTATGCAGATATTCCATCATTAACAGACATTTCCAGCTACCAGTCATTTACAACATGAACAATGTATTTGAACAATGAGTTGACCCATTTGATGTCTTTTTAATGGACCAAACAACTTCTTCCCATCCCAAAAAAGAGCATTTCTAATTAACCTTAACATTTTATATGGTAGTGTAGTTCTCTGTCATTCTTGACATACCTTAGAGGGAATAAACTTAAGAGTTTTTCTAATAATTTTCATTATCATTTGAAACATCAGAGTCAACACTTGTTTGTTAATAAAACTGATTTAAGTGCTAAAATGTCCTGGCTTCAACAGATACATCTCTCCTGCTAGAACCAGTGATTTTTTATTAAATGCGTAACAGGCCAGGCAAATTGTATTGATCGTGTACTGACTTCAGGCAGTAATGATTTGCTCAGTTCAGTATTCACAAAAACTGTGAATGAATCTTTAAACACATTTATACCACATTTACACATAACAGTGGGTGTAGTGCATACACACACACACACACACACACAGTCTCTATGTGTTGTCAGCTGTAAATGTATTGATTGTGTCAATATTGATGGAATCCGGCCCTGAAATAGATCACTTTCCTCTGTGCAAATATTGGCCCTGCTAACATACATCCCAAGACAGGGTGGAAATTTCTCGTATTCCTCAAGATGTAAAATACCAACGCAACCGTCTTGTAATGGCACTGGGTGTAAAGGGAGGTGAAGCGAAAACGCTGCACATTTAAATGAAGTATTTTAAAAGAAACAAAGGCACAGTGGTCAGAAGACATAATACAAAAAGGGACAAAAAAGCGAGCAGCATAACAGGGTGTACCTTTCACCCTACACACGAACAATGCACGACACCCTATACTGCCCACAGTCTGACACATGAAGGGTTCTAATTATATTCTTGATGCATAGCTGGCTGCAATGTATGCACTCTGAAATATGAAATTCTAAAATGTCCCATTCAGTAGCAAATTGATAAGATTTGGTGTTGTATTCATCTGATCACCTCAAAATGAAGGAAGTTTTAGAAATTGATCAGATACTAAATTATCAGTTGAACAATATATACAGTGAGTTTATTACAAGTTGATTTTCTGTGTTTTATGACTGATGGTAAGCTGAAGATAATATGATTTTAAGGGGGACAAAATGTTGAAACTTGTGACGTGAAGTGATTGTCATTGTGACAGACTGCATCACAGTTCACAGTGATTTATGCAGCAGGTCTATATTTAACCCATCACCCTTTGTAAGCAGTGGCCAGCCATGACAGGCATCCGGCGAGCATTGTGTGGGGAAGGTACTCACCTCAGTGCCACCTTGGCGGTTCGGAATTTGAACCAGCCTCCCAATTACAAGACACGTCATTTTTTACTTGCACCTCACAGGCTTTTACAAGCAAGCCTGGATAACACTCATGGTTTTTAGTGGAAAATGTTAAATGTAGTATGCAAATTCATACTTTTTTACACACAAAGGGTAAATTCAGTGGAGCAAAACATTTTACGACCCACCTCTGATCATTTGAGAAGACCACATGGGTAGGATAACATTTCCTTGGCCACGGTGATGGAAAATGCCAGTAAGATAAACAACACTTACCTGTCCTACATCTCTTCATGGTGGCCCAGCAGCGTCTCTTAGCTCTGTTTGAAAGCAAACCACTATGGTCTCTATAAGAGCATTTAAAAGATGTCCTAGCAGGGCCTTGTAAAAAGCTTGCCTGTCACCCCCGTGAGCAAGTCGGAAAATTAAAAGGTCGCAAAAAGTGTGAAAACAGAAATCCGAAGGAAGAAAATTGAATTAGCCCGCGTTCGTAAATAATGAACGACTTTCACATATCAGAACCCATGCAGTTGCGGCCCTGGTTTGCATAATTCAAACTTTTTTCTGAAGGCTCCCCCCCAGAGAAACAGTGCTTGTGTCTGCCAAGAACATTAAAGCGATTGCGTTTTATTGCCAAAGCAATTTTGCCCTCCCTTCACTTCATCACCATCACTCCCTTGCCCACCTTCTTCCCCACTCAACAGCAATGATGAGAAGAATGGAAAAACTGCTCAGTCAAGAGAAAATATCAAATGCCTGTACACAAGCCTTGGTGAAATATATTTCTGTTCACTCATAAATCATCAGAGGGCTCATTATCACAAATGACTTGCCCCATGGTGACCACACTGTAGATCATTGGAGCACTGAGAAAATGAGACAATAAAAAGCTTAACCCCATGCCCCAGGTGAAGGGGTGGAGCCCGAAGGAAAGGCGGAGCAGGGAGCGGGCAGGAGCCCCCGCATGCTGTTCCACGCCCACCTCTGGACGAGCTGAGCCAGGACAGCGCTGGAGAGGGTCTGCCACGCCTCCTGATGTAGCCAGGGAAGCAGGTCTGGCTCCGCCTACAGTGACTTCTATCGTGCTCCTTGGTTTTGCGCCCATTAAGGAGGGGCTCGGTGACACTTAGGAGCACAGGGCACAATTAGTTCCATGGAAGGGTTCTAATCACCTGCAGCTGCTTCTCATTAGGAATGCGCGATAACAGCCCTTCATAAGTCAGACTCTGCAGCATTCATGCCCGTAATCCTGTCTTTTGTTGTTGGGCTACCATGCCTTGTTCATTTTCTCTGATTAAATCACTGTGATTTTTCACCATGTCGTGTTTCTCCCACACCCCGTGCCGTTACGGCGTCCACCTAGATATTCTGTGCTTGTACCGACAAATCTGTAATACCAGAATATGCTTTACAGAATGACTGAGCAGGATGGTCGTATAAAAGCACAGATGGGCACAACAGGGACAGAACACCCTAATTTTAACCCTAACCAATATTAAAATGGATGTTCAAGTAAAGAGTTCATATGCTTGTTATGGCAGTGGTGCTGATTATAGCACAAAATATGCTCTTACCAATGTAATTGTGAAACTACTATGAAACACAATCGTTGTATGAAACTTTTTCATATTTAGAAAATGAAGCATTAAAAAAAAATTCTGTAGCCAATCAGCCATGTAAAGTTTAGTAGATGTGAGCATATCTCCTTCACCAATGCAATGTCATGCCAAATCAGAAGCATGTGTTAAGTGACATGTTTCCCTGTTTGACATGATGATGTGTTTTTGCCCCTTTCAGCTGTTCATCAATGGTAGATTTAACACTTCAACCGCACCCCTCTTAAAAATCCTTTCATTTCATGTATGACCATCTGCTACCTGTTTGGCTGCTGACTAAATTGTTGCTATAGTAACAATACCAACTTTCTGCAAATGCACAATTTTTTCTGAAATCTTGTTTATGCCCAATATAAACAATCCCAACGATCAAATCAATCAAGGCAAACAACACATTTGCATTCATTTGCCACAGAACAAATTGGTAGGAAAAACAATGAATTACAGCAGCAGCATCGACTTCAATCGGCCAGAAAAGCAATTAATACGGAAAAACCCTGGAGATTTGGTGACAAGCTGATAAATATACTGACCATGTTAAAGCGTAACTCACACTGTTATCCCGTTATTGCACCTGTGATGTTTAATAGGTGTTTGTTGGAAGAAAAAGAAGCCGAAACGCCACCTCCCTTTGGGCTGGATGAGGCGAGCACTAACAACAAAACGATTACATAGAGAGCAAAGGTTTTGAGGGGACAGATCTTGTTTCTCAGAGCCAGTTTCATTCATCACCCCTGTTGCCTCTGTCCCCCTGTGACAGTTATTACTTTCCAACCAGCGCTATTCAGTTTTCAACTGATGCAAATGCCAACTGGGGAGCCAATCAGGGCAGCACCACTAATTTCAGGTGCCCCAAGTTATTATTAATTTTGCAATTTGCAGTCATTAGCAACTAATTACTTAATAATAATTTCAAAGCGCTATAATAGATCACTAATGTCAGGTCAAGTACATCCTCAGGATTTAAATAAATAAAAAAGATGACATAGAAAAAAAACCCACAAACTTATCTGTATCTTATAGAGAAGGAATTAACTACTCTGTTGGTGTGTAGTTATTTGGCAACTAGAACATGCATTTTAATAATGGCCTTCTACATGTGCAAAGTAGCACAAGCAGTGATGCCAAAAACATGATTATTTCAGTGCAAAATTGTCCAAATTGCCACAAAAAAACACGTGAAAGTGAAGGGATTGTCACTGTGAAACACAGCACACATCAAAATGTGGCGCCCGGAGCGCAGTGTGTGGGGATGGTACGTGGCACCTTGGCGATTCAGGATTAGAACAGACAACCTATTGTTTACAGGTACGTTTCCTTAGCCTTTAGCCCACCACTGTCCCTCTCAAAATGATCTGATATGTACTTCGCTGATGCAAATAAAAATATATTTATTAGTTGAGTACCATCTTATGGTATTTAAAAGGCTTAATTTACTTGCACATAATGAAATTATGTCCTGTTAAGGCCATAATGTGAACCATGGCTGGATTCGCACCTTCAGATGGATATGGGGGAAGAAACACTCAATAAACTATTGAATCTCCCAGCACCGAATCGACCATATGGCCTAGCACCTCACTTTCTGCCATGATGCAGTCACAACTGGTGTGTGTGTGTGTGTGTGTGTGTGTGTGTATTTTTAAAACACTATGACAGATTTACTGATCATTTTGTTACAATGCCACTTGGTAGAATGTGCGGGATGTTAAGCAGATAATCATTTAAGTTCTTAAAAACAGTGTGTTGGAAGCAGGAGAAGTGGGCATATTATCTTCCTTCAGAGATCTTGTCTTAGGCCTGCTTTGATGGCAAAAATATGACCTACTCAATATTAGGAGGGTAGTTATAATGTAATGTCTGATCTGTTTTTTTTTTGTTTTGTTTTTTTTTGTGCTATTGATCATTTTAATCTTTTCGAAACAGCCTTTAGCACCCTTCAACATCTGTAACATAATGCCTCTAGCGGCCTCATGCCACTAATGGCCACTATGTGAACTTTTGTGGTGTCTGGAGCAGACAGCTATGGTTGTTTTCCCTCTCATACCCTTCATAATGAGTGTTAATTAGTTTTGTTCCTATTTTTGTCTTTTGCATACCTGTTTGTGTGTGACCTGCACAATTCTGGCCTTTGTTTAAGGCCTGTTGTTTAGCTCTGGTTTTGTTTGCAGCTCTATCCAACATAAAAGGGTAAATACTTACTCAGTGCTTGGAGTATGGAAGTACACTATACTCTACATATTCCAAAATGTATACTTACTTGAAGACTAGGGCTGTTTGCAATGTTATTGCCTCAAAAACTAAAATGGAAAAGGTCAAATGTCAACAAACTGCCAGCTGGAGTTGGTGGCTGACATTATTCAAAGCAAGTGCAGAGCCAGGGGCACCACGATGAGCACTCTGCACTTGACTGGTCATTGGTACTTAACCATTAGCCACATGCATGCAGTCGGGCTCATTACGATTGGAAAGACAAGCACGGCCAGACGGAGCTGTCAGGAAGGGAAAAAAAAAAAAACGTAACCTGCGTTGCCGTCGCTGTGACCTTGCCAGGTCTTCCAAACCAGAATGAAGGTGCCTTAAGAGGCAAATGCCAACACAAGCCAGCATGCAGCGATTTTAAAAGAAAGGTAGTAATTTCCTCTGAGGGATCTTAAGAACGTGTTGCTGCTGACGTGTCTGAGCCCCTTTTTGTCTCTGGGGCACTAATCCCTGGTAAATGTATTTTTATGCTTACAGCATTTAGCAGACTAATCGCTTCATAAAAGAAGAGACCATGGATGTCTGGTAACAGGTCCAAAGTAGGGTGAGATATTTTTCTTTTTTTTTTTTTGTATAATCAAGAGCCTAAATTGACCTAAAGTTTAAAGTCTTGTCCCACTGCAGCCCTGCACATAAGGGGACCATGGCTCTCTGTCTGGAGGTCATGTTGAGAATTTCAGGGGGACTCCCTAACTCCACTAAACATGTTCTGAAAAAGGGGTCAGATTAAACTGAGGATGACTATTAAGACCTCGGAGTCAAGTCTGTAGATGATCATATGAATGTGGGACATCATCACAGTAATAGAGCCTGAAGTGCAAATCGTTCACTCCTCCAAATATACCCAATTTTTTTTAAGATACTTCAATCCGATCATGAGTACTAGACCAGGCAAAACATCATGGGTGCTGTGCACTTTACCAGAATCCTAGAAGAATTACAAAAAATAAGCACAAATGGCAACAAGAAAGCCGCCGAATGGCTTTTATTACTCCTATATGAAATTGGAACAGATATTTTCTTTATCAAAGCTTCCTTGGAGCACTGTTAATCCTTCTTTAAAGCACCTTTCATTTCTGCACAACAGCATGAAGCACAGACATTTGTGGCTTCAAGTGTGTCTTATTCACCATATATTCTGAAAGTGAAATGATAATGAAAACAACAAATAACAACAAGCCAGAAACTAGGCAGAACTCGGTCACGTGGTCTGAAAAAATCACTCGGCACATGCAGATGTTACATGGCCTTCTACTTTCTGTGGCCAAATGAACAGCCACATAAGCGAATGCTATTAAAACATCTGAGCCTGGATTCAGATTGCTTTGTGAAGTTCATGAGCATTTTCTTGTCCTCTCCGCAACTGACATTTGAAAGCTTGCCTGTCTACGTCATTAGAACCAGTGTTCATGTGAACAATTGCACTTGTTTTTGGGTAGGCCGTGTTTTAGAGAACGTGTCTGGCCTATCAGGAAACCAATTAGCATGGCCATTTGGAAACCAATTAGGTGTGACCAGGCCCTTCATTTTCTTATATTTCATATTCTTTCCGATGACAATTCACTTGAACTCCGAACTTTGGTTGAAGTCTTCTCATCTGACCAGCAGCTAAATAAGGTTGGCGGGGTGGGGGTTTGTGAGGGCAGTAAGGAATGTTGGGCCTAGGCAATAATTCTTAAGAGTTTTTGGTGATAGTGAGAGAGGTGCAGAAACTGCATGGAAACTGTCCTGTTTGAAATATTATCTTTGGGTCTACTACAGTGTGGGACACCGATCAGGGCCATTCAACCATTAATTTTTCTTTTAATACATCCCTCCACTTTTAGCATTAGGTTCTAAGAATATACATATTTATTTTTTAACGTATTATTTCTGGTAGTAGTACAAGTGGATGTTTTGCTGCTATTCTTCTTTGCTACTATTCTGTGATGCTTTGTTGGTGGTAGTGGTCTAATTTTCATTTATGTGATTTATCAGTGAAAATTGTCAATCTGAGCATCCCACAGATGCTCAACTGGACTGAGAACGGAGAGAGGCCACTGCAATCAAGGAACACAAATGAACATGAAGGTTTTCCAGCTAAGCATTGTCCACAGCACGACACTGCCTCCAACAGCCCCTCTAAAGGATCTAAAAAAACATGTGCTGCATCAGACTTGCCTAATGCAAGCATTTTTGGGGTCAGACAAGGGTCAACAGCAGCTGTACAGATGTTTAAGTCCTTTCTATTGTAACCTTCGTTAGGGTTTGCAACAGTGTGTTCTTCAGTATTGACATCAATTGGACAGGAAATTGGACAACTTCCCTGGACCCCAATGGACAACTGGCCAATTGTTATGTTCAGTGGTTTTAATGTTGAGGCTGACCGTTACTTAGCCTCCTCATTAATAAAAGCTCGGCCTTACTGAACAAACCCATTCTAGGGGCTGATGGGTAGCCGGAAGCTGAACATTCTGATGTCTATTGGAGACAGTCTGCTTCAGGCCTGAAGCTAAAAAAAAGAATACGGATGAACATACAGCAGGTCCAACGTCCCTTGTCCCCTTATGTCCCTGAAGTTTTTGGTTTTTTATTTATTCTTTTTTTTTTATTTAATCGAAGAAGAAGAAGTCCTTACCTGATGATGACATACATAACGAGACAGTTGCCCACCAGCCCCACCACACAGACCACCATGTACACCATGACAATAGTGATCTTCAGCCCCATGGGGAAGAAGCTGTTGGTCTCGTTGTAGGCGCTGAAGTTGTTCTGAAACAAGGACTCGTTGTACAGACGGAGGTGTCTGGGGTCTGCGAAGCCGGCTGAGGATTCGTTGAGGAACTCCATGAGAATGCTGGAGAGGAGAGAGCTACAAAAAAAAAAAAAGAGAAGAAATAAATAAATAACTCAATAACTAAATTCAACTAGAAGGTGAAGATGGAAAGCAGGTGGAACAACACGAGGCAAAAACGAGACGCAGACGCAGGAGACGCAGTGACCAGTCTCCACGACATTTAAGAACTCAAAAGGAAATTTAAATGCACATATCGGTCTGTGCTCAGGTCTTTTCTGAATGTAGAAGGAGGGGAGTGTCGGGCTACCGCAGTCCAGCGCCGCATCCGCGCAACAGTTACGCGGTCGTCTGTGCGGAAATGCGCATTTCCAACTCGACCCAACTCAAAAGAAGAGGAAAAGAAACGACGGGGACAGGCGCGAAGAAACGCATCCCGAGGGTAGGTCACGTACCGTCGAACCAGAGGAAATTCCCAAGTCCTCGCGGAGAAGCCTTCCTTTCCCCGTCCGAGCGGGCTGGCCGTCAGATCTTGTTGTATTGTTATAATTAGATTTTTTTTTTTTAAATCGGGGTTGTATTCGTGTACATCAGTATTTTGTATTATTAAGCGCATACATGTCCCTTCTTCTCAGGCTGTGAGAGGCGGTCCGTTTTCCATAGTCGCGAACGATTCAGATTACTGTAGACCTCTGGGATGAGAGAAACATTTTCCCCCCGTCCAGATAAAGAGAGAGAGAGAGAGAGAGAGAGAGGGAAGGAGGGAGGGAGAGAGAGAGAGAGAGAGCGATGGGGGAGGGTGGATGGAGGCTCGTTTCTTGCCCGAGTCCCTGCCTGTCAAAACTACAGCGGTACCCCCTTTTCCTCGACTTCCTCATCCACACACACACACACACACACACACACACACTCACGTAGGGCAGAGACGTGCGCGCATGCGTGAGCAAAATAAACAAACCAATAAATACATGAAAAAGTTCAAGTGATTGTTGTTGTTGTGGCTTTTTTTTTCTCTTTAAATGAATTATTCGTATTTCCAGAAAAAGACATTGACGGGAGGATGTTTGTTTTGCTGGGCATGACAAAAAATGACAGAAGGGACAGATCATATGTTATTGTCATCCCTGCGACCCCGTGGCCGTTCAGCCTACATTACAAGAGCTGCACTCCTCAATACACTTGGAATAATAATAATAAATAATTCAAGTCCCTCCGTTTTTATGGCACGGCGCGTCTCTCGTGTCTAATAAACCAACACGTGGCGTGCTCGCGTCACGTGTTTCGACTGCGCACGGATCGTACGCGAGTTGGACTGAACGCGATGATTTTCTTTCCCTTTTCTACACCTACAACCTTTAAAACGCGTGGACGGCAGACGCGGCGTGAAGCCCGACATCGATTTTATTTCACTACATTTCACAATGTCGCAGTCGTCTAAAGTGGAGCTGTTATTCTCCTTTTTGTCTATATTGAACCAACATGTGTTGCAACAAGCATTGCACCCCACAGGCTCGAGTTACCACATCTTCACACTAAATTATCCAAATGATCCCACTTCACGTGCCACGCAGTCGCTGCATTAATAAATGTATTCACCGAGTACTATTACCAGTTAATCCTTCAGGTTGTTTCACGTCGCTGTCCTTGGTGCTGAGAGGTGCAGGCTGGCCACGTGACCTCGAACTTTTATATATATATAAATCTTGGTTCGATTAGGTGATACTTTAGAACACTGTTAAACATATTGATTTCATTCAGTGGGGATGGGAGAACTCTGCAAACGTCAATTACAGATGCTTGGTTCAATGATTAAGACAAAGCCGCTACAGTACAAAGGGAGGATGGTGCACGCAGAGATGCAGTCACTCCCACATCCACACCAAAAACAGCCGTTAAGTCATTTGATTTATTTGCAAGTCACTGCTGATGTGCTTTGCTCTACATCATTTGCCGTGTGGCATAAGCTGAAGTCGTGAAATCATTTTACTTAGCTATTTCAGACAACTGCACTTTTGACCATGCAGACGATGGGAATTAATCACCTACCCCTTCCCCACATTAAAAACCTCTGCCAATGTGACAGCAGCACTCCTGTCTTAATAAGTATGTGCTGTACACACATGATATCAGTATAATTACAATTCGTAGATTGGCCTGCAACAAGGCATGGATCATTCACACAGATTAGAAACGGTTTCTTTTGTTTGTTAGGGTTACTCATAGTGAAAGTTGCTTATAGTATGGCTTGTTCTTAAGCAGCCTACTGATACAGACATGATGGGATGACCAGCACTAGCAAAGAAAAAATGCATTGTTATGGTCATTTACTTCTTAAAATAAGAAATTGCTTTGGTGTTCAATACTCAAAGTGGTGGCCTAGTGGTTAAGGAAGCGGCCCCATAATCAGAAGGTTGCCGTTTCAAATCCCCATTGGTCAAGGTGTCACTGAGCAAAGCACCGTCCCCACACACTGCTCCCTGCATGCCTGTCGTGGCTGCCCACTGCGCAGTTAAATACAAAGGACAAATTTCACTGTGTGCACAGTGACAATCACTTCACTTTCACTATTCACTTTCACTCAAAGGGTTCCTTAAAAAACACAACTACTTCTTCCAAAATGAAGAAAGTCTCTTTCTTGAGATCTATGGTAGTACAGTGGTGAAATGTAGCTCTCTGGACTAGAGGATGAACAGAATCTAGGGGGCATAGTGACTCGTGACTGATCAACTCACAGGATTACTGTAAATCACTATAGGACAGGCACAGCAGAAACCCTCCTCAAGAACAACCGCACAGTGCTGAAGTAGGTTAAAGGGAATGGAAGGGATGCATGTATAGATTGGGGTGTGGGCAGTAAATGCAACAGAAGGGAAGAGAGCATTAAATGACTGGAACGAGGGATATGCAGGAGACTACTAGGCATAAGCTGGAGAGGATAATAATGGAAGAGCTGCTAAGACTGACAGGCCAATAATAAAAAGTGGATAAGGTCACCAGTGGAATGAGAAGAGACCGATTGTGGGGAATATGGAATGGATGGTTTAAAAAAAAAAAAACGACGTCTCTGTTTAGTCCTTGTACTCTTATCTTCTCACGTTCAACTAAGTGAGCTTAGTTGTCATTTCAGCTACATACAAGTTAGACAGTACAGAGTGAAACCAAACAATGCAAACAGACCGCACTAAACTAGTGAAATGACTGATGAAGGTACAAAGTAAAAACAGTGCAAATACTGCTGGGCAAAATGGAACAGTTCAATAAGAGAGAAGTATTTCTTAATATGAGAGGTAGTGTGTTTCAGTCCAGAGAGAAAAGTTCCTGAGTGTTCAGTTGTCTGATGACCTGTGGGATGAAGCTGTTGCAGAGTCTGGCAGTGAGGGCCTAAATGCTTCGGTACCTTTAACCGGATGGTAGGAGGGTGAAGAGTGTGTGTGAGGGGTGTGTAGAGTCCTTCACAATGCTGGTGGCTTTGCTGATGCAGCTTATGTTGTAAATGTCCTTTATTGAGGGAAGAGAGACTTCGTTGATCATCTCAGCTGTCTGCTGTAGTCTTGTGGTCCAATGCGGCGCAGTTCCCAAACCAGACAGTAATGCAGCTGGTCAGAATGCTCTCAAAAGTCCCTGAAGGTGGTGAGGATGGGTAGTGGGACGGATTTTCCTCAGCCTTCGATGGAAACAAAGCATGTCACTGAGCACTAAGGCTTTGATTGTACATGACCAGTACAAAGGTGAAAGGTGAAATAATTGTCATATAGATGCACAGTACAGCACATCTATCTCCCTTAGTGAGCAGTGGGAAACCATGACAGGCACCCGGGGAGCAGTGTGTGGGGACGGTGCTTTGCTTGGTGGCACTTCTGATTACAAGGCCGCTACATTAACCTCTAGGCCACGTCTGCCCCAATGAGGGACAGTGAAAAAAAGACAAAAGATGGTAGATCAGCACATTAGACCAGAACATTAATAAATAAATAAAAGAATGACACGCTGAAAGAGCAGTTCATTTGAGGATGTCGGTATGGCCTGTTGGCTGGGCCGTTCCCAGGAGTTCAATTCAGTTCAGCCCAATTACTGTACATTATATTGCAAATAACCTTGTAGAGTAAATTACATCACAATGCAGCTTTACCTGGGTCCTCAATAAGCAAGCCTCAGGCAAACCTCTATGTCGATAACACATGAGCCCTGAGTGCTCTGTGGGCTCAAATGCACGGGAGAGCAGAGCAGCGGGAGACATTTTCAAGAGAAATGTTTGAAATGACTGGTGGTATATTCTGGGAGTCAGAGTAATGCAGAAATCAGGGCAAATGGTCCATTTCCTGTGGCGCTGAAATGTTCACTTTGAAATAAGAAAAGCCAGGACTAAATGGCAAATTTGGTGTGCAAAATACAGACTTGTAGCAAGGCTGAATATACATAATTGTGCAAATGTCATATTTCTAGATCATAGGTCAATGAACTACTGTATATTTTGCATCTGTTACTTTGATGTTCATATTAACAATGATGGGGGATAATTGATATGCATTTAAACCGTAATTATGCAGTATAAAGACAGAAAGTAACACTTCTGGCCCCTTATGTCATCTGTTCCAGATCATCATCACTAGAGTACTAGAGTAGACAAGCCACGCCCCCATGTTATCTGTTTCACCAGAACACTACATGGTAAAAGGACTTCCTGTTTCTCACAACATTGTCTGGTCTTGACTCCATTTTGTCTCTGACACTATTTCTACTAAAGAGCTTAACTGCTATCCTAGTCTCAGTTATGCTTAAGTCTTGTGTCCTGCTAGAAATCTTCTTCTCTGTCTAGTGTGTTTAAGGTTGTCTGCTCGGTTAGTGGTATTGCCCTCTCTGTGGCGGATTACCTGGTCATCTCCCCTGGCGTCCCTCTGTCGTCCTTTATACCTTTTTCCCATTTGTGTCAAAGTGCCTGCATTTCCCTATTCCAACATACCCTCTCCTAAAGTACTACCCCGTACTTTGTATTATTCATATCTGGACCCGGTTATTCCTTTTTTTCTGCATTTGGATCTGAGTCTGTATCGTGACACAGCTAATGTGTCATAGATAATCAATTTTACCATATTGTTTTTACCATAACATTAATGCCATTATGGTTATCTATATAAAAGATGGGGGGATCTGCAACTGCAAAATTTGTCATTGCCTATGGAAGAGTACATTACTACCAGGGTTGTCTTACAATAAATGGAATGATACATATTGTTACTTATCATTTTGTTTTTCATTCACTAAACCATTTTGTGAGTAATTACCACATTTTCAGATTTAGTCAGAAAATGATTTTAAAAGTTTTCTCGGACACATGCATACACTAACAGGCCCTGTATCTGAATCTGCAGAGCAGAGCGGCTTGATTCATGGTCCACGCCTGCTCCTCAGGCTGCTGTATCAGCAGCCTACACCCAGGGATGAATGAAGAATCTTCATTTGTGAGACGAAAGACAGCACTAATTACAATTGAAGCACTATGGGAAGGAGTCACAGAGCCTCTCCATCCTCAAAGCAGCAACAGCAGCGTTTTATCTGTCTTCAAAGGACCTAAGAACATCCACATTACATATACATTGACACACACATTTGATTAAAGATTAATGTAAGATACATGAACATATGTAGTCCCAAATGATTGTACAATGTAATCATCTTAATTATACTTTACTTTGAAACAACTTGAACAGAAATCTTTTTTTTTTTAGAAGGTCATATATATATATATATATAAATACAGTCTGGACAGGCATCACCAGTAAGCAAAAACAGATTTGGTTATTGTACATGGCAGTCACTGCACATTCTCAGAGACATCATAGAACCCATCATTATCCCCCAATTCTGCCAGCACACCCCCAACTTTGTTCATGGATAATAATGCTCCACCACATCGGGGCAGAATTGTCACAGCTCAACTTCAGAAAGTTGGAGTGCCATCAATGTCCCCTGACCCGATCCCCATAGAGCACATCTGTGACCAAATGATCGCAGAAGAGTGGAAGAGTGGATCGTTATGGAAGAGTGGAACCCATTGCCTCAGAACAACATCATGAGGCTAGTGAGGAGCCTGAAACGTCGCTACCAAACTGTCATTGTGGCAAGTGGTGGAAACACCCGTTACTATCGTTGTCAATTTTTGTTATTTGGGGCTAACCCTGATGAAAAATATTACTAATACATTATTAGTAATATCAAAGGGAACTTATTTTATTTCATTAAAATTCAGAGCAAATAGGAAAAGCACTCATGAAAATAACAATATCCCTATCTTATTGTGAGTATTTACAACCTTTAGTCTTTTTGAATATGATGCCACAATCTTGGTTCATCTATCCTTGGCCAGTTTTGCCAATTCCTCTTTTTAGCACCTCACAAGCTCCATGAAGTTGGATTCCTTGGCTGAGTGTTTAGGGTCATTGTCCCGCTGAAAGAGTTGAAGAGCGCTATGGAGCAAGTTGTCACTGTACATTGCTACAACATCCTCACAGCATGATGCTGCCAGCATCATGAGTCACTGTAGGGATGGCATTGGCCTGGTGATGAGTGGTGCCTGGTTTCCAAACATGAGGCCTGGCATTCATACCAAAGAGATGGTTGTCCTTGTCCTCTTTCTACAGAGGACCTCTGGAGTTCTGACAGAGTGGCCATCAGGTTCTTGGTCACCTCTCTCCCAATCACTCAGGAAGAGTCCAGGTGGTTTTAAACTTCTTCCACTTATAGATGATTGAGGCCACTTTGCTCATTGGGACCTTCAAAGCAGAGGTAAACCTTTTATTGTATTCTATAAAATCTACAGTCCCCTAAAATGGTGATTACTGATTTACAGTACCTTCAGAAAACATTTGTAACATGTCTCCTTCAGAATTCTTTCATTGGTTTACAAAACTTTAAATAGTCTTGGATCCACCTGGTCTTTTATTCTCTACAAGTTCCACAATAAGGCCACCTTTTACGAAAATGATCCACGTTTGTAGAACAGCCACATATCTTTTTAATCTGTCTCTTTTTTTCATGCTCATCATATTCGTTATTTTCTTTATTTTATTAACATCTTATATTATCTAATTTTGTTAATATCCTTAAAAGAGATTTTTTTTTTAAATATTAGTCAAGCTTTTATTTTTCATTATAATTTTAATGTGTTTTTGGATGTATTTGCTGTATTTATTAAGTATATTTGTGAGGTAAACGATAGTAATACAGATTGGAACAGGGCTCAGGGCATCCCCTGCCTTTATCCGAATGTAGTGGAATGATGAGAGAGAGGTCAGTTCAGACTTTGATCTCCTTCCTTTCAGCTTTACTCCCCTTGAGGAGGAGTACAAGATGCATGGCTTCTGCCAAATAAGCTTCACCTGGAAGGTGGCATGGACCAATAAAAAATGGGTATTGTTCCTGTGATTGAATTATATTTTTTTCAGTTCTTTATTTCAATAGTATCGGAGTGTTAGTAAGATCTTATGACAATGCTTATATTCTGTCTAATGAGTGCATCTAAAATCTAAACACCACCATATTCAATACAGTCTGTCATGCAGTCTGATTTTATGAAATTTGCCAATATACCTTAGGCTGACATTGCTAGTGCTTTTTATTGTTTGCATTTTATTTATTTTTTTGTTCCCATCTGAACATTATCAAGAATTTACATTTACTTGTATACAGAATGCAGTATATCTGTGTTTGGTGCATATTAGTAAAGCCCCTGAAAGCTGAATGAAATCAGCATTATGTTCAGCACAGGTTCCACAAAGTACCTAAAGCAGAAGCAATGCAACCAGTTTCTTTTGCTTAACCTTCATTCTCAGCAGCTCTTTTCTTCTGCTTAATTTTTAAAAGCTATATCCACTCGCTTCATCTTTACCCATCACATGAAATATGAAGGTAATCCATCTTGTTTCAGCAGGAATCATGACTGCGGTGTGCTGCATACTGTAAACCTAGCAATGACACTCACACACACACACACACACACAATGATTTAAAATTTTAGTTGATTGCATTCCCTTTCACATACAACACACATGCACCCATCACAAGTGCAGTGCAACTTTCAACCTCAATTCCTCAGAAAGCCTGCAAAGATCGAAATCCTGTAGCTCCTCTTTGAAGAGACAGCTTCAGTGGTCTTCAGAGAGTGAAACACAGACACACTTTGAAATTCAAGCAATGGAAAAGCAGGGGTACACGGCACAAAAAAAGAATGTGCACAAAAGCAGGGAAAGGAAAATGGACCTATTCATAAAAGTACCAAGCACACTGGTTCACATGACCAGGTTGATGGTTTACAACACTTAGCCTTTTTCTACACAAATCAATTTCTCCATATTCCCTTTAACAAGGTTGTGGCCTTAAAACCAAGGTCGATACTAACAGAAAGAAAAACTTGACATTGATGTGATCATTGACTTGAGCCTTTTTGTATAGTGAATCCTGAAAATATATGTTCTGCTTTGAACTTTGACTCCACTATGTGCTTAGCTGTGGAGTCAAGAACGGTACTCTCAGCACTGACGTTAACTGGCATGGCAGAAAGTACAGAGACAAACACATTCACAATCATGTTCAATGTTTAGCTGTGAACGGTGTGTCATTTAAAGATGAAAGGTGATGTTTACTGTAACAAATATCATTAGATAACTAATATAATTTCAGTGAATAACTTCTTGTTGTTTATAAACATGTACAAAAATATTTTGGGTTTTTTTTTATTGTTATTATTATTCCCACAGCACATAATGATGAAGGAGCCAAGCAGTAGTTTCCTGTAAGTGCACTTGATTGGGGGGCTAGGGGGTTTGGGGACTAAACAATTTGTCCCTGTATGTGACCAGATGCTGCCCACTTGGCCACAGAGAAAACAGATGGAAGCGAAGAGAAGGCATGAACAGAAAGTCTGTGCTTTTCGTCTTCCAAAGTGCCCACCAACGGAGCAACCTCTGTTCCCTTTCACACATGTGCCCACACAAGCCAACACACACAGTCTGTTATTTTTTCACACACACACATCATTTAAAACCACGTGTAGCCCTTTTACCCCACGACTATGAGAGCTGGGCTCTGGGTTCATATCACTACAAGTGATCCTTTACTCATATGTCTTAATCTTTAAATATAGCTAGTGGAATTCCGAAATGAATTATATAAATGGGTATAAACAACACACAGATAATAACATGTACAAAATATGTATTTCTTTCCTTTATATAATTAAACAAGGAACTCAAAAGAAATTACACAACACACATAAAATACACTTTCAAACAGTAAACCAATTAAATAACTTAAACTAAAGCCGGCAAGTGAAAAAAAAATATAACCCCCACGGTACAGGCCTGTGTGCAGCAAAATGTCGAGGTGCTTCAGTCTTATCACTTACGGCTCCCAGCACAATATGCCGTGCTTCGGTATTGCAGTCACTGTAACTCCTGACCTCCAGGTAAATCGTGAGCTTCGGTGCTCCTCGGGATGACGGGATGACCCTGGAAACAATGCGGTGCTCCAACGTAGCCAGAGGAAGCCTGCGCGTTGCCGGTAGCGCAGACTGCTATCTGGGTGCGCCGACACGCGTGTGCTCGTCCTCTCCTCTCCCTGTGCGCTCGCCCGTTCACCCTGCCGGTGGACGGCGAATTCGTACGCCAGGCCCGTGTCCGAGCACGGAGCTAAGAGGCTAAGCTAATCGCCGGAGACTTCAGACACCAGCGAATATTACAACGCACCTCTCACTGAGATACTGTAAACCTTAGTGTCTAACTGATACAATCGTCCAGACTAACATACCGCTAATCTCCGGTTATTTATCAGTTCTTTTTCCCACAGTGTATTACTCTGTTCTTCCTTGCTTCTCTCCCGTTTTGCCGCGAACTCCCTTCCTGTTTCCCGCGCGCTCCACTTCCTTCCGTCTTATCCCTCCCACCATCGCTGATAGGTCAGAACATCACAGATAATAAAAGGAAACAGAAATAATACTGAACAAATATTTAGCAATAATTATTAACATAAAATGAACATAATAACATATATACACATGTAACATTCCCAAACTTTTCTCTGGGTTACACCCTCCCCCTTCTAAAAGTTTGTATGTCCTCATACAATACTAAGGCATGGGTGTACTAAGCATTGCTATCTTCAACGTTGGCCAATTTTAATGACAATACCCCTGTGTACAATAGTCAGAGGCTGATCTCTAGATCTACCAGGCCCATCATAGGTGAGTCTAACTACAGGCTTCACAGCTCGTTTTGGCCTGCATTCTGATCTAGTGTTCTGCATATCACTATGAGAATCAGTGAGCAGTTCTGGTTCAGATTCCAATTCAGGATCCACGTTCTGTTCTAAAACTACACTAGTCTCCTCTTCAGTCCTTCGGCAATCTTCCATCTCACTCTCAGATGTAGTAGTCCCATCAACCTGACTGGTATCTTGATTTAACGGAGAGTCCTCTTCATCTTCCATATCTCCCAGTGTTTCAGTGGCATTCCTGATTCTAGGCACGTTCTTTTCACGAGTGGCATGACGAGTTACAAAATACTCTAAGTCAGAAGATGTGTCAGAAAAATCCTGATCTTCCTGAGGCTCGGTTCTCGTTTCTGTCCCGTTTCTATGACTCTTTCTTCTGGTCCTTGGTCTGGAAAGTGAATTATCAACTATGCTGGTTGATGGTATTCTCACCAGCTGTCCAATGGGAAGCAGATGATCCCTGTGGATTGTCTTGATACCACGTGTTCCATCTTCTCGCTTGATCTTAAACACTGGTATATTAGGCATCTTTCCCACCACAACATACGGATCAGGACTCCACCTACTCTCTAGTTTGTGTTTACCTCTCAGTCCTAAGTTCCGAAGTAACACCCTGTCCCCGATCTCTATGGACTGGAAAGTAACTCGCTGATCATACAGTCTCTTGTTTCTTTGATGTCTTTTATTAGCTGCGTCAGAAGCTAGTTTGTATGCTTGCTTCAAGTCTTCCTTCAGCTTTGAGACATACTGCAAATGACAGGCATCCCTCACCCCGTCTGGAGATGTTCCGAAACACAGGTCAACAGGAAGTCTGGCCTCTCTGCCGAACATCAGGCAATAGGGTGAAAACCCTGTGGCATCGCTCTTGGTACTGTTGTAAGCATGAACTAAATAGCCCACATGCTGACTCCAAGTGCGTTTCTTCTCATGACCAAGGGTACCCAGCATGGAAAGTAATGTGCGATTAAACCGCTCTGGTTGAGGGTCTCCTTGTGGGTGGTATGGGGTCGTTCGTGACTTGCGAATACCCATTAAGGTCAACAGGTCCCTGATCAGCCTGCTCTCGAAATCTCTTCCTTGATCGGAATGAATCCTCGCCGGCAATCCATAATGCACAAAAAACTTCTCCATAAGGACCTTGGCTACAACATGGGACTTTTGGCTTTTTGTCGGATAAGCCTGAGCATAACGTGTAAAATGGTCTGTGACCACTAGTACATTGCTGATACCTTTTGAATCAGGTTCCATGGAAAGAAAGTCCATGCACACAAGCTCCATAGGTCCATGAGTCACAATTTGATGCAATGGAGCTGCTCTCAGTTGAGGGGTCTTGTGGGTGATGCATTCTCCACAATTCTTTATGTATTCTTCAACATCTACTGACATTTTAGGCCAAAAGAATCGGCTCCTAATCAAGTCAATGGTTCTTTCTTGTCCCAGATGTCCAAGATCATCATGCATTGCTCTCATTACCATTTCCCGGAACTCTTTCGGCAGCACAAGCTGATTGACCACTTCTCCGGATGGCTTTTTGGTTACTCTATATAGTATTCCCTCTTTTATGCACAACTTCCCAGTCTCTTTTTTCAGTCGTGACAGCTCCATTGAAAGGTTCTTATCTTCCGTCCAATGACCCTGTTTGATAGCTTGTAATGCTGGTCTGATAATCTCATCATCTTCCTGAGCCTTTTTGAGAGTTTGTGTGGACATAAATTCCAATGATCTCATTCTCATGTGTGTTGGGAAGGCATAGAAGTCAGGAATACATTCAGGGGATGCTCCCAATTGGCCCACCCAACAGGATGATGTGTCAGGGGCCTCGGGGACAACCACCTGCTGACAGATAGTTCTTACCCCAGACTGTGGTAGAGTCACCCATTCTCCTGTCTCTGTCATATTCCTGGACAACAGGTCAGCATCAATGTTGTGACGGCCAGGCCGATACTGAATGTCGAACTCATAGGTTGATAAGGCAGCCAACCACCTATGCCCAACCGCACTGAGCTTTGCAGTAGACAACACATAAGTAAGGGGGTTGTTATCCGTACGTACAGTGAATCTTGCGCCATACAAATATTCATGAAACTTGTCAACCACTGCCCATTTAAGAGACAGGAACTCCAGTTGATGTACAGGGTAGTTTCGTTCAGAAGGGCTCAATTTTCGGCTTGCAAATGCAACTGGTCTTAACCCCTCTAGATGCTCTTGGTACAACACTGCACCTAGACCTTTTAGGCTAGCGTCTACATGCAGGACATAGGGTTTTTCAGGGTCTGCAAAGGCCAGAACAGGGGCATGAGTTAGGCAGTGAATAATCTGCTCAAAAGCATCTGTGCATGACTGATCCCATCTTTCCCCAAAAGGTTCCGCCACTTTCCAATAGACTTTCTCTGCACCTTGCGTGACTCGTCTACTCTTTTGCGTGGGCGCATAACCCTTTGTGAGCTCAGTCAGAGGTCTCACAATTGCGGCATAATTGGCAATAAACCTGCGATAATAACCGCAAAATCCAAGAAAAGATTGTAAAGTCTTAAGATTGGTTGGTTTTGGCCATCTAGTCACTGCCTCAATCTTTCCTGGATCTGGAGCGACACCATCTGCAGACACAATATGTCCAAGGTACTTCACCTTTGGTAGGCAGATCTGACATTTATCCATAGAAAGCTTCAACCCAACTTCCCCAAGGCGATCCAGAACCTTGAGAAGCCTGGTTTCATGTTCCTCTAGGGTTTTTCCAAAGACAATCAGATCGTCTAAGTAAACCAAGACCTGCAGGAGGTTCATATCTCCAACAGCTTTCTCCATTAACCTCTGAAAGGTCGATGGAGCTCCGGTAATTCCCTGAGGCATCCGTTCAAATTGGAAGAACCCCAATGGGCAAATGAAGGCTGTTTTCTCCTTGTCTTCTTCAGACATAGCAATTTGGTAGTATCCACTACGCAAATCAAGCACCGAAAACCACTGACTCCCTGATAAGGCATTAAGTGCATCTTCAATACAGGGTGTGGTGTACTGATCTGGAATAGTCCGGCTATTTAATAGTCTGTAATCTATGCACATTCTAACAGCTCCATTCTTCTTTCTAACCACTACTATTGGTGAAGCATAAGGGCTTCGAGACTCAGTAATGATTCCCGCCTGCAGCAGTTCTTGTAGGTGCTGCCTCACATCCTCAATGTCAGCAGGAGCCAGACGACGAGATCGCTCTCTGAAAGGTCGAGGGTCAGACAGGCGAATTTTGTGTTCAACCCCCCTGGCCAAACCAACATCCCAATCATGGACTGAAAAGACATGGGATTTCTCAGCCAATTTTGTGCGGAGTCTATTTTTCCACTGCTCTGAGATTGGTGAGTCTCCAAAATCAATCATGTTTACATCGAACTCTGATGGAACTGTGTCTTTGGGTGGGATACTGGTCACGGAGTCCACATAATACATACATCCAATCACTGTCCCCACTGGTATCGAGGTTTCTCTTGAGCATTCGTTCCTGATTAACACCCGGAAGCTGTTGATGTCTAAAGCTTCACGGGGTACTACCATTGGGTGAAGAAAAACTCCAGCAGGCAGAACAGTTACTGGGCATGAGTCAATCATTAGGATCTCCTGTCCAATGGAAGGCTTCAGCTTGACTTTGCATGCAACTGGTGTCTCACCACCTGGTGGTAAAACTAAAGGCCCTGGACCTTGCCATTGCACCTGACCAACTTCGTCGTGCGAAGACTCATCCGCCTTACAACTTGGATGTGTGTCACCATTGACATTGACATGAAGGCCCAGTGTCTGTGTCACATCAATTCCATTTTCCTTGCACTGCTGCACCAGCCGTCGGACATGGCTTGCATTAGTACCCACAATTACTGATGTTTGATCATCATTCCGGGGGCTAGGACATATGAGTGCGAGGACAGTCACACGCTGATGGATCCCCACTACCTCTGCCGGGTACTCCAAGTCCACTACAACGTAACCCATATAAGGGTAACTGGCAACCGAGTCACTCAGTCCCCATAGGGATAAACCAGAGACGGGCTGAATTGGAATATCAGACAAGTGTTCTTTGTACCAGGGCTCAAAGATTATCGTCACCTGGGAACCACTGTCTAAAAGAGCAGTGCATGGTCTTCCATTCACTTTTAGTGGGACAAGGCTAGGTGGCCCCACCAAGCCATCTGGTAGGCCAGCAGTATGGGGCATAGCAGCCCTACTTGTTTTGACTGCACTGTTTACTGTACTTGCTGCACCATCTGATGACGGTGAATTGCTCTTGTAGATTTTCAATGCTTGAATCAGTTTTTTGATTACTTTAGCCTGGTTTTCTTCATTTCGACATTTTCCAGCAAAATGTCCATTCTCTCCACATCGGTAACAGAAATGCTCTTCTGACATTTTGGTTGATTTCCGTGGAGATCTGGCAACAGATTCGACAGCCTGCGTGGCTACCAGAATTCCTTGGGGTTCAGTCACATTCATTGTGACTTTATGTTGAAGACGCTTCAGCTGCTTGCTTAAAGCTCTACACTCACTGTCAGGACAACGCCCCCTAGGCAACACATTTGATGGAGGTTTCATAACACTCTCTGTAGCAACAGAAGCTGTCTGGGACACTGCTGTAGTGAGCAGGGACTTCAGTTCCTTTATTTCAGACTTTAGGTTTTGAAATTCAGTCTGTTTTACCTCCATGTCTTGTTTTACATAGGCAGTCTGTACAACAGAGCTGATCTTCTTCCTTGAAGCTTCAAATTCTTCTTCGGCCCGTATCTCTTTCAACAGCTGGAGAAAAGTTGGAGGTGCTGCTTTTCGCTCTCTTAAACGAAGATTAACCAGCATCAGATCAGAAACAATTGCACCTCGCAGTATCTGATCCAGCCGTGCTCTATCAGCACAGTTTGGGGGAAGCCCACCTCTCTGTACGAGCCTATCCAGTAGCTGTTCCAGACGTCTAAGGAAGTCAGATAGTTTTTCTCCCGGTTGTTGTTGTAACAATCGAAAAGCAACATAAAGGTCTTCCCCTGACTCTGCACTACCGAAAGCATGCTCCAACGCTTCTATGCAGTCTTCTGGGCTTAACTCTGGATCACCTGCTCGTGCTGCTTTAACTATTTCCAGTGCTGGACCCCTCAAACTTTCCATCAATCTTCGCCTTTTCTCTTTACGAGGCCAATCACACTCTTCCACCATTAGCCGTGCTTGTTCCAGCCAGTGGTCAAACTGCTCTTCACCAGCTGGAGTTGGTAGTGTTCCGGAAAACATCCGTAGACGACGATAGCTTCCATATTCACTGGTAGGTTTCGAGGCCTTATCCAGCAAAACGCCCACAGCTTGAAGAATGGCTTCTGTTGAGCCAGGGAGTCCCTCTTTTTCAATGAACAATGTTCGCAAATCTTCCATTGTCCTACCTTCAGTTTGTAGGAGTCCCGTGAGCTTCTGGCTAAAACTTTGTGCTTCTTTCTCTTTAGCCTGATGCACAATGACTATCGTCCAGGCTTCTTCCGTGTCACCTGGAAAGACCTTTGGAGGAACGTGTTCGGCTTTCACTTCTTCTTTACATTCGCACAAAGCCAAAAAGCAGTTCAGGCGCATGTTAAAAGTTCGCCCACGAACACGTACACGTCCGAAACTCTTCACTGTTTGTAGAGTCTCTTCAATTAATGAAATGTCATTTTCCTCCGGCATAACTACCATAAATGCATGCGTTTCCTCTAACGCCTCACCTCGGCACCAGCCTTTAAGTTCTAATTCTAGATCACTATGGCTTGCCATACTGGTCAGTAAGTTGCTTAGCAGTGTGCTGAGTGTAACAGAAAAAAATCACTTCTGGGAACCCACTAGCAATCCCAGCGGTGCCTCCAATTTATGTAGCCCTTTTACCCCACGACTATGAGAGCTGGGCTCTGGGTTCATATCACTACAAGTGATCCTTTACTCATATGTCTGAATCTTTAAATATAGCTAGTGGAATTCCGAAATGAATTATATAAATGGGTATAAACAACACACAGATAATAACATGTACAAAATATGTATTTCTTTCCTTTATATAATTAAACAAGGAACTCAAAAGAAATTACACAACACACATAAAATACACTTTCAAACAGTAAACCAATTAAATAACTTAAACTAAAGCCGGCAAGTGAAAAAAAAATATAACCCCCACGGTACAGGCCTGTGTGCAGCAAAATGTCGAGGTGCTTCAGTCTTATCACTTACGGCTCCCAGCACAATATGCCGTGCTTCGGTATTGCAGTCACTGTAACTCCTGACCTCCAGGTAAATCGTGAGCTGCGGTGCTCCTCGGGATGACGGGATGACCCTGGAAACAATGCGGTGCTCCAACGTAGCCAGAGGAAGCCTGCGCGTTGCCGGTAGCGCAGACTGCTATCTGGGTGCGCCGACACGCGTGTGCTCGTCCTCTCCTCTCCCTGTGCGCTCGCCCGTTCACCCTGCCGGTGGACGGCGAATTCGTACGCCAGGCCCGTGTCCGAGCACGGAGCTAAGAGGCTAAGCTAATCGCCGGAGACTTCAGACACCAGCGAATATTACAACGCACCTCTCACTGAGATACTGTAAACCTTAGTGTCTAACTGATACAATCGTCCAGACTAACATACCGCTAATCTCCGGTTATTTATCAGTTCTTTTTCCCACAGTGTATTACTCTGTTCTTCCTTGCTTCTCTCCCGTTTTGCCGCGAACTCCCTTCCTGTTTCCCGCGCGCTCCACTTCCTTCCGTCTTATCCCTCCCACCATCGCTGATAGGTCAGAACATCACAGATAATAAAAGGAAACAGAAATAATACTGAACAAATATTTAGCAATAATTATTAACATAAAATGAACATAATAACATATATACACATGTAACATTCCCAAACTTTTCTCTGGGTTACACACGCGCATACACACTTCTCATCTGTGTGTCACACACGATCCAAATATCCCTGCAAAGCGTACATTCTCTACCCATCTGTCCACCCCTGTGCCCCCAAAATGTGGGAGCAGGGTCTGGGAGAGCGGAAATGAGAAATGGGCTGGTAATTATAGACTGTCTGTGCCCAGACAATGGACACGGGGGTCAGAGGTCGCACGCCCCTTTACTACCACGGACGGCTGGACTCAGGTGTGATGGCGAGATCTCAATCTGCCAGACGGGGCTAGCCATGCACTGCAGTCTGCTGCTTGTTAAAATGGGATCGAGAGGAGCCAAGATGAAAGGTATTCCCTCACGTCCCTCATTCCTAGCACTGCGCTCACTGAGCCAGTTATGCAACAACCACCTCTTTAATAACCAGCAATGGATTACGTGGAAGACGAGCAATAAGTTGACCTTTTCCTGTATATCAGAACAGGTCAGGTGTAAGACTATTTCCTACTTTTATTTCCAATATTCATGATTACATTAAAAACAATGGGTGTGTCCATTTTTTTTTTGTTTGTTTTATTGTCCTGAAAGTGGGTTTGTATCACGGCTCAGGGTTGTGGGGTGGTAGTAGCCTAGTGGGTAACACACATTCGCCTATGAACCAGAAGACCTAGGTTCAAATCCCACTTACTACCATTGTGTCCCTGAGCAAGATGCTTTTAAGATGCACTTAAAATGCTTTAAATGTAAACGTGTGTGGAAGGAAGTGCAGAAGTGGGATTTATTATAAGCAGAAATAAAACAAGGCATGAGGGCTGAAAAGAAAACACAAAAGAGATGAACCAACACTAACCTGAAGGCATCTGTCCACTTCAATGTTGCAGCACCTACTGGGTGCTGTTGTAGCTGCTCTTAAGGAGTCCTGAGAACTCATGCTTATTTGGCTTCAGCTGAGATTACTCAGGACTCCTTAATCAGGTACCTTGCCCCTGATTGTGCGCGCCCAGAGGCCACTGGGCATCACAGGTGGTTCCATTCATATTCAGGGATGTCACATTTGAATCAATATAATGCTGATGTTTCATTAAAAAATATATATATATAATTTAGCGCCATCAGTTACAGTAATCCAGTAGACTAAACAGGCATTAGTGTTTATCTATTCAGTATAGGAGCATCAATACATGTTTTTCCAATGCATTTTACACAACCCTGGTTATATTAAAGCGCAAATGAGATGTGAAAGTGAAGTGATTGACATTGTGAAACACTGCAGCACAGCACACAGTAACAAAACAAGATGTGTCCTCTGCTTTTAACCATCACCCTTGGTGAGAAGTGGGCAGCCATGACAGGCACCCGGGGAGCAGTGCGTGGGGACGGTGCTTTTGCTCAGTGGCACCTCAGGGGCACCTTGATGGTTCGGGACTTACCCACATCACTGCTAGGCTGTTGATCACAGTAAGGTAAATTTTTGTGCCTGGAATATTGTGGGTCACAAATTGTATCCTAAAATCACTGGGAAAAAATCACATTAAATAACCCTTTTGAAAGCCAGTATGAAGTGTGTTTTTTAAAATACGGCTAAAGTTGCTGAGGTATGGAGTTCAGTCATAGGAGTAATGATTCAGTAACTCAGTCTACAGTGAACAGGAAGGCATTTTTATTTCTGTGCAGGTGGGTAAATAATGATTTGTAACAGAGAACACAAATACTGCAGCCTTGACAAAATCAATAATTAAAGCCTCTAAATGTATGTCTGATGGAATATTGCTGATGCAAATGTCAACCCATTTGCCTGTTAGGCAGCACACTAAATCAGCAAAACTGATTCAGCATGTTTGAAATGAGAGGAAGACATGGAATGCATAAGAACATCAAACCTCCCTACCTCCTAATCCGGTCGTTTTTCTCTTTCATTTCTGTACTTAGCACTGATGTAATCTCTCAACGTCTTCTGTTAGCGCAAATCTCACACTGTCATTTGACACGGTAATTCATGTATTCTTTTGAAGCACAAAAATCTGTTGCATTCAAAAGGATATCTAAGTGTAATATAAGCAGAAGTGGTAAAACAGGGTGGAACTTTTGAATGAGATGGGATCCTGCTTTTTACTATCATTATATTTAGAAGATTTTCAGATGGTGCTTTGGCACAGGTCTGGATTTCATCTAGATAAAATACCAAAAAATTATTACAGAGCATCAGACACTGCGAAGCAGCCAGATGGAAAGTAATGGAGTGCTGAATCACTACTCGCTACTAGCACTGCTCACTTTGAGGACTGTCCAAATTTGTCAGGAGAAAGTCCAGAAAGTGGCTTGTAATGGATTGCGTTGTGTGCAATCCATTACAACAAACATCATCATGCACATCATCATCATCATCATCTTCCACTTTATCTATCTCTACAAGGACCATCTGTCACTCAAATTGCCTACAAGCAAGTGAACTTTTAGCAATCAATAAATTAGCCTCTGCATGGATATTTATTATTTCTAAGTCTATTTGTTATAAACATCAAATATCATATTTCAATCTATAATTTGTGTAATTGATTCATCCAAACATTGTATTGTTGGCTATGGAAGACAAATGTATACAACATCCAAAAACCAAATGACCATTGAGGGATTTGCCACTAAATCTGCCTTTCTACCAGCTCTATTTGAGAATTGTTGTACTGCAAAAGGTAAAAGACAAGCAAGATAGTGAACAAAAGGGCTTATATCTCATGGAAATGCGATGGGTCTCAGAAATGCATGTCTCAAATATGATACGCATGACATTAAAGGGTTAAATATGTCTGGAGAGGCTGTTTATTGGTGTCAGATGAAAAACCTGTCAGGGCGGCGACTTCCATGGTTCCTGCTCCTCCAACGTCAACTCGTCCAGGTGCTCTGTGGGTGATGAGAGAGAGAGAGAGAGAGAGAGAGAGAGAGAGAAAAGCACACAGTTCAGGTTCTGGTTGGGCCGCTAGCTGTGTTATTCGAGCGTCAATGCATTACAGATCAGAGCTTCGACCATGGGGTGCGTGGAGGCTTGCAGAGTGTTGCTTTGCCGTGCTGCATGCCTCTTTGCTGGGCGAGGCACGAAATCACTCTTCAGCGAATTATTCTGAACCTTGCTGAACTCAATTGAAACACCGTTTTCATAATGATCCAGGCAAATGTCATAAGCAGTAAATTGCATTGGAAACATATAAGAAAATACTGATTTCCAGTAAAAATGTTCTTCCAGACAGTGTGAACTTTTAAAATGTTTTTTCTTTCTTTTAATTTCTCTGACCTTAACCAGGTGGTATTTAATTTTGGGAATTATGAATATAACTTTCAAAATCTCATATATGCTAGTCTGCTTGGGGCAGTGATGGGGCCCCGTAATCAGAAGGTTGCCGGTTCGAATCCCGATCCGCCAAGGTGCCACTGAGCAAAGTACCATACCCCAACCCACAGCTCCTCGGGTGCCTGTCACGGCTGCCCATTGCTCATCAAGGGTGATGGTTAAAAGCAGAAGACACATTTTGTTGCGTCACCATGTGCTGTGCTGCAGTGTTTCACAATGACAATCACTTTATTATACATGGATAAGTGAATTAAAATTGTTTTACTGGGCCTGGTGTGTGTGTTCACCCTGCAAATGGTAGTAAACCCCAGCTGTACCCTTGATAAGTGGTTATGGATGATGAGTGTTTTCCGCTGTATTAAGATCAGTGAGAGGCCTTCTAATAATCAATGAACCTTTTAAAGTGACAGTCCTGCATTTAGAGAGTCCAGTACTCCATTTCAGGTCAAGACTAATTGTTGTTGATTATGGGCCTCCCGACATTTATGCAAATATTCCATTCATTATCAGCTATTTCCAAACAATATTTTCAGCCATTATAACTACTGCGCACCCCCGTTTAGGAGGGCAGTAGCTTTTGGAGTTGTTTAGCAAGAAATGCCATTGATTTTCTCGTTTATATAGCCATTTAACGCTGAGACTTCAGAAACACTTAATCAGAAAAGTAGTTGGCTACAGACAGAGTGATGATTTGCCGCTGAGTCAAATCACCATGTCGATGATTTCTCACTCTCTTTCTCCCACACAGAAACAGTGAGTGGTGTGCCAGAGAGTTCAAGGACAGAACTCAGTGTCTATTCTACAAATCACGTTAATTAGCAGTATTGATTTATTTTGTTTGTTTATTTAGGCTGGATGGGCTCTGACACCCGTGACGCAAAAAAAATAACAATAATTTTAAGATCAGCATAATTATCATTGCATTGACATTTCTAACACATTTCTAACAATTCAGTGAATAAAATGTTGTATTAATAATAACATAATTATTATTTATTAAGCTTGGCACTTAAAATGCCCAGTATAGTAAATTCCCATGATCTAAGCTGGGCCTTGTTTTTATGGGAACTTCCAGGTCCTTGGCATTTTATGCTTTATCTCTATCAAGCTGCAGCCTCCCCCAAGCAAGCAAGAGGCGTCATCAGTGTGCTGAATGGCAAGCTAATGGCCTGAGGTGTGATGACCAGAAAGTCTTGTGGGGGGTTGGATGACTACAGTATTCCTGTTTCAGGAGTTCTTTTTGGACAAGGCAGGAACATCAAAAGACAATCTGATTGGTTTATGGCAGCTTTTTTGTGTCAAATGGCTTGGCTCCCTGCCTTTTTTTCTTTAACCTCGGTACCATTTTTACATACAATATTTTATGCTATTGCAATAGTAATCTACCTGTGATAATACATTAGAAACTGTTCATTCTAGAACCTCTATTGTGCCATGCCTCTGTATGTCCAGGTAACATCACATGAGTTTAAATACAGTGCTTTTTTACTATGTTATCCCACCTCATGGCACCTTCTATTTTGCCCTAGTGAAAGGTTCTGCTGAATAATATTGTTTTAATCACAGAAGCTTCAATGCCATCTCAAGTTCATCCTGAATAACCACCCAATATTTTTCTCTGTCTTGTTAATTATTCTGTTCAGAAGGGAATATCCACTAAAGATTTACCCATTCTTGGCAGCTTCATCAAATCTCACAACCTTTAACTACTGCTACTGACTCCAAGTCTTTAACTGCTCAGTTGGATTCATCCCTTACAAATCTTCATTCACAACTTAAGAGAATAATTAGATATTTTTTTCTGTCAAGTATTTTTAGCCCCTTGTTAATGTTTAATGAAGAACTCGCTGGCAGAGTCTTTCCTCTCAGAGGCTTTAGCACCATTCACAGTAGCAGTTAAAAAATGATGTCTGATACTCTGTGGAGTCGGAAATATTTGCATTTTTGGAAAAATTTAAAGCAAATTACTGTGTGTGTAATTCAGTTAACCTGGCAACCCCTGCATGGCCAATTGCCTTTAGCGTGATGTAAATTCAGTGGCATTTAGTAGTGGTTTATTTTCTCACACTGTTCATTTAATTACACTCAGTAGTGGCTTTTCTAGAACCTTTTGCACTCTAGGTACATCTGGTATTTATAGAGGTGAAACTGTTAGACCTTTGCACTTATTCGTTCACTTGATATGTTTGTCCAACACAACTTTTGGAATGGCAGGGCTTGTTAACTGCAGGGTATTCACACCTTACAAACTACCTTTCGGCCCTGGCTTTTGCAACCCTCCAAGTAATGAATCATTTTCCAACCTTTCTGTTCCTGTTACCTATAACTGTCTGATTTAACAAAAAAACAAATCCTCCAGGAGTTCGTAGACCAGCTCGGTCTGTGTGTGTAGGGAGTTTGCATGCTCTTCCCAGGTTCTCCTTCTTTACATTTACAGCATTTATCAGACGCACTCATCCAGAGCGACTTACAATCAGTAGTTACAGGGACAGTCCCCCTTGGAGCAACTTAGGGTTAAGTGTCTTGCTCAGAGATTTGTGGGATTTGAACCTGGGTCTTCTTGTTCATAGGCGAGTGTGTTACCCACCAGGCTACTACCCACTATAGGCTATACTTTTCTCCTTTGATCTAAAGGCATGGAGACTAGGTTAAAGAGTGATTTTGAAATATATGAAAGTGCTCAGCAGCCGTGACCCTGAGTAAGAATAAGCATTTATGCAAAGTTTTTACAGCATTTATCAGACGCCCTTATCCAGAGCGACTTACAATCAGTAGTTACAGGGACAGTCCCCCCCTGGAGCAATTTAGGGTTAAGTGTCTTGCTCAGGGACACAATGGTAGTAAGCGGGACTTGAACCCGGGTCTTCTGGTTCATAGGCAAGTCTGTTACCCCTAGGCTACTACCACTCCAAAGTTGCGATAGAGTGAGACGTCATGCCGGAGTCTGATTTACGGAAGAAGATGGACGGCAAAAAGGGGCAAGGGAAAGAACAGTTTATTGGGAAATAAACAAAAACCAGAGGGATATCCAAAACACTGCAAACCAAGCCACCATGCCTTGTGCTAAAAAACAGGTAAGGGGCTCCACTGGGTCCTGGGGCTGGTATCAAGACTGGCCGGGTAGTCCTCACACTCTCAATCGCTCCTGTGAAATACTCCCTCCCATCAGGCTCGTGACAACTCCACCAGTCTCTTGCACACATAGACACACCACAGACACGTTGGGGAAGGCTCCAACATTCGTGTTGGAGAATTGCTCTCTAGACTCCGGATCACGCGGGTCTTTTACTATCCATGCCGAGGGACCCTGGGGTGGGAACGTGTTGAGGAACCCACGACCCAGAACTGTGATAGCAGACACGCCAATTGCACACTAGGGAGTTGAGGCTTACCAGGGCACCCGCGACTACACACGACAAGACACGCCGACACAGACACACAGTCTAGTACTCCGGGGAAGGTGAGCATGTCAGAGGGGGCGGAGCCGGCACGGACGTGACATGAGGGTTGAGAACTCAAATGTTTACTTGAATTATTGCACAATTTGTCAGAAACTGGCATGAAAGTGAAGGTCAAAATCATTGTGAAACACCACAGCACAGATGTGTCCTCTGCTTGTAACCGTTATGCTTGGTGAGCAGTGGGCAGACATGAAAGGCACCTATGGAGCAGTGTGTGGGGACAGTCAATGGCACCTTGGCGATTTGGTATTTCAACCGGCAACCTTCTGCTTCCTTACACGCTAGGCCACCCCTGCCACCACGGTCTGGCTGGTCTGGTTGACACAGTACATGACAGCAGATCTGGTATCTATTTTATCTGGTAATACTACTACAATACTACTACTATTCTTATTATTTATTTAACTTTATGTACATTATGAGTTTACTAGTAAAGGTGTTTCATAGTCTGAATAAAAGCTGTTTTATTTAGACTATGAAGATGAGAGCTCAAATGGAAGCTCATTCCTTTTATTTGCAGCATAGTATCCATGTTTGATATCCTTCATCAAGTGTGCAGAAAGCTCACCACAATGTCAAAAGACATACAGTACATGCATATAGCCATGCATAAATGAATGCATGCACATGATAATAGGCAGCTTTAATGGAACCCTAAAGCTTTTATCTTTCTCCCTGCCTTTAATTTCCATACCCATGTTGTGCTCATTATAAAATATAATGTAATGCCAAGTAAACACGATGCTGAAAAAGTCCACGCACCATGGCTGAGAAGAGTAGAGGCACACACTGATCATCACACTGTTTAGTGCTGTCTTTCAGTCTTTAATGTAAAGTTAAGGCAGTGGTCAGTGTGCATGCCCATACAATAATGGATAACAATTTGCTCAAAATCTTGGCTTTTTCACGTGAGCATTTAATGAACAAAGAAACCAGTGATTGACAATCATGAAGTTTTAACAAAATAAAATTTCACTAGGATAACCTTAGCTTGCAAATATATCAAACAATTTCAGCAAAACCTATTTTAAAAAATTCCATCCATTCTGTTCCACTTCAAACTTCATTATGGACTTCTCAAAAGTGGTCCTCTATTTTTTTAATTAATAATGTTAAATAATATATAGTAATAATAATTATTATTTATTCATTTTATTTTTGTGTTCTTACTGCTGTCTCAGCCTTACAAAGAATCACTCATGTTCACAGGAAGCGTCACCCTGCAAAGGACCTTCTTATTTACCCTCAAGGTGCTATTGTATTTTGGGGGATGATATCTGTGTTTGACTGTCTTAAAGCTATTGAGAAGACTTGATATCAGCTGGGACATGAAGAAAAAACAAAGGTCACATCTCACTCAGAGGCAAAGATGCCTGTAAGCATGTGTGTATATGTGTGTGTTGTCTGTGTGTGTGACTGCACATCAGCAAGATGTCACCCAGCCGAAAAAAGCAGATGTTATCGGTGCTGGCATTTCCACATTCAGGCATGTTGTTCCCCAGTCTTGTGCTCTACCTCCAACACTGTTTTTCTGTTTCTCTTTATGTGTTGTATTGCAGGAGATGCAAATCATTATGCATTTATGCCATGCTGCAACTTCAGCTTCTGGGGAATTCTGTTTACCACCTCATCACCACCAGCTCAAGGTGTTTGGGACAGGCTTGTCATTTGTATGCCGTCCTTTCACTTTTGCCTTTTGCACTGGAATGAGGGGATCAGCAGAGTTGATTTCACACATTTTGTGGAATGCAATTTGTAAAACGTCTTGGCTATATGCACACATGGAGTCATATTTCCTCTGGGTGCTCTAACTTCCTTTCACAGCATAATTACAAGACTAGGAAAAACTCAGGACAGTCAGAACATGGACAACGTCTAGCCCAAAACCATAAACCTTTCACGCACTACATGGCAATGGAATTATGGAACTCTAGCACTGACCTATGCATTTCAACTTTAAAAATTGTAGAATTAAAAAGAAAAAAAACATGTAATAAGCAATGAAAATGTATTTTATATATGTAGATGTTTGGTTTTGTGCAATACTTAAATTGCAGCTACTTTGTGTAGTGTAAGGTCTACCTCTACAACACTTATTTCTATTTTTAATAGGACTGCCAATAAAATAAAACATTTAAACATACTAACCACTAAGACAATGAATTATTAAGTCTAAAGCTTGCTTTAATGTTTGAAAAACATTACAGAGACAAATGTAGGAAAGATGCCCAGGCCGTAAAGATACCCTCTTACATTCACAACAAAATAGATAGTTTAACATTAATTCTTGTCAGTCAAGTTTTATTGTCAAAGAGTCTGAAACTTGCAAGGGCTCATCACTCACAAAGAACATGCCCTCTTCACCCCAGACTGATTATGACAAGCTGACACAAACACCACATATGTGGTCTGTAGCAAGAAATGACACTACAATACTTTCCATTAGTTGTTCACACCAAAGAGGATGAGCAGTGAAAGCACCTAAATTCAACACCTCAACTCTCCCTCAATGGAAAAAGGTGCATCAGAGCCTCAGCAATGGAATTAAGCCCAAAATGCAGAGACTGCAGAATGAAAACGCTGTAAATAACGGTCAGTAGGCCTGACAAAGGCACTTTTGTGTTTGCGTCTGTGTTAAAAGATTGTGCAAGAAGACTTATTTCATCAAAAAAACTCATGTTTTGATGATTTTTTTTGCAATAAATAAACTTATTATAGTATGACTTTATGCTGATGTTTAGTTCCTTTAAGATATGTATGTTATGTCTACTTATCCAGCATGTCATGAAATAGGGCTAATCCAACTACTGATTACACCATAATCAGTTATAGAAGTGAGTGTAACATTGAATCCTCTTGCACCTAATGTGCTGGAGAGAGGCCACTGAAGCAAATAAATGCAACCCATTCATATTTCAAGAAGCCATGTCATCATCGATGAACTAATCTGCCTTCGGGCAACATGTGGATTCATCAGTCAAACCCTCTAACATAATTTCATCTGTCCCTGTGTCCATCTGGTGTCACCTAAACCTAATATGGTGAGTATTTTGTATGCTCAAATATACATGATTAGTTTTGTTTTAGTTATTAAAATCATATTGTCACAATATCACACCATTCACTGTTTTCCTTACATGTGTTACAGTGAAAACACTCTACCTTTACTTACAATTTGATAACCTCTTGAAAATACTTGGTCCATACCAAAGGGAAGTATTTATGTCATTGAATATGTCAGTTGTATCAAAATCTTAAGTACACGAATCATTGTCTACAAACATGACAACCAAAATGTAAAGTCATGTTATAAATATAAAATATGCACAATCAGACAAGGGGGAAGGGTGAATATAGGGAATGGAGGTAGGAATCAGCAACCTGCGCTGGTTGGCAAACCATTGTCTGACTAGGTTGGCGTGATGGAAACTCACACTGTCACAAATGATTTCACCAATGAGATCCCTGGAGAGGGTGTTCCAGAAGGTAAGCAGATGTTAGGTCCCCACAAGAGGGATACGAGTGTGGACACTTTGCCCAAGTTGAAGCAAGCCACATCCATGCATATAAAAATATGTGGTGGTTCATTTAATTTGAGTTCCATTATGCAATGTATCAAACAAGATAGTACAGCAAATTTGACCTGCAACCCTTCGATTATGAGTCCTCATCCTTACACGCTAGGCCACCACTGCCCCAATTTGCTCTCACAGTGGTAGCAAATGTGTCAAGTTAAAATCAACTGTATTGCATGCCAATATACAATGTTGGACTGTAGAGTAGATTAAAGTTACACTTCCTTTACTCTTTTATTACTCCTTTCAAATGGTAAATAGTATAACTACTTCATATTCGTTTGGTTTCTCCTCAGCACTTTGTCAATAGCATAGATGGGGACAGACTGGACATTCTCAAAGATTTGTATTTGATTGAGGCTTATGGCATAATTTACTATGACCATAGCAGAAATATGCCCTTCCTGTTAAGGAGTTAAAATACTGTGTAACATGGTCCACAAATGTGGCCCTTATTTAATCAAAAACTGACCTACAGGTTAAACCTTTTCTACCTCTTTTCTTACACTACTCTTCTTGGTCCGCGTTATTCGCTATGTTCATTTCCTTGCTGTTCTTCGATTTATATGTTCTGTTCAATGCAAAAAAAACAAAATACTCTTGACAGCCAATGACATCTTTTTGAACACTTTTGACTTACATAAAGAAAAATTTGTTCATAAAGAAAAACAGAAAAACAAACTAACTAAAGCAATTGCAAAATGACGTTGATGTTATGATGTACACAACTGATTAAAGGTTGTGGGAATTGTATAAAAGCAACTGAGGAAAATAGTGGTATTATTATTAATAATATTGGTCTAAGGGCCAGAAGTAATTAATGAGGTTTTACGCGCATCTTAATTTCATTGGAATGCACACACATCTGCAAGTTAATATACAGCCACTCTTTAATCTGTGGATTCCAGTGAAGCACTTTCAGAGCACATGTGTGGTCATATTGACCGCTGACGTTCACTAAAAAGTGATTAGGCAGTTCAAGTTCAGGTCCTTGGTCTAGGAAGAGTCGGGAAATAATTATCCCTCCTGGTTAGCCTGCCATTTTCCATGAAGTCCTCTGTACTAATTACAACATGACCTACCCCAAATATATACAGGGAGTGCAGAATTATTAGGCAAATGAGTATTTTGTCCACATCATCCTCTTCCTGCATGTTGTCTTACTCCAAGCTGTATAGGCTCGAAAGCCTACTACCAATTAAGCATATTAGGTGATCTGCATCTCTGTAATGAGAAGGGGTGTGGTCTAATTACATCAAACCCCTATATCAGGTGTGCATAATTATTAGGCAACTTCCTTTCCTTTGGCAAAATGGGTCAAAAGAAGGACTTGACAGGCTCAGAAAAGTCAATAATAGTGAGATATCTTGCAGAGGGATGCAGCACTCTTAAAATTGCAAAGTTTCTGAAGCGTGATCATCAAACAATCAAGCATTTCATTCAAAATAGTCAACAGGGTCACAAGAAGCATGTGGAAAAACTAAGGCGCAAAATAACTGCCCATGAACCTAGAAAAGTCAAGCGTGCAGCTGCCAAGATGCCACTTGCCACTAGTTTGGCCATATTTCAGAGCTGCAACATCACTGGAGTGCCCAAAAGCACAAGGTGTGCAATACTCAGAGACATGGCCAAGGTAAGAAAGGCTGAAAGACGACCACCACTGAACAAGACACACAAGCTGAAACATCAAGACTGGGCCAAGAAATATCTCAAGACTGATTTTTCTAAGGTTTTATGGACTGATGAAATGAGAGTGAGTCTTGATGGGCCAGATGGATGGGCCCGTGGCTGGATTGGTAAAGGGCAGAGAGCTCCATTCCGACAAGGTGGAGGTGGAGTACTGGTTTGGGCTGATATCATCAAAGATGAGCTTGTGGGGCCTTTTCGGGTTGAGGATGGAGTCAAGCTCAACACCCAGTCCTACTGCCAGTTTCTGGAAGACACCTTCAAGCAGTGGTACAGGAAGAAGTCTGCATCCTTCAAAAAAAAAAAGTTTTTCATGCAGGACAATGCTCCATCACACGCGTCCAAGTACTCCACAGCGTGGCTGGCTAGAAAGGGTATAAAAGAAGAAAAACTAATGACATGGCCTCCTTGTTCACCTGATCTGAACCCCATTGAGAACCTGTGGTCCATCAAATGTGAGATTTACAAGGAGGGAAAACAGTACACCTCTCTGAACAGTGTCTGGTAGGCTGTGGTTGCTGCTGCACGCAATGTTGATGGTGAACAGATCAAAACACTGACAGAATCCATGGTCATGGATTTTGAGTGTCCTTGCAAAGAAAGGTGGCTATATTGGTCGCTGATTTGTTTTTGTTTTGTTTTTGAATGTCAGAAATGTATATTTGTGAATGTGGAGATGTTATATTGGTTTCACTGGTAAAAATAAATAATTGAAATGGGTATATATTTGTTTTTTGTTAAGTTGCCTAATAATTATGCACAGTAATAGTCACCTGCACACACAGATATCCCCCTAAAATAGCTAAAAATAAAAACAAACTAAAAACTACTTCCAAAAACATTCAGCTTTGATATTAATGAGTTTTTTGGGTTCATTGAGAACATGGTTGTTGTTCAATAATAAAATTATTCCTCAAAAATACAACTTGCCTAATAATTCTGCACTCCCTATATATATATATAAAGATTTCTCAGAGATCTTATTATACAGTGATGTTCGATGTTTTCTCTTTCAGCAATCCTGGGAGGTCATCCTGATCTGTGGGAATAATTGCAGAGCCACCATGATTACTGAGGTTGCATTTTATCACAAGCTTTGACATTACTCTCTAAATCGACTCATTTTGCACTTGTTTGTCCTGTCTTGTGTGTCTTTTTTGAAATACCCCATATACTTGAACCAGTACACTGCACAAAAGCACAGCCACTTTGAGTGTCTCATATGGTATTGTCCTTGTTTAGTGTACAGAAGGTTTTATAGTTGTTATAGTCTGTATAGGTATTTAAGTTTTAGTTTAATTCTTTTTTTTTATTATTCATGTGTAATGTGTAATATTTTTATGCACTATGGGGGGTCTGTGTGAAACAGCATTTCAAGATACTGTCTATATTGCTGTACAGTCCAAAAACCTCTTTAGAATCTTGAAGGTGGGTCAATGCTGTAGCTTCCTGCTCCTTTACATCTAAATGTAACTTTTCCACTGTCACATGCATATGACCTGCATGCAACTCTGCATTTTCAAGTTTCCCATAGCTGTTTATATAGCAGCCATTGTATGTGTTTTTTTCTGTCTGGTTTGCTTATTTTAATTGAACTTCTCCACAATTAATTGTTCATCTGTGCTATTTAAAGAAAGTTGTGGCTAATTAAGTCAAGGTTACAATGCAGTAATTTCCCATGCAGGCAGCCAGTAAGAAACAAAGGCAAGCTGTGAGAGGCGGCTCATTAAGGAGAACTGTGATCACACAGTTCACAGTGTGAGTGTGGCATGTGTTTTATGTGCATGTGTGATGGGATGCAGAGATGTTGTTGTTGTGTGTTGAGATAGATAGATAGATAGAGAGATAGAGAGATAGATTGCACATCCAATTAAGAGGTATAGAATTAAATATGACACTGGATGGATCCTTTAATAGCTCCACTTAATTAAGCACAATGTAATAATGAAAAAATAAAAACTGAATCTCTGCATTTAATCAAATCAACTATTACCCTGGGTTTTGATGAGGGGAAAAAACTAACATGGCAGCTCTGATTAAAAAATAATGACTTGGCCAGGCATTTTCCAGGAGCCTAGTGGCTGCATTGAGCTCAGAGGACTTCACTGCCACCAATCTGACAGATCTGTCTGAGTCGTAAATGTTTGTTTGATGGGGCGTGGCTGAAATGGTTAGAGTTTGCGATGTGATGATTAATATCTATCAGCTATCGGCCTCTTCAGGAGAACTGAAGGAGTTAGCTGGGTTAGCTGAAGGAGACACATTTCAGCTTGCTCATGGTCCTTAGTTATCCAAGGGCCAGAACCCGGTTATGAACCCCCCACCCCCATTAGTCCAGCATGCCTCTGAAGCTGCTGTTTTCTACAGATCAGAATATCATTAACATTTAGAGCAGAGCTGCACTGTCATTTCACACAAACAGCTAAGATTCTATTAAGGGCTCAGTCCACCAGTGAAAAAGGAGGGGCAGCGGATTTGAACTCATTATATAGAGGAGCATGACTACAGAGGCTTTACACAGGCAAACAGCTAAGCCCTCAATTAATTTAGTCTCTGCAAAGCAAAAATGCCCCCCCAACTCCACGACTATTGCTCTTCATCTATATATCTTGCATCAGATGTCACTTTCGGCTGTTAGCCAAAAGTTTGGTGGTTCAAGCCCACCCAGGGACGTAAAGTGTCGTTGTTACAATTTTGGGGGCAGTGGTGGCCTAGCGGTTAAGGAAGTGGCCCCGTAATCAGAAGGTTGCCGGTTTGATTCCCGATCCGCCAAGGTGCCACTGAGGTGCCACTTAGCAAAGCATTGTCCCCACACACTGCTCCCCGGGCGCTTGTCATGGCTGCCCACTGCTCACTCAGGGTGATGGGTTAAATGCAGAGGACAAATTTCACTGTGTGCATCGTGTGCTGTGCTGCTGTGTATCACATGTGACAATCACTTCACTTTATTATTATTATTATTTTGGCAGGTCAGTGAATGGCATTAAGATTAAATAACATTTGACTCATCGCTGGATAAAATTCCACTGGCATGAGTAATTGCACGTATAACCTGTGTAAGGCACAACACAAATGTAGCTTGCAGATTGTGTCCAATGTATACTTAACTATTTATGTTGTTGTCATACTGTTACTGAAATGTGTTACATTACCAATGACATTAACAGCGGCGAAGTAAATCTCAATGTAAATCATGCATGACATCAAAATTGTTCGGATTCAGAATTGTGCTTGGCCAGCGTAAAATGCAACATTAACATTAGCAAAAAAGTGAGAGTGGGAACGTTTACCCTAATACCATAACCTGCCCATTTCTGAAATGTTCTGTTGGGATAATTGCATATTTCCCCTTCTTAGCACACAGAGCAAAGCGATTCCAGGCCGTATACATTTATTAAGGATAAACCACTGAGGGATAAGGATAAATCACTGTTCCAAAAAATAAAAGGAAAACTTAAACAACACAATATAACTCCAAGTCAATGTCACTCCTGTGAAATCAAACTGTCTGTTTAGGAAGCAACACTGACAATCAATTTCACATGCTGTTGTGCAAATAGATTAGACAACGGGTGGAAATTATAGGCAATTAGCAAGAGAAGAGAAGTGAAGTGATTGTGACTTGTGATACACAGCAGCACAGCACACGGTGCACACAGTGAAATTTGTACTCTGCATTTAACCCATCACCCTTGGTGAGTGGTGGGCAGCCATGCCAGGCGCCCGGGGAGCAGTGTGTGGAGACGGTGCTTTGCTCAGTGGCACCTCAGTGGATTCGAACCGGCAACCTTCTGATTACGGGGCCACTTCCTTCACTGTTACATTTACATTTACATTTACAGCATTTATCAGACGCCCTTATCCAGAGCGACTTACAATCAGTAGTTACAGGGACAGTCCCCCCCCTGGAGCAACTTAGGGTTAAGTGTCTTGCTCAGGGACACAATGGTAGTAAGTGGGATTCGAACCCGGGTCTTCTGGTTCATAGGCGAGTGTGTTACCCACTAGGCTACTAACACCCGTTAGGCCACCACTGCCCCAAGATGTCCCAAATAAAGGCGTGGTTCTGCATGTGGTGACTACAAACCACTTCTCAGTTCCTATGCTTTCTGGCTGATTTGGTCACTTTTGAATGCTTTTGAGTGCTTTCGCTCTGGTGGTAGCATAAGACGCAGTCTACAACCCACAAATGTGGCTCAGGTAGTGCAGATCATCCAGGATGACACTTCAATGCGAGCTGTATCAGCATAGTGTCAAGAGCATGGAGGGTGTACCAGGAGACAGCAAAGTACACCAGGAGACGTGGAGGAGGCCGTAGGAGGGCAACAACCCAGCAGCAGGAACGCTACCTCCGCCTTTGTGCAAGGAGGAACAGGAGGAGTCCTGCCAGAGCCCTGCAAGCCACAAATGTGCATGTGTCTGCTCCAGACTCCATGAAGGTTGTATGAGGGCCTTACGTCCACAGGTGAGGGTTGTGCTTACAGCCCAACACCATGCAAAACATTTGGCATTTGCCACAGAACACCAAGACTGGCCAATTTTGCCACTGGAACCCTGTGCTCTTCACAGATGAAAACAGATTGTTCTGCAACATCCTCCAGCATGACAGGTTTGGCAGTGGGTCTGTAATGATGTAGGGTGGTATTGCTTTGGGGAGCTGTACAGCCCTCCATGTGCTCACCAGTGGTAGCCTGACTGCCATTATGTACAGAGATTAAATTTTCAGACCCCTTGTGAGACCATATGCTGGTGCGGTTGGCCCTGGGTTTATCCTAATGCAAGACAATACTAGATCTCATGTGGCTGGGGTGTGTCAGCAGCTCCTGCAAGATGAAGGCATTGCTGCTATGGACTGGCCCGCCCATTCTACAGACCTGAATCTAACTGAGCACATCTGGAACATCATGTCTCGCTCCATCCACCAACACCATGTTGCACCACAGACTGTCCAAAAGTGGGTGGATGCTTTAGTCCATGACTGGGAGGAAATTATTCAGGAGACCATCTGCCACCTCATGGCATGCCCAGGCGTCACAGGGAGGTCATACAGGCACCTCATTTTGAATTGTTTTAAGTACATTACATCAAAGTTGGATCAGCCTGTAGTGTGTTTTTCAAATGTAATTTTAAGTGTGACTCCAAACCCAAATCTCAATGGGTTTCATTTCCATCGATAATTTGTGTGATTTTTTTTGTCAGCACATTCAACAAGTAAAAAACAATCAAAATGTTTCATTCATTCTGTTCTAGGATGTCTTATTTTTGTGTTCTTTTAAAAAATATTTTGAGCAATGTACATCCGAGCAGTAGTGGCCCAGTGGTTAAGGAAGCAAAAGCGAAAATCAGAAGGTTGTCTGTTCGAATCCCGAGCCGTCAAGGTGCCACTGAGGTGCCAACGAGCACCGTCCCTACACACTGCTCCCCGGGCTCCTGTCATTATGAAATGTGCAAAATGTGCATTTTCTTCCATAAATTATGTAGCTCGGCGGCAACATTTAAGAAACATATTTATTTTGATTTAAGAAAGCATGCCAGGCATAAAAAACACCTCTGAGCAGCAGAGTGGCACATTTTTAAAGCACATTAACAATGCTGGTTCTGCAACATGAGACCAAAACCATTTGCTCACTGTTTCAAAAGCAGAGCTGTATCACGTAACACTGAGGACCACTAAAAAGGAGACTTTGATGGCCCGTTTTATTTTAATCTATCTTTCTGATAGATTAAGGAAGGACTTTCTGAACAAAGACTTTCTGAACAAAAGGATAACAGGATAACAGTAGCTTCCTTCTGCATAAACATTATGCACATCTGGTAGTTCAGGCTTGTTTGTAGATGGCCCCTTATTTGGATCTTTTGTCTGCAGATCAACATTTGAAATTATGACTGGATAATTGTGTACTGTATTTTGTGGTTTCACACTACCTTAGCAGTGAAGATTTGACAAGGAAGGGCCTTCTGCAGAGACGAGTTCAAACAGTAACCCTACATGGAGACCTAGAGTGGCTTTGCACCTACAAAAGTTGTCAGCGTGAACTAATTGCTTTTGCATCCACCCTTTACCTGTGATTCAGGCGTTTAATGACCAGGCAGCTGGATGTTCTCAAAACGTTACACAGAAATCAGCCCCATGTCTTCAGGAAGGGCAACATAAAAAAAAGATAATTGTGCAGACAGCCAGACCAATGGTCTGCCAAATGCCTTAAAGTTAAATGTAAATAAATAGGGTAGATTTGTGTAATGGCGAGAGTGGCATGTGAACATTTTCTACATTTATAAGTGATGTTATATACAAATTACAGTGGTTGAAAAAAAGTAATTACAGTTCAAAAATTCTAGTGGCAATGTATGTGTGTGTATGCAGGTATGTGTGGCAAATGTGGAAGTGTGTGTGTGTGTGAGTGTGTGTGTGTGTGTATTGTAGGAATACCAGTTTTATCTGTGATTGTTTAGGATGCGATTACCCTCTTTCTATGCAATACTAGGACAAACAAATGATGGCCCATCTCTGATGATGCCCTGATGATTTGCTGGGTAAATTACAAAACTAAAGTTTGTATAATAATGAATATACATGCTGTGAATATATGCTGTGTTTTCATTTGTACATTGTGTACAAAGCGTTTGAAATTATTTAACTAGTAAACTATTTAACTGTGCAGCTGGTAGTACCATCACAGTAATTTGTGATTCAAGTCCTGCTTGAACTGTGAACTGTAAAATTGCTCTAATACTGTAACAGCCTCTAGTGGTTGCTTTCTTTAGTAAGTCACACACCAAAGTCATTCAGTTTAGTTGTGTGCATAAATTTGTTTTCACTGTTTCATTAAATTAAAGTTCATTTGGAGGTTTAGAAATGATCAAAGGACAATTTGAAATCTGCAAATCAGTACAGGCCAAGCTGCATTTAGTTGAATTAGATTATGATAATCCTGTGATTAACTCAGCACAGGCATAATTCATGAGTTGATGTTGTCTTAGCGCAGGGTTCATCCAGGTGTAAAAAAGGCTTCTTGGGTAAAGAATAAATAAATGGAGCTCTTGTTGTGGAAAGAAAGTGCCAGCCAACTGCACAGCTGGTGGTAAGTACAGAGACATGAGCGAAACACTGTGGGGCATCACCGTGGAAACAGATGAGATGGGTGCTGGGCTGTTGATGATGCGCCAGCCACCAGGAGAAAGACAATAGTCCATGCCTCCCTTGGAGATGGTGGCAGGGCTCCATGCTCACTCAGGGTGGAAAAAAAAACGGGTAAGGCAAAGTCAGCACTAACACACACCACCTGAAAAATCAAACAAAACCGTTCACCATACTCCTGACTTCAACCAACAAACTACGGCCAATACCAAAACCTCATATACTAGGGACTAAAAGCGACTGAGCACCCATTGTGACTCCCCTTGCTCAATCCTGGTTCTCAGTTCAATAACAGAACCTAGAACACTGGTACAGGAAGACATCAGGAAACAGAGGCTGTTGGAGGGAATCCTTTTTCTAATAGACTCTATTGACATACTCACACTATTCAAAAATTTAATGAAAAAAAAAATATATAAACTAATGGAGAGTTTATTGGAATAATTTGGATTCATTTGTGCCCATAGATATAATTTTAAATACAGCACATGGGGTATGTTTCATGTATGCATGTAACTTGCTATGTCATTCATGCTATGATGCCCAGCAGTGGCCGGCTGCTGCAGCTCTCGCACACACACACACACACACACACACACAAATGCACCAAAGCACATGCACTAATGGACTGAGCACCTAATTTCAGGACATACCCACTACATGAATCACATCTGTGCACCTCCTAATCCTAATTGCCTTGGTTAGGTTGAAGTGAAAGTCAAGTGATTGTCATTGTGATACACAGCACACAGTGCACACAGTGAAATTTGTCCTCTGCATTTAACCCATCACCCTTGGTAAACAGTTGGCAGCCATAAATTTTCACCTGATATTAAACTGACCTGGTCATCATCCAAAACTGGACTATTTCTACTAACCAGAAACTGAATGGATCATAAGCATAGCACGTGGCTGTTATTTTTCTACCTTTGATCTCGCAAAACTGGACATCTAAAGAAGATTTTCGATCTACATAATATCCAAAAAAGGAACATCCTCAAAAAACATGTCATTGGTAATTGGTTAAAAATGGGCATGTAGCTCAGACTTTAAACACCAAAAACCACCATGCATGGAGAGGCTGTCAGAACGTGATGGTTTTTGACAACCGATAGCATTGAAATTCAAAGGAAAGACTCAGACAGCAGGTTTAAATGAAGGACAAGGGGCTTTGTTGGTTATTGCTTGAGAAGAATGCACAAAAAGGATCTAATTTCTATTCTTGCAATCCACACATGGACAACCACTTACTCAGAAATCATGTCATGCTCACTTCACAATAGTCTTTTCATACCAGCGTGTGCAGATGTAAGCAGTCCTTTTTCCTTCTCATAAATATTATGTTCCACTTGTTCATTTAGAGTTGAACTGCGGTTGGTCCTTGAGAATTTTAGGTTTGGATGTTCCAAAAAGTTATTATAGATTTTATTACTACAACCATGCCATGGACATTTTAAATTCACTGTATTTTTTCTGTATTTGGTGACTTTTTAAACATAATCTGAAAAAAAAAAGTTTTATTTATAGATTTAACAGCTTCCATCCCACTTGTCTTCAGACATTTTATGGCAAGATTTTTTTTGCAGTTCCTGCACCTAAAGCTGTAGTTGCTGTCGAAATGGATACTGCAAGTTGAAGACACTTTGTTCATTGTTATTCATTAAAAGATAAAAAAATGTCACTTTGTGGAATAAAACAGCAATAACGTACATTCTCAAGAAAATTAATAGATTGAGTTTAGTTTTAGTTACCTCTGCATTAATTTGTCACTCTGTGGTGGGTCTTGTTATAACAGACCGACCCTTTGCCAACCAAATATAGCAATCCGCCCTCTCTTACATGCCCACCATTCCAAAACCTCTGCCAGCCGTCGGAAAGAAATAAATGCCAGGCTTGACCAAGCGCATTAGTGGCCATGCATTATATATCAGGGCAATCTGATCAGATTTATCTGAAATGTTTTTGTTTAAATGGGCTGCCAAACCTGTAGATTAAAGCAGTTCTGTGATAGAAGAGAACACATGAGTCGGACAGAGTGGGAAGAACAGTTTTAGATGAATTTCAAGAATGTTGACTGGAAACTTTGTGCTGCTTAATAAAGTAATTTTTTTTCATGTAATACTGTAGATGTGCTCTTCACAGTAGCATTAAAAGCACATTATAATTTAAAGATAGTTCAATTGTTTTTTTCCTTTTTAAAACTATCACCCAAGGCCCCGATTCTACTAACATGGGAACAGCATGTGAAGACAAGACACTTTGAAACCCTGACCTTGGAGGTATGAGGCCAGCATGCCATCCACCATGTTACTGTACTGTTCTGTACTGTTCTATAAGTAATAAAATCTTGCTTAACATACTTAATTTCTCAGAATTTACTTTATGGCTTATCGTGATCATTTTCTACCCTCATAACTAAGTTACAGGAATTGTAAATAGGACTACAGTATGAACAACAACCAGGTCAACAACCTGCTCCCCAGGCCCCTGTCATTGCTGCCCACTGCTCACCAATGGTGATGGTTAAAAGCAGAGGACACATTTCGTTGTGTCACTGTGTGCTGTGCTGTTGTGTTTCACAATGACAATCACTTCCAGTTTTGACCAGAGAAGGTGTGCCTTGGTTCTTCTCAGGTGTTTTTCCTATTTCACAGTTCAGGGAGTTATTCCTTGCCACTGTCTCCTTTGGATTGTTAACTACAGGCCTTGAGCTCTGTTTTAATGTGATTGGATTTGTGCCAGTGTACATTTGTGCCAGTAAAAAGTACTGTTCAAAACAAAATGAATTGATTATCATAAGAGTAACATACTTTACAAAAAGGAAATCACAAACTGTCTGTCATCATATGTACACCCAGGCATTTAAATCCTGACTCAGGTGCTTGCCTGCAGACTCCAGACCAGAACATATTTATTCCTTAAAAAACCCTCTATTTAAACCCTACAGTGCATCTTCACTGGAGCCGGCTCTATGCTGGTGCAACACACGTCCTGCCCCCTTAAGTCAAACATTTAGGAGTTGAGAGAGAAAACGGATTACCTACACAAAGAATTTATTACAGTAGCTGAAAATGTACTGGAAGAGGCAAAAATCAGATGACGTGTTTCCCCTCGCTTGCTCCTTTCCTCTGTGATCTGTTTTTGTGTAGATCCTCACCCTCCCTCCCCCCAGCTAAACATCCAATCACTGTTAGTATGCAAATTAGCCTGTGTCAAGTTTCTCAGTAGGCAGCTGCACAGCAGCAGGTGGCTTTGAGGAAGCAGCAAATCTCTGTCGTCAAAATCATAGCGACTCGCGATAATTAACAAGTAAAAATATGTATTTGTACAGTCAGTGGGGGGACCAGTCCGTTGTTCTTCTCACAGTTTCAGTCACATAGAAAAGTGTTTCTTTCTCAATCCCACAAGCACCGCTGTCAGCCTGTCTATTAGAGCTGTAATTCTTGGCCCAGTTTTGTCGAAATTTCAGTCAGGTCGGGTCGGGTCGGGTCAGGTCCGAATGATTCGCTGCTTATAAATTGGTTGATTTGATTTGCAAATCTCAGCCATCGACTTCAGGTGATTCGTTTTAATTATCGTGAGAGAGATGAGAAAATGGATGCTGAGAAAATAAAATGGAGGCTACATGGAGAATATGCGATTTTGTTTCAAACCTGCACATTTCCCCACATGTTCCCTTTCCCTCTTTGTCTAGTGCTCGTAGCGCACAAAGATATCCTGGCTTTTAAAAAGCTATACTTGTCGGGTCGGGCTCGGGCTGATTCTGATGGGCTAGGGTTGGCTCAGGCCCATTTTTTCAGGCCCATTTACAGCTCTATTGTCTGTTGCATTGAGCGAAAGTGAAAGTTAATATATTGTCATTGTGATTGTCATTGTGAAAAACTGCATTACAGCACACGGTGCACACAACAAAATATGTCCTCTGCTTTTACCAACACCCTTAGTGGGCAGCCATGACAGGCGCCCGGGGAGCAGTGTATGGGCATGGTGCTTTGCTCAGTGGCACCTTGGCAGATCGGGATTCGAACTGGCAACCTTCTGATAACAAATTTGTTTCCTTACCCACTAAGTTTTTAATTGCCAAATCTTGAGTTGCCACTGAGCAAAGTAGCATACCCACATACTGCTCCCCGGGTGCCTTTAATTTCGTTGTGTGCACCGTGTGCTGTGCTGTGGTTCATAATAACAGTTACATGACAAAAACAGTTATTCAGAGCACCCCCACTCATTTCCCATCTAGTTGCCACCATGTACCCCCTTCACATTTCTGTACATTTCTGTCTGCCTCCTCAAATATGCCCTGATCTTCAGTATATTTTACTACCGAGAACAAAGACAGAAGTCCTCATTGATATCATTCTGGACACAAAAAATTACATTTCAGAAATGTACAAAATCTATACTATACCAGTTTTCCTCAGTTGCATTTATTTAAAATTAATAGACAGAGATGTGCTTCTTCCCAATTCGCCATAGTATCACTTGTAGAAACACATGTGATAGTAAGAGTTTTGCTTTTACTCTCTCTGCAAGTTCTTGAAATGGAGCCCAACCTCTAAATGAAAATATTTGAAACAATTCAGTCATGTCAAAATGCTGCTTATCACTGCCTGACTCATGCAACCTATCTCGACCCAATCTGCCACACGGCTCATCAAAGTGGGATTATTGTAAACAGAATTCCTTAATCTCATAATGCCAACCTTGCACTAAAAGGCAGAGTCGTCAACAGGCTCAAATCTTAAGGGTCCTATAAACTTATAACAGATCTATGAAACTCTTAGCGCTTCGCGTTCAGTCGTCTTTTGTCCTCCCCCTCTATAATCTCCATTGCTTTAAGGCTGCAAGTAAAGAGCTGCTCTTGCAATAATGATGGGCTGGGTTATTTGTCTTTCTCTCGCTAGCTCCTTTTGAGGAAGGCACAGCAGGCTGCAGAATGATAAAGATTAATCCTTGATGACAACCAAAGGAACAAAGAAAAAGGGCTGAGCGCAGGAGGAAATTGACTTCTGAGTCAGCGCCACTCGACCGGTGGGTTTCCAGAGACGGCAAGCCTCTGTGTAGTATCATGGAATACTCTGAAGTCAAAGGGAACGGCAATGAATATGAGGAGATCGCAAAATCCAATTTTAACACTGTGCCGGGGTTCATTTTTACGAGTGTCGGTATTGAAAGTCTCGCCTGTCTTCTGTGAATTAATAGCAATGGTCTCTGTGCCAACTGAAATGATGAGCATTGTCTTGTTTAACAAAATGCAATGGCTTTGACTTGAGAGATCCTGGAACAGCTCTCACTTTTGTGCTTGTGTAAGTCTGACTCATTGCTGATCTGGAAGTTATTATTACTCAAGAAAGCACAATGCAGAGAACATGATGGCCAGGATGTTTGAATGCAAGCACAGCGGTTAATAAAAGGTTAATTGCAGTTGCCTACATGAAACTGTGATTGATTAAGTGACCTTAAGTGACCTTTAACCCCCAAATCCTTTGGGATCATCAAACCTCAAATACGTTTGTCAAAAAGCAAAAAAGGCAAACATGGAAAAGGCCAAGAGAGAGAGGGCGGCAAAACATAAACAATGGAGATAAAAGGGAAAGTGAACACTGCAAGACAACACACAGTGCAAACAATGAAATCTCGGTGGAACCTCCGCAATAATAGACTTTGTTAGAACTATGTTAGAATTTTGTTGCAGTTATTATAATTTTTTGGCTAATAACCACATTTATGATGACTTGATATACTTGATATTATTTTTATTTTACATATACATACATACATACATACATACATACATATATATATATATATATATATATATATATATATATTCAGACTTTATATATATATATATATATATATATATATTCAGACTTCAGCAGGGAATAAACAGTACCTCAGTGCACATATTTGGAATCACTCCTGCTGTCAACAGTGGAGACTGAACAACCTTAAATGGGCTAAAGAAAATGTTAAATTACTATTTTGCTGCCACCTTGTCACTGGGTTATCTGTTTAGCTATCTGGTCTGACGGTCTATGAGAGAGGCACCCTGCATAAAATTGTGTGTAGAACATGTAGTAGAAAATGCTTTCGTGTCCATAATCACAGTCTTTCAGCAAATAAATGTTCAATGACCACTCAAAAACACAGAAAAGCTTTTATGAAGAGGACCAACATGGGAAAATGTCTCTTCATGCCTCCCCTCCGACTCCTTGTCCGTCATGCTGCCTCTTGAATGACCCTTTTCTCTTGCATCTTAAGCAAAACATTATCCTTGCCTGTGAGTGTGACACGCAGTGACAGCACGCAACAGACACGTCCATCAAAATTTAGGGCTGCATGGCCCGGGGGGGAGCCCCAGACACCTGTTTTTGACCTTTTCACATCCCTCATCATTCGGTCACATGTTTTTTTTCTATAGATGCAGCCTGACAAATATGTCTGTTTTTTTCTTTAAAACATACATGTCCACTTAATTGTGTGTGCAGAATATTTACAACAGGAGACTACACTACTACGAAGAGGCATACAATTACAACACGAACCGAGACACAACCTCTACTACAACTCCTTCTACTCAGCCTCCCAACAATACTCCCTCTACGCCTACAGTCCCTCCCAGGGCACTCAGACCCTGTCTGTAGTGCAGGGGCTTCCTTATGTTGGCTACAGTGGACGAGGTAACCTTGGCTTCTCTCTGGGGAGCTCCTCCCCTCAGCCTAAAAGGGACAGAGCACACACATACACACACAAACCCACCGATCTGCCCCAGACAGCAACAATATACGGCCCTACAACATAGGGATGTAACAGCATCACAATTATGTGGATTTGACAATGCAATATATAGTTTCTTCTATATATATATATATATATATGTGTGTGTGTGTGTGTGAGGCACAAGTTTGTTCTAATGGAATCCCCCTCCTAATGGGTACACATTCCCCCTAATCTTCTCAGCTGGACTGTGGTGCTACAAATCTAGCTTTGCTCTCCTTGGAAATCATTTTAATCTCCAGGGATTTTTTCATTTTTTGTCATTGATGACGTGTTTTTGCTCACAATTACCCATTTTTATACACTTACTGGACCTGGGAAGAGCTCGGTATGAATATATGTGAGGGTGTATGTCTGTGGGGGATGGGGGTGTTATATAGTGTGCATTCAGACTGAAACAAAAGGGAGCAGGAGGCAAGGCAAACGTCGACTCTCATCTTGCAGTTTTGTTTAAACTTGTAGCCTGCCAACGTCAGTGGTCTAAATATAGCCCTGCAGACATCTGCACAGTGTGTGCTTATGCACTTTTAAATGGTGTAAGGTTGGGCACAGCAGAGGCACTTTGTGATTGACACCCATAGTACTCCACTGGTATAAATCTCAGATAATGGCATTGTTAGCCATCAAGCTATGCATCATTTTTAGACTTCGCAGAAATGTACAGGATATTTTATATTTTATTTGCTGCCTCTTTGAGGTGCTTGGATCCTGTAGCCCTTAGCAATGCCAGGCCTGGCAAATACCTTCATGCTGCTATTTAGATTGTACAGTACAACATCCATCTTGGTCACTTTGAAATACAGAGCTTTTAATGAAGAATAAGAACATACATACTCTACAGAATAGATGGTACAAGCTCACCACTAGGATAGCTATGTTTATTTGGAAAATAGAAAAATTCATTTGAGGCAAATCTTTTGTTAAATGAGAGATCAGGCTCTGCTTCCTCACCTGTGAATAACACTGAAAGGTTCGAGTGGCTGAAAAAAAAAAATCACAGCTTGAGGAAACCTGTCCCTATTAATCAAGTCCGCTGATAAGATGTGATAATGGAATTAGATCCAAGGGAGGCGAGATCAGCAAGGAGAGACAGATTCACAAAGAAAATGCTGCAGGGGGGGGAAGGTTACGCTGAGATCGTAGCTGAAGTGCTAGAACGCATGCTAATCTCTGCCCGAATGTCTATGCCACTTTCATTCCCATGTAGAGCACATCGCCAGCCCTCCCTGTTTTGGCCATGCAGTCTCGCTCTCTCTCTCTCTTGTGCTCTGTCACCATTTTATATGCTCTTACATAGGGTGACCCCATAATAAACAGCATGATGTTTACACAACCATTTCAATTAAAAGCCTTGGGTGTCACTAAATCCTTGCTGTCTCCTACAGTCATCATGCTGGAGTTACTTTTTAGCCCAATACACAATCATTTCCATTCTAAAGTGGTTTGTAAAACCATGTAGCTCAGTGTCCTTTCTGACATGGATGTTCTGGTCACTCTATTTTACATTCGTTCTCTCCTTAACTTCATCATTCACCTGAATGTCACTGGTGTCCTTGTCCCATCATACATGCATGACAGGGATATCGATTTATCTCCTGACGTACGTCTGACTGCGCTATGATAGTTGTCGATTTCAGCTTGTTACACTAGAACATTTCTACAGCTGTGTCCACCATGTATGACCGGCACATACTTATTTTGAGAGTGAGATGTACGTCATCCCTTGTCATTACAGTGTTATCCAAGGGCAGCCACTGTAGCAGGAATTGTGGAGCAGATCAGACTGTCCAGTTCCAGTATCTGAGTGTACTAGTGTGAGCGTCCTGAGTGTCCAATTTTTTACTTCAGTTTGATTCAGTACGTCCAACTAGCAGGTTTACATGTATTTTTAAAATCTGATTTTAGTTGGACTAAACAATAAACTTTCTTTTAGACTGTATGTAAAAGTAAATTATAACTCCGGCCTCCAAAGGAAACACACTAAATAAAAAAATAAACCTAACGCTCCACAATGTTAGTCGTTGGGGTGAAAGGGCTGTAAACTGAGACGCCAGTGGCTCGGCTCACAGAGCTGATGCTCATTGGTCTGATTTAACAGGTCGTAATCGCTCCCACCAAAGGTTCATTGAGCAGGGGCGATTAGGATCTGTTAAGTAGCCACGGTGTGGCTGCATTAATGTGCTCTCAAAGCAGTTTTTTTTTCAGTTCTGCCGATTGCCACACACCTACGGGTCTGTTTGAGTTGATTTCTGATTCCCTGTTTGTGCCAGTTTTTATGTGTTTGTTAAATAAAATAATCTCTTTGTGATTTCCAGCCTCTGCGCTTCCTTCCCCCTCCAACCCTTAGTCGTGACATAAAGTAGCCTCCCACATCCAAATCACATGCCAGCCACCAGCCAGCCACACCAGTACCAGCAGGTGGTGAGAGGGACCAGTGACCTCAGCTCCTGGCCCCGCCTCCAGAGGAAGCACAGGAGAGCTCCCACCTGAGGCTTATTGAGCAGGGGCATGTAAAATACAGAGAGAATCCACATTCATATGTTCCTGAAGACAAATGTTCAGTTCTAGCAATCGCCGCACCTGCTGGTCAGTTTGAGTTGGTTCCTGATTTCCTGTTTTGGGCCTCATGCTATTTCTTTTTGTGTTTTGTTAAATAAAATCCCTTGTTCATGATGTCCAGCCTTTGAGCTTCAAATTAATCATTGCATGCACATATTGTATAAAGGAGGTTTATCCTGGGGTTGTACTGGGTTCATGTTATGTCATCAGGTCCTAGGTGTACTTCATTTAGTCACATTAGCTTAAGAAACTATAATTTGCTCAGGGAAGAGGCGACTTCTTGTGACCATTTTTGTAATCAACGGTGAGTGTGCAGAGTGCTGAGAGACTATCTTTAGCAGCACTCAGGATGAAGTGTATGCATGATATAGCAGGGAATGGTGCCCTAGTTACGACCTACCAGAGAACTTCAGCACAAGGCCATATTACAACTGGCTGATTTAAGATGAATGTCTTTTGTCAGTAACAGTCATGATCCGGTCCAGCAGGGGCTTTGGACCGGAGTTTCATGTTAGTCTTGTGTTATGTTTCCTGATTGAGTTCATCTGTGTATGATTGTATAAAGTTGCCCAGTTTGTGTCTGGTTGCCGTCCGGTCATTGTTTGGTGATGTTTCCCTTGTCCTGTCGACCATGTATTAAACCCCTGTTTCATGCGTATGCGTCCTTCTTCCTACGCAATGTCCAGCCATCATGACAGTAACAACAATTGTTCCCTTATTGTGCAGCTGCTCTCAGCAGACTACAGGTGAAACTTTGCATATAGTTAATCTAAATTGCAATCACTTAATTGTATTTAAATAATGCCATTGACTTCAGATAAATAAGCTTATTTGATATATGCTGCATATTCCTCCCCTATTGCCCTTCTCTGCCTTTGTCTCTTTTTTTGTCATTCCAAATCTTTTCAGCCTATTATTAGATGAAATGTAATAACAATGACATTGTCTGTGAGCCAGACTTAGACTCAAGATATAGGGAGCAGACAGACAGACTAGTAGACAGGTAGGCAGGCAGGCATAGGGCCGAGCCCAGGTGCTTTCAGATACACAGAGCCATTATAATCTGCCCTGGAGAGGCAGGCAGCTCAGCAGGCCCTCGAGCTGCACAAAAAGGGGAAAGATCTGGCCACTCTGGTTCCTTCCATAAACTCAACCCCAACGGATCTGCTAATGCCAACCCCACTCAAGCAAGATGGACATATGAGCACAAGATTTAGAAATGGTTCAGCAGGGGTTCAGCCCTAGACAGCATGATCTTTTGACCGACAGAGAAACTGTCAAACTGTCACACTCCCATGGCATTTGCCCCTGCATAGACACATCAGGGAATATGAACTCTTGTTTAAAGAGCCAGCACAAAGCTAAAAATGTAATGTTGTGTAGACCGCATCATGACTGTAATGATGGCATTGTTTTTTTCTCATATAATTTGCTGGTGCTGTAAGTGACAATCTGTGTCATCCTGTCACTGCCCATTGGTAACAGTTGCCACTGCCAGTCTGTTCTCTCTGGACCTTGAGATTCCTTGGTAAATCGTTTTAACACATGACTGAGCCTTACTTGTCATTAGGAGAGATTCTGGGAGAGGTGGACAACCGCTCTGTCTGTAAAGAAAGAGATAAATGCATGGTGTGAATGGCCCTTCAGTAGCCTGGACACATCTAGAGCAACCCAAGAAAAATGAGAACAAAAATGGCTCCCTCTGCGATGATGATGATGATGTTCACAGAACAAAATCTCCTGGGGGAAAAATAGGGAGCAGGGAGTGAGGAGCTAAATGATTCACACCTCTCTCTCCACCTGGGAGAGATTTGGGGAAATGGAGCACAATGGCCCTCAAAGTGTGATATACAGTACATAGACTCCACACAAACTTCATCAGAATTTTTTATGAATTTTTATGTTTGTCTTATTAGGAAGAGTGTTGAATTTGATTTGAAGTATTTAGTGATGTAACATCTTTACATATAAGTATAAAATAAATAATTTACACTTTATGTAAAACCCCAAATATTTAACAGAAAACATTATAGATAAGTAATTCAATCTCATTGACTGGTGTGAAGGTGTATGTGTGTGTGTGTGTGTACAGGCAGTTTTTAATCAAGTCAATGTAGACAATAATCTATATGGAAACCAATTGATTGGTACATTTTGAAATCTATATGAAATCTTCTTTGTCTAGATGTATTTTTTAGGCATGCATACAGATGGTCATGGCGAGGTCATGACCCGATGCCCTTTTCACATCTACTAGATCTCTTTAATCTAGTGATAAATCTTTTAACACACATCATGTTGTGGATTTAGGCCTTACATAATACAAGGTTTACATCTGCAAGAAGAGCAAAACCTGCACTGCAACTGCTGCTTTGTAGTATCATTGTATGTAATAATAATATGCTCAAATTCATTCAATAATAACACAATTAGAATATGATATTGTTTATCATCAACGTGTGTTATTTAAATTAATTATTAATATTATCATATTCACACATCTTGGTTTTGACAGGATAATAAAAAAAATGGAAGAAAGAAGAGCTGATCTTTCCAAGGGTGTCAGTGTCAATTATCCTGTATCAAAGCGCATCATCGCCAAGCAATGATTGGTTACTCATTTGGCAGCGTGGAATTTCCTTGGTGGTCCAATACAGTCCCAAGAGTCTGTGAAATTGCTCCTAATCTCCTCTGAAATGATTTTTCATGCTCGGATAAGATGCCGTTACTCCCCTGGCTGTTTGCATAATAATGTTAAGACTGTGTATAGCCACAATGTAAATGATAGAAATTTGTTTCAGGCTCCCTCAAAATGTTTTCTGAAAGTAAAATAAGATGATCTTAGTTATTAGTTTTCTCATTAGCTCCAAATCCATCTAATTTTTGCTGATTACTTGAAATAAAAATAAAAATGACAGAGCAAATGGTTGGCTTTTCCTCTTCTATTTACGGATGTTCAGTACATTTGGGACTTATTGGGGGAAAAAAATTAAACAAATACCGAACAAAATCTTATTTGGGAAAAAGAGCATCTACAAAGAGTCTCTTCAATGCTGCGTCTGTTTATAATAATTCAATTAATTTGCCTCTTAAGACAGAAATTGTTGAAGGTTGAGCTTCAAGGACTGAGGACTGATGTTTCATTTCTGCTTAAAAATTCTGTTAAAGACAGCGGTGAAGGAAATTGCATTTTCAATCAATATGCAAATCTGTCATTTAATTGAGCTGGGGCCACAGTGATGGGATCATTGTCTGTAAGGAGACGTGGACATGAGACAGCAACACTCTCCTACAAGGAAAGGATTCGAAAAAGAACCAATAGTGAGACAAAATTAATTCAAGATTTCCAAATACCACTGATGCCTGTCCAAAAGCAGTTAAAAAGAATTGTGTCTCTTGCTGGCGACTAAATGCCGAGTTTATCTTCATTCACATGCAATGATAATATAATTTGTCCTGATTATGATGATGGCTAGGAATGTGCAGAGGACATTCATCATGCAGCAGGAAGAAGCCACAGTTGGCAAGAATATTGATATTGGTTAGTGTTCATCTCCATTCAAAAAAAAGTTTGTACAGGACAAGATTTATTTACCATTTATGCATGTACATTCACACATTTGGGGTAGCTTATGCCCCTACTACCTATAAAAATTGGTGTTTTACCAAATTTGAGGGGCACATTTGAAAAAGCCTAAAATGTACCATTGCATATATTTATGCTGTGTGTCCAGTCTCCCTGGAGCAACTTAGGGTTAAGTGTCTGAGCAAGACACTTAACCCTAAGTTGCTCCAGGGAGACTGTCCCCTGTAACTACTGACTGTAAGTCGCTCTGGATAAGGGCGTCTGATAAATGCTGTAAATGTAAATGTAAATGTATTCTATACACACACACACACACACACACACATTTTTACTAAACTACTAAACCAAACAAAACTGTTTATTTTACAGTACATAAATGTTAAAATAATTATATTTCTATGTGGAAACTCTAGATGACTGTAATTTTAACAAGGAAAATTGTACTACAAAAAACTACACAATACAGGTAAAATTACATAATCACAATGTTGATCTAATGTATTTTGTACAGAAGAAAACTGTATAATAATTTACAAATAAATCTGTTATAATCTACAAGCAAGATTGTATGTAAAATATACACACATGAATCAGCTATAACATTCAAACTGAATAACACAAATTATTTTGAGACTATAATGTGTTGTGAGGTGTTTTGGAAGCAGTAAATGAGTCTTGGGGGATGTTCTTTTAACAGAGGCAAGTGGCCAAAGCGCGTAACTTTAAAAATACAGTTGTCTTAAAGGAAGAAGAGGCAATCATTTTAATACTTGCAATGACTGACAGCGTATACCTGTTTATCAGTTTTTTTTTTTTGTCATTACCAACCCTTTTATCATTTATAATGTCATTGTATAATATTAAGGCTTTAATGCCAATCTAAATGTAAAAGTCTGAATTTCAGTATATATTTCAGTGTATGAATTTCAAACCAGGTGAGCTCTGTGTTGGCAAGTTACCAGGCTGCAGGTTTGTATCTGTTCTCTGATTGGACAACGCAATTACTGCAAGAGCAGCCAGCGATGCGAAGTTGCAACGAGTGGAGCCGGAGCTACATGAAGACACAGAGTCACGTCTATAACACTGGTAAGCTAACGTCTTTTTTTCCTGTGAATTAGAAGTATATGACCGATGGTTTTGTGGAAAATACAAGCTTCTCTCTTTAATCGTCGATGCATTTAGCAGTTAGTGCTAATGCGTCTCACGGGCCTGTCTAATTAGCTTGAGACTAAAATATTCCAGTTCATTTTTAGTTAACTCCATATTTTAAAGTAGTGGTTTTTATTGAATTTTGGCAGATGTTACAAACTTTAATAATATGGCATAATAATAGACAGGTTGTTAGTCTGACAAATATGATAACCTGCCGTTTTTGCAGCAAACCAATAGAGAGTTTGAAGGGTTGTGTTTTACATTGTAGAGTTGAAAAAAAAAGTTTTTTTCAAATGTGTTGGCGCTGACTGCAAGCGGACATTTTGTACTTATGCAGCTTTTAAAGCTCATTTCTATCGTGTACATAACACACCTACACCTCCTGCTATTGCTGCAGCAGTTGTTACAAGGGCAGCTTCTTCTTCCAGCTTCAACAATACAGACAGTTGTGGAACAGATGCAAAATGTGCATGAGTTGGGACAGGATTACACATTATGCAAACTACGGTCACTTTAAAAAAATTACATGGGTCTAACTGATTATACTATTGCTAAAATATGTGATTGTGTTAAGGATTCAGTTAAATAAATACTATGTTTTCCATGTAAAATGCCCAAAGAGTTTAATGTGTTTCGTCAGACCAACAACTCTTTGTCCTCATTCTGTTTTTAAAAAAAAATCTTTTGTCATTGTTGCTTGTCATTTTTCAGGACGATCCTGCTATTCTTCAGGACTGTTCATGCTGAGTGTGGATTCGAAATATCATACACAAAAGCATCCCCTCCTTCATTTCTGCCTTGTGCATGCTGTTTGGGAGCTATTATTGCTTTAACATACATTCCCCATCAGACCTTGCATCAACCTTGGAGTTTCTGCAGAGGTGTGTATTTGAATTGACTTTATCCAACTAATTAACGTTATTAAACTGTTGATTTAGGGTTACAGGACATGTCATGCTAGTTTTATTTACTGTTTGTGATTTTACAGTAATGGTTAAATAATACCAAAATGTATTATTTAAAGCACAAATATTTAAAGCACAAACTGTAGTCACTTGCTGTGACCAGGACACCTGTGTAGTAGTGGCTGTTTCTGTGAGATATGGGTTGACCACCTCAACACTGAGTGTTTGTGATTGGTCAGATTTGTTGATTTATTGTTGTCTTAGTTAAGGTCCTCACTAATTTGTTAATTACTTCTATTCCCAAACTTGTAAAGTACATATTACAGTTATGTATGTGGAGGAGTGATTGAAGCTTTGTTCATTACTTTGAACTTAATAAATAATTGCTCCCCCAAAGTTTTTTTTTTTGGGGAGGGTGCAGTTCGGGTTAGGGGCTCCCCATGAGGGGAGGGTGGGTGGGTAAGCGAAGGAGCTGAGTCCTCCGGTAGGCGGGCCAGGAATAGGCCTGGGTCCGTCTCCAGAGGGGCAGAGCACCACAGAGCCATGAGGATCCAGCTGGGAAAGGCAGGAAGAGGGCCTGCTTCCATGTTACAAGCCGGAGGATGCCCAGCCATCCAATTGAAAGTTATTTGGCAAATTTAACAAACCCACCGCCCCTTAGCATGGTAATCAATGTCAGATAAAGCTGCTATTCATACTGATTCTCTAAATCAGCTGGCATCTGCTAAAACAAAAAATGGGCTTGAAGTCTGTGCCTACCCATATGGTTGACTGGGATTCCAGAAGCATCTCATGCCAGAGATGTGCATCTTAATTCAGTTAGGCTGGCAGGGGATGCATTGACACAATTGTAGAGGTATCAGCATTAATGGCAAAACACTGGGATGCTTTTGTGGGTTTTTATTTTACTATTGAGCTTTTTTTTTTTTGTAACCTCAGTTGTGGGGTGTGTTTATTTAGTTTATATGTTAATTAACATTTTTGCATGAGTGCTGAGATTTGTGACTCAATCTTCTGATCATGGGGGCTACAGCCCAGAAGGAGCAGTGTGTGGGGCTATGAAAACGCATGCAATACTAAAATAAAGACTATCCAGGGATGTCAAAAACCTGATAGGCACAAAAAAAAGACAATCATTAAATCTGAACTCACAAACCAGGTCATCACCCTACTTTAGCCCTCCACAACCCCCAAACTGGAAACCAATAGACTAGCAAGAGTCTGTACTCTTTCCTATCAACCTCAGTGGGATTGAGGTCAAGTATGTGCCTAGCTTGCAATGTTCACATCTCCAACAACCATGCTTTGGAATGTGGTTGTAGTTAAATGCTAATGGTACAAAGTTATAATCTAATCTGAACATTATTGACATTTTTGAAAATCTAAATATTTTCGCCATTGAAATTTGCCATTTGATTTGCCATTCTGACAGATGGGTTAATGAGCTGCAGATCTAAAATTGACTTTACGGCTGATGCCAATACTGTATCTGGGCCAGTGGTGTCCTAGCAGGTAAAGAAGTGGACCCGCAATCAAAAGGTTGTCGGTTCGAATGCCGCTGCTCACTAAGGTGATGAGTACAATGTGCAGAGGACACAATGTGTCGTTGTGTGCACCATGTGCTGTGCATCATAAAGACAATTGCTTCACTTTCACTTCACTTTGAAATGTACTGCGCAGTAGATACGTTGCCATCCAAAATTAAATAAATTCAGTTGTTATTGCAGAAGCATACTCTTACACTGAAAATTGTAGAAAACAACCCTTCAATAAATTCATGACTAAGAAATACTATTTTTTCGAACAATCACCTGTTTCACGCAATCACCCAAACAATTCCTAGAAAATAAATTTATTTCTGTATTTCTGTCATTTCTACAGTACTTTACAAATTTCTTTAGAGTATCTAGTAACATTTAATTAGTATTTCATCACTTCCTGTTTCCCTGTGGTATAAATATGACATGACACAGAGGCCACTCAACATGGGAAAGACAAAGGAACACAACATTCAAGTAAGGCAGATGTGTGTCGATCTTCACAAGTCAGGCAATGTCTACAAGAAAATAGCCACTTGCCTGCACCTGCCCAGATCAACTGTCAGAGGAATTATTAAAATGTTTTAACAATGGGACAGCGGTAAACAAACGAGGACGCAAGTTTAATTTGCCTCCACGCACAAAAACCTTAAACTTTTCTCACTGACAATCATAAATGCAAATGTCTGGAGTTGTCATGCAGAAAAGCATCTCATGCTCACTGTGAAGTATGGGCGAGGATTGGTGATGCTGTGGACCTGTTTCTCTTCCAAAGACCCTTGGAACCTTGTTAGGGTGCATGTCATCATGATTGCTTTGAAATACCTGGACATTTTAAAGCTAAATCTGGTGGCCTCTGGCCAATAGCTGAAGATGGGTTGTCACTGGGTCTTTCAGCAAGATAATAACCCTAAACATGCGGCTAAATCTACACAGAATCAAGCTCCCCCCATGGCCATCTCAGTCCCCAGACCTTAACCCCAATGAAAATCTGTGAAGTGAGCTGCAGAGGAGAGGCCAATGGATGATTTAGAGAGATTGTGCAAAGAGGAATGGTTGAAGATCTCTATTTCTGTATTCTACCATCTTGTGAAACATTATAGGAGAAGATTAGGCGTTGTTGTACAAAATATTGAAATCAAGGGCGCTAATAATTGTGGCACATATTATTTGATGTAAAACATTTATTTCTTAATGTGGGATTTTTCCCCTTGAATTAAATGTTGGATTTTCCTCCTTTATTATTGTGGTCCTATATTATTTAGAACAAACCTGATTTATTTGAAGATAAAGAACCCATCTTAAACCAGGGATGCTGATATGGACAGCATATTATGGAGAGCAGTGTATTTTGTAAAACATAGATTACATCCATCTCATCTCAGAATATGCTTTTGGTCCTGTAGCCAACTCATACTAGTTGTCTCAACCTATTAAGCAGCCTATTTGTTTTGATGAGGCATGGCTTCAGGCCCACTGGTGCCTAAACTACACATGCAGCCAAACAATTTGACTCTAATGTTTCACTGGCAAAAGATGTAAAAAGATGTACAAGAGAAATAGAAATATTGTGGCAATCTCTATCACTATCACACTGTATGAAGAATGACCTCAGGTGGCCAGCATCGTCCTAGTAACACCCCTTTGGCATGTATGAAAATCTTCATTTTTTTATATTAATGACCGATTATCTACCTTATATTATAAAAGAAAAGTGGCATTACAAAGGCAAGTAAATATTAGCTCAAATATACAGTGTGGATTGAACAGTCAGCTGAAGTTCATTTCTTCAACCCGGCTCTATTTCATGGGCTGTATTTAAGTCAATATGAAGAATATGCTAATGTCTTTCTTTAGATATATTTAAATAAAATTGGTTGGCCCTTTGCCACCACATAGAGCATTACCAGCTGTGCTACAACATGCAGTGCAGTGACAGGCTGACTCTCCATTTAAACCCTCTGACAAAGCCACAGCTGGTATGTGTTCCACAAGATCAGCATTTTAAAAAATTATTTATTTCCTGTTATTTCTAGGAGCAGTTGCTCACTACAAGCTGCAAAATACACCACAAGAGCTAGTTTTGTAATCAAAGTGGAAATGAACAACATTACAAAAAGATAAAAAAAACAAAAAAACAATGGCAGCTTTTACTGGAAAAAGAGATGCAATTACCAATATAAATATCAAGCAAGATTAAATGGGCTGCAGGATGGCATTAATTATCATTAATTTTGCCATTATAACATTATTACTTTTTAGGTGGTATCCAGGCAACCATGTGGGGAAGACAAAACACTTTTGTTTGGTAGGAGAACAGAAGAGCGAGCTAAACTAGTGTCCTTCTGGCGGTTCTGATAGGTGCAAAGCCAAGGCCAAGAGTTCATTTTATAAAGACAAGAAAACTGAATTAGTTACATTAGTACATTTAAATATGTACAGTAATATTTAATATATGAAATACATTTAAACACACTGTATGTATAATATTTAATATTATTATTTTGAACTATCTCTGCTCTGTGGTAACGGCAACTGTTCTATCTGAACACACCGCTGACTAACAGAACAGGCAGGCATGCCACTGCAAAATGACTTCAATTTATTTCCCGAAGGAGCAGAGTCAACATCAACTGCTGGCTGTTAATGTGCAAAGCGGACTTCGCCCACGCCAGAGCAGTTCCCTTCTTCCTCCACTTTTTGGTAGCACAGTGTGCTTCCTTGTCATAATAGACCTCCCCTGCATGTTGTAAACAAGCTATTTTACCATTGGTTACAAGCATCAAACAGCCTCAAGTGATGTACAGACAGAGTAGAACAGTATTAGTTCAAGGAAATTCTATGCACACACTGAATGTGGGGATGTTTAGTACACCCAAAAAACACCAAGCGGTTGTGACACTAAGCAGGAATGATGAACAACCTCCCAAAATAAACTACTTTTCAGAAAATTAGAAATCGTTTAGTTGTAAATGTTCTGTAAATGTTTATAGCATGTTGGGTAACTTCAATTCACAGTTATGTGGGCTAGCTGCTTTTGTTTAGCATCTTCTTTAAAAAGTCCAGAATTACCATATGATTAAAGATATAACACTTTGTACACCATGTGTACTTTTTTAATGAACACACCTATCATGTGAGCTAAATGTAACCTACTAAATTTATAAAAACCTACTAAATAATAAAAAGCTACTGTCTGATAATGTAACATCTGCGCCGGCTCCATCACCCACGATGCCCCCTCCTTCCTTTGAGTATTAGGGTCATATATGTGTGTCGTGTGTGTGCAATATGCAATAGTTACACTCATTCTTATGAGCCATAGCCCTACCCCACTTATATATTATATACAATATATTTTTATAAATTTATAACACTCTTGTGTGTCTAGTGTACTGTTTTATACTGTACCCTTTACTTGTACCCTTTTATTGAGGTTTTATATCATGCAATGCCACTTTTCTTGAAACTTTGTGAACTCTGTCATGCTGGTTGGACATGGCGAAGCAATAGATCTAGAATGATGGCTGGACATGGCAAGAAAGAAGGATGCATACGTACAACGTCACGAAACAGGGGTTTAATAACTGGTGAACAGGACAGGGGAGACATCAAGTGACAATGACCCGGAGAACAGACACGAACAGGGCAGCTTTATGCAATCAGACACAGGTGAACATGATCAAGAAACATTAACACAGGACAAACATGAAACTCAGAGTAACTCATGCCGGACCGGATCATCTCTTGATCATCTCTTTGTCCAGGCAACCATACAATGACAATAAAAGGTCTTCAGTTGACTCCTAAGTCTTGAGTGTTGTGTCGCAACTCCCCCAGTAAGTCTTCATTCTTGTAGTGTGCACCTGCCATTGCCCTTTCCTCACTTCCGGGTTATCGGGCCCTACTCACATTGCCTCCCTAGGTTCCTGCGGCACAGATAAGATAAGATAAGATAAGATAAGATAGACCTTTATTAGTCCCACTAGTGGGAAATTGCATTTGACACGGCAGAAAGAGCAGCAAAAAATAACTATGTATAAGTCTTTATCTACACAATGTACAATCAGTATCTACACTTGTACAATGGGTACACCTGTACAACTGGTAACTAACTGGTAACAACTGGTAGTATGTACTGGTAGTAGTAACTACTGGTAACTATCATAGGGATAGGGATCCTCACTGAGAATCGAGTGTAATGTATGAGATGTTTGGTGCAAAATCATCTCCCCCATTTAAGCCTGTGCAATCCGGTAATCATCAGAGATGTTCTCCCTCACGATACCAGAGTCAAACCCTATGTACGGTGTCGCTACTCCTGCAGTCTGGTTTGTGTGTTCTGTGCTGATGTTGGTGTGCCATACAAGAGCATGGTGTGCCTAGGGCTGCATTACTGTCTGCGAGCCGGGAACGTTCGCAAACAAAGGACGAGGCGTTGGACTCGACAAATGTGACCAAGCCGACTGCAGCCACGCTCTGCTAAACATGCACATGCCAGAGGGAACTCCTTTTTTCAACGCAACAGCGTGGTGGATCATTATTTCTGTACCTCAAATAAACATTGTTCGATCCCTGTGTCCATAATTTTCCTTCACACCTTGGGACTGACAAATAAGGGGTTAATAAGGGACTGATAAAATAATTGCAGCATACATTAAAAAAATGTCTTAAATAAAATAATTAATTATGTCTATTTTAATTTAGCAAAAATGTAGGTTTTCAGTAATGGACACAACTGAAGGCTGGTTGTCTGTAAGTGAGAGAGGAAAAATGCAAAATTACAAATGGCTACCCTGCAGCACTTTTCACTCCCATTCATTTCCAGCGAGGCAGAAGATGCACAAAATTGACCATTTTTTTTATCTGGATATAGATAAAAATGTAAAATGACACGCAATGCTGTAATGTATTTCTACTGTAGCTTTTCTGGGTATTTGTTACACACACTGAAATTAAACCGTGAAATAGGTCTGTCATTTGTTCTCTCATCTGAGGATCACAAGCACTGGCCTTTGAAATCATTACATAATTACATTTGATGCAATGGATGCTACAGTATAACTGACATGTTAATGACTCACAATACTGATAAAAGCCAGTGAAAAGAAGAGCTTGAGTATTACTCAGAGGCTTGACCAGCAATTAGTTTAATTCACATCCACAGGGTAAGCTGGCTCTCTAGCTTTGGAAGGACATGTTGTAGAACAGTAGTGCGGGTGAGAGTGATGGATTTCTTTTTTTGTGCTGTGGATAAGGGTGACATTACTGGGTGCGCAGGGGCACTAATAGAGGTCAGCAGCTGACCTGATGTCACATTGCTGCAATCGTTGTCACCAGCCACTGCATAGTAAGAACCAGTCCCTTTGTGGAGCATGTGGCTACTTATATTAACCCATACTTTATATATGGGAGAAAGAATGGTTTAATTTTGTCACTTTTGTTAATTTTTTTGTTTTGCTAATTTTGTTGTTTTTTTATATAGTAACATAGATCTTTATAATAAGCATTTGGTTAAATCTGTTGATTTTTAAATAATTGATTAAATTACAGTTACACATTACCCTGTTACTGTTAAACTCAGATACTTGCATTGCCAAAAAATTAGGTATGTGAAATAATAATCAAAATAAAGAAACAATTTTTTGTCTTAATGCTTCTCTTCGTCAAAAGGCCACAGTTGCCTGGCAACAAATCTGTAAGAGTCCCTCTTGGGGCAATCATATAAACGTGATATGGGCTTCAGGTGGTCAGGTCTTGTCAAAAGAACCAGCCTGATATCAGAAGTGGAAAGTAACAAATTAAATTTACTCATGACTAATTTTTTAAATGTTTTAGCTAATAGGTAATTTTACTATTATTCAGGTACATTTTTATCCACTTGAAAAAACCCTGTTACTGAGTAAAAAATGAAATTCAGAAAAAAATACGTATTTCTCAGGCTACTTGTGATGAAAACACTTCATGCACGTCTCTTGTTTTAATGTTCTAAGAAATTCACTATTTGTTTTACACAAACTAAAACTTGATAATTAGCATCAGTTTTTCAATGCTGAGCATGAAAGCATGAAGTACTAAATAGAATAGCCTCTACAGTGCACCTGGAAAGTATTCGTAGCTGATTCAAGCTGATCCATCACCATGTTCTCACAATTCTCTGTCTTCCCCCTGTGAGACTGAGATATGTCTCTGTGGCAGTGGTGGCCTAGCAGTTAAAGAAGCGGCCCCATAATCAGAAGGTTGCCAGTTGAAAACTCCCGATCCACAGAGCAGAGCACCATCCCCACACACTGCTCCCCAGGCGCCCATCATGGCTGCCCACTGCTCATCAAGGGTGATGGTTAAAAGCAGAGGACACATTTTGTTGTGTGCACTGTGTGCTGTACTGCAGTGTGTCACAATGACAATCATTGACAAGGCACAATTATGACAAGGACACCTATTGTTCTCCACATGTGCTAACAGAGAGATCCTTTATCAAAAAAGTGAAAGTTAACTGATTGTCATTGTGATACAGCCATATTCCAAAATTGATTAAACAAATGTTTTTTCCTCGGAATTCTACATAAAACACCACATAATAAAAATGTGAAAAAAATGTGATGTTTTGACATTTATTATAAATAAAAAAAATTGCTCAATACGTTTTGTCTGTACTTTTGGCAGCAATTACAGCCTTGAGACTTTTTGAATGTGATGCCACAAGCTTGGCACACCTATCCTTGGCCAGTTTGGCCCATTCCTCTTTGCAGCACCTCTCAAGATCCATCAGGTTGGATGGGAATTGTTGGTGCAGCCATTTTAAGATCTCTCCAGAGATGTTCAAAAGATGTGGAAAATTTGTGGTCTCTGGTTGGGCCACTCAAGGACATTCACAGAGTCCTCCTGAAGCCTCAGTCTGAGTTCAAAAGTGCTCTGGAGCAGGATGTCTTCATCCAGGATCTTTCCCTCTATACTGGCTAGTCTCCCAGTCCCTGCAGGTGAAAAACATCCTCATAGATGATGCTGCCATGCTTCACAGTAAGGATGGTATTGGCCTGTGATGAGCGGTGCCTAGTTTCCTCCAAAGGGTGTTGCCTGGCATTCATACCAATGACCAAAGAATTTGGCTTCTCATGGTCTGAGTCCTTCAGGTGGCTTTTGGCAAACTCCAGGCAGGCTTCTTCTCATGATGTACTACATATGTCAATAAAGACAACTAATATATTTATGTTTGCCATAGAAAGAACAAAAACACAGTTTTTAATAAAGAATTGTTGAACATTTTCACAGCTTTGTGAAATACTTTGATTTTCTCTTTGTTATTGTAATGTTGGTTCATACAGTTCAGTTGGTAGTTTTGTGGTCAATTGTGCTTAAAAATGTTTTATGGTGTGGTCTGGACATAGTAAGTACATCTATACCACCTAAAAGTTGAATAAAAACAACTAGTGCTGTATTGGATTTACCACTAGTCCTTTTTTACTACAAGTAATTGAAAGTAACTATGTAACTTTTACTCAAAGTAAATTCTAAATAATCTATTTTTTTACTTTTACTCAAGTACAATTTTAGATAGGTACTTTTACTTGAGTAGAATTTAAGCAAAGTAAAGATACTTTTACTTAATTAAACATTTTCAGTACTTTTTCCACCTCTGTGTGATATTAGCAATTTGAAATGTCTATGTGGAGGCAGAATAGGAATTTCTGCAAAGATAATGTAACAGTGAAGATGTTGGCATGTCACCAGAGGGGCAGTAAACCTCACTTACTGTCTGGAACATGTTCAGCAGTCCATCTCATTACCATGGGGATTTTTACCTGACCCATGATAATTTAAGATGTTCTTAACTCCTTTAGTGGGCTGCACAAGGGAACAGCAGTTGTTGACATGGTCTGATACCTCAAAAGTTGTGAGTTAAATCCCTGCTTGGACCTTGTTTGTACATAGTTTGCAATGTAACAATAGAACAATACCCAAGCACCCTGGTGCACAAGCCAGAGGCAACAGTGGCAAGGAAGAAACCTTGAGAGGATTCAAGTTTTAGCTAGGGGAACCCATCATCTTCTGGTCTGCACTGGATTACCCTGGTATGTTCAATGAGATTTATTCAGAAAATATGGTATACAGAGGTTATTGCAGTCCAAGCAGGCCCTCTTCCTGCCTGTCCCAGCAGGATCCGCATGCCTCCCAGGGGGCTGTAGTCATGTAGCACTCCGCCCCTCTGAAAACAGACCCCGCTCTGCTTTCCAGCTACAGGAGGACCCAGTTCCGTCGCTTCCCCTGAGAAGGGTCCAGGCACCCTGGGGACTTCCCATAGTGGTGGTGGGCTTGTTTGCTGCTGTTCTGCTTAAGAATGTCCAGGCATTCTGCTTAGGAATGTCCACGAATGGCTCTTCCATCAGCTTACCCCCGCATCGCCATCTTCCTCCTCGCTGTCCAGCTCACACCACACCACCGGAAGTCACGTGGGTCCCCACAGACCTCTCAACGATCGGGTATGGGCACGAAGGCTGGAGCCATCACAGCACCGACCGCCCACCAACTTGTGTCGTCCTCTCTCTCATAGTCATCTGTGTCATCTCAGTCCAAGGGGAGGCTTGCCAGCAAAGCGCTGAGTTCATGGCACGACATGTCAAAGATCATAGGGGTCGCATCCTCTGCGCTCGCTGCCCACGTCATATCTTCGCTGCTGTCGATGCCCTCGTCCTCATTCCGCCCAGATCTTGCCGCTTCCCGTATCACCGGGAAGAAACTGCTCAACCAGTACTTGGGGGTTGTATTCCGGTCCGGTCTCACAGCAGAACTCCCTCCAGTTCTCCCCGCTGGCACCTGCACTCACCACCACTGGCTGAGTTCTCTCTGCCTTTTCGCTCTGCGCTTCTTGTGGGGGCTGCGACATTCTGTCACATCCGTGAGCTGATGGGGGAATGAAGCGCAGTGGCGGGACATACTGTGAAACATTTATTTAACACAAAGGAAAATGACACGAGGGCCAGAAACAGGGGAAACAAAAGGGGAGAACATAAACAAACCCGCCATTGGCGTGTGACAATTGCCAGAACTGAAAACAACTGGACACACAAGTCGTATGGTCCACATAAAATGTCGCAGCCCTGGCTGGCTGCTCCAAAGTTCCTTATAACCAGGCTCCAGCCATGTCCCTAGCCATGTTGCTCTGGATAAGGGCGTCTGATAAATGCTGTAAATGTACTCACACCTGTTCCATGGTCAGAGCCCTGATGTCAATCAGATTGGCAGATCCCCAGCCGCACCCAATCGTGACACAGAACAAAACAATCTTCACTACGGATACAAGTGATTTTGTAGAACCCTCTCACAGCAGGATCTGATATCTCATTTCTAACAGTATTACTGTTCTTCCGGAACAGAGCCCACCCACCTCTCTCTGGAGCAGTCCTGCAATGCTTGGCGTGATACAGGATGCAAATGAGTCTCTTCTGCTCCAGGGTTGCTCCTTCATTTTTGCTTTATAGTATCCACCAAGAAGAAAATCATGAGATTTTCTGATTACGAGTTGAGAAAGTGACGTTTGTCTGTTTTTTACATTTAAAAAGACACCTCTAAATATGTGAGCTGTAACATCCTTTCTCTGCTGCGGGCATGACATAATGAAATTACATCTATCAAAATATACTTGAACAGCATCTTTTTTGACACTTATGGTTTTCTGCTATGCATCAGATCATCGAAATATGGTGCTATGTAATGAACCTATTTACCTCAAACATTCAATACACAACTGCGATCACCCACTCCCTTTAAATTCTATTTTTAAACACAAATTGCTATGGTGTGCCACTTGCCTCTGCTTGTCTCACAATTAATTATTTCCATCCTGTCCACTCTGTACAGGTCAATCAGCTCTCAAATGTCAGCACAGGCATAGGCAGGACTCCACTGGGAACACATCTTTGTAGCTCTTTGATCAAGATACAGGTGAATGTTTGGGGTGTTACAAAGTTTGCATGATGAGTTAACAAATCAGATCTCTCAACGATGGCATTATAACATCCAAGCATGCATAAATTACGTAGGATCAAAGCAGAAAATAAGATCAAAGTGGTTGGAAATTATATTTTGGAAACTCAAAGATGCAGTTACATCATTGCCCCAGTCTTCATTTATCTGCTAAAGCATTCTTGGTCCAACTCCGTAATAACACATCCTATATTTGTTTCTCAGTTTGAATAAATTTAATTAAATATCTTTGATTCACTATACTATTATATTAGATGTTATTTACTGCACATGTATGATGCATAGCTTACATATTTAAAAGGTTCTCTGTTATGGAATGTTGCTTGTACAAAGCCATTATAAAGCCACCTAAATGTTCAATGAATTGCCCATCTTTTTTTCTATAAACTATGAATATCAATGGTTTGATCAACATCAAATGATGTTGTTGACTAATGTTGGTAACCAACAGAAAGGCTATTTAATCACCCAGTTCTTTATACAGGACTAAATGGTTCATTGCTGCCTTAGAGTGTCAACACTGAAGCGCGGTCACAATGATGACATTTCACTGTTATTGTCCATGTTGAAATCTGGTAACCCATGGGAAGTCTCACTTCAGCCACTCAACTTTAAAAACAGCAGAATTTTTATCTTGTTATTCTGTATCTTTATCCTAACCCCCAATTGTGAGCAGTAATTTGAGCACTGCAGCATCTCAATTAATTTCTACCCAGACAGTTGGCAGTGTAGCCAGATGGCAATATGGCAGCTCACTGGGTACTGAGAGAGACTCATCAAATCTTTAAGCAACACAGTGAGTCTTCATCTTCAGTACGAATATGCATGAGAGAGTGGGTGCATCCATGTTTTATCCAAGTAGGTAAACACACTATACACACACACACACACACACACACACAACATGATGTTAGGACACTGACTATTTTCTCACCAGGCCTCCTCCAGTCGGGTGATCATTTGTGCCACTGTGTGATTTGAAGCTTTTGTTCATCCATTGTACACATTTCCCCCAGCCATCCATTAGCAGCCACCTGCATGTTCCAAAAACCCATCCCTTTTTTCCCTGACAATGCAGCAGCTCCAGTGCGGAGGCATGGAGCAAAAAACAGCACAAGCATCCTGCAACATTTGTTGTAAAATTTATTAGCATTCCTTCCATCCTGTCAACTATGACAGGTCTATTCAGCAGCTCCTTGATATAAAACATAGGGATACACCTGAGATAGCGGTGTCTTTACTACAGCTCCAGCACAAAAGAAGCATCAACATTAGATTTTTTTTGCTGAAGGCCAAATGTCAGATTTTCATACATTACTTGATTTTGTAGGTTGCTTGCTAACATGATAGCAATGCTAACATCATAATTTAAAAAAAAGGTTATCAATCAGATCCCAGAAGGTGCAGTAAGCAATCTCATGGCACCCCTAGATCCTAAGTCTGAACATTTGAGGCACTGAGAGCCTGATTAAGACTACATAATTCCTGCAACACCATCTCCTAGGACTCCAAACCCTGTTGAAATGGTTCCAGTGTATTGGCTTTTATACACATTGCTATTTTTAATCCCTGCAAATTTATTCATAATTCCTGCTGGTAAAGTTGGGAAGGATGTTCCCACCGTGAGTTCAATACAGGGCCAGTTTTCAAAGCCCATTAACTGACATGACAATTAGACCATGCATTAACTTTATCTTGGAGAAAGGTCAGTTTTCAAAGGGAGGAACCTACAGCTTTAATTGATTCTGGATGCAGTGCTGCCAATTGAGTCTTCTGATCCAGGGTTGCAGGATATTATAGCCCACCAATCAGCTCAGTACTTCTGAGAAGTTAAGAGGGTGATTCTCCTCCAGTATGCTTGGTAAATATGTCAGTTGTAGTGATTTGGTCTGGAGCCTTTACTTCAGAATTATCTGAAGAATCATGTTAAGATGTTCTTTATCTAACCATGTAGGTCTGTCACGGGTGGGCTGGACATGGCATAAAGGAGGACGCATTTGCATGATTTCACATGACAGGGGTTTAATACATAACACGAGACAGGGGAACATAAACACGCACAATGACCCGACAGCAAACAGACACAAACAGGATAGTTTAATACAATTATATAAATATACACCAGGTGAACATGATCAGGGAACATTACACAAGACTAACATGAAACTCCGGTCCGGACTCCGGAGTCAACCCCTGCCGGTCCGGATCATGACAGTACTCCCCCCACTAAGTCACTACCACTGGGAGTGCCCCACGAAACGGTCCATGAAAGGGGGGAGAAGTCCATAAGGACGAGTGGTGGCAGTCCTGCACCGGCGGCGTCAGGCCCGCAGGTACAGTCACTCCGGTCAGTCTCCGGCACGCCCCGCTTAAAAGTTAGCCGCCTCCCTCGTCTCGGTTAACGCCGGGAGCACCTGAACTACGCGACCGGTCTCCTCGACCCCACGGTGGCTTTCGTAGGCCATCGAGGTCCGGTCGCATGGATTCGTTGGTAGTCCCCGCCTCCGGAATCGCCAGGGGGAACATGGACAGCATGACAGATCCTCTCGACCCCACGGTAGCTTTCGTAGGCCGCCGAGAGTCTGTCACGCTTGGGGAACTGATAAAAACAGGACATGGATCATGGTGGGGAACTGGCGATTACCGGAGGTGTGTCGCTGGAATCCGAACAAGACGGCGGCGTCGGGGGACGTCCATACATGGAACCTTGAATATGGATCTGTGGAGCAGACGTCCTCCCGACAGACCACGGCTCCCTGGATCTCAGCGGGGCGTAGATCGGCTGCGTCCACATGGTCGGGTCATTCTGTCATGGGTGGGCTGGACATGGCATGAAGGAGGACGCACACGACAGGGGTTTGATACATAACACGAGACAAGGGAACATAAACACGCACAATGACCCGACGGCAAACAGACACGAACAGGATAGTCTTATACAATTATATAAATAGACACCAGGTGAACACGATCAGGGAACATTACACAGGACAAACATGAAACTCTGGTCCGAACTACGGATCCGGAGTCAACCCCTGCTGGTCCAGATCATGACAAGGCCCTATTTTGACCAAATGTCTAGTTTCGTGTTTTTCCTTTTTGTTCTTTTATTGGTGTTGAGACTTACATTAGATACATTAGTCAAAGTCAACTTTATTGTCATCTCACTATATACAAGTACACAGAGAGACGAGATTGCAAAGCTTTGGATATTCACAGTGTGCAAAAAAACAAACTAGAAAAACCAGGCAGACAAGTAGCAGCAATATGACAGTATATCAGTGTGAGGATGTATTTAATATAAAGTGTATGTGGTAATGATAATAAATATAGATAATAAATGGCAGTAGTAGTGATATGACATGATATGATAACAAAATGGAAAATTCTATATCCATGGCCAGATGTTCCACGATGGGAAAGTCTTGTTGGGGGTGGATGACCACTGTATGTTCAGCTTGGACAAGGCAGAAACATCAAATAACAATTTGATTGGTCTGTGGCAACCTATTTGGGAGTCAATGCAGAGTAAAAAAGAGTTTTTCCTGAATGCTGTGGCCTCTTTTTTCTTTCACCATCAGGGGCTCTTCTCCTTTCCTTGAATTTGTTTTTTTGTGTAGCATTGGTACCATTTTTACATACAATATGTAACATGCAACTGCAACCTGTGTTAATAAATTAGAAACTGTTTGTTCCTGTTACTTCTATTGTGTCATGCCTCTGTATGTCCAGGTAACATCAGATGAGTTTTAATACATTTCTAACAATAGAGGAAGTCAGATTAACCAGGTCAATAATTTTTTTTGTTGTCAAGCCATCCGCCTTTTTTAGCACAACTTCCTGATTTCCAGGCAAACCAAGATAGTCTGGTACAGAGGTCTGCTTCCTTCTGATGAAATAAGCCTAAAGGCCAACATTTGTCTGACCCATGTCCTTTCTTAGTGCACGTGTTGCTATTGGGTGTTTTTTTTTTTTTTCAGGTTTAGTTGCCGTTTGGTGTAAACTGGGTTTGGCCATGGAACTAATTTAAGCAACAGAAACTAATTTAAGCAACAGTTTTGATAACATTCTGAGCAATGTATTGATCCCTGCTGTGCATGACTGGGACGCACCAGTGAGTCTCTGTGATACAGTCAGAAGGACTTTGTTCCACTGGTGATTTAGTTTTATCAGGAATTTGAAATGGCAAACTGTTCTTTTTAACGACTCAGCAGCTTGCTGATGCATTAGTTTTAATTGCTTTTGCTGCCTCTTACAAAGCAAGATCATTTATCTTGAATGAATGTTGTTTAGTTTATGGTGTTCAATGCAGCACCAGTAATCTAAAAGGTCACAAATCTTGGTTTCATCAGTTACAACTTGGTCTGTGAGTTCATCTATTGTGCCAAATATATCTGAATGACACATTGTGGGTAATACATTCAATGCTCTATATTATTTGTCTATGTCCATTTTATACATTGTCGGAGTGAATATGAATATAGAAGATTTAATTAAATTTAAATTTAGGAGATTTAATTCCTTGTTATGCACTAAAATTCAGAGTATCACGCTGGGGGTTACCATTTGTCAAAAAAGAATGCACAGGAGATTTCCAGCGATGAAGGAAAGACATCACAGAATTGCATTGACCTTGTTAATCTGACTGCATTAATTGATAACAATGTATTATATCTCATCTGATGTTACCTGGATATACAGAGGCACAATAGAAGTTCCATAAATGAAGAGTTTCTAATTTATTAACATTGGTAGAGTACTATTGCAGTTACATGTAAATATGAGTGCAAAAGCTGGGGGAGAAGAGCCCCGATGGAGGAGGACATGAAGAGGTTGCATTCAATAAACATTCTTACATACTCAGCATATGACTCCAAAAATTTTGCCACAGACCAAATCAGATGTTCTTTTGATGTTTCTGCTTTGTCCAAGCGGAACATATAGTGGTCATACTCCCAACAAGACTTTTCCATCATGGCACCTCAGGCCACTAACAGTTATAGCTTGGAGATGAATTGGGGGTCTTCATTAAAGCCATGGATCTAGAATACCCCATCTTACAATATTGCAATACTGCTTTCGAATTTAAGGTGTCGAGCCATCCTGATTTCTTCACCTCAAAAGATGAAGAAATGAAGAAAAAGTTCATTGGAGAGTCTCACTGCAAACACGTTCACAGTTTTTTTTATTTAATTATTTAACTATTATTTAATTATTTAACCGTTTTTGGCTGTTAAATGTAATCAGTTCAATCCTTTATCACACCTGTGATTATTTTGTTTAATAATACAGACCATAATAATGATAGTAAGCAATTATTTGTCTCAATTGAAAAGTGCAGAAAAAAGAACCCATTGTTGAAGAAAACCTGCCAAACCTACAAGTACGCTGTCATGGAAACAGAGTTGCCTTTGGGCACAGATCTTCTGTGGGGACCTTTTCAACTTCAGACTCACCAACAACATACACATTAATATGTGTGAGCCATGCATGAGCTTGACTTTGCAGCTGCAGCTGTCTACAGCCTTAAGAAAACACTCTGATGTTTACAGCCAGTGAAAACGTGATTGAGGCAGCTTCCAAAACTTCCTGAAGAAAAAATCCATGGCAGATGGAATGTACTGTTGAATTACAGTGTAATAACCTATTCTGTGTAAAAGCATGCAAAGCAAGTACACCACATCTTATTTATTTTTAAAATGGATGAACCCTACTTTCACTTTTAAACCCGCACAACATCCCATTACCCACTACTCATGGAATTAAATATGACATTGTGTACATCCATAACCCAGGAACATCCGCACATCCGCTGCACTACCTGAGCTACTAGTGTGGTTTGTAGACTCCGTCCCATGCTACCACTTGAGTGAAAGCACCGGCAGCATTCAAAAGTGACCAAATAGCAGAAAAGCATAGGAACTGAGAAGTGGTCTGTGGTCACCACCTGCAGAACCACGCCTTTATTTGGGATGTCTTGCTAATCACCTATAATTTCCACCTGTTGCATAACAGCATGTAAAAGTGATTGCCAATCAGTGTTGCTTCCAAAGTGGAGAGATTGATTTCATATAAGTGTGACTCTGTATTGTTTACGTGTTCCCATTATTATTATATATATATATATATATATTTTGAGCAGTGTATGTGTACATATAGGGAAAAAGACATTCCCTGTATTTTTTTACAAAAACGTATTGGTGCTTTTGGATAATATGTTCCTCCCTTTTCTTACCTGCCTGCAAATTAAAGCTCAAAAGTGTATATTTTATATTAAAACAATATATTTGACAAAAAGCTTTTGGGTTGCATTTGAATATATTCACTTGAGATTTTACAAGTTTTATCTCAAAGGTCCAATGTTAATCATGGGAATTGAACTCACAACCTTCCAGGTCCAGTGCACAGTGCCATTACCACCACTTAGATCTCTGTCAATGTAAGAGGTCTTTACTTCAGTTTTTCCCTCTACCATCCTCTCACTGTCTGATCATGATGTTTACAAAGCCTCTACCCTTTCTAAATGGATTCAAATCCTGCAGATTTAAACTCCATTAAAACAGGGTGATTCACCTTGACTCTGAACCAGTGCACTGAACAATTTCAACAGAGCTGAAATGGTGAAGAGCAGTTTAATTATTTTGGCTTTCACCGTCTGTCTGGGAAGGCTAATAAATAGATTTTCGCAATCAGAAAGTAGTTGTCAATTGACCTTGTGTCATTGACCTTTATGATGTCACAAACATATTCAAATGCAGACCGTTACCTTTTAAATCTCTTGTCTAGTTAAATAATGCAGGCTGAATATGACAGTGATTTAACCAATATCACACAAGTCAAATATGATTTAATTTATAATGCAATAAATTAATTTATAATGCATACCATCATATCACAATACATCAATGGTTCTTATTAACACACATCAAAATATTGTGCACTTAAAACTCTCTGTCATATACTATTTTGATGGATATAATATTTTCTACATTCTTCCTTTGTCCCAAGAAACATCCAGAACATCCTTAGCCTATAAATTTAGTGAAAATGATTTTACGCATTATTATACACATTATAAACAGCATGTGTCCTTTGCATTTGAGCCCTTCACCCTTTGTGAGTGTAGCACACTTGGCTAAATTAATAACCAGTGCGGGAGAGGGTTGTGTTCGTTCACTCCTTTATTGCACAACCGCAATCACACACGAAACTCAAAATGAACAGCGCGAACTCGGCATGCACACTACTCCGGCTACCTCTGCTCTAATTCAGCGGCCGTGTAGAGCACTCGTCCTACTGTTCCTTTGGTGTTCGGTATGACATTTGCAGAATACAGGAAATATACATACAGTTCTACTATAACTCTGTGCCCAAACATACAGGATATTAAAAAATACAAAAAAAAATACAATGGGGGAGGCCCAGAATGATCCGAAAGTGTCCAGATCCCTACATGAGCAGTGGACAGCCATGAACTGCACTTGGAAGCAGTGCCTGTGGATGGCACTTTTCTCAGGGTTTCTCAGTGGGACATGGATGGTGGTTGGATTCCTTAACTGCTAGGCCACCACTGCCCCTTATTCAGAATTCACAAGCCTGCATGCTTTTCCTATAAATGACCCCAATACATTTAAAGTACTAAAAACTACAACTTTATAGGACAGTTATTCAGAGCCAAAAAGAGATGAACTGATTGATCGTCATACAGACTGCTTGCAGTCATTCAACCCAGCAGTGCTCCACTGCTCTGCCATGTTAGTTGTAATTAATTGACTTTAAATATGCCTGTGAAGGCCAATGGTACACTCAGTCGGAACCTGACGCCAACCAGGCAGCAGATGCTGTTAGGACAGCTGATGTGTTTCCCTGACTTCCTGATGCAATGTGTCCTCATACACACTTTTTCTCCAAATATGGAATGCAGTTATCTGCCCCATTTTACTCTGCTGAGTTAATGTGACTCTTAACCACCTCTGTGCTGCCACGATGTTCAGTGTAAGGATGTGAAATAATTGTGGCCTCTGCCAGGTGTGTATCCCCCACCATGCAATTCAAACTCCAAATTGAAACCATTCGTTACATTTCACAAGAAAAGTGACTGATCTGGGATGAGAGGTAGTTTATTATTTTGGCTTGGAAAGGCAAACAATTGTTCTCCTATTTGTTCTTATTATTCTTCTTTTCCGAAAAACATACCCATTTTTGAACATGGTCCAAACATTGGCAAATTTCATGTGACACATCGTGACAATGCCCCTGTGAGCATTTGTGACATTAGCATGCTAACATGCTAAATTTTAACATGCTTTAAACATCACCAAATTTCTTGAGATGCATTGGACCTACTTCCAGAGTATAGTGAACCTGCAATTGGTGTCAGTGCAGGGTTGTAGGTACTGGACAGTGCAGAGTAAGTTTTAGTCCAGTGTCATTGTGTCAGAATTAGCCTTTACAGTGGTGGTGGCTGTGGTGACCCTCTGGTACATTTCATGCTGAGTCAGCGCATCAGTAACTCATTGCCAGGTACCAGGATCTTTGGTCTGGTTGGGTCTTCTGGTCTCTTCGTTGGACTCTGGAGGGGGTCTGGACACTTGATTCAGTGCCTCAGAGAGAACAAACAGAAACAGCGGCATTGTACAACTGGTAAATTTGTACTGCAAAGTAAAGTAAAGTGGTAAAGAAATATGTGATTATGATGGTACGTTTGTGCAATAGTTGCCCGGCACCCTAACTAGGACAGCCTAACTAAGGTGAATTGAACACTGGCTATGTTTGACTAGGTGACTGTGTAATAAAGTGGGCCTTATAATTGACACTATGTCTGAGGTTTTGGTTGTGTAGCCAATGCAGTGTTTGTAAGTGATGTGGTCGAATTTTCTGGTTCTGCTTAGAACTCTGGCTGCGGCATTCTGAAATAGCTGAAGTTTAACCCACTACAACATCAAGACAACAATGCGTTGCAACAATACCTTGAGGTATTGAATGCATGGACCATCTTTTCTCAACCTTTTATCTGGCATATTTTCTATATTTACAATATTTCCAAGGTGAAAGAATGCTCTCTTCGGAATATTATCTATATTTGAATCAAATGAGAGACCTACGTCAATAAGGACAACTAGATTCTTTACATCTGTACTTGGGGAAATAAAAAGACTACCCAGAGTTAAGATGTAGTCAGACAGCTTATGTCTGGCTGCATGAGGCAAAAGTACAAGAGCTTCTGTCTTATCAGGGTTTCTACTGTCTGATGTCCTTAAGACAATGTTCTGTTCAGCTGCTGCCTCTCATCTAGTATTGCTAATAAATACAACTGTTTGTTGTCAGCATAGCAGTGAAAATGAAAAGTCTTTACAAATGACATGACCTAAAGGTAACATGTATAAGGAAAATAGCAACGGACCTAAGATGGAACCTTGTGGAACATTAAACTCCATGTGGAACACCAAACTCCATCTAATGTAGTACGTAGTGTTAATTGAGTTTTTTAATACTTTTATACTAAAGTCAGTAATTTGCTTTCAATTCTGTCACAATAAAAATATGGCGTCCCTAGAAATGTCAGAGAGCTTCTGTCATTCACATCAGTGGCTGATACATTAGAGGCTGATGAACAGGCAAAGGTTATTAGGCAAGGCAAATTAAACGCGAGCAGCAATAAGGGAAAGACCATCGAAGAGCGGGCAGCCAGAAATTTATACGGGACACCAACCTGGTCATTTTCTTCCATCCCTCAGGTACCCGCATGCCCCTGTGGGCCCAGTGATGAAAGTGAAAGTGAAGTGATTGTCACACGTGATACACAGCAGCACAGCACACAGTGCACACAGTGAAATTTGTCCTCTGCATTTAACCCATCACCCTGAGTGAGCAGTGGGCAGCCATGACAGGCGCCCGGGGAGCAGTGTGTGGGGACGGTGCTTTGCTCAGTGGCACCTCAGTGGTAACTTGGCAGATCAGGATTCGAACCAACAACCTTCTGATTACAGGGCCGCTTACTTAACCACTAGGCCACCACTGCCCCAGTGATGGTATGGTGGCCATGACCTCTTTATTAAATTTTGATATTTTGTCAATGTTTACCTTTTGTTATGGAACTATTTTCAATTAATATTCTACACACCTTGACTTGTTATATGTTTTTTTCCCTGTTTGATTAACAAATTTTCCAAAGCACACATGACCAGCTGTTGTGGCACACCACTTGAAAAACACACTTAATGCCTTGTCTGTGTAGAGCTATAATTTGTGCATTTAAATGGCTTATTACAGATCTGCCGCACTGATTAATGCAGAGAATAACAACAGAACTTAATGTATACAGGAGAGCACAATTAAGGGGTGTGAAAATGTCATTATTTTATTTAATCAATCTGTTCAGTGAGTCATTTACGCTCACCTCTGGCACTCTTCAACCCCCCATGCTAATGAATCTCTGATTCATTTAACAATTAATGGCAAAGATGAACGTGACCCTCTGTAAGCAGGTGTTGACCACAGGAACTTTCTAAGCCATTTATAGGGCTGAAATTCGTTTTTCTTCAAACAGTGAATCTAATTACATCCAGCATGTGGCCTGATTATCAGATTTTTAAAAAAGCCATGGAATCTTATTGATCATCATATTCGTTGATTCATTATTTATTCATGGTTCTTGGTAACCAGTTAACCTATATAGATTTGAGGCTTCATGCCTCATCATGACATTTGTTTGAAAAAAGTTTAAATGGTCTTTCTGTTGCTTGCATTGTACTTGATGGTGAAATACTTTTTATACCTCTGTCAAAGCTCACTGAAGCATTCTTCAATACAGAGGACCCAGCAGAATGCTTAAACTTCAAGGATGTCCACAATTGCTTAACTACATTACTTAGAGTTTCAAATAATCAACGTTGTTTTAAAGAAGTTTTGGAACTTTTAAACAAACCTATGTCAAGAAATGCTTGTCCTGATTCTATTATGTTATGTTCATTTTTAAAAAAAAAAAAGGTCAGAGAACACCAGAGAACAAATAAAACCCAAAAGTACTCAGGAAAACTCAGTGTAAACAAAATAACAACCCTGGAAAAATGAAGATTTTAAAATATCATCTTGTCATTGTCTGACCTATTTCTTTTAGACTCAGCTGAGCTCAATTGTACAACAAAATGCAATTTTGGCCATTTTGTCATACTCCAGAGCCATATCCCAGCTAGGTTCCAAACAGGTGCCTCATCTCGGCAGCATCTTAATAAGCACCAGGATCCAAGTAGTATGTTCTTGTGTGCTAAGTCAAAATCTGCTGTTTTTGAAGCATTTGAACAAAGTTTCTGCAGGAGTAAATGAAACTATCATGATGGAGTCCGGAGTCCGGACCGGAGTTTCATGTTAGTCTTGTGTAATGTTCCCTGATCGTGTTCACCTGTGTATAATTATAGAATTGTATAAAGCTATCCTGTTCGTGTCTGTTTGCCGTCAGGTCATTGTGTGGTGATGTTCCCTTGTCGCGTGCATTATGTCTTAAACCCCTCTCCTGTGACGTCGTGCGTATGTGTCCTCCTTACTCGTCATGTCCAGTCCATCGTGACAGAATGACCTGACCGTATTTGGACGCAGCCGATTGATGCCCTGCTGAGATCCAGGGAGCCGTGGTCCCTGGATCCCTGGCCAGAGTTTGCTTCATGTTCCGCAGGGTCCCAACGCGCCCGATGGATTTTCCGGACGGTCGAGGATGCCTGCCCCATAGTCCCATGTCTGGTGGTGTTCCAAGATTCTGGCATGACAGACTCTCGGTGGCCTACGAAAGCTACCGTGGGGTCGAGAGGAGCTGTCACGCTGTCCATGTTCCCCCCCCGGCGATTCCAGCAGCGTGCGTCCGGTAATCGCCAGTTTCCTGCCCAAGACCCATGCCTTTTTTTATCATTTTATCATTAGCTCCTTTTGCCCGGGCCTGAAGCCGCCAGTGCAGGACAGCCATCACTCGTCCTTATGGACCTCCCCCCTTTCATGGACCGTTTTGTGGGGCACTAGCGGAGGTTGTGCCTTTGAGGGGGGGTACTGTCATGATCCGGTCCGGCAGGGGTGACTCCAGGTCCGGAGTTCGGACCGGAGTTTCATGTTAGTCTTGTGCAATGTTCCCTGTTCACCTGTGCATAATTCTAGAATTGTATAAAGCTATCCTGTTTGTCTGGTGATGTTCCCTTGTCGCGTGCATTATGTATTAAACCCCTGTCCTGTGACGTTGTGAGTATGCGTCCTCCTTACTCGCCATGTCCAGCCCATCGTGACAAAACAACCTCAATCAATAATTACAAGTTCTGTGCAAAAAAACAAATGAGGATTTAGACTTGGTGGAATGGTAGAACAATAATAACCATAACAATAGGCTAGAACTAGTGTGAAATATTGAAATTCTACAGAGGTGAAATATTGTACATTAAACATAAAATTAATAATAAAAAATATATATTTGAAAAAGTCATTGTTGTGAAAAAGAGAAAAACTGTACTGTGTTTTCATTTTAAATCCATAAAAAATGTAAATAAACAAATATTGCATGTCACTTTAGTTTTTGCATTTTGGTTATCAGGTACTCTCACCTAGTAACTGTCACGTCCGTGAGCTGACGGGGGAATGAAGGGTGATTTATTAAACACAAAAACCAAACAAGGGGCAGAAAACAGGGGAAGCAAAAGGGGAGAACATAACCAAACCTGCAGGCGTGTGCCGATTGCCAGGTACTGGAAAACATACACCAGGTAAGTTATAGGGTCCACATAAAAATGTTGCAGCCTCAATGGGCTGCTCATCAAGTTCTTATAACCAGGCTCCAGCCATGTCTACTTAATTAACAACATGTCAAGCACCAGGTGCATATCCAGCCGCACCAATCATGTCAGTAACAGATTTTTTTGTGTACCCAAACAGTTGCAATATATTTAATCAGACTGAATTTAAATCTTGAAATGTATAAGTCCACAAAATTAACCAGAAAATCCAAAGGAAAGTCTGAAGAGCCACAGAAAGCAGCATGAAGCATAAACAATGTCCTCCAGATCACCATGGTGCATAGTCCCATGGTCACACTGGGAGTTTTAAATCCACTGCAGGTCACTCAATTATTTGCAAGGGGGTTATTTATAGGGCTATTCAATATCTCCCATTGCAAATTTGTATCAATTTCTGTCATTTAATATTCCAGAGGGTTTCTGTGCCAACACAGACTGATGAAAACACTCATAGGTTTCATCGAAGGATCTTGACTCATGACACAAACATTTGAGGTCACTAAGACCCCTGTTGTGCTTTTATTAATAAACTGCAAGCATTATGGAGCTAGTGTTTCATACAATATGTTTTTTATTTATTTCTATATTTAATCACAAAAAACAATGTTAAAGGTCCCCTTGCTTATATATAGGTTTTTGTGGTCCCCTAATTAATTAGCTGAAGTCTCTTTCCAAAATTCAGCCACTGTGCAGAATTTCAGCCACTTTGAGCCAAATTTGCACAGGACGCGTAATTTCAGCGTCTGTAGCTATAAATGCTAATGAGGTGGAGAGCTGCCTTTCACGGAAATTATGTTATCAGGGGGCATTTGCAGAAATGATGTTATCAACACCATTCACCAACCACAATGTTTGGCATAGACATGATGTCATGTAACCTTTCCCCTTATGAGGGCATTCCAGATTCGGCAATCTGAGCTGCTGCTCTCTGAAAGGCAAAGCAGAAAAGCCAAAACACTCTTAACTCTTATTGCCATTTCTAGCCACTGCAGAAGCATGGAGAGACTATTATAACTCGTATTAATGAAATTAAGTGAAATTTTCATATAGGGTACCTTTTAAGGGTTCCCTGTAACTCCCATTACACACATACTACAGTTTAGTTATTTATGTTTATACATAAAAGCTTTTGTGCATATTATGTGTGTGTTTTTTTAAAGCTTACTGATAGAATATCCTGAAAGAGACTAAAGTAGGATGCTGAAAGTCTGGCCATGAAGCTATGTATGGGCAGAATGCAGACAGTGAAGAAAAGATGATTAGCAAAACAGCAAAGGACAAGATTGCACTACATTACACTACATTCACAATCTGGGAACATTCAGTATCCAAGAAAGGATAAAAATGTGCAAGATCATTGACTGCATCTGCAGCACATAAATCCCCCACCCCCAAGCCTCACAATTCAAAAAGCTAAATACTGCAGTGTCCTTTGTGAAGTTTGTGTTTTGTGGCATAATCATCAAAAATACGATGCATATGTAATGATGTGTATTATTTAACATTCTCTCTCAATCGTCTGCAAGACAATGGATGTCTTCATAATGCAAAGCAGAGAAAGAAAAGACAGAATTACAGTTTTTATTGCTGAGCACACAGACACACAAGCACAAACACGCATGCCGGTGTATGTGCACTATTCACTCTTTACAACAGTACAGTAAATCAGTGGAAAGGACGGTGATGATGTGCCAGCCGTAGCAGAGGATATGTTAAAAGGCCACTGGCTCTTCATTTCCCTTCTGTCTCATTCTTCAGACCGACCTCATAATCACATCAAACTGCAGAAAGCAGCCCTATGCAAGCCCTCTTCTTAATGCCACTTGCTCCTGCACTGCTTGTTTGACAGCCGCAGTATGACAGAGCTGGATCTGGTCTTAGCTTGTTATGCTCTCATGTACACAACCTTCACTTGAATGCAGCCTCTATGAAGTCAGCTGCCTGCCTCAGGATTCAAGTGTGGACATCCAATACTTTTGAGAGACAATTAATTGATCAGCACAGTGATATTGTTTCATCTATTTGGCTGCCAAATGAGCAGAAGAAACCCAATCGCGTATGTCACCATTTTGATTTTCTGCACTTCCCTGTGCAACCTTCTGTCACAAAGGCGTGGTGGAAAAATGGACTCATTCTCACGCCTTTAACAGGGAGGTAATACACAGATCACAATCACAAACGAACACACAACAAGACTCCATGATCACGACAAGGACACAATACAATGGGCATACATTTATAACACATCTCAGATGAAAACAATCAGGGAAATCAGGAGCACAACAGTGACAATACCACCCCCAGGGTCAGATCCTGACACATAAATTGCTGTCCTTATGAATTGCTGGCCTTGCTTTTGCAGTTCTTGTTCATGTTGCCATGGCTTCTATGTCATCAATAGCTTATCTATGAGAGCCATCTTTACATTAGCACAGCTGTGAACCTCGAGTTAAGCAATTCAGCTGGGTTGACTCATTTGAAACAATAATAGTCCCCTAAAGATCACTGAAAAATCTGCGTGTTGTGTTTCCAGGGTGGGCCAAGAATCTTGCAGAAGTGGAAGATTTTTTTTTCAAGGAAGTCCTTAGTACCAACAACAACATTTATTTCTTATATGCCCATAATCACACACAGTACGTCTCAATGGGCCTTGTACCTTAGTTTCCTTAGTACCATAATGTAACAACTGATAGTTTCTTATTATTTGTAAGCTGTGAGATTTGTCAATTATGCCTGTTATTAAGTACTGATACGTTTGTATCAGGTCCAATTTTCTTATTATTTTATTTCAAGAATTTTTTTGTAAATATAACACTAACAATCTGCAACAAAATATAATTAAGTTAACTCCAGCAAGTTTCGAATATATAATTGTCATGATCCGGTCCAGCAGGGGTTACTCCGGATCCGGAGTTTCATGTTAGTCTCGTGTAATGTTCCCTGATCGTGTTCAGCTGTTCTATAATTAAATAATTGTATAAAGCTATCCTGTTTGTGTCTGTTCGCCGTCAGGTCATTGTGTGGTGATGTTCCATGCCATGTTTTTATCATTACCCCAAGCGTGACAGACTCTCGGCGGCCTACGAAAGCTACCGTGGGGTCGAGAGGACCTGTCACGCTGTCCATGTTCCCCCTGGCGATTCCGGAGGCAGGGAGTACTGGCGAATTTGTGCGACCGGACCTCGATGGCCTACGAAAGCTACCGTGGGGTCGTGGAGACCGGTCGCGCAGTTCGGGTGCTCCCAGCGTTAACCAAGACAAGAAGCGGCGGACTTCCCAGCGGGGCAAGCCGGAGACTGATGGTGCCTGCGGACGGTGGACAGGATGCCGGTCCCCCACGGACGACCTGTGCTTTGGCCCAGACCTGGTGCAGGACAGCCGCCACTCGTCCTTATGGACTTTCTCCCCCCTTTCTTTTTATTAACTGAGTGTAGTTGTGAGGGCTCGCTCCGGTTTTCAGTCTACGTCCTTTTCCCAGTGTCTGAGTTTCATTTCCAGGTTGTCATCTCTCTTGATCAGGGTAGTAGTTCAGTTTCCCTGTCTGGTGTGCCCCCTCTGTCACAGCCTGGTCCAATGTGTTTTACATATGATCATGAAATCCCTGTACATTTTACCATGTCTGCAATAAACCTGGAGCCAAACCATCCTGTATTATGTCTGCCCTGTGGCCACCCTTGTGTTGGCCATCCTTCTACTTCATACCCATTGCTGTAGTTTTCTTTTGTTTGGGATAAAGTTTCAGTCACCAAAGTATTGTATTTTGTTTAATATTTTGTAGGGTTCTGATATATGATAGACACTGTCAGATATTGTAATGATCCGTTTTACCTGAGGTCAGGTTCAAGTTCTACCTCTGAAGAAATGACCTGTGCAAAATGTGAGGGGACACTTCAGAGAACATAATGTAATATTTTCATAAGTGCTCTGAGACATTTGGCATTGAACCAGACAACCCCATCTTTTCATTACACATCTTCCTAAGCACATATTCAAAAAAAGTCAAGGGTTGATTTCTTATCTCCAGTACAGCAGCTACATATTTGACATCAGCATCAAAAACAAATGAAAAAGAGGTACAATGTATGAAAAAAAAAGTCAAATGTTAAATATGACAAAAATTTCTCTGAAAATGATTTAAACCAAAGATGAACTAAATGGTCAAGCTTAGAAAATGAATCAAAGAAGTTGTTTATTACTAACCCCATGTTAACCCTGTCCCTTCTCTTATTCTAAAGCAGCAACCTGTCATCAGTGACCCATGCACAATCGCCAGTCCTGAAGAGCCAGCAGGCATGATGATGATTATCTTCAATTCCCAACATGTCCAGACTTAGTAGAATGGCCTTTAAATTAAAAAATGCCTGGAGTAGGGCAGAAAACCATTCACTACAGCCCACGACTACTGTAGTCTAATGGCCTTGGGTGACGTTCCCCAATCAGCTGTCAAATATCTGGATGGGGCCAGAGTACCACCCACTGGTACATTGCTTCTAGAGCTGGAAGAAACTGAAATTAATAATATAACAGAGCAGCACTTTACACCATCTTCTCATACATATACAATGGGGCAAAAATCATTGGCAGCCACCGATTGTGCAAGTTGTCCCACTTAAAAAGATGACAGGTCTGTAATTATCATAATAGGTGCACTTCAGTTATGAGAGACAGAATATTTAAAAGATCCAGGAAAATTACAGTGTACAATTTTTTAAATATTTTATTTGTATCTGTAAAGGATTAAATCATACTCTGATTCAAGTATTTGCACTATATGTATCATATTTTATCTTTAAACACCTCATATTGTGTATTGTGATGCCTAGCAGTCCTGGGCTAGCCAGGAGCTGCACGTCAAATGCCCCAAAGGGTTCTAATCACCCCCCAGCTACTGCTCCTTAGGCATGTGTGATTAGAACCCTTATATATATATATATATACACACGTAAACACACACACACACAAAATGCATCACAAACTGCTTGAGAAAGCTGTTCTACTATGATAATTGGTGATGAAAATAAATTATGTTCAATAGGATGTACTTGTATTTACCAACTGTTTATTCAGTTAAACAGCTGCATCCATGTTACCACGTCACGTTTGATGTGGTAATTTCACAGTTCGAAGACTCGTTCTCGCCCCCTACAGTGCAATTCGGCTAGGTATACATCCGCGCTAAAATATCAAGGTCATCATAGTGTAGCGGTTCTTCTTCTGCGTTGTGTAACTTTTTGATTTCATTTCTTGAACCACAAATGAGGGGCTGACACCCAAGAGATTTTCTGTGAAAAGTGTATTCTGTACAAAAAGCAAGGTCGCGTCAGAACATCGAGTCACACACGTCTTTCTGCACCTCTTTCTACAATATACAGTATTAAAAGAACATAAAAAAATATTCACAAAATAACACACATGCAAAATATTCCTAATATGTACATAAATGAAAATGAAAGAAATAACTTTTTGCACACAAACCCCACGCACCTCTCACAACTCACGCCATGTGTCCAAGAGACCTGAACCAGGTCTCAAAAACAAAATAAAAGTCTTTAGAAAATAAGAAAATAAAAGACACAAGAAAGAAGAAATATACTTATAAATCTAGTGTAACCATTTAACTCCGGCACAATAGCTTGCATAGTATAGACCCAGCTCCCAACCCAATTTTGTGAATAGATTAACGGCGATAATTTTTTTACCGCCCGATAAGAGTCTCATGTTAACGCAGCACGTTAACGCAGATAACGTCCCACCACTAATGTATATATATATATATGTATGTGTGTGTGTGTATATAAATATATGTATGTATGTGTGTGTGTGTGTGTGTGTGTGTATATATATATATATAACACACACACACACACACACACACTCAGTCCCTTGTCTTTTATTGTTAATGGTAGAACTAAGTGCTGTGTTTGTGTTTTGGTTTACTTTGGCCATCACGCCATGTTTTCTTTTCATTTATTAAAATCCTTTCCTTCTCACCACTGTGGCATTACAGCCATACACTGTCTGTATAATGTCTATTTAAAAGCTTTACATTTTTTATTATTAAATATAAGCACAGTTTTGATCCAATCAAACAACATGTATTATTTGAAGTAATGCAAGATAAGCCCAGATTGTACATTAAAAAAAATAATGAACATTGATCTCTGTGTGAACCAGAGCAGCATTTTACAAAGCAAGATTTCTGAAAATTAACCAGATTTGACCAACTGAATATATTTTGAGGAACATTCCTATTTCACAGTCCTGACTCCAGCTAATTGGGAAAGCATGCTCTGTGAGCCACATCAATAAAATTATTCTTCTGAATAGAAGTGGTGAATATCATCTCCTGAACCCAGTGGGATGTCATGTTGAGGCCAAAAAGGTCTGAAGCAGCCTGTATTGAGCTATTTCAACAAAAAGGTTTTTTAACACCTGCACTTCTGTTGATTCAGAATAAAATAATGAACAACATTGAGCAACATCACAAATACAGATAAATCTGAGAACTGAGAAACATGTGGTTTTCTGGCGGTCATATGCAAAATCAAGGAGAGTCATATGTGACAATATGAGCAAATATATTAGTGGCAATAGACAATTCAGCAAAAAACACATTTGCATGATAAGTGTTTCTTACATTATGCTTGGATATCATAGATTCTCTGGTATGCACATGCCTGTGAAGCTTAAGAGATGTCAGGTCCTAGCAGGTCTTGGCTCCTCAGGGCCACTACTGGGAACAAAGACATTGTACCCTTTTGTTTGTTTTCACATGACCCGACCAAAACCTCTTTGTCATTTCTGTCACATTTTAGAGACCTTCCATTTTATAAGTTTATAAGCTCTTTATGTTTATGTATTTCTATATGTAACATGCATGATATTGATTTGCCTACTGTCTCACTCCTTAATTTTGGTCTTTGTTGTCAATAGAACATTTTTATATTCCATTTGAACTTTCCTCTTTGTGCTGTGTGTCAAGGTGCGTCTGCCATTTTGTCACCAATTCACCTTGTCTACATGCCTTGGAAACATGGAGAAAACATGGGGAGAGCTTGCAAACTACAGAGCGGATTCAAACTCATGACCTTGGAAGTTTGAGGCCCCAGCACTAAATACATCTTAAAATTTGTTGTGAAATAATAATGTATGCAATTGCATGTTCTCTTGTGTCCCCTGAACAATGTTTTTTACATATAAAATGTGCCCATTTCTATTCTACCTTATGCCTTTTGATTGATTTCTATTGTGTTTTTTGTGTTATTTAAAAAAAGATGCCAATAAAGAATTCTTATGGTACACTTTGAGTTGAAGCAGAAAAACACAAGAAGAGAGGGCAAGAGAAAGCACAAAGTTCCTTGACAACCTTCATCAGTCTTTATAGAGAGATGGGCTGAGCAAAACCAGCCCTGCCACACAGGACTATTAACTCCCTCTAGCCTCCTGTTGAATTCCTGCACCGCAAATGTTTAATGTTGACATTGAGGAGACTTTTCTTTTTTCCGTTCTTTGCATCTTTTTGTCAGCACAGCCTTCCAAAGGCCTGACAGAAGCATTCTGCAGAAAATGATTATCAATACACTGTATTGTAATAATAATAAACATACAACTTATGTTAATGGATACGTCTAGAATATTATGAAACGTGAGTGATTCTATCTGCTATAATTTTACTTCTAATTTCTAATTTATTTCTGTATTTAATGATACAATTATAATTATAATTGGCAAATTTATTCATGATAATAAAATATATGGGTGAAGATCAAGCTGATCTAAACTCCAGTTGTATTTTTTTTTTAAATCCTGTTTTCTAAAAATGTGTTTCATGTTTTATGTGAAATGAAGGCATTACAGAATAGATTATAAGGATACATTATTAAGATGTGTTTAATATCACTGCAGAATGTGCAGACAAATTCAGGAAGTCAGGTCAGAGATCACAGAACATTATGCAATGTAAAATTGTGGGGAACGTGAAGGAGTAGAATTTTCTTGGATGATGGACCAAGGCATGAACTATCTTATTTATTTATTCATTCTTCCTAACAAATTATATCTAAAATGTTGATTGCCATTTTTTCAACCAACATTAAAAGTATTAAATATTAATTTAAATGCCTTCAAAACCTAAATGGCAGATTATATATTGATATGAGCAACTCATACATTTTAAATCTAAAAAATTACCCACTGCCTCATGACACTTAAAACACTTAATTTTCTTCTGATCTCGATTTAATTTTATAGCATGCACCACAAGCTAAAAAATAATCAGTCAAAAAAGCATTATTCAAAATAATAAGATTTTCTTATATTTACGTTTACATTAAATTTACAGCATTTACCAGATGCCCTTATCCAGAGTGACTTACAATCAGTAGTTACAGGGACAGTCCCCCCCTGGAGCAACTTAGGGTTAAGTGTCTTGCTCAGGGACACAATGGTAGTAAGTGGGATTTGAACCTGGGTCTTCTGGTTCAAAGGTGAGTGTGTTACCACTAGGTTATTATGTTTCCGTATATATGACCTTGAATTTACTGATGTGTCAATCCATGGCCAAAAATAGGCATCTGAGTGACTATGATCTGTTGTGTGGTCAAGTTATGGCAGTGCCTCTGGTCCCAGAATACTGGAATGCTGTGTTAAAAACACTCTGAAGGAATGTCCCAACTATTGTGGGATTTGTAATGGGATTGTAAAGGGGATTTGCTATAATGTATTTTAGATTTGTTATGCCTGAGATGCCGGCAAAGAATTTTCCAACCGTTTCCGTGCAGCGTTTTAATTTGTCTCCCAATCGCCATTCCTTTAACAGGTCATCCTGGGGCCATCGTGCTGTATTCTCCACACACTGCATTCTTCTCTATGGATGTGGGTGTAGGAGGTGCAGCCTGCAGGCTACTGTGTCTGCTCTTATTACACCAGCACTGAAGAAAGCTTTCCACAAATGGAGCAGGAAAATTACACAATCAGCCTCAAATAGTCCTGCTCTATAACTGACACACTATTACACATTGCTCACAATGACCTTGTTCCCTCAACCTTGTCATCTCAGGCAATATTTCAACATCTAATTGTACACCATTTGTGGTATTTATTCCAGTCTTACATTATTACATGATAGAGCATAATGTAGAACAAGCATTTTTACAAGTATTTGGCATTAATTATTTTTTCCATGTCATACTCATCCTGTAAAATCAGTATAGGTACAGCATTTTACATGGTTGATTGTGGTCAAGCTATATAAACTATATCATTTACATTTAAATTTATGGCATTTATCAGACACCATTATCCAGAATGTCTTACAATCAGTAGTGACGGGGACAACCCTCCTGGAGCAACTCAGGGATAAATGTCTTGCTCAAGGACAGAGTAGTAAGTGGGGTTTGGACCTGTGTCTTCTGGTTCATGGGTGACTGTGTTATCACAAGAATGTACAGAACGACAAAGCGGTCACAGTTTTCCCAACAAGTTTTCTAAAACAGTAGCATAAAATATATAGATATATTTTTTAACAATAAATCCACCAGTGCAATCAGGCGTGTGGGAAAACCATGTGACTGTGAAAAAAATCAAGCATTGTATTAAAACTCATCTGATGTTACCTGGACATAAAGAGACATGGCACAATAGAGGTTACAAGAATGAACAGTTTCTAATTTATTAACTCAGGTAGATTATTGTTGCAGTTGCATGTAAAGATTGTATGTAAAGCAGAAACAGGGGGAGAGAGAAAGGCCCAGAAGCTACGGGGGAACCCCAGCTTCTGTGGCTGCTTTCTGCATTTAACAGGTCCTGATTCGTTCTGTTCAATTGACATTAGCTGGGAGGGATCTGGACCCATCAGTAATGCACACGACTGCATTTGGCAGACGCCCTTATCCAGAGCCTTCTGTGTTTGCCCCAAAGGCCACTGGGCATCAAAGTGGCAAATGTTTAGTCACTTAAAAAAAAACAGACAATTTTTAAAATCTGGAATTAGTCCTATGGATAGCATTACACAACCAAGCACAAACACTAGTGGGTGGCCCTCATTGAAAAAAGTTTGGACTCCACTGTTATAGTCAGATCATTACAAGAACAAGCAGGTTGTGTTAAAGATTTAGCTTATCTATAGTAATCATGTAGAGTACATGAAACAAATCTCTTCTTTTTTTAAATGAAGTAAGACTTGGACAAATCCAGTCCAGATATTGTTCATGCTAGTTGGAAATGGCTATTGATGGAATATCTGCAAGAGACACATTATCAGCAACAATTAGTCTTGAGTGCCAATGGAATGCTGTTTGTCACTTTAAAATCTTTATTGATTATCAGAAAACCCTTTTACAATAATCTTACTGCATTTCAAACAGATGCACTCAAAGGCTCAATAAAGTTGGCCTTCATATTACTAGAGCATTTCAGATTTTGTCTCAGATTTTAATTTCTTATTAATTTTCCAAATATTTTACATGGATAACAAGGAACATTTTTTAACAACGTTACACTTTTCAACACCGCAGGGCTTCTTTGTTTTTCAAACTCAAAATGGTAGTAGGACAAGATATTTTTTTTATATTTGGTTGATAGGTAAGACCTGTGTAGGATGCCCATTAACCTGCTTCCTTGTTCCCTGCCTCCACAACTGCAACTGCAGATAAACCTGTCACGCAATCCCACTTTGATGCCTCCTATTACATATGCTTCATTTCTCAAGCGCAGCTTTAATCTGCGCTCCGACTCGCACCTGGAATTGCCTGGGTAATAGCAGGAGTCAACTTGAGTGCTCATTCATTATGCGATCAATGATTTGCCTCCAGACCGTTCGAGAGGTGGAATTGATGGGAAGCCAGCCAATAAATTTAGTACCCCAACATAATCTGTTCTAGGGTGTTTTTATAGTGAAAAACGAAATGACTAACGCCTAATACCTTAAAACTCTCTCAGACAGACCCAAAAAGTATGTATGTATAATAATTGTAAAATCCTTCTCAAGATAATGAAGCACTGCAATAATCACAATATATATATATCTTTTTTTTTTTTGGGGGGGGCATGTTTCCCCAGACAGAGATTTAGCAGCAGTGCTATAAATACAGATTAAAATAATTATTTACAAAACCTATTGCACAAGACTAAGGATGTTAGGATTCCGAGACAAGGAACTCTGAGATCAATAAAGAAGTCTCTAGTGGCCTGAGTCAATATTTGTCTATTGTGTCCACAATACCATACTATATCTAACTGGTAGCGGCAATAAGAGCAGGGCTCTTAACAAAATTCCAGGATGTTCAACATCTCAAGATGTATTCTCCACATCCCTCTGGGGAACATCTGGATATTGCTATCCACATTTACCTTTTTTTCCCTCCTGCTTTCTTCTCTCAGACTCCCATTATCAAAGCAGCAGATCAGGGCCTGTCTGGTCTCCTGACACTGCATCATGGACAGGGATAGCAGGAGATTTGGGATCTGTGTGGTGGTTGCCTCCAGCATGCTGGAAGTGTTCAGAGCTGGAAGCAAGAACATGGATTGAGTCAACCTCTGCCTCTCTCTCAATCCCTCTCTCAAGCACACATATTTTTAAAGTGAAGTGATACACAGCAGCACACGGTGCAAACAGTGAAATGTGTCCTCTGTTTTTAACCTGTCACAGTGAGTAGAGGGCAGACATGACAGGTGCCCAGGAGCAGTGTGTGGGGACGGTGCTTTGTTCAGTGGCACCTCAGTGGCACCTTGGCGGATCGGGATTCGAACCGGCAACCTTCTGATTATGGGGCCGCTTCCTTAACCGCTAGGCCACCATGTGGACCTAGAGTTATAACTTTGTAATATACCTTACTGTGCCAAGGTTTTGAAACTGAAAGTCCCTTAAAGATGAGTTAAAGTTGAAGTTGACTTTGTCATTTACATTTAAGGCATTTGGCAGACGCCCTTATCCAGAGCGACTTACAATGTGCTTTCAAGTTACCATCGATGAATTCTGGTTCACTAGGACCCCCCAACTATGAAAACAATCTTTTTATTCACTCTGTTGTAGATTCTATACACAAGTTCGACAATAAGAAAGTTACAAGTTAATCTAAATATTCTTTAAAGAGGAAGGTCTTGAGCTGCCATTTGACAATACTCAGTGACTGAGCTGTTCTGACTTCGAGGGGAAGTTCATTCCACCACCGAGGGGCCAAGACAGAGGAGAGTCTAGATGAATGTCTTCCTTTTATTTTTAGCGATGGAGGGACCAGGCGAGCAGTACTGGAGGCATTTCAGCTATATACATGTTAGACAGTACATGGTGCAAGATTAACATTTAACTAAAACATGTAGACAACAATGACCAACGGCGCTAAACTACCAAAATGAACAATAAATGTGCAAAGTAGAATAGTGCAAATATTGCTGTGCAAAATGGAATGGTGCATTGGTGCACTACAGGTAATGTTACTCAATATAACAGAGGGAGTGGCCTGTGGAAGGAGAGTTCAGAGAGTGGCAACTCAGACAGCCTTTTTTTCTGGAAAAAAAATTCCTGTCTGCACCAAGCATTGTTCTGGTTGGTGAATGGTGTTGATGATGTCATTTCCATATATGCCAATCACTTCAATAGGCCGCTTTCGTCCCACCTCTCTCCTCCTCATTAGCATTTAAAGTAACAGTGAAGTGATACACTGCAGCACCGCACAAAGTGCACACAACAAAATGTGTCCCCTGCTTTTAACCACCACCCTTGGTGACAATGGGCACCTGGGGTGCATTGTGTGGGGACGGTGCTTTGCATGTTCAGAGAACAATAAAAATAAAGTGAAGTGATTGTCACTTGTGATACACAGCAGCACAGCACATGGTGCACACAGTAAAATTTGTCCTCTGCATTTAACCCCACGTGCTTTGCTCAGTGGCACCTTTAGTGGCCTGAGTCAATATTTGTCTATTGTGCCCACAATACCATACTATATCTAACTGATTGTGGAAATAAGAGCAGGGTTTTTAACAAAATTTCAGGATGTTCAATCATAGGCTGGCCCTTTGTTCGCCACATCCCTCTGAGGAACATCTGGATATTTCCCCTCCTGCTTTCTTCTCTCAGACTCCCATTATCAAAGCAGCAGATCAGGGCCTGTCTAGTCTCCTGACACTGCATCATGGACAGGAATAGCAGGAGATTTGGGATCCATGTGGCAGTTGCCTCCAGCATGCCAGAAGTGTTAAGAGCTGGAAGCAGGAACATGGATTGAGTCAACCTCTCCTTCTCTCTCACTCCCTCTCTCAAGCACACATATGTAAATAGCTGTCTTTATGAGGAGTTATAACTTTGTAATATACAGTACTGTGCAAAGGCTTTAGGCAGTAGTGAAATTGAAAGTCCCTTGAAGATGAGTTAAAGTTGAAGTGACAATGGGCACCCGTGGAGGAGTTTGTGGGGACGGTGCTTTGCTCAGTGGCACCTCAGTGGCACCTTGGTGGATCAGGATTCAAATGGGATCAGGAACCTTCTGATTACAGGGCCGCTTTCTTAATCGCTAGGTCACCGCTGCCCCATGCCCCTACAGACACCAAAACGGCGCATGCTGGATAAATCTCATTGTGGGGCTGGCTGAAAGTGGTTGTAATTCTGCACCAGAATAAAAACTGAATGCAATGATGTAGAAATGGCAAATGTCAATATTTTATTTGTAATAGAACATAGATGACAGATCAAACATTAATCAGAGTAAATGTATCATTTTAAAGGAAAAATATGTTGATTCAAAATTTGTCAACAAATCCCCAAAATGTTGGGACAAGTAGCAATAAGAGGCTGGAAAATGTAAATTTGAGTATAACAAAGCGCTGGAAGACAAATTAACACTAATTAGGTCAATTGGCAACATGATTGGGTATAAAAAGAGCTTCTCAGAGTGGCAGTGTCTCTCAGAAGCCAAGATGGGTAGAGGATCACCAATTCCCACAATGTTGCACAGAAAGATAGGGGAGCAATATCAGAAAGGTGTTACCCAGCGAAAAATTGCAAAGATTTTGCATCTATCATCATCAACTGTGCATAACATCATCCGAAGATTCAGAGAATCTGGAACAATCTCTGTGCATAAGGGTCAAGGCCGTAAAACCATACTGGATGCCCATGATCTCCGGGCCCTTAAATGACACTGCACCACAACCAGGAATGCTACTGTAAAGAAAATCACAGATTGGGTTCAGGAATACTTCCAGAAACCATTGTCAGTGAACTCAATCCACCGTGCCATCCGCCATTGCCAGCTGAAACTCTACAGTGCAAAGAAGAAGCCATTTCTAAGCAAGATCCACAAGCTCAGGCATTTTCACTGGGCCAGGGATCATTTAAAATGGAGGGTGGCAAAATGGAAGACTGTTCTGTGGTCAGACGAGTCACGATTCAAAGTTCTTTTTGGAAATCTGGGGTGCCATGTCATCTGGACCAAAGAGGACAAGGACAAGGACAAGGACAAGGGGCAGTGGTGGCCTAGCGGTTAAGGAATCGGCCCTGTTATCAGAAGGTTGCCGGTTCGAATCCCGATCCGCCAAGGTGGCACTGAGCAAAGCACCGTCCCCACACACTGCTCCCCACTGCTCACTCAGGTTGATGGGTTAAATGTAGAGGACAAATTTCACTGTGCTGCTGTGTATCACATGTGACAATCACTTCACTTCACAACCCAAGTTGTTATCAACGCTCAGTTCAGAAGCCTGGGGTGGCATGGGCATGGGCAGTTTGCATGTCTGGAATGGCACCATCAATGCAGAAAAATATATTCAGGTTCTAGAACAACATATGCTCCTATCCAGATGTCATCTCTTTCAGGGAAGACCCTGCATTTTTCAACAAGATAATGTTGAAAATCACAGCATCATGGCTGCATAGGAGAAGGATCAGGGTACTGAAATGGCCAGTCAGCAGTTCAGATCTTTCACCTATAGAGAACATTTGGCGCATCATAAAGAGGAAGGTGCGACAAAGAAGGCCCAAGACGATTGAACAGTTAGAGGCCTGTATTAGACAAGAATGAGAGAGCCTTCCTATTTCTAAACTTGAGAATCAGGTCGGTCCCCAGACGTCTGCGATGCCACACAGTGGTGAAAATGGCCTTGTCCCAACTTTTTTGGGATTGGTTGACACCATGAAATTCTGAATCAACATATTTTTCCCTTAAAATTATACATTTTTCTCAGATTAAACTTTTGTTCTGTGATTTATGTTCTATTCTGAATAAAATATTAGAAGTTGGCACCTCCACATCATTGCCTTTCAGTTTTTATTCACAATTTGTATAGTGTCCCAACTTTTTTGGAATCCGGTTTGTATATACGCTACCTATATAAAAGCAAAGCAAAAATCATGTCAGGGGATCTAAAAGTAGTTCTGAACCTGTTCAGGGAGAGACTACCTAAAAATGTAAAACACACAAATAATAATAATTAAGTGAAAGTGGCAAAATTTTAATTTGTTGATTTCCAGAGATGTGCTACAAGAACTGGGGGTTGATCTCCCCCTCCTCTGTGAATGAATCAGCAAAAGTCCTACAAGCAAAAGTCTACAAACGGAAAAAAATATTGCATTGTTGTTCAGAGAACAATAAAGATAAAGTGAATTGATTGTCACTTGTGATACACAGCAGCAAAGCACACGGTGCAGACAGTAAAATAGACAGTAAAATTTGTCCTCAGTGGCACTTTGGCGGATCGGGATTCGAACCGGCAACTTTCTGATTACGGGGCCACTTCCTTAACCTCTAGGCCACCGCTGCCCCTAAGAACTTTCAATTGGGCTCGTCCAGGATAGGATAAAAGAGCCTCATTCTCTATACACATAATGACATTGTTTAATGAAATTCTGCAATAAACGGTTTAGGTAAATCAATATTTGATCAATGTTTGGCCTAGTGGGTTTTGTTTGCTTGCATCTTAGATGTGGTGGGGTCGCATAGCCATTAAAGAAACAGACTTGTAACTGAAAGGATCCCCCAAGGTGTTACTGAGGTCCCCTTGTGCAACGTACTGTCCCTGGTCGCTTTTCATGGCTGACACATTTCATTGTGTGCACTATGTGCTGTGCTTTCTGTGTATCACAAAGACAAAATCAATTACTTTCATAAACCATGGTTTTGTTTTCACTAGTTTCTATAGGTGCTTTTGCAAAGTACTGTATGGTTTGTACAAAAAGCAACAAGATATTATGGCACCAATAGAAGCTACAGCTACTGCAGAAAAATATCAGCATATAATTTTGTCTCAATGTAAGTATACATGATTCTTAACTAATTACAGGTGAGTCTGAACTCAAGGGTAAATCCTATATTCTATTTCTGATAATGGATCCTTCCAAATCCATAGTATTGTGCCTTTAAATTTCACCTAAGCAAATGTTATCATACTAAAGGTTGGTTATTATCTCTTATTAAAACAGGGAACATTTCACCCACAGGTCCCGGTTTATACTTCAAAAGAGGTTTCAGCATGACCTCCACACCATCTTAAAGCCTCCAAATTGCATCATTGCATAATGAGTGCTTTGATTTTGATCTTTATACAAAGCTGCATGTGGAAGATATGGAAGGTTCACAAGAGTATGATGTAAATAATGTTTAATGCTTTTGAGATATGCTTACAACTCTTTATACTTTTAAGATTTGTTTTGCAAACCTTTGAGCTGAGATTATTGTATGCTATAATATAGTGTTTGTTTGTGTTGTTGTGCTTGGGTGTGTGTGTGTGTGTTTTTATCATATATATTTTAATTGTAATGTTCAGCATTCTTATGTTGGCTTTGTAATGAATTTTCCTCTATTTTGCCATTAGCTTCTGGGGAATAGAAATAAGATGCAGATGATCTGGGTCAGTGTTGGTATCATTAATGATATCAGTGTAATTAAACGTTTTATACAGCCCCATATTTAATGTTGAGTTGGCAGTTTATTAGGGTGGATCGGAAAATCAATTGATGAACATAGAATTATCACGTGAAACCACACTGACTAATATAACCAGCAGTTAGAGGACAGTGAAAGTGAAGTGATTGTCATTGTGAAGCACAGCATGTACATCACACACTGCACACCACAAAATGTGTCCTCTGCATTTAACCCATCACCCCTACTTTGTAGTGGTCAGCCATGAAAGGTGTCCAGGAGCAGTGTCTTTGGACAGTACTACCTCTTTGGCACCTTGGCAGCTCGAGATTCGAAACAGCAAATTTCCGATTACTTCCCTGATTATTTTATAATGAGCAGACCAGACCAGCAAACATGAGAAATCATAATGCAAAAATTAACTCCACAATTGAATATGCACTTTTCCATGAATATGAAAATTGTTTAATACTTAATTCCTAATATTATTAGGAATGCTATACTAATGCATCTATTTCAGATGGACACTCCTACAAAATAAACAAAAATCTGAAGGAGTAGCGTAAACAATACGTGCATTGGTTGTACACATTAATGATATGATTAATAGTTAAATAAAATAGTTTAATGTTTTCTTTTGTTATAAGTAATTATGTGTACTTACTGTTCATTTTACAATTGATTTGTTCATGTGAAAATATTTTATTGTTTCATTCATGCAAATGCATGTGCCAGTTCAAATGTTTATTTGAACATCTTTTGTCATATTTAGTCTAGTAAACAGATATGAAAAATATATGCAGCGTATAGTCATCAGGAAATTAAAACTTGACAAATGTTAAGCTAGCCTCTTTCAACATTTTCAATAATTCTCTAAATAAATAAAGCATAAATAAAGATGACACAAACACTTTGCAGGGACATAATAATGCAATCTCCCATAATGTAAACAACGTCTGGTTAAAAGCTGCATTTATTGTTTTATTAAACTGAAAAGGGGGAAAGAGAGAATTGTTAACCTCAATTAATTAAATCCATGGCATTTAATAAATGAATTTCCCACTTGTGGGACTAATAAAGGATCATCTTATCATATCGTATCTCTTATAATCAAGAAGCCTATAGCCTAGAACCCTATAGACTAGAATCTAAAATAAAATATGTTTCAGCAGTGTGTAATTAAAGAAAATTGGGTTTCACACATCCAATATTCCCGACGGTGGGTTTTCTGATTGTAATTCTTATGGATTTAACATCCTTCAGGATTAAAGGATGATTTTAAAAATGTGTCAATATGATTTTTTTTTTTTTTCTAAATCAATGGCTCAAAGGGTGAAATTAAGTTGTTTTCATGGTTTGGTCCATGATTAACCAAGTGACCCATACTACATGCTCTGATGCAAAAATGCAACATGAAACATTTAATACAAGTCACGGGAAGAAGTTTCATGTGGCATGGGGGTGCTGTGGTTGTTGCAGATGCCTCACAACAATGAAAGCTGGGTGGTCTCAGCATGGGGCTTACGTCTTACTCCTTCTTCATGTCAGGCTGTCCTCCCACAGCTCAACTGGAGATAAATCCTACATATAAATCTTAATTGAGCTGGTGTGTGCCTAAATGTGTTTGCACTCCAGAAGCTGGTGAACCCTGGAAGCTGGTTTTGCAAATAGAGATGGATTAATGAGTAATATAAATTTCAGATTGAAGTTTTGTTTCTGGATGCCAAATGAACAGCACAAACCGCTGTCAAAGTCAAGTCATCCGTCACACATAACCTCACAAGTTTTGTATGCATGTGTGTAAAGATTTTGTGTACACTTGAGCCTTTGAGGGGTTGACTTCAGAAGCTGAATATTTTCATTTTTCTTTTCAGCCAGGTTAAGGAACTGTACACAACAGTAAATTAGTGGTCTTCACACATTCCACTCACAAACGTTCGCCGGACATTAAGCAGCTGGAAGTCTTCACACAGATCATGCTCAGTTTGCCTAAAAAGGCATTGTCTGCTGTCTGCAAGGATATGTGTGGTCCGCCTCTGACGCTGCCACTTACGCTCAATGTGCTGCCGTCCACACCAGCTTCATGCTGACTCTGTAAAATTCACAAAACCCATGTCACAAAAATATATTTTAGCCCTCAAATAATATAGAACATACGTAATGGAATACACATAACAGTTACCAACATGATGCAGAATGAAATATGGAAAGGACATGAGAAGGCAGCATGATTTAGTCTAACCATTACACTCATATCCTCCCTGTCCCTGTCATGTCTTCTTACAATGTGTCCTCCCTGTCTCATTACCCTACCCTCTTTCTCCTTTGGTTACACATATATATTTTTTTCTGAGGCATACATACTTGGATGTTGCATTTGCATTTGTTGCATTATGATAAGTCATGTCATATCATGATAGAGGTCTGTGATTCTGCCAGTGTTTATAATCAATTCTTAACCCTGTATCAGAATTTCAAACTTGACCTGGGATCTTCAGCAGTCAGTATGACGTGCCTTATTAAAACCCAAGCAAGGAAGAACATTCAGGCATGTAGAAAAAAAACATCATAGGGTCACAACCGGCCCCCTCAGAAATCCCTTTGGCAAGCGGTGCTGGGGGATTTCATGAAAGAAAAATAATTGTTCTGGCAAACTCTCTTCTATTTGCCAGCAACAATGGTTGGTCAGACAAAGTAAATTTAACATTGAGTATTCCTGCTACGCAAACATTTATATTATTTGGAACACAGCACGTCAAAACTATGTGTGCCTTTTGCTCCCCCAAAGGGTCTTCTGCGGCAGAATAATAAAGAAAATCCATCACTGTGAAATTCCAATTATTGTTCAAAGGCCAAGTCAGCCCTAAAAACAGTTCCGTTCGACAAATAGGAGGCATCCACCCCCACCCCCCTCAGCTTGTTATGGACATTCAATAAATAAGCAGATCAATTCTGCTTAAACGTTGGTGGTTTCAGTTTTCCAATCCTGGCATATGGCAGGTTTAGGGAGGCCTTGTCTTATGGCGAGAGAGCAGAATTTAGGATAATTAATATTTTGCACTATTACAAGCTTGTCTTATTGAAATTTGGCTTTGCAAGCCTGGCTTTGCAAGCCATCAGCCAGCACACCAGGCCAAGTGCAATCATTTATCTTTGTTACATCTTATTGGCTTCCACAAAAACGTTCTCAGCGGCTAAATATCAGGACAGACCAGGGACGGGATGGAATCATAATGGAAAATTCCAGGAAAAAAAATGACCTTGCACCAAACTGAGCAGCTGGCAGATGCATAAAGGACTATCCTCAAATGCTATGCAGTAGCCTTACATGCAAAACCTTGACAACACAATTACCAAGATTTTTTATTCATAATATTTTGAAAGCATACTGACTATAACTATTCCTAACATCTCTTGGGAAATCCCTATTCCAGCTAGATTCAGGATTACTGACAGTGTTCATGTTGGTAATCTAATTCATTTTCCCAGAGTGAATTATTTTCTATCATCTATTGTAGAAAATATTTTAGATACAAAGTTTAGGTTGAACAGATGTAAACAAGCATTTAACCTTTACTCAAACATTGTCTATTACTATTAAAATGATATTCTCCATTAAATTGTAAAAAAAAGGCTACAGGTGGAGGTGCACGGAGAGCCTGGTTTATTTAAACCTGGCATCTAGGTTTTGATGTTACCACTAACGTATCTGAGGTTGTCATATAAAGATCTAAAGAATTTGCTGAAGCCTTCATTGCAAAGGTTTTGGATCCATATGACTGCAGCAAGGTATATGCAAGGGGCAGTGGTGGCCTAGCGGTTAAGGAAGCGGCCCAGTAATCAGAAGGTTGCCGGTTCAAATCCCGATCCGCCAATGTGCCATTGAGGTGCCACTGAGCAAAGCACCGTCCCCACACACTGCTCCCCGGGCGCCTGTCATGGCTGCCCACTGTTCACTAAGGGTGATGGGTTAAATGCAGAGGACAAATTTCACTGTGTGCACCGTGTGCTGTGATGCTGTGTATCACATGTCAAAAAAAGAAAAAAATTATCTAATTTATCATAAAAATGGATTCACTGATAGTCATTGATTTCAAATGATCGCTAATTAAGGATAATCCAAACTTTCAGCATTTCAGGAAGATCCTTTTACCAAATATGGAGTTGCTTTGCCTCCTTAGGGTCTGGGCAGCCATGACAGGCACCCAGGGAGCAGTGTGTGGGAGCAGTACTTTGCTCAGTGGCACCTTGGCAGTTCGGGATCCGAATCAGCAACATTCTGATTATGGGACACATGTAAAGCTAATGACAATAACAGATACAGGAACCCAATTGCATTAGGCAAATGGAGACAAATAAATCTGGCTAAGGACCAGCATTTCTGATGAGTATACAGACCTTACCATAAACTCTGCTTTCAAATCCACATGATGTGATGTTGCTGGCCAATTGCTCTGTAATAGTTCATGAAAAAGTCACACCTGACAAAGTCCAGACTGTCGCTGCAAGTAAATACACCATTTGGGCACTCCATTGTGTTTGGGAGGACTGTACATCTGGCTGGCCAGACGTCACTCCTCATATTTTCGCTGGTTGAGCATGTACTTTAAAAAAGCTGTATGTCAGTGACAAGCTGATCTGTCACCATGTTCTCACCATTCTCCCTGCTTCCTGCCCCCACTGAGACAGAGACATGCCCAAGGAACAATTATGACAAAGACATTTAACTGCTTGACACTTACTGTTCTCCACATCAGCTAACAGAAAGATCCTTTATTGATCATAATTGGTCATAAACTACAATGCTACAATGCTGATTAAAAAGTACAGTGCATCAAGAAAGAATTCACAGGTCATCACTTTTTCAACATTTTGTTATGATACAGCCATATTCCAAAATGGATTAATTTTTTTTTTATTTAAATCAATTTTAAGCCAATTTATTATAAATAAAAAAAGAGAAATCACATGTACATAAGAATTCACAGTCTTTGCACAATACTTTGTTGATGCACCTTCAGCAGCAATTACAGCCTGAAGTCTTTTTGAATATGATGCCACAAGCTTGGCACACCTATCCTTGGCCAGTTTGGCCAATTCCTCTTTGCGACACCTCTCAAGCTCCATCAGGTTTGATAGGAAGTATCAGTTCACATCGAATACAAGGCTGGTCTCAGGCTGGGCCATTCAAGGACATTCACAGAGTTGTCCTGAAGCCACTCCTTTGATATCTTGGCTGAGTGCTTAGGGTCAGTGTTCTGATGAAAGATGACCTGTCGCCCCAGTCTGAGTAGATGAGCGCTCTGAAGCAGGTTCTCATCCAGGATGTCTCTGTACATTGCTGCAGTCATATTTCCCTCTATCCTGACTAGTCTCCCAGTTACTGCAACTGAAAAACATCCTCACAGCATGATGCTGCCACCTCCATGCTTCATTGTGAGAATGCTAATGGCCTGGTGATGACCGGTGCCTGGTTTCCTCAAACATTACAATAAAAAGAGGAAATAAAGCCAAAATCAATGTATCCATCAACAATTCCTGGCGCCATTGTTGTGGAGCGAGAGGAGGATAGAGAAGAGAGTTTTGGCGTGTTGAAGAGAAATTAGCGAAAAGCCTTTTATAGTGGTCAGTGTTTTTAGCGGAGTTTTTGTTGTGTAAATTGTATCGTATGTCCTTTTATGGTGTGTTGTTCCTCCTGTTGGTTGTTGTTGTTGTGTACAGCACTCTAGGTTTTGGTTGGTTGTTCACTTCTCACTGTAAATAAAAGCAGAAAGCACAGGAATATAGCTATTCACAGCTCAGAATTGAGCTTAGTTCCATCCTGTTTCCCCTGATCATCCTTGAGATGATTCTTCAGCTTAGTTGTAGTCCACCAGTGGAAAAAAACACTTGGTTTTAGATGGTTTGGAAAGGCACATGCCTGCCAATATTAGGTCCCACAGTTGACAGTTCATGTCGAGGCACAAACCAAGCATGAAGTTAAAGGAATTGTCTGTAGACCTCCAAGACATGATTATCTTGAGGCACAAATCTGGTTAAGATTAAAGTAACATTTCTGCTGCTTTCAAGGTCCCATTGAGCACAGAAGGACAACCATGTCTGCAGAAATCCACCAATCAGGCCTGTATGGTAGATAGTCCTTGAGTGGCCCAGCCAGAGCCCAGACTTGAAGTCGATTGAACATCTCTGAAGACTTCTTAAAATGGCTGTGCACCAACACTTCAAAGAGGAATGGGCCAAGCCAAGGATAGGTGTGCCAAGCATATTCAATTGCTGCCAAAGGTATATCAGCAAAGTACTGAGCAAAGGCTGTGAATACATGTGATTTCTAATTATCTGGGCAGCATTCTCTAACAGAAGTCAAGTTGTCATTTCTGTCAAATGTACAGAAGTAAAATACTAGCCTAAAAATGTAATTGAGTTTGTCACGCCAGCAAGCTGACAACAAAAGTAAGCTCAGAGACGGGACATAATGGTAAACAAAGATTTCTTAATAAACCCAAATAAGCGCGATGGCTGAAAATAGGGGAAATAAAGGGGATCAACAAAAACTAGCCTGGGCATGTGGCGATTGCCAGAACTCTAAACACATCAAACAAACAGTTGCAAGGTCCACTAGAGAAGGTCAAGTTCACAAAAATGTTGGAGCCACAGATTGGCAAAACGTCCTCGGAGCCCCAGCAGTACCATCAGTGGAAGAAGGTGGGGCAGACTGCAGCAACCACAGGGCTCCTGCCCTGCAGTGTCTTCTCACTGGCAGACCCGAACACTCTGGCTGGCTTCCAGATGTGGTCACGCATGGTGGCCTCTGTCCCTCCAACCTGCACACAGAAAATAGGGCCGACCCTTCCAGGTAGGTGCGGACCCTGTCTCTGCATGTCCCCTCTGACGCGTCTTGTGTCATTCCCTGCCCCTCACAGGAAGGCGGTCCCAGACCCTCTGGCAACTGCATACGGCACCCCTGGCTGGTGCCATCTGGGCACATGCAGCCCCTCCCACTGCACATCTCTGCTGGCAGAGCGACCAGCTTCTCTCCCTGCACTGCGCAGGGAGGCGGTCCCGTTCACTGCACCCCAGGCTGATGCCTTCTTTGGCCAGTGTGGGGGCTTCGCCAGACCATCTGACCCCTCTGGAGGCGGACGCAGGCCCATGTCTGGCCCGCACTCCTTACCGGCTACTGGAGGACCCAGCTTTGTCGCTTATGGTGTTGGTGCTGCGCTGCCGTTCAACTGGGGAACGTCTGGGCAGAGGGAAGGCGTGTCCACGCTCGGAGCTGGAGAGGCGGATTCCCCGCGAGGTGCAATTGCTGGCTGTCGGCTTACCCTCCTCCTCGCTGTCCAGCTCTCTCTCGAGGTCCTTCCACCACCGGTAGTGACGTGGGTCCTCACGGACCTCGCAACGATCGTGGATGGGCACGATGGGCGTCACTCTCACCGTCGTCCGTGTCTTCCCAGTCCACGAGGAGCCTTGCCAGAGTTCCTGGCCCGACATGGCAAAGATCGTGAGGGTTACATCCTCTGCGCTCACTGCCCACATCACTTCCTCGCTGCCGCCGACGCCCTCGTTCTCACTCCGCCCACACACTCACTGACGTCGCCATTTTCCGGGTTTTGCAGACCATCAAGGTGATCACCGTAAGACCGCAGCGCTGCTCAACACAGCTCAACCCCCGAATCGCTGGGAAGAAATCGTTCAACCAGCACATGGGGGGTCATCACTCGGTCCCAGCGCATGTCGCCGCAGGTCTCCCTGACCCCACAGGCGACCATCCAGCGCTCCACACTGGTGCCCGCACTCACCACGGCTGGCTGCGTTCTTCTCCGTGGTTCTCCTCCTCTGCGATTTTGGTATGGGCTCTGACATTCTGTCACGAAGGCGAGCTGACGAGGGAAGTAAGAGCAGAGACGGGACATAATGAGAACAAATAATTTATTAATAAACACAAATAAACTTGCCGCAATGGCCAAAAACAGGAGAAATAAGGGGATCAACAGAAACTAGCCTGCAGGAGTGTGGCGATTACCAGAACTCAAAACACATCAAACAAACAGTTGCAGGGTCCACTAGTCCACAAAAATGTCGCCTCTTATCCACAATCTGGATAGTGCACAGGTGATGTCTTCATCTGAAGCCAATCCTGACAGAGTTAATGTAAAATTACCCATTTCAAAAACAAAAATAAAAAAAATACCAATTACTCAGAAAAACTACTCAATTACAGTAACTGGTCTGTCAAAGCATTTGCTCTTTGCTAGAATCTTCTTCCTACCTTTCCCAGAGACCGGAGCCTTCCTCCGTAGCTCATGCCCACACACGTACACAATCCAACCACCCAATGACATTCCACAAAGGTAGAAGGGACAAGAGAGAGACGCTGCTGATAAATCACATTCCTGTTGGAATAACTACCAGTAAAAAGCTGCAGACACTGCAGTCTTTATTTTATCTTTTTTATATCCCCTCGCTTGGCAATGGAAAGCAAAAACAAGGTGGCTGTTCAGAGGTGCACTGGCATGGCAAAAAGGCATGGCATACTAACATGAAGCGTGAATTGGGTTTCTATTTTTCTTTATCTCTTTCTTTTACTCAGCCGTCTCTCGCTGCAGCTCTCTTTAATGAGAAGAGGTTTATTGAACTGAAGGCACAGTCCTGCGCACATTTGAGTCCTGCTTGAATCTGGGTCTCTTGATTTGAGGACGGAAAAACTAATTCGCCTCATTCATGCAAGCTCAAAAGCAAGATGTCAATGCAAGGGTCAAAGGAGAGCCCAAGGGAGCCATTAACACATTACACAACCTGGCTGCCTGCATCAACTTGGCAGCACCCACTTATTGCAATTTGCTGATTCATTAATTGAACATTTTAAGGGCGGCATGTCAAATAAAACCAGTTCTTGCACTGTGGGGGCTTGGGGTGCTGATAACAGATGGGAGAGGATAAGTTCTTTCATTTTTCTAGTCTTTTTTCAAAGGGTCAATTCTCGTAACAAACATCTCCAAAGTTCTTTTGCACACAAAAATAAACAGAAATGTGTTCCGTGTTTATTTCATGTGCTTGTATCATCCCCTTGACAACTCTTTCCAGAAAAAAAATACATTTTTGCTCTGAGTACTGAATATATGATTCATCTCCTCACATTTTTCCCAGCTGGACAACCAGCAAGCAGTCTCCAGTGCCACAGGTTAATAGCCTTATGATTGGCAACCCATAGAAATGCTGCCATTCTCCTTTGGTATTGCTAATAATTTTGCCTCAGTGCATGATGAATGAGATGCCAATTAAGAATCCTTAATAATACATCTGTTTTTTTATTTTATTTTTACCCTCTATGTGATAGTCATTAGCCTATACTTGGTCTATGAATGTGCACAAAAAGACCACAGGACCATTGACCAAAAGCACCATTGACATCACTTCCTACCACTCGGGCTCTGAAGTGGCCAACAGAGACTGCTAATCAACCAGCGATGTATCCACACTTCTGATGAAGGCAGTTCTATCTGCATGAGGGGTAGTGCTGGGCCAGGCTGCATTAGGCTTCTTTTGCTGAGTCAATATTTGCAGTAGTGACTTTTTTTTTTTTCAAGACGTCTTCAATTCACCCTGGCGTGCTGTCAATCAACTACTGGGCCAAATCTTGACTGATGCAACCCATTCCTTCATAATCAGTGCTTGGAGCTTGTCAGAATTTGTGGGCTTTTTGTGGGATTAACCACAAGTTCTCAATTGGATTATGGCCCTGGGAGTTTTCTGGCCATGTACCCAAAAAGTTTGTTCCCCGAGCCACCTAGTTTTCCTTGGTGTCGTGACGTTCTAATTTCCTAATGTATATATTTATTACAGTGCACATCTTACACATACACATCTCTATATAAGATCCCATTTTTTGTTTATCTTCATCATGTCTCTGTCTTAAACACTGTCCAAAGCAAAAAAAAGTGCTTATACATTTTATCTAACATAGATTGTGGATTTGATTAAAGTAAATGACAACTTTTTCCTGAATTCCATAGTTATCCATTCCAATAACGCGCATAAACAATACACTGAATTCAAGTCCTTGAGGCATCTGCAGAATATCCCCAGCAACAGTTTATTCTTCCTGGGCCTTTACGTACGGCTAATTTAACAGTTTATCGAAGGGTCAGTGATTAACATGTTGCTCACAGCATGTTTTTCTAAAACATGCCAGTCTAAGCCAAGAGCAGACTGTGCAGGATTTAGCTATGGAACCTCGGTGAATCCTCAGTGGTTTTTTTTCTATTTTAGGTCACTCTGAATCGTCTCCTCCCACACAATGCACTGACGACAGCAGATCTCTCCGGCAGTTGAGCCTGTGCCTCATCCCTCTCCACATGCTCATAATGTTCCGCCCTCTGCTCTGTTGCAGCGTACCATAATGACAAAGAGACTGAGCTCTCCAGGCCATCAGGAGATCAATGTTAACTGGATGGCCTACTGCAAAGCATCTGAATGCCTGCCCTGGGCAGTGTGCAGTATACCAATTAAGGGCGGGCAGTATGCTTCATTAGCTGCCATGCATCAACAGAGAGAAACACAGTAATGGATGAGGTCAAACCGGGTAAGGGGAACGAAACCCAGAGGAGGCCAATGAGAGACTCTAAAAGTGCTCTGACACAGTGTATACATCTAATACATGTACTCCTGTCTTAGGTATACCAAGCTTACAACAAATACTCACTCATCCACTTTCCCGAATCGCTTAGCAGTGGCTGCCGGAGCCCACACACAAGGTCTGAGCCAGGATTCGAACTCACAACCTTTGAGGTGTGAGGCCATGTCGCTTGCCACTGTGCAGCCCTAAACATGAACAACTGCAGCATTTTTGCTGCTGTACACTGTTGCTCACCTCTACATGGGCAAGCTGAGATAAAGGGTACCTAAAGGATATGTGTCTAATAAAGTGCCCATGACTGTATCATTCCCTGTCATCCTGTCATGACAGTAAAGGGATACAGTTCAGCATCTACGGGTGTAACAGGGCGTCCATTTCAGGTTCACCTCTCCTGACATCTGTTCTGCTGGTAAGAGCAGTTTCTGTGTTTATACCCATCACCGCTCAGTACTCACCCCATTATTAAATAAAAGTCCCACCCACAGGACCCATCACAGCATGCAAACAGCCTGTGAGATGTCATTTTATTTATTTTGGGGATATATGGTTGGCAATTCAGCCTGCAGGTGCAGTTTCAGACTACACAATCATCACACATGTCGAAAAACACAATAGCATCATTACACGACAATGTACTATAAAGTAACTGATATAATAGTGTTTTATGGTCATTGTTTTATTAGTTTTCTTTTTGAATTCTGTTTTTTTTTTTGTTTTGTTTTTGAAGAACTACAAACTGCTCATGGCATATTTACAGGCTACAGTCTCATTTGCTGTCCTCTGTGATAATGTGGTGTTGGGGTCACAAATCAAAATGTAAATTTCCAAAATGTCCAGCTCGTCTAATTAGTAACAGCATCTTACCAACAGGTGGCACCAAGTACATCTCACCAGCTGGGTAAAATAACTCGCGTTTTTCACATTTTACTCCACCTGGTTGGCAAATACGTCTTAACTCATTAGCTCTTTAACAAACCATAAGAAGTAACAGGGACTAAATGGGTTAATTCTCATTAGTGGTTAAAGGCTTATTAAAGATAGTGGTTCTTAGATTATAATACAAATTTACTGATGATCAGAAAATCTACGCAATTGTTTTGAAAGATAAAGACTAAAGGTCATTTGCCAAAATCACACAATTTTTACATTTTAAGTGTCAATAAAAGTGAAAATAGAATGATATGGAAATGTCACGAGTGATCTGGACATGGCGATGAAGGAGGACGCATTCTCACGATCACAGGACAGGGGTTTAATACAAACTTCACGAGACAAGGGAAAATCAACACGCACAATGACCCGACCATGTGGACGCAGCCGATCTACGCCCTGCTGAGATCCAGGGAACCGTGGATGCTCGGGAGGACGTCTGCTCCACAGATCCATGTTCAAGGTTCCATGTATGGACGTCCCCCGATGCCACCGTCTCGTCCGGATTCCAGCGACGCACCTCCGGTAATCGCCATGTCCTGTTTTTATCAGTTCCCCAAGCGTGACAGACTCTCGACGGCCTACAAAAGCTACCGTAGGGTCGAGAGGATCTGTCACGCGGTCCATGTCCCCCCTGGTGATTCCGGAGGAGGGGAGTACCGTCGAATCCGTGCGAATTTGCGCAGTTCAGGTGCTCCCGGCGTTAACCGAGACGAGGGAGGCGGCGAACTTTCCAGCGGGGCGTACCGGAGACTGACCGGAGTGACGGTACCTGCGGGCAGGATGCCGGTCCCCCACGGACGAGCCGTGCTTTGGCCCAGGCCTGACGCCGCCGGTGCAGGACAACCGCCACTCGTCCTTAAGGACGTCTCCCCCCTTTCATGGACCATTTGTGGGCACTCCCAGGTGGTAGTGCCTTTGAGGGGGGAGTAATGTCATGATCCGGACCGGCATGGGTTACTCTGGATCCGGAGTCTGGACCGGAGTTTCATGTTCGTCTTGTGTAATGTTCCCTGATCGTGTTCACCTGCTGTCTCTTTATATAATTGTATAAAACTATCCTGTTCATGTCTGTTCGCTGTCGGGTCATTGTGCTTGTAGATGTTCCCATGTCTTGTGAAGTTTGTATTAAACCCCTGTCCTGTAATCGTGCAAATGCGTCCTCCTTCATGCCATGTCCAGCCCACCCGTGACAGGAAATATTGAAGCATTAAAACATACATGAATTTCTGTATCTAAATAAAATGCTTGATTAATAATGCATTTATGTAGTAATATTTGTGTTTCATTTATTTAAATTGTAATTACAGCAAATAAAATTCAATATGGAAACATTCAGCCATTCAAATTTAGCCAAAAACCATAAACACAACTTTTAAAAATACAATTTTAATTATTCATAATTCTTTTTTTATTTCAAGTGGGTTATTTCAGGATTGTAAAAAAACAGTCATTATTTTTTGTTATTTCAAGATGAAAATCTGTGGTTAATTCAAGATGGCTTCCTGGACCTACTAGAGCAGAGCTCATCCTCACTGGTAAAAATTACATTTTCGGCAAACTCAGCATCGCACACACATGTGGTGGGTAAGTGTATTTATCTCTTTGTCTTTCCTGCAATATTTTTTGCACGTCTTGAGAAGCAGCTTAACAGTACTTATTACCATAAAACTGTTAAATATTGTTGTCAATGGGCAGGCCTGAAGATTTGATGGCTGAGAAATAGCATCTCAAAAACTGAATTTGTTTTCTTTCATATGGCTGGCCAGGTGGGTACACATGATACCAAGATGCACTATGGAATGCAGTGCAATGCTTGGGAACCTTGAGTCCTGTTACCACCTACCTATGTACCACCTACCCAAAAATTGCTGCTGACCATGTACACCCCTTCATTGAAACTGTATTCTGTCATGGAAGTGCCCTCCATCAGAAGGTTAATGTGCTATGACACTCTGCAAAAAGGATGCAAGAGTGGTTTAGGGACACCACAAATTCTCCAGATCACAGTCCAGTTGAACATCTGTAGCACCACCTTGCAATTTACAAGACTTTTAAGAGGTTCCCAGTTCTATTCCAAGATCAGAAAAAAATAAAATATAGAGGAACACAGTTTTGTTAGGAACAAGGAAATTAGAAGAATTGAAAGTTGGAATTAATCACGTAAGTGCTAGAAGGAAAAATTGTCTCCAGAGCTCCAGAGATATGAGCTAAGAGACATAAATCATTTCACTAAAGCAGCTAGCACAGCATACAAATAAACTTATTTGTCCTTGAGAAATAAGAATCAATTTATTAACATAGTTAACAAGTTGTGACAGTTTGACTAAAAATGCCAGAGTGGTACCTGTATTCTCTTCTCATGCAGCCATCCGCAGTTAATTCAGGCAGAAGGTGGGCTGGTCTCCTTCTGCAAGGAAGTGCTGGAAAGTGATCCGTGTACATACCTTTCTGCTTTTGTGCAGACCTAACAGTGCAAAGCTAACAGTCCTACAAGCGAGCCGCCATGACAGAGGCTCAGGAGCTGACAGTGGTAACATGAAACTCGAAACTTATGTTGTTCTAGGCACAACCCCCAAACTGTCATTTCAGAGGAGAATAAGGCCAGTAGGTAGAACTCATGGATGTACTTCTCAGGCCTTACAATGAAATCATTACAGGCACAAGGAAGGACAGGAAGACAAGAAGGCTTTTAATGGCATTAGACATATAACTGTATATTATTTACTGTAATCAGAATCTTTAGACATGGACTGACTATTGTTTTACTTCGTCGGGAGCCGAAGATTACCTTCCACAGAAGCCAGAAGGCTGAATTATCACGACATAGTTACTGCAAAAATTGCCAGACACCAGCAAGGACTAAATAGCAAGTACGATGGTCCAGGTCTAAGACAAAGCCAGGAAATATACCTCACATGTTACCTAAAATTTACTGAGTGGTAGTGGTGCAAAAATGGTCATATTTCACGTGTCATGTGACGTGTGGCACTGCACACTTACACTAGGGGTAGTAGTAGCATAGTGGTTAACATACTAACCTATGAACCAGACATCTACAAGGTCAAAGGTTCAAACCCCGTTTACTACCATTGTGTCCCTGAACAAGACACTTAACCCAGTTACTCCAGGGATGAATTTGCCGGGAATCTAATCTGTTCATTTAATTGAAGTCTTTTTCCACACTACCCAATGGGTTCATTTCAACTCTTACTTCTTAACGGTTGGTCATCAACCCAACCAAGTCCCTGGAGCCTGGAAGTGAACACAACTTTGTACTTGCTGGTGGAGGACAATGTAAACAAACCGTGTACTTGAGATAAAGTAAAGATATCCGAGGTAAAATATTATTCAGATAAATGTAGGAGGCCAGCCTTTAAGTTTCCATTTGCAGGGGACTCTGGATTAATCAGGTCATTGTATATTAAAGACTCTCGGTGCACCAAACTGTAAATAGACTAGAATTACATTACACTACATTTTACATTTACGGCATTCATCAGTAGTTACAGGGACAGTCCCCCCTGGAGCAACTTAGGGTTAAGTGTCTTGCTCAGGGACACAATAGTAGTAAGCGGGATTTGAACCTGGGTCTTCTGGTTCACAGGCGAGTGTGTTACCCACTAGGCTACTACCAATCAATTACTCACTGATATCTATTAAATTATCAGCAGCACAAAGCAAACAACTTCCATTTGACCTGGTCAGGAAGTCAAAAACGTCCACTCATAAATAATAAAGGAACAATAAATTTCATGTAATGTAGTGTCATAAAAAAGTAAGATATTAGAATTTGAAATGTAGTAAAAATAGAAAATGCTTAACAACATAAGTAAAGTAATTTGTTACTGCCCAGCACTGGTACTCAACTCAGTGTACATTTTGTAGTACTTGTTTAATAGCATAAAAGGCACACCAGCATCTTCACCTAAAGACAGCCTGGAGTTAGTATTAGATTTTATGTCTTATGAGGGACAAGCCTTGTTTACCAGGGCCGTGAAAAGTAAATTCCAATACTTGGCTTTATACCCCGTGCACTCTGTTCACCAGGCCTAGGAGGATCTTTAGCCACTCTTTGCCACTGTCACTATAGAGACGCCAGTAAACAGTGTGTTTGCATGGTGATGATCACACACAAGAGTGTCTGGCTCTGACTATTCAACTACTACCCCGGAAAGGTCTTTCCATTCTCAGTCCGGATGCCTTTGTAAGTTGTACTTTCCTTGCTACGTTTACTTTTAATGGCTTTAAGGAGTTTCTGTTTTGTTGCATACAATTTATTGAAAAATCAATACAGAGAGCTACTAAATTTGATTTTTAAAAAAGATTTGTCCGAGAAGAGGACATGGAAAGAAGCAAGGCGGAGATGAGGAAGATGTGCCCGCAGCAGAGGGCTCGATGCCTGGCCTACCAGCCGCTGTCCAAAGAGGTGCAGGGCTGGATGGCGCGGACCAATCAGAGGCTTCGGTCCCAAAAACAGCGGCCATCCGAGCCACGCAGAGGCAGAGCTGCAGATGGTCCGAAGTCGGGGGAGATGACCCGTCGGGACACCCTCGTCGGGCAACTGAAGGCCGCCGAAGCCCGAGGTCGAATCCGGGAAACTAGGCTGCGCCATCAAAGTTTGAAGGCACGATATTTCTGCTTGATTTTGGTTTTAATGGTACGTAATTGTCATTAGTTTGCAGCACGACTACACGAAGACAAATCCAAGTGGCTGCATTCATTAGTGAAATTTTTCCATTTTTCATTTGTTTTTAACCATTTGCCTCTCTGTCTCTCTCTTGTGATCTTTCTCCAAGGAGCAAGAATTCGATATGGCAATTACCGCATACCTTAAATTCCCTTATCGCTCTCTCAAATCTCCAGGTCCAGGAAATTAACTTAATGATTTCATGCCAGTCGAGCGCGCAGAGGGCCGCACGCCTGGAGCTGCTGCTGATGCCAGTTACAGAGACGGAGATGAGATCTGACGACTGTCTGGACAAACTGCAGGTACACTCCATTTCAGAGAAAGCTTTTACTTTCTGTTTTCTGCAGTAATTTAGTTCTGCATTTGTGGAATAATCTGGGAGAACGTTTGGTCAATCTTTTTTTTCTTCTATGAGTATCACCTCCAAACATATTTCAACAGATACAGTTCACCCGGAAAGTATTCAAAGTGCATTGATTTTTGCACATTTTGTTACGTTACAACCTTATTCCAAAATTTATAAAATTAATTTTCCATCAGAATTATACACATAACACTTCATAATGACAATGTGAAAAAAGTTTACTTGAGGTTTTGGTAAATTTATTAAAAACAAGAAACTTAGAAATCACGTTTTCACAGCCTTTGCTCAATACTTTGTCGATGCACCTTTAGCAGCAATTGCAAAAAAATGTTGATGCTTTGATGCTTACAAGCCAGGAACGCCTATACTTGGCCAGTTTTGCCGATTCGTCTTTGTAGCGCCTCTCAAGCTCCAACAGGTTGTATGGGAAGTGTTTGTGCGCAGCCATTTTTACAACTCTCCAGAGATGTTTAATCGGATTCAAGTCTGGGTTCTGGCTGGGCCACTCAAGGACATTCAGAGTTGTCCTGAAGCAGCTCCTTTGATATCTTGGCTGTGTGCTTAGAGTCGTTGTCCTGCTGAAAGATGAACCATAGCCCCAGTCTAAGTTAAAGCGTGCTCTGGAGCAGGTTTTCAACCTGGATATCTCGGTACATTGCTGAAGTCATTTTCCCTCTATCCTGACTTGTCTCCCAGTTCATGCAGGGGAAAAACATCCCCATAGCATGATGCTGCCACCACCATGCTTTAATGGCCTGGGGATGAGTGGTACCTGGTTTACTCCAAACATAACAGCTGGAATTCACTCCAAATATCAGAGAATTTTGTTTCTCATGGTCTGAGTGTCCTTCAGGACCTGAGCACACTGAAATGTTTTCTGAAATTTTGTCATTCACACTGTTGTAACCCCTCCTCCACAACTTTATGTGGCACTGGTTTGTGTTTAGTTCTCCTCTGTGGAGAGTTTAACAGCCAGAACACATCATTGTTCTCCAGACTTGTCTTTTCATTAGAAATGTGCACTGTATTTCGTTTAGTTGCTTTAAGAGGTTCTGCTGCTGCTTCAGCTCAACAAAGAACGTGATAAACACGTCAATGTTTCGTGTATGACTTGTCTGGGGTGGTTGGTCAGTGTCTTCACAAAAAAAAAAAGTTGCCATCCACACGACCACACGGAAAAGAGAACTTCACTCTGAAACCCGTTTTTAGAAAATAACAGTTTGAAGGTAAAGTAACTATCGGTTTCACTAACATAGTATTTTGGTTTCATTTTTTGTTATTGTTTTTTTTTTTATTTAGATTAAAAACCCATGGCAGGCATGAAAAGCAATTTAGCATTTAGCAAAAAGCATTTAGTTGGCCACTTCAAATTTTTTTTAGATATAAAAATTATATCTATTTTTAGATATAAAATAAATTTTTTTAGATATTTTTTGCATATAAGTTCTTTTATATCTAAGCATCAGAAATACAAATGGTGGCATTTGAACACGTGAACTGTTTGAAATATCTGTAACACCACCAATGGGCCGTGTCTGGTGAGAGGTTCTTATTGAGTGTCACCTCACCGATTTCAGATAATGGTGGCCGACCACCCCACATGCAGAATGAGATCTTGAGTGGCATCTGTATTATCCTGGTGTGGCAGACGGTATACTAATTATTGTTTCCTAATGATGAAATGCAAAAATCTCTCAATTACATCACTCTTTATTCTTTATTTATTGACTTTTAATATCATGTTTACTGTCTGCCCCTGTTTAAACCTTTGGTTGGGAGCAGTATATTACTTTATTCTAAAGGGAGCCAGAAGGGAGGGACAAAAACAAACATTGATTGATCTGACTTTTGATCAAAACATTTTGCATTATATTTACATTTTTTGTTCACATTTTAACATTTGAGAGAAAATCACATAAACTTTTTTGCCGCTATTTTGTTTTAAATATGAAACATGGATTACACATTGATTCACAGTTAAAAGACCAGCCCTAATATGACCACTCACCTAAAATCAGTTAAGTATATGTATAGGTAGGTGGTATGTGACCACCTACCTAAGTAACAAAGCATCAGGGCAACTTCATTTTTTTATGGTCTAGTTGTCATGGACATGGACATAGTCCTTTTTCAAATTATTATTATTATTCAAATTCGAAAGACAAAATGCTGCTGCCTACAACGTTTTCCACCCACTGACAGGTGCCAATTGGAAAAATATATATATATATATTATTATTTATATATAATGTCTCACTCATGTAATTCATGTATCTGTGTTCCTTTTCTATAGCGCCACATCTTAATTACTTTCTCTCTTTTATTACCACTGCTTTGTTTCAATATTTTCCATTATTTCCTAGAGGAGACGTGTTGAAGAGATCCTTGACGATGAAAAGGGCCTGACAATAAACCGTAGGTGAACAGAGAACAGAGATCTTGCGGCAATGCACTGCCCAATCTGTGCTTTGATCCCCATGGCTATACTGGATATAAATAATACCGATAACAAGTGGAACACATAAAATGTAGGTGCTTGCAACTTGATGAGCCCAGTTCGTCCCTACCAACAGAGTAATTCAAGGAAAATGTCCAATGTCTTGGTTAGTGTGATCCTCAAACTATTCTTCAACCATGCTGCAGTGTGGCAGGGTGCATTATTCTGCCGTGAAAAGACTGCTCAAAATGACAATCCTGTCGCTTGTGATGCTGAAATAGGAAGGCATCCCTGGGTCTAATTGCTAGAAAATAGTAAAATACTGTGTAACTTTTACGTCATTTGCTTTTTAAAAAATAAATGGTCATTGTCTCTTGTCTATTTTATTACGTTACATCCAAACAGAAGCGTCCCGAGTTCTTTTTTGAATCAGGGTTTATTGTGGCCATTCCCGACACACAAAGGTGAATGAATGGGTGCCTGTAACCACATTCATATAAACAAGAGAGAGGCTTTCAAAAGACCATTCAGACTGAAAGACTGGCGACCAGATGACAGGCATTATGCACAGTGCATCTGCTCGTTCTCCATGTTTAGCTGTCTCTGAACAATGAACACTATAATGCTCATTTTTATTAAAGGGAAAAAAATCTTTTGTTTTATGTACACTTTTGTCTCCCCTGGCTTTTGACAACATTTCCTCATGTTGTGTCTTCCAGGTCAAGAAAGGCAAATCATTGGTACTTGTGCAGAAAGTGTTTTTGTGATTTGCCTCAGTTCACTCCCTAACTACGTCATCAACGTTATTTAATTGATCTCTTAACCTTTTAGATTGTGTGCCGTCAACAAGCTTTCAACTGCAATGGTGCTTCCAACAGAGCAATGAGAGAAATTTGTTCCTAATTCATTTCCATGGAACTGGCATACACATCATCATGGGGAATTATGGGATTTGTAAGGCATAAAAAGTCTGAAGGAAATAGTGAGATCCTCATTTCAAATTTCCCTATTGAAATGCAGCATGGAATGGAGATTAAACTGTCATTTATTTATACATTTTTCAGCATTTTGCAGTCCAACACTAGATGACAATAATTTAGGGATTGTTATTTACATGAGTGCTTTTCCTATTTGCTCTAAATTTTAATGAAATAAGTAAAAGTTCCCTTTGATATTACTAATAATGTATGAGAAGAAACACGATTTTCCTTAGTTTAATATTTATTACCCCAAAACTTTAGACAACATCAGGGATAGCCCAAATAACAAAAATCGACAATGTAGCAGGCATTTCCACCATTTGCCACAATGACAGCTTAACAGCGACGTCCCATGCTCCTCACTAGCCTCAAAATGTTGTTCTGTGGCAATGGGTTCCACTATTCCTCATGTGCTACACTGAAATCTGCTAGATCAAGTTGGGGGTGTGCTGGTGGAATTGGGGGATGATGGTGGGTTCAATTATGTTTCTGAGGTAATAACGTGCAGTGACTATGCCATGTTCAATAACCAAATCTGTTTTGTGCTGACTGGTGACCTCCTCCACCCAGACTGTTGCACCTCCTCCACCAAAGCAAACCGTGGGGACCATGTTGACCTCAGCATATCGCTCACCTTGCCTTCTCCAGCAATGCTGTCGACCATCATTTCTGTGCAAGTTGACCCGTCACCTGACGGTAGACCACTGATGCATTGTCCAGACCACACGGTCTTGTGCCCACTGTAAATGTTCACGGTGGTGTCTTGGTGTCAGTGGAGTCACCGGCAACAGTCATCTGGCATTCAAGCTAAAGTGGTGGAGTCAGTTGTGAATGATTCGCTGTAAACCCTAGTACCCCCCGCACCTCGCGAACGGGCCTGCAGCTGTGTGGCCGTTGCATAACAATGTCTAAGTACATAGGTCCTTAGTTACTGGTCATCATTGTGGTCATTCACTCATGGGGCTCCACTCCTGGATCTGTCATGAACTCTGCCAGTAGTTCTGTGTCTTGATGCAAGTCTGCTGATGACACTTTGAGACACACCAAGTTCACAAGCAACATCTGACTGCCTGCCACCGACCCGAAGGCGCACCATGGCCAGGTAACGCTGCCTGTCCATTAAGTGACATTGTGTGTTCATGGCTGTTTGAATGATGAACTTGGAATGACTTACTGACAATACCAGCTTTTTATACCCACAGAATGTTGAAATTGAGTTTGTCTCTTGATATTGACCAAAATATAAGGCACACATTGAAACCATTACATGGAAAACACAAAATGAGGTGTGTCAGTACAATTGCCTCCCTATCCCAAAAATGTCTGAAGTGAAACTTTACTTTACTTTATTTTGCAGACGCTTTTATCCAAAGCGACTTACAGGAGGAAGACACCAGCAATTCTTGTTCGATTTCTATCGATTTTGAGTACAAAAACTAAGAGCCCTGATAAGGCCTAACTTGTCAGCAAAGAAGATGCTCGGAGATTTTATTTATATATATATATATATATATAGTATTATTTTGTGCAGTGTGTACGCATGTGCATGTGTAAGTGTTAGATTTGTCTGAAATACTTTTTGAATAAGATGGTTTTCAACTATTTCTTAAATGAACAAACACCATATGTATAAGATCCACTAAGTCTCTCACATATGCCTAAATTAACGTGAGTAATGTATTTCCCTATAGAGAAGAGTTTTTGCTGGTTGATCTATGTAACAAACATACATTTACCCAATGAGGACAATAAATGGTCCAATGTATGTTTATCTTAAACACATTTTATATTTTATAGCATTATTATTGCACTGAATCTAGAGAAGTAGTCTCTTTTGTCAACTTAACTTTAAGAGCATATTCAATTTTCTAGATTATTTGCATCATTGTGTGCTTGTTTGGGGGAAAATGTGTGACCTTTGCCATTGCTTATTGAATAACATTACACATTGTTTCATCACCACAACATTGAAATAGCCCTTACAAAATGGCATAGCATGAAAGTTAAGACCTTTGCCACCTTGCTTCATGAGATTCAAGGATGTGCTTTGTGATACTGACGTTGACACATGAAATGCAAATTGTTCTTGACTGCATATTCACCTCCAGGATTTTCTATATTTTGCTCCATTCAGCTTTGCTCCCTCGAGCTTTGGTTTGTCTGTCTCCCTGAGAGAAGAAACCCCAAAGTCACCATCATGCTCCTCTCTATTAATGGTCTGGTGTGTTGTGTTTTGTGCCAAATATAGCATAGAGGACTGAGGCAAAAACAGAAAAGTTCAGCTCGGCTCATCAGACCATAGAATCTACCTCAAAATTGTTGAGTACCTCGCATGCCCTCAGGCGAATCCCTGCCGAGCTGTTATTTCTTCTCGCCACCCTTCCACACAAACCTGATTTATTGACTCTGTGCAATATTGTTCCCTGAACGCATTCTCCTGTCTGTCACAGGTGACTGTAACTGCTTTAAAGATGCCAAATGTCATGTTACTCAGACATTGAAGGGTACAATTTTAAGGCATTATTTTTGACACATTGGACGGCTTCAGGAATAACAAATTCACAAGGATTTCAGCAATCAGTAAAAGCGCTGATTATCTATCTGCTTGCTTGGATTTGTACCGACATGGTCCTGAGATGACTATAACATAGATTATATTTGTGATGTTCACCAATGGCACTGTGAACAAGTTTAATTAAGGGGTAAACAGAGGAAGAGGGGGAGACAGGCTCTTGCGTTGTTGCCAGATTGGGCGGTTTTGAGTGTTTTGGGGGTGGGCGCTTGTCAAGAATAGATGCTGAGCACAGGATTAATTTAAGCATGTGCTACTTCAACACTCATCAGATAGTTATGGTAGTTGTTTGTATTTTGACAATTGTTTTAAAATTTTGGACTGAAACCATTAGACATCTGGCATCTCTGCATGTCTTACATGTGACATGTTCACACATTTAAATCTTTTATAGTGAAACATTAATGTTTGTGTTCTGGGTGACACAAATAACTTTCTACAAATAAAATTAATAGATCAGAACAAAAAGATTACCTTGCTAGTTATTTATACATTAATCTAAGTCCTGGTGTAAATCCCATGTTTATTATAAAAGTGAAGTGATTGTCACATGTGATACACAGCAGCACAGCACATGGTGCACACAGTGAAATTTGTCTTCTGCATTTAACCCATCACCCTCAGTGAGCAGTGGGCAGCCATGACAGGCGCCGGGGAGCAGTACGTGGGGACGGTGCTTTGCTCAGTGGCACCTCAGTGGCACCTTGGTGGATCGGGATTCGAACCAGCAACCTTCTGATTACGGGGCCGCTTCCTTAACCGCTAGGCCACCACTGCCCCATTATATATTATATTATAGCCCTTTGAAATTAGGGTCCTTAGATTCAGAAGTGATGACGAGTTCAGGGCAGATGGTTCAGAATTTTACCAAGATTCTAAGTCTTTATGCTGAATTTTCTGCTGAGATGTTTTATATACCTGCACTGACTGGTGTTGTCTCAGATCATTTCACCACCTTTGGTCTTTCATTTGAAATCATGTTTCCTTGAAAATGCATGAACTATCAGGGAACCAGGTACTGTTGTATTATGGAACACCTCAACTGCCTACTTCACTGCAGTCAAGTCCAGTAAAATCCTCTTTGGATCAGAAAAAGTAAGAACTTTGCAGTGCAGTAAATATAAATGGTTATGAGACACTGTCAAGGGGTGTCAGTCCTGTTATAGAAGATAAACAAAAAACTCTCCGAAACCACTCAATCCACACTAAGGTCTCAGGTGCCACAATTCTGCTCAGAAATACATGAGGCAAAGACACGGCAGCCCAATGCACATGCACTGATATGGCCTATATGGAATTGCCAGTGGTTCCTCTGGACACCGGAAAAAAAGAGCACCCGACAGAAACCCGACGCCAACACAGGGTCATGCAAAGTCACAAATGCACACACAACGCCTGGATGTGGAATCATACCTCCGAATTTGGAGTTTATAAAACCACAGCACTAAACACTGCATCACTGTGCTACCCCACCTCTCATAAACAAGTTCTATAATTATCAATTGCTTATTCAAGCAGTATACAGTACCATTTTAAACCCATATATGACTCTGGGTGACTGTTTTTCCTCGTAGTGCCTCAGAGATTAAGGAAATACCAGTAATGTACTGCATTTAGAAATGGGTTCTATAATCAGAATCTAAAAGTACCTTAATTGGAGGGTAGTACAAATGAGGATCCAATTAAAAGTGATTTATCAATGCTAATCTGGGCATTGGTGGTAACATCATTTTTCATCCTTTGTTTTACATGCACCTAGCACTAACGACAAACGGTATCATTTTCGAATCAGTACTTCAGTACTAATTTAAATATGTACAAATAATGTGTTTTACTGATATGAATTCATTCATTCATTCCTGAGGCGCAATTATGGAATGAAATCTACAGCAAGTGTGGCATGTGATGGGGCACATAAGTGCAAAAGCAATACAAGTCTTTAATAAAACAAGTTTAAAGGCAGTGACAAGTTTATTTTCCCACACTATATCAGTCAGAAGACATGAGACCTGCAATAAATTATGCAAATGAGCTATGGCCCAAGAACTCAGACTAATCTATAGCCATTTAGGTTTGTCACTGTCAGAATTGTCTGCAAGTTCATTACTCAGTTATGCTACATGCAGGGTTTTTCCTTCTCCTTGCTCTTGTAGAAAGATTCAGTGACACCAAGTGGCCGGTAACACAATATGTTGCTTGTGCTGCAACATCTTTGGATGAAAACTATCACTATCCCCTTACTGTGAACCTGGTGACAACAGTGAGTCATCTGGGATTGACGCTTGAGGCCTTAAAATAGAACTAGTTTATGTGGATAATAGAACAAGTATATGTGAGCATAAAATGCTTGACAAATACAACAATTACACAGGTGTATGTACAGTGATACGGCTTTTGCTAGTATCACAAATGACTGCGTAGCAGCCGTATATTAGCTTTTAGTCCAAACTTCCATCGCATATCGTTTCAACGTTCGTTATTCTTGGTGTTTTGTCGCCCCCTGCTGGTAGTTCGAAACACCAACTGAATACAAGCGTATGTGACAAACGATTGTCGTTCAACAAAATATATTGTCCCAAATGTGTCATTCGGTGTGAAGTGGATGAGGCATTAAACTTGAACAAGTTTGCAGGAAGCATTTGGTCTGGGCTTCGACCGGCATGAAGCAGCGCGGCGGACGCGAATGGAAGTCTCCGAGATAGGAAGTGGCCGAGGAGCTCCTTTCGCGCTCGGATCGATGCATCCGAACGGACGCGTTTCCACGGACGCGCGGAGCGACCCGTGCCGGCGTCGCGTCCACTGCGCCCGCGGAGCTCCGGCAGAAACGACCATTAACGAGGAAGTCCTCCGTGCGCCGCTCGAGTAGAAGTGTCCGAGTTGGCGCATGCGCGGTGCCGTCTCTGCCTGCCTCCGTAAGGGTGTCGATCCTGAAGCTGGAACATTGGAGGAAAAAAAAAAAGACAGTATTTATATACGCACGGGGGGGAAAAAACAAGATAAAAAAAGAAACGGATGTGCTTCGGGAAACGAAACGGCTACCGCCCTTCGGGTCATTTTCATGCAAAAATTGTAAGTACGCTCCTCTACGGCATTTCTCGGCGCAAAACGGTCTTAGTTAGCCAGTGGATGGTGGGTTTTTCCCGTTTTTAGTGAAAGGTCCGCGATTCCCCAAGAACGGGTCGCCTTGAGCAAAGCCCCCTCACCCCCGGTGACTTAAAAAAAAATCTTTTTTTTTTTTTTTAGGAATGGTAAAAGACGACAGTCGCGTTTTTTTTGTTTAAATCACTGTGTGCGGCTTTTCCTGGAAATAGACGCGCGGTTGTGTTCGACTGAGGTAAATCGCAAGATCGTTTTTTTTTTTTTTTCTTCTTCTCCTTCTCCGCTCCGTTCCTGTCAGGGCGAGTGTCGTCGTTTAACCCCGAAGCACCAAACGGGGGATTTTTCCCCCTTCTTTTTCTTGCTTTTCTTTTGTGGAGCGGAGGGGAGGGTTCGGGAGCTACCTCATGTCGAGCGGCGGCGTTTCGCGGAGCTCGGCTGCTCGTACGTTTTACATGTATTACTGCTGCTTTATATATATATATATATATATATATATATATATATATTATTATTATTTCCCCCGCCGAGACAGCGCGATTCGGAGCAGTTTCGGTGTTTTCGGCGCACTGGTGTGAATTGTCGGTGAAACGCGAGGACTCCGGGCGACATGACACCGTAACCTACAGTTTGCTGGTCGCTCGGCGTGTACGTGCGTGTGGACTTCTTGGCTCTACGCGTCTTCTATTAATTTTTTTTTTATGTAAAACCCCGAGGTAGGACGTGGTTAGACTGCCGCCGCGGGAGGGAGCGTCATCTTTAGGATCTCTCTCGAACACTTCAACACCTAGGAAGTGGGAGAAAAGAACCGCGGGTATCCTAAAAGGTCATTTGGCGTTTTCGTTTATTTATTTATTTAAATTTTTTTTTTAAGATTCTCTCTTATCGGCTCGTTCGGTTGAAAGGACCGTGTTTTCTCCTTCACCGCCCCCACCCCCCCCCTCCGCCTCGCGCTGTAGTAAAGCGCGTTCGCGACACGGCGCGCGAGACCTCCGAGTGAATGAATTCGGTGCGCGCGCGGCCCTGCGAGTCGCGTGCACGTCGCGAGGAGGAGGGGGCGGGGCTATTTGAAAAGGGAAATCGCACTTATGCTAAAGCCATCGATGTTATCGATGTATTAAAAAGCGTATTTGTATTCATGTAATATGCACAGTACTGGCCAAAAGTTTGGACACACCTTCTCATTCAATGTGTTTTCTATATTTTCATGACCATTTACGTTGGTAGATTCTCACTGAAGGCAGCAAAACAATGAATGAACACGTGGAGTTATGTACTTAACAAAAAAGGTGAAATAACTGAAAACATGTTTTATATTCTAGCCACCCTTTACTCTGATTACTGCTTTGCACACTCTTGGCATTCTATCGATGAGCTTCAAGAGGTCGTCACCTGAACTGGTTTTCCAACAGTCTTGAAGGAGTTCCCAGAGGTGTTTAGCTCTTGTTGGCCACTTTGCCTTCACTCTGAGGTCCAGCTCACCCCAAACCATCTCGATTGGGTTCAGGTCTGGTTACCGAGGAGTGTGTGTATATGCCGATCATTCCTCCAATTTTGATGATGTATCTGGTCTCTATTCACATCTCTAATTTAACACCATTTTGCAATGCTCAGTGTGCATTTTTCCATGGATCCTGTCTATCTGCCTTGCACGCACAGAACGCGGTGCACACAACGAAATGTGTCCTCTGCTTTTAACCATCACCCTTGGTGAGCAGTGGGCAGCCATGACAGGCACCTGGGTGTGTGGGGATGGTGCTTTGCTCAGTGGCACCTTGGCAGTTCGGTATTCAAACCAAACCGTCTGTTTCTTTACTTGTTAGGCCACCACCACTTTGTTTGAACTGCAGAAGAAGTGTTCCTCAACTTAGTAAATTAGATTTGCTATTTTAACATTCGTGAAACATAAACTATAGCAGGTTTTGTAAACTTTTAGATCTCACTGCTTTTTGAATGGGCCACCCTGGCACAGCGGTTAGTGACGTGAGGTTGTGAGTTTGAATTCTGGCTCAGACCTTGTTTGTGTGGAGAGTGCATGCTTTCCACGTGTTGCCATCAGTTTCCTCCAGATTCCGAAAAGCATGCACACTAGGTGGATTGGCAACTAAACTGACACCCTGTCCATGCCCTGGGCCCAGTGTCTCAGTATGGGCTCTGGCAGTCATGTATGGATATAGTTTAGTTTCAAAATTCACAAATAAATATCACACCATTCACAAATATTTGTAAATGCACTGACATTTATGCATGATGTAAAATTCTTTTGAAAAAATGCATTTGTGATTGGTGTTACATAAGATAAAAATTATATTTGTGAATTTTGTTCCATTTGTTTTTGAATCAAGAAATATATTTGTGAATGGTGTGATATTTATTTTATGAATTTTGAAACTAAACTATATAGCCATGACCCTGAGTAAACAAACTAAATGGTTAAGGATAATGAGTGAGTTAGTGTGTGATTTTTCACTATGATGAAACAGTGTAAAATACGTTTGCATGGGCAGATGTCATCACCAGATTTAAGGTTAAATTAAAATGAAACTTTACTCATATTACCAGTGTTTCGCACAAAATTTCCCACATTTCACATAGCTGGTACAGGGGTGGGTGGCTGATTCAAAGCCTAATAAGTCAGTATAAATCTAAACATTAGCTATTGCCGTAATATTGTTTTGATTGTTTCTCTACCAGTCAAAAGTTTGCATCTACTCATTTATGGATGTCTTTAATTTTTTACATAAAAGAACCAAACTGAAGACACGGGATTATGAAATAACACACAAGTAACATTACACATTATGCAGAAAAAAACATAAAAAATGTCAGTCTCTCTAAAACAGGGAGGTTTTGCTGTGACAGCAGCGTCTCACACTCTTGGATTCTCTCGACCACCTTAAGTTAGACGACGTAGAAGGTTTCCAACAGACCTGCAGGTTTATGCTCAACACTTTCTTATCATTCACTCATGTTAATGAGCATCTCATGAAGCAGCTTTTGATGATGACAACACTGAACAAAGCAGTCATGAAGGTAAAAAGAGGCAACTCTGAAAATACAGATTCATCAAACTTTCTTCTCTTACAAAATATTGCTAAATATGTTTATTGCATTGAATTCTTCAAAATGGCTCCATGTTAGTCTCCATAACGTTTGACTGTGTATACATATACAGCTCAAAAAATAAAGGGAACACAAAAATAAGACATCCTAGATCTGAATGAATGAAATATTCTCATTAAATAACTTTGTTATTTACATAGTTGAAAGTGCTGACTACAAAATCACACAAATATTATGGATGGAAATCAAATTTATCAACCCATGGAGGTCTGGATTTGGAGTCACACTCAATATTAAAGTGTAAAAATATACTACGGCTGATCCAACTTTGATGTAATGTCTTTAAAACAAGTCAAAATGAGGTCAGTAGTGTGTGTGGCCTCCACCTACCTGTATGACCTCCCTACAATGGGTGGTGGATGGTCTCCTGAGGGATCTTCTCCCAGACCTGGACTAAAGCATCCGCCAACTCTTACAATCTGTGGTACTATGTGACGTTGGTGGATGGATCAAGACATGATGTCCCAGGTGTGCTCAATTCGATTCAGGTCTGGGGAACGGACGGGCCAGTCCACAGAATCAATGCCTTCGTCTTGCACATGAGATCTAGCATTGTCCTGCATTAGGAGGAACCCAGGGCCTACTGCACCAGTATATGGTCCCACAAGGGGTCTGAGGATCTCATCTCATCGGTACCTATTGGCAGTCAGGATGTCTCTGGCAAGCAGCAGAATGTTCTCCACAGCATCTCCAGTCACATGTGCTCAGTGTGAACCTGCTTTCATCTGTGAAGAGCACAGGGCGCCAGTGGCAAATTTGCCAATGTTTGTCTTTTCTGGCTAATGCCAAATGTTCTGCATGGTGTTGGGCTATAAGCATGACCACCACCTGTGTATGTCGGGCCCTCCTACAACCTAAATGTAGTCTGTTTCTGATCGTTTGATCAGACACATACAAACTAATAAGTGGTCTGTGGTCTCCACCTACAGAACCACTCTTTTATTTGGGATGTCTTTGCTAATGCCTATAATTTTCACTTGTGAAATTGATTGTCAAACAGTTGCTTCGTAAGTGGACAGTGTTATTGACTTGGAATTCCATTTTGTTGTTTAAGTATTCCCTTTATTTTTTTGAGCATTGCATACACATACATACAGTTAGTAATGACACCAAGTGCCTTTATAGAACCAGCTTCTTGTTAGTGCTTCTAACACAAACCAACATTGTTTTCTGTTAACTATCTAATAACTAGTTAATAGCAGAGTTCTTTTATTACTAGTTGTCACGGTGTGGCTTACCTTCCCCATTCTGATTTGTATTTTCTGCCCATTTGCTGCCCTGGTGGCCAATCACATTAGCTTAAATATCAAGCACAATAATCCTTAGCTAATGTTTTGCTGTCAGAAGGCATATAGGGTATGAGCGAATTGAACATGGCCACTATGCGTTCCTATATAGCAAGCCAACCTACATGTAATTGGTACTAAAGTACTTGGTGAAGTCAAATATAGTTTGGCCGTCTATCAGCTCATTTGGATGGAGCTGTGGTTATATCTATTTAATAATTAGCCTGCAGTCCTTGTCCCACTATAAATGCACAGGAAGGAAATTGACTCATTTATTTGATGTGCAACAATCTATTGATACTTATTTTGCAAACAACATGCACATAATCCCTGATTGTTATCTGTTATATGCATTATATTCTATTCTAATACTTTGATTTTCTGTTAACGACATGTAGTTGTACCCAATGCATGATCACACACACAGAAGTAAAAAGTCATTATGCTTTCCATATGCAAAGAAATTAATGTATATGTCTGGTTGTTTGTTTAAATATCATGTTATGCTTAGGTGGAATGATCAGAATAAGCTCAATTGAATCTACTCATACACACTGTGTCTCAGTGAGTTCACATTATGGTTCAAAAGGGGCTTTGAGCTCAAATGGGGAGGCCATGCTTGAGTTAAATGGCTCTCTTTCATCCAGCTACAGCCCCAGGGACCTGCATTAAAAATATCTTGGGGAAAGGAAAAAAAAAAGTCACAAAATCATGAAACAGGGCCAAACGTCACTTTCGTGTACATAAGCGAGATCAGGTCATGAATGAGATGCAGTCACTGAAGGTGCCTGAAGTGGAGGTGGCTGAATTGAGAGTGGCTTAGAGATGAACCCGGTGTCTCCAAAATAAAAAGAGAGAACTTTAAAGAGAGTCACTCTTGTTGTGCTATGACCACTTTGCTTTTGATTAGGTACGCCTGTACTTCCTAGGATGCTACAGTGCAGGCCCCTCCCGGTCCCCTGTACACCTTCCAGCAGCAGCCCAAACACTGTGTAAATGACAGGTTAATTGGTGTCCCTATAAAAAATAGCAGTTTGGTATCTTGCTTTTTTGGGATACATTTTGCACCTACCACGCCACTAAATTGGGGCAGTGGTGGCCTAGTGGTTAAGGAAGCGGCCCTGTAATCAGAAGGTTGCCGGTTCGATTCCCGATCCGCCAAGGTGTACCATCCCCACACACTGCTCCCTGGGTGTCATGGCTGCCCACTGCTCACTCAGGGTGATGGGTTAAATGCAGAGGACAAATTTCACTGTGTCCACCGTGTGCTCTTCTGCTGTGTATCACAAGTGACAATCACTTCACTTTCTAGAATTTTTCTAGAATTTCTTGAAATTGTCTATGTTTTGACTGAGGTGGCCAGTGATGAGACAGCCACACCCATACCCAGCTTCTTTTTTAAAACTGTCAATACTGTTGAGTTTTTTTGTTTGTAATCCAAGCCTTTAACCATCTTCCCCTTTCCCCCCTCCTTTTTTTCTTTCGTCTGTTGCCTGTTTCCTCTTTTTATTCAAGTTTGACACTCCTTCCTCTTTGGTCATTACGCTGGTAAAGATTAGAAGGATCTTATAACCATGCCATGCCGCTCACCCACTATTGAGTGACTATTTCTTGACCACTTTCTCCAAAAATAAACCCTTTTAAATTGCTTCGGAAATCATGTAAGTACGAAGTTATTGCAAATTTTGTATTTGTTTCCTCTGAAAGTTAAACTATTCCTGTCAGTTAACACTGCTGATGGGTTGATGAGGTGGCTGGCGATAATCTGATTGAGTTCTTCCTGTGCAGTGTTGTGTTGTTTTTATTCTTCTTCTTTTTCTTCTTCCCATTCATTCAGTTGGTGTGCTAGTTTTTGGTTTTAAATGATTTCGCTCACATGAAGTCTGAGCTCAGAATATTTTTCCTATATGTAGAGATTGTTTAAAAAGTATAAATTAGCAAAGGAAGCAAATTTATACAACATGGTTAATAATTCTTCAAATGGCTCTAGATATTATACAAATATAGACACTATACATATGTTAAAACATTTTAAGGCATTAAAAGCAAGCCTACTCTCCCCGTGTTAATGCTCTTACTTCTGTATCATTTTATTATGGAAGAAAAAAAATGTTCTCTGACACACCCACACTCACTGGTTTAGTATTGTACAGACGTCTTGGCAGTTCATGGCAATAACATTATGTCCCAGTATTAAAAAAAATGAACTGGCACCATATTATTTAATGCACTTTAGCATTGATTATTGGAAATTTTACAATAAGTTGAGGTGCTCGATGAGGTCTGAATTCCACCAGGGCCCACGGCAACATATGCAACGTGTCACATCCTGTTCGTCATTGCAGTGTCATTTGATGAACGTGTGCTAAATGCGGCAGTTTAGTAATGAAATATTGTTGCACATCACAAATGGAACTGGTCCAAAGTGTTTTTTTTGGCCGTGTAAGGTAGTGTGGAGTCCTTTCAGGTGTCTGAGATGTTTAAAATGAAATATTTTATTCTTCTTCCATTGTTCAACTGACCACCCAGCTCAAACAGAGATGCCCAGCCGTTATATACAGATTTTGGTCTCCTGATGACTACATGACTTTTAAAGTTGTCAGCTCTCTGTCTGGTCCACACTAGAAACTTTCCAATCTGTGATTGGGTCGTTAGGGTTCGTTCTACATGACTGATTGGAGACGGGGGATTACAGACCGTCTTTTTGTAATTCGGGTCATGTTTAAAATTTTTGGCAAATATACATATTTGCATATGGGTCAGTCAATATACTCATTATTACACACTACAACTACCATACGTGAGGCTGAAAAACTAATTCAAGTTTCTGGGACCTTTTTTTCCCCTGTGTGTGTGTGTGTGTCTGTGTTTGTGTATGCATGCAAACATTTATGCATCCATGTGTGTTCTTTTGTGTATGTATATATGCCATTGTACCTCTCATGTCTGTTTACACATCCGCTCACATACCTGTTTTTTCATTGTATGTGTGTATGTGTTTGTGTGAAGGAGAGGTCTGCAGCCAGGGGGATGACATGCATGTGTCCAGGCTGTTGACATCGTTGAGGATTTTAAGACTGATAGGCTGCCAGCTCTCAAGCCATGATGGACATACTGGTAACCATTTTCCTTTTTCTGCTCTTGTTTTGGTAGCACGCTGCTGAATTATTTATTTATTGTTTGTTTTGGTGGGGTGATGTGATCCTGTTTGCTGTGTAAGGTGGTTCTGTAGGGTTTTGAATGAACTAACTCGTTGGCTTGTGTCAGATGTGGTTTCCTGAACGTCTTTCCAAGCCATTCACACAAATGTGGCTCCACATGTGACCAGAACGGTTGAACCTGTTGACCCCCGACCAGTTCTTTACCGGCCAATCTCACACTCGCTCTCGAACGTAACACACACACAAATACACACGTACACACTAACGCTGAATATTACAGCTTAACCACATGCATCCTGACTCTGCACGCAGCTTCTGTTTGTCTTGGTCTGTTTGTTTTGGAATTAAATGTGGCACCATAGAATGACAGCTGCCACTTTTGTTTTTAGATTTGATTGATGGCTATGTTTTCTGTGTTTCTAATCTATCTGTCTATTTACCTATAATATTTGTCTTTTGTGTAGTTGTAGACCCTGATGAAAGCCCCAACCAAGCCCCCGCAGTCAGCCTCTAGTTGGGCTGAGAGGGGTCAGGGGTCAGCCAGGGTCAGTTGGTGTATCTCGTGGCGGGGGATGGCGACTCTGCATCACGCCCCAGCCCACAGCCTTGTTCTTTGTTTATCCCTGCATCGCTCCTTCTTGTGCACTTTTTTTTCTCTCAACATTCTCCGTCCCACTTCCTTTTCTTGCTCTTTTTGACTGTGACTGTCTGCTGTGTTCAACCTTAATCACGTTGAAAGAAAGCAAGATATAAGGAAATCAGGATAAAGTTCAGTGTGTATGATGTCGGCTAGTGAAGCAGCTTTAATAAAAGAAAAATACAAAATTTATCAATGCTTGCAGTGTAAAATAGACATTGAAATACTGTGTGTGTGTGATTACATGAAGGGGTCCTAGAATAGTCACATGATGCATGGTCACTCAGTCATGGCATCTGGAGGAAGTTAAAAGAAGGGGGGAGTTTCAGACAGGCATGGGGATGGTGGCTCAGCGCCTGCTCTGGAATTCCCTGGCAGGCGAGTGTCATTCTGCATTAGCGTCTTCCTGGCCAGACACACGCGCCTCGCCAGCTCCATCCACTGCAGCCACAGGATTACATATACACTCTGACATCGTGGAGTCTCCCTGCTGCCTCTCTTACTTCACTCACTCCGTTCCTTTATCAGCTCTCTGGGAAGAGTCCTCCTGACTGGGGCAGCGTCACGGTCGGCCATGTTGGACTGGGCCGCAGTGAGGGGTATCTGTTTGAGGGGAGGGAATTTTTTCCCCCTGTTTTGCTTGGTTGCAGAGCAGTTGGTGTGGTTTAGGGTGTGTGTGTGATAGACTGCTGTGTAAGATCCTGTTTGTGACTGAGTGAAAATAACTTTTGGAGACCAGAAGGAGGCATTATAAAAAGTTGTAGGCCCTCATCACCTCATCACCTGACCATCGCAGCTTAGAGCATGGACTGTCTGTTTATTGAACTTTGGACATATTTATGCTGATATAATAATACTTATTATTTTTGTAATAATTGTTTATGACTATTTTTTTTTATTTGCTTTACCAAGCATATGTTCTAAAAGCAGGGGAATTTTTTTCAAGAACACTAGAACACCGATACTTAGTAAAGCTGCATTATGTCTGCCCTTTGAGCAACAATCTGCTCAGGAAATGACTTGGCATCTCGGAGGGGAAGGTGATTGTCACGGGAGGTTCCCCATATGGATTTCTTCTCTTTAACATTATGTGCTTCCTGTCTTGGTTCATGTTTTGTTTCTCAGTGGCTGTTGAGACACTTTGTAGCATGTTTTTTGAGCCATATCTCTTTGTAGACCTGTTTGTTGAATGTAAATCCATTATGTTCATTTCTTTTTGTCTGATTAATCCATGATTTCCGTAATTGTGACCTTTACCCTTATAGCTACTCTCATAAATGAATCTGTGTAAAACACGACAGGTGGTATAGCCCTCATATCTGCTGATTATGCTTTAACAATGTATATAAAATCTATGACTGATCACTATGATGATAAATGTCCTTGTATACGTAGGTTTAGAATGATATTCAAATCTATGTGTGATGTTCACACTGAGATATTTGCTGCTGGGTATTGGCAGCTTCTCCATAAAACAAGATATTTCCAAAAATCAACATCGAAACCAATCTGGCCATGGCAATCAATTGCTGGTTCAGTTATGATCAGTAGCGATAATGTAGTATAATTAAAGTAATATAAGGTAACACAGTACCATGGCTGTTTATTGTGGATTTGTTAAGGACGGTCCAGTAAGTAGTGTGTGGTAAGGGTGGGTGTTAAAACCTAAACTTTTATGATTGCATTCTTCAATTTTTTGACGTCACAAAAACCCTGATGTGCTTATTCAGATGATGTGTTCAAAAACGCTGAGAACCATGTGTCACATGATTCACGCAGCAAGCGCTTTGCTTTGCATGTATATCGTCATGTATATGGTCATGTATATCGGCCCGTCTCCGTCTTTTATGTAGGGTCTGGCTCTGGCTGTGAAGACGTTTGCACAGGAAGTAAACAGAATGCAGCTGCATTAACGTGATGTTTTAATGGTCCACAATTTGAGTCTGACTTGTTTAGAGCGCTCCTTGGTGTCTTCGTGGTGTGCTGCAGCCTCTGGGGCCTTCTAGAAAAGCTTTGTTTATCCTGACAGATCACATGACACCAAGATTGCACACAGGTGGACTGCATTTCACTAATTATGTTACTTTTGAAGAAAATTGGCAGGCACAGAACCTTTTAGGGGCTTCATAGCACAGGGGGTGAATACATATGCACATGACCATTTTCAGTTTGTTATTTTTCTCATTTCACCACACCAACGTAGGCTATTTTTTGAAGATCAATCAAATAAAACAAGATTCAATTACAGGTTGGAATGTAGCAAAATCGGTCAAAAGCCAAGGGGGTGAATACTTTTTATAGGCACTGTATAGTGGGAGAATGACCAAGCACCAGGGACTATCATCCACAACTTTTACCTACGTTAAAGTCGAGACTGTACCATGAGCCATAACTCAAAACAAGAATTTTGGCGGGGGTTGTTTCGTTGAAGGCCTCCCTGTGGCCATCGATCAGGCACACACACACACACACACTCACACACACAGTGCGTTGGATTGAGAGCCTTCAGCATACAGGCCACCAGGGTTTCACCTACAAAATTTTCACGTCAGTGCTATTATTGTGCCATTACTATTGAGTTATTTTATTTATTTATTTATTTTTTGACGCCACACTTGTTTGCTGCCTTTAATTGCTCTACTCCACTCTGCTGTTTACCCCCCTTCGCTCCCTCTACCTTTTCCTCTGCCTTCTGTTCTTTACACTCTTACAGCGTCTCTTCCTCTCTTAGACAATGTTCTCTCTCTCTCTTACACCACAAGCTTTCTTCATTTCAGTCTTTCCAAACTGTTTCAGTGAATTTCTTTTTAGTCAGGATGAAGGGTGGAGTACTTTCTGAGCACTTTTGTTTCACTTTTTTTTTTTTTTATTTCAGTTAATTAGGTAGCACCAGCACTACAGGTTGTGGGTGTAAATGTGGAGTGATAAAGATGAAAAGGCCATGCTGGGTCACTGTGCCAATTTTAAATGAAATACAATGCTGTTCAATTAATACCAAGTTTTGCTTTTAAATTTACGATCCAGCAATGTTTTTAAATCCAACTATTCCACTTCTGAAAGAGTATATGTTTATACTTCAAATTATACTGGCTAATTGCTAAACCGTGATCATGATTTTCATGCCTTTATTATGGCTGTATTGTCCATGATTTCTGTTTTAGTTCTGTAAAATGTTATTTGTACGTCTCATGTTTTAAACTCATGCACACACACTTTTACTCTTTTACTTTTAGTAATTCAGCAGGTGTTAGCTGGAACACTGTTCATTTTAAATCGAAATTTTAGTTCCTTGGTTTTTGGCTCCCTGATTTAATGGTCCGTTGTCAACGGGAGTGCTGACAGACGTCTGCAGTTTCCCCCTGTCCAGTGTCTCTGACAAATTTTTGAACTGAGCAAGAACTCACCTGGGTGCTGAAGAGCCCTTCTGTAGGTTTCGCCGCCCGGAGGCCGGGTAGGGTCAGGCAAGGATATTAACCCTGAGTACTGCAGATGGAAACTGATTACTACGTCATCTGGAACGTCATGTTTTCAAAAAATTGACTGAGTGAGACTAAACTGGCATGTGCTTTCTCTCCAAATCACATTCTGCTGTGGCACTGTTCAAATAACTCAAGACATATTGTTGAACCCTTCTTTTATATATTCTGACTCCACCGTTGTTCTAAAACCTGATGAAAGGAAGCTGTTCTGCGTAAGCACGTGAGGTAACCGAGTGTGTAAATGTAAACACTCGCTTGCAGTTCTCTCCCATGCACATGCCTGAAAGTCAGGACCTGAACTTGGCTATTTTTTCTGTTTGAAGGTTCCCACCGGAACATCTCTCACTGGCAGCAGGGCGTGTCTGGGAAAGACCCGCGGGGGCGGAGCCGCGATCCGACCCCTGAGAGAAAACGCAATAATACTCAATTACTGCATTTATTTACGTAGGACATGCCCTCAGCCGGCAGGGTGACTTGCCCAGACCCCTGATGTTACGTCATGTTCGGGCCCTGCATGCGAACGTGTGTGTGTGTGTGTGTGTGTGTGTGTGTTAGATTGTAGCTGGCAGTCAGTGTGGTATAACTTTGTTCTGAGTGCTTCCCTGTTGAACACTGAAGAGGAGGATGGATGAGTAGCTGTTTTTTATTATTATTATTATTTTATTTAATTCTTTCCATCAACCAGTGAAGAGAAAGTTTGAGGAGGCCTGTGAGTAGCTTTGTTTCAGGTACGATGTTATTACTGAAATCTTTTTAGAGGTGTGCGTGTGTTTGTGTTTGGTGAGATGAGAACTGAGATCCATCAGTGCATTTAGGGCCCTATGACAAACATTTTATTTTTCCTAAATTCCTAAAATTTCCTAAATTTTTCCCATTTTAGATGTTCTGAATTCCACGTTTTCCATTATAAACGTGTTTATTCACTTAAAAACTGTGCGATTTATGGAGTGGATGGGGATAAAAGAACAAATGCAATATGACAAATTGCATTTAATCACTGTTCAACAAACTGCTTGGGCTGCTGCTTTTTACTGCTTAATAAAATCACGCTTTGAATCAGCTGATGAGTTTGCATGGAAATGAACAAGCAAGTAGTACGGATTTGACACTGACAACCCTTTTCGCCATAGCTGACCGCTAAGGATGCGTTGGTGTGTGCCAATGTCCCGCCTCAACCAGAAACACGGTTAGTGGGCTGCAGCGGCCAGAAATGCGAATTTTATGCTATTTGTTGGATTCCATGATTCTCGTTTTCCATATCACGGAAATCGTAGGGCTCTATAGTCCTCCTAAGCATATGAAATTGCCATTTCCTTGCTTAAGATGTGATGGTGGTGGCTGATCAAATGGCCTGATTATTAATAGTCTTCTCAGCTGCATGAGAAGGGTACATAAGACAAACAGGACTGCTAGAAAACCCCTGACAGCTGTAGGTGAAAGTGTCGCAGTGAACTCAAATGATTGAGCCCTCTGTCAGAGGTCATGACCCTTAAGGTCTTCCCCTCCGTATTCCACCAGAATGGTTGGCAGTGACTGCTGGGCCAGGCCTCCACTGCCTCACCACAGCAACTTATGAAGGATGAGTATGAAGACACATCTTCAGGGGCTACTTTCTTAGAACCTTAGAACCTATAATCGCCCTAATAAAATCAATATATGGATATATGTAGTCAAAAGTTTGGAAACATCTAGTATTGTAGAATAAAACTGAAGGCTGTGAAAGAAAACGTCTAGTTATGTAGTAAATAAAATTGCTATTGACGAATTTCTTGAGAAACTTGCCTGTCTGTGATATCACGATCATGAGGAATGTCAGCTAGATCACAACAGGGTTGTGAGGAGAACATTTTGTCCGATTGCTCTTCTCCTACCAGTGACTGTTCGGGGAATTTTAAAGCTTTCGATTCAGTACGGCAGTCAGAAGTGTTTCCTAATAGCAGGACTCTTTAGACACTTTGTTTCCAAAGTGTGTTTGTGTCTCCCACACTCCAGATATATACTGTGGCAGTAGTTCATGTGCCATCAGCCACGACCCAGGCCTGCTGCCAACACAGCTCTGACCCGAGAAAGGCAAAAAGATGTGCTCTCTCATGTGAAAATGTTATCAGTAGGCTTTTATCTTTATATCTTATTAGATTTGAGGTCCATCTTGGGTCTGACTTCAAGCCGGCAGGGCATATTATCCCGCTGAAATATAGCACTACCATCAGGGAATACCTTTACTATAAAGCAATGTTGGAGATCAGTCTTTAGGTGGGTGGTTCATCTAGGTTTTCCACACAGACATGGCTTGAGCGTCACTAGATCTCTGCCCGATTGTCTTGTTCCCATGGTGCACCCTGCTCCCATATCTTCCACATGAAAAACGATATCCATCAGAATAGGCACACCCTTGGTGATGGACAGGGTCTGCATGGGAACAAGAAGATTAAGTTTGTCACTCAAATTGCCATGCAGAGGACATATTTGGAAATGAAACTGACTTTTGCCCTTGTTTGTTTTGATTTTTGAGGACCTCGGGCTTCTTGCAGTCCAGTGGAACATGCCAAATATTGTGCCAGTTACACATTTCTGTAAAATCTGGACATTTCAGCAGGACAAATAATCAATTGAAATACATTTTCTTCCCCCTAGAAAATTGCCACTTGGAAACCGTACCATGTACCCTTTGCTCTGAGTGGGGCTGAGAATCGCGCACCCATTTTCTGTAAGAGGAGGCGCTTTTCTTCATCCGCTAAGCTGCTCCACATCAATGGTGGCTTGCCAAAGGTACCTTCTGATCAGCAGCGAGTGAGAGGAAGACTGGGCAGCTGACTCATCCGGTTTTAACACACAGCCCACGCTGCTTACAACATTGCTGCAGTTTCCACATTTCCTCTTTAGCCCGGCCGCTCTTTTCTTCTCTCTCGCTCTCTTTCTCTCTTCCACCTCATCTGTTCTCCCCCTTCTGCGTTAAAGGAGGCAGGTAAAAAAAGACGGACACCCACAACACAGTTCACGTCCCAACGAGGACTCAGCCATGGTGCTGTGACATGTCCCAGAGTTAGTGCTAAAACTTTTCCGGTTCATGGAGAAGGAGAGACACATGAGGGGAGCAGCACCAGAGATGAAGGTTTCCCAGTCCTCCGGCATGCACAGGGTGAGTGCGGGGGTCTGGCGGTCCGGCCGAGAGCGTGTAGGAGATGCAGCGATCGTGGGCAAAGCCATTTCCCTTAAAAGGGCAAGAGACAACCACATATTTGGACCAAATAGTTGCTCTACAATGCATTCTATTAAAAACCCTCAATCCCTGGGTGTGTGTGTATAAGACACACAAGAGAGGGGAGGTGTGTGTGAAAATGAGGACGTATGTTTGCGTTTCCGACATTTCTGAAGGATTGATGAGATCTTAGCAAGGGCATATTGTATGTGTGTGTGTGTTAAAAATGGAAAATTATGTTTTTTTGTGTGTTATTGGAATAACAGACTGGAATATTTTGTTGTGCATGTGTATGGGGAGGGGGGCAGAGATGCCACCGTGTATTTTGCCGACTTGTTCCCACTTGTCGGTGTCCTGTGTCGAGAACACAACCTTTTTTAAGACTTTGTTTCCCAAACCGCAGGTCGCTGCCAGGCTTACGGTGCGCTCTGAGGTGAGATTTTGTAGTTGTGGTGGGAAAATTCTGAAGGCCTCTCATATTTGCTGACATTTGGGGTCTGTGTTTGTTTATTTTAATCGTTCATTAAAAGAGGCACGTATTAAGCTGCTGGTACAGAGTAGGGCCGTGGGGTCTGAGCGTCCTCACTACAGCCCCTCATGCCTGGAGCTTTGGGCCTGGCAATCCCGTGCAGGCCACTGCAGGCTAGGCCAGGAAAGGGACAGATGTGCAGCTAATAACTTAACCAGATTTGAAACAGGTTGTGGGAAGTCCCAGATACTCCAGCTGCCCCAGCAACAGAATGAAAAGGGATGTGAATGTTGGCGCTTCTCTCCAGGGATTGTGATTGGCCCGGGACGTTGCTTGAGTTTGAAGGAGGCTGGAGCAATGGCTTCACCAAGAAATGGCAGCTTAATTACAAGTGTGCTTCTTGGTAATGAAATCCCATGAATATTAATTAGGGGTGTAATTGTTCAGCATTATGGGTGCAACAGGACTACTAATTAATGGCTCGGTTAAATAAGTAAAATAGTCACCCGAACCTAAATATGCCACTGGAAATACAGTCATTTTGTCTTTCTGTGTACTGGGCTGTGTATAGCTAAGATGGTTATGTTTGTCTTTTTGACTTTGACCTCTAATACACTGGGATGTCAGCTGACATCAAATTGTCCACTGTTGTCATCTCTGGACCACGGTCACGCCTAGTGCTGCACGATTAATCTAATCGTAATCGCGATGTCAGTCTGTGCGATTAAATGAACGCAAAAAGCTGTGATTTAAATGATTAGTACATGGATTGGATCGGCAACATATCCGATCCATTCTCTCATTCTCTCAAAGTTTGCGAGTCTCACTTCAGTCGGATGTGACGTATTTGGTCACATGACTTTCGATTCGGAGACATATGGTTAGACGCCGCATGACGCGCTACATCGTACGTCAACGTCGCCGCCATATTGCGAGAGGCTCTGCTGTGGCGTGAAGCATATACATGTCTATGGAAAGAAGTGCATAAAAATGCCTCACTCTTGTGCTGCTTGGGGCTGTACAAACCGCTGTATGCTCCAAACCAGGGATTACATTTCATAGGTAAGGCTGGACAATTGTTTTTAATATATTTGGCCATTACAAAATCCCCGTTTTATAAGTCTTAACCTTAGCTAAGATAGGCTAAGCTAGCGAAGCTATGCATTCCTGTGTTTAAGTCAGCCTCCAAACAACGTTTTGGCTAAACGTAGGCATTAACTATTTAGATTGTTCTTAGCTGTTTAGTTAACTTTTCTCAAACTTTGAAGGTTTCCTAAAGAAATTCACCTCAGTTTACAAATCTTAACCTTAGCTAAGCTAGCAAAGCTATGCATCCCTGAGTTCAAGTCAGCCTCCAAACAACGTTTTGGTTAAACGTAAGAACTATAATATGGGATTACCTTACCAGGGTTTGTCGTTTGACAGTAATGTAAAAGAGTTTTTTGTGATTTATTTAATTTTGTAGAATATTGTATTTTGAAAGCACTGGGCATTTCAGGTTATAAGTAGTTTGTATGTTTATCATATCGCAATCGCATATCGCAATATTGATCTCAATAATCGCAATATGTCTTTTTCCCCAAATCGTGCAGCCCTAGTCACGACTAAGACAAACGTGCAGATAGAATAACAATGTTTTGTTTGAAGAATTCTTTTTGGCAAATTAGTGGATGCAAAATTTAAAATCACTTTCTGAATAAAATGGATGTGATTAATGTTATTATTATACATATTAAGAATTAATAAGTAATTTATTCATGTGAATAGAGATGTAATTATTTACATGTATTATGTACATGTATGTTAACTGTGGAAAAAAAAAATTGGTTTGTTCCAGAAATGCACCACCCCAATGACAGAAACATTGTGGACATTTGAATTGCAAAATCCGTTACAGTCCTAATATTAATTGTATAAAAATGATTATTAAATTGATTTTGTAATAATTGTTTATAACAAAGGGCCACAGAACACACATGTCATGGCCTCCAAGGATGTGAGTTCGAATCCCAGACCCATGTCCATGTGGGCCGGAGTCAAATCCTGCTGCCTGCATTCATCATGAGCTTCAGATTTCTGATCCTGATTGCGTAAGAGTAATCACACAGATTAATACTCAAATGAACTCTTAATTGCTTAAAAGCCCTGTGGCAGCAGGACTGGGATAGCTTTGAAATTCCTGCAGGAACAAGCCACGGCCTGTTGTCTCCTGGGGCCCAGCCCTGAACTCCCTCACGGCTCTGAGGAGCTTTGGGTGGTGAAAGTTGGCTCCAGTCTTCCCCTGCTGGCTGGCCAGATACCGGTGTTGCTGATCGCTGCAGCCAGGCTAGGCCCGGCCAGAGGTTGCCATGACTTGACTAAATGGCTCAGTAACAGGATTGAGGATCTAAGTAATGAGATTAGCTCAGATCACCTCTACACCATTAGATCCACTGCGGCCGGGTGATAAACCCTAGAGTGTGTGCGTGGATTGGGGCGTGTGGCCATTTACATACTTAGACATGCCGATACATGTTAATGCTGAAGCCACCAACCAAATGTGTACAGATTTTCCCAAAACCCTGGAACCGAAGCACACAGTACCACACCTCAGCTCTTGTTCCTCTCCAACGGAACTGTTGGAAGAGTTCTGTGCTCCGCCGAAACTTGATTTCTTTTTCTCTCAAGTGTCAAGGGAGGGGCTTGTCTTATGTAAGGTCATCACATGCCCTGCTGTGTTATGCCATGGCACAGGCAGGAGTCTAGCCCGGAACACTGATGTTGACATGGGTGACCGTACCCAGGATTTATTCATTTATTATTGTGAAATTAATTTTGCACTGACATATTCATTCAGTAAATCAGGCACTATGTGTTCATAAATATTTGGGCTTTTGAGGAAGAACTTGGCTATTCAAAGAATGAGTCCACAATGTAGAGAGTTTAGCGACAAAGGCAAAACGGCCACAGCCATAGCCAAGTTGATCCCCACAAGATGATAAAAAAGCAAACTTTGGAGGCTGACATGCTGTGGGGGGCAGCTGCGGGGGACATCGGTGTCCCACGGCGTGACATGACAGTGGCTGGGGGATGGCACAAGGGGAGGATTTGCTTGTGTTTGCTTTGACAGAGTGTTTTGGCCGTGTTGCCGGCCCTTCGGCTCCCCACACAAACCTACTCACCCTGTAGCAGAAAATAGACTCCACAAAGATGGAAAACAAAGAAAGGAAGAGGCGTTAGGCTGGACTAGATAGTTGCCGGTTTGTGGAAGCCTAAAAATAGCGGCTGCTGCTCCCTCCGGGCCCTGGGGCATGGGGGGGGGGTCTGGAGTCAGAAGTCAGGGAAAGGTCGGCAATTGCCAGATTTACTTTGAAAATTCAGGAGATTAAAATGGCACCCCTTATTAAGTCCCTGCTGCCCCTTTTGACAGCTGTGGGTAAGAATGTAGGGGAGGGGAGAAGGTGTGAGAGACAGAGTGTGTGTGTGTGTGTGTGTGTGTGTGTGTTGGGGGGGGTAGGAGCAAGAGAAGAGGATGTTTAGTGAATGCAGTTGGCCACTCATTGCTGCCTCAAGGAGTGGGAAGGAAGAAGGACCGAGGACCCTATTTTTGTGGCACTACGTGATACGTAGCACATGGAGAGTGGTTGCTAATGCTAAGTCAAGCTTGTCTTCAGGATTTCCTGAAATAGAGAAATTTAGAGACAAGATACTGCTTGCTAGGTATTTGTATCTTGAAGAGGAGGAACTAACTATCCACCCAGGCCTTTTGTTTGAATTTCATCATTTCTGTCACGCAGAAGATTAACTTGAATGTTGTTTTTCTCATTCTGGGCGATTTAACCCCCTCCTGTCAATACAGTGCAAGGTCCCGTATCCTCCATTCGTTGTTCATTTCTCTCCATTTTCTTAGCTTGTAATACACATTGTATATGGGGATGTCAGAGAATGTTACAAACCAAACATGATGATTAAATATCAGAACTTTAAGTTAAATTATTCTAAATTATTATTAGACCACAGGTTAAAACCCCACTTTCTACCATTGTGTCCCTAAGCAACACACTGAACCCTGAGTTGCTCCTGGGGGACTGTCCTTGTAATAACAGTCTCTCTGGATGAGGGCATCTGCTGAATGCCATATATGCACAAAAGTGACTACCACCACTCACATTTTTATAAATATTTTATTATATTTCTCTTTGGGACAAAAACGAAGATATGAAAGCAAAAGTCTGCATTTAATCCAGCCCCCTTTAGTGAGCACCTCAGTGGGCGCCTTGACGATTTGGGATTCAAACCGGCAACCTCAAAATAACTAAACACACAGCCATTAATGTGTGAACTGCTGGCCGCAAAAGTGAGTACACCCCTATGTGAAAATGTCCATATTGTCTATGTTTTCCAGCAGTGCCTTAAATCTCTCGGACAATCTCTTGGGAGTGGGTGGATGTTCAAGACATTTTGCTCCCTCACCTTTCATTTGAGGTTGTCCCACAGATGCTCAATGGGGTTTAGTTCAGGTGATGCGCTTGGCCAGTACAGCACCTTGACCCCCAGTTTCTTCAGCAAGGAGGTGTGTTTGGAGTCGTTATCATGTTACAATACTGCCCTGCAGCCCAGTTTCTGAAGGGAGGGGATCACGCTCTGCTCACAGCACAAACTTGACACAGCACGCATATGAACCAAATGAGTTGGTTATTTGGTCTCATCAGACCACAGGACATGGCTCCAGCAAAACATGCCCTTGGTCTGCTTGTCTTCAGGAAACTGTTTGCTTTCTTGTGGCTTTATTTTGGGACAGGTGATGGACACACATAATGAACAGCTACAATTGAATTTCCCTTTTCATTGGGTTGTAAGGGTTTTGCTGTTAACCTGTTCAGAGAATTACAGATGGTATTCTTGTATCCCGGGTATGTCGAGGCACCAGGCTGTCCTTGTTGACATGTGACCGATGGACACCCCTTGACATGAGCGAGGGGGGAAACTTTCTTTTAAATTCAACAGAAATTCAGTTACTACCACAACAAAACACTGGAGGATTTACATTATATTTGTGACTTCCCTTTTTTCGATATCTCTTCCAAGAGACCATGACAATGTGTGAAAGTTCTGCAGTGTTGTCGTGATTGGCTGTAAACTTTTGAGACATATGATTGGCTACTTTTTGAAGAAAAAAAAACATTGTGCGTTGTGCATTGAGCGGCATCATGGAAATCTCAAAATTCCTCAAATAAATGTAAGGGTATTCACAAATGTATAAGCTGGTTTGTAAATGCAGGTTTATTGGTTTGTGAATAAATGTAACTGCGCTGGCATTTGTGAGTTGAGAAATGCATTTGTGAATTATATTTGTGTCATGAATTATATTTGTGAATCTGTCAGGATTGCCTGCAGCTGGGCTCCACACCTGACTCCAATCCTGACGCCCCATAAATGGCGGATGTTTCCGCCCCTTCTAGATCTCCGGCATTTTCGTGAACTTGACATTGTAACCGTGTAGGTGTTCATAATTTCAGTTCTGGCAATTCTGTCACGACTACGGGCTTACGGGGGAAGGATGCGCAGAGGTCTGACATGCTGGGAAGGGTTTTATTATTATTGAATAAACAATAAACACAAATAAAGACGGGCGCGGTGGCCGAAAACGATTTAACTTAAACAAAGAACACAAACTAATGTAAACAAACCTGTAGGCGTGTGGCGATTGCCAGAACTGAAATTACGAACCCCTACACGGTTACAATGTCAAGTTCATGAAAATGCCGGAGATCTAGAAGGGGCGGAAACATCCGGCATTTATGGGGCGTCAGGATTGGAGTCAGGTGTGGAGCCCAGCTGCAGGCAATCCTGACAGAATCTTACATTTGTTACATTGTTTGTGAATTTTGAAACTAAATGATCACCACATAAAGGGGTTTAACCTGTCCTCTTAAACCACTGTTAAACTGCTGGCCACTGTGCTGCAGTTCAGTTTCAGGGTGTGACCATCATTCTATCACCTTGACCATCTTTATACGGAGCAAGAATTTTTTTCAGGTCTTCACAGAGGCATAAGGTGCCATGTTGAAGTACAAAAAGAGCAACAACACCACGTTGCTCCCCATTCTCACCTAACCAGTCACATGTTACCAGGGAGAGGAAACATTTTTACTTGCACACACCTTTGTTGCAAGAAGATTTGACATTAATGGCTGTGTGCTTCGTTATTTTGTACACTGACTTCTTTACATTGTAGCAAAGTGTCATATCTTCAGTGTTGTCCCAAATTTATAATAAGGGGTATACTAGGGCTGCATTGTATAAATGTTACGCCATCTAAACTTGGACAAAGGGAGAGATTTTGATTATATCGGCCTATCCGCTCTTTGCACATCACCTGTGCAAAACCTACTTGGTTTTGCACCTACTTCCACGGATGCTTAAAAAGTCCTAAATTCGTGTTTCCATAAAATAAGGCCTTAATTACTCGTAAAATTACTATAAAATCCTCCGGGATTTTGAAGTGCAGTATGCGTGTCAGTGCCCAATCCGTACCACCTGCCTGTTTGGTTCCGCGCTGTGATTGGCAACTGGCAGCACGCATGGAAATGACCAGGGCTGGTCCTAGCCTGTTTGGTGCCCTTCGGGTAAAAAAAAATAATATTTAAAAAATCTTGGAATCCTGGTGGGACTGCATGATAAAATATGTGTAAAGTGTAATTTAAATTTTTAAAGTGTGTTTTTTTTTTTATGTAAACTCTACAGCTGAATACAGAAAATCCTAAAATTGTGTATAATCACTTGCATCATACAAATGCACTGGTCTTATTGATGTGACATAAAAGCCCACTTTCAGTAGAATTGCCCAGATAGTGTTTTGCCTAGTATATGGTTATTCTACATGTTGATGTATCTGTAAAAAGTATATATAGAGTTAAATTAAATATAGAGTATGTGACATAAGTGAGCGGTAAACCGTCAATAGCTCTGTGAAAGTACCCTTCATAGTCCTTGATACACCAGATCAGTTTTTTGCTGTGGGGACAATGGGAGCTGCTGAATGAATTTTAGGCAGAGGGGAGTCGCGACTACAGACCGTGTTCCTCTTCATGGCAGTGATATTGTTATCTTTCGGGGGGTCTATTAACTATATAAATAATTGTATTTGCTTCTATTGCTGTGGTAAGGGCTGTTAAAGACTGACAGTTTTGAGAAAGTGGAGGGATTTTTTTAGGTAGATTAAATTTTAAATATATCCAAAACATTATAAAGGAGCTTATCATTTTTGGTTTTGTTTAAGGCTAAGGAAAGTCTGCTCATCAAGAAATATTTGCACATTTGTAATAGATATGTTATACAGGTTTCCAACTAATATTTTTAAAAACCATTCAGTGTGTGTGTGTGTGTGTGTGTGTGTGTGTGTGTGTGTGTGTGTGTGTATACTCTCTGAGAATCCCATGCATCTGAATAGAGTTCTCCTGTCCATTCAGGTCATTAAGCAACAAAAGCCTTTTGTTTTAATGCTCTCACTCAGTAATGTTGTGTGTGTGTGCGTGTGTGGGTCTGTGTTGTTTTGCTTGTGCAGAGCACACAGGCTTCTCTGCCACAGACAGCAGGGCCTGTTGTAATTGGAAGAGAATTACGGCATGGGCTTTTTAGCAAATTAAAAATAACCTCTTAAATTTGAGGCATCGCGCACAGCGATGCCGCCTCTGACAAGCGCTTATCCAGCCCCAAATAAGGGCGCTGGGCGGCACGCCCATATGTCAGATCAGCTTCTGCTTTTTTTTTGCATTGTGCAGAAATGGAGTGTGCTATGGAGTCAGTAACGGCAGTGTGCGTCATATTCACACACACATTTTTCCGGATGGGGATGTTTGCTTTGCTTTCTTTTTCCTGTCCTTTGTTTTTTTTTTCTTTTCAACTCTGTAGGTACTTTTTAAAGCTCCTTTCCCCTCACATGTCCAGTGTGACCCACGTCTCAGCGCTCCCCCTCATTCAGACTGTAGGCCCGTCCTCCTGTGTCTCTGTGTTGAGTGGCGGTTGAGGAGTTTGTGGGGGGCGGGCTCACTGGTTCTCTTTCATCTCATCCGTTGGTTTCAGAAAAGGGCTGCATTCTTTCTTCCACTGTCTTTGTCTTTCACACACAGACTCGCAGACACTCAGCCTGTATTCTTGGGCCAGCGAGACTTCAGATTATGGCGTTTTTTTTGTTATGAAGTGACCTTGGCGTCTAGTCCACATCACAGCACAGGGCGTGGAGTTCAACAGAAATGTGTCTACAGCAAGTTGGTGTCATATTCTTGTCTCATCTAAGTGTGTCTGTGTTGTGTGACTAACGGAAATACCATTGCTGATTTATATGATGATTATTTCATGTATGGTGTAAATGTGTTCTTTTTTTCTACGTCGGTTTCTCCAGCGGTTTTACTTTTGATCTTCATAAACAAAACAAAAAAACGGTCAAATGTATCAGCAGATAACAGGAAATAAGTGCGAAATTTGATGTTTAAACACATCCACAATCCAGAGAGTTTTCTTGTGTTTTTATAACAAGATATAAGACTTTTTCACTTCAGAATACATTTGAAGAAGTGTTTTCATGACAAATGCTGGTAGATGATTGTGTTTTGATTAATTTTGAAAGATGGTGGTTTGTCTTATTTTCTGGCCCTTATTACATAAAGGAGAAACTGGAGGTCCTCATATCAGGAACCGACTGTAGATGGAGGCATGTGTGTTTTAACATGGTGTGTTTGTGTGTTAGTACACAGGCCCTGTCTCGGCAGACCGAGAGTCTCCGATGGCTCGGAGCGAGACGTCCCCAAGCCGGACACAGGGCTCCGGCCAGCGGCCCAATGCTTGCTGCTTCTGCTGGTGCTGCTGCTGTAGCTGCTCATGGTAGGACCCCATCCTCTTCTCCATCCCACACATTACAACACTTTATACAGAAGTGATGTCCCTCTCACATCACTTCCTCATAGCAAAATTTTTGCCTGCGGTCTTCTGTTGTTTGTCTCGGGTCACCATTTCCCTGGGTTTTAGTGATTGGCGTATCCCAGTCTCTCATTTCAAAACAAGTTTGTGTGTGTGTGTGTCTCTGTCTGTCTGTCTGTCTGTCTGTCAAATATCCTCACAAAATAGTGGCACAGGAAGAACTAATAAAATTGATGACATTTAGCTGGCACTACATTTAGTGTTAAAATCCCAGGTTCAAATCCCACTTACTACCATTGTGTCCCTGAGCAAGACACTTAACCCTAAGTTGCTCCAGGGGAGGACTGTCCCTGTAACTACTGATTTTAAGTCACTCTGGATAAGGGTGTCTGATAAATGCTTACAATCAGTAGTTACAGGGACAGTCCCCCTGGAGCATTTTAGGGTTAAGCGTCTTGCTCAGGGACACAATGTAAGTGGGATTCGAACCCGGGTCTTCTGGTTCATAGGCGAGTGTGTTACCCACTAGGCTACTTACACCCTGTAACTAAGACTAAGATGTAAGTGCAGAGAGTGAAGTATGTTATGGATTTTTATTTTATTTAAACTGAACTGACAGACATACACTGGTGTAGTTGAACTAAGCACATGCCATGTGTAACAGTACGGCTGCAGCAGCTCATCTACTGCACAGGAAATCAAACGTCTTATGCAGAGACCTGTGCGAAGCCCCTAATATCAGATACACTGAGCGGCAAGCTGTAGTTATCTTCACACAGGATGCACTAGGTGGCATGTGGACACGCAAGGAGGAGACACAGCACCACATTGGTCTGTCTGCGGCGTCAGTAGATGCAGTTCCGACCACAGTGGAGTTGACATTTATTCTAAGCGTCAGCCTCAACTTCCTCCGTGGCTTCTGTGTAGTCAGTGTTGCATCTGCCCACACTGCATGGTCAGACCATGTGAGAGAGAGAGAGAGAGAGGGAGAGAGGGAGAGAAAGAGAGTAAGAGACATGTCACATACATTCTTGCCAGTTTATGAATGAGTTGTGTGATTCTGACATTTAGTTGTGTTTCTAGAACTGTATATGTGTGTGTGTGTGTGTGTGTGTGTGTGTGGGTGAGAGAGAGAGAGAGAGAGAGAGAGAATGTGAGTGAGAGAAAGATACATGGCCAGTCCCATTAGGAACAGGCACTACTGTTATTTCTCAATGCCATTTTACCACCTTCCAGTCTTACTGTTAGGAATGAAGATGAGAACCGCACCAGGAAAAAGTCCGGGGAGACCAAGCTGGAGACCATATCAAACTGTGAAGCTTGGTGAGATGCTAGACAAACACGCACGCACCGGCTTGTTTATACTGGGTGGCCTAAAATAATATTTATTTTTTTATTCATAATTATTATTATTATGACTGTAACTATGTGAGAATACATTAACTAAGGTCAAAATTTGAATGGTAAGTGACAGTCAGAGTCTTGATATAGACCTCCCCAACCACTCCTTACAGTTAACAAATCGTTATGCAGTGAATTGTATCAGGACATGTTTATCATTCTGTAGTTTTCAAATGTAAAATCTCCAATATATAATTATAAAACAAACCACGATTATACTTTATAATCGTTCTATAAATACTCAGAATCATTATAATCACACAATATGAATGCATTTATGACCCTAGTCTATGTGCATCTCAAAGTGAATAGCTATTATATTGGCCTTTGCAAAAACTGGACTCCGCCCCATCATTCTTTATGTGTACAGTCTTGCAGCGAATGGAACATCTGTATCATCTGCGGATTCTATTTGAAGATTGAGATCAGTCTCACTTTTATTTGTACATCTGAACGAAACCAGCTCAAACACATGCACACACACACACACACACACACACACACACACACACACACACACACAAACACACGGGTCACAGAGCTGCTGCGGTAGTGTATATTTTGTAGCTATGTGGTTAAGTTGCCTGTCAGTGTGAGGTCTGTATGTGTTGTGCATTTGTGCTGAAGGTTATTTGCATTATTTCCTGTGCCACGCGTTTATCAGCATGGTTTTATGTGCTTCTTTCTCTTCTTTTCTTATTTTCATTTCAACTTTTTTTTCTTTAGGTTCTTTTACTCTAACACAGAAGTCTCATGCTGCTTGTCTTGCCTCTCCCGCTGTCTCCTCAGCACCAAACCATCAGTTGAGGAGATGAAACTATGGGCTCAGTCCTTTGACAAACTGATGAAGAACCCGGCGGGCCGCAACGTCTTCAGGGAGTTCTTACGGACTGAGTATAGCGAGGAGAACATGCTCTTCTGGCTGGCCTGTGAGGACCTCAAGAAAGAACTCAACAAGAGCGCCATTGAGGAGAAGGCCCGCATGATTTACGAGGATTACATCTCAATCCTCTCCCCCAAAGAGGTGAGACACATGTGTTTTTATCCATTTTGGAATAAGGATATGGAAATGTGGAAAAAGTGATGAGCTGTGATGCGCATTGATTCCGGATACATACATACACACAAACAATATTTGTGTGTGTGTGTGTGTGTGTGTGTGTGTGTGTGTGTTTACTTGAGGTTTTGACAAATTTATTAGATGTTTCTGCACCTTAATTGGAGTTCACTTGTGTAAAAACAATTGATTGGACATGATTTGGAAAAGCACACACTGTCTATATACAGTCCCACGGTTGACAGTTCATGTCAGAGAACAAACCAAGCATGAAAGAGATGTCTGCAGCCCTCCAAGACAACATTGTCTCGAGGCACAAAGCTTTGAAGGTCCCAATGAGTGGCCTCCATCATCCATAAATGGAAGAAGTTCAAAACCACCAGGATTTAATCAGGGAGGTCACTCAGAGCTCCAGATGTCCTCTGTGGACCGAGAAGAATCTTCCAGAAGGACAACCATTTCTGCAGCAATGCACCAAGGTGGCCTGTATGATAGTGGTGAGACTGAAGCCTCTCCTTAAAGGCACATGGCAGCCTGTGTGGAGTTTGCAACAAGGCACATAAAGGACTCTGACACTGAGAAACAAAATTCTCTGGTCTGATAAGACAAAGATTGAACTCTTTGCTGTGAAAGCCAGGCATCACGTTTGGAGGAAACTAGGCACAGCTAACCACCAGGCCAATACCATCCCTACAGTGAATCCCGGTGGTGGCACTATCATGTTGTGGGGATGTTTCTCAGCTCCAGGAACTGGGAGAAAAGTCAGGATAGAGGGAAAGATGACAGGAGCAATGTACAGAGACCTTGTCCTTGAGTGGCCCAGCTAGAGCCCAGACTTGGAGACTCCAGACTCTCTGGAGAGATGTTCTTAAAATGGCTGTGTACCAATGCTTCCCATCCAACCTGATGGAGCTGCAAAGAGAAATGGGCAGAACTGGCCATAGGTAGGAAAATGCATTTAATTTTATAAAAAGGCTGTAAAATAACAAAATGTGGGGAAACATTTTCCCTCTATCCCAGGAAAATGTGATGCACTGTGAATACTTGGATGAAAAAACATACAAATTATCAATAAACATGACTATCAACCATCAATCCTACCCATTATTTACCCACTGCTCAACTGGTTGATAAACAGAATCTTGGTCTGGACTATTATTTTCTGAACTTAAGTTCACATATGTGTAACTGTCACGGCCAACGTACCACCTCCAGCCCACCAGAGGGAGCCAGATCAGCCAGGGAGCCCGCAACCCGGAAGCAGAAGTGAGAGCGGGCAGTGCCCAGTATAAAAGTCAGGTGGCCAGGGGGGACGCTGCACGCTCTTCGTTGAATTAAACGAGCATTCTTTATATTCGCCTGATTGATCCTGCCTTTTGACCACAAACTTTGCCTATCCTCGACCTTGAGTTTGCCTGCCCCTTTTGATAATCCGTATTTGTTACCCCACCTTCCTGCCCCCCATAGCCAAGCAACGGTGTCCGCCCTGTGCCACCCATGACACCCTCCCATCCAACCCACGCTCCTGGACCATCCTCAAGCCAGTCGTCTTCCTGTTCTCCTCTGCCCTGGTCCACCCCAGCCTTATCCCCTCACCTCCTTCCCCGCTGCTCCACACGGAGCCAGAGCTCCCCCCCTACTCCCGTTCCCACTCACCTTCTTCCTCCCTCTCATAGACCAAAAGCCTCCGGTCATCCTCCCCAGCTCTTCCAATGTCCACTCCCCGTACGACAACTTGTCCCCCCCGCTCTCAGCATGTCTGCAAGTGTGTCCCCTAACTTGCACATTGACAGTAATATGTGTGAATCATGTGAAAAATATAATGTTAATAGATTTTTGTTGATGATAATAACAAATCATTCTTAATATATATAATATTTTCCACAGAAATAGACACATATTTATGTACCCTAAATTCCGTACTATAGAGTGCACCCTGTATATAGGCCACACCTGCTAATTTTTAAACGAAAAAAGACATTTTGTGAGCCGGGATTGTGTAGCAGAAGGTTAAAAAAGGCTAACGCACATGGGGGCGGGCACATTTATTTAGCACACAAACCAAATGTGCATACACATGGTTACAAGACATTAGTGCACACACATAACCTTATTTATAGGATGGGAAAGATGTGGAGTTCCCTCTCATTCCTTCGCTCTAGTGAGAGTGCCTATCCAGTGTTTGAGGTAAAAGGGGACTGCCTTAATGTTACATACATTAATGTTTGTCGAAACAGTATCATAGTTCCATTGTAGCCTGTTTGGTAATTTAATTGGTCTGATATGACGAGGTTAAAGCTAACTGGCCCATAAAAATCCATACATTAGCCACATCATTGTAAAAGCCACAGTTCTTAAAGTGTGTGAAAAAACGTAGCAGCTTATAGTCCCAAATTGATGGTACATGCCTTCACATACCCATCTCTTATTAAAATGTAGATTGTTTTTGTGGATGTGCTGAAGCTGTTGTTTGATACACATCCCACATAGCACTTCAGAGGGGAGAGCTGTACAGAAGAGCTTTGTTAATGTACATAGTATGTTATTTGTGTGTATCTCTTGGCGTTGTGGTTCACTTGAAGGTTGTGTGTATAAATCTGGAATCATATTAAACGTTAAAAATGCAGGCCCCTTCTGAGCAAACGGAGGCACAAATGCAGTTTTACTCAGCAGTCAAAGTAGAAATGTCCACAGTACGTCCTCTCTCACTTATCCACTTAGACACCTTCAGGCACTTTATCCTTTCCTGCTCTCAACCCTCTGCTGCTTTCTTGTTTCCTGGAGAGTGTGCTCATTAAGAATTAAGGCTGTGTGTATGTGGTGGTTTGTGTCCCCCTGAACTGTGTTTCTCCCAGAGACTTATAAAACATTTAAGAGATGCTGGTAGCACTGTACTAATAAAGCTCAAATAAACTTGTGGAAGGAGCAGCTACAGCGGTGTTTTTTTGTCGTATGGAGATGATGTTTTCAGATGGTTTCTATGTGCAGTATGGACTGTATACCTCTAGTTTGGGTGATGATGAGATTTTTTTTTTTTTCATCACAGTGCTGGAGTTGCGCACAAAGTCCAATCAGATTCAAATGTTTAAGTTTGTAGAAAACTACCAAAAAAAACTACCAAAGAACCTGTGTGTGTGTGCGTGCACATGTGCATGAGAGAGGGAGAGAGAGAGAGAGAGAGAGAGAGAGAGAGAATTTACTCTGGCCTCCACATGTGGCTGTTCCTAGAGAGAATCTACTCCCACCCCCTTCTCCCGTGTCTTTTTCCCTTGAGGAATGAGGATTTCATGGTATGTGCTGGGCAGTGGTGTGTGTGAGATTGCATGTGTGTGTGTAAGAGAGAGCCCCAGCGAGAGCCCCTTCTTGGCTATGTCTTTCTCATGTGACAGGGTTCAGTAGCAGATGGTCCCTCCTCTCACAAATTTGAATAGTCTTAAGGAATCACCTTCTCAGACTTAAGTGTTTTTTTTTTCCCTTGCCAAGTTCCTTGGTTCTCAAACTGTGGTACTGGTGGTACTCTAGTTGGAGAGGTATTTTTGGGTGGGCAACTTATATCGTGGATAAGGTCAGCAGACTTTCAAATCCCTCCTTTTCTACGGTTTTGATAGTGTGAAAGGTAACAGCCTGTGTGGAAGTGGTTTTGTTTTGTGCCTTTGCATGTGGTCTGCTTACTCTCCTAGCCTCTATACTCTCGGCATACAGTTGGATGTTGTCTTATTAAGGCTATCCTAGTTAGAATTCCAGGCCAGTGTGACACAAATGTACCACTATAGCCTCATATTTCTGTACCAGTTGTACAACGCCACCGCCTGCCGCTGCTTCTGTTCTCTCCAAGTCAATGAATCAGGCGCCCAGACCACCTCTAGAGTTCACTTTCAAGTGAAGTGACCACCAGATGAATCCTAGTCCCTAGCAATGAACTTACGACTTAGCAGGAAACAAACCAAAGGGTCACCACAGCCTTTTAAAGCCCATTGAGATATTCTGATTTTTTTTTTTTGTTGGCTATATAATATAAGGTTGAAAAAAGTTTGTTGTGTTGCCATCAGACACGTAAAGATTGCTTATCATTAGGATGAACGCTGAACCGTTTCTGTATCACTAATGTAGGGTTGTTTTTCTCCAAAGATTTGCAGAAATATAACGCAACGCAATCTCATATAGTCATATCACCCACCTTTACATGGAGAGACAAATGTGTTTGGTGGTAAACATTTTAAGAACCACTGATCTAAGCATAATAATTTGCTAAAAATGTATAGTAGGAAATACAAAGTGCATTGGGCATCATTCAAAAGTGTGTGTGTTTGTTTCCTTTTATGTGTGTATACTGTTAGTTGAAGAAATCTATGATAATTGGGCACAGAAACACTCACAGCATCAGTTTTTTTTGTTCACTGTTTTTTTTTATTAGGCATTGGAATAACTAGAATAACTATCACAAAGAGGACAAAATCCAGCTTTTATCTCATAGCATATTTGTAATAGCATGTTTTTTACTTAAGTGGTTTCTATTTTTAGCTGAACTGCTATGGAAACCCACCTTCTCCCTCACTTTATCACTCTCTCATTATTAACAAAGGTTAACCGGGGAAGCATAAGTCCATTGCTGTCCTGCTCTATAAATAGGTGTTGTGATGGGAGCAGGAGGTGTGCAGGAGAGTCGTCTAGACATGGCTCTCAGAGCAGCTCGACTAACCGGCTCAGAAATGAAAAATCTGCTCATTTCACGGACAGTGGAGGCGAAGTTTAAAAACTAAACACCACAACTGTGTCCATTCTTGCTTCTGCTGTTTTAAGAGCTGCAGTTGTAATGGAGCATGGCTGTCTCTGTGTGAACCCTTTATCTTTCCCACTCCCCCGCTTTTCCCACCTTTTACTCACTCTCTCTTAGATATGCTTAATTTCCATTACAGTAATCAATTTGTGATAAACTGTTTGTTTTTTATCAAACTGTTCATAAAAATAGAATAGAGCCATCAGTAGGGCTGGTAAGGCAGCAAATACACTAACGTAATCATAATGTAATTATTACTAGCAGTTTTTTAACACCGACTTAATTAATGCATTCTACTACCTACTACTTTTACTACTAATAATATTATTATGTTGCATGTCACACTTTACTGTCTGATTAATTTTCTGCAGATTAATTTTAAATTGCATATTTTATATTGGTTACATATTGCTCATTATAATAAAATAATACATTTTATGTATTGTGCCCTTTTCATCACAGGATCTCAAAGGGCTAAAAAGAAGAACATAAGGCAAAACATTTAAAAAATAGAAAGAACATTTAAAACAGAGAGATTTAAATAAACATCTAGGAGGGTGTACCAAAGGTTTTATTAAAAAGAAAAAAAATTCCAAACAGAGGGTTGTGGAGCCCTCAGGATGTCAGGGAGGGAATTCCACAGACGTGGGGCAACAACACAGAAGGAGATGGAGGAGGTTTGAGTGTGTGGAGCAGAGGGAGAAAGTTGTGTGTTGAGAAGCTGAGGTAGGGGGGCATGTCCATGGATGCATTGGTGTGTGAGGAGGGAAACCTTATATTCAGTCCTGGTGTAGATGGGAAGCCAGTGAAGTGAGTGGAGGATGGGATTGCTGTGCTCATGTTTGCACAGTCTAATCAGTATCCAAACTGCAGAGTTTTGGATGTATTGCAGCTTCTACAGACTCTTGCTTGGGATCAAGAAGAGAAGTGCATTACAGTAGTCCAGTCTGGAGGTGATAAAGGCAAGGATCAGCTTTCTGGCGTCTGATAATGGGATACTGGGGCATAGGTTGGAAATGTTCCAGAGATGGTAGAAGGAAGTCATGGAGAGGTGGTTTATAAGATTCAAAGGTGAGTTGGGGTCCATTTTTACACCAAGATTAGTGACTGCTGATAAACTTTTACCAGGCCATGGGTAATTATTTGGTCTGTGGAATGAAAATCCATTGTGGCTCTTCACTTGACTGAGAGGAACAAGGTAGAGGATGAAAAGGATGGGGCTAAGGACTGACCCCTGGGCAACACTGCAGGACACTGCGTGTGGATTTGAGGTGAAATGACCCATGGAAATGTATTCTGTCCACTTTGTGAGGCATAATTAAAACCAACTAAGGGCAGTGTCAGTTCCAATGGTGAAGAGGAGCCGGTTTAGTAAAATGTCATGATAGACCCAGGAGAAAAGGGATTGAGGGGGAACCAGTCTCATATGACATCAGGAGGTGTTTGTGACTACAAGTGCAGTTTTTGTTCTGTGACCGAACCGTAATCCAGACTGGAAGTATGAGGTGTTTATGAAGATTGGTGGCAACTGCATTCTCAAGCACTTTGGATATGAAGGTGATATTTGGGCCTATAATTGGAAATGACATATGGGTCAAGGTTGTGTCAAGAAAGTAGTCTTAAAATGGCTTTCTTCAAGACAGGATTTGGAGAGAGTGATTTATAAAAGAAGTGATCAGGGGACTTAAGATAGTAATGGGTTTGTACCAGGCAGGTAGGGAGAGTGTCTAGGGAACAGGTGGAGAGTTTCATCTTCCTGGTTATGTTCTGAACTTCTTCTGATGAAGCCAGAGGAAAGCAGTTTAGGGGTCGGGAGATGGCACATGTGGTGGGAATGATTTATGTTAGGGGGCAGAGAGGGCAGAGTGAATGTGTGCAATCTTGGAAGTAAAGACAGTGGAAAACAGCTGTTTGGAATTTCCCAGGCTATATATAAAATGTATAAAACTAGAACAGAGATAACTCTGTAATCGCTACATCCTGGGGGACTCATCCAGAGAAGTTCAAAAGCCACGGCAGGGAAGCGTGGTCTGTCCTCAGCCAGAACTCAACCTCAAGCAGGTAGGGTTGGAAATGTTTGACCCCCTTGACTAAGACCAGCAGATCTAGCCTAGTCATGCAGTAGTTCCGCTCTGGGTGGCTGAGTGCACAGCTTAAGTAGGCGATTACTTGCTCCCCCTCTTCATGCTGTTGTGACAACAAAAACTCAGAGTTGAGGATGAGCACTTTTCCCGCAACGGGGGGGCGTTAATACTGGGTCATTTAGCTGGTCAAAGGCCGTTGTGTCTTCTATTGTGATACAATGCAGGGAGAGTGCTGGCAAATCCATTGATGATGCATCTATGTTTGGAGGCCCAGGAAGCTATCCCAAGAAGCTACGTACCGGCAGTACCGTTTACGGAACCGGCCAACTCTTAACTGCCTCCAATTTGGGTGGGTTGGTTGCAATATCCCAGAGGAGGGAAGTTTCTCAGTGGACTTACACTTCTTGGAGTTTAGGGAGAGCTGAGCCTGGACAAGTCTCACTGTTTCATAGTCAGCCAAGTACAACAAGAGGTTTTTCAGGTAAATGATCCAGGCTGAAGGTGGTACAGTTTCCAGGACCTTCTCTGTCCATCTCTCAAATGTGGCTGGGCTGTTACACAGGCCAAAAGGCTTCACCAAAAACTCATAGAGGCCACGTCCCACCATGAAGGCCATCTTCTGTCATGCCTCTGTGCCAGCAGGACCTAGGACCTAGCCAATAGTCACATTTCAAATCAAGAGAGCTGGTAGACCAGGACAGGCTGTCCAGTGCCTTGTTGATGCAAGGCAAGGGATATAAGTCCTTCTTGGTCACCACGTTTAGCCGCTTGTAGTCCACACAGAAGTGTACCAAGCTGTCCTTCTATCTTTGCAAGACAACTGGCAATGCAACTGTGCTGACAATGCTGGATGATGCCTGCAGCTAGCAACTCTTCAATATTTGTCTGCCTCTCACTTTAGTGCCAGTGGGATGCGGCCTTCTCTCTGTCGGATGGGTGGTGCATCTACCAGCTGCTGGCGCCTCATTTCTTCTTCCTTTGCTGTCACCAACTTCACTGGGTGTTTGAGTTTAACCGGCTGTAACGGTGTCTGTGTCTCCACTGCCCTCCTCCGGTTGGGGCAGTGTGCCATGATGTGCCTTTTCTTTCACATCCGGGATCCCGTCTGGGATCATGTTCTGGGCAATGATCTGGGCTGGTCTGGCAGGTCTGTTGTTGCAGCTGTAGGGGCTGTAGCACTCTCAAGCTGTCTCAGGAATCTCTTTATAGGCTGTGCTCACCATCCACTTGATATTCGCCTCCAAGGTGGTTGCCACTCTCACTCCCCACTCTACCTTAATTGTCACTACACAGGTACAGTGAGATAACGTTATCTCGCTGTACTTGTATAGTGATAATAAAAGCATCAATCAATCAATCAATCAATCAATCAATCAATCAATCAATCAATCAATCAATCAAAGTGTCCCTCCTACGAGGCTACCAGCCTTGGCCAGACCATGCCATCATGCCATCTCACCTTGGGGAGGGTTGGTTATCCCACAGAGGGAGGGGTTGTGGGGTAGCAGAAACAATGTTTGTGGAGGGCTATGGTGTGTGTCATAGGCACTGTAGACCACCTTCCTTCATGGGCATAGGTGGCCAGTATAATTCACAATGGTCTCAGATTTTCACGGTTTGAACAATTTTTGGCCTGTTCATAAGTGTTTCTGTTTTTGTATGTCTGATCATCTGTCCATCTCTCTGCAGGTCAGTCTGGACTCCCGAGTGAGAGAGGTGATTAACAGGAGGATGCAGGAGCCAAGTCCTCACACATTCGAGGACGCTCAGCTGCAGATATACACACTCATGCACAGAGACTCCTACCCACGATTCCTCAACTCCTCCATATACAGGTCACTGGTGCAGGGGGGCTCACGGTCCTCTTCCGAGTCATAGGTCCCACCCCATCAGAGCGCTGTTACTTTTTTTTTTTTTTTAATCTGTTGTTTCACAAGACATCTGCTATATTTTCTCTTCCTTTTTCTGACCCCCTGTCTCTCTCCATTGCACAACCACTAAAGGAGAAAATATTCTTTTTTTTCCTTTTTCACCATTGCATCGTTGGGATTAGTATTTTTAAGATGTCTCTGCAGACTTTATTTTTGTTTTTTAGTTTTAAAGAAGCTTTTTGTGGATTTCCTGAATCTGCACAGACTTAAAACTGGAAGACACAGGGTTGCTTTTGGAGATGCTTTTATCTTTCCAATATTTTTCCATTTCCCTTTTTGTTTTTTTCCTCCCAATCATTCCACTGTGTGCGGATACAGCTACTAAAGCATTGACTACTGATTTACATAATTGTTTTATTTGCATACACGTGTCATCATATACATTTTCCATTCATTTTGTCCTGATGTTACAAGTTGAAAAGAGACCCTTTTGCAATAAGACACTGGAGTCAACTTTGTGCCATTTGCCCTGGCAGGACACCACTCCTTCATGCTGCTCTGTTTTCCTCAACTTTCACCTTCCACTTCACCTCACCTGACCCATCCACTGTCCCTGCCGTGAAAGGCTCACTGAGCCAACCAGGGGAGGGGCCAATAGGGGGATGAACTTAGTTTCCCAGGTGCAAAAAAAAGCTAACTAATACTCTTGCAATCTGAGGAGAAATTGATTGCACGACAACCAATGTCTGTAGTTAAAGAAAAATATGTCTTAATTAGACAAGTCACATAATTGATCTTTAAATTAGTATTATTAATTAATTTATTTTAGATTTTGTTAAAAAAAAATGTGTTTTTTCCCTTTCTTGTACAAAAAAAAGACCTGGAACATCCAACACAAACCGAGCAAACTGTTGATTCTGAGCATACAAGTGCACTTTTCCCCCCTTTTATCTTTTCCCTGATATCTCTAATGGCACCCTCTGTTAGTTTGAGGTACTTATGCTGGACAGGTATTCCTGTTTAACTAGCCATGGCAGTCTGATTGTGGTACAAACTCCAACACTTTCCCACCCACTGTATCATTCACAACAGCCAAGCCACTTTCAGTAATTCATTTGATTTTTTTTTTAATTATTCCTTTTTTATCTGAAATTAAATTATTTTGGTTTTATACATTTAACCAACACTGGACGTGCACTGAAGCAGGAGCGTGTTTGTGTGTGTGTGTGCTTGTGTGTAAATGCGTATACATGTGTAAATGCAGTTTAGTAAAGTGAAGCCTGATTGAGGTTTGCTCATGGAGGTTCAGTGTTATTGCTGCGGAGCTGGACGTTCTTCTGTTTTATTTACAGAAATGAAATATAACATCAAATTTATTAAAGAATCAGTCGAAGGCTTATTTCTTTCTTCATTTTTTCCTTTATTCTTCAGCCAAGCTAGTGATTAGCCTCTGTATAACTGTCTGTAGCCGATCTAGAGACTTGCCTCTAAGTATAATCTGCTGCAGTTGGAGAACCACTAACACGGTCAGTACAGGTAATGACCTCTTAACTGAACTTGAACTTCCCTGCATTCTGACCTTGGTTGACCTCTTTTCGGATGTGCTGGTCACACAAGCTTGTCTCGTGTACAGTGATAAGCTCAAAAGTTCCCATTGTTCTGCAGTAAATCTCCTGCATTCTGCTGAACGTTCTCAGGTTCACTGGAAGGAGGAATCTGCAGCTTTTTTTTTTTGAGGGGAGGGTTGTCCTCTGTTGATTGTTGTAGCTGTGAGGTGCCATCTTGTTGAAGCAGTGCCAATTCAGAAGGGACTGTGCTGGTGCTAACGCTATAGGCACGCCCTGTAGACAACACCTTGTCTTCTGCTGTACACACCACTTACAAACTAAAGGGACATTGCACCACAAATCTGCCATTTGATTATATATATATAATCACACACACACACACACACACACACACTTTCATATTATAATGAACATGTGACTTCTTCAGTGAATGTCTTCAAATCTGAAAAATGTGTTATTGGAGTTGCTTTTTTAAGAAGTAAACATACAAAAGCTTGGCCTTACAACCACGCCAAAGCAAATAGCTGTATAGAACAGATAATGATTAGGAGATAGTATACATATTGCACTCATGATTACTCTCAGATTCACCACTTTCAGGAAGACTGTGTGGGGAAAAACACACGGATGACAACCTGACAACCACGCATTGTAGATTTCTGAAATAATTGTTAACAAATTCATTAAGGGTCACTGTTTTTCCTTTAAATTCCACTTTTTTATCAGTTATGTGTGGTGTAAGCATCACAGGTTTTCCAAGAATGAACTTGAGCTGAAGACGTGTGTTTACAGGAGCAACTTTATTTAACATGCCAGCTTTTACCCACTGATAGTCCAATCCATCCTATCTACCCTACATCTGTCTTTTGGTCATTTTGTTCAACAAAGATCTACTAAATGTAAGGGAGGAAAAGGATCAGGTTCAATTGAGTTTTCGTGCATTTTGGCAGCACAAAACCCAAATCAGATACCCATTGTGTTATTCTTTTAGAAATGTTTTGTAAATATATACCTAAAATGTGTGTATGTATATGCTATACACTCACACATACTAAAATATATCAAATTAAATATACCTACACCTGTGAATACGATGACATTTTTTTATTAGAATATTTAGTAGGATCACCTAATTTTTTGTTAAAGAACAGTTGTGTTCTGGGTTGTTATAAAGAGAGAGGAATTTTAGAAAGAATGTTTCAGTTGTGCATGAAAGTGCACTGGTCACATAGTGTGTGTATGTATGTGTGTGAGTGCTTGAAAAAAATTATATATATATATAATTTTTTTTTCAATATATATGGAATTTATCATGCTGGTGAATTTGGATATCCAAGAGTTGATGAACACCTTTATGGTAAGGGACAAGCAATAGGAGTCCTGAAGTTTCCACCTAATTCATGAATGATTGGCTAAAGCAGTGAAGAAGTATGGAATCCACCTCCAGGGCTTTGTTTGCCTGAGACGGAATTTACAGTTTACCTTCGCACCAAGGTTCCTCAACACCATCATTCAAGTGTTTAAGCGCAGCCTAGTAATGGGAGTGCTGGGATTTTATAATGTACTCAAAGAACAGGCCTGGAGATCCCACATATACCCACAGGACAACAGTATTGGGACATTCATCTATCTCACTATGGTTCAGCCTCTATCACAACCAGTCACTCCTTCAAACATTTCAGACTTCCTCTTAGCGGCTGAAAAGAAACATGGACGTTGTTAAGAGAAGGAACCTCCTTATCCAGCAATGTTTGTTTACAGGGATTTCTTCAGGGTGCCAAAATTGCAGAGCCTTCAGAAATCGATCACTTGATACTCCATGCACTCCACACACATCGCTGTCTCCTGGCCTGAGAGAGCTGAAAGTGTGTGTGCACATGCTAGATTGTGTATGGGGTGGGGTGTATGGGGTCAGAAATGTACATCTATGTGTATGCAGTATGTCAGTCATTCACACTGTTTTTTTTTTTGGTTTCAATAATGATGTCTAGGTTTCCAAAAACAAGCTGTGGGATTATATATTTTTTTCTCCCTGGCCTTCAGTTCTCCTATACAACTGTTCAGACCCAAAACTGTCATACTTTTCACATTACAGTTCCCTAGACTAAAGGACTTATATGGACAATTATTTATTGAAAATTAGCAGTATATTTTGTATAAAGAAAAAATATTGTTTTGGAAATATGAATTCTGGACCAAAACATTTCATTTTTAAAAGCTTATAATTTTTTTTTGCAAACATGAAGTTTAGTTTGGTGTTTTTTGCACCACTGTGCCATAATTGGTGGGGGTTGTCTTGGTTGATAATGGGTGGGCACACATGTACCTCCACACCGGATTCTTTGCCCATCTGCTATGTTCTGTAGTTTCAGAACTCTGTTGTATTTTATTTTAGGTTTTTTAAGAGAGAATATGATTCAAATAATAAATATGTTTCTGTTAAGTTTGTGGTGCTACTGAAGATTTTTTGTGCCTCATTTTATCCTGAAACATCATAAATGTCCCGGTCCAGAAGTGAAGTGAAGTGAAAGTGATTGTCACTTGTGATACACAGCAGCACAGCACATGGTGCACACAATGAAATTTGTCCTCTGCATTTAACCCATCACCCTGAGTGAGCAGTGGGCTGCCATGACAGGCGCCCGGGGAGCAGTGTGTGTGGACAGTGATTTGCTCAGTGGCACCTCAGTGGCAACCTTGGCAGATCAGGATCAAACCGGAAACCTTCTGATTAAGGGGCCGCTTCCTTAACCGCTAGGCCACCACTGCCCATGTTAATGAGCAAATGTCTTATATCATAACATCATAATGTTTTAAAAACTGTGTGTTACCTTCACACGAGGGGGAAATAGGTACCCGTTACTTCAGTTCAATTTACCTCTAGGATATTTAAAGGATTGTAAAAACATTCTAAATAGGTACATAAAGTCTTTGTAATCAAATGTTTTCAGCATCTATTAATTTAGAAACTCTCTTCAAATCCATTGGTCTGTTGAACTGCAAATGTGTAATATTCAGCATGTTCACAGATTTGAGGAATCAGTTGTTCTGTAATGTCTAGATCAGCTGAATGTATGGAAATATCCTCTTATTTCCAAAACAAGCATTGAGGCTTATAGAGCAAAACACCTCCAAACACTCCACAGCAAAGCATGGGTTGACAGTCACAGAAAACCTCTATTGCCTGCATATAACTGATATTATTTGCACATTTAAGGATCTATTGTTGGACGATTATAATGCATTAGAAACCTTTAAAGGGACTCAAGGACAATTTATGTGTTGCTGTGTATACTGCAACATGTACAATTTATGTATACCGTGTTGCCTTGTTTTTTAAAGGTAACTAAAAAATGGACCTAAAACAGCCCTGGGGAACACTACAATTTTAGACTATTTAAAAATTCTTTATTCTTATAAACTGTCAGGAAAATATTATTGTTAATAATCAGTATGTCAAGAACATTGAACAAAACCTGATTTTTATTAATATGTACATGAATAGTTTATAATGATGGGAAGAGTTTTGATGATCGTTTAGAATGTTGGCGCTGTAGACCTGAAGATTATTGCAGCTGTTCTCAGATGAAGGAATGTGTGATGCCACTTATTGCAGTAGAGATGGAGCATGCCACTGCAGTCACAAGGTCACTTTCATCCATGTCAGATTTCAGATGGGATGGTCACAATGCTAGATGGTCTGTAATGCTAGACTGTTTTGATCTGGAACGTCACCATACATCTGCCATAATCCCCTGGCGCCCTGACAGTACTTAAATTCAATAGAGGTAATTAAGAAATGTTTTGACAGTCAAATCCAAATTACAGCCTGGGTGACAGCCTCAACACGTGTGCCCTGTGTCCTCCACAAAAGAAGAAAACTAAATAAGACTTTTTTTTTTTCTGGTGTTATTATGAGGAAATATGTGATGTCATTTTTATCTTATGATTCCAGTACCCTTCATTTCAGTAGTGTTGTTTTCATCAACAAGTGTTTCAAAATTCTGAAAACATTGTCTGTATATGAAATATATTAAAGGTCCCCTAACATGAAAAAATAGCAATTTGCTTAGTGGTCCCCTGATACTACATCAGAAGGCTCTTTCCGAAATAGGTGTAGAATTATAGACACTTTTAGCATGTCCCATTTTTCAGTGTGTGTAGCTTTAAATGCTAATGAGGAGAGGCAGGACGAGGAGGAGAGCAGTGTAAAGAAGTTGACGGGGCATTCGTGGAAATGACATCAACACCATTCACAAATTGTTGCCGTCCGATTTGGACCGGAATCCCGATTTGGACTGCATGCTCATGCACGATGGTTAGGTTTAGGAGTAGGGTTAGGTTCAGGCCGTACCATGGTGGCTTTCGGTCCAAATCAGATTACCAGTCTAAATTAGGTAGTAACACCAACCACAAGGTTTGGTGCGGACACAAAATTGTGTAACCTTTCCCCATAAGGGGTGAAATTCCAGATGCAGCTGTCTGAGCAGAACGGCCAAAGCACTCTTTACACCTATCACCATTTCTAACCACCATAGACAGACCAGAGGAATTTGTATTAATGCTAATAAATCTGAAAAATTGAAATTTTCATGAGAAGGGACCTTTAAAATATCATTGATTTAGTCATGCAAAGTCACGCATAATATTTTTATCAAGACCAATACTATCTACTTCACTTTGTAAGGCTGTTATCAAAATGTAATCAATGTTGCTATAAGCATGAACACATGCCCCCCTGTGGCCTTCTTTGAAAGTGACGTTTTCCAGACCCTCCTGTGAATGTGCACATCATCACGTGTGAGGCAACTTCCACTTTTTGAAGTATTAATTCCTTGTTTCTTTTCCTATTTTTAAGCACCTCACTTCATGTTAAAATCTTAGCACCTTGCTTGTGTGTGAATTCACAAGAATTAGACCAAAAAAGAGGTCTTGTGCAATTTTAATGCAATCTGTATTGAAATATTATTGAGTGATGTGGCAGAAATTCATACAAGTACTTAATTTTTTTTCTCCTGCTGTCTCTCTCTTGTGATCCAGGTCCTGATCATTGTAAACATACATTTCTCTTCAGACACTTCACACTCTAGGAACAAAACCATCTGTTCATAACGGCTCATGCGGAGGAATGAAAATTGAAAATGCATAAACTTTGTATGCAAAAGCACTAAGAACAATTTCACACAACACCTCCACAACCAGCAGAAATGTGTATAAAACTAAGAGCACCATGTTGCTGAGAGATAAACAAGGAGGGGGAAAGGCACAAACTTGATCCAAAGGCCAAAGCAGAATAGACCAAAAGCTATAAAGGCAAAGCCTATCAATGGTGGTTGAATGATTCTAATAGAAGAAAACCATTATTAAATAAAAAAAAAAATCATTTACATCTAATGCCTTTGATAACAGCACTCGTAGGTAATATATTACAGCATTATGAAAATGAATTATGTATAAAAATGATACCATATTTATATATATATATATAAAAAAAAATGTTTATAACAAAATTAGTTCCCCAATTCATGTTGGTCTTGTTCCACTGAAGAATCCAGATTCTTCATCACTTCAACAGAACTGGGAGGAGAGAAGAGATTAAAATGTACAAACTGTGTGAACAGAAGCAAAAAAAGCGGAAGTAAAAATTAAGCCCAAATTAATACTAGAGTTAGGATTGTGGGCCTTCTGTAGGCCTTCGCTTCAGCTTGCTCAGAAATAAACTATTGCATGATGCCAATGTATTACGTGACAATAAACCACACCATTCCAAACAAAGCACACTGCTTTTATATATGTATGATGGACCAGTACTGTATAAAGAACTAATAGGCATAATTCTCAGAACCAGGTTAATTTGAGCATTTCTTTAAAACCTCAAACCTCATGTTGGTTGCATAGTGTAATTAGTTTTTTAGTGTAGACTGTTTTTGTATGGCTACTGCCCTCTTGTGGTTGAATTGCAGAAACTGAAGGGCAATTCAACAGTTGCTGGTGTCTCAGAATGTTTTCCACAGCAGGTATATAGACAGGAAGAATAGGTTTTAGCTTTATGGACCAGGTTAAGTAAATAACACGAGACTAAAAAGGCTGAGCACCAGTGTAAGAGTGGCATTTTGCATCTGCACCACTGTGTGTCCTTGTTCTTCGCAAGAGCACAGTTCACTTCAGTTCTTCAGTGCTTTCGCCTCAAGGCAATTTCACATTCAGGTTAGTGTGGTTCCACTTAAATTTAATTCAGAAATCCTGAATTCAGTGTAATAGTATATGATATGAAACAGTCTTAACAGTTGTTGCCTGATGTCATTTAAGATAGGGGTGGTAGTAGCCTAGTGGGTAACACACTCGCCTATGAACCAGAAGACCCAGGTTCAAATCCCGCTTACTACCATTGTGTCCCTGAGCAAGACACTTAACCCTAAATTGCTCCTGGGAGACTGTCCCTATAACTACTGATTGTAAGTCGCTCTGGATAAGGGCGTCTGATAAATGCTGTAAATGTAAATGATATCAATTTTACTGCAAGCAGGGAGGTACAGCTGTGGAAATATTATTTGCTATAGCCTACTGTGGTCTTACCTTCCATCTGTTCCCGCAGTCATTACACAAAACAAAAGTGGTCATTGGCTCATCTGCACTGCGTGTCTGCACCTGCAGTCATAAATGAATCAATCAAATAAACACAGATCTACAAAAATGATCAAATAAGTGCATAATGACCTCATCAATCACATCTTTCAGGTACAGGTACATTTAAAATGTGCTTTTTTGTCTGAGACTTAAAACAATATATTGGTAGAGCTAAGATATTTAGGATGCAATGCAGGGGTACCTGTGTGTAAGTACAGCTCTTGCCCTTGCATTTGCCACAGACAAACATGTCCGTCTCTGTGCCCCCAACTTTGGAGAGTTGGTGCTCCCGGATGGACTCTTTAGTCAACGCTTTTCTGATTTCCTTCAGCTCTGCACTCGCCATTTCCTGTAAGGGGGCCAGAAACAGAATAACTTTGTAGCCAGCAAAACCACATCTGTACAAAAGAATGTTCTTTTTACAAAACACATACACACACACAGACCTCTGCCGTCATGGTAGCGATACAATCTGAGGAGATGTTCCCACACAGCACATTACGACGCAGATCTGGGTTCTTTTGGTCCTTTAAGTTGGAGATGCGACTCCTCAGTCTAGCCTTATACTTCATGTCAGTGGATTTGAACTCCTGGTAGATGCGTAACTCAAAAACGTTAAGGTTTACAACAGACTGAAGATCAGGGCCCTGAAAATTACCAGAACAAAACCAACTAATAGCATGCAGGTTCATAGGTATTAAAATTTCAGTATGGAAGAGACACAAAGAGTAAGAGTAGGGAACACCTAGAGAAAGACCTTGAGGCTGAAAGGGTTTTAGATCAAGCTCTTGACAAAGAAAAACTCTATACAAAAAGCATCAGCATCACAACAGTCACCAAACAAGGGGAAAAGGCAAAAAGAAAGGATATGATCTTCTATCTGTGCTGCCAAATGGTCACAATCTGCTCCAATTGTTTTATAGTCATCTAAAAAAAAATATTATACATCATGTTTCAGTAGTACACAAGTGTACATCCCATCATTACCAGCCCCCATGGGGAAACACAATACATCAGTATATGTGAAAGTGAAGTGATTGTCACACGTGATACACAGCAGCACAGCACACAGTGCACAGTGAAATTTGTCCTCTGCATTTAACCCATCACCCTAAGTGAGCAGTGGGCAGCCATGACAGGCGAGGAGCAGTGTGTGGGGACGGTGCTTTGCTCAGTGGCACCTCAGTGGTACCTTGGCAGATCAGGATTCGAACCAGCAACCTTCTGATTATGGGGCCGCTTCCTTAACCACTAGGCCACCACTGCCCCTGATAGTATCTGATGGAATAAGCTATAAGATACAAATATTTTCATAGAAGACAGCAGCTAACACAGATGCATTATCGTGCAGAAAATCTGTGTCCTATTCGTTTTCAGAATACAACTGGCTCCTTTGTAAACCAGTTGAATAGGCCTACGTTACTGTATTTCAATTCCGATCATAATGGTGGTACTTGGGGAACCTAATATTCTTCCTCAGAGAACAGTGGTTATATGCATAACCTGATATTCAGTCAAATATAACCTGATATTCAGTCAATTCACTCGGTACAACACGGGAAGCATGGGACATGTATGCATGCCCTGCCCAGCGAAACTGAACCAGATGGTTAGATGGGGTAAGCACTGCAGTAAACATAAAAGGAAAGGAAAGCACATCCAGGCAATAAAAACACACAAGTAAAAGTGGCTGCCGCACAATAAAGGTCCCCTGACATTAATTTTTTGTGTTTGTATAGATCTTAGTGGTTCCCTAAAACTGTATCTGAAGTATAGTTGCCAGCTACAAGTACAATAACCTAGTAGAACAGACAAAAGAAACATTTTTCGTTTAGTCAAATTTTAATAATTAAAGCAAGGTAATCTTATTATTATATTATTCAAACAAGTTTGGAGATTTTAGGTGGCGCCCCCTTGCATCGCAGTAAATTCCAGACAGAAATACAAAAAAATATAAATAATTACGACAGGGCTCTCAAGTTTAGAAGAGAGGTGAGAGTGGCATTGAGTGACAACTCAAGGAATGGGGTGTTTCATTAATAATTTTATTTATTAGCGGTTGTTATTAATTGCTCAGGAAAGTGGAAGAAAAGATTTCCTACACAGCGCACACAATTCAATAAAATTATTTGGCCTGTTTGGAGAGAGAGATGATTCTAATGTGATTATATGTCAGTCATCCTGTAATAATGAAATATGACCAAGACTACTTGTTCTGAACAGGTGTTGAACAGGCTGTAAAAGTTTAGGCTACAGATACTCAGCAAATGGGGGGGTCAACAACAGCAGTCAAGTTGTCATTGTTTGAGTCAAACAAATTATGAATTTGTTGTAACAATAAAACAGAAGATGACTTACTCTGTGCTTGAGGTTTTGCTCTGAGCTACTATGGATGGGGTCGACAACATTTTCGGAAGATTTTGTTACAAGTAACAGCATAACGCACAGACTTCCATGACCTTTTCAATGGTGGTTGTGTTGCAGTTTACCCAGATACAATGCTGCCTTTTTCTGATTGGCTGTTGCTGATAGGCCCTTTCTCTCTTGTCCCTTTCTGTTGTCTAGGCTGACTGAGCAGAGAAGTGCGTTTTCCATACTGTGCCTCTAGATGAGAGATACAGAAAATCGAAACCACGATATGATGACTGCGATTAAACAAGAGGAAATATTTTATTGAGTTTTTATTTTGGACACTATAGTCTTGTTTTTATTAGCCAACAATATTACATGATATTTCATTATAATTATCGTGGCATGATCAACATTTACATCGCGATCAAGTCAAAAAGGTTAGTTATAAACCTTTAAATAAATAAATGTATTTATTTATTTTCAACCAAATGCTCTGAATGGCGGGATCAAAGCATAGGCGTGCTTAACGCCATTACTGAGCACCACCCTCTAGATCCCTGAACATTGTCTAATTGTTTAAATGTTACATGTAGCAGCCAAGTTACATTCTGCCATAAACTGCACGTGTGCAACACAGACAAACGGGGCTACATAAAGTGCAAACGGGACACAGGCAGTGCAAGAGTAGCATTTAGAAAAAACATGTAGACAACAATGAGACAGACCGCATTACACTAGTGAAATGAATAAGAAATGTGCAAATACTGTATAATTCAATAATAGATAATATTACTCAATGTAACAGAGGTAGTGTGTGTGTGTCAGTCCAGAGTGGAAAGTTCATGAGTGTTCAGGATAGTCTGCCCGAAAAGAGTGTGTGTGAGGGGTGTGTAGAGTCCTTCACAATGCTGGTGGTTTTCCTGATGCAGCGTGTGTGGTAAATGTCTGTAATGGAAGGAAGAGAGACTCCGATGATCTTCTCAGCTGTCCTCACTATCTGCTGTAGAGTCTTGCGGTCCGATTCAGTGCGGTCCAGACAGCAGCTGTTTAGAATACTCTCAATAGTCCCTCTATAGAAGGTGGTGAGGATGGGTGGTGGGAGATGGGCTTTCATCAACCTCTGCAGGAAGTAAAGACGCTGCTGGGCTGGTTTTGAGAGCCCAGGGGACGTTCTCATCTAGATGAACACAGAGGAAATCTCCAAACAATATCAGTCAATGTTCAGTGGAAAGTGGTCCCTCCATTCTCTTCTACAATCAACAATCATCTCCTTCATTATTGTCCAGGTTAAGAAATAGATTGTTGTCCTTACACCCATCTGTCAGTCGTATGCAGACTCATAGTTCTTGCTGATGAGACCCACAATGATCATGTCATCAGCGAACTTATCGCTGCACAGTCGTGGGTCAGCAGGGTGAGCAGCATTGGACTGAGCACACAGCCCTGAGGAGCTCCAGTGCTCAGTGTGATGGTGCTGGAGATGCTGTTCCCGATCTGGAGAGAATGCGGTCTGTCAGTCAGGAAGTCCAAGATCCAGTTTCAGAGGTAGATGTTCAGGCCCAGCAGGCTCAGCTTCTCAGCCAGGTGCTGAAGAACGATTGCGTTGAATGCTGAACTGTAGTCTATGAACAGCATTCGTGTGTATGTGTCCTTATTGTCCAGGTAGGTGAGGATCAGATGCCGTGGAGCAGTTTGGACGATAGGCGAATTGCAGTGGGTCCAGGGTAGAGGGCAGCAGGGTCTTCATATGTTTCATGATCAGCCTCCTGAAGCACTTCACCATGATGGGTGTAAGTGCTTGGGGACGGTCGTCATTGAGACACGACACTGAAGACTCCTTCGGCACGGGCACGATGTTGGGGGCCTTGAGACATGTTGCACCAATGGCGGTGCTCTGTGAGATGTTGAAGATGTTGGTGAAAACATCTGCCAGCTGTTCTGCACATTCTCTGACCACCTTCCAGATATTTTGTCTGGTCCAGCAGCCTTTTGTGAGTTAACTCTGCCATTGTTAGACACAGCACCTGATCACTGGGAGGAGGGTTGGATTTCCTCACAGTCATGTTGTTCTGCTAGGGAGGGGTCACTATCACAGGCATAGGTTTTAGTCCTGTAGCTTGTGACGGCCTGGATGCCCTGCCACATGCGGCATGTGTCACCGCTGTCCTGGAAGTGGCTGTGAATTTTCTGCCCGTACGCACACTTTGCTGCTCAGAGCTCATGGAAGCCGGGACAAAAAAAAAAAAAAAAGTCAAGTGAAGTGATTGTCACATGTAATACACAGCAGCACAGCACACGGTGCACACAGTGAAATTTGTCCTCTGCATTTAACCCATCACCCTGAGTGAGCAGTGGGCAGCCATGACAGGCGCCCGGGGAGCAGTGGAGGCAGTTACAGGGCCGCTTCCTTAACGCTAGGCCACCACTGCCAGTCTAGTGTGGACTAGTCCGAGTCAGACCGGGCATGCCTCATGGCGATCCTTCTCATGGATGTAGAAGCCTCAGTGCTGATGACAGGGATGAACACTAGGCGTCCCTTTCACTGGGGGAGCTTCAGTGGACAAACGACGACTAACCAAAAGAGGCTGTTGTCCATCAAACCTTTGGAGCAACTTGCTGAAACGAGTAAAATCTGGCAAAACCGTCAGCAGCTAAATGAGTCTCGATAAGCATAAAGCGTCCTTAGTAAGGTAAAGAGTAGGAAATGAGGGGAAATGGCGGCAACAGGTGGTTTTCATTGGCGGGCAAGGCTCCTCCCCCGTTGCCCCATCTGTATTCAGCTGGGCACGCAGAAACGCGGCTATCCCATACTCCCTCTGTTGTACCAAGTAGATAGACTAAAACCACTACACCATAGCTGGTTGGGTCCTGTGTTTAAATGAAACACAGCGAAGGTGTATTAGCATCCAGGCTCGCTATGTGACGTGCCTCTAGTGCTAGTAGCCTAGTGGGTAACACACTCGTCTATGAACCAAAAGACCCAGGTTCAAACCCCACTTACTACCATTGTGTCCCTGAGCAAGACACTTAACCCTAAGTTGCTCCAGGGGGGGACTGTCCCTGGAACTACTGATTGTAAGTCTCTCTGGATAGGGGCGTCTGATAAATGCCATCAATGTAAATGTAGTGGGACACACTGCTTAAACCTGACAGGTGACCAGCTCTTCACATAGCACCTTTAAGAGAACGCACGTCACCTCAGGTTCACCCCACCATGTCCTTACCGCCAGTCTGCAGCGCGGTGACCAGGAGCTCCCTGCATTTTGTGCGGACACTGTCTGTTGTGACTGGAGCAGGGGGGAACGAGGTGAACTTTGGGGTTGTGGGAGTGGTGGGGGTCTTGGGGGTCTCTGGTTTCTTGCTGCAATAAAAAAAAATGTAAATTGTGTGAAATAATACTATGGACACGTTATTTTTGTCATGTGCAGTGTATGTGTCAGGAGTATAACTCAGACCTCCTGTCACTGGATCCTGGGCTCTCTTTAGAAGATGATGACTGTAGAGGAGAAGCACTTCTCTTCCTCTCTTCAGACTTTCCTTCTGAGCCGTCTTGAGGCCGTATAAACATAAAACACAATGTTACCTTTGATCTTGAACTTCATTGTCATGAGTATGTTTCATGGTCAACTACCGCTCTGCTCGCAATAAACTTCTAGTAAAATACAACGGAATGGAACACTGATGCATCCAAAATGAACAGAAGTGTGCATTCGGTGTTGACAGATTGGGCTGTTTTGAAAATTATCGGTCATTATCGTTTCATGAAACACATATTACATAGAACAGCTATCCATCAACCTAGTTCTTAGTTATTTGTGTTAAGTGACAGTAATCACTTAACACAAATACAGATAGTTTTGGTCATTTCATGTGTTCCACGCCAATTTTGGACGATTGACAGCCACATATCTGGCAACTCTGCACTACTTTGCGCATCCTGCGTATTGGCGGGAATGGGTTAAAATAAACCAGAATGAGGAAGTAGGGCCTGTTAGAGCTGTCAATCATCATCATGGTTTTCTACATTTGAAGTTTTAAATTCAATTCTGAGTGAAAGCAAAAATGGCTGATGAGTAGTTTCTCCTCACCTAGACACAGGCAACTAGCAGGTGTATGTCAAGCAGTACATCTATACAGCAGTACAATTATTTTTATTTATTTTTAGAATTGATTATAAAATCAAAGAAGATTCACATTTATCATTTACAGTCACGTACCCAGAAGTTTCTTCCAAGTCTTTATAAGTGACTTGGCCAAAGTCTGGACCTCTTCATCATTGCTTTGCTTTCTTACCGCATTCACGGACATCCCTATCCTAGTTGACTGGATGGAGAAAATAATTAAAGAAAAAAAAAAAAAAAGAAGAAAATTGTCACTTTTACATTTGGTTTTTACCTAAATACAGTCTGTAAAAGGACAGAACGACATCTACCTGTAGAGTCTCCAGGGACATTTTCATATTCTTCAACACATTCAGCAGATCTATGGCGCCATCCTTAAAAAAAAAAAAAAAAAAAACCTTCCAAAATCATATTCATCTCATGTGCACATTCATAAAATGAAACAAGGTCTTTTTGGACAAGGTCCAAAACTTAAAAGTCCAACGAGCAGCGTGCAATACGACTACGGTTGAGAAAGTGAGTGTGCATGTGTTCCGCACGAAGTGAATGGCAGCCGCCAGCTCATCAATAGGACTCGGACAACGCAGCGGCGCCGCGCCGCGCCGCGCCGCGCCGCGCCCTCCTGAACCGGCCCCTCGCACACAACGCTTCCCTCTCCACCAGTCAACAGCGGGGTGGCTTCTGCACGCTTTTAAAAACGACGGACGCCTGTTCAAACTTTTTTTTTTTTTTTTTTTTTTTTAAAGCTTTACATTCGAGAGTGTAAAGTAAACGTCGACAAGCGTTGTCCGCCTTGCGCGCTCGTCGTAGTCGAAAGCGAAATATAAACGGTTAGAAAACGGGGAGGGCGACGGAAAAACCACACACACAAACACACACACACACACACCGATTTTTGTTTATTCCAGCGACCGCGGGGAACGTTGTTGCACTCCCTCCGCTCAACGTTACATCTCGGTGAGGCGGATACAATCGTGTATCCCGGGCTGGAAATCGACATTGGCTTCCAAAATGGAAGCGAGGCGAGGACGGTGCGTTTTGAGTCAGCGAAGAGCGGCGGCTGGATGAAAGTGCAGAGATTTTCCAGAATCTTCCCCGCCCCTCCAAAGCAAAAAAAAGTCCGACCATACCTGTCCTCCGATAGCGAGAAAGCTGGGTGAGGGGCGACCCCTGGACCCGGACCAGGCAGCCCCGACTCACCGTGTTTTTCTTGTGCACCATCTTATCCAGTTTCTTAGCAATGCGCTCCACCTCCTGGTCCTTAACCATTTTGCGAAGATGTCAGCCGTGTTCGCGGAACGCTACGGTCATGCCTCCATTTATGTCGGGCGTAGGGGGGGGGAGGCACACGGCACGACTTATCCCTCAATCCCAAAACGCACAGAATCGCTCGGTCGACTTTGTGTGTGTGTGTGTGTGTGTGTGTGTGTTGACGCGCGGGGGATGCTGGGAGTTGTAGTTCCTGCACGAGTTCACGGCCACTTCCCTGCGCGTGCACGTGTCTCCGGAACTGCGAGATTAACGGACCGCTTCTGTGTGGTTAGGCAAGTCAAAAGTTGTTCTGTACAAAAGTCAATATATGCAACATCATTGTAATATCTGGTTATGTTCAGAAAGGTCATATAGTGTTCGGTGTAGTCATTGTTATTATAATTGGTGAAGTTTGGTACACATTAAAAAAATTATATATATATATATATATATATATAAAATTATAGTTATATAGTAATAGTATAGTCTATTTACTTTGTAATTTCAGGGAGACTTCTCTTGGTCTGTGTTGTCTAACCTGAAAATAACCTCAACATTATGTATCAATATTTTATGATTTTATCATTTTGTTTTCTGCCTAGAGGCGCAATTCACCAGTACAATTAGTTTTGACAGGGGAAGTATTTACACCAAATAAACCTTTTGCATTTTTTCTTATGTGCAATAAGTGTATATTTACCCACTCTGTACATAGGTACAATTTTAATGTATATACTGACATATTTTTTATTTACAACTTTTTCACTGTTTTTTTCTATTCTAGGACTATTTATCGGCTTATTTGTACATTGAACATTTTATATTATACAGTCGACATATTGTCTGTGCTATTTTTTATTTATTTTTTTGCTGCTCTTGTACTGTCCACTTTCTACTGTGACAATGTAAATTTCTGACTTGTGGGACTTATAAAGGATCATCTTATCTTATCTTATACATTGTGTAAGCATTTAGGAGGTATTCTTTGGCACTTGGCAGATTCTATGGTAGTTGATGACCGAAAATTCTTCTTAATCCTGAACATGTGCTCCTCCAGTTTGAGTGCTAACCTTTCTGCCCATATCCACACTGCCTGTACTACAGCGACTCGGGTCACAGGCTACTTATCATAATAATAGCTTTGCAGTCTATCTTTACTTTAATATCACATTTTGAATGTCCAACGCTTGACCATTTTTTTCCATCAGAAACTGTATGTGTAAAGTGTCAATGCAGTTTAGTTTGTTTGCACACATTCATATCAGCCATGACACCTACAATCAACATACAAAGCAAACAATGACTGTGTAACTGAAGCTTGCGTGGTGGGTAGCACTGCAAGCAACTCCAAGGCGGTGGTTTTGAATCCGGGTCCTGGCTTCCAACAGGTGCTCCCTGTGTTGGAATTGATTTACTTCAGTGGATGCTTGATTGATTGGCAACACTAAATTTTCCTTAGGTGTCTGTGTGTGTGTGCGTGCGTGCATCCCCTGGTATCAAATTGATTTTGATTTTAGCCCTTGATTTTGAAAAAAAAAAAAAAGAATGTGAAGTGAAACACTGCAGCACAGCACACGGTGACACAACAAAATGTGTCCTCTGCTTTTAACTATCACCCTTGGTGAGCAGTGGGCAGCCATGACAGGCGCCCAGGGAGCAGTGTGTGGGGATGGTGCTTTGCTCAGTGGCACCTCGGCGGACCAGGATTCAACCTTCTGATTACAGGGCTGCTTCCTTAACTGCTAGGCCACCACTGCCTCAAATGTGTAGCTCTGTCAAAACAGCCCCCAAAAATATCATAAGATTGTTGAAGTTTTCGAAAAGAGATACAAAATGGGATCGGAGGTTTTGTAATCTGTTCAAAACAAAGTTAACAAAATTGGGATGATAACAAAGTTATCATTCCAATGGTCATTTTAAAGAGGTTTAATAATAGTATCATACACAAAAAAGGCCTGATATGAAGAATGGGGTGCAATTCTCTTAAACCCACAAGAGGGGGTGCTCTTGTCTAAGTAAGAATAACCTTTCTTCTAATTTTCCCCCATATGTGATATAATATTGAAGTTCATGAGTGGTATAAAACTGTTTAAGTCCTAATCAAGTTTAGTGTTAGATTATGTGTTTAAGAAGGCAGAATGTTTGTGGTATAATAAAAACACCTTCTTAAGTGCGTATGGTGGTACAATGTGAGTTTATGTTGTCTATCTAATTTAAAATGCAAGCGATTCTGTTTCTGTATAACTGTGTGTGATTTTGTTTGATTGAATGTTATTGGTAGCACGTTGTTACTTTAACGTGTAACGTCTCAGTAAATATCTTCATGGGAGAGTATGCAGTGCATCCATATTAGGAAACCCCACCTTAGCATCCGTACTGCGCCGTGAGAGGAAAGTCCCCATCGTTGCCCTGAGACCAAGCTCTCACATGGGAGGAAGTGCAGCCTCCATCACCCCAATGAGGTCATCTCTGATTTTTCTAGGCCACGGTATTCCTGTGCACACTCCCCTGGCTGCCTCCAGTGTGCTAACGGTAAAACAGCCAATGGTTTTCAGATCTCAACACCGTCTGATGAGGAAGCCCACTGATCCTGTTTCAGAGTTCATAGTGTTGTGTAATCTATGGCTCATTCCATCATGTTGTCTATGTCTATGCAGTAAAGATGAGATTTGTAAGACCCAGTCTGTGTTGCAGGTGTGGCATCTAATCATTCCCCAGTGCAACCATGAAATTATTTATGGCTGAAGTGATTCAGATAAACTAAAGGCACTGTTGTGAATTTGGTGCTAAGTGTGTCACTATTCGCAACAGTTCACAAGTCTAAGATCAAAAGCTTCCTCAGGATTTATATGAAGAAACTGATAAAAGAAGTCAATAAAACGCATTTATGATGTCAAGAGCTCGGGGTTGTGTTAATAGTTCAAACCCAACTGACTTCCTGCTCATTGCCACTGTTTGTCCATTTTTCACCTCATAGATACAGTTGACAGAACTCAATAAATTCATTTCAGTTTTCAAACCTAATTGTATATATTTAGCAGTTTTTATTATAATCATGGAAATTTGATTGAATAGTTCATAGTTAAAATCTTTGTTGCGAGATAAAGTCTACACTAAACTGCTGGGCAAAGACCTGAGCAGCCTTCTCTCATCTGCCCACTGGCAGCCGTGGGCAGAAATCTGCATTGGGTGTCACCTTTGGGAAAGGAAATATGCGAACCAAAACAAAGGTCCGAATGCCCGCGGAATGCCCGTCACTCCGGCTGCACCCGGGCCAACTTCCCCAGGTCACTCGGGCTGCATTTATATTTTGAAGCCATCAGGCCAGAGTTGCAGCATGCTGGTGGTAGAGCGACACGTCCCCATGAATAACCATTGGTACCCCCAGCATGAATGTGTATAGATGACTGTGGGACTGGAGCATAAACAATCCTCTCATTCAGTCTGTGCTTGAAAATTGAAGTCAGACCGCACAAATGTTTTTTTTTTTTTCTTCTTCATTTTTATTCTTTCTTCTGTCTGAGATTTTTTTTAAAAATGTATTTTGCATGTCATCCTGATGTTTGGTGTTTATCATGCCTCAGAGGGCTTGCCAAATAGTCCTTGGGAAAAAGTCTGATCGAGTCGTGATTGATCTGCCGTGTTTGCAACCTTGCTGTGAGTAGCGCGGCAGTGCTGGGCATTTTAATGTCAGCGTTGAGTAAAGGTGGTAGGTATGAAATCCTTCGTGCGCCAGGACCTACACGGAACCCTGAACTCTGGTCTGTTGGGACCGTGGAGGCATCATTTCCCACGCCGTACAACACCCTCCAGGAACAGACTGACACACGGCCTTTAAATGCCTGTTTTATCTGTCTGTATTTACTGGAAAGGAGACAGTACAGTGTTGTCTGCCTTTTGGACACTCCTTATTTGCCGAGAATTTAAAAGACATGTGTTCCTAAACCAGCAATGCTATGAATTACTTAAAAAAGCGGACGAGGGAGAGAGAGAGAGAGAGAGAGACGGAGAATTCTCCAAGATCACTGCGTAGAAACAAAGAGGCTTTATCCCTGTTTCTGTCAAGGGTCCTCTCTGTCTGACAAGAGTGCATGTTCTTGATTTTTAACACATGGACTCAAGTACATAAAACACTGTCTCAGGCACATAAGTGCAGGCCAGAAAAATAAATACGGCCAGCATTTGCTGTTTATAATCTGTACAATAGATTTAACTGCATTGGCAGCCTGCTAAGAATGCACACTATAGATAAGTGCATTAAATGAAAACACTGGCTTTTCTTAAGTGTTTCAGAAAGCTGGGGTGTCCAAGGAAGCCTGTAGACTCCTAATAAGCATCCTGGTAAGCAACAGACCTTTTTTGTTTTGTCCTTTAGTAGTAATAGAAGAAGCGGGGGATAATAATAGAAGGAGAATAGAATGAAAAGAAGACATAATAGTAATAACAGAAGGAGTAGGGGACGAGAAAGATAAGTAGAAGTATAGGACAAAGTAATAGAATTTGTAGAAGGAGTAGGGGGTGAGAGAGAGAAGTAGTAATAGAAGGAAATCTTTGGTTGTAAGAATGAATCACAATTCATCAATATTTTTTATACTTGATTGACAACCCCAATAATCCTGTTTATCAACTCTTGGTGTTTCTGAAACTCATGTATAACTGTACAGGGAGTGCAGAATTATTAGGCAAATGAGTATTTTGTCCACATCATCCTCTTCATGCATGTTGTCTTACTCCAAGCTGTATAGGCTCAAAAGCCTACTACCAATTAAGCATATTAGGTGATCTGCATCTCTGTAATGAGAAGGGGTGTGGTCTAATGACATCAACACCCTATATCAGGTGTGCATAATTATTAGGCAACTTCCTTTCCTTTGGCAAAATGGGTCAAAAGAAGGACTTGACAGGCTCAGAAAAGTCAAAAATAGTGAGATATCTTGCAGAGGGATGCAGCACTCTTAAAATTGCAAAGCTTCTGAAGCGTGATCATCGAACAATCAAGAGTTTCATTCAAAATAGTCAACAGGGTCACAAGAAGCGTGTGGAAAAACCAAGGCGCAAAATAACTGCCCATGAACTGAGAAAAGTCAAGCGTGCAGCTGCCAAGATGCCACTTGCCACCAGTTTGGCCATATTTCAGAGCTGCAACATCACTGGAGTGCCCAAAAGCACAAGGTGTGCAATACTCAGAGACATGGCCAAGGTAAGAAAGGCTGAAAGACGACCACCACTGAACAAGACACACAAGCTGAAACGTCAAGACTGGGCCAAGAAATATCTCAAGACTGATTTTTCTAAAGTTTTATGGACTGATGAAATGAGAGTGAGTCTTGATGGGCCAGATGGATGGGTCCGTGGCTGGATTGGTAAAGGGCAGAGAGCTCCAGTCGGACTCAGACACCAGCAAGGTGGAAGTGGAGTACTGGTTTGGGCTGGTATCATCAAAGATGAGCTTGTGGGGCCTTTTCAGGTTGAGGATGGAGTCAAGCTCAACTCCCAGTCCTACTGCCAGTTTCTGGAAGACAACTTCTTCAAGCAGTGGTCTGCATCCTTCAAGAAAAACATGATTTTCATGCAGGACAATGCTCCATCACACGCGTCCAAGTACTCCACAGCGTGGCTGGAAAGAAAGGGTATAAAAGAAGAAAACCTAATGACATGGCCTCCTTGTTCACCTGATCTGAACCCCATTGAGAACCTGTGGTCCATCATCAAATGTGAGATTTACAAGGAGGGAAAACAGTACACCTCTCTGAACAGTGTCTGGGAGGCTGTGGTTGCTGCTGCACGCAATGTTGATGGTGAACAGATCAAAACACTGACAGAATCCATGGATGGCAGGCTTTTGAGTGTCCTTGCAAAGAAAGGTGGCTTTATTGGTTGCCAATTTGTTTTTGTTTTGTTTTTGAATGTCAGGAATGTATATTTGTGAATGTGGAGATGTTATATTGGTTTCACTGGTAAAAATAAATAATTGAAATAGGTATATATTTGTTTTTTGTTAAGTTGCCTAATAATTATGCACAGTAATAGTCACCTGCACACACAGATATCCCCCTAAAATAGCTAAAAACTACTTCCAAAAACATTCAGCTTTGATATTAATGAGTTTTTTTTTGGGTTCATTGAGAACATGGTTGTTGTTCAATAATAAAATTATTCCTCAAAAATACAACTTGCCTAATAATTCTGCTCTCCCTGTAGAGAGAGAGAGAGACCCATTATCATCAGCAATTAGTCTTGAGTTATGCTTGGAATGCTGTGTTCACTATTGCGAAGTCACTCACATTAAAAGGTTCATTAACTATTATAATTTCCTCAACAAATTAACATCTAGAATGCCCAAGGTCTGCGTGTGAAGGCAGGGATGGAGGACCCAGGCAAGTGTTGTCATGCAGTCTTTTTTTTAAAGAAAATACGCACAAAGAAAAGAGGGACAACGCCTCCAAAAAAGGGAAGACTCACGACTCACCAACTTAAAAGGTGGGGAAACTGAATAGATGACAGACAACAGAAAAACACCAACGATCTTCCTGTTGGCACAACCTTCAACAGGTGTAGCAATAAGCACAACACATGAAAATCGGCACGGCTGAATTGGCAGGAGAATGTTCATGGTGCAGGGGTTTGGTGGTATAGGGTTTGATGGTGCAGGGATTTGATGGTGCAGGGGTTTGGTGGTGCAGGTGTTTGGTGCAGGGGTTTGGTGGTGTAGGGTTTGATGGTGCAGGGGTTTGGTGGTGCAGGTGTTTGGTGCAGGGGTTTTGTGGTGCAGGGGTTTGGTGGTGTAGGGTTTGGTGGTGCAGGGGTTTGGTGGTATAGGGTTTGATGGTGCAGGGATTTGATGGTGCAGGGGTTTGGTGGTGCAGGTGTTTGGTGCAGGGGTTTTGTGGTGCAGGGGTTTGGTGGTGTAGGGTTTGGTGGTGCAGGGGTTTGGTGGTGTAGGGTTTGGTGGTGTAAGGTTTGATGGTGCAGGGGTTTGGTGATGCAGGGGTTTGGTGGTGCAGGCTTTGATGGTGCTGGTGATGCTTTTCAGAATGCAGGAGAAGGTGGGACGAGGCCATCAAGCTGAGGACCTGACACTGAAAAGCTGAAACTTATGCAAATGGAGGATTCTTTCAAGTAAAGTCTGAAAGACAATTATTATTTCTAATTCATATAATAATTCTTAATTTTATATACTCAAATTCATGTTTTTGACCCATGAAAAAAAACTTTTGCACAACAGTACGTTTCACATACAACTTACATATTTCTTTATATTGCAAAATGCAATGTATAAAAAGATTTCATAAACAACAGCAAAAAACAGAAGAGGAGATTCATGTAGATATTTCGAGTCGTCTGATTTTCTGCTGGTGGAGTTCTGTTCGCACATAACAATAACACCGAACTGAAGCATCCAGCGGCGTCCGCAGAAGACTCCCAGAGGAATCCTAAAGTTACAGCGTTGAGTTAACAGTTCAGTGATATAAACATGTTTACTCAAAGTGTTTTCACAGACAGAAAGTTAAGAGTTAAGAAACCCCCCCGTTTCTTTGGCCTTTTCGTCTGAAAAGCCTTTGATTTAAGTATGAGGAAAAGGTGATGTGAAAGAGAAATGTTCTTAGGGAGGAGGTTTCCCGACAAGCTCTTCCCACCCAAGGAAGACCACCGTTGTGCTGCTGGAGGCGCCAGAGGCGCTCCATTCAAAGTCATCAGGAGCTAAAAAAAAAAATAATACGTTTACCGTCCAATCCAACACTTTACTGCTCTAGCTGGCGGTGTAAATTTGAGCCAGTGGCCCTATAGATGTTTACGCCAGTGTGTGACTGGTGTAAAATCATGGGTCCCCGAAGGGTTTTTTGTCCTTCAGTTCTCCCACCTTTTGGTCTCGGTGCCATTCTTGAATTCTTTTTGTGTTATTTACAACTTTTTTTATTTATACCGCTGGGCAAAATTCTTTATATAAAAAAACTCTAACACTGGATTTTTTTTCTGTGTGTAAAGGAAAACGTTTCAACTAACCAAGCACATTTTATGCTGTCTTTTTTTTTTCCCTCTTATCCAGACAGGGGCTTAGGATCTTTGCCTTTATGGGAAGCCAGACTAATAGGCCTTCTGTTTAGGCCATATTACAGTAAATATTTCTTCCAATGCAGTCTAATTGATAGTTAATCAGTGAAATAATTTTGTTTTTGTACAATCATTACAAAAGTACCACAAGCAGTAGAGGGAAATGAAAAGAACAATAATTTTCCACGAGCAGCAAATATTGTCTTCGGCTCAGTCTTTTGAGAATTTGGCCAATGGCTGATGATTGCTGTGTCCAGTGGGAATGTAAAGGCTGTTGTGTGTTTTTTAGGGCTCTGGTTAGGGTGTGTGTAGTGGTGAATTTGGCCACACTGGGGCTTCTGTGGGTCCTTTGTCAAGTGGTGTCCTCGCAAGAAAACATTGGTCCAGACTCTGGCATGAGAAATCATCTTCCTGAGAGGGAGTCAGCCGGTCCCAATCCTGATCGAGTCATTCCCCGAAAGATGTCCTCATCTTCTCGCTAGTGACATCATTGACTTCCTTTCACTGGAATGGCGATGCTGTGAGGTCCAGGGTTGGAACCTCAGCTCAGGAAATATGGTAATGCAGGCCCACAATGAAGCTTCAGTAGCAATGGATTACACACACACACATAGACACACACACTCGCATGTTCTCAAGAAACAGTGTTCATTGCTTAAACTGGATACAACACTGCCTTTTCATCTGAAAGAGTAACACTTAAAAAACAGACTTATTTAAGGCATCAATTAAGCCTTTGCAAAGAGTGTAGTATACAGGATTACATGTTAAAGCAACTTCATTATTAAAGTAGGCACCCCCCCCCTCCCCCGTGTCTAACCTGCCCCCATCTCCTTTCTCTCACTGTCCTTAAGCACCCGCTTCCTTGTTTTGTTTCTTAAGGTTTTATCACTTTCTCTCCCTTTAAGCTCAAGTCTCTCTCTACACAACTTTCATCTCACCTCCTTGTCACCCCAGAGCCAGTCTCAAGCCCCCCCCCCCTCCCCGCCTCATGCCCAGCCTTGACCCTCTGCTCAGGGGGACTGGAGGACTTCCCCTCTCCCGTCTCAGCGGGGCAGTGGGGCTGGCGCTCCGGTGCTGCTGCTGGCGGCTCTGTGGGAAGACCTGGCCGAGCGCGCTCTCACACGCAGCCCTCTTCCCATCCTGCACTTCCTCCCGCCGCAGCGCAACACACACCGCTGCTGCTGCCCTTTGTTTGGGCCGTTTTCTCTTTTTATGACTGTGTGTGTGTGTGTGTGTGTGTGTGTTATTACTTGGCTCCCTGTGTCCAGGGAGATTGAAAGAATAGGGACAGGGTAAAAGAAGTGTGTTTGAATTTCCTCCTCTCACAAAAACTGGACTCCAGGGGCATTGAAATGTCTCCTCTCCTGCCCCCTCTTTCTTAACCCCCATATGCCGCATCCATGGCACTGATTTTTTTTTTTTTTTTTAGGAATGGCGACGAATTTATGGCGACGGTTGCAAACTTATTTTCCCATAAACTTGGGTAAACTTTTCAGCTTTAAATGAATGATGTTCTCCCCTAGGGAAGAAAACAAAAGTTTGTCTTCTTTTCCCTTTTCTTTGCCTTATGATACTAATTACCAAAGGCATCAATTCATCAATGCGGTGGAGCAGAAGTCCTTAATGATGAGATAATGCAGCAGAAAATAATGTGGAGACAGACGGCCCGGCAGAAGTGTCTCTGCCGGTGAGGAACGTCTGCACCACCCTTCGTTCAGTTCACTTATTATTCTCACACAGTCAACTGACCAGGCTTCTTCGGGTGGACCTATGGTGGTTTTAATAATGGAGCTGCTGTGTGTGTGTGTGTGTGAGTGAGTGAGTGAGTGAGTGTGTTAGACTGCGTTGTGTGAGTACGTGTGAAGGCTGGGGGGATGTGGAACATGCAGTCATTATTTTTTTCAGCATGCTTGCACACATTGTCCTAGGTCCTGTTGCGTGTCAGGGTGGCATTGTTGTCCAAAACCCTGCTGTGTGTGTCCAGGAGGGATGAGGGCTACAACCTACAGAATTAAGTGCGTGTGTTTTGTGTGTATGTTCATATATATGTGAGTTCCAACATATTAAAACACAATAAACATCAGAAAGTGGGTACATTTTGGTGGAATTACACAAAGAGTAGCTTTTGTTTCCCTATGTTCAGCTTAGGAGTAGAGATGAGTTTATTAACTACCTAAACATAGGTACATATGACATTAGATGTTTGTTAAATATGTATTACCATGTGATGATGGCAATTAAATGGCATCTTGTTGCACGGGAGCTCTAATCCCGTGCAGAGAAAAGTGAAAAGCTTCATCTCAACAACAATATAACCCCCCCACCCACCCACATCTTCCACCAAACCTCCCTCTGTGGCAGCACAATTCCCAGAAACCCCTCCACCCCCTGCACGCCCACCACTCCACCACTGCCGCCACGCCACCCCCCTCGGCCTCTTGTGGCTGCCCTCCCCAGGGAGGAGTGTGCCATATTGCTGAATGCCCTTGCACCTTCCATTTTTGAACTTGTGAGTGTGTGTGTAGAAGAGAACGTGCTCAGTCTTCTTGAATCCAAAATCTATTTTTTTTATGTAATGTGTACATTTTGTATGTGTTTTCATCTACAGTACAGGCCAAAAGTTGGACACACCTTCTCTTTCAATGTGTTTTCTTTATTTTCATGACAATTTATGTTGGTAGATTCTCACTGAAGGCATCAAAACCCTGAATGAACACAGTTATGCACTTAACAAAAAGTGGAGACCTGACCTCCACCGGACCTGAACCCAATCGAGATGGTTTGGGGTGAGCTGGACCGCAGAGTGAAGGCAAAGGGGCCAACAAGTGCTAAACACCTCTGGGAACTCTTTCAAGACTGTTGGAAAACCATTTCAGGTGACGACCTCTTGAAGCTCATCGAGAGAATGCCAAGAGTGTGCAAAGCAGTAATCAGAGCAAAGAAACCAGAATATAAAACATGTTCTCAGTTATTTCACTTTTTTTGAAAACACATTGAATGAGAAGGTGTGTCCAAATTTTTGGCCTGTACCGTATATATATACATTGAGTCTTCTTTGCGTGTACACCCTGTGTGGTTTGGTCTGTTATGTATTAATAGATATAAGAACACTTTTATGCTTCATTTTATACAGAGATTGTCTGTGTATTTTCTTGTAGTTTCATCTTATTGAAGAGGAAGACCTTCACAGTGACTGGAAGACTGGGGATATTCTGTTCTTCCTTATTAGGAGTTGAAGGAAATTGTCCCCCAAGGATAAATTTTCTACTCACTGATTTATATTTATATCCCCCATCTTTATGTACTCCTGTGTATGAATGTGATGTTGTTATTATGTTATAAAAACTGTTAATGAAAATCAGCTAATTTGATTTCAGCTTAGAACATGTTTATTACACAAACGTCATGCATTTATATTTCACGTTGCATATTTATTACACTTACAATGAAGTTTAAACATGGGGGATATTTTCATGCCACTATATACGTGAACTAGAGACATTCACAAGTTTGTGATTCAGAATTCTTGAATTAAATGCACTCCAACAATAAAGCTGGGTTGGTAGTTAGATCCGCCTCTCCAAGACAGAGGCAGCAGTCATTTCTTATTTCTGTCTGTATATTGCTGTAAACCCTGAAGACCTATTTGATGTGACATTATCAAACACTCCTCAATTATAGCTCTTATGTCTGAGTCTATATGTACGTGTTTATTCAGAGAGTGTCTGTGTGGGTATATGTCTGCTCAGTGTGTGTGTGTGTGTGTGTGTGTTTCTCCCATGGCGCTCATTGAGCAGAATGCACACTCAGCTGCTCTGTGGTCCTCTGCACTCCCACTGTCCCCGTCCGAGTGTCTCCGCTCTGCTGGCCTGAGGTCTGCCTGCCAGGGCAGTGTGGGCTCCGGGCTGCAGCGCGGCGCTAGCGCCGCTATATTTAAAGCCTAATTGTTGTTGTGGAGACGCTCGCTAACGCCACTATGTTTACCTCTCCTGAAGCCCAGGGCTATCCCAGTCCCCGGGAGACTGTGTGTGTGTGTGTGTGGCTGAGTTCCATTACACACTGTCTCTACCCTACACACACTGCATGTTGTCTCACTGGACTGCAACACTCACAGCAGCCAAAATCCGAACGTCTACATTTACCCACACTGCAATTCGGACCCTTGTCCAGTTCTCATTTGTGGCATTTTAGCTCTTGGGTCTGTATTGTGTACAGTTCTATCACATATGAAATTCCCAAACATCTACACCACATAGTTCATACACAACATAGCATTCATAACACCCCCCCTCCCTTAGCCTTATACACATACACACACACACACACACACACACACACACACACACACACGCTTAAGCTCAAAATCCCCTCCTTCACAGATTTAACATTTTCCAAATAGCTGTGCCGACCACAGAATACTTTCCCTAGTTTTGTGGCAAACAAAAAACTCTGGAGACTCACCCCTCTCTCTCTCTCTCTCTCTCTCTCTCTCTGATGGCCACCTCGTGAAATGAAGAGGCAGCAGCTCCACACAAAAGCTATACTTTCTTATTTCGGGGGATCGGCAATTACAGCACTGACACCACAGTGGTTGAGGAGGAACTATCGGGTGGTAGGACAGTGTGTGCTCTCGCACTTCGCTTTATAATGTCATTAAGCCTGGAGGCCTGAAGCATGGTGCTTCCTTCGAGGGGGAGGATAAAAGGAATAAAGCAAAGAAAACAGAACGCGAGCCAACATGGAGTGTGAAAGGTCATATTTTCATTGAGGGCAGTTATTGCTACAGTACATTGTGCTTTCACTTACAACGTTCTTATGCAGAACCTTCCCCCTGCAGACACAGGCCTTCTCATTTCTCTCCTTCGGATCAACATGCCTCGTGTTTTTGATATTGAGAGTGTGAGCACGGTATTTTTGTTACCAAAAAATGTCTGCTGGGACATATTTTAGACGGGGCTGAAATATGCAGCCTGTAATGCATGCAGCGAACAGGGTGTCATCAGAAGAAAAAGAAGACTTTTGGGATGAAGTTTGGATTTGAGAACTGGATCTCACATTATAACTGGATCTCTATACATTATAAAAAGTTCTCTAGAAGGACTTTATTTGAAGAAGGAGATTATCCTTTATTATCAGTCAAATAAGTGGCGTAGGATAACTGTTAAACCTTTTGCCCCACACAAGCTTAGCCTAAATTAAGGGTTGTACGTTTTGGTATTCTGAATGCTTTTGCGATTGTAGGTAAAACATTCATTAGATATAATTAATATAAACTATATGAAGATGAACTTTTTTAAATTATGGAATTGACCTTTTTTTGTATTTTTTTGTATATTTGAACCGCATAATTTACGGAGAAACAGAAAGTGCTTAATAGCTTTTTTAATTGAATGATGAATAAGATAAGATGCTGTTCATTTTTTGCATTGTGTATTTGAAATACATTTCAGAATGGGATATTAAAACAGAAAAAAATACCTCATTCTGAAAGAATAAGAGAAGAAAAAAGATCTGTATGGGTCATGCCCACCCAAATGAGTTCAGATTGGGATCGAAGGTCAGCCAGCGCCCCTGGGGTTGCGGCTCCGATGTGATACGCTATCATCGGCCGGGCTGAAGTCCGAGCATGTCAGCTGCTGATAGCATTGACCACGACGGGCTGGCATTGAGAATCACCACCATCTGATTTATGTTCCCACCAAAAAACGACAAAAGGACCTTGTTTATCTCCAGCCACCTCTTCTCGTAGCGTTAAACAAGCCGACTTTTCCTTTTCTTTCCCCGTCCCCGATTCTGTTTTTGTGTTTACGGTGGCCTTTCGATGGCAGCAAAAGATTGGTTCCGGAAACGTATACCAGGCTGAAAAATCCCGAGTTTACAGTGGGAGGAAGAACGGGGGGAGCAGGACGGCAGACAAAATAGACTGGGTTTCTTTGTTGGCCGGTGGAGGAATACGTGAAATACGGCATCTTTTGTGCGCTTATCGAGGGGGCGCATCATATTCCGTGCCACACGCGGCTTTTTCCTTCGTGTTGACGCATTGTAGAAATCTCCGAAGCCCGAGCCTTGAAAAAAAAAAAAGTGCAGACTTCATTTCCAGACGCGGGCGACTTTTACACCCCCGTTTCACACAGTCTGTCCCGTTACGCGCTGCACAGTCCGTAATTTCTGTCAGGATGATATATCCAGCGAGTGATTTTCGCTCGGGGCCTTCCGGACGTCACTTTTACCACATCTGTGCTGTCAGCTTCCAGCTATTTTTAGTGGCGCACGAGAGCTAATTGCTCAGAGACGCATTGTTCATCTCGGTCGAGGTGGCTTTGAACGCCCTCTCTCCTCCGTACGAAATAAGAGCCCTTTTTCTTTCGAAAAAATAAATGGCAACCTGCTTCCTGGATCTGTGTCCGATGTGACCCCTCGGACTGCGAGAGGAAGGTAGCGGAGGAATGTGGGTGCCTGCATGCCAGAGATAGAAGAGATGCACCCTGGGAAAGTGACCTGCTCTGAGCCACACCCACATGAGCCGAGAGAATGGAGGCGGCGGCGGCGGCGGTGGCGGCCTCCAACTTCGGAGAGCCTGGAGAGTTCGTGGAGACAACGCTTAAAGCTTCAGACTTCCTGTCGGCCAGGCGTCTGCTCAGATGATTCAGGCGGTTGGGGGTGAGTGTCCACTGGTTTTGAGCAGGAGAGAGAGGAGGAAAGTGTGACACACCAAAAGCCACGACAGGTCAGTCGGAATGCTGACTAGGAAGAGCCTCGCTTATATTTGTTAACCTCAGAGAGCAGCACCGCTGACCATGTTGGTTCACAGCCAGGGCTTCGGGAGATGCACGAGGTTGGAGGCACATGATTGGTCACAATTTTCACCTGGAATGAAGCACAAATTAGCAATATTGCATAAATAATGAATGTTTTTAAAACAATTACTATAGCATTGACCTTGTAGGCCCTCTATGTGTGTGTGTGTGTGTTTGGAGAGTGGGGGATTCCCGAACACGGTGAGGCCCATCCATCACCACACTTCCCTCCTTCTCAGAGTTGAAAATAGAATGGTGTGTGAACATGACCTCTCCCATTCAAACACACATGCTGCAAATACACAAACACACACGTCCAAACACATGCAGGAGCGGTAAACCTGGAGGAGCGGTTCCTTCACAATCTCTTCGTAGTATGTATGAGTGTGAAAGAAGTGTGTGTAGAGGTATGTGTGTGAGTGCGGAGTATGTGTTTGCTTGAGTGTTTGTGTTTGGGCGTGTGTGTGTGTGTCTGAGTGTGTTTTTATGCTTCCTCATATAAACTGTCAAGATGAAATGGGTGTGTGTTTGTGTGTATGTGTTTCCTCTCCCATTCAATAAAAAACACTAAAGATGAGAGGAGTGTGTGAACGCCGTGAAGTCTTCCTCCAGTCTCTCAGTCTCGAGTCGCAGCCAAATTTCCGCTGGGTTGTAGGTGTGGTACCCCGGCCCGGCTCTGTTGTGTGCGACAGAAAAAAAGCACACACCCACCATACACACATGTGTATACAGCAGCGTATGCTCATACTCACACATTGGGACCCGTGCTTTTGGTGGGTTGTCTAGGTGGCATGGAGTCAAGTGGGGTTCTGGGTCCCAGTCTACACACACCCCAACACACAGACACCTCACCATCACGCCATCTATACTTCAAACAAACGCATTGGCGCACACAAGGGCATAGACAAGTTGGCCATGGCGACAAATATGCTTTACTCGAGCAAATGAGCGATCAAATAAGTTTAAAACAACTTTACTCATGTGTACAAGCTCTGAAGTGTACAGAAATATTTATAAGTAGTTAGTAAGGAGAAAATAAGACATCGGAAATAGAATTTGGAACATTTCACTCAGCACAGGGACAGACGCTTTTTTTTTTTTTTAAAGCTTCTCTATAGAATTCTTTGTTCAGCACATTTCAGGACATGTGTGGTATCAGCTGGACAGGCCAGGACAGACTCGGGTCACCTGGGCTACTGAGTTTGTTCTAATGTTGTCTAGGGTGATGGAATAGCAAAGAAGAATAATGTGATTTCCCTCAATATTTATATTTACATTTACAGCATTTATCAGACGCCCTTATCCAGAGCGACTTACAATCAGTAGTTACAGGGACAGTCCCCCCCCTGGAGCAACTCAGGGTTAAGTGTCTTGCTCAGGGACACAATGGTAAGTGGGATTTGAACCTGGGTCTTCTGGTTCACAGGCGAGTGTGTTACCCACTAGGCTACTACCTCCCCAACTACCAATAAACCTGTTCTTTTGTGAAGGTTGAGAAGAATACATTTAAAGAAGGCTACAGCCATGTAAAGACAAGCTTTCTTCAATTGAAGCTTTCTTCAATTGCACCAGCATGGCAGAGATTTTGAGGACAAGAAAAGCAGTGGCAATTACTTCATTCAATTGGAATGGATCATATTATAACATAAATAACTGTCGGCATAAATAACAAAGGCACACATTTAAAATCACTGAATAAAACACCATAGTAACAGAGCTGGACAATACTGTATGTGCAAGGACTGATTTAGTAAGACACAATAGTGCTAATATTTCTAATATTTTGCTAATATTGATTGGTTTTATTCTGACTTTACTTGGATAACAGAAAATTAGTGAAATATCACAAATAGTAAAAGATTTATTATCAATGCATGCAGGTTGTTTTTAAACCACAACAGACCATATTTTTTTGCATATTTTCTGAAATCCCATTTAAGTTGTTCTATTGATCTGTCTATCTAAAGTCTCTGTCATCACTTGTTCTCCTTCCTCCATCTACACCATTGACCCTTCCACCCTGAGTAAAACCTCCTCATCCCTCTGCCCAGTTCCCGCTCTCCTTCGCTCCTGCAGCCTGTGATCTTATCAGCAGCAGGCAGGCCCGTGAGCAGGAACATCCCGACTTCCTGCTGGCTGGAGGATGAGGGCGGGTCGCAAGGCTCGGGGGGGAGACAGGGAACCGGCTGCAGACAGGCAGGCGAACACCTCTGTCACGCGGCCAAATCTCCCCCACGAGGTGGCCGTCGCCCACCGCCTGAGGGACGCTGCTGAGACATGCCCAGCGCCAGTGATGGTGCCACACACACACACACACACACAAGGACCACCCCCGGCCCACCTCCTGAACCCACCTACACACAACTTTCTCAACATTCAGTGCACCGCGCCCCCGTCGCTTTCCCTTCCAGTAAACCACCACATCCACACACACACACACACACACACTTTAGTAGGTGCTCGCACAAACACACAAAGATGAAAAAAGACAGCTGAAGACAAAACAAAAACACACCCTGTCACATGGCTTCTAAGCAAATGTGCAGTATAGCACACACACACACACACATCCTTGCACACACACCTTCAAAAATGAACATTTGCAGATGAAAGCATCTCAAAGGTTCTCGGCCTTTCCTAACGTTTCCCAATACCCCCTGGAGCAGCTGCATTCATTTTGAAGTTGCCTGCCTGCCGTCTGGGCTCTCCTGCATTTGTGGATCCAGCGACACCTCGCCGGGAATTTATCTTAAGGCCGGAAAGACGTTGACTTGCTGCCACGAACGAACCTTGCGGGCTGAGCTGCAGCGCCTAGGTTAGAAGTGTGGAGGTCAGGTACCAATTTGTGGTCCCAGCGCTGGAGCAAGAAAAGCCTCGGTGTTGCAACGCTGGTCTGGTTCTGCACCGTTGGACTGCTCCCCCTCCCCAAAACCCCAGACCCCGACTGGAAATTTTACTAATCTTGAGGAAGCCCAGGCCGCCTGTTCCAAAAACAACATCGTTTCAGGGCCCACCGCTGTCCTGGCTACAGCAACTGCTCCCAAGCTGCGCCCAAATCCTGATCCTGACCAACAGCTAACGCTGATGCCACGATGCAGAGTAAAGACTCCGTGTCGAGTATTGAAGAGATGGCTACCTGGCATTCCTGCTCCAAGTTTAATTGGCCCAGCTCCCCAAAGAAATCGAACTTGTCTTCTGTCTCAGGAACATTATTGAGCTCTTCCTGTTGCTGATTAACCAGTACCTATTTAGATTGGATCTACAAATCCAGGTTTTCTCCTTGGTGTGTGTGTGTGAGTGTGTGTGTGTGTGTGTGTGTGTGTGTGTGTGTGTGTGTGAAACTGACAGCGTGGAACTCAACACATCCTCCCCGAGTGGCTCTAGACAGCACTGGGGTTAAACGGTTTTGTTAGCGATGCCCTTCGCCACTCCCCTGAGCCGAGAAAGGGCAGTAATAACCTCCGGAGCTGGCCTGCTTAAGAGGCTCTGCTCTGCCTATGTCCAAACCGAGAACTGAGACGAGCTGTGAAGAGTCCTGCTGTCGTTCATAGTATCGGCCCTTTCACGTTCTACTCTCGGGCTGAAGGATATTTTTAACATGCAAATATCACCGCACTGACATAGCAGAGATGTTTCTACATAGGATAGATCAGACGCCATACCTTAAATATGGTTGCATTTTGTCCATATACTGCTCTGACGGACAATAAATGCGCTTTCTGGCTTTGATTTAGATTTTCCAATTTAAATATTATTGTAATTATGAGTTTGGTATCATTTTAAATGAGCCCCTACAGTATTGGATTTTTCTTCTATTAAAAGGTTTTTGTGATCTGACAAAAAAAGGACCACATTAATTATTGTTTTCTATTTCTGTACCTGTCTGAAGTGTACATTACTGCCACTGTATTAAAATATTAAACCAGCTTGAAAGACAAATGCTGTGTCCATAACTGGCTTCGTAAAAAAAAAACAGCCGACCTTACTGCAGCCCTACAAGATCGGGGGAGAGATGGACGCTGGCCCGGTGTCCCCCGCTGAAGGATGCCTCCTAAATCACATTGTTGCCTCTGAACGCTCGCTGGGTCTGTGGCGCTGTGTAATTTGGGGTGATTTTCTTGTATAATTGATGCTGTGTAATTTTGTGTTTCGCAGTGGGACTCTGCAGGATGCTGCAGTGGTCGTGGCCGTTTTTGCGAGTGAGCTGTCAAGTCCTCAGTCGCCGCACTGGTCTCAGTTTTACGGTTGGTGAGTGATGTATGTTTTGTGTGTGTGTGTCTGTGTGTGTGTTTTCTCCACCTGACCATGCCCCTCGGTCTGTCCCTTTCTCTCCTCGGATACGTCTCTGCTCTTCTCCTAACGGGGTCAGCGCAGTGATTGCGGTTTCCCCCGACAAGAGGTAACTCTCAGCATGGTACTGTGTGTGTGTGTGTGTGTGTGTGTGTGTGTGTGTGTGTCCACGTATGCATGTGAGTTTATGAGTGTTTCAGTGTGGGTGTGTGTGTGTGTGTGTGTGTGTGTGTATGGGTGCAGCTCTGCTCTGGAGTGAAACAATGGTCCTCTCAGATTACATCTTTCTGTCAGACAGGATTTGTAGGGGAGGGGGCTGTAGAGGGTGTGTGTGTGTGTGTGTGTGTGTGTGTGTGTGTGTGTGTGTGTGTGTGTATTGGGGGGTGTTGTGGGGCAGAGCTCCCACAGGCAGCCCCTCCCTCCCGGCCAGCTGGTCGCCTGATTGGCTCAAGCCTCGTATATATTTACACCATGGTTTTATCAAACCTCACCACAAACTTCAAACTCCCGGACAGGGAAACACACACGGCCGGACGCCAAATCGGAGAGAAGCGTCAACGGGATTTAACTTTTTTCCTTTCCGTTTACTTACCGTAAATCCCTCAGGGTTCTTTCAGTTAGGGTTAGTACTTTCTTTTGTGATACGGCTATCCCGTAAGATTCGTTTTGTGTTCGCTGTAATTATAAGAGCAGTTCGTTGGAACCGTGGCCGTCTTGCTGGAATGAATATATCTGAGTCTAGTTACTGTAGAGAGGCGAGTTCCCAGCCTGGTCGGACAGAGAGTTCATGGGTTGGAGCCCACAGCCCGAGCTCTGACCGCGGGCAGGGCTTCAACCGCAGGCTGACCGGAGAGCTGGGGCCCCTCGGGGGGTCCGGGCCTCAGCGATCGACGGCGGCGCGAGCTGCGGGGCCCGCAGCAGAGGACGGGACAGGAAGCCCGGACTCTTCCCGACCTGGATCCGCAGCTGGACCAGGAGGCAATGGAGCCGTCGGGACGGGTGAGGGGAAGAGCGGGGCCGAGAGTCGGATCCGCAGACCCATGAACGCCTTTATGGTGTGGGCCAAAGATGAGAGGAAGAGGCTGGCACTGCAGAACCCGGACCTGCACAACGCCGTCCTTAGCAAGATGCTGGGTGAGTCTCTCCAGCCTCAAACCACCCCCCCCCCCACGCCACAACCTCGTCACCACACGCCGCACATTCTATTCTTCACTTAACAGGCCGTTGACCTGGTTTCCTGCAAACCCGTTGTGCTCACTAACTCAGACGTAGAGAAGTTCTGTTAATGAATTTCATGGAGAGAACCAAAAAAGAACGAATCAGCAAAATGCTTGTGGACTGGAGTGATACAGTTTCAGAGCCACTGATCTATTCAATAACTTTTAAAAAATAATAGCATTTATAATTTATGAATGAAACGTTTTCTGAGTGAATCATTAGTCATTGAGCTGATCATTCAAATTGTGAATGATCAACTCTGATTTCATAGAAATTATTGTTAAAAAAAGCAGCACAAAACAATGTCCCATCAAATTAAATATTATTATAATTTACATAAAATTCAACAAAAGAAATTCCAGTCTCTTATCCTAAATGTTTCATTATCTGTTTAATTTACATTTTGCTGCATATTACAAATGAAGTCATTGGTTAATTTCTTTTAATGGAACTCCTTAAATGCTGTGGTGTACAGGTCAGTCCTGGAAGTCTCTCAGCACACTGGACAAGCGCCCGTTTGTGGAGGAGGCCGAGCGGCTCCGTCTGCAGCACCTGCAGGACCACCCCAACTACAAATACCGGCCGCGGCGCAAGAAGCAGGCCAAGAAGATGAAGCGGGTGGAGCCTGGACTGCTGCTGCACGGACTCTCTCAGGGGATGGGTGCTGGAGGCCCCGGGTGCGGAGAGGCGTACCCTCACCCACACTCCCAGGCCCACCATCTGCTGCCTCCTCTGGGCCACTTCAGAGACCTGCACCCTGGCGCTCCGGAGTTGGAGAGTTACGGCCTGCCCACGCCCGAGATGTCACCCTTGGACGTTTTGGAAGAGGGAGGGGGCGACTCTGTCTTCTTCCCCCCGCACATGCAGGAGGACATGGGCCTGGCGTCGTGGATTAACTACCACCACCACCACCAGTCGCAGCACCACCCACACCAGCCTCAGAACCAGCACCAACACAGTGCCCAGAACCACTCTAACCAGCACCTTGGCCAGAAGTCTCCGCTGGCCTGCAGGTCCCTCCAGGAGAAGTGTCTCCCCCCAGAGCCCACGAACGCTCATCCTCATGCTCACTCTCATCCCCACTACCCTCAAGGCAGCATAACCCTCTCTGACCCCACCAAAGCCCCCCAGAATGCACCCTCTGCTGGCTACTACAACCAGCTGTATGGGACCCCCCCTCAAACTGCTTTCACCTCCCATCTGGGTCAGCTGTCCCCACCTCCCGAGTCCTCCGGCCCACCCTCGGCCCCCCTGACCTCCAACCCAGCAGCGCTGGTCGACCAGCTGGGCTCCAGCTCAGAGTTCTGGGGCGAAGTGGACCGCCACGAGTTCGACCAGTACCTGAGCGCCAACCGGACTCGCTCTGAGGCCTACGGCGCATCCCTCAACAAAGCGCTGGGGCGACCCACTTCCTGCGAGGAGACCAGCCCCCTCATATCCGCCCTGTCAGATGCCAGCAGTGCTGTCTACTACAGCGCCTGCATCACTGGATAGAAGCTTCACCACCCAAACCCTCCAGCTCCCACCCCACAATCATTTAAATGCTCAGGTAACATCCAGCACCACCCGAAAACGAACTTCGCTGTTATTTTATACCCCCTCCATATAGAGACTGCATTTTCAAATCTGCGTTTTAGCGTATTAAGTGCCTCAGTTGTCGGCAGTGCCATGAAGCTCCTTTTCCAAATTAGCAATTAGCAATGGTTTCCAGTTCTTTTTGTGGAAACCATGTATATGTATATTTTTTATTTGCACTGGGTCCCCAGACAGCAACGTTTCACTAAATGAAAAAGTGCATACCACCATAAGACCATTTATATTAATGTTAATATCCTCTCATCTTCTTCTATTACCTTTATTTTTTAACACCATTCTCTCATTGAGCAAGAGGGCACAAGATCATGTCTTTCTCAGTTTTTTTCATTGAGGTTAAGTAAACGTTCTTTTCGCAACGAATGTACATCACATTGTATGGCTTTTGTGGTTGGGACTGGTGTCGAAGTGTTTTCTAGATTACCGAAGTCTCTGAGCGAACTCTGACTCAAACATGTTGACTCAAGGCCTTTTGGTAATAATTATCTTCAAATGAAAGACTTTGCAGTAAAAAAAAAAGAAAGAAAGAAAAGCTCAGAGCTATTAATTCAGAACAGCAAGATTGAAAACACACAATTGTAAATAGGATTTCATTGAGACGTTTTTCCCACAACACAGGCTGCGTATGTGTAAATGTTATATCTGCTATTTTTTAATGAAGACTTTTGTACATGATGTGCTTTTGAGTATTTGATAAAATAAAGATGTAATTTGTACAGAACATGTCAACAAGTCAGCAAGTGTTTTTTTTTATTATTTAGATATTTATTTACTGGGAGCTGCATTATGTTTTTTTTTTTTTTTTCTACAGCGCTGGTGAAGAGTTTGGTCTGTTCATCTTGATATAATCATGAAGCTACACACACCAAATACACCAAACCACTGACAAAAAGCAAACATTTTCATCCAAAGAGGACACAAGTGAAATGGTGTTCTCCGCTCCCCTCACGTCTTTATTGGCGAGAAAATGGATCTGAGATTAAAGCGCAGGGCCGTCTATGTTGACTCAGATGCCGAGGTTGGGGATGGATGCAGCGGAGGAACTCGGGTGCGTTCCAGAGGGGAGAGTGTTGTTTTTGTTTTATTAGCATAATGGAAATGTAAGAGCCTGTGTGTGAGTGCGTGTGAATGTCTGTATGAGTGTAGGTGGCTTTTTGGAACTGACATAAGTCATGATGTGTTGTTCGGGAGGGGCGGTATGTGTGTGTGTGTGTGTGTGTGTGTGTGTGTGTGTGTGTAAGGGGGGTTCAGGTGGCAGCCGCAACGTCACATACTGCCAATTAATTAACGGGAAGATGAACAGGAATATCCAAACAGAGGGACATCCTGGGGAAGTCAGGAGATCATCGGAATGTGTGTGTGTGTGTGTGTGTGTGTGTGTTTTCTGTGAAGGGGAAGGATGTTGAAAGGAAGAGGTGCTTTTTCTGTCCAAACACCTCACCCACCGTCCGACACTCCAAAATGGAAAAAACAACAGCAGCCGGGCAGGTTGTTGGATTTTTCGCTCCGATCTTTAAATCTGCAAAGATCAGCTTTTACAAGTGTGTGCGTGTGTGTGTGTGTGTGTGTGTGTGTGTGTGTGTGTGTGTGTGTGAGTGAATGCACAGATGCAAGTGTTTGGAAAAGGTAGATTTTAGCATGTTTCATCTGTTCTGGTGTCTATAGGGAATCTATTGTGCCTAAATAGAGCATATATGATTATATACGCTGCCTACTCTATGGTGACTATGAAGACCACGACTGAGGCTATATTGAAGAATTGAACAGAGAAACATATCTAGTTTTTTTTTCTAATGGAGGATAATAAAGTATGTTTTATGAATAAGACACTATAGTGTCATCTCTCTTTAAAGTCACAAACATCATAAGCAGCTTCATGAGATGCTCATTAACATACCTGAATGCAGTCAACAAATGCTTGGCACTTTCAGGACTTTGTCTACGCACTGACTCACTTAAACTGCTTGATAGAAGCCAAAAGTGTGAAATGCTGTCATCACAGCATTCATTTTCTGCTTTGAAGAGCCTGAAATATGACACATTTTACTTTATATAATAAAAAATATAGCAAAACACAGAAAGAGCGATAAATGAGTATGTGTGCTGAAACCAGTGGAAGATGAAACGCAAGGTAATATTTTACTCCCTTTCCTCTTCAGTAAAAGTACAGAAGTATTTGCCTTCAACTATACTTCAGTACCAAAAGTAATAGTACAGTGATTCACCATGGTTCTAATTTTTTTTTCCTGTATAGACAAACACAATATATACATATATAAATCTCAGTTTCATTGCCAATTCCCACCAACATTCAGCGAGCTAAACTGCCAGGACATGGAACTGGGACAGAGCTGTGAAGAAGGCCTGTTGAAAAGTCTCCCCAAATGGAAATATACATGAAAAACTACTTAGGTACAGCAGCAAAATACATGTAATTTGTCACTGTCCACCTCACGTTGAAACTATTGACTCGTAGCCTGTTCTAAATGTAAATGAAAGAAAGATGAACCTCCTTTGCCGCATGTTTCTTGGCCATCTGTGGACGCACAAAGACAAACACAAATTCATTATTCTGAGGTAGACTGCAAAACGCTTAAGTGCAAACAACTTCAGAACAATTCAGCTTCCAGGTGCTGGTTCTCAGCTGAGATTTGAGATCTGAGTTCTTGCTCCTTTATATCCGGACATTCCCGTCCAGCCAGGCTGCATTGTAGTCCTACAGCTGAGGTGTCAGATGTGCTTGTGTGTGTGTGTGTGTGTGTGTGTGTGTGTATATTCTGACCGCTTACATTTAAAAGAAGAGAACATATATATATACACACACACACACACACACACACACACGTGTGTGCGTGTGTGTGTGTGTGTGTATATATATATATATATTATTATTATTTATTTATTTATTTATAACAAATAAATAATTGATTATTATTATTTTATGTTTATTTTATAATGCTTTGGGAAGAAGAAAGGTGTAACTGAATTTGTGTAGCTGATTTTATAATTAGACTAGAGCTGGTGATCATACAGAAATGGAAGTGATGTCACTGTCTCTCACCCCCCTCCATCACCAGGATGTGTGCCCCCTTTTGTACAAGCAGCAGCTCTGCCTCGCTTTCCTGTGTGAGTGAGAGCATGATGGGGGTATTATGGTGAGTGTGTGTGTGTGTGTGTGTGTGTGTGTGTGTGTGTGTTCAGGAAACATTATTCTGTAACCATGCGGACCAGTGCAAACACAGGAGAGAGGTCAGAGGTCAGAGGAAGAGGTTAGACCAGCTACAACAGCTAACACAGGGTTATTAGCTTTTATTAGCACGAATCCATGCTCCTGTTTTCATTCATCTCGATCCAAAATTAATTTCATTATTTCCAAAAAAAAAACTTGGAACAGATTTTATTTTTTTTACGTTTTTCCTGTCTTGTCACCGTAATTTATAGCTCTGACCATGTGGAGCTCTTGTGGCTTGGTGGCCCTGGGGTTTTTGTGACCCGCTGGTCTGTGGGTTCAGATCCCGGACAGGACTGTAACCATGACCCGACCAGAGGAGCAAAACCACGTCGCCTTCAAACCCAAACACCCAGCGGACGCCGGGGACGTTTTTTTGAAGATGTCATGACAAAAATATGGCCACCCTTGCTTATAATGTCTGTTAATACACAGAAGATGAACTAATCACCAAGACAATCACATTTCTTGTCAGCATTCTATGCAAGATTTTAGTAGTTTGTGAAAATGTGTACAACAAAATTCCAGATTGCTGTTTTAATAATGTGAGCACTAATGTGGCCTGTTTATTTGTTGCCATTGTGTTGTTGTCGTCGTGATGATTCTGAACGCCGTTGGCCTTTAAAACAGCTCCTGGAAGCTTGACCAGGTTCACCCGTCCCCACCGGTTTCCATAGATTCCCTGACTCGGCTGTAATTTACCACGGAGAGTCAGACAGGCGTTCTGGTGACCTCGTGTGACGCCGCACTAAAGATCAGACGTGGTGCCAGCAGACAGAAAAAGCTGCATAAATGCGCTCTCGTCTTTTCTGGGCCTGTTTGGGGTGTTTTTGTTGTTTCTTTTTTCAGACTAGTATTTTTTTTTTTCTCTTTTCACACAATTCCCCTTCTCAGATTTCTCCCTGTCCTTTTCCCAACATATCATTGCATCCCTCTCTCTCCAGAGTCCACCATGACTTGTGTGTGTGTGTGTGAGAGAGAGAGAGAGAGAGAGAGAGAGAGAGAGAGAGTGAGAGTCGTTTGGCTTTTATATTATCTGTTTTTGTCCTCAAGTTTTTTTTGTTTTTTTTTTTATCTCTGCTTGTCATTTACGTCGGTCTGTCCTATGATTTATAATATCTTTAGTTTCTCGTTGATATGCATTCATCTGTGTGCTTCGGTTGACTGTCAGTTTATTGAAGTCTATATATTTTTCAGCTTGTTTGTCTGTCCTGTGACATCTGATACTTTTTGGTTTTGTATTCATTTATATTCATTTGTGTGTGTGTGTGTGTGTGTGTGTGTATACGAGAGAGAGAGAGTGTGTGTGTGTGTGTGTATTGTGTGGGTGTGTTGTGTTAAATGCTCAGTCACCTCTGGTCTGGCAGTGTAGAAGCCCAAGCGTCCTGCCCAGCAGCCATGACAGGGCAGCTGTGGGGTTTTTACCCCCCCCGACACACACCCCAACTTTCCCAGGGCGCACAGGCCCTGAGCCCACTGGTGCCAAGCTGGCGTTGTGTAATACCCACCCTGTGTTTTTGAAGCAGACTTCTCTCTTATCCCGTCGTTTGTTTGCCATCCATATAATTAGCAAAAACAACAGCGTGCTCTGCTCACTGATGTGTCTCTGATTTAAGAGCAGTGCCACTTAGTCGCTGATTTATCTCCTCGGCGCTAAAACGGCCGTTTCCGTAGCGATGTGACAGCGCGGCTCAAGACAAAAATCCCTTTCTGTTTGCATTAAGTGGTTTTCGCTGTGAGAGAAAGACGCAGAGAGACCGCAAGAGTGTGGTGAGAGGAACTCAGCCAGAGAGAGAGAGAGAGAGAGAGAGAGAGATTACAGAAGAGAGTCAGAAAAAAGAAGAAGAAAAAGAAAGCGCAGCCAGCTGAGAAGAATCAAATGTAATAAAAAGGAAGGAGAGGATGTTTGGAACAGACGATCAGATCATAAGACAGATGGACAGACAGAGGAAAAGACAGACAGAGAGTAGTAAAACCAGGGATGAAGCACAGACTCACAGATCTTTAAGATCTGCTCAAGATCTTCACACCTTCAGACAGCAGCACTACCAAACACACACACACACACACACACACACACAAACACTGTTTTATTCTTATGTACTTGGAAACACATGCATGGTCACTCTGTAACTCGCACCAGGTTAGCTCTCTCTGAACCAAAGCCAAAGTTTTATTGATTTGTTTGTTTTTATTTATGTTTATTTATGTCTGCTGATTAATTTTTTGTATTTATTCATTTATAGTTCAAAATAATTTTATTGTGCCAACAACACTTACAAATATCCCCTGTTTGTAAATATATGTATAGAAACAAATTCAATACATGTATAGAACTGTATAGAAACACAGGCACAATGGAGTCATAGTAGCATTTCACAGGCGTCCTTGTTTTTGCATTGTGTTTATGTTATTTATTTTAATTTGCTGTAGATCCTTGAAGCCAAACCTAAATGTCAAAACTTGTGATTACCATAGTTGACTGAATTACAAGTGTTGAGATGAATGATGAGGGACTGTGTGTGTCTGTGTGTGTGTGTGTGTGCGTGTGTGTGTGTGCGAAGAAGAAGGATATGCTTACATGGACCAAAACACATGCATTCTCCAACACTAATTTTAACCATACACGGAAACATACACATGGAAACACATATACAAAACATAAATACATGTATAAACTCTCAAAAAGACATTCATTAATATGTAAACATACATAGTGGTGACCTAGTGGTTAAGGAAGCGGACCCGTAATCAGAAGGTTGCCGGTTCGAATCCCGATCCGCCAAGGTGCCACTGAGGTGCCACTGAGCAAAGCACCGTCCCCACACACTGCTCCCCGGGCGCCTGTCATGGCTGCCCACTGCTCACTCTGGGTGATGGGTTAAATGCAGAGGACACATTTCACTGTGTGCACCGTGTGCTGTGCTGCTGTGTATCACATGTGACAATCACTTCACTTTATTTACATACACAGTTCAATTGGGATATTATATGCATGTGCGCGCACACACATTTATACACTCATGTGAATACACAGACACAGAGACATATATAGACACTCAGGCAGAGACTGGCACCCAAACAGAGACACACACGCACACGCACACACACACACACACACACACACACATACACATACACAGCTCCAAGTCGGGGTCAGTTGAATAGTTCACAGCTGAGTTCCAGCCTCACACCCAAATGAGCCACACTGGAGTCTATTTCTGCCTGATTACTACTTTTCCCTAATTACGCCCCCACCCTCCCTCTGCCCAATGAGAACTGAGGAAAAGGTGGGATAAAGACTGATGTGTGGTGGAAAGTTCCTATCTGAAATTAAACAGGGAAAAAAAGAGGTGGAAAAAAACAAAAAGGACGGCCTGACTCCTCCGCGGCTCATGAACTCGTCCACCACCAGCCACCCACACTGGTCCCATCGGCACATCAAACCCACTGCAGCTTCTGATGGAGAACCAAACTTCTCCTCTCAGCTTTTTCCCACTGAAGCCCTGCCGGGCGTGGTGTGACGCCATTTGTGATGCCTCATTTGATGACCGTGGCCTTCTGGAAATGTTCATGGCTTTTCCCATTCAAACATCACATCAGCCATTAAAACAGGGGCTGTTAAAGTCAACTCATTCTTATTTATCCGTGCTGTCATTAATTGTTTTTGTCGCAGCAAGTTGCACTTTATTAAGTGATTGATCATCACTGATTGATGACCTTTCTGCCTTAGGGTAAAATGTATACTTTTTTACGAACACTTGTTTAAGGTCTGAAATATCATGATACTTGCTGCATTGTCCTTATCCATTTCTTAAGAGATTATGATGAGATTTATCACATTGTATTTGTCAGCCTACTCAATCTATCAATGCATGAAATAGCATGAATGAAATAAAAAGTGATGTCATGTTTTTAATGGTGTCTGACTTGGAGGGGTTGTCCGGCTCCGTGCTCCGGTCTGGAGTATTATGTTGTCTCCCTGATTTTCCTGATTGTGTGCAGCTGTTTGTGTGTTTATTTAAGTTAGCCTGTTGTGTCGCGTCCTCGTCCGGTCATTGGTCGTTTTCCCCTGTATTTGTATGTTCCTTGGTTTTTTATTAAATCCCCTCTCTCTTAGTCTTGTCCATAATCCCCCTGACATGTCTTGCAATCGTGACAGGAGTAAAAGCATGAAAGTGAGCATACACACCCACACACACACACATACCATAATCTGATGTAATAAATTAACACATTTTATTTTCTCAAAATCAGAAAATATTGGACTATGTTGCTATGACTCCTGCACATAATTAAATGGTGTCATTGAAGCTTTAGAGGATTTTATTGGGTAAATATTTATCACCCTACTGTTTTATATAGTATAGTTTACAGCCAGAATGAATTATTCCAGACTGAATTGCATCTACAACTGTAGGGAATCATCTGAACCGGACAGATACAGCTGGAACCAAAACAAAGCATACGTCCTTCTCAGCCTCTTACATCCTGGAATGCTTCTGAGATATGTTCAAAAACAAGCCATCACCTGTGTGTGTACGTGTGTGTGTGTTTGAGTGATTCCATCTGATTACACAGTGGTGCTTCCTCTCCAGTGTTATTCCAGTATTGCAGTCTTTTCCTGTTCCACACACCGACCATACCACACATGAAAAAAAAAAAAAAAGACAGACTCACCACTCACTCCTAATTAGACACTCGTTTCCTGGAAGAGGCTCAATTGGCAGGACGGTCCAGGCCAGACCGGGTGATTCTGGGGTGATGAGGCGGTGAGATGAGGTGTCCAGCAGCGCGACTGCTGCTCGCATCCTGTTCAAGTGCCACCTGAGGCTGCTAAGAAATGTGTCATTGGCCTGAGTGTGAGTTCTCAAATGCGAAAAGAAGGTGAAAAGTCGATCATATCTCCTCATTTCTGTTATCGTAAAGTTAAATGGAAGAATGGAAGTTATGGAATGGAAGGAGCAATTATTACAGACTCTAAATAGATCCGCTGTTTCCTGTCACAAGAGCAGAGAAACCATAAATGTCATGTTGCAGCTGCCTTGAAGGTGAAACTCTTATTAACACAAGATCAACATTTAATTAAAAGAACTGCAAAACTGTTTGATTTTTGATTGATCACCGCAGTCGTTCATTTTTCAGCATCCCACTCATGTAGAATTGTCGATCTAGTGTGACATAGAAGTCACATGGAATCCAGTTTGACTGTTGAGGCTGAGGCCACGTTGTGAAAAATCAGATCTGTGTCAGATTTAGGACCACATCTTGAAGTGAGACGAATTGAAAAAGTCCGATTCAGTGTGGTTTCTATTGTTCTCACTGGCAAGAAGAAAATCAGAACTGTGTGAAATTAACCCTTGTGTGATGTTCACGATTTTGCGCGTCCAGAAAATGGGTGGTATTTTGGTGAATATAACCCATTGGCCATTTAAGGCTGCATGTCAAATGACAAAGTTACTAGCTCAACAATAATGTCTAGGAAAAGTAAATCACAGATCCATGGCATGAGTTTCCATTATTGACACCAGGCTTCCACTGGGCATGAGGTTCCCCATCCCTGCCTCAAACAATGCAGTAAGACACAACAGTATTGATACAGATTTAAACAGATCTATCCAGCACTGAAACAAAATGTTTTTGTGATGTAGAGGTAAATACACATCATTTCAATTTACAGGAAGGCCCACAAAGGCCCAAAAGACACCATGCATGCACACAGACCCCAAGTAGCAATTTCCTTTTCCAAAATGTGTTCATTAAAAACAGATCAGCAATCATTCATTTCATCCACTCAAAGCGTGGGACCAGACCTCCACCCTGTCCAGCCCACAGTGGCCCACCGCTCAGCCATGCCTTCCCAGCCAGAACCAGCAGTGGTTGGGGTGAACCACCAGATGGCCGACCTCTGGGCCAGTGTGGCCGTCCTGCTTTGCCTTGCGGCCTGGCGAGCGCAGCGTGTAGGTTTCCTCGGGCGAGGAGGACCGTTCCGCTGTCGGGCTCGGGTTCAGGACCGACCGGCTCGGTTTGATCACCGTCAGCTGCACAATAGCATGACACAAGCCAGGCCTTATCCAAAGCATGTAGATTTAATCTGTCGGTAAACGAGCCAGGATACACACTCTCAACAAACGCTGAGGTTGTGGGCGTGTGTGGGCACAAGCGGGGGTTGCTAGGCCAGGTCGGTTCAGGATTCGGTCCCTTCGCTCTTCTGTGTCATCAGGGGACACTCGACCTGGCATATCTTCAACAATATAAACATTCACAGATTTCTCTTTCTGAATAATCGTCATAATGACTAAAATGTGTTTTCTTCCTTGCTGCAGAGGCTTGTGAACATCGGGACATGAAGACATCTGCTCCATGAAAGCAAACAGCAATCAGTGTCACCAGCGACACACAGGATGACCCAAAATAAGTGCTTACAATGACGATGACCAAACAGGTCCATGTGAACAGCTACACTGGACCATTCTTCTTAAGCAAATTTAGATTGTACATGCCATTCATCTAAAGACAGAGCTTCAGAGCTTCTGCAGTGTTTTGTCCTGCCATTGCTTCTCTGTCTGTCTGCTGTCTGTGTGTTTGGTGTTGCCATAGCCAGGAGGTTTACTGGATGAAAAGACAGCAGAATGCAGGTAAATTAGCAGGTCTTAGTTGGTATGATAAAGCTGGTAAATCGGGTATAGCTAGCTGCTGAACCATCTTAACCAGCGTAATTTGGCCATGATTGCTTTTGCAGAGTATGGCACTTCATTACAATGAAGTTAGCATTCATTGTAATGCCCTCTTATTCCCTTTAATATGTCATTGATTAAAGATCAGTTGGGGGTTTCTGTGACATGCATCATTTCAACCACCTAACAAGACTCTAAATCTGGGCCAGTGGTGGCCTAGCGGGTAAAGAAGCGGACCCGTAATCGGAAGGTTGCCGAGGTGCCACTGAGCAAAGTAGCTAAAGTTCCCTGGGCGCCGCTCACCAAGGGAATGAGTTAAATGCAGGAAACATACTTAGTTGTGCAAAGCAGTGTTTCACAATCGCTCCACTTGTACTAGCCCATCACGAATGAAAACTATCTGTTGGTAGCTGGTTTTAGCATGTTGAGCAATCTTAAACTGATCCGACCAGCAAAACTGACACTAAAGTGTACTTATTTTGGATAAACTTCTTCTTTTTGTGAAATAGATTTTTTCAAATAATTTTGTCACTAAATAAAGTCAGTCATTTTGTTGTCAATCATAAAACAGTCTTGAGGACGGATGACCATTCAAATCTTCGCTTGTATCAGCTGATCCAGTGTATGAGTGACCCGCCTAACAAAGCAATGGTAGAAGTCACCACCTCTGACATTTCTGAACAGAGGTCAGCTGTATATCTGTACTCGGTGCACTGGGTCAAATGTCATGTGTTATTGTGAGACTAGGGGCTCGGAATGAGGCCGTGGGCATTGTGGACAGGGGGAGATAAGGGACACAGAGGGGGACGCTGAAAGGAAGAGAGAGAATGGCTGCTGACATAATGACTTCAACTTAAAGTTGTTGCTTCCTGCATCAGCGTGAAATGTGCTCGTCCAGCAGGTGTTCATTTATTCCATTTCCATCCCACATACAATTTCACACACACACACATTTCTCTTTACAGCTATTTGTGTGGACATTAATGACAATGTAAAAAAGGAATACACAACATATATTCAATGTATAATAATATACAGGGTATATTATTATAAAAACATAAAGCATGTAGGAATTGATTAATGGACGTTGTTGTTTTTGACATCATTTAATTAGATGTACATTAAAAGTATTATAATATTGTTCACATACAATTTATTTTATGACAACAAATTATAATTATATTTAATGATATAACTGATAAATATATCCATCTGACAGACTTCTTTATGATGGAGTTTACTCTCATATATAACATGTGGCATAAATAAACATAAACTATATCTAATAATAAAACACAAACATTTTGCAGTGACTTTTTATTTAATTTTCATTTTAAATTGCCTTTTAATTAAAACACACATATTCACACGCTCACAAACACACACTCACTCATACACACATATACAGTATAGCTACACCTGCTAGATGCATTTCTGGGTTTTAATGTGCCTCTGCACAATGGCAACTCTCTATATTTCACATGTCTAGACAGTCTTATCTGTGAGCTTGATCGCAGAAAAAATGAAAATAGAAGCTTGAAAAATGCCTGCGGAGGTTGTACTCACCAGCCCTAGTTTCTTTGGTCTTTGTTTGGAGAATGTTAAGCGTCCTTGCAGGCGTCTGTGTGTGTGTGTGTGTGTGTGTGTGTGCGTGAACATAAAAGTCTGACATCTCGTGGGCCTTATTCATTTTATATTTTAGCTAAATGAGGCAAGTATTTTGTATTTTGCCGTGGGTGGGTTCTTGAAATCATCTTAAAAGTACTTGTTATGTAAATAAGTCATGTGATGCTAGGACTGCATGCATGTTTTTAATGTGTCTCCGCATAATTTTTCTACCGTTATTGATGTAGATTCAATTTAGTGACTTTTCAGGCCACGCTGTTTTAAATTGGTTACATCTGCAATGGCGTTAAGCGCTGTCTGCTCATGGTGACATCAAAGCTCCAATAAACATTGCACCAAAAAAAAAAGTATAATGTCTGATTCCCATGAAATGTCCACGTGCGCGGCCCTCCCTGCACACGCACACGCACAAATAAAGTGTTTTGATCTTGAAACAGGCCTTTGAAAAGCTGAGCCCGGGGAGCCGTGGCGATGGACAGGAATGGGCGGACGTGCCAGCGAGACAGGGCAGGACACTCGGGCCCAGCCGTGAGCAACTGTCCTCGACCCACGTTGGCCACCATGCACACTCCTGTTTCATTTTGGGCTTTGGAACGTATCTACGGGCAGCATGGTGGCGACTGCTTGATGCACAGCTATAAACCGACAGAGTTAAATACATGAAAAAGAAATCCCTACTTAGTCTGCTCATCAGGGTTTGATAGAGTGTCCGCGATTCTGGCATTTACATTTAGTGTCATTTTTGTGTATTGACAGTCCAGTCTAGCGGTTCCCCAAGGTAATAATAATATTTCTAGAATATTGTATATAACACGGGAGACGCCCCCCAAAATTCAAATTCAAAAATGCCCTGCACGCCACTTGCATCACCACTGCATTCAAGCTTTCCTGTCAGTGATTGGTTGCTTCCTGTCATATGGGACTCTTTACACTTGCAACTTCGCAAAAAAGTTGCTTACCTGGTTGTGCTGCCTGCGTGTGCTTTTACAGATAAGCTATTGAGGTAGGATTACGTCTAGTTATGCATCTATTATACATTTACAGCATTTATCAGACGCCCTTATCCAGAGCGACATACAGTCAGTAGTTACAGGGACAGTCCCCCCCTGGAGACACTTAGGGTTAAGTGTCTTGCTCAGGGACACAATGGTAGTAGGTGGGGTTTGAACCTGGGTCTTCTGGTTCATAGGTGAGTGTGTTACCCACTAGGCTACTACCACCCTTATACATTTTATGTATGTATGTGTGTGCTGTTCACTGATGTTGGTTCTAGATTTTGCAATACATACATTTTGTATTTGTTTTTCTATCATAGTGTTAAAAGTATTGCGACGCCAGGCAATGACTGGTGCGCTGTAGTTTTTTTTTTTTTGAGAGGCGTGGTCAGATGTGTTTATTGCAGGAGTGAATTGTAGTGTGTGTGTGTGTGTGTGTGTGTGTGTGTGTGTGTGTGTGTATGTGACAGAGAGAGAGGCAGGACTGCTGGTGTTTACTGGCGGCAGTGCGACTCACAGCTGCAGAAGAGCTGATAAGAGTTGCGGAGCTGCCTGACCTTGGCAGATGGACGGCTCCTGGAGAGAGCTAATCATAGCACTTCCTGCTCCTTACGCCATTATACACTTATAAACTCTCTCACACACACAATACATACACATTCACACACAAACCCACACGCAGATATACATGAAAAATCCATATTTAATGAACAGATGTACATTAATGTACAGAAGTCATGCCTACTAGCAGAAAAATAAAATTAATAATATGCAGGATTACAAAGAGCAACCCTGACGCTCGCTGATATTTAATGCACACTTACAGATACACATTATGCTCCAAGTATCCAGCAGAAGCACAGTTATATTTAATTATCATGAATTACGTTTTTCTTAGACTGCACTTTGGGACAGAGTAACTCTCGCCCCCCGGTGGTCGGAAAGAGAATCACACGGAAAGAAATTACTTGATTTTGCAGTATCCATGTCTGACCACTGTGTGGCAGCACTGTAACACTCCAGACAGTGTCATACATCTGACACACACATGCCACTGTGGTATGGGTGACATCCACACACGAGAAAGCCAAGGAGTGCTCGCTGGCCACTGGCTGAACCTTAATGAAGCTAGTAGTCGCACACAACATCACACAGACACACACATACTCACATGTACACATGGGATTTTATCAGTAACATCTGCACCCTAACTCACTGCAATGATCATTAGCCATTCTAATTTTAGCACCCCCTACAACACACACACACATGCACACAGAGAGACACACAAGACATTATCAAAGGGATGGAAATCTCAGATCAACGTATTTAACCCTCTGCTGCTCCGGGCGAGCTGATTCTGTAATTAGATAGAGGAAGTCACTCAGGATACGATGTACTATAATATACTGTTATGCAATACATGCTTATCATGTCATCATTAATGAGATGTTTTTGGAACACTTTCTTTCTTTCATTTGTTGTGCATCCCTGTCTTTTGAATTCTTTTTTATTCTTTTCTCTCTCTCTCCCTCTCTGTCACCAGGGTTCATTTGAAATGACAATCATCCAGTGCTCTGATAAGATTTGGTGATGTTAGTAGCAGTAGTGTCGCAGAGTATTGCGTGTCTGATCTGTGTGTGCTCAGTGTACGTTGGGGTTCCGTATAGCCATCTGCTTGCCTTCCATTTACAAGCATCTGGCGATGATACACCCTTCCCTCACTTGCTCTAAGGAGCCGCACAGAGAGGGTTCGCTGTGTCGACCGCATCCTGCCGTTAGGCAGCCTTATCCACAAAGGGCCACGTGTATGCATGATTTCTACATAATTGCATGACTAATTAATGGAACTGATTGGTTCAGGAGCTGGATTTCAAGGTTTTATCCCCATAACACTGCTGACTGACTGGTCTAGACTGCAATTGCATGTACTCCTCACATACGGTTAGTGCATTATTAAAATATCTTTACTAAATATTATGGAAGATCTGATGCTGATATATTAAACAGATATAGTAAACACACCAAAAGGGTGTCCCAAAAACCTGCAGAAACACACTGTTGTCAATGAAATGGATGCCTAACCCAGCACGGCTGTGCACAAAAACTGAACTGGAAATTCTTTTGAGTTTGTTTACATGCATTGGATATTTAATAAGGACAATAATAATAACAGCAACAATAATAGCATTGAAAAATATTATGAATAATAACAGGAGGTGCCTTTCATAAAACACAAGAGTAAGTAATGACCATAAAAAGTGATTTCAACAATTATGACTGCTGTATCTCCCTATTTAGTCACAACTATTTTACATTTTTTCTGTTTTATTTGACCCCTTGTTTAGTTGAAATTGCTGCATTTTCTCTTTTATTTTTTTGTATTTTATTGTTTTTAATTAACTTTTTGTCCTGTCTGTCCTGTTCCTGGTAATGTACAGCACTTTGGTCAGCTCCTGTTGTGTTAAAGTGCTTTATAAACAAATATGGCATGGTATGGTATGGTATGGTATTGTATGGATAGGTTTTCTTCTCTGAAAACATTTTGGACAGTAATTTGTAGACAGTCCCTTATACGTAGTACTTGCAAAGACAGATACTCTGATGGTGGGTGCACGCTACCTTTTTGTCCCCTTTTTGTTTGAGGCCCTCTGCATTCTCTTGATTTGCCAACCTACTCGTGGTGACCACATGTGTCTGAACCGCAGGATTAAACAGACATCTTCAGCCTTCAAACTCATCATTAACGGATGACCAGAGGTCGCGCCTTCACCCTTCTGTGGTAACGATGCAATCATTCTCATGCCCTTTTAATGTTCTCTACCTCATCGTTTTCACGTTATCCAACCTTCCTCTCTCCTCTCCTTTTAATCTCTGCCAGACCGGCTTGTTTATTCATAACTCCACCGTAATTAACTGAATGGAAAGTTGCTACACAGAGCATTTTGTTCAGTTGTCTTGTTAGGCCGCACAGGGCTTGGTTTCAGTGTTTATGCATTTCTGTTTCGATCTATTTACACTGTTTACCCTCTGGGCTCGCTCCCGAACGCACCCACCGACCACCGCCAACCCCCCCAACCCCCACCCCCTCCTCGTCTTCCTCTCTTCTGCGGAAGATGGTTCCTTTACGCAGACATTAGTTGCTGTGCTCTTACGGTTTCTTTAGCTAAGTGCATAATGATGGTGGCCAAGTCGATGACACTTCTGATGAAGCAGCTCTGCGTTGGACCCCTCACAGCACACTTAAGTAATTAAAGCAAATGTATTTTCAAAAAAATGGCCGACTAAATGAATAAATAACCCACCAATAAACACGACCCAATCAGCTGAGTGGGACGTACAGTAAGGTACAATCAGATCGTACTGCTGGGCTTTTGGCGTGGCGAGCTGTGAGACCATTTTCATTAAGATATCGGCCTCAGCGCAAGTGCTGACAACGTTTTCCGCGGCTTCCCAGAATTAATCTTCCGCGCCTGATAAAAAACTCCTCTGCCTTTCCTACCAACGTCCATTAATTCATCATTGAACAATAACTCAGCCTTCAATTGGAGCTCTTCAGTCTCCTTCCTGCTCCCTCGGCCTCCGAGGAGAATTAAGCAAAGCTACTGTTCTGCCAATTCCCATAAGCAGCTCTGCTGAATTCAGAGCTCAATCAGAGAATGAATTCATAATTGCACCGTAATCAGGAGTGCTCTCCAAGGATCCTTTTATATAAACCTGCAATATATAAAACCATATAGATCACAGCTATATATATTCTATTAGCCTTAAGGTGTCTGTGAAATCAAATACATTTAATGGTACAGTGTAATGTTTTTTAGGTTTGATTATAGCACATTATTTATTCCTTGTTCCCCCATATTTTGCTCTGAGGATGGGAGAGAAGAATCGCTGCAAGGTCCATTACAAATATTTTTAATGGTTTTAAAGTTGAACTCTGTGGTGACCAATTCATTTGCAGTTACACTTATGTCACTTTACCGAGCAACTTGCAGTCATTAGATAGTGGTTCAGTCCTAATGCCACCCCAATATCTGACTCATGGACCTCAAATCAATTGTTTAACAACCAGAGCCTGGTGTCTCCTCTGATTGTTGTCTTCAAATCTGCCTTTGACATGAATAAAGAAGTCTTGTAGAAATACTTTTAAACACTTCTGTGCTTTCTGTCAGATGGTAGTTTTTTTCTAAAGCAGGACACAGAGCAGAATAAAATGTATTTTTGTAATAAATAAATAAAGATACAAGAAAATGTGTGGTTTTGTACAGTTAATATGGCATAGGGGAAATGTGTTGTTCCATGTAACTATCAGTCAAGTATGACTGAGATATAAATACTAAGAGCATGTGATGTGGATAATAGAATAGAACATTCAGTGGGTACGGAAAGTTTTCAGACAACCAAAATTTTTCACTGTTTGTTTTATTGCAGCTGTTTGCTAAAATCATTGAAATTACGTTTTTTGGATGACGTTTGGAACCAGAACCCTTCCTAGAGCTCGCCGTCCGGCCAAACTGAACTATTGGGGGAGGAGAACCAAAAAGACTTAAGGTCTTAATTCTAACCTGTATGTGTGGAGAAAATCAATCCCTGTCCAATACAGTCCTAACAGTGAAGCATGGTGGTGGCAGCATCATGCTGTTGGGTGTTTTGCAGCTGCAGGGACAGAACAACTGGTTGCAATCGAGGGAAAGATGAATGCAGCCAAGTACAGGGATATCCTGGACGAAAACCTTCTCCAAGATTCTCAGGACCTCAGACTGGGCCAAAGGTTTACCTTCCAACAAGACAATGACCCCAAGCACACAGCTAAAATAACGGAGTGGCTTCACAACAACTCTGTCACTGTTCTTGAATGTCCCAGCCAGATCCCCGACTTAAACCCAATTGAGAATCTCTGGAGAGACCTTAAAATGGCTGTCCACCAACGTTTACAATCCAACCTGCCAGAACTGGAGAGGATCTGCAAGGAGGAATGGCAGAGGATCCCCAAATCCAGGTGTGAAAAACCTGTGGCTGTATTAGATCAAAATGGTGAGTCTACTAAATACTGAGCAAACGGTCTGAATACTTAGGACCATGTGGTAATACAGTTATTCTTTACTTAATAAATCTGCAAAAATGTCAACAATTCTGTGTTTTTCTGTCAATATGGGCTGTTGTGTGTACATTAATGAGAGAAAAAAATTTACTTTATTTTAGCAAGTGGCTTCAGAGTGAAAAATTTAGGGGGATCTGGTATATTTTCTATCAGAAAACTTTTTTATGCACCAACAGAAATGCAATTAAACATAATGTTGATTTGCCTAAACCTTAAAATTGATGCACATAAACAGAGCAGTTCTTGATGCATTTCACTTCATGTTGTACTGCTATAACTATGCACGTGACAAATAAAAATCTTGAACATATTCGTTACTGATTCATTAACTTCCCTCTTTATGCAAGCCATAAAATACAACAGATGAAACATTTTCATTACCTTTCATTTAATCTTTTCTCTTCCTCTCCGTAGACCTGGTATGCTTTTCATTCATTTTTTCCCCCTCTGCTCATTTGTCATTTTCCTGTCATTGTTCTCTCTGCCCCTCCCTCTCCCTCATCACAATGTGGCACATGCACCACCTCTTCATTGCCCCTCTCTCACTCTTATCCATTAGAGTTATAATTAGGCTGTTGCCATTTTAGGAAAAGAAAGATCTGAAATATCATTCATGATGAGGACTTTGCTCAATAATTGAAGGGTCTCATGCATGTTCTGCTTTGTTTTCAGAAAGACCATTTGCACAAAGTCACATCGTCACTTCTGGCAAAAAATGTCATTTTTACATGTTCAGACCGACAGACAGACATGAAAAATAAAGTCTGATTTGGCACTGAGCGTTGTGCTCTTGTTTAGTCAGAAATCAGCTTGTGAATAGCCTTTGATTTAAAGCAGCATGAAAGACAATCAATCCTGACAAGTCAGACATCCCTCCATTATCAGAGAGGACTGTTGACACCCTCCTGTCTCCTCTGTTCCTACAACAGAGCGAGCAGTCTGAAAATGTCTTTTCATGCAGAGACGGAGGGGGGTGGGGGGAAACGTGCCGAACATTTTTGACTTTCAGCTGAAAAACCTCCACAGATTCATCCCCTTTCTATTATAAGTCTTCACAATAGGCAAGCTCAGAACTCATAAAAGGTTCTAAATGCAACGAGATTCTGTGTTTTACTAGACTTGTTGCACAGAACCCATCTTAATTAAAAGGTTCCTTTGAACCAATAATTGCACACAAACTGGCTAAAGGTTCTCATTAGAACCCACTAATGCTGTAACTATGTCTGTAAACTACTCTCTGACGCACACTGATTTAAAACGCTCAGAAAGCTCCGCTGAGTTCTAATGACATTTGGATGCAAAATAGCCTGATTGAATTAAGCCTCAATGTGGTTTAACGCTGAATATGAAATGTGTCAGGATCTGACTGTACTGTTCCAGGCCAGTACCTTACTAAACTATTACTATTCCTTCCAAAATATTTAACTTGATTTGAATAGCTCTACCATAGGGCAATATGGCTTAAAGTCATTTCATTATGCATGGACTTCACAAGTGTTGCCCAGAAATGAAGAGTCTTCTGGAAACACTCATTGATGTAACCTGTTATGGGAATGGTGTGGATGTTTTAGTTTTACGGTATTAATTGTACGGTATCATTTGCACATATTCAGGAAAGAACTGACTAGTCATGTAGCTAAGTGCACAACTTAAGGGGCAATTTATTCACGTACAATAACCTAAATAGTTCATGTTTATTCACAAACAGGTGTAAATTGGACAGGTGAACTAGAAGGACTGAAATGCCTGGGGGAAAAAAACAGAATGAGAGAATTCTGAAGGTCCTTTTTCCAGTAGTTCAAATCCCACTTACCACTATTGTGTGTGTGTATATATCCCTGTAACTACTAATTGTAAGTTGCTCTGGAGAAGGGCGTCTGATAAATGCTGTAAATTAAAAGTTGCTTTTAGACCAATATTTGATACAACCATCAGCATTTAACGAGGTTAAATGGTGTACCAGCACCAAGAAATATAAAATATACTATAGGCAAGGCCTTTTTATCCGCCCGTGGTCATGCAGACTCTGTTGGAGAGAGAGAGAGAGAGAGAGAGAGAGAGAGAGAGAGAGAGAGAGAGAGAGAGAGAGAGAGAGAGAGAGAGAGATATATATTTTTTTTTTTTTTTTTTTTTACTTTACTCTCACCATCACCAAGCCAGCTCCTGTTTCTGTATGTGGGAATGGAGAGTGTAGTGAAGTGTGCTAACTGTGGATGAGATTACTTCCATTGGCTTCTAGACTATCAAGCTCTGCAGCTGTCCTGGCAACAAGCTCGCCTCTCTGAAGCTCATCCCCGTGGGCTTGGAAGCTGATTTCTGAACGTGGAAAAGCAATAAAAAAAAAATGCATTTATCGAAGTGAATCTAGCTTTTACCCCCCTTAAGATGAAACTCTATTGATCATTTTTAAAACTTGCCCAGGTTGAGAAATTGCATTTTCATTATTATTAAATAGATTACTTTATTTCTGAGTTTTATGGGCTTTTTATTCAGTAGATACAAGAGTGTCACGGTGTACTTTCATTCTGACCAAGGTACACTAGTCAGAAAATCAGTGGTTTTCACATTTGAAATATAAAGACTGTAAAGCATCTCGTTAAACAGTAATGTTTTAATTTGAGTAAATCATGATGATTTTTTTTAAATGAGCTTCAGATTTCTCTGAGTGCATAATGTTAATTAACCGGCAATTTTACATATCAGCCTTTGCAGCCACTGCCCTGCTTCTGCTTCTCCCATAAGCGCCCATGGTGCTTGCCGGTGTGGAAAACCTTTGAATGTGTCAGCCAGTGATACGGGGGGTTGAGGGCACTCTGGACAAGCCCCTCCCCTCTCCGAGCTGCTAGGGGGAAGGAGAGAAGCCATGTGATGGTTGACTGGGGACGCATTGGTGAACTGATATGCTGTGGCTCAGTTTGTAGGGCAAACCAGCACGATTGGGAGTTCAAATCCAGTGGGAGCTCAGATGTACAGAAGGTACATTTGCCTCTTGCTTCGGATAAAACGCAAGCAGGCAAGGCCTTTTTATCCGCCCGTGGTCATGCAGACTCTGTTGGACCGGTTGAGATGAGGAGAAATGCTCATGCTGGAGACAGGGATTCACAGACCAGTGGTTTTTATGGTTAATTTTCCCGATCGCTGACCAGAGGAAGCTGTTTAACGGCCGTGGAGTGGCAATGGTAACGATGGCCTCAGGGCTTGTCTCTTCAATTCCAGCCCCCACCGTTTATTGGCCCGTGTGGGCGACTTCAGCCTGCACCGGTGGCATGTCAAACGGTTGTTGAACAGCAGAGCTGTGCGACGACTCTGGACCAGGTTATTGGAGTCAAGGTCAACAATTATTGCTGTGATTTCACCAATTTACAATACAACGTTTCATTTACAGTTTGTTTTGTGGCATTGATTCTTTTACATTTAGCACATTTTCAATACATTTTATTTTGCAAGTGCCACAATTTTGGTGATATGCTAAAATGGGTGTGAAACCGAAAATTCCTTGTTTTTTTTTTGCTTCTTGCTACCCTACCTGCCTCTTCAGCAAAAAGGCTGAATATCCAGGTTCTCCCAGAGTAATGAGAATGTTCCTATGAGTAATGCTGTGAGGTTACTATGTACTTTTCTGTGAGGACACAGGCATAATAATGCTTAAAAAAACCAGTTTTAGACATTTCCAAATCTTTGTCTTTATGTCCAAAATCCTGTAACATAGTTAACACAAATGGGTAAAATGAATAATTACAATAACAATGAAGAAGGGCAAAAACACACACTAGGATGATTGACTAAAATGTGAGTAATGAGGACAAGTATACTTATGGACTGTAATTATCCACTTATGGACAAGAAAATACATTCAACACAACAGACAGTTCTTCCTTTCCGTTCCTTTTTTTAAAATTCCGTTTCATTAATGCCATAGCAATATTTTAAAAATGCATCAGCACAGACGTCTCAGTTGCCAATGCCTCCTCAATTTCCCATCAAACATCCCTTGAACTACATATGAGGAAGTTAAGGGAATTTAAGTATTATTTTTGGAAAACAGGACATCCCTCCACACAGAACAGATGAAACACAATCTAAACTGTAACACTGAGATCTGCCTGTGGTGCAGCTAGGGCAGGCAAGTTGGCCGGAAACGATAGAACATGGTCCTTTCAGTACTTTTCATCATGTAAAATATGTCATCAGTAAATCTTTAAATGTGACTGAAACATTGTAGTGTAGAGACGTTTTTTTTTTTTTTCATTATTGTTGAAGCCCTAAATGTAGCACATATTCACTGTGGTGCTGGGAGAAATTACTTTTTAAGTGCACCTAAACAGCTAAAGACACTCCTAAATCTGGGGCCGAGATTCCGGCTCGCTGCGGATGTGTGGAGCCAGGCGGGGCTATAAAGGCGCTCAGGCTGGAGGTTTCTGAGGCTGTGCTTTTGTCACCACTGCCCTTTACAGGGATATAAATCTCCTCTGTCTCTTTCATTCCGCAATGCTTTCCCTTCTGTCTTTGGAGGGCTTTCAGAGTCCTTATCACCACTCTCTAAACTATCTTCAGAGACCTGAATTATCACAGGGCTTTTATTATATGTATCGATTGGAATTTTTTTGGGACAGTGCCCAGTTGAGAAGAAGGTCAATTTGGGAACTCTGTGCCATTTAAAGTGAATAAATTCTCTACTCTGAGTTTCTGGGAAATGTTTGGACTTCTCTTTCCCTTTCTCTATGTGTGGTTACATCATTCAGGTATCTGATTCACATGTTGAGGGTTTCCAATTTCACTCAAAGTGTGAAATTCCCTTATAAAAAAAAATCACCTGAGGAATCCAGGCTTTTTAACAATTCCTCAGATTTGCATACTCATTAAAAAATGCATATAAAGATCTACTTTAAGTTTAAACTTTAAAGTAGTCTGAAAGAATGCAGTTTTTCCAACAGAATGGATTAGGAGAAAGTCTACAGATGCTGATGGTGCATCTATGAGAAAGATCATATGAATGCACAAATGTCAACACCTTTACCTGCAGAGGCCCACTATCACACCAAGCACATGGACACAAGTTCAGAGTCACAAGCTGGTGTCAAAATAATTTCCCCTTCTGTCTTGCGTCTTAATTTGGGTAGCCATCATTTCACCCTTCAAAGTTTTTTACTATGTTACATCATTCAGTAATTACCTAATGTTACATGAGAACATGCTAACTAACACTTTATACAAAAATGTTAGTGCCAACCAAAGAAAATTTTTATCATTGACTGATTGCACAACTAAATAGCCACGTGATTCCAAAGCTGCAGGGTTTCTGGTTCCAACCAGAGGCTGCAAGGCAGAATGCTGTATTGCGATGTGGGGATGTGGCGCATGCTCCTGCAGAAACAGCACCTCTCCTCGTCTGAAGTGTGCAGGCAGCAGTCTGCACTCTCACAACCCTCTCATCTCGCTGCAAGTGCCCCTGTTTTCCTCTTTTCAACAGCCCAGCACATCATACGCGCAGAGGGGACCTGACCTCGATCTTTTGTGTCTCTAATCCCTGGTCCCTTTTCTCTGCTATCAGGCTGTCGGACCACATCAGGGTCCTGGTGCATGAGCCGTAGCTCAGCAGTCACCTGACCAGACGGCTGAGCTGGGGTGTGCAGCTGTGGCTACTGCCGACCTAAAGTGCCCACATGCAGTTCTATTGACAGCCCAAGATGTCAATCAACTCACATAAAAGCTCAACTCTATAAAATGAGATCTCGTATACAGAGAAAATTACAGGGTACATGCATTTTGCTATAGTGCTGAAAATGTGCTGAAAATGGAATAGAACAATTTTTGTGATTTGGCCTGAAATTAGACTTGATGCACATGAACAGAGGAAGGCTCTTTAAGTTCTCTTACATGTGTGTGTGTGCAGGTGTGTGTGTACTACCCTCTTATGTAATATCACATGATGTAATATCCCAGCCTCATCTTTGACTCTCTTCACCTGTAGAATCTAACAGTTGACATCACAAACAGGTTTGACATGAGGGACAAGTCAATATGTAATACATGTATTAGTCCTAAAGGGTTCTTTGACCAACTTTTTTGGCATCTTTGCTACTTTAGTAGGTTTTCTTTCTGTTTAGAATTATTCCTCTGAGGGTGTGTTAAATAGACCCATAGAGAGTGAGGCTGATGGGGTCATTGGCAATAAGAATGTTATTTTATGTCTGCTCACCTGTGGAGACATATCTTTTGCAGCACAATACAGAGCAGCCAGTCAAAAGCAACATTTTTTCGATTAGGATTCTGTCTGTGGCAGACACGTTCTCCATTTCATCTTGCCCATGTAATTTTTTATTAGCCTGGTGTAATTCCACTCCTCAGAGGAAAATCTGGTCATGCTTTCTCACCCTCTTGTTCTCATAATCTCCCACAATGGCCCTGATAGTAGCTGTGGAGCAGCCTGTAACCTCAGCAGAGCCACAGCGAGGCAAGACCATTTAATCCGCCTCTGGCAAGTCGGTTTGGGCAGGTTTATTTTGGATCAACTCACAGGGCAATGTTTAGCAGGATTTGTGTCTGCTGAGACTCAAAGAGCTTATCCAGTCACTCAGCTGCCAATGTCTAAAGGCATTTACCTTTGACATGAATGGAACAAAACTACACAATGGTAATTACCTGTGTTTTCTCTTCCTATTTAAAAAAAACGCTTGAATTTGATTTAGTCTTTATATTGCAAATACATGTACCAACCACCAGCATTAAAGCCATCACTGTGCATGCATATGAAGGGGCAGAGGCCAGAGCCCGGCTTCAAACTTACATGGTTTGTATTCGGAGTGCTGGATCCTTTGATCGGTCATCAGCTTCTGACCACAGGACGGCTGGGTAATTTTGGGGCGTAGACGACTTTCTGTCCAGCTGCGACACGGACAAATGATAATATACCTGATGCAATCCTACTGTCATGCCCCAAGTTCATTGGTCCTGTCTGCCCTCACCTTCTGTCACACCCTCATCTCGTGTGCCCTGTCGCGTCGGTACCTGCAGCTCATCCTAACTCCCGTCACCTGTCTGCCCTTTTCAGCCCCTCTCTTACCCAGCACCTATAGTTCAAGTTCAGGTTCAAGTTAGCTTTATTATCATTTCAGCTACATAAATGTTAGATGAAGCAATGTTTCTCCTGAACCTGGTGCTACATTTAAATGAAGTTACATACTGACAAAGTGCACGTGTGTGATATGGACAAACCGGGCTACATAATGTGCAAACATGGGACACAGGCAGTACAAGAATAAAATTTAATGCAAAACAAAACAAAACATTAACAGCAAGACAGATAACAAGATAACAAGAAGACAGACAGCGCTAAATTAGTGAAATGAATAATGAAGGTGCAAAGTAAAAATAACGCAATTACCACTGTGCAAAATAAAACATAAAAGATGTAGTGTGTATGTCAGTCCAAAGAAGAAAGTCCTTGAGAGTTCAGATGTCTGATTTGCCTGTGGGTTGAAGCTACTGCATAATCTGGCTGTGAAGGCCCTAATGCTTCAGTACCTTTTACTGGATGGTAGGAGAATAAAGTTTGCCTGTGAGGGGTGTAGTAAATGGCCATTTTGGTGGAAAGAGAGACTTCGGTGATCTTCTCTGTACTCACTATCCGCTGTAGGGTCTTGTGGTCCAATGTGGTACAGTTCCCAAACCAAACAGTGATGCAGCTGGCCAGAATGCTCTCAATAAACCCTCTATAGAGGGTGGTGAGGATGGGTGGTAGGAGACGTGCTTTCCTCAGCCTCCACAGGAAGTAAAGACACTGCTGGGCTTTCTTAGCTAACAAGCTGGTGTTGAGAGGCCAGGAGAGGTTCTCAGATCTCTTCTGAAGTCAACAATGATCTCTTTTGTCCAAGTTCAGAAACAGATTTTATTGACCTTACACCAGCCTGTCAGTCGTTGCACCTCCTCTCTGTACGCTGACTCGTTGTACTTGCTGATGAGACCCACCACAATCATGTCATCTGCGAACTTGATGATGTGGTTGGATCTGTGCATCGCTGCACAGTCATGGGTCGGCAGGGTGAGCAGCATTGGACTCAATCAGAATCTGAGGAATGCTGAACTGAAGTCTATGAATAGCTTTCATGCGTATGTGTCTTTATTGTCCAGGTGGGTGAAGGTCAGATTGCAGGATGGTGGCAATGGCATTGTCCATAAAGTGATTTGAAAGATTCAAACCAATATAGAGGGTCCATGGTGGAGGGTAGCAGGGTGTTCATATGTTTCATGATGAGCCTCTCGAAGCACTTCATCATGATGAGTGTAAGTGCTTTGGGACGGTCTTCATTGAGACAGGACACTGAAGACTTCTCCGGCATGGGCACCATGCTCAGTGAGATGTTGGTGAGAATGTCTGCCAGCTGGTCTGCACATTCTCCGAGCACCTTCCAGGGATGCTGTCTGGTCCAGCAGCCTTTTGCGAAGAGCTTTCCTCACGTCCGTCATGGTTAGACACAGCACCTGATCAGTGGGAGGAGGGTTGGATTTCCTCGCAGTTATGTTTCGAACCGTGCATAGAAGTCATTCAGCACATCCAGTAGGGAGGTGGTCCTGTAGTTGCCCTGCCACATACGCGGTGTGTCTCCGCTGTTCTGGAAGTGGCTGTGGATTTTCTGCCCATATGCACGTTTGGCTGCTCTAACGGCTCAAGACAGTGTGGCCCTTGCTGGCCCTCGCTGTACATTGTCACCCTTCCTGAAGCTTTGAACAGTTCACGTACCTCTGCAGTCATCCACAGCTTCTGGTTGGATCTCATGGTGCTGGACTTGTGACATCATCAGTGCATTTGCTGATGTTGCTGTTCACTGATGTCGTGTCCTCCATCAAGTTTGTGGTGTTGTCACCGTTGGTTGCTGCCTCCCTGCACATTTGCCAGTCGGTGCATTCGATACAGTCTTGAGGAGCAGAGATGACTCCTGCTGGCCAGGTTCTCACCTGCTTTATTGTGACCTGCTTTTACTGGTTCTGTGTTTCAGGTGCTGGAATTAGCATAACAGTGATGTGGTCTTTAGGAAGATGGGGGTCGGGCTCCGGCCGCTACACACTGGCAATGTTTGTGTAAACGAGATGTAGCCTCTTTACTTTACTTTACTTGGCTTTTATCCAAAGCGACTTACAAGGAGAAGACACCAGCGATTCCCATTCGGTTTCCATAAATTGTGAGTTACAAACTAAGATGCCTCATAAGGCCTAACTTGTCAAGAAAAATAACATGCTAGGGAATTGTTAAGTGCCAGACGATTTTTTTTTGTGAGTGTGTGTGCACGTGTGTGTGTGCGTGTTAGTCTCATTTGAAATACTTTTCAAACAAGTGAGTTTTCAAACGTTTCTTAAAGGTAGAGGTAGTCTCGGCTAGTCGGAGGGAGCAGGGCAAGTTGTTCCACCAGCCAGGAACAAAGGAGAATGGATTTGATGTTTTCACCTCTTGTTGATGTCATTTATAAGCCACCGCTGCGAGTCTTACCACACAGTGCTGCATTTCTTTAAGCCCTGCTAGCTGAATGGCTGTGTCCAGAATTCTGTCGCTGAGCCATGTCTCTCTAAAAAGATAATTCAGGAGTAACTGTCTATCCAGTCCCACTGGGTACAACGCTGAAGTTTAATGTACGGTTTCAGTTATTTGTAATAATGTTTGTGTGTTTGTAAAATTAATACGTAATAAATCTAGTGAACCCTGAGAATCCTGTGTTAAGATTTGGGACCTCTGTCCCGATTTGTTTATTCTTTATTAAATTCCTTTTCTTGTGCAAACCTTTGCACTTGGGTGGTTTCCAGCAAACCACCAAGCACTGTACCACCACATCGCATTTACTGATAGTCCAGAACCTGAATAGCATCTGGTCAGCTAGTGATTAACTAGCCACTCGTCAATTATCCAATATCTTGTTGACTCTGATAATAAAGTGGCGAATGCATATTTCACAATCAACCTGCGCACAATTCTGTGGTCTTTGGGACATATGTGTGACGGAGAAGATTTTTTTTTAAATACAGCTTATAAGAGGGAATGTTCTAGCTGGCTGCCAAATCAATAAGCCATTCCCCTAGTCTGAAATAGAGAACACCCACAATGTTCCTGGACCAAAGGAGGAAACAGGCTTTCTTTTCACTCCAAATAACAAAGAATGCATTAACCATGGTGTGTTTGGTTTAGAGGGCTTATTAGTAAATGAACTAGGGCTACATACAAATTGAGGCTATAATGGGTTTAAGTTTGAAATAAATCTCACCTTGCTGAGATATGTGGGAAAATTCTGGACTTCTTGACAGTTTTTAGTCACCGGAGGAGAAGTAAGGCCCGGGAAATAAGGTTTTGTACATCAGTCATGCGATTAATCCTGCCGCGAACAGACCAGTGTGGAAGAATGTTCCTCTAAACTGCAAGGTGCTCTTGAGTTGCCAGATCTGTCCTCGTTTCCATGCAATTATTAATCAATATTTTTGATCAGCTGTTTACATTTTCAAATAAATTTTTTCTATGAAACGTTATGCTAGTTTCCCTAATGAGACCATTAGGGATATTAGCTGCCCATTGCTCACTATGGTGATGGGTTAAAAGCAGAGAACACTTCACTTTTTGTGCTCACTGTGCTCCACACAAAATGTCACAACAATGTCACAAAAGCTTTGTTACAATTGAAAGTGAAATGATTTGTCATTGTCAAACACTGCAGCACAGCACACGGTGACACAATGAAATGTGTCCTCTGCTTTTTACCATCACCCTTGGTGAACAGTGGGCAGCCATGACAGGCGCCCGGGGAGCAGTGTGTGGGGCACCTTGGCGGCTCGGAATTCAAACCGGCAACCTTCTGATGGCGGGTCCGCTTCCTCAACCGCTAGGCCGCCACTAAGCAAACTCTCCCTTGCACGTGGTGCGCGCTAATGACGAAACCTGGTAGCTACGGAATGAACACAGTGCGTGCAATTAACACGGGCAACAATGATGTGCGACTAAATATGCTCATGCAGGGGTGGAAAGAAGTGAAAAGAAGGATTTCCTTTGTTGTAGTCGTGGATGGGCAAAACGTTGGTTTTTTTATTTATTTTTTTGTCACACTGACCTGGCAACACGGCTCTTGTAAGAGGGTTTGACAGAAAACCCCACATTAGAAGAACCATCTCAGCCTCCCCCCCCCCAGGGATCTCTCTCTCTCCCTCTCTCTCTCTCTCTCTCTCTCCCTCCTCCTCTCTCCCTCTCTCTCCCTCTCCTCCTCACACGCTCACTCACATCCCCCCTCCCCTCACTCCAGCTCGCGTTCCCTCTCCAACTCTCTTCCCTACAACAAACATGGCCGCGAAATCGGATGGAGCAGCCGTATCCGTGCAGAACGATGGCCAGCCCCGGAGCCCGGTCGGACCGGAGCAGCGGCCGGCCCCGTGCCGCCACGCCGGGAGGCCCTACACGCTGGTGGACTGCTGCTGGGTCCTGTGCGCCCTGCTGGTCTTCTTCTCCGACGGGGCCACCGACCTGTGGCTGGCCGCGGACTACTACCTGAGGCGGGACTACTGGTGGTTCGGGCTGACGCTGGTGTTCGTGGTGGTTCCCTCCGCCGTGGTGCAGGTGCTGAGTTTCAGGTGGTTCGTCTACGACTACTCGGAGCTGAGCGGCAGCCCCGGCGCGGCGGCCGCCGCCGCGGCCGCGTCCGGAGCCGAGTGCCATTTCGGCACCGGTAAGGGCGGCGACCCGCGGGGCGCCGGCACGCTGCCCGTCGGCGGCGCCCGGAGGTGCTGCCGGGTCTGCATGTGGACCTTCCAGTCCGTCGTCCACGTCCTGCAGCTGGGGCAGGTCTGGAGGTAAGGACGGTTCCTCTCCTTTCTCCCTCCAGCCCCTTCACCTGCCGCGCGTAAAGGGCAGCGCCTTGGAAGACGGAAATATGACCGCGGGTTCGAGGTCGTTTGGAAGTGTGACGATTTTGTAAAGACGCTCATCACAGGAAAAGGAAGCTGTGTCCAAGTCGCCTCGGTAAATCATGCGAAGGAATAGGAGAAAAATTCACGATCGCGTCTTCTGTTCGGTCCCCGGTCGCGATATACGAATCTTCTTCCCCCTGGTTTTTAAAAAAAGAAAAGAACGCTGGATGGTTGGAAAGTGTGCGTCTGGCGAGGGGGACAGATGGGCTGCCTGCGCCCCGTGTGCGCGCTGTTCTCTTGGACGGGGGTGCTGGGGGTGTTCGGGCGCGTCCTGCTGCCAGACCAAATGCCATGCGATGGATGGATGGATGGAGGGATGGAGGGATGGAGGGAGGCGGCCACGCAGGACGTCTTATTTAAATAGCATGCGATCGTGCACAGACGTGGGCTTCTTTTCTGGTTCAGTCCACCTTGCATGGTTCTCACCGGCGGTCAGGCAGTGCTCACATTTTTTTTTTGCACACATAGTATCAAGGGCACAAAAAAAATGTCCCACTTGAATTGCACCGAATCGTCTGTACGGAAAGGTCTGGAGCTTCACGCGCGGGAGAAAAGGCTCGAGTCCGAGATCCGGATTGCAGTGGGAACAGAATGCCGGGGGGTTAACTGCAGCCGCGCAGAGGGTGGTAGTAGCCTAGTGGGTAACACACTCGCCTATGAACCAGAAGACCCGGGTTCGAATCCCACTTACTACCGTTGTGTCCCTGAGCAAGACACTTAACCCAAAGTTGCTCCAGGGAGACTGTCCCTGTAACTACTGATTGTAAGTCGCTCTGGATAAGGGCGTCTGATAAATGCTGTAAATGTAAATGTTCGGCCAGGGAGAACACGGGCGTCACTGTAAAACCGGGCTGTCAGAGGCGAGATGTTGGACAACGTCCTGTGTTCGAATTTAAACCGCGCCTCAGTTCATCCCCGCAAGGCCGGAGCCGGACGAGAAAGCGAGCGGACAACTACGCTCGATGGTACATGAAGACATCTGGGTGGTAGTGGTAGTAGCCTAGTGGGTAACACACTCGCCTATGAACCAGAAGACCCAGGTTCAAACCCCACTTACTGCCATCGTGTCCCTGAGCAAGACACCTAAACCCCGAGTGTCTCCAGGGGGGGGGGACTGTCCCTGTAACTACTGATTGTCAGTCGCTCTGGATAAGGGCGTCTGGTAAATGCCGTAAATGTAAATCTGGACGAGAGTCGAGCTCCAGCTAGTTACAGTTTTAGGGGTCTCGGTTTAATCTCCCTAGATTAACAGCTTTGAAACATCTCACCGCTTCTGTTACTAGACGATTAATGATCATCGATCATGGTGGTCTGTGTATTCGGATGAATCGAGACATTTCGGTGTGTCTTGAAAGTATAATTCTTTAATATTTATTTATTTTTATTTTTGTGCAGCCCACAATATCATTATATTTAAGGACACTGTTATAATTTGATATCTCTTTCCTTGTCTTGATTATTGAAAGGCCTTGCTTTGGTTCCAAATGTCCATTCTGCTGACGTGTATAATGGATTTTACATGGAGTGAAGACCACTTCTCACCAGTTCATTGTTTTGCTGAGCAGGAGGAGACACCTCATCTTCTAAAAGCTTCCGGGCCGGCGTTCTCCCGGGACGACCGTCCGCTCATTCAGCAGCGACTTTTGTCTTCATCCTCTAAGCACCCTTTCATGTGGTGCTTCATTTTATTTGTGTCGAAGGAGATTGAAATTTGTTGACTGTCTGAGTCGAACGTCCAGGCGCCTGGTGGCATCTCGTCCCCAGCGATGAGCCTTTTAATTGGGTCCTTTCCTCACTTCCTGTTTTATATATGGTCAGACGGTCGGCGAGTGAATCTTCCCTGTTTCTGGGTTTCATCTGTCATTTAGTGTCACTTGGGTCTTCTTTTCTTTTTATTTTGACACCCCTGCTGGTTATTTGTGTCGGGGGTCCAGTATATGTGAGGTTTGAGTGAAGCGCTCGCAGCGCGGTCACACGGTGACAATCCATAGCCGGATCGATTGGTGCCGTTCTGGCATGGACGCGGCGTACCCCACATGAAAGGCCGTTCCCTCTGGTAAACGTGGTCAGGACAAACAGAATAATTCATCCACACATGTGCCACTGTTTTCCAGCCCGGTGCCCGTTGAATTATTCACCGCGGTGCCTTGAGGAGCGCGTGGCTCGGCGCTCATGTGGGAAGGGATATATAACGTTTCCTACCTTTGCCGTGCTTGTCTCCTTCCCACAGATCATCTGCTTTCATCCTTCGCTTTCGTCTGTGCGCTGCTGTCCAATCAGGATCCCATACATCAATACAGGGAGACATATCTTTTCTCATGGTCTCTGTATCGTGATGTATATCAGTGTTCGGCACTGAAGCATGCTGCTCTGATTAACCAATCACAGGCACTCTCACTGCAATCAAGAAATGCGTCTTGATCACTTGCTCACTCACTTCCAGTAGCGGCTTAAGCCGGTGAGCACAGTACACAGAGACACCCTTGGTAAGCAGTGGGCAACCAGTGCTCAGGGTGGGGTGTGTGGGGACGGTACTTTGCTCAGTGGCACCTTTGCGGTTGGGGATTCGGAATTGAACATTTGGGTCCGCCTCCTTACCCCCTTGCCCCACTGCACGTGTGTGTTAGTCTGTGTGTGTCCACAGTACTCATTCACAGCACAGTTTTCTTTCCTCGAGCCACAGCAGTGTTGTGACCCACATCACAGAGTGTTTTACAGCAGAGGGGAACCGCGCACCCCCCCCCTCGGTGTCGGGGGCCGGGGGGGTCGGCAGCTGTTGAGCTCTCTGGCTGTGAGCTGGGAGTGGAGCCGAGTCGGTGTGAGTCCCAGCGCCTGAGCTGCTTAAACAGCCGACGGTCTCCACTCGGCTCAGCTCAGCGGGAGGACCTGCTTCACCAGGAGAGAAACAACCTGCCAGATCTGTCACGCACACACATGCACGTTGACTTCACACTAATACACACACACACACACACACATGCACCATCATGCGGGGAAGATGAAGGGCGCACACTCATGCTGTTTTAAAGGAGATACATACATATGCACGAGTGCCCACACATGCACTCGACCACATTCTCCTTCCAATTAAATATATGCAAGCACACACACTCACAGACGTGTATACAATCATGCACATGGTCCCTAACTCAAAAGCCTGTAAACACGTGCCTTCACATACAGCTTTCGTGCCATTAAATGTACACATGCACACACACACGCAGACAAATTTACACACATGCACTTCTAAACAGACACACATGCACAAGACTTGTGCACATGCCAGAACGCATACATGTGATGCAATAACTGCAATAAACACACAGCAACTGAAGTGAAAGAGAAGGCATAGCAGTATGTGCACGAAGAATAATGTTTGTGTGTGTGTGTGTGTGTGTGTGGATAATGAATCGGTTTTAGTGCAGAGGGCACAGAGGACACCACGGCTCACTTTCTGCCCAACCGCTTCATCGAAGATGGGCAGAAATGCCAGACAGAGAGAGAGGAAAAGTGAAGACCTCCGACCTGCGCTTGTCCTCCCACTCTTCTCCTTCCTCCTGCCTTCCGATGTTTCACTCCCTTCATTCAGCCCCTTTCATCCGCCTACCTCTCAGCCCCTTCAGTCACTCCTCCACGTCCCACCTGTTTGGCGGTGTGCGGCAGGGCTGGAGAGGCAGCAATAGAAAGAAGGACTGGTGCATAAAGACGGAGCGAGAGGACGAGAGAGACTGAAAGAGACAGAGGGGATGGTGAAATCTGATAAATATAATTGGCGAGACACGAGAAATAGAAGAGCGCTCCTCTTCCAAGGTTAAGTGTGACTGTAGAGGGATGGTTTCAGAATGAAAGAAAGCGCCAGAGCTCAGAGATGTGACACTTTATTTTGGGAGGGAGGCGTGGGATCATTCTTTTTTTTTTTTACCTTTTCATCACTTTTTTTTGTATTGAACAGAGTTTATGCTGTGCGGCTGACCTCATTAAAGGTGCGGTGTGCTGGATTCGACTACCTGTTGAGTTCTGATGAACACGCCATCAAATAGGGGCACTATTTCATCATAAGAAAGACGAGTACATGCACAGTTCCTTCCCCTGTCTGGAGGCTCCTAATAAAGATCTCACCTTTTTTTTCACCCGATGAGATCTTTGTTCCACACTTCCTAAACCAGCATCATGGTGGAGACCAAATAAAAAAGCTATTAATTTAAGAGTGGTTCCAGCAGGCAGGTAAACATTTCAAAGCGAGAAACTTATTTAGCCAACAACCAAGAACGGCTAAAACTATTATGACAACTTATACTATCGGTCAGAAGACTTAGATGGAGACGTGGGGGGGGGGGGGTGTAATCAGAAGGTTGCTGGTTCGAATCCCGAAGTGCCACTGAGCAAAGCACCGGGTTGGATGGGTAAAAAGCAGAGGACACATTTAGTTGTGTCACCGTGTGCTGAGCTGCAGGGTTTTACAACCACTTTCACCTTTGAAGAATCCAATGCAAAAAACATATTTAGTATTTTTGTATCGGGAGAAAGTGAAGCATGTTTGATGAATGGGTGGTAGTAGCCTAGTGGGTAAGACACTCGCCTGTGAACCAGGAGACCCAGGTTCAAATCCCACCTACTACCATTTGGGTCTCTGAGCAAGACACTTAACCCTAAGTTGCTCCAGGGGGGACTGTCCCTGTAACTACTGATTGTAAGTCGCTCTGGATAAGGGCGTCAGATAAATGCTGTAAATGTAAATGAATCTGCATTTTCAGAGTCGCCCCTTTTTACCTTCGTGGCGGCTTTGTTCAGTGTTGTTGCTTCATGAGATGCTCATTAACGTGAAGAAAGTGTTGAGCATAAACCCGCAGGTCTGTTGGAAACCTTCCACGTCGTCCAACTTAAGGCGGCCGAGAGAATCCAAGAGTGTGAGACGCTGCCGTCACAGCAAAAGCTCCCTGCTTTGGAGACTTATCTTTTTGTCTTGTTTGCCATTTTTTTCGTTCGTTACATAACCTCACGTGTGTTATTTCATAAGTCCCGTGTCTTCAGTTTTGTTTGATAATGTAAAAATAACCAAACACATAAATGAGGAGGTATGTCTTAACATTTTTTATTTTTTTTATTGGAAGGCGCACAGATGCTGCACAGGTAGAAAGAAGGGGAAATGTCTCGAGCCGGCCTGAACAGCGATCTTTGGCTGTGCCCAGCGAGCCTCTGCAGACACTGTGTGGTTCGGCCCAAGCTGAACGCGTGCCATGTTCTGTCTGAAGCCGGCCTCACTCCGCTTGGAAATGCATCTAGCGACAATTATCGACGTTCCGGTTTGTTTGGCGAAATTTAGCAATTTGTCGACAAATCTTTTAACAATGATTATATAACGTGCAACAATGCGCGATGCATTCGCTTATTACAGGACAGAATGCCACAGCTTGCTAGCTTGATATATGTGCAGTCACATTCTTCACATTCTGTTGATAATTTCAGTTTTTGAACATTTTGGAACAAAAGTGTAACGAGTGTGTGTTTCACACTACATACTTCTGTCATTCTCCCGTTGTGTTTTTTTCCCAATATCCCTCCCTATGACAGAGCCCAGTGTCTGTTCCTTCCCTTTCACTTCTATCCTTGTGTCTCTCTTTCCCTGCGCTTTTCTCACCATCTCCTTCTCCTGTCTTGGTGACAGATTTGTGTCCTCTCTGAACAGACTGACCCACTTTTCTTCCCCTGCAGTCCAAATCGTCCAAATCGCTGAAGAGCAACACCATTCGTTTGTGTGGCGATGTGCAGCAGCAGGCACTTCATGTTTAAACGTGTGTTTGTGCTTTCAAATACATTTTTGCACACTGTGCATATACTTAGACTAGTGTGTTGTGTGTGTGTGTGTGTGTGTGTGTGCGCGCATACATTTGTTTGCTCACAAGTATACTGGGTCTGCATATGCTTGAACAAATGTGTGTGTGTGTGTGTGTGTGTGTGTGTGTGTGTGTGCATGCCCCCATATGTTTTCATTCAGAAGATTTCTGTCCACATGCAGTCGGTCTGATGCAGAACCCGGGGCTAGAGACATTTCAATATGCAGATACAGGTCTCCACCATGGCTGGCTGTGCCATGGGGACCGACAGGGGGTCATTAGTCACATGGGAGTCCCACATATGCAGTCCGAGGATCAAAAGCACATCAAAGACCCCCGAGACGCCCAGCGCTGCTTTGTGTACTGGATTCCTCTGCTTCTCATGGATGAATATGTGGATTTTTAAAATGTAATAAACAGCATGTGTGTGCTCACGCAAACATTGAGGAAAACAGGAAAATGCTTCAACACTGCTGGCAATTATAGAATTAATTTCCTCTCTTCCTCTGTGTCTTGTAAATTAAATCAGACGTGAATATGGCAAAAAGTCCGCTTTTCAAATTAAAAGGTTCAAATAGGCCAATTTGAAAGGAGAACCACTACCTTTGATAAGCTGCCTTATCTTCAGCCCTTTGCCATTCAGTTCCCTGTGCTGAAAGAATTGGACAGAATGAATCAGATTCATGTCGGGTGCCGCTGTGGATTAGCTGTGGCAGCCCTCAGTCGGCTTGTGGGTCCGAGAAGCTGGATCCTTTTCCACTTAGCTTCCGTTGTGTCGTCTTTTTGCTCTGATGCTTTCTTGTCCCATGTCGTGACACGCAGGATTTTTCCGCCTGTGCCGTTCTTCCTCTTCTCTAGTTGATGTTTGTGGGCTCGCAGGCTGTGTAACCTCTGGTTGACTCTGTCCGATCCATATTCATGCCCTGGCGCTCACTTCAGTAGTGCTTTGTTTAGGGCTGCTTGGGTGTCAGACACACTCACTGACGGACACACACACATACATGTACTCTTTACATGTTACACTGCAGCTGTACAGCAGTTCTGGAATATTATTGGAATATTGGAAAAAATCCCACCCTCCTCGGAAAGTAGAGACATTGGTATTTGTATTGGTATTAGTATTGGGTCTCTATTACTGTACCGAGCCCCCTGCTCGCCCCACCAACATTTCTTCCTCCAGGGAGGACTCCCATCCAAGTACAGAGCAGGCCCAAATCTGCTTAGTTTCATCGATTGCTGCTGCTGTGCCGATGGTGTGGCTGCAGGCTAAATCTGAGCCAGCGCAGTGTTTTAAAATCAGAAGCATTTGTAGTGAAGTTCTTCTTTTTCAAGGGCTGACACAAATCTCTCAAGAACCTTTGCCAAGGAAAATGGCGGAGTCTAAATTGGAAAGTGAAATTTTATTAACGCACTGGACACTGGAGAGCTGTCGGCATGACACAGCAGGTCCCATATCCAGCTCCAACAATAGTCCCTTTTCCTGTATTATTATTCAGCCCGCCTGTTCGGCACCTCCTCGGTCACTGGGAGATGGAAGAGATGACATCATGTCTCCTCTCCCCTCCCCTCCTTCCCCACCTTCTGTCTCAGTCTCACCCCCCTTTTCCTCTCAGACTCAGCGAGGATGGCAAGCTTTGATTGATTATCGGGGTTTTTGGGGAGCCGTTGCATCAAAGTAAATGTCAGAGACGCCCGAAAAGCCACGCACGTATTTCACAGGCGTAATTGACGTCGGCCGCGGGCAGGTGAGGTGGCCTCTGCAGGTCCGCCGTACAGTGCCTGGCTGAAGTGGGTACATAGCCTGAGGGGCGACCCTCGCTGACCCGGTCACAGTACGCTTCGCGTTCTACTGAGCTTGTTCTGCACGGCAGCGAGAGAAGTTTTATCTGCATATCTGGTGCAGATTTATTCAGGAGGCAATATTTGACAAAGAGGTGTTACCTTACATGCAATGCCTGCTTGATATTAGTAACAAAAGGTTCCTTTGGGGCAATAGGGAAATTAGGGCCGTCTCTAACTCAACACTTCTGATGTACTTCGCGTGTGTGTGTGTGTGTGTGTGTGTGTGTGTGTGTGTGTGTGTGTATATATATATATACACACACACAAGAAGGGCTTAAGGGACAAACACTACACTTTTTTTGTAAATTGATTAACCAGTAAAAGAAGATCATTTGATATCATTTGATTGCTCCTTTTCCAATGTAACGGATAGTTACTGACCTAGATATAACTGCATTCTTTTCCTGCAACTCACTCAGAATGGAAACCATGAAAAGTGTGAGCATTACATAAATACTGTCAGGACAGCCTGCAGGCATTTGCCAATAGCCGGGTGGGAAGTGATTGTCTGAGGCCTGGTGGTCTGTGTAGTACGTGTATTATTCATGAGTGGAACGTCCATCCTACAACACACACACACACTCACACTCACAAAGATGATTACAGGACAGACATATACAAAATCTTTACAAATGTGGATCACAGTTCAGATGTCTATATTGCCATAGAAGTACATCGTATTTGTTTATTTCTAAGTGGTAATAAAATGCATATTAAATAATCTCATAGGTACTGAAATATGAGTTGTATTTCTCCACTTTTGCGTAATCCATTTATGCCTCCCTTTCGCATCATTTTTCCACAGAAATAAGTCAAAGCTGGGATAAAAAAACATCGCACCGTGTTCAGCGATTCTCCAGAGTAGCTGCTGAAAAGGCCAATTAGCCAACGAGAGATAACTTTGTGGGGGGATGACAATGGTAGGAGGAGGGAAGCGGCAGGAACATCAGACAGACGAGTGTGGCGGGCCGCTGCTCTGCAGTCGCGACGGAGTGGCATTATCAGCCGCCACTCTGCCGTTTGTGAATGCTGCCGTGAATGTGATGATGGCGGAGAAACAACAGGTGATGAAGTTCAACCACTGGACAAGGACAGTCAGAACGACCAACGTTATCGCGACCAAGGTGACCACGTCAAGCGCCTGTGTTCTGTATATGTGCGAGATAGTACGGCAGAACACAGAATAACATTAATCTGCTGTACCAGTTGGTATAAGCATGGTACCTGTAGCGTTAGGAATTTTACGTTAGTTTTCTTAAATTGTTCATTTTGGTAGTATGATCATAATCCACGTTGGTGGTGTGATCAGTCTTAAATCACAACGGAATCATGTATTAATGTCTAATGTCCTGGTCTCAACAAATAACTCCAATATATAGGATTATGGCAACCTTTTGTTATTTTGAACTTGATTTGAATGTAAGTAAGTAATTAAGATATAATGCCACTTGGACGTAAAAATTTCATCATCTCCAAATTTCTCTGAAATACCTCAAATTTCATCATTTCAATCATTTCCTTTACCAAATATACCTTAAATGTCAACACTCATAGGCAGATGGAGTCAGAAAACTCAGGTCTAGGACCATTTTCAGGTCTATCTTAACTTTTTAACCCTACAGTTGATGGAGGAGTCTCACAAACATTAATTTTAATTAACATTAACCTGTGTCTGCATCATTTTGCAAAGGATTTGATCAAATCCATGACACAGCCATATCTGCTTTGTGATCTGCATGCTATAACCACATGTCCCAGTTCAGATTACACTGTGTACGACTTTAAACATATTCATTCATGACAAATTCAGTTTGTAAAAAAATATTTAAATCAAAATGTCAGCTTTGATATTTGTAATTATTTATATGCGCACAAATGTCCCCAAAAAGGTTGCCAGACATTTCAATTCCGCTGCCAAGGGAAAACAGACAAATGTTAATGTTGAGCCCAGAAGGAAGAAAAGCATGCAAATAAATTAAAAAGACGAAAAAAAGAAAGAAAGCCTACAGGACTTCACCGCACACGTCCACAGCTCCCGGGGCCACGGCTTTTGCTGCAGAGGCACTTTTCTCCACAGAACAAGCCTAAGTTCCAGACCACATCTGCATCCCATCCGACGGAACACACACACACACTCACTGTAATTCACGAACACAATTGTGTTCTCGTCCTGACTTTAGTACTGGATCAGTAGTCCATATCCTGTCCTTGAGGATAATACTACGGTAATTGGCGAGGCACGTCTGGCTCTCTACTGCTTTTGTCCTCTTGATTCTTTGTTGATAACACCTACGAAACGAGAACACTTTCAGATGCTTGACTGAATGAGAAGGTTCTAATCGGAACAGCACTCATGGCATTTCAACCTGGGAAGTGTGCCTGTTTTTAAGAACACCATGTTATTTATTACTGTTCTGCTGCTGTTACTCAAAAAGAAGAAGAATAGGGCTGAAAATCATCTTCTGTTCTTCTGGCTCCTCACCAACGTGCCTGGTCTTAACGCTGTGCTTTGTAAGCAGTGTGAAATTCTCTCTCTTCTGATTGGCTATGCAGTCTCTTTTACTCCTACCAGCACACTCTGGGCCAAACCTTATCGAGCTGTAATTAACGAGAAGACCTCATATTTCAAAGAGCTACATGGGCCCAGGAACTTTTACAGGAGAATCCTCCACTGCTCTCAGGGTTGCCAAGGACATTCTCATCCAGATATTCTGTTATCGATACTTTCGGATGGCCGCAGAGTTTTAAAATGTGCATAAATTTACAACGGCAAAAGCTGAAGGCCTCACTGAGTGCAGAGAGCTCCAGACTCGCCTTTTTTTTTTTGTCTTTGACATGGCGTGAAATATAAAGTTAATATGCAGAGCACTTTGATTTACACTTGAATAAAAGAGGTGTCACTTCAAAGCCATCAGAGATCCTCAGTGTTCTCTCTTGTCCAGACCACCTTACTGCTGTCCTCTGGTTCCCGGTTCGGTTGTGCAGTAATGTGACAGAACCAGGTAGTCTGTCGGGAGCTGAAACACAACACTAATCTAATCATTTGTATTAATTAATTTAAACTAAGCAAAGAAAATCATTACAATACATGACTAAGCAAATAAGGATGGGAACCACAAAGAATTCCGCAATAATATGAATGATCGATACGTTGACCACAATGAGGCTGGTTTCACAATACTGTTGATGTGCAATATCCAAACCTCAGTGTGGGCCAGTTTTCTATAAAAGGATCATTAGATGTGATCCTTTTTTCATAAATCGCTGTGTTTACCATCAATGCTGATCAGGGTAAAGTGCCTTTAGAGCCTCCGTCAGATTCGCGCACACAGCGCTCAACCTTTGATACATCAATGGTGGATGTCAGCATATTGACAATGTATTAGCAGAAGGAAATATCATGCATTATGTTATTGCTTTGTTTGTCCCATCACTATTAGCATCGCGTAGTTGTAATTGGACACACTAATCATTGTTTGTAATTTTGTTTGCCACACACATCTAATTCAGTAAAAACATAGTTTTTCTTGGAGAGGCTAACTCACAGGCTAATATCACAATTGTGCCAAACCACGCCCCCACAGAAGCAGCCTACGAGTCCAGTCCACCCCATCCATCAGAGACTCTGTGCATGTAGGAAAATCCTCAGTGTTTAATCCAACACAAATTCCACATCATGTTCATTTTTTCAACATCTCCCAGGGGACGTTAAAACTTTTTTCCTTAATACTGACTAATGCCACTTGAGCGGAAGGTAGCAGATAAGCGGCACATTTTCCATTGCTTATGGGCAGCGCGCTGTTCCGTGTTCCTCTGCAGTCCAGCGGTCTCCTGCAGCTCTTTTCCCGTGCACTCCACCGTCGGCTATTTGGAGCTACGAGATGTTTATCTGAGCGTGAGCGGCGTTGGGATAGAGTGTTGTGCTCAGACCGAGGCGCGATGGCTTTGTGAGGGACCTGACCTGTGGCGGTTCCGTCTGTCTGTCTGTCTGTCTGTCTGTGTCTTCAACATGGCCTCCACAGTGGGGTGTGGGCCGCTTTGCTGTCAGCAGCTGCTTGACATGCGTTTGAAGAGATTCTCTCTCTTTTCGAGATTGTTTTTATCTTTTTTTCCTCGCTCTCTCTCTCTCTCTCTCTGTATGTCTGTCAGACACAGTCTTCAGTTTTCCTCCTTACAGGATGCTTTGTTGTGCTGGGTTTTACTTTTCTAGCTTTATTCGTTATTTACCTTTGTTTCTCTTTCATACGCTTACTTTTATCGTTTTTCTGTATGTATATCCGATTCTCTGTTGTTTCAAATACCTTTTTTTCAATTATTGTGTATAGGTGTTTTGTTTGCTTGTGTGTGTGGGTGTGTGCGCGTTTCAGCACAATAACATGTCTGCAGAATATTCATGCACTCCTGCTATACATATTCTCATCCTCTCACTGCATATAAGTTCATTTCCACACGGACACACACATTCATAAATGTGATGTTCTTTATTATTGGTGTTATTATTAATAATAATATGTTCTTTTGTGTGTAGTTGGATTGTTATAGCTTTTTATGCTTTTCTTTGTCTGTGGCTTACTTCAGATGACACGTCATTGTACTTTTTGTTGATCTCATGTGTGAATATGTTTATCTGCAGAGATACATGCAGATATACATGCATCGTTGTGCATATGCATGCATGCGCGTTTTTTTTTTTTTTTTTGGCACGTGCTGGCGATGATCAGGTCAGGTCTCCTCGCTGCGGAGCCTCTGTGCAGTAATGGGACAGGTAATTCAGCTCATTAACGGCCTGTCACACTCACTCACTACAGCAGGAGATGAAACAGGCTAATCAAAGAGCGCTGCAGTCAAGTTGGGATACAACATGGCATGAGAGACAGTTGAGAGGCATGGGTGGGAGCGAGGGGTTCAGCATCCCTGTAAAACTGGATTTAGGATGGAGAATTAAAAAGGCGGAAACTTGGTAAAATCCTTTGGTAAAATCAACCCCTCTAGACCCCACCCTGTGAACTCCCTCTGAGTGTTTTGGCTTCTTTGAGCGTCTGTCTTTCCCCATCCTCTGCTGGACTCTACCCACCAACTCTCAGATAACAAGTCTTCATCCAATTACCTACCACAGTTGGAGCCTTCTGACTGTGTGACCTTACGACCTACGACTTCATTGCCACTTCATCCAGTCACAAAGCGACTGATTCTACTTTCGAAGGTGAATGAGTTAATGCCCGAGACAGTGGGAAAGGGGAATTTATTCCTCTTATATGTTAAGGACACACTATGCGAGGTGTTTTAGATACTACTTTAAGTAATCTCAGAACAGCTATAGACATTTTTATGCTTGTGTCAAAACAACACAATAGTTTAATAGTTCCATCTTATGATTTTTTTTTTTGCTGTTATAACCTTAGTGGTCCCCTAATACTGTATCTGAAGTCTCTTTATGAAATTCAGCCAGTCACATGATGAGATTTCAGTGTATGAAGCTTTAAATGCAAATGAGGAGGAGAGAGGTGAGACAAGGAGGGGGTCGGCGGAGGCATTCGCGGAAATTATGTCGTCAACACTTCCTGTTTGGTGCCAACAGGATGTCGTGTCTGTGTTTTTCCAGAAAAAAAATGATTAACCCACTGGTTCTTCAGCGTCCTAAAAAAAATTATTTGTTCTCATTTTTACATCCAATCACTTAGCAACTGCAATGCTTTGCACGTTTTCAAGCCATGAAGGTCGGTGGAGTTTTTTTAGGGGAGGGGTGGGAAATTCTCTTGCCGTACAAAGCATGAGAACAACATAACACATGATGACATAAGGGGACAAATTCCAGATCCGACTGTCTGAGCTGCCGCTCTCTGAATGGCAAAGCAGAATGGCCATATCGCCATTTTAGCTACTGCAGGACCATAGACAGGCCGGAGGAACTCGTATTAATGTTAGAAAATCTTCATAATAGGGGACCTTTAAGGCATACAAACATTTGCATGGTACTTGCATTTGCATGGTCTCACTGTGCAGCTCTAATTGTCTTTAAACACCAATTACAAAATAGTGCAGCACAGACTGTACCTTCTCGGGTGTTTTAAGAGTTTTAAGCTCTAGTGAACTTTTATAACTGCACCATAGAGAACAAACTGACAAGCTGTACCCAGGACTGCAGAATGCTTCAAGTAACTGTACAAACAGCAGCAAAAATCATCGCCATGTACTTGAACCCACATTTGCACATGGGGTGGTAGCAGCCTAGTGGGTAACACACCAGAATACCACAAAGTCACAGGTTCAAACCCCACTTACACTTAAGTCTGAGTGTCTCCAGTAGTCCCTGTAACTACTGATTGTAAGTCGCTCTGGGTAAGGGCATCTGATTAATGCTATAAATGTAAATACACTTGACGACTGACTACTAGCAGTTTTATTGCCTCTTCATTGCAAATGTACCAATAATCAATGCTGGAACTCAAGACCAATTGTTGCTGATAATGGGTCTCTATATATTTATGTAGATATTTTATTGACTCCCTTTCCTTAACCGCTTAGTCCTGTTACTCAGGGTCATGGCTGCCCATCCGGAGACTCGCCCAGGGCAGGGCCATTTCTAACTTCCAATGTCTGGACAGGTTTTTCCAATCTATTTGATGATGTTTTCCTTGCTAAAATATTTCTAAATGACCATAAATGTGTCTGAATTGTTCACAGAGCAATTGTCTCATTTATGGCATAGTGGTGTGAAGCACACAGCGCAAAATAATTCCAGGGCATTCTAATTTATGTAACAAATCGCTGTTGCAAATCATGATTGTAAAAATGACCAAAGTGTAATTATGTTTAATCAAGAATCATGTAGCCACACATGTGTTTGTCTGCTTGTGTGTCATTTTCAATATTGTTTGTTTTTCATTTTCCCGCCACTGCTCATTAATGATGGTTCCGTGTGGCAGGCTTTGACAGCCAACCAAGCCCATTTACGAGCCGGTCCTTCAGGTTCAGTTCACTGCCACGTCTCTGCTAGCACATGAGCAAATGCTCCCCCCCACCCCAACCCACCCTATCTCGCTTTCACTCAGCCTTGTTTCCTTTGTCATGAAGCTTTAATGAGACAAAAAGGATGTCATGTCCACGTGCTTCGGCTGAATGAGTTGGGAGGGCCAGTAATCTCACAGCAATGTGTTTGGCATGAGGAACTGGTGGAGAAATATCACTGGACAATCCAAGCATTTATTTACAGGGGTCATGATGAAACTGGGGGTATTTTCATATAATGTGTGTGTGTGTAGTGCCATGCGGGTGAAGAAGAGAGGAGGTGAAAACACTCAACATAATTAAAGAAGAGGGTAGTTTTTAATAAATGAATAAAAAAATATGCATGTTGGCCAAAATACACACGACAACTCAAAAGGTATGTCGCGTAGCTTTACTATAAATACAATGCAAGACAGTGTGTCCTGCACGTCCACCTGGTCCTGAGGGTCCTGATCACTCAGGACCCAATAATCCAAGCTGGGTAAACCCAGTGGCACCTGAGCATCACAGTGTGTTCGCTTATTTTGGTTTGTGGACCACTGACAGCAGATGGTTATAATGCAGAAGATCACATTCATAATTAACTAGCATGTGACTCAGATGGCACTGATAATAATGCACGTTGCCCCCGGAGATGGAACAAGTTCAAGCCTGAAAGGCTCCTTCCACTTCTTCCATAGGGAAAAAAACATCACCAACGGTTATTTCGACCTTCAACCTTTTCTACCCTTGTGATGCTGCTTTCAAATGGTGACACCACTACACATAGCCAATATTTCCCAAGCCACCGTAAAATAAATGTTTTATCAATTCGCCTCAGAAGGCTTTTATTAAACTGTGATTAGGCGTTCTCATAAATGAACAGAAAGAGGACTATCATTAGTGGTTCAAATGTTAATCGCAATTACTTGTGTGACAATTAATCTTACATTTTTTATGACTGTGGCAGATCTAGTTTTTTTCTGACAAATTATTGAAAATTTGTGGGGCTTCTAAAAAGTTTCACACAAGTTGCTCATGATTTATTATTCTCCTGTTGCTTTGAATTAGTCCGTCATGAAATATTGACATCAAAATGCATTGTTGTTAATAAGACACTGTGAACAGGAAGTCCCCATTCCGTTGCTGTTCCCACTGGATGCCACATGTGGCTTACGTTGTCAGTTTTTTGTTTTTGCTCCACTAGTTAAAGGGCTCCCTACCTGTCTCACCCTCCTAATGACCTCCCGCAGGATCCAAAAACACACAAAGAAAAATGCATCTGGTTGTTTCCTGTTCTGCTACGACAGCCTGACCAAACAGCGGTGACACCCGCACGCCGTCTCTGCCTGTGTTGACACCAAGATATTTACCGACGACGATCTTCAGTGTCACCCCTGCAGACAGCACTGCCTGCCACCACAGATTCCTGCTTGGATGGTAGCAGAGAGGGGAGGGGCACGCAATTACATTTTATGCTTTTGCTTCAGTTTATAGTTCTGTTGTTATAGTCATGTTGATTTTGTGTTCCAATAAGGTAATAAAATAATGAGAACTATAAACAGAAAAATGCTGGACAAAGCACTTATCATTTGCTTATTTGTGAAACAAGGTAGGTCTTGGGTCAAGGGGCCATTATCCTGAGAAAATACTATTAACAGACTCAAAACTCGATGGGGTAAAATGTAGTGGATTAGAATAGGGCTTTATGGATGATTGTTCATTTCACAATATGTTGAAGTTGAACTTTATTGTGTTAGCTATATATAGCTATATACGGCAGTACATAGTGAAACGAAATAACGTACTCTGGAACCTGGTTATTATTTATTGAATAATAAAATGAATAATAAATGTTCAAAGTAAAAGTAAAATAGTGCAAATATTGTTGTGCAAAATGGATCAGTGCATTAATAGATATTACAGATAGATAACAATACAATATTGATAATACGATATTGGTATATGATGCAGTGTATTTATAATTTTTATTTTTTTTAACTCTGGTAAAAATCCTGAATAATTTTAAAAGAAATAGAGTCGTGTATGCACTGGTCTTCTCAGCCAATCAGAAGTCAAGTTGTGAATAACTGTTGCATAATCAGCATTGCTTGTTGACTCAGCACCATGGACAGCTCCTCCGTTGTATTCCTTATTATTCAGTAACTTCTTGGAATATGGGGCCACACGGCTGACCAGTGTTGGATCCACAAGGGGTTTTCTGTGTAGTCGAGAATGCCATGGTCACATGTCTGGTGGAGTCACATGTCTGAAGCAGTCAGCACAGGACAGCCACCACTCATCCATATGGACTCCGCCCCCTTCATGAACTGTGCATAGGGGGGATTGTACTGTCAGGATCTGGTCCGGAAGGGGCTATTTCAGACTGGAGTGTCATGTTAGTCCTGTGTTATTATGTATCCTGGTTGTTTTTACCTGTGTCTGAGTGTATAAAGCTGCCTTGTTCGTGTCTGTTCGCCGTCGGGTTGTTGTTTGGTGGGGTTTTCCCATGCTGTGTGCTCCATGTAATAAACCTGTCTTGTGACATCGTGCACATATGTCCTCCTTCCTCGCCAGCCATCGTTATATTAATAGCAGCATTTATTTTGGCCGACTGTTGCATGGAGAGATTGAAAGAGAGGACATGAAAGGCATTCAGAAGCCAGTGATGTGAAGGAGGACAGGAGGACAGCGTCCCTACATAATATTTTAGGTCCATAAACTCCTCACGGCCAGGACGCTAGTCATCCGTAATGTGTGTTTTGGGTCTGGACAGGGCTGGACGCTAATTTTAGCAGGTCCGGCAGGTCCCGGTGGACACATTAAGAACAGGTGACATGAGCATCTTGCAAACAGGGTAGGACGGTAAAAGCTTTCACAGTTCCCCGCGGGCCCCCTCTCTTAGCCTAGAGCCACAACCCAGCACCCCCATACACTTCCTCCTGCTGCAGACATCAGCACTGAGGGAGGAGAGGAAAGAAGGGGACAGAGTGAGGCTAAATGCCCTACAGGGAGAGAAGGAAGGAAGGAATCTGCAAATGTGGCTCTGCAAATGCATTTAATTGCTACTGAAACTGCATTTATGAAAGAAACAAAGAGACCAGCTAGACCAGTTGATGAAAGATGGGACGAGAGTGGAAAGACAGTGAAGCCTTGTCGGCTGGGTGGGTCTATCTGAGATGGTGACGACTCACTCACTCCCTGTCTCACTCGCTTTCTCTCTGTTGCTCACCTACCTTTGCTGATTTCTTTTGATTCGGCAACATTATTATTATTATGTTCTCTGCAGGAGGGACGATTTGTTGATTTTGCATTGGCTGCTTCGTGGATATGGTGGGGTGTGTTGGCTCATTTCTGGCAAACTGTCTGTAAGGAGGTGTGTGTGTGTGTGTGTGTCGCTTATGTTTTTATTTTAGCAGGATGATGCTAACACACTTCGTGGGTTGTGTGGGGAAGATTTTTCGTACTGTGTAATCCGAGCATATTTGAGTTTATAGGAGCCAAGAGCCACACAGACGCACACCCATGGGTGCTCAGCGTTCACCCACTGCAGCCCCTCAAGGACTGATTATGGCAGGATCAGAACCTCCTGATCACCACTATTTAACACTGCGGTGCACCCTCAGTCCGAACTTCGACAGGTAATGTCGCGGCGGATTATTATGTTCTTTTTTTGAGTATCGGCACTTGGGTCCTACTCCTGCACCTCACAGCATTACATTAACACTGTCAAACCCAGAGTCAAGAGTCAAAGATTGAAAGCATCTATTAACGTTCAACAGCAATTACATTTTATTTAGCTATCCACACCATGGCAAACAAATATAATGGAAATGGAAGTAGAATACATAAAAAAGAATAACAACAAGAAAATGTGCAAAAGAGCTTCATGTGCAAGAAGATGAGCAAGCAAACATGGAGCATCACGTTGGCAGTCCACGTAGTGTGTATGATTTTGGCGCTGGGAAGGAAGACAAACAACCCACAATAAACCCACTTCAACATGGGGAGAACATGCAAACACCACACACACAAATCCAGGCCCTGGAATCTTAATTAACAGTGTTAATTATCCAAGGAGAGTCATTGAGGGAGGCTCAGCCGGGGGGTCAAACTCAACCCTCACCCCTTCACCAGGACTACTACCCACTACTGACCACCACACCACCGCCCGCGTCCCAGCTGTGCACCAGCAGTCGGACTCGGTTTGACCTCCATTTAAACAGAACATCATTTCCACCCAGCATTCCAGATGCCGCTTTGCTCTATCGTGTGCCCCACTGTGTGCTGTGGGATGCGTCTGGTGTGTGAGGTGAGTGTGTGTGTGTGTGTGTGTGTGTGGGTATATGGGAACAGTGCAAACACAGAGGTTTTATTTGAACACAAACGCATGGTGGAAGGTTGGTATGTGTGTATTGGGCACGTGTCAGCATGCGCGCATCGCTGTCACGATCGCACGTGACGTCAGCTGCGTACTCACACTCACTGTACACCTCTCTCTCTCTCTCTCTCTCTCTCTCGCTCGCTCCCTCACACTGTTCTGGCCGCGCTTCAGTGTGCGAGTCTGGGCTCTTATTAACCACTCTGCACTCATACGGGAACACAGCCAAAACCTGCCGGCTCTCAGCAGCACCCTGCTGTTAGCGAGGAGGCGCACTCGAAACGAGCGCTGATCCGCCGCGGCCGCAGCAATGAGGTGCGGGGCGTCCCTAACCGGCTGAGTTAATGTGCGCCTTTTTCAAAGGTTTGCTAAATATTACGGTTGGAATTTGTAAAATTCAACCAACTCTCTTTGAAATTTTGTTAAAAAAAAAATATATCACCGCAGTCTTTTCGCTAATTTACGCTGGGACAAGGAGAGTCCTGGATGTGGGAAGTTCATTCTACCACCTTGTGATTCTACCACCTACCCCCTTCTCCACTTGTCTCAGGTTTTTCTGTCTCATTTCCACCTTCCTGAAGTCGACATGGTGTCGGTGTCCTTTAAATTGCTGCCGAGGGGATAAATGGCTGTGATTGTTAGGTGTGTGCAGGGCCTAGCTCAGGGCCCTGGCTCAGTCTTCACAGGTGGCTGCAGGCCATGAGAAAGTGGTGTGATCGCAACAAGTCCAGTACAACACAGACTACACTCCCACACACACAAACACACACACACACACACACGTGCACACAGACACACTTTTTTGACAAACCAGTACATCCTCAGGCTATTTAAAGCACACACAAGATGTGATCTATGGAACACTTAACTTGGAAGAAAAAAAACGCACACTTTGTGTAGAACCCATTTTACTCTAAAATGAACATTACATAAAATTACCTTTTGTGGTTGAGGATTGTTTTTGTGGATACATTTTCCCCATGAACATTGATTCTCTTGACATTTTGCTGGCAAATAACACCACACACGAAGGTAATAAGCTAAGTAATACACTAATAAGACATGTACACACACACACACACACATACAAATTGCCACTACAACTGCCAGGCCCTGCCAAGAACTGTTATCCTGACGGGCCCGCTCATTAAATGTTTGTTCTGCAACAAGCCATTAGTAAACACTCGGCCCCTGAGTGAAGGGGGTGTGAGATGAGGAAGAGGGGGCGTCACGGCAGCGTGTTGCTCCAGCAGGCGCCCAGGGTTAATGAGTGCGTTCACAACAGCATTTCACTATAGTCCATCAAAACCCTGTTACTGTCCCCTCACCATGTGGACAAGGCTAACACACACACACACACACACACACAGAGCGATGAGTCTATCAGCTGACTTTGAAAAGACATCAATGGACAATATAGATGCTCGTTAGCATTTGAAGGAATTTAACTTCACTGAAAAAGAGGATTTAATTTTACATTTCAGAGCCAAAACACATACAAAGTCTAAAGTTTATAATTTATGTCAGCAAAAGTTCTCTGGGCCATCTGATGTTGTCAGAGATGGAGAAAGACTAATTTACAGTTACATTACTGGCATTTAACCTTTATTTAGAGGGACTTAAGTGTTTACAAGGACAGTCCCTTTGGGTTAAGTGTCTTGCTCAGGGTCACAATGGTAGTAATTGTTGATTGAATCTCTGACTTTGTGGTCTTCTGGTTTAGAGTGTGTTACCCACTAGGCTACTACCACACAAATTTGTGGTCAGCATATGGGAAGAGACTGCAGGCTGTTGTTGGCTTTAATTTAAATGTACTTAGTATACAATCCTTGGGAGAGGAGAGGACATGGCTCACAAACATTTGGAACATTGCAAACACAAATGGTATCTACAATACACTAGCTGTAGTTTGATAATGGCCTTTATGTTTGGACTTTAAAAAAGATAAAACACACTTTTGCACATGCACTCACGCACAGTTCATAGAGTGAAAGATGGCACATAAAAGCAAGGGGTTTACACCACTGTGCAGTGCTTACAGCCCATCCTCCCCACTGATCTCAAAGACTGGCAATCACAAACGTCCCGCAGAGAGACAGAGGGGGGGGGGTCATCACCAAATTCTAACAAAATGCTTCATTTTAACTGTGATTACCATGTAGGGAAATATGTCCACATTTCAGATGTGTATTCATATATGGCCAGGCTGACAGTAATCATTGTTGAATCTTTCTAAACCAAATTGCTATAGTGCTGATGGGTGTGGGTCTGTGTGGTTAAGACCCTGAAAAAGGGACTCAACTGCCCACGCAAATGGGTGCAGGCACTGTCCAGAGTACAGCTGTAATCGGGCCTGAAAAGTTAGGCACAGCTTTTTAAAAGCCTGGTTTTATTTGTGCACGGTACAAGCACTGTATTTTTTGCATTCAAATTTAATAATGTTAAAAATTAACATTTAATAATCCAAATTTACAGCATGCTAAACACTTTTAACTTTGACATAAACAAACGTACTAGCAGCGAATAGAGAATAGGTACTATAGACCGGAAGTTTGTGTTTGCCGACTCATATACTGTGCAAGCCGGATCGGGCTGGCTCGGGCTTATGGTGTCAGTCTTCTGTGCTGTGGGGGGCACGTCAGCAACCCCTGAACATCCTAATGTCTCCTCATCTGTCTCCTAAGCCAGAGACACTGCAATAATAACCAAGACTTCATCATCACAGTTATCACAGCTATATTATTATTAATAATAACATCATTATGGCTGCATTAATGAGGCATTAAAAGGATCTCACTGCACATTAACATCCATTATCGTTCAGCACGCTTATTAGAAGTCAACAGCGCGCTCTTAGTAGGATTAACCTCTTTAGCACCGTGACCCTTTGGGTGCGTCTCACTTGCACCAATAGGCTTGCACTACATGGCAGGGGGAGGGAAATTTAGAGAATCCATACTTTTCAGAAACATGGTGGAAAGCTGACTTGAATATCAAAATCTAAATGGTCAGTTCAAATAAATGTGGCTATGGCAGTCTGTGATGTATCATATCATATCTTATGTTCCCAATGTCTGCATGTGTACAGAAACCTGAAAGATATGAGGGACGTTTAGGAAATATTTCAGACTTTTGTTACACAAACACATGTGAAACACACACACATTCATATGAAACTGACAAGCATGCATTTATGCATATTATTTCTTAAACGGCCCCTCATAGAAAGAGGTTGTGTCACATCCACAGGCTGACTGGGGAATGAAGCGCATAAACGGGATATCCTGGGAACAATGATTTATTAATAGTAACGCAAAGGAAAATGGCACGAGGGCCAAAACAAAGGAAACCAACAAAACAAACCCGCAGGCTTGGGGCGATTGCCAGGAACTGAGAACAGATATAAAGTACGTAACAGATTCCACTGGAATGTCGCAGCCCAGATCCGCCGGCTGCACTCTGGATTTATGGGAGGTTTTATGGGAGTCCCAATCCATTAAGCCCAATTGGTGCAAGGTGCAATGGATCGGGACCCCATGGCCCCTAGGGGCGTCACAGGTTTGTTGTCGATACTACAGTATACACAGTATACAGCGCCTTGAAATGGTGTTTCACACAGACCCACCATAGTGCATATATAGAAATATAAAAAGATTACACAGAAATTATACTAATCTTAAATACCTATAAAAACTATAATAAAAAAAAAACCTCTTTACACTGAACAGGGACAACATCAGATTGCGCATGGTGCACTGGTTCAGGTATGTTCAGAAGACGCAGACCAGACAAGACAAACAAGTGCAAAATGAATCGTGCAAAAGGTATGTGTTTAGTATGACAGTAAATTCAGCAATTTTATTTTCCAGCAATTTTGTGTATCAAAATTTGTGCAGTCACCTTGACCTTCAGCCAAAAGAATGAATGTGAATGTTTACACTGTATTAAAATGTTGTGTTGATAGTGTAGAGGCACATACCATGCCCTATCCAGCTCAGCATCATCGATTTCAGGTATTACACACCCTGTTACATCCCAGTTTCCTCCTTTCCTCTCCTCTTTGTCTGTCCTTCAGAGCGTTTCTTTTTTCCTGCCACTGTAAAAACTGGTGAGATATGAGAGATGAGAACCCTGCAGACGATGATCTCATCAAATGCAGCAGAACAAGGTCCCTAATGCACCCTCTGAGTCTTCAGTATCATCTTTACTCCAGCCGAGACCACCTCTGCAGATGCACACACACAGACAGTGTCACGATAGATGCTGTTGTGTGTGTGTGTGTGTGTGTGTGTGTGTGTGTGTGTTTGCATGTGATCCTGCATGGCTCTGTGTTGTGCGTTAGTGTTCTCAGGTAGCAGATGATTGTGTCCGTGGTAGCATGGGTTGTGACATCATTGTTGTGCCATCTGCCTGCCCCCATGGATATAACAGCAGCAATCATGGCCTATACCTCTCTCTCTCTCTCTCTCTCTATCTCTCTCTCACACACACACACACACACACACACACACACACAAGAATATTCTCCTTTTTCCTGCCTTCTTATATCCCATGTGTCAGTGCTGCATTATAAACAGCAGTAACAGCCTGATAGGAATATAGAAGATGGCTGCTCCCTGTTGTTCATCCTGTAAATGACTCTCCCTGTTCTCAGAGCACAAATAACAACACTGCCTAATTAGCTGAAAGAAAGTCGAGGAGAGCATCTTGCGGTTTGGGAAGCAGCAGTTAAGTGCACAAATTTGGCTGCTAAACTCTGGAATGACTGCAATTACCGCGCTTTTCTTGCTTTGGAATTTACCTCTGAAGGTGTAAATGTGATATTGCTGTGTTGTTTACATTGTGTCTGTACTTTGCTACCTTTGTCTGTTGTGATGTTCTCACCATTCAGCGATGAGAGATGGACTGATGGACGCTGCCATGTCTAAATGCCAGTTTAAATGCCACTTCTGTGATACTGAGGGGTGAAACCAGTGTGGCTGGAATTGACATTTTGGGTGATACTGAGATAATTCTATCCAATGAAAGCTCTTGATGATGCAAATGTAAGGGTGTAAATAAGTTCTAATTTTGTTATTTAAAGATTAAAATCTGCATACTAAATCATTTTTGATTAGCTAAATATGCAGTGTTCTTATTTACCAAAGGTCATCTTTTGGTTGACCTTTGCTTACTGTTCATAGTCTGGATACTTTTAAATTGCATTTTTTAGTTTTTCTGTGTGTAGATTCTGTGTATTTGTGCAGTGTGTATGTGAACTAACTTTTAAAAGAGAGGAAGACATGGGGGGTAAAAATATTATAAATTATTTAGTCTATTCACAAGGTTTTCCATGTGTTGCTAAAACTCCCAGACTCTGCTCTCATTGTAAAATGTTTTGGCACATTTCAACTCCTGAAACTGGCACTATTGTTTATATGTGTTGTTGGTGTCAGTAGAAATGTGATCCAAAGTCGTTCCAAGTCCAAAAGTGACTTAAAATAAGGAGACCTGGCAACATTTCTAATCCCAAGATAGAGAGCGCTTCCCTTAAGCACATGCTGGCTTCAGATAAAGTCTGTGATGCTCGAATTTTCAGCTTGTATTACAAGTGTTGATGGTGATAATAAATCACGATTGGGACACTAGAATGGATGAAAAGAGCCACTGGCCGAGCGACAGCCTCATCGCTCTTTACTGGTATGGGTGGGCTTTAAAGGTTACAGTAAGAGACAGCAGGTCCAGCTGGAGGAGCTGCATGTGTTGGAAACTGGCGCTGGGGAAAGGGTTGGGCCGTAAGTGGAATGAATGAGCCGGTGAATGGAAGTGTGACTGAGAAACACACACACACACACACGCACTGAAACGCTCTCATTTCCTCTGTGTACATGCTGGGCTGGTGAATAATGGAGCTGATCGATTTCAATATTCACCAGCACTGTCTCACTGGGCCCTTTTATGTGGGGAATGTTTGCAACCCCGTTCTCTACACTCAGCCACACACACACACACACACACACACACTTAATTTCGTTCATGTGCGTGTGTGTGCATGCTCAGCATTTTAGCAGGGCTTCATTCAGCTGCCGGTCATGATAATGACCAGAGAAGAGCTTAATCTGCCCAGTGCGTCAGTCAGATGCTCTCGATCAGAAGCACACAGGCTTCAGCCACACACACACACTCACACACACACACTCAGACACTGACTGTGTGTGTTTAACACACAGGATGAGTTACGTGGGAGGTAATCCTTGTGCTGTAATGTTCTTTGAAATGCCCATTGTTATTAACCATGAAAAGATGGCTTCTCATACAGAAGACATTAAATAATGATTTGCGCTTGTTCACGTGGAAGCACACACGCACATTTATAAGATGGCTTCATGTTAGTGTGTCTTTTCCATCTGCACCCATTCTTGCACTTCTTATTTGGCAAAATGTCACAAATGTCACAAACGAGGTCACCATTAATGGGAAAGGAGGAGTCTGGGACATTTATTTAGGCGATCAGTGGCTGGAACGTGCACTAGCATCCACACTATAAAGTAACGTGAGCTGAACCACCAGCCAATCGGTCCTGCAGTGCACAGAAAACTGGATTCGCCTGGAGAATCCGTCGGTGTTTAACATAACAGAGCACTTTTAAATATGTATCGCGCCAGGAGTCACATCAAGTATGTCTTCAGGATTTACGGAAACAATCAAACAGACTGGAGAGCACAGCTCACTAGTTATCTATATGTTGGAAGAGGAAGAACGAACAACTGAACCAGTTCCTTTTGGTTGGTGCCTGATTACTTGTGACATCCACAAGATGAAATGTATTGATGTTTTTACAAACCAAGTGAAAAATGGGAGAAGCTTCTATCGATGACTGTCAGATCTCACACAAGCTACTTTTTCATTTTGGATGATTTAAACCTCCAGTGTACTTAATACATACTTAAATAAGAATTGTGTTTTTTTTTTTCTTTGCTTGTTCATGGCACCTTCAGCCACCCCCGCTTTAATCATCTCGGCACCACATCCCCTGCCCAACTACGTTGGCCTGATTCAGATCTGTCTTACATTTACATTTACATTTGAGGCATTTGGCAGATGCCCTTATCCAGAGCGGCTTACAACGTGCTTTCATGTTACCATCAATGAAGTGATTAATTCTGGCTCACTAGGACCCCCCAACTATGAATACAATCTTTCTGTTCACTCTCACAATTTATTCTAAATATTCTCTAAAGAGGAAGGTGCAGTTTGAAAATACTCAGTGACTGTGCTGTTCTGACCTCGAGGGAAAGTTCATTCCACCACCGAAGGACCAAGACGGAGAAGAGTCTAGATGAATGTCTTCCTTTTACCTTCGGAGCTTTAGGGACCAGGCGAGCAGTACTGGAGGCTCGGAGTATACGAGGTGCAGTGCGAGGTGTAATAAGGGCTGTGAGGTAGGATGGTGCTACTCCATGTTTGGCATTCATACAGTATGTCTTCCAGAGGACCATAATAAACATATACAACACATGCTCTGCATATGCACACACAAGCAAAAACTGTCACAGGTACACTGACAGGGCTGAACAGGTCACGAACTAATGAGCCACACGGCCTTTCGCTGTATACACAAGGGTCCCAGTGACATTTTTCTGTCACATCGTAATACACTAACAGTCATGTTGTAATGTAAGAGAACTGTTGACATACCAGGACCCCAGGCGTGTTATTCGCATAATAACACACGTGTTGGTGAGAAAGAGTTTTTATGTCTGTCTGTCTCAGTGAATTGTGCAACCCACTACAGTATAAAACCCAGCCTTGGGCCATGAACCCACACGAAAACACATCCTCCTACTCACCAGTGCATTTCTAGATCCCGTGTTAAATAAAGAGAGAGCGAGAGAGACGTGTACGTGTGTCTGCGAACTCGCACGTTTTTTCTTGTCAGCACCTGTAATACCTCAAACACAGTTCGGCCAAACTGTGTCTCTCACTCTTTTCTTCTCCCTGCCTATTTTGCACGCCCACCATCCATGTGTCCTCACTTTTTAACAGGCAGGATGCTGCGTGCGGCTATGGCGTTGGCTGAAAAGATAAGACAGCAACAAGTGGACATTGTGATACATTTTCACACAGACATGCACAAAGCAAGGACAAGCGCCGTGGTGAGTCCACAGCCTCTGGTCAGGAACACCATCTGCGTCCTCCTCTGAGAGCATTAAGCATCAAAGTCCCCAGTGAAGGGTTCTGGGGATGGGGTGCCAAATGAAATACCATTTGCACCATTAGGTATCGCACAATCAAGCCGTGCATTATACCGTAGAAACCTAAAAAATGAGGCCTTTCTCATCAGAGAGTCTGTTTCACAATTAACCTCTTTCTTTTAGTGTGTTTGTCCTGCAGGAGCTTGGAACCAGCGTAGGTTCAAATCTGCTCAACAGGGAAGTACCACCACATACTGTATGAAACACTGAAGTGATTGTCACTTGTGATACACAGCAGCATAGCGCACGGTGCACACAGTGAAATTTGTCCTATGCATTTAACCCATCGCCCTTAGTGAGCAGTGGGCAGCCATGACAGGCGCCCAGGGAGCAGTGTGTGGGGACGGTACTTTGCTCAGTGGCACCTTCTGATTATGGGGCCATTTCCTTAACTGCTAGGCCACCACTGCCCCTGAATTCTGTGCTTGACTTGTTTAAAATACAAAAGCAGCTTCCTAGAACTACAAACGCAAACCCTTGGACTTTTTATTCATATTTAGCCTTAGAATATTCTGTCAGAATATTCAATACATATTTGATTTGATTAAACTAAAGGATCCAAGTTGTATACAGGCTGGCACTGGTTGTAATGGTTTAGTTAATGGTGTTGACTGGCAGGCCTGAACGCGCTGTCTGCTGTTACGTTGGGAAATGAAGGACTGTCTGTACCTTCCCCAGGGTGCAGCTTATGGCCACTGCTGCTCATGTCATGGATGAACTGTTTTCCTTATGCTTACATATATACACACACACACACACACACACACACACATGCCCATCCCAGCCCGCTTATCTACTCATGAGCAGAGCCTTGCCTCCCTAAATATCACTCTCCCAAACGTTCTCCTCTAAAGCCCACACTACACTCACATCCCCAGGCGGCAGAGTTCCCCCTCTCCCAAATCTCCTACACACACACCACATCTCCCTCCACCTTCCCTCCATCCATCCTTCTCTAACCACTGCTTATGAGTGCCTAAAGACAGAAACACTTAGAGGCAGAGGAGGCTTTACACTGTGTGTGTGTGTGTGTGTGTGTGTGTGTGTGTGTGTGCGTGAGATGGAGACAGACCTTCTTATATGTTCTTAGTATATACAGTGAGAGAGGAATTCACACACATCCTGTCTCACACACACATAGCATCCTCTTTGAAGCCTACAGCCTCAGGTGTTGTGAGTGGGTTTATCTACTGACACTGCTGCTGGTCCTCACACACCCGCTGTTTCTCTCTCTCTTTTTAACACACACACACACACACACACGCACTTGAATGTAGAATAGTTATGGCATCTCCATATGGGATATGGCAATCCTGAACAGTATCCTCCCACCCACATAAACACACACTCTTGCCGCACACACACACTAATTTGTAGATTTGAGAAACAGAATTATTGTAGCCTTCTGTAATCTTCAAAAACACACAGAGCCACACACACACACACACACGGATATCTTGTCTAAAGTATCTGAGCTCATTCCAGCTCATCGACAGCCTCACAGCCAGGCAGACGTCTCTGAGGACGGCAGTCTAAGAGAGGCGTCTGACCGACTTCCAGAACGCTCTCCTCCTCCGCCACTCACCTTTACTTTCAGGAAGGGGGCGGGGAGGTGGGCTTCTCTCCCTGATCTGTTACGAGACGTCGCTGAGGCGCTTTGTGCTCCAGCAAGTCTCTTCCAAATCCAGTCTGAAAGCACAGGTCCTGTCACGGGCTTCCAGGAGTGAATTACTTACTTCTGATCTTAACAGATGCCGTTGTCTGTCTGTACTGAAACTGGCTTTGCTCAGGTTTTAGCCTCCAGCATTCACTGTATCGGTGATCTGAGTTCACATCTGAATCAGCTTGTATGACAGACAGAATCAGGAATGTCCTCTCCATTATTGTAGTTGAGGTGAACTAGATTGAACTAGATTGTGTGTCTGTGTGTGTGTGTGTGTGTGTGTGTGTGTGTGTGTGTGTGTGTGTGTGTGTGTGTATCAACCCTCACATTCCCAGATGGATTGATAGATGGATTGAATATGAATTTATAAAACTATGGGGTGGTGCCAATGCAGCTGAAACTGACATGGACTCGTCTTCCAAGCTGCCAAGACACCTGCCAAACAAACAGCTTTCAGCTAAACTCAGCTTGTTTATATATCAGGGAAGCAGTGACTGATGTTATCAGTGTGTGTAAGTACGTTTACAGAAAGTATATTAACATATATGCGCATGGTAGTTTATTTTTACCTGCAAATGTGTGAGTTTTTTTTTACTTTACATTTTGTCAACAAGCCCTCCCCAGTCGAACCCACTTGTCTCTCATATCATCAGTTATAATTCAGCAAGAGCCACCAGGATGTTTTCCAGCTAAACTCAGGGTAGCAGTGAACCCTGTTAGTTCAGAGAATCCAATCTCTTGACACATATGATCATTTATGTTTTCTTGAATTTTGGTGTATTAAGACATTTGCTGCATGTGTCGTTATGTACAGTCTGGGCCAAAAGTTTTGAGAATGACACAAATACTGTTTTTCTGCTTCTGTTTTTATTATGGCAATTTGCATATTTGCATGTTATGAAGAGTGATCAGATGAACTGGAAAGTCCCTCTTTGCCATGAAAATTAGCTTAATCCCCAAAAACCCATTTCCACTGCATTTCCGCCCTGGCACACAAAGGACCTGCTGATATTATTTCAGCGATTCAGTGTTAGTGTTGAGGAGCACAAAGCTGGAGAACATTCTGTCATGCTGATTGAGTTAGAATAGCAGACTGGATGCTTTAAAGGGAGGGTGATGCTTGAAATCATTGTTCCTCCTCTGTTAACCATGGTTACCTGCAAGGAAACATGTGCAGTCATCACTGCGTTGCATAAAAAGGGCTTCACAGGCAAGGATATTGCTGCTTTGAAGATTGCACCATTCATCTGATCATCAAAAACCTCAAGGAGAAATTCTGCCAAAAATACAGGGATTGGACTGCTGAGGGCTGGGGTAAAGTCCCCTGCGAAAATGATTGTCCAGAGAAGAAAAGGTGATAAATGCTGTAAATGTAAATGGGGCTGCTTTTCATCCAAGGGAGTGGGCTGAAACTGGCCAAGAACAGTTTGGTGAAGAACAACGCCTTTTCCAGTATAATGGAGCACCGTGCCATAAGGCCAAAGTGGCTCGGGGAACAAAACATTGAAATTTTGGGTCCATGGCCAGGAAACTCCCCGAACCTTATTCCAGTTGAGATCTTGTGGTCAATCCTCAAGAGACATAAACTGCAAAAACTGTAATTGTCAAAAAAGGCCTTTGAAAATGCTCGCAATTATATTTCAATACACCACAGAAACAACTGACCAAAAAATCTCGTAAAGCTGAAACAGCAAACATTGTGAAAAACAGTATTTGTGTCATTCTGAAAAAACTTTTGGCCACGACTGTAGCATTATTTGTTGTCACGACTACGGACTTACGAGGGAAGGAAGCGCAGAGGTTTGACATACTGGGAAGGGGTTTTTATTAACAAACAAAGAAATACAAATAAACAATGGCGCGGTGGCCGAAAACGATTTAACTTAAATACAGATAAACTAAAACTAACCCGTAGGCGTGTGGCGATTGCCAGAACTCAAATTACAAACAGGGTTACCAACTGAAGTTCACGAAAATGCCAGCGACCCCGAACGGGCGGAAACTTCCGGCATTTATGGGGCGTCAGGATTGAGTTCCGGTGTGGAGCCCAGCTGCAGGCAATCCTGACAGAGCCCCCCCTCCAAGGGCTACGTCCTCGGAGCCCCAACAGTACCATCAGTGGAGGCGGCGGGGCGGACGGCGGCAACCACAGGGCTCCTGCCCTGCTGTATCCTCCCCTTGGAGGACCCGGTCCCTCGGGCTGGCTCCCCGGCGTGGTCAGGCGTGGCGGCCCCGGTCCCTCGGGCTGGGCTCCCCGGCGTGGTCCGGCGTGGCGGCCCCGGTCCTCGGGCTGGCTCCCCCGGCGTGGTCAGGCGTGGCGGCCCCGGTCCCTCGGGCTGGCTCCCCGGCGTGGTCAGGCGTGGCGGCCCCGGTCCCTCGGGCTGGCTCCCCGGCGTGGTCAAGGCGTGGCGGCCCCGGTCCCTCGGGCCTGGCTCCCCGGCGTGTCAGGCGTGGCGGCCCCGGACCCTCTGGGCTGGCTCCCCGGCGTGGTCCCGCTTGGCGGCCCCGACCCTCGAGCTGGCTCCCCGCGTGGTCCCGGCTTGGCGGCCCCGGACCCTCGGCCTGGCTCCCGTGCGTGGTCCCCTTGGCGGCCCCGGACCCTCGCCTGGCTCCCCGGCGTGGTCCCGCTTGGCGGCCCCGGACCCTCGGCGTGGTCCCGCTTGGCGGCCCCGGACCCTCGGCCTGGCTCCCCGGCGTGGTCCCGCATGGCGGCCCCGGACCCTCGGCCTGGCTCCCCGGCGTGGTCCCGCTTGGCGGCCCCGGACTCCCGTACCTGCACACAATAATCAGGGCCGATCCATCTGGGTACGTGTGGGCCCTGTCTCCACATGTCCCCCTCTGACACGTCTTGTGTCACCCCCTGCACCGCGCAGGGAGATTGTCCCAGAGCCTCCGGCGACTGTTCCAGGCACCCCAGGCTGGTGCCTTCTGGGACTATGCAGCCCCTCTCGCTGCCCGGCCCTGGTGCCAAGGGGGGGGCATTGCCAGACCATCCGGCTAGCCCCTTCTGCGTCCGTTGGGACAAGCAGGCCCTCTTCCTGCCTGTCCCAGCTGGGTCCTCATGCCTACCCGGGGGCTCTATGGCGCTCCACCCCTCTGGAGGCAGACGCAGGCCCATGCCTGGCCCGCCCTCCTCACTGGCTACCGGAGGACCCAGCTCCATCGCTTCCCCACCTACCCTCCCCTCAGGAGGAGTCCCCAACCCGAACTGCACCCCCCCAAAAAATTCTTTGGGGGAGCACCCCCCCCGGCTGGACTTAGGGGTACCTTGGGGCTTGTCCACCTCACCTTGGACCAGCACATTCGGGTCAGGAACCTCCTCCCTGGGGTTCGGCTCCGCGGCTGGGTCGCCATCTGGTGGACACAAAGAGGGGAAGTGGGGGCGACATACGGACACATATGCCACGCACACACACACAGACAGAGACAGACAGAAGAGAGGGTCGTCTAGTTCCCTCTCTGAGCACTCCGGGACCTCCTCAGGGGGCACAGCCAGGATCTCGGGAGGCGCGACCTTCTCGCCACCCGCCAGTGCTTGGTCTTCTTGCCCCGGATCCTGACTGGTACTGGATGTGGTGGAGGGGCAGAGTTCGATCCCTGGCTCAGGCTCTGGCCGATCAAACTCCGCCCTCAGTCTCTGCTGGAAGTCCCGAAAACTGCTGTCTGTCTCTCCCTGCTGCCAGAGGGCTGCGCTCCAGCCCCATGCTGACCCAAGCAGACACGAGAGGATGGTGGTGGTCTTATCAGTGTCTGCTGCCCCACTGAAGGGTCCCGGGACAATTGGGCTGTCCCACACGGGGCTGGGCACGTCGCTGGAGATGGTGGTAGGTGTGTGGTGTGGAGGGGGGTGGACGTCTTCTCCAGCAGGTGTGGGCGCTGGTGCTGCGCTGCCATTTCGCTGGGGAACGTCCGGGCAGAGGGAAGGCGGGTCGGCGACTGGAGCAGGAATGGAGGATTCCCTGCGAGGCAGTCCCGGCAGCGCAGTTGCTGGCTGGCGACCTCCCGTCGCCCTCTTCCACCAGCTTTCCTCACACTGCTGGGAGGGACGTGGGTCTCCACGGACCTCGTGACGATCCTGGATGGGCGCGATGGGCGGAGCCATCCCGGCACCGACTGCCCAAACGGCGTCATCCTGGTCGTCGTCCGTGTCCACCCTCGTACCCCCGGAAGTCACATGGGTCATCACGGACGCCGCGATGATCTCGGACGCGCACGCTGGGCGGAGCCATCCCGGCAACGACCGCCCACCGAAAATCCACGTCATCATCGCTTTCGTCATCCGTGTCCTCCCACCGGTGACTCCAAGGGTCGTCCACCCTGCGGACATCCTGGACCCATGGCGCGATAAGCTCCCATGGGCAGTACTCTGGCCATTCGGGCTGGAGGCTGCCCACCTCCTCGCTGGAGGAACGCCGCCGCCGTTGTTGCTGCTTCTCACCCCCCTGGAAGTGACGTGGGTCCCCACGGACCTTGCGACGATCGCAGACTGGCGCGATGGGCGGAGCCCAACTCTCGTCTCCCGTGCTCTCGTCGTCGTCCGTGTCGTCCCAGTCCACGGGGAGCCTTGCCAGCAAAGCGCAGAGTTCTTGGCTCGACATGCCGAAGATCGTGGGGGTCGCATCTTCTGCGCTCGCTGCCCACGTCACTTCCTCGCTGCTGCCGACGCCAATGTCCTCGCTCCGCCCACTCACCCGCCGACGTCGTCGCTTCCGGGTTTCGCGGAGTTTCCCGGGGGTGACGTCATCACGCGGCGCCGCGTACCACGGCTTCTCGGGGAGAAAACGCTCCACCAGAACGGGCGGCGCGTCTCTCCCCTGGCGTCCGCGTTCGCCGCACCGGGCTGCGTCCTTCGCGGCGTTTCTTCTCCTCTGCTTTCTATCTCTGCGCTTTTGGGTGGGTCGCTGGCATTCTGTCACGACTACGGACTTACGAGGGAAGGAAGCGCAGAGGTTTGACATACTGGGAAGGGGTTTTTATTAACAAACAAAGAAATACAAATAAACAATGGCGCGGTGGCCGAAAACGATTTAACTTAAATACAGATAAACTAAAACTAACCCGTAGGCGTGTGGCGATTGCCAGAACTCAAATTACAAACAGGGTTACCAACTGAAGTTCACGAAAATGCCAGCGACCCCGAACGGGCGGAAACTTCCGGCATTTATGGGGCGTCAGGATTGAGTTCCGGTGTGGAGCCCAGCTGCAGGCAATCCTGACATTTGTTTTACAAATGCATCGATTCATGACTGTTGAGTGAGTCAATCATCTGAGGTTTTGGGAGTTTTAACCTCTGTATGCTAACAAATTAAAAGCCTGAATGGTGTCACAGCAGTTCAAGTGCACATTAGTACATGATGAACTAACTCATTATTATTTCAATGCTTCTCTCCATCTACTCTGGCTGTGACACCACGATTGGCAGAGTTCGGTTGCGATCCCCGTCACCTCAATGGCAGCTCCAGCAATTAAAGCAGCGCTGTACTGGACCACGTGACAATAAATGAAATGTTGTTTGTAGTGATACTATAGTTTTTTTTTTTATAAATATCACATTGTGGCTTTATTCCAGTGGTCCGTTACCAATTTTTGCACAGCTTGTGCTGTAATTTACTATGGCTGACTAAATGAACCCATTTATCGCTGTAAGGAATTTTAAGCATTAACGCAGCTACGTTTTGTTTACTGAATGCTCACACATACACATCAGGCCAACGATTGATGGTGACTGTGTCTGCCTTGTAGGGAGCACAGCAGGAGCAACCAACCGTTGTTTCTTGCTTTCAACAACATAGCCTCTTAACCCGCATTTAACGTTTTTTTAATTGAAAGTTCGTAATGCAAGAGACCCACTAATCTGGTTTTATAGCAAGCATTAGTCTAAAGAATTAATTGCAATTTTTTCTTACTAGCGGTGTGCTTTCAGTGGTGGTGTTTGGGGGGGCTTGAACAAAGGGGGAGCCTTCAAAAGCGGCACCCTGTTTCGCACAGTGCACTGGTTTCCATCTGATGTCTTCCATTGGAGACTTAAGCCTGCAAATTGCTGGGGTACAAACCGCCACACACAGCTCTGACCTGGAACTAAAGTAAAGTGAAGTGATTGTTACATGTGATACACAGCAGCACAGCACACAGTGCACACAGTGAAATTTGTCCTCTGCATTTAACCCATCACCCTGAGTGAGCAGTGGGCAGCCATGACCGGCGCCAGGGGAGCAGTGTGTGGGGACGGTGCTTTGCTCAGTGGCACCTCAGTGGTACCTTGGCGGATCGGGATTCGAACCAGCAACCTTCTGATTACGGGGCCGCTTCCTTAACCGCTAGGTCACCACTGCCCCTGTGACTGGTGGGTAGAATATTTTGTTCAAAGTAATCCCATTCATTTTAATTGCGATTTCAGTTCAGCGGACTGACCCCATCATTTGCAAGGCTGGGAACAGGGGACCTTAATACTCACAGCCTACAGATGGAGGGTTATTCTTGATCAGAGATGTAACAAGCGTAACAAGTTGAATAACGTTTCTCCGGAACCTGGTGCTACATGCAACATTTGTACGATTAGACAAAGTTACATACTGACATAAACCTTAAAAATAAACTGGATGGTAGGATGGTGAAGAGTACATGTGAGGGGTATGTAGAGTACTTCACAATGCTGATGGCTTTCCTGATGCAGCGTGTGTGGTAAATGTCCATTATGGAGGGAAGGGAAACTCCGGTGATCTTCTTAGCTGTCCTCACTATCTGCTGTAGGATCTTGTTGTCCGATGCGGTGCAGTTACCAAACCAGACAGTGATGCAGCTGGTCAGAATGATCTCAATGGTCCCTCTATAGAAGGTAGTGAGGGTGGGTGGTGGGCTTTCCTCAGCCTCCACAGGAAGTAGAGAGGCTGATGGGCTTTCTTGGCTGTTGAGCTGGTGTTAAGATTCCAGGAGAGGTTCTCCTCTAAATGAACATCAAGGAACTTTGTGTTCTTGACGATCTCCACACAAGAACCATTGATTTTCAGTGGGCAGTGGTCCCTCTGGGGTCTCTTGAAGGCAACAATCATCTCCTTTGTTTTGTCCACATTCAGAAATAAATTGTTGACCTTACAGCAGTCTGTCAGTCGATGCAACTCATCATTCTTGCAGATGAGACCCACCACGGTCGTGTCATTGGCAAACTTACATTTACATTTACATTTGCAGCATTTATCAGACGCCCTTATCCAGAGCGACTTACAATCAGTAGTTACAGGGACAGTCCCCCTGGAGCAACTTAGGGTTAAGTGTCTTGCTCAGGGACACAGTGGTAGTAAGTGGGATTTGAACCTGGGTCTTCTGGTTCATAGGCGAGTGTGTTATCCACTAGGCTACTACCACCCCTAAACTTGATGATGTGGTTGGACCTGTGCATCGCTGCACAGTCATGGGTCAGCAGGGTGATCAGCATTGGACTGAGTACACAGCCCTGAGGAGCTCCAGTGCTCAGTGTGGTGGTGCTGGAGATGCTGTTCCCGATCCGGAGAGACTGGGGTCTCTCAGTCAGGATGTCCAATACCCAACAAGGGCTACATTTGTACAGGCACCAGACATTCGTTGACAACTCCTAGCTGACATTGCCACATTCTCCAATGGAGGCGCATCATGTCCTTCACCAGCTGATCTGTCTCTGTAGCACAGCCTCTTCTTTGGCATATTTTTTCATGCAGTGATCACAGCGCTGAGGTTTCGGAAGGAAAGGCTCTGGAGGTGTCACAGCGGTAATTAAAAAGGTACAACACAAAAAATACAAGAAACAACTAATGAAGCTGAGCGCATTATGTTTACAGAGATTCCAACTCAGTGCATGCTGTCAGACAGACAGCAAGGCAGAAAACACGAATGTGTTTGATCAATGATTCTAAGACATACCCTATTTTGTATTTGGTCATATTTGTGTTTGTGACAAATTGCAGATTAGGGCTGAAATTAGTATTCAAGTAACTTGAATGATTAAAATAATAAAAAATATTCAAGGTTAATATATTGCATCTTTAATTAGTCATCCATCGATTATCGTATCACTCTCAGTTTGTGGACTACTGCACAGCACCGGTATCACAGTTTTACACAGACAGTTTAGACTGAAGCTTTTTCAAGTTTTAACGTTGCACAATTAATTTTATGCTCTATGGCAGTGGTGGAAAATGAAGTGTGCGTAAACTTTTGCTGCACCTGAAAGAAATGCATCCTCATGTGCTCTGTATGCAATTATATAATCTTGGTTGATGATCGTTAAAAAAATTCATCTCGATCACGGTGATCAACCGGAGGCACGGTTGTATCCCAAGTCACCTGGAAGACCCCGGAATCTCCCACATATTGATGCCCACAAACTGCATTAAATATCCAGAGCATGCATGCGAGACATTAATGTTTGCATCACACTGCAGAATGAGGGAGAGAGCGAGAACATGTGTATGTGTGGATCACTGCATCTGTTTCCGATTCCACTGACAATCATCATCCTGATTGCTCTGGATCAGGGCATCTGATAAATAATGTAAATGTAAATGAAGCAAATCAATCAGATTTCAGTGTGGGCGGGCTTTTATTTAACTTCTCGGGGAGGTTATGATAAATTTTAAAAAATGATATCTGTTATCAGTACAGTGGAGCATCACGAGCCTGAGCTGCACGAGTAATATCATAATGTCATTATTTACAGCAAAATTGTAGAGACAAAATATTCAAAAAAAACTTTGACTTTCTTTTGGTATTGAAACATGGTTTGAAATTCAAAGGCTGATAAATGTTTTAAATTTGATTGAAATTGGATACAGTTGGAATCTGAACTGTTGGATTATTGTTGAAATTGGATTATTAGTGTCACGCCCACAGGCGCACCCTCGGTGAGCAGTGGGCAGCCATGAAAGGCGTCCGGGGAGCAGTGTGTGGGGACGGTGCTTTGCTCAGCGGCACCTTGGCGGCTTGTGTCTCGAACCGGCAAACTTCTGATTACAGGGTTGCTTCCTTACCCGCTAGGTAATAGAAAGATAATACAAAATAGGAAATTTAAATTAAAGGGTGAGGTAGAAACCTTATTCCACATGAAAAGTATGATTTATGATTGAAAAAAAATATTCGAAAGTTGCAGCCTTAGTTCAGGCCTGTGTTTGCATGTACAAGGGTGTGTGTCTTCTCCTGTCTTGTTCATCTGTGTTTCTGTATTTGTGTGGAGGCGTGCATCTGAGTTTTTGCGTGGCCGTGTGTGTGTTAGCAATGGTAAATGAGAGCAGACTGATGGACAGTGTGTAATTTAGGCACAGCGGCGCGTTGGCGCGAGTCGCTGCACGTGAGCGTGAACTGGTTATGGCCTTCAGCTGGGCACCAGTGCCGGCAGTGTATGTGATGCGCAAGAGTGCCTGAAAATGCAACATGAATGCTACAACCGAAGTGTGCATTAATGTCAGCGCTAGTGGGTGGGACGGCTCTTGTTAGTAAAATGTGTCTGCGGTCACTTGGCAGCTACACACTCCGAACACATCCTCCACATGTCGTCCCACCTATCGAATTAAATCAGTCAAATTGTGATGTGACACTACAGCTTAGGTACAGTACATGAGCCGCTTGGAGCAGCAGGAGTATAACAAACTGCATAATAAACATAAATGGACAAGATGTATAAATATGTATAAGGCGTGTGTGGTGTGCAGAATGTGGTGAGGGGTCAGAGTTCAACACATTTATAAATGAATTTAAAAGAATGAAGTTCTGGAAAGCAACACAAGACATTTCTGTTTGGATGTTTAATTGTGTGAATGTGTGTGTGTGTGTGTGTGTCTGTGTAGGGGTGAGCGTAGTGTATCTATATATAGATCTCTCTCTGTAGTGCCACTCAGTGTGAATCAGCTGTCTTTCCTAAAGCGGCTGGCCCACTTGCCCACTCAACTGAACATGTGCACAGACACACACACAAAACCCCCAACCACAATCACAAATGTCAACTCAGCTCTCAGCTGCCACACCACCCTACTCCCCCTGGACATGTGTAACATGTGCCTACTCCACCCCCCCCCATACACACACACACACACACACACATGCCTCCAGTGTTATTGTGTGCATCATCAGTCTTTGCCTGAGTGACCATCACCCTGCTGCTCACTCTCTTCTCAGCTCAGTGTGGTCTTTTTTGCATCTGATTGATTCCTTTATACACGTTAGCCTATCCTTATGTCCGTAATGTATGGATGTGTGTGTGTGTGTGTGTGTGTGTGTGTGTCAGTACACTGTCGAAGATCATCTATTATGATCAACCAATGTGATCAGTGATTACATACACTAAAATTCAATGATTTGACACATCCTTCTCTATAGTGGTTGATGGTAAGAAGAGATTCGTTTGCATTTGCGAAGCCCAATCAGAATGGTCCTGTTGTTCATGCTGGACACCAGCCCACACTTCATGGTGAAACTAGCAGAGTTCAGACCAGATTTCTTTCGACGGCTAGAGGGAAGGGCAGTCTGTCTGATCACTCTTCCAGCAGATGAGCTACAGATCGGGTCTCCTCCTTTTCCACTCCATCTCTGTCAGTGGCTTCCAGTCTCTCCTCTCAGACATGGGAGGCTTTGTGTGGCTGGGCTGAGGGGATTAGGCTGCTTTCTTCTGGGCGGAAATGAGCTCTGTGGGCCGCCTGTCCACTCTGGCAGCTCTTAATCTGAGCTTGGGGTCCATGACTGACGGGCAGATAAAGAAAGGCTGAGCAGCGTAGAGCGGGAGGGAGGAGGTGAGTGCACACTTACACACACACAAACCCACACATGCCACCACCACCACGAAATCCAAATTAGCATGTGGATGTGTCTGTGTGTGGCATGTGGATCTGTTTAACTAGTGAAGTGTTTTTTTTGTCATTGTGAAATACTGCAGCACAGCACGTGGTGACACAACGAAATGTGTCCTCTGCTTTTAACCATCACCCTTGGTGAGCAGAAAGCAGCCGTGACAGGCTCCAGGGGAGCAGTGTGTGGGGGACTGTACCCTGCTCAAGGGGACCAAGTGGCACCTTGGCAGTTTGGGATTTGAACCCGCAACCATTCTGTTACGAGTCCGCTTCCTTAACAACTAGGCCACCACTGCCCCCCCCCCTTTTTATTAATGAATAGTTTGTGTTTAGTGGGTGCGTGTATGTGTGTGTGTTTTGTTGAAGTGTTTGCATTGTGACAGCTGTCAGATAGGAGGTTGCTGCCTGTGTGTTTTGATTGGCAAGTTGCTGTGTGTATGTGCACATGTGCTTATATTGCAGCCTTGCTCTGTTATGTATGCTGAAAGAGGAGTGTGTGTGTGTGTGTGTGTGTGTGTGTGTGTGTGTGTGATAATGAGAGAAACAGGGCTGCCAGAGCTCCATCTCCCAAATGAGAATTGATCTGAAGCATCTGTTTCTCAACTGTTGCTCTGTTGCCTGTGATGGGCATGTCCTGCAGAGTGACACTGGCCACTCTCACACTCGTCACACTTCTGATTTTATGGTTTCATGAGGACCTTGGGTGAAAACGTTCTTTACATTTTTACATTTACGGCATTTATCAAACGCCCTTATCCAGAGCACTTTACAATCAGTAGTTACAGGGACAGCCCCTGTAAGAGGAATGGGTGTAGACAGACGGGAGACACAGACATGACAGGAGGAGGAAGCACATGCTAATGGGGATGGGGATCACTGACAAGAAACAAGACTTGGACGAGCTTAGCACACCGACTTGGGACCTTATGCTTTTTAGCAGTACGGCAGCGGAGAGAAAACGGGGTCACAGACACAAGACCAGACAAAGAACAAAAGGCACAGGGGGCCATTTTAACATGTGGGCAACAGGTGAGGTGAATGACGTGGGGGCGTGGCTTGGCTCAGTAGTGAAAGTGAAGTGATTGTCACACGTGATACACAGCAGCACAGCACACAGTGCACACAGTGAAATTTGTCTTCTGCATTTAACCCATCACCCTGAGTGAGCAGTGGGCAGCCATGACAGGCGCCCGGGGAGCAGTGTGTGGGGACGGTGCTTTGCTCAGTGGCACCTCAGTGGAACCTTGGCAGATCGGGATTCGAACCAGCAACCTTCTGATTACGGGGCCGCTTCCTTAACCACTAGGCCACCACTGCCCCAGTAGATAGGAGACGCTGGTGATAGAGGTGATAGTAGCCTAGGGGTAACTCATTCGCCTATGAACCAGAAGACCCGGGTTCAAGTCCCGCTTACTACCATTGTGTCCCTGAGCAAGACGCTTAACCCTGTGTTGCTCCAGGGAGACTGTCCCTGTAACTACTGATTGTAAGTCGCTCTGGATAAGGGCGTCTGATAAATGCTGTAAATGTTAATATAAATGTGACAGGTGACAGGGGGGCATTGCCATTGTGGCACAAAGCTTTTCTCTGCCGTATGTGCCGTTTCCTGTTTTCCTTTGTTTTACTAATAGAAATATGGAGTATCCCCTTTTTTACGAAAGAGTGTGGTTTAACTACATGATTCAGCATCATAGATAGCTCCTCTATATTATACAACAACTAAATATTCATTTGTGATACGTAAATGGGCCTGTATATGCAACTTGGCACTAGTAGTACGAAAAAGTGATTTTTGCATCTTTCTTTGCCTAGATGCATGTCTTTAAATATCGTTCCAAATATCTTTATTTGTTATAGAGTCTGCTGACCGTAGATCAAATCTTTCCTGTGGCATGTGTCACGGCCATTTGGCATGAAGAGGCAGGTGGACTGAGACAGTGACAAAACTAGACGAGGAAGAAGGACGCATTCGCACAACGTCATGATACAGGGGTTTAATTTGTGAAGAACAAGACAGGGGAGACATCCGATAACTAGTGAACATGTAACATAACAAAGACCCGACGGAGAACAGAAACGAACAGGGCAGCTTTATACCATTAAACACAGGTGAAGACGATTAGGGAACATTACACAAGACTAACGTGAAACTTACGTCTTCCGGACCGGATCATGACAGCATGGGACCAGCCAAACAGCTTCTTAGCAGCTAAGAGAAGCTTCTAATGACCAGCTGCCATTCAAATCCTCATATTTCGTCATACATTTACATTTACAGCATTTATCAGACGCCCTTATCCAGAGCAACTTAGGGTTAAGTGTCTTGCTCAGGGACACAATGGTAGTAAGTGGGATTTGAACCTGGGTCTTCTGATTTATAGGCGAGTGTGTTACCCACTAGGCTACTACAACCCTTTCAAGAGCATGTCTGCACCATATGTTGCCACCGTAATACCTTTGTATTTCTATAATGACAGCATCCACTGCAAGGCATATGGCCCTTACCCTGTGGAAAGTCACTTATGAAGGACTACACTTGATTACATATTGCACTGTTCCAGATTTGGCAGATCCCTGCACTTATCATAAACAAAGACTCCCCGAAATAGATATAATTTCAGAGTTGAAAGAAGCTGATTAGTTTATGTTGAAACAAAAAAGGAATGAGACCAACTTCAGTGGCTGCAGCCTACAGCTTGTTCAGGACATTTTCTAGGTCACTGATTGTATTGAAGAATATTTCTGACTCTGAACAGTAAATAAATAGATACCTTTATGCTAATGGTGTGTCCAAAAGATCCACTTATCAACTTTTTTTCAGTGAGTGCCACATATAGAAAAAGGTATATGTGGGTAAAATTTCCCAGGGCGTCCTGACCAATGAAAGAAATCAGATCCTGCCAATATAACCACCCTAATATAATCACATCATTATGATTAATAAATATGCTACTTATAGGGGCAGTGGTGGCCTAGCGGTTAAGGAAGCGGCCCCGTAATCAGAAGGTTGCCGGTTCGAATCCCGATCCGCCGAGGTGCCACTGAGCAAAGCACCGTCCCCACACACTGCTCCCCGGGCGCCTGTCATGGCTGCCCACTGCTCACTCAGGGTGATGGGTTAAATGCAGAGGACAAATTTCACTGTGTGCACCGTGTGCTGTGCTGTGACAATCACTTCACTTCGCATTAGTAACTTGTTGATTTTCTTTATTAATTTATTTGGCAGCTAAATAATAGCATGTTTAATCATCTGGTAATGCAACCCCCTGCCGAATACTTAGTATTACCCAACCACTCTCGTTTGATGCGCATCCGGACGGTTTTTAGAGTCTTTCTTTTTTAGGTGACTAATCATTCCTGCATGCCTGCTTGCACTAATGGATTCTTTACACACAAAAAAAGCGTTCTGGCATTTACAACACTGTATTGTTAAAAAACAACGTATTTTAACGTTGTTTTAAAAAACTCTGTAAGTGATGAACTGTGGCTTTGCCGCTACGTACAGTATTGGACACACCTTCTCATTCAATGTGTTCTCTTTATTTTCATGACCATTTAAATTGGTAGATTATCACTGAAGGCATCACAACTATGAATGAAGACATGTGGAGTTATGTACTTAACAAAAAGTGGAGATCTGTCCTCCACAGTCACCGGACCTGAACCCAATCCAGATGGTTTGGGGTGAGCTGGACCGCAGAGTGAAGGCAAAGGGGCCAACAAGTGCTAAACACCTCTGGGAACTCCTTCAAGACTGTTGGAAAAGCATTTCAGGTGACGACCTCTTGAAGCTCATCGAGAGAATTAGTCACGGGTCAATGAAAAATGGATCGTGGTCCACAGTTGGACACCTCTGATGTAGAACGTCATGCATTTTGGTCTAGCTGTCATGTGACCTGCAATGACAGAAGTATTCTGCCCTCTTGTACAGTCTGTCCTACTACATAGTACATAGTGAACAAGTTCATGTTGTGGGCACAGCTTGCATTGGAAATGCTTGTTTGGGTTTCAGTGTTGTATAAGAAAGCCCCACTAGATGGAGCAGCCTTGCTGTGATCAAGATAGATATACAACACATATATTTTATATCAGCCCTCTGTGGGGTTTTCAGGTATTGAAAAGTGCCAATGATACACATCTAAGTTCAATTAGAACCACTTAGCAAATTCCTCAAAATGTATATTTAAAAAAGGTGCCAACAACATTTTAGGCTAAATGATTAAACAGAGCAGGCAAGCTCAAAGAAATCTATTTCAAGATAAGAAAGCATTTTTTATATTATAAAGATGGTGGTCTTAGATTATGTGTTGAAAGTAAGAAGCGAGTCATTACTGTGAAGACCGGGAAGTCACAGGAGGACATTTGGGATCAGTCAGGTTGTGTGTTTGGATGTCAAGACCAGCACAGTGACGTTCAGGGCAGCTTTAAAATGGAATACTGGGAGATTGTTTTTGCTTTTTTTTTTTCAAGTGGAAGGGGTTCTAATGAAGCAAAGAGGACAGCATGACCATAGTCAGAATTTAACACTGTTTCTCAAACTACGTTGGAAAAACTACCATCATCTTACAATTGGGGTCTTGCTAAAAATATTTTTAAAAAATCAGTATTGTTAATTAGTGTGTGCACAAGATGCCAGTGCAATGTGAATACGGCCGATATTGCATAAATGGAAATATGCAGACCAAATGGCATCATTGATATGGGCTTGAAAGTCCTGTTGAGGATGACACCCAGGCTCTTAACCTACAGGGAACTGCCGAGGCTTAATGAAAAATTATGGGGCCTGGCTAACCTTTCTCAGGATTTTGTGCGGTGTGTGTGTGTGTGTGTGTGTGTGTGTGTGTGTGACATCGCCATGGAAACTGACATGGTCAGCGCATTAGCTTGTCTAAAGAGAACGGACCTGAGAGCAGTAGCAAGGATGGAGTGCTTGGACGGAGGACGGAGCACAGCACCACGACAGCAATCACCGTCCCTCTCCCCACTTCACCCTGACCGTTTAACCATCTGTTAAAGCAGATTTAATTAAAATCAATTAGAGTAAAGATTTCTCCCTTTCTGCACTTCATTGACACAAGGTGGGGGAGTCTTTTGTTCTTTTGCCATTCTAGCCCATTATCTCATCAGTAACAATGACTGGGCAGTCGGACCACCACTGAAATGGCCCTTTTAAATCCCGAAACCATCTCTCATGTACCTGTGTGTGCCGGTGTGTGCGAGCCCGCAGTGCATTTTCAATCAGCACATAAAGACGGGACGTAAAATCCCATAAAGACCCAAAGCTCGTCTCTCTCTGTTTCGAGCCAGTGACCTTGCTAATTGGAGGGATTTGTAGTCTGCTCACCAAACAAGAAAGTAAAAAAAATCTAAAAAAAAAAAAATTAACTAATAGCGACAGATGGAATGCATTATTGAAGTGAATGGCCTCCATCTGGGCGCAAGTAAGGGGCAGTCTTTGAAATGCAATGTTTACCGTGGTCTGAATGGATGCGGAGGACGCGGAGCGCAGTTGGCGAGGGTGGCTCAAAAATAAATAAATAAACGCACAATTAATGTCCTTTCAAGAGATTCCACGTTTCACTAGGACAGAATCATCCAAGTACCTTGTGTACACTAGCGGCCCCACAATGAGACATTTGAGTGCTCGACGACCGCATGACCTCATAAAAGTTTGCGTTACCATAGAGATAATTGACCTGCGTCCCAGTGGCTGTCGCAATGAATGAAGGCGGTGATTGCAACGGCGATGGAGATTGAATATGATTACCCCACCAAGTTCATTTCTGCTCGGCTCTGCAGAAGCGAGTCCAGACAACAATGTGAGGGGGACAAAAGGGAGCAGTTGGTGTGTGTGTGCATGTGTGTTTGTAAAGATTGACTCATCTCTCAGAAGATGTGCTTGTCGTCCTCTTGTCAGCATGTTATTTTTTTCTCTCCAGCAGCTGGCTCTGATGGCCTGACACAGGGTGGGGCGTAGTTGAGTGTCGTGTCACTACTGTAGTAAATGGACAGTCAATCGGAGTCACAAGGCAACAAAATATATTTTCACACCAGGAATAAGTCTGACTCACACACACACACACACGCACACACTTTTTCTCTCTCTCAGGAAGTGGGAGTATGGGAACAGTTGTAGTAGCCTAGTGGGCAACACACTCGTCTATGAACCAGAAGACCCAGGTTCAAATCCCACTTACTACCACTACCAGGGGCAGTGGTGGCCTAGCGGTTAAGGAAGCGACCCCGTAATCAGAAGGTTGCCGGTTCGAATCCCGATCCGCCAAGGTACCACTGAGGTGCCACTGAGCAAAGCACCGTCCCCACACACTGCTCCCCGGGCGCCGGTCATGGCTGCCCACTGCTCACCAAGGGTGATGGGTTAAATGCAGAGGACAAATTTCACTGTGTGCACCGTGTGCTGTACTGCTGTGTATCACATGTGACAATCACTTCACTTAACTTAAATTTTGTCCCTGAGCAAGACACTTAACCCTAAGTTGCTCCAGGGGGGACTGTCCCTGTAACTACTGATTGTAAGTCGCTCTGGATAAGGGCGTCTGATAAATGCTGTAAATGTAAATGTCAGTGGAAGCAGGGACTCTGGTGCTTTATTTGAGTGCATTACCTCACAGCTTAGGTGAAGACGTGATTTTAGTGACAGTGAAATAAACTCACTGAATTCGGGGAAACTAAATCTGCATGTTGTAACATAACTTCGGCCTGTAAACCGATATCCAGTAACAGATATCACTCTGTGGAAACTCTTCACTTTGTACAACTGCTAGGTCCACAGGGTTGTACTGATCTGGCTGGTTCATATAGTTCAACCATCGACTCATATATGCACAAATGTTCCAATACAGAGGGGCAACCCTAGAACATTTCCATAATGCATACATGTTTATCATAGAATTAATAATTAAGTACCGTGGAGCATTATCGAGAATGTAAATAAACAGTACATCAGCTCTAGACCCACATGAAGTACAAACACACACACACACACCAACAAGGCCCCAGTGGATAATGAAAGGTAAAGTGATTCCCCGCTGTTCCGTCCTCTCTCTCTCTCTCTCTCTCCGGTGGTCCACAGGTTAACGGGGCTATTTAAGGCGCTTCGGAGAAAGCTGCCATTAGGCTCTATACCTGTCAGTCATCCACACGACTTCCTGAGGGGAGAGAACTGCTCTCATCTCGGCGTGTTTTCCATTCCGGCGCCTCTGCTGAGATGACTGATGACTGCAGCCACCACCGTGCTGCATGTAATAGATGAATTATAGAAAAAATGGACACTTTTATTTACATTTTTATGTATATTATGCTTTAATCTGGTACATGCCACACAATAGTATTTCATATTACTAATGCCCTTTTTTCAAGATACACTTCTCAATGTTTTTCAGCACTGCCAGTGGCACCCATTTCTGGTCTAATATTTACCTCATTAAGACTACTACTCATTAATCTTTAGACATTAAGGATTTTGAGGAGTCCGTATTAAATTAAATATAGCCAAATTAGACACCTAATATGAGAATTTCTCACATTTGCTTTGTTAATTTAGTCTGGTGTAGCAGCTCACAAACCATTACTGAGGATTTTAATGCATAAAGAATTCCCTGTACGCAGTGCCTCACATTAGAACAGTGCTTAAGGGCTCCTAGTGAGCCAGTCAGAGGTGAAGGTGGCAAGGAAATACTCCATGAAAAAAGGTAAGAATCCTTCAAAGGAACCTCAGGAAGGGGAACCTATCCTCCTCTGGTCAGTACTGGATTACCCAGGTTTTGTTCATGTTCAGTGAGATACATCCAGAAAATGCTGGCATACAGAGATTATTGTAGTCCAGTTATGTATTGAGGTAGTATATTTAGTTCTAGGCAGGTATCAGCAGATGAACTGTAAGTGCCCAACAGGGAAATCCGGCTGTGTTAGTATAAAGTTTACTAGAATGACAGTAGGTGAGGTGAGAGGTATATATTTCTGGTAGCGCTGACTATTGCAGCATTGCTAATGGAGTGGGAGGTTTTGATTTCGATCTTGACTGTATAAGTAGGCTTTTAGCCTGGATATAAATATTGAAACAGTGTCTGATGCCTGAATATTCCTTGGAAGGTTGTTCCAAAGATTTGGTAGCCCAGTGAGTAATACACCTATGAACTGGAAGACCACAATGTTCAAACCCCACTTACTCCCATTGTGTCCCTGAGCAAGACACTTAACCCTGAGTGTCTCCAGGGGGACTGTCCCTGTAACTACTGATTGTAAATCAGATTATAAGTCTGGATAAGGGCATCTGATAAATGGCATAAAATGTAATTTTGTGGCTCTAATGTTTGGAACTGTGACTTTTGTCACTGTGTACCAAATCTAATGTCCTCAATAGTCTGTAGCAGCTCACATTATTATTATTTTAATAAAAAAAAAAAAAAACATTAGCATTTATATAAATGTGAATGTGGCCCTTTAAAGATGGATCCTCTTCACTCATCAGACCATTTCCACTGAGCCCCTGCTGTTCATTCTCCGCCTGCGCTTCTTCCATCCGCTGCCTGGGAAATCAGGCTCCCCAAAAATCTGATTAGTACACTTAGCTCTTTTTTAACCTCTCTCATTTTCTCCATTCTTCATTGATTTCTCCCTTTTCTATTATTAACCTCTTGTTAATGGCACATCTCCTCCATGCTATGTATCCTTCTCTTTAATAATCAAGGTTTTTCTGTTTTCTTCCTCTTTGATCTCTGCGTGTGTCCTCATTTTATCAGACATTGACCTGTGCTCTCATGTTCCAATTTCTTTCTTCCTATCTTTCTTTCTTTCCACATGTTTTGGTAGATGGGGTTTAGCATTGTGCAGGTGGCAGGTTTTTATGAAGAAGCTCCCCCCTCCCTCTATAATGGGCAGTAATGGGAGACTGTCGGCATGTCGTTAACAGCGCATTCATACTCATTACAGTTAAATGACGATAATTGCTTTGTCAGAATCAAGATGACTGAGCACCAGGGGTGGAGAGAGAGAGAATGTTGAGTAGGTCGGTGTTTAGTTTTTAAGTACAGAATGCAGTGTGTGTGTGTGTGTGTGTGTGTGTGTGTCTGTGTGTGATAGAGAGACACCATGACTCAGAAGTGTCTTATTTACTCAATTTTTTTTTTTTTTCAGACGCCTGTACATAAATATTCAACGTACTGTATGCTGAGTAAGTGGAAAGAATGAGAGAAGACAGAAATGCATTATATTCCAGTGCGCTGAACCAGGATTGCTCAGAGAACTAAATGTACATCTTAGTTTGTCCCATTCAGCAAGCCACTTGCCTTGCTTTAAGGCATAATCCTGGGTTCTTCCACTGAACCCAGACTGGCTAATTACTCTAATGCAGCAGCAGCAGGTCTGCCGGTCAGCTGTAAGTACATGTAAAGGTTTTAAGCCAAAATGTCAAGTGCATTGCAAGTTTAAATTGCACTTCAAAGATAAAAAAAAAAATACAAAATGTGATTCAGATGAATGAATAAAGCTTATTATAGAGGCCATTGCGGGGTGTTTGAGTTATTTCTGTCCCCAGTGCGCTTGACCATTGGTAAGTGCTTGAGTGGTCACCCGACTGACAGGGCCAGCCAATGGTCATCAAAATGGCGAAGTACCGAAGACCTGGTCAAGCTGAAAATGATTTCATGTTATTTCATCATGAAACTAACCAGGGAGAGGATAAATAAAAGCGAGGGAAATTGATTGCAGTTACCTCTGTTAGGCAGCTTAAGATTTTCGGTAGAGGAAATTACTCCAGCTATTTGTAGATTCTGAATGGTTGGGCACTGCTATTAAGTTTGGTACAAATTTGCAGTGGGGCTTCTCTTTCTATTTCTATTTCATAAAAATTAGGACAATATACAGGAGACCTTACTAACACAAAAAAACCTCAACTGAACCCAGGTCACATGGGAACTTGGTGGGAGGAAACATCGCACCACTGCCAATTCCGCGCAAACACAATAACTATTGTGGTGCCAGACACGGGTATTGCCTTAAATGGAACCTAGTAGCCTCAGCGTAACTCAGCGGGTATTTCTAGGTAAGCTTTGGAAAACTCCAAAAGGAGAGTGTAGGAGGATACTCTCTAAATTGTGACAATAACTGGAAAAACACGCTGGATTCACTCTCGAACAGCAATCATAAAAAGTAGAGCTATGCTTAATGCATGATGAGCCCCATTATTCATTTTTGCACGGTGATACATGTCTGTTCTCAAGCCAATCAGTGTTAATTGGCTCACTTGTGTCTTACTTGTAGAGGAAGCAAACTGAAAGTTGCAGTCTTCCTCAGATCCTTGTAATTAGACATTTCAGGACAATCAGTTTCTTTGCACATTTGTACAATTCAGCTGCTGCTATGAAGCAGGAACGGTCTAAAAATGTGTTGTCCTCTTGTTTGTGATGAGCCTAGCGTGCAGCTGCTTGGCAATGAATGCGTCTGATTGGCTTTGTCTTGATCACTGAAGGAAGCAGCAACTCGTTTCAACTCTTCTGACGCAGATGTTTCTCCTGAAACCGCAGGCTTTCAGAAGCTCAGACACTTTACTGTAGGGGGGGGGGGGGGGGGGGGGGGGTCTGCCTGAATTGCAAATCGAACTTGCCAGATGTTTTACTGTTCCATCTCAAACACACAACACCTTTAATTGATGCTAATTATATAAATTCAGACTAGTCAATTAGCCTTTTAGTTACAACCCCCACCACCCCAAATGAGGGTGATGTTTGAATGTTGAGGCCTGATTAGCCCATAGCTCTGGCTTCATGTCACTCACAGGGTTTCATTCACCGCTGATGTGAGCATTAATCACTTTAATGACTCCAGGTCTGGCAGAGGCGCCGGAGCCACGGGGGAACGGTTAGCCGCCAAGTGGAGGTCAATGTAGCCCAATCGCTGATCTTGCAGTCCAAGCACGCACACAAAGAACTTGAACAAGGGTGAGCCCCTTAATCACGACGCCTTCAGATCATTAGGTGACTAGATCTGGATTAGAGACTCACATCACTGTTGATCACAGTCTGGTCTGTTTGACTCCACAAAGTCACAATTGGAAAACGCGGTGTGCGTCTTAAAAATAGATCATCTAAAGAGTTTATGGCTTTTGGCATCTGACTAAAAATACTTTCATGCATCAGTGTTTTTCCAGATTCTCCAATTCTTGTGGATCCAATTCTTGTGGATAATACCTTTAGTCAAAGGTCAAGGTCACTATGACCTCATACATGTCACATAGTCATGAATGCTCTTCCTCAAGAATACCTTACATTTATAGCATTTATCAGACGCCCTTATCCAGATCGACTTACAATCAGTAGTTACAGGGACAGTCCCCGCTGGAGCAATTTAGGGTTAAGCGTCTTGCTCGGGGACACAATGGTAGTAAGTGGGATTTGAACCTGGGTCTTCTGGTTCATAGGCAAGTGTGTTACCTGCTAGGATACTACCACCCTTGAGGCAGTTTCATCATAATGGTGTCAAATGCTTATCCATAGCTCTTTATTATTTGAACAGGAGGGGGTCACTCATATTGATCATGCACACCACAGTGGGTCAGTGAAATACACAAAACATCCAGCCGTGTCTACAGCTTTATGTAGTTTCTTTTTTTTAATGAGATTATCGAGGTGATAAATGCACGTTATGATGTTCACATCCACTCTGATGGATGTCTGTCTTTTCCCACAAATCACTTTTGTCAGTGAATATTATTGTATTTATTTGTGAATGTACAAAAAATGTGATTGACTTAGTCTTATGTTGTAACTTGATACAGAATGTTTTCCACTGCTTTTTCACCTTGTTTGGAAAATGGACACAGTTTCAACAGCAAAGTTGTGATGCACAGGTGCCTCTGGGCCCACCCAGGTGGCACCCATTGACTTACAGGTCTCACTTTTTAGGCTCGGGTGAGCAGGACCCTTCACACACCCGTGCTTACCGTGTTATTTGAGTTGAAGGCTGTATGTTTTAGGCAATTTATTTCAATTTATTAAAACTCACTTTTTCATCCAGCGTTTGAACCTCGATCTTCTCAACCCGCTGTGGCATTAAAAAAGCTGGTAGCTAAATAGAAGCCATTTTATGATTATGTGATTTATAATCTGACTTTTTAATGTCTGGTCGAGTCTAGTCGAGGACCAGTCGACTACCAAACTAGTTATTAGTTGCAGCTTTAGTCGACACTTCATGTTGTGAAGTATCTACCAAATCCCTAATCTCAAAAGGTAATGAAAATATGTGTTTACCTTGGTGGGTACTCTGTCATTTCCTTAAAACACTGAAACTCATTCGATTGGGCGCTGCAGAGTGTAGCTGCACTGAAATGTATTCCTGAACCATTCACTCTGAACACAACAGTGCTTTGATCTCTAAGGCCAGTTTCTCAGCCTGCTTCTGCTCTATATAAATGTATATGTATCTGCTTTTGCGTGGTCAGAAGTTTTGTTAAACTTTTGCTGTGCTCATTATTGATTTCACAGTTTTGCAAAAGGGCAGAAGTTGAGTTTGCCGAAGAATCTTTGAAGTTTTCCTGTTATTTGTTTAGGCTGATGTTTAGGGAATTCTTACCAGAGTTCTTCTCTAATGCACCCCCCTCTCGCTTTCTTACTTGTGACGGGTAGTGGAGAACTGTGCCTAGGGCTCCAGATGTAAACTACAGACTCTACACCTTGATCCTGATGCTGGGGTAGCTTTTTGATTGATTGATTGATTGATTGATTGATTGATTGATTTCTGCTTCTTTTTCAGACAAGGGAAAGGATTGCTAGGACACAGGGCCATGCGGTAAATGATTATTGCATTACACAGGCAAAGTTGCTGTATGTCAAGTGAAGAACTACAATAGGGAAAAAGGTCACATTTGTATAATTGGGATTAGTTTGATTTGACTAGGGTGCTGATGCAGATGGTGTTAAATGGGTTAAATTTCACACACACTCCCACTCAGGCAGGCCGACCCACCATTTCCCTCATGTCCCTTAGATGTCTTGGCTTGTGATTAAGATGTGATGTATAATTGAGGACCGTTTGAACCAAGGGTTGTCACGACCGAATGTTTATCTGCTGAAAACAATCGGAGACGGTGGCTGAGACTGGGGGGGGGGGGGGACTAACCATTCCCAGACTCCCCTTTGATGGAGCCTGAAGAGAACAGCATGTTGGCTATTTATAAAACCATTCAACGTGGCGCCCCAATTCTCTCCCACACTGCAGACCTGCTGACGGCGCGTCCGCCACCAGGAGATGAGGAAGCGCAAAGGAACGGGGCGTGGAAGAGAGGAAAAAAGTAAGACAGAGAGAGAGAGAGAGAGAGAGAGAGAGAGAGAAATGGGGGTTAGGAGAGCTCACAGGTGGAGTGAACTGAGGAAATGAAGAAAGTGAGGGTCTCCTGGAGATGTGAGGGACGCAGAACTGGTGGATGTAGAGAGGCAGTAGCAAAGAAAGAAAGAAACATGGTTCTAAAAGTGTTATGATGACTCATTTCATGCTATGCCTGTGAAGCGCAGTTGAGTACAATGCCGGTTAGATCTTGCATGCTGTCCTTTCACAATGAGAGCTTTGATACACACACACACACACACACACACACACAATTGCGAAACACAATTCACACAAGCCTCTGACATATTTTCCTTAACAGGTGGCACGATATTATTAGCCGCATGTTGCATCACGCCTACTGACATACATGAAGCCCCGCCCTGAGCTTGACTTTGTAGGAAGAGAGGGACATTTTGGGTAATGGAAAGGAAGGGGGTTGATGGGATAGGGTTCTAGAAAGGCTGTACTAAAACACTAAAATAGTGACTTTGGTTTATTGGCTGTACCATTGCTGCATGCATGAAGTTTAACTTGACTAACTACTCTTTCTACACAGTGCCTTATTCTGTCCTCTTTGAAAATATGAAAATCATTCCTTGGCCGATGTTCCATGAAACAGACCTTAAGACTCCTGGGAGTCCTGGGTCACTGCATGAATACAGCCTGCTACAAGTGAATAGTAAAGAGGAGCTGTCCAAGGTGCTGAATCTTGGAGCATCTAGCTGTGTTTGTGTGTGTGTTCATATCCCGGTTCAAATGCCGAGCCACCAAGGTGCCACTGAGCAAAGCTCCGTCCCCACACACTGCTCCCTGGGTGCCTTTCATGGCTGCCCACTGCACACCAAGGGTGATGGTTAAAAGCAGACATGTTTTGTTGTGTCACCGTGTGCTGTGCTGCAGTGTTTCACAATGACAATCACTTCACTTTCACCAAAAAAAGAGAAATGGATCCTCATCCACGTATCTACACAACGGAGAAAATTATGCAACACCTTCAGTTACCATCTACCATGTACTCCAACGCTACCCACACACATGTGGTAGGTTGTAAAAAGTGTGCGGCAGTAAGATCACGGAAGGGTGCAGATGTTCTTAACAAACATGTCTGCTGCTGTGTGATCCACAGTCTCGTTCTCTGACACAGGGACATGAAATAGTAATACTTGAGACAGATATCTTGGTTACAAGCAAAGGCAGTAAAAGAAGTGACCTAGCTCAAAAAAAAAACAAGAGGGGATAAAATGAGAGAGACAATAGGGGAAAGAGAGTGGGCTTTGAAAGTAAACATGGGAGACAGAAAGCGTCCCAGTCCCAGTCCCAGTCATCCCCTGCGGGGAGAGGAGGTGCTAATTACTCGAGTTTTCCTCGCCCCTCGACGACACAGCAATACCCACACTGGAGACTTCCCACCCGGCCTTTTATGTGTAGTTCTAGAGACCCAACTGTTGCCCCTCCTAGACCACGGGCTGTGTAAAAAATTGTGATGTCTCACTTCAAACAGAATCGAGAGCAGCAATGATTTTTACCCTGCATCACAAGCAACGTTGGGCTGAGTCCGTTAATATTATCATATACCTCTGTAACAATGTGGCATAATATTATAGTAACTGAAACACCAATCTATGAGATCACATTTTTTTCTTATTATTATTATTGTGATGTACTACCTAATAAAGTTTAACAATGATTGAGGATGAGGGGAAAAACGCTCGGTTTGGCTCAGTCACAGACCCTGTTTGGGGGATGTGGGCATGGAAAATTGAGTAATTAAACATTGTTACTGTTTTTGTGTAACTTGGCCAGCAGGGATTATTTGGCCAAAAGGACCCATAGTGAGACTGTTAAAGTATAGCTATAAGGAAGATGCACCGAGTGAAGTGAAAAAGGTTCATTAGTCTTGGTGCACGTTGCCATGAATAAAGTGGCCATGAATTTGCATTGTTTACTAAATGCAGATGTACGACTATTGATGGCCACTTGCTGGGCCACAACACTCAGTTGGGTGCCCGTCTCGGTTGTTTTTCAGAAATTTTGCATCACATATGTGGAGCAAGAAGGAATGATGTTTAATTTAATGTTTCATCCATAATTGAAAAGCCCATTGGTTCACTGTCTGATCCAGCGAATATTCTTATCCAAAATCCCACCGTACAAGATTAAAATATTTAAAATAAGCCACAAAACTGTCCTTGAGCAAATTCTCTCCTTTTTTCTCTTCTCTTTTTTTGATTATTCACTCACACACAAGTGTTCTGGCATCATTTCCATTTCCACGGCTTTTTCCAAGTTACTGGCAAGGCCTTTGTTCTTGGATTGGCTGCTTAGCAGGACCCAGTGTTCAGTCGCTGGTGCCTTCACTCTCACACACCCACATTCGTCGGAGGCAGCGGCTGGGTGCACACTGGATTGTGGGTTCAGTAGTAGGGCTTGGCAGGAGCCCACCTTAAACCTCCTGCCTCAGAGGGCATCAGCGCATGTGCAGCCGGACTTCAGCCCCTCCAGCCCCGCTCAGATAATGCAGGGACGCCACAAAGAGGAGGGGATGAGACACGGCACTGGCTGAGAGAGAGAGAGAGAGAGAGAGAAGATGAAATGCAGGTCCTTCCTGATCTGAACACTTTCACACAGCATTGTGTTTGAAGGGCAATCCCTTCATTAGCATGCAGTGTGTGAAGAAGCATCAGTCTGGGTGTGAGTGTGCATCTGTGTGGGCATGTCTCTACATGTGTGTGTGGATGTCTATGCCTTTGGAAATCTGTGTATATCTGTGTAAGACTGTGTATTTACACTGTGTGTGTGTGTGTGTGTGTCTGTGTGTGTGTGTGTGTGTGTGTGTCACTATCTGAGAGAACAGAGGGATCAGGGATCTGCTGTCCTTGTACTTTTGCTCCCAGAGCTGCTGACAGATGAAAAGTGTTTCCTGCTGAAGCGCTGGTGGCACCGCTGGCCGATGGAGTGACAGACCTCCCCCGACTACAGCCTCTTACTTTTGTGTGCCTTCTAATCTCACAAACACATGCGCATTCTGTTTCTCTCTCTCTCTCTCTCTCTCTCTCTCTCACACACACACACACACACACACACACTCATCTCTTAAACACAGAAACCAAAGAAACGTCCAGAACAAAGGAGTATCTGTATACACCAGACAAAAAGCTGAACACTTTCAGTTCAAATTGTTGTTTTTATATTATAGAGATCAGTTTCAGTGGTTAGTACGGTGTCAGTTTTTTTTCTTAGTTCTCTCAAAGAATTTTCAACAGTAGTTATTAAAAGAGTCACCCTATCAAATCTTTTGATGTGAGGTGAGATGTGATAAAATGCTGTAATTCAAAATCATAGTTAAACACTTAAACACTTATGTTCTTGCGTAATTAATATTTACCACAGTTTCAGTTATCTTCATACCGCGAGCTGACGGGGGCAGGAAGCGCAGAGGCGGGACAAACTGGAAATAATGATTTATTAAACACGAATGAAAAAACACAACAAAAAACAACACTACTCATACATTGCACAGTCCACATAAAAATGTTGCAGCCCCGAATGGCTGCTCAGACGCGCCTTATAACCACCCTGCTGTCACGCAGATTGGTGCCAGGTCAGTCTCCAGCTGCACCCAATCGTGACGCCTGTTCTTTTCTCCGTATTTATAAATTCATTTCGTGAGATTCTAAACTCTAGTCGTGTTTTCATCTACTCCAGGTGAGATGTCAGAGTAAATGTCAATCATCATTGTGATATTTTTGTGCAAATTGGATGTCTTCAGTAATCTGTAGTTGTTCTGTAATCCAAATCCAAGACTTGGATCTAGATTTTACCATTTGTAATTTTTTTCCCATACACCATCATACATACAGTCACATGCAGTGAAATAATAAGAACATGCTTAATGCGCTAATATATTATTTATATAACATAAATGTAGCCAAGAGGAACAATTCTGTGTGAACATGGGAACAAGAAAGGGTCCATTATATTATTTCACTGTATCTGAAAAGAGGAATTACTCAGACGCTACCAACTTTCTTGTTTTCTTGCTTTGAAGACACAGGGAAAGTTTGACGATAGCCGCTGCTTTTATAATTGTTTTACACGTATAGTCTGTCAAAATTAAGTGGTTGCATCTCAGATCTAACCATTCCTTTGAAGCAGTGGTTGGTTGTGTGAAGTTGTGACAGTTAAAATAATCAGTGTTTGCAAGATTACTGCAAGAAATGTAATTCATTACAATTACAAGTTACCCTTTTAAAAATGTAATAGTAGTGTAACTATATATACAAGTAATGCAACTTATTACATTTGATTACTTTTTCTAAAGTATTAGCTAGCTTGTCAATTTATGGGCCTTGCTCCTGCACCAATCGGAATTCAGTCAGATCTTGCCGTAATCATAAGGTTGCCACTGAGCAAAGTACCATCTCCACACACTGCTCCCCGAACTCACCACACGCACCAGTGTTTCACAATGACAATCACTTCACTTTCAGCCATTCTTATTGCATTGTGGAGTGTCAAGGTGCTCAATGGGTTTCAGGGTTGATTTACAGCATTATCAGACGCCCTTATCCAGAGCGACTTACAATTAGTAGTTACAGGGACAACTTAGGGTTAAGTGTCTTGCTCAGGGATACAATGGTAGTAAGTGGGATTTGAACCTGGGTCTTCTGGTTCATTGGCGAGTGTGTTACCCACAATTACACCTCCAATTACAATTACAATAATTATTTTTTGTAATTCAGTTATGTAACACTGTAACCCCAACACTGGTAATAAGCAAGACTGAGAAGACACCTCTCATCAAATCAACAGCCTGGTTTGGAACTAAACCTGGTGCTTAATCTCCTCTGACATCCACATGCATTATTACACACCTGACCTTTCTGTGACCTTCTGACCTTTCAGGTACATTCACGCCCTCTACCTGGGCGTGCAGAGCCGTTGGCATGGTAACCTGGTGCACCGTCACTTCTACTGGCGGCTGATGTTTGAGAACGCAGACATCAACATGCTCCGTCTGCTGGAGGCCTTCCTCAAGAGCGCCCCCCAGCTGGTGCTGCAGCTTAGCATCATGATCCACGGCAACCAGATCCTTCCCCTGCAGGGTGAGTTTCCACCCCACTGGCCACATTGTATTGTTACGATACATTACATTACCTTGTTACATTATATTAGATTGTTGCATTACCTTGTTACATTGTGTTACATTGTGTTACATTGTTACATTGTTACATTACACTATTACATTGTTATATTGTTATGTCATGTCAGATTGTTATTACATGTGATTATATGTTCAATTGTTATATTATTTTATTCTGTTCCATTTGTTCAACAGACCATTTCTGATTAGTTTATCAGATGTTCTCTTAGATTTTTTTATTGTTGACATTTGCAACATAATTAGTATTCCAACAACAGCTTGTTAAAGCAGTAATGAAAAGATTTAAACCTGAAGTGCAGACTGCATTCCATCTCTCTTTGCTCCCTCTCCCCAGTGGCTGTGAGTGTGTCTAGCAGGTCAGTGTGTACGGGTGTGGTAGAGGGCAAGTGTGGGTGGTGCGCTGCACACTAAAGCAGAGCTGAGGAGAGCATCTCAGAAGTGTCACCTTTTGTTTTCAAACCACGCCTTCTCAGCCTGGGCTCTTTATTAAGATAAAAATCCAAGACTATGTGTTCTTGGATCTATACAAAGATGTAAGTAAAGACTAAGAGAGGTACATAGAGGTAGATTTACATATCCTACCATATCCACACACACAAACACACACACACACATGTGTATGTATGTGTGTATGTGACTTCTCCATACATACACAAATCTCACTTAAACATTTCACCCTTTCACACAGATACACACACTTAAATTTTCACATACTTTCTGAGACACACATCTGAGTTTGTATTACATGCATTAATACACACTCATATACACACAATGGAGGTTACATACATATACACCTACCTGGATACACATCAGTACATAACTCATGCAGAAGTTATTTGAACACACACATGCAATGCACACACCAGATTGAAATTTTATTCCATTTTGCCTCTCACACACATACACACACACACACAGATGAGATCCTTTTATCATTAATCACAGCTCAGACTTATCAGGAATCACATGATTCCCGGTTTAGTTACAGCCCATCGTGTGCGGATTAAGTCCTGAGCTGTGCCCCCCTCTTCCTCTCTGTTCAGCTTTCTCGCAGGTTGGTCAGGACGCTCTTTAATTTGTCACTTCTAATCATCTGAATTCATATCCATCCCCCAGCCCGTTCGTTTTAAAAACCTCCTCTGATCTGAGCTCTTTATGGCAGTGCTGTGCGTGTGTTGCTCAGTGTGTAATGTTTGATTTAATTAAGATTAGTGAGCCATTTTCTCACCCCCCCAACAGAGCAGGGTGGCTGATGGAGAAGGAGAGGAATATAGGAACAGACACTGGCAAAAATGTTGACTAGCGCTTTCAGTTAATTAAGATTTCTCTTAATCGCCAGCTCATCTTAATGCTCTTCAGGGAGGGGGAGAGTCTTTGATTGGCAACTGGCAATGGTGTTGGGGCACACAGGCATACCAGTGGCAGGTTAAATAAATGACACTAGTGGTTTTCATGTAATTAAACCATTGAATCATCTACCATGGAAAAACAAGGGGTTTTTATTGGCTGGTGATACTGTGGAAGATGTTAAAGGTTCCACAGAATGAAATATACAGACCTGCCACACTGTAAACACCAAACACAGTTATCTCCTTTTCCAAAACAGAGGTCCAGTTGTATTAAGCATGGGGGATGAGTGGTTAAATTGGCTGATTTCAAAATCTAAATTGAATAATACATTGTATTATACACTGCTCAAAAAAATTAAGGGAACACTTGAACAAACTAATGTAACTCCAAGTCAATCACATTTCTGTCCTCTTAGGAAGCAACACTGATTGACAATCAATTTCACATTATGTTGTGCAAATGGAATAGACAACAGGTGGAACTTATAGGCGATTAGCAAGACATCCCCAATAAAGGCGTGGTTCTGCAGGTGGTGACCACAGACCACTTCTCAGTTCCTGGCTGATATTTTGGTCACTTTTGAATGCTGGCGGTGCTTTCGCTCTAGTGGTAGCATGAGTCTTCAACCCACACAAGTGGCTCAGGTAGTGCAGCTCATCCAGGATGGCACATCAATGCGAGCTGTGGCAAGAAGGTTTGCTGTGTCTGTCAGCGTAGTGTCCAGAGCATGGAGGCACTACCAGGAGACAGGCCGGTACATCAGAAGATGTGGAGGAGGCCGTAGGAGGGCAACAATACAGCAGTAGGACCATTACCTGCGCCGTTGTGCAAGGAGGAACAGGAAGAGCACTGCCAGAGCCCTGCAAAATGACCTCCAGCAAGCCACATGTGTCTTTATGCATGTGTCTGCTTAAATGGTCAGAAACAGACTCCATGAGGGCCCTACGTCCACATGTGGGGGTTTTACTTACTCCAAGAACACAAAGATTGGCAAATTCACCAATGGTGCCTGTGCTCTGCACAGATGAAAGCACATGTGACAGACGTGACAGTCTGGAGATGCCGTGGACAGTGACCAGTTTGGCAGTGGGTCAGTAATTTTGTGGCATTTTTTGGGGGTCGCCACACAGCCCTCCATGTGCTCGCCAGAGATAGCTCGACTGCCATTAGGTACCATAATGAGATCCTCAGACCCCTTGTGAGACCATATGCTGGTGTGGTTGTACCTGTGTTCCTCCTAATGCAAGACGATGCTAGACCTCATGTGGCTGGAGTGTGTCAGAAGTTCTTGCAAGATAAAGCCATTGATTCTGTGGACTGGCCCATTCCCCAGACCTGAATCACAATTGAGCACATCTGGGACATCAACCAATGGCAAGTTGCACCACAGACCTTTCAGGAGTTGATGGATGCTTTGGTATAAGTCAGGGAGGAGATCCCTCAGGAGGGAGGTGATACAGGCACGTGGAGACCACACACACTATTGAGCCTCATTTTGACTTGTTTTAACGACATTACATCAAAGTTGGATCAGCCTGTAGTGTCTTTTTACACATTCATTTTGAGTGTCGCTCCAAATCATACATGGACAACAACTTTTTTGTTTAATACAATACTAATACTTTCTTTTGTTGTGTGTGCAGTAGGAAAAACAACACAAATGGAAGGAACATAAATGATGGAAGGAACATATTTAGTAGAAGCACCATTTTCTCCCAACATACTTTGAATTGAGGCCAAAATCTCATCAGACCTGAGAATCTTATTTCCCACCATCTTGGAGTCCTTCAGGTGTTTTTTAGCAAACTCCATGTGGGCTTTCAAGTGTCTTGGACTGAGGCGAGGCATTTGTCAGGCCACTTTGCCATAAAGCCCCGACTGGTGGAGGGCGGCAGTGATGGTTGTCTCTCTACAACTTAGTCCCATCTCCCGACTCAGCCACAGTGACCTTCTCCCCCGATAGCTCAGTTTGGCCGGATGGCCAGCTCTAGGAAGGGTTCTAGTCATCTCAAACACCTTCCATTTAAGGATTATGGAGGCCATTGTGCTCTTAGGCACCTTAAGTGCAGCATAAATCTTTTTGTAACCTTGGCCAGATCTGTGCCTCACCACAATTCTGTCTCTGAGCTCCTCAGGCAGTTTATTTGACTTCATGATTCTCTGTTGCTCTGACGTGCATTGTGAGCTTTAGGGTCTTATATAGACAGGGGTGTGGCTTCCTAATCAAGTCCAACCAGCATAATCAAACACAGCTGGACTCAGGGGGCAGTGGTGGCCTAAGGAAGTGGCCCCGTAATCAGAAGGTTGCTGGTTCGAATCCCGATCTGCCAAGGTGCCACTGAGGTGCCACTTAGCAAGGCACCGTCCCCACACACTGCTCCCCAGGCGCCTGTCACGGCTGCCCACTGCTCACCAAGGGTGATGGTTAAAGGCAGAGGACACATTTCCTTGTGTCACCGTGTGCTGTGCTGCAGTGTTTCACAATGACAATCACTTCACTTTCACTTTAAATGAAGGTGCAGAACCGTCTCAAGGATGATCAGAAGAAATGAACAGCACCTGAGTTAAATATATGTGTGTCACAGCAAAGGGTCTGATGGACCATGTGATATTTCAGTTTTTCTTGGTTAATAAATCTGCAAAAGTGTCAACAATTCTGTGTTTTGTCAATATTTGTCAATATGGTTTGTTGTGTGTACATTAAGCCCATTGAGACATACCATATGTGATTATGGGCTATATAAGAAATAAATGTTGTTGTTGTAATGAGGAAAAAATGAACTTAAATGGTTTTAATGGCTGTAATATTACAAAGAGTGAAAAATGTAAGGGGCTCTGCATACTTTCTGTACCCACTGAAGTTTATTATCTCAGCCTAATGTTATGAATTGTGGGTAAAGTCCCAGGCTTTGCTTTCCTCTCCCAGCTTTTGTCCTCTATGGCACCAAGGCCGAAGCTCAGCCCTGTGTTTGAGCTGGGTTCTGAAGAGCAGAGCAATCTGGGTGATTTCATTCACACAGAACAAAGCCAATCTGCAGGGTCTCTCCCTGAGTAAACAGCCAAGCTTTGAAACGCATTAAAGAGCTGATCCCATTGATAATATCAGACCTCGGGAGATAGGGGCCATATCTGTCTCACACTTGTGGTCAAATACACTTTCTCACTCATTTGTTATGCTTTCTTATCAAACACATCAAATCAAACATCCAAAATGATTTATCATCTGTCTCCCATTTTCTGAACACACCCTCGCACACGTGTGTGCAGGAAGCTCGCTTCCAGGCAGTATCTGTGCGTGTCCTTTGGGACATTATCTCAGTAGGGCCAAAGCTTCTGTTGTAAATGTATCTTGATGTGACGGCGATTCTCATTTTAATTTGCCGATGGGAGAATATTGATAATATCACACTGGGCGCACCGCAGGAGTCCAGAGACGTCATTCCCAGCATGAGTTAGTCATTTGCCAAATGTTAATAATTCAGTTGCACGTCCGAGTGGTAATTAATCGTTTCGGATCTAATGAAAAAATGAGTTTGTACTCATTTCATGGCTTTGTTTGGAGGGATTGTAGAATTCCTTAATGAGCTTTAAAGTGCAATGCTGATTATTAAGCAGAAAAAGAAATTGAGCTTGTGCATATATGTTATAGCATTGTGCATATAGTATTAACTTCTACATGTTGTCTAGAAGTATTTATTTTAAAATTTAAATTAAATCAAATGAAATTAAATTAAATGAAATTAAAATAAATAGTGTGTTTGTGTGTGTGTGTGTGTGTGTGTGTGTGTGTGCGCGTGTGTGTGAAGGTGAAGAAATGCCACGGACCTCGCCTTCGTTCATTTTTATCATGTTATGTGCTAGCACTGCGCCAATTCAATTCCGTCCCTTCGTCTTGATTCATTCCCTCTTTCATCTCTTCTCTCTTTCATGTCTTCTTTTTCTCCTTCATCATCCAGTTCCTCTGCTAGCTCCATCATTCATGCCCCCTTCACTTCTCAATGCTCTATCCCATCTTTCTTGCCTTCATGCTCCTCTTTGCTCTTCATCTTTTCCTTATATTCTCAATTTTTCCTCACAGTTTCCCTCCATTTCCCTCTCTATCCTCTCCTGCTCACTCACCTCTGTTCCCTTCAGTCTTCTTCCACTTCAGCTCCTTAGCCATAAATTTTTCACACTCTTCCTCTGGCTATTCTTTTGTAGTACTGGTATTGGTTAGTGCTGGGCCTTAAATTGAAATTGTTATTTGTAATATTTTGGGTTATTATACCTTTCATTAATAATAGAAATGGTTTATTGTGTTTACTATCAATATTGATGGACTTATTTGACATTTTGCTATTTAGTAACTTAAATAGCAATTATATATACTTTTTAGGGCTCTATGTGTTCAATAGAGACTTTTCTTAACTTGCCTTCACTCTCTCTCTCTATCGCACTCTCTAGGTCTCTCAGCCTCAGCATCTCTGGTCTCTCTAGCCTGGATGATTGCTTCTTACCAGAAGGTTCTGCGGGACTCACGCGATGACAAGCTGCCCATGTCATACAAGGCAGTGATCGTTCAGATGCTGTGGCACCTCTTCACCATCGGGGCACGCACCATCGCCTTCGCCCTCTTCGCCTCCGTCTTCCAGCTCTATTTTGGCATCTTCATCGTGGCTCACTGGTGCGCCATGACTTTCTGGATCATCCAGGGAGAGACAGACTTCTGCATGTCCAAATGGGAGGAGATCATCTACAACATGGTGGTGGGCATCATCTACATTTTCTGCTGGTTCAACGTGAAGGAGGGCCGCGCCCGTCTCCGGCTGGGCGTCTACTATTGTGTGACACTGGCTGAAAATGTGGCTCTGACGGCAGCCTGGTATCTCCACCGTGGCCCACAAACCTCTGATTTCTACGCACTTATCATCGTGTGTGTGGTGGTGTGCAGCTACGCCTTGGGCACCTTCTTCATGTTTGTGTACTACTGCCTGCTTCACCCAGATGGACCTGTGCTGGGCACCCAGTGGAGCTGTGTGGAGGAGGGCATGGGGGTGATTGGGCTGGCCACATCTGACCTGGCTGGCACACCCATTTCCCAGCAGGATGTAGTGGTTAGCCCACCCAGGACCCTGCAGAGGACTAGGGAACCAGACAGGGACAGGGCAGAGCCAGGGGCAGGGGACAGGGACAGCAGCCTGCCTGTTTTCCAAGTACGGCCCCCAAGCGCACCCCCAGTCCCCTCTCCCCGCACTCCAAGGACTGAAGGACCAGTGATCCGTATTGATCTGCCAAGGAAGCGGTACCCAGCCTGGGACGCCCACTTCATCGACCGCAGACTGCGCAAAACCATCCTGGTGCTGGAGAACACGTCGCCGGTCACGCCGCGCATCCAGTACCGCAGCCTCAGCCATGCCAAGGAGGTGACCGAGTATGAGACCTCGGTGTAGCTCAAACAACCAGACCATTGGGGATATACCCCCTAGAAACAGGAGAGGCACCCTGATGCAGAGCGGAACACTGAGGGATGCTGGGAAACGGAGTCTGTCTCTACGGGTGCTACAGCCTTCTCTGCACTCCTGTGTCGAACTTGTGCATGTGAAGGTGATGGTATTTGCATTGTGTGCAACTGATGCCAAGGCAACTCTGCTGTGTACTGCAGCGCTCCCACCGCAACAACAGGGACAAAAAGTGGGAGGGTCTTACGGGTTATAGATCAGCCAATGACGTCAGATTAAAGACATGCAGTAAAAAAAAGTATGGCAGATTATGAGATTATGAACATGCAAACATGATGATGATGACAACTGTGTCATATTCTGGAAGAACAATGCCTTTGGTTTTAAACCTCAGTGTTAAAGTGACATGAAAACAATAACAGTTGTGTGTCAGTTTGCTTCTGTGAATGGTAAAGATTTAGCAAATGTCAATCATCCATTTCTTAAGGAGTTTAATTTATTTTTACTCATGGATTGATTTACTATTAGATTATTTTTACTAAGATGTAAACCATGTTTTTTATAAAATTAAGATATGATCATTCATATATATATACACACACACACACACATATATACATACATACATATATACATATGATGTTTTGTTATATGTATATATTAGATTGGCACCCGTGGTGAGTGAGTGTGTCCTTGGGTTGTGCATTTGTTTGATGGTCATGCTGCTTTGTTTAAACAGTAAAGAAAAAGGGCAGAAACTTGAGAAAAAAATACAATATGAAGCTGTGATCAAAATGTAGTTGGAAAAAATCATAGTAAAGTCGGCTGAGACAACAGCCTTTAAACCTGCAGGATCTGTGTTTTTTTGTCTCTCTTAAGTGGACAATATTTTAAGCCTTACCTGATTGAATATAAGATTTTGCCATTATTTTTTCAGTGACGCTGATAGCTGCAGTTTTTTTTGTCAAAGACAGGAGCCAATGAGGTCAGATAAAAGACCCAGGGCAGCAAAAGGTGAACAAATGAGCATTATGATGTTGACCAAATGACTGTTTAATAAATGCAAAAATCCTTTTTTATTTCATGTCACATCTCTTACTGAGTGCTTATAGCTCTCTTGAACTGAGAAGCTTACAAATATCAATATTTCACAGAACTGCAGGCATCAGCGTAGCAGTGGTGTCAGCGACCTCAAATGATGGAAAATTTGATTTGAATCAGTTCAGGGTTGAAGAGTCACCTTTACCCAGTGTTACTTTAACCAGCAGTTTCCCGTCTCATCCGTTTACCGGTAGTCACTACAAAAATTACTTCCCCTTTTTAAAAAATATGCATTCTCACTCATTCATGCATAGTCGCATACTCTAATATCCGGGGGGGGGGTGCTTTTGTTCTTTTGAAGCCACATTTTTTTTTCCATGTTCTCTAATTACCCTGAAGAACTGCTGTTAAATATGAAAGACGGCAGCAGGTGCGGAACCGACGATGGCGCTTTAATGGCTGCGGCACATTCTGCAGGAACAAAAAAACTGAACAAACCGCAATAGCTGCGCTCCGTTCTGATCATACGTCTGGACCCAGATCCTCCCACCAGCTCAAGCGACACTTTCAAACACAGGCCAGGATGATGTTCGGTGTGACACCAAGCAGGATGGATTCGGGCAAGTGGGTTGTTCAGTGGGCGCCTGTTGCATGGGCTTCTGGATGGAACGTCTTTTGTGTGCACCGCAACCTCTGATTCTTCTCAGAGAGAGAGTGCCTGTCCGTGTCTGTCTGTGTTCTTATCACCTGAAATGCTGTTTGTTTGACCCCAATTCCAGCCATCCTTCACCCTAATTTTCTCCCCGTTTTAAGGCAAAATCTACTCAATTACAACTCCAGCGTTGAGACGCTCACTCGGGGGGGCGCAGCCCCAACGAACGGGGCCGTGCTGGCGCACTGTGGGTCTTTTGAGGACTCTACACTTTGATATTCCCCAGTCTGGGGAAGCAAGCGGCAGAAAGGGGGTGTTTTTTTCAGCAGCACACAGGGAGGGGGAGGCTAATTGACTCTGACACCGTTCTTGCTTTTAAGCCGATTCAGTGTCCGAGTGCTGGGTGCCATACGCTCCCAGTCCCCGCATAGTCGGCAGCATTGGAATCTCTGTGGCCTCAGAGGGGCAGTGGGGGGAATGCACGGCCTTATTTTTATTCAGTTCATTTCTAAATATGTAACAAGTTAAAATAACTTAACACAACTCAGCTGCATCTTGCCTTACTTCCTATGACGAAGAGGGGAAATTCATCCTAACCAGAGACCATCCGTAAATAAAGGTTTGTGTCTGTGGATGCGTCTCTTTATCAGGCGCACAGAGAGCGGAAATCGGGTGCAACCAGATGAAATTGTTAAATGCACATTGCAGTGTGTCTTTTGGCGCATCATCTAAAATAGGGATGTTTTTTTTTTTTTTTTTTTAAGTTGTCAGATTAAATTGTGAAAACTTAAGGAATTTTGACTAAATTTGACCTTATTTACTTTTTATCTACTCTCTGTGGGCCGTTTTATTATTAATAAAATAAAGAAAAAAGACCAGATCATCTCTATTTCACTCCATGTCTTAGCCTCTTTCCCACGTCTGTCTCTTATCATCGTTTTAAATACGCATTTTAACTATCTTAAGCCTTAATTTGTTGCAAAATAGACTGACATTAGGCAGCAGTCTTTTTATCATCAGAGCCCCTGCCTCTAAATGCGTAACATCAACGTCCTCACCAAGTCCTCGGAGGACCTTTTGTCTGCCCGCCGCTCCTCTCCAGCGTGAGCGGTGGGTGTCGAACGGCAGCTCGGATCTGCAGTGTGCCGCTCCCAGCGTGCCCCTCACCCTCATTACTCCTCGACTGTCTGGCCACCTCCACACCAGCGCCATTACAGCCACGACTGAAAGAAACGGACGCTCTAGGACAAATGTCCCGTCTCATCCTTCTCGGCTGTTGCTGTGGTAACTGGCGGATCATTAGGCCAGAGAGCCTGTGTTTTCTCTGTGGAGTGGCTGCCAGAGGAATGGTGCTGCACCTCTGGGATGTGACCTGTCATTAGTTCCACTTGGGCTCCCCACTCGGCACAAAAACACGGGGTCAGCAGTGGTTCGAGACCAGAGGGAGAAACATACACACGCAACATGTTCTCTTCCACCTAATTTTTTTTCACATAATTTCAGCGGTCATTGCCGCAAAGAAGTTTAATTAATAAAACCTCTAAAGAACCAAAGCCGACAATGTAAAAAAAACAAATTATGAGGAAAAGCTTGAGATGAGCCCAGTGTGCTGCTATCAGAGCAGCACCCATTTAATTTACTTCCATCCACCCATGCCTTCCTCCTTTTAGTGGATGAATGGGCTTTAGAAGAACACTTGCAGGAAACTCCATGGGTTATGTATGAACGATTATGGCAGTGAGGGGGAAAAATGGGTCCATATTGAATTCACATTCATCACTTTAACTGCAATCATGGGGTCTGTAATTAGCCTCTGAGCTATGATTGTTTTTTCTTTCCACCCTTCAGGTGATCATATATCTTCGTAGACGGTGTGGCAAAACTGCATTAATAAACAATTTTTAACACACGCCATGTACATGCATAATGTGTTTTGTAGAATGTTCGTGGGACGACACTTATATGTGAGTGCCACTCCCCTATCAGGCTACAGGCCTGGTTTCACGCTGCCCTCTAGTGGCTGAAAGTAAAAACAACATCTATTTTATTTTAATGTATCCCTTATGGTAATTTTGGTTTATCAAATATGAACTTGAAATTTTCACAGAATTACAATTACAAACCCCCTGGAAGGATGGAAGGATGTCATTTGTAATGTGCATGTGTGTTGTATGTGGGTATGTGTTATCAGTGCTAAGAAAAGGGACTCCAGTGGGAGCGTTTTTACTTTTATCAGGCTCTCTGGTGGAGTTTCCTCTCGGGCAGGAAGTGGGCTTCCTCTGTTCCCCTGCCCTCCTGTGCGGCCGGTGAGAGCAGGACAGTCCGTAGTCCACTGCACTCATAACAGCAAGGCTCTGGCCATGATATAAAGGGGCAGCCAATCCTGAAAGGTAAGGTCTTCCTTCAACTGGACCCAAGGTCCCAACTCTCTTAACTCAGTTGGAGCAGGTGTGTGTGCGTGTGTGTTGTTATTGAACGTCATGCAATTGCTATTTAAAGATCAATATTCAATCACCATGTAGGTGTCTGAGTAACACAGCAACCCAGGGACTTTGTTTGTCACCAGTTATCCGGTTTACAAGCAGGCCTTTAGCAGAGGCCCTTGATGTAGCTCGGCGCTTCCTCCACGGTTAAAGCCTGGCTCATTTGCCCGCTTCAGAAACACGGCGACATCGGCGCTACGGCACTTCAAAGACGGAGGGAAAAGCGCAATGTGCGAAATCTCCTGTGGATATCTGGCCCCTTTTCCCTGCCGCCTCTCTCTGCCTCGCTTGTTTGCCGCTGCTCGCTTCTGTGCCCTATCATTTGGCATCTCTTTTGTTTCTTTTCTTTTTTTCCTCTCCTCTTTGGGGAAACGTTTTACCGGATTTGGGATCACCAATCTCTTTCTTTACTGGATTAATGCACCTGAGACCCCTTAGACCACTGTCCAAACCTGGCAGAAACCTAATTGTTTCATTAACCTATGCCTACGTGCAGAACATTCTGTATTCTGTATTTTGTTTGCTTGTTTACAGATGTGACCTATGACAGATGCAGAATTCATCCTAGCCAGAAAATATTGCCATGGCTGGAAATATTACAGAAATCTTTTCCTCTTCTTTTACTTTACAAACCTGAACATGATGCACCAGTCTAGACAAGCTAAACTGGTGCAATTTTTAATCAGCCATACATATGATCTGGACTTATCTCATACGGACAAAAGTAACTGACATGTAAATCGGGACAGTGAACAAATTAATTTGAGCTTTTTCCTTTTTTTCTGCAGTATCTGTTTGAGATTGACTGGTCCACTGAACTTGGATAGTTAGGAAGAAAATTTACTTCCGCCTTCACTGGTGTCTTCCAGTGGCTTCATTTTTATTCAGAGTGACGTCCATTCACGTGGAGAAGCAAGAACATGGCTTGCTCCAGGACATGTGTGTCAACTGACATTGTTGTTGTTAGTGAGCTTGTAGACCACCAGACTTCAATAATGATGCATTTATATTCAAAGTGCTGCACTATCAGACATGACTTGACGATAAAATGCAGGGAGGGAAAGGAAAATAACGCTATCAAGAAGTGATTTGTCAATAGTGATGTTTTTTCAAAGCTCCTGGGTCCTCAGTGTCATCTGGGTATTGCACAGTTCTTTGTAATATTAATAATCGCAATGGTATTTAATGGCTTTTATACTCTGGAAAATGACCACTATTTGTCATCAAGAAAAAAAAAATGTTCAAAGAGTGAAGGAAAATGATGATGACTGTGACACATTCACTTTGAATCTGAAGAAATCAATGGACATAATGAAGGCACACAGGCAGGAGGACAGGCTTGCTTCCATAAGGCTGTTGCTGATCATTGCAGCTATCCAATTACTATAATTTAGCTGCTTTCCAAAGTCGTTTCTTCAGCATTTCTCCTCTGACTCACAGCTCTGAACAAGTGTGAAATTTGCTCCTTACTTGCAAAAGATGTAAGACATGGTATTCCTCCAACCTGCATATGGTACGGCCTTACCCAGCAACATTTTTCAGTTTTCAGAAACTTTACTTTACTTCAGAAAGTTTACTTGTTGCCTCAAAAATGGTTTTGATAGAAAATCGAATTATTGTGTTGTATAAAAAAGTCAAAATGAACATGTGCTAAATCGACACATCCGGGTAATGTGATTGGTTGTTAAGATGCTCCTGCATGCATACATTCAAATGGACCCTGGCTGGTCTTGGCTCTCTGCAGGTCCTCTGCAATACCCTCTCCAGCTGTGACCCAGAAACAGCAGCACCTCAACCATGTGCATCTCATTGGGGAAGATAAGCCCACCAAAAATGTACAGAGCAGTGAAGTGATGCAATACGACAGTCGTTCAGAAATAAAATGCAGTCCATAATTATCGAACAAGCTGACACAGGCAGCCATAGGTGAACTTCACGGGTAAATTTTATGTCCTCTCCTTTTTTACCCTACATATGCAACCAGTTGCAAAATGAACAGTGAACACGTCGCCTTGCCGAGTTTGCTTTCTTACCTCCCACAGTTCATCCTGCTGACATCTTTTCCCCAGGTGCACAATGTGCATGCACCTGGCTGCCAGCATGATCCAGAAAGGAAATACGAATGATCAGTACGGATCGGTGCAGCCTTGCAAACCATCTGCAGCCAGTACAATTTATCAGCGCAGACCACTGTTCCATATGCCCGTTGAAGGCGCTTGTGGCGATGGACAGAGGTCAGCATAGGTGCGCATGATTATTTCGTGGGATGTGTCCAGATGGGCCAGCTTTCACTTCCAATTTGCATCAGCAAGCGTTTGGTGCTTTTGGCAGAGGCTAATGGCTCTGCTTCCTGAGGACAGCACATATAACTGTCAAAGTCGCCCAGATGCTTACACTTTTCCTGCTTCTTTTTCTGCTGTGACGTCTATTTTTACAAAGAATCTCCAACCCCTCGACAGGTATGAGTAAGGGACACAAATTAGTATATTAACAATAGATATAAATAAGAATGCTCACTGAGTAAACCAGTGTCACTGTTGATTCTTAATTTCGACACATTTCACATTAACAAACAGACACACATGCACATATGCACAATAGGGGACAGTGATTGATCTGTGTCATTAGGCTCCTCGCGCTCATATATGTGTAACCCAGCGGCTTTCTAATGGACTGTATACCCAGTCATCTGTCTCCATCTCTGGGAGCTGCCACTCACGCCGCTGACGGGGAGCTCACGACGATTTATCACCGCGTGTCAGTAGGCCCTTACGCCATTCGTCTCTGGGAGCAGACTGTTTCTCTGCTCAGTTGCCTGCTTACTGTTTATCTCAGCAAGTGCGGCCGACACTGATCTTTTTTCATCCTGGGCTGTCTGTTGCACAGCACCACTTTTCTTAATTGTTCATTTTTTTTATTTAGTTTTTTTACCCGTGACTATAGGATAACCATATAGCTTGTGTTAATGACTATATGTTGTTCTGCATCCAGATGTTCCCTATAAAGAAGCTGGTGTTCCACAAATCAAGTCGGCGGCAGGTAGACAGAGGCAGCGTCTACCGCCGGCCCCTGCACACTGTGCCCCTGTACCCCCCCGACTACCTTATCCACCCTGAGAGGCTCATTTTTGACTACGTAGAAAAGGAGGTGAAGGTGCGAAATGATGCCCTGTATTGTATGTGCAAAACTGTCTTTATTGTAGGAAAACTGTCTTTAATTGAGTTATCACCTACTTTCAGTTCCTGGGTCACCTGACCTGGGTGTCCTGCTCCCTGAACCCCTCCAGCAGAGATGAACTTCTTCAGCTGCTGGACACAGCCAGAGTGAGTTTTGTTTTGTCCCATTTTGAAAATGTCAGGCATTACTTATGCAAAAAATGCATGAAATATTAATTCTCATTTAGAATCTGACCTTTGACCTTTCTCATGATTCCAATCGCATGTAATAATCCTGTAATAATTTTATAATGAATTAATTCAGCAAAATTGTGCAACGACCAAACGCATGAATGAATGAATCTGTAACTCCTGTGCTTGAGCAGAAACTCAATGAACTCCCACTAAAGACCTGCCCTGAACAGGACTGCATCCTCAGCCTGTCAGCTCGGTGCCTGCTGCTCACCTGGAGGGACAATGAGAAGCTCCTCTTGCGCATCCCAACTCACGAGATTGCTGCTGCCTCCTATCTGCGGGATGATGCACTGCACCTCCTGGTGCTCAAGACTGGTACACCATTAGAACCCAGTTTCCAAAAAGAGAAAACACTGGGACACTCTTTTTGACATGTAAAATGAAGATAGCACTGCATATTTTATTTGGGGGAAGAGAGGACATCTGGTCACCCTAAACTAACTTAGCAGTGCTATGCTAACTCTCCACAACTTACTTATCAACTTAAAGTCAACGTATGCAAATCATTGGACACTAAATATGGCAAACAACTGTTTACTCACCCCAAGATGCATCAGATTTTGAAACGCTACTGTGATTGAACAAACTGAACTGGGGTGGCGGGCATTTTCAGTGCCTAATCCATTTACATTTATATTTACATTTACATTATTTATCAGACGCCCTTATCCTGCGCGACTTACAATCAGTAGTTACAGGGACAGTCCCCCCCTGGAGCAACTTAGGGTTAAGTGTCTTGCTCAGGGACACAATGGTAATAAGTGGGATTTGAACCTGGGTCTTACCCACTAGGCTACTACCACCTTACCCTACCAAATCCGTACCACTTGCCCAATAAGATCGGCATGCACGCACGTGCAACAGTAAGGGTTAGGTTTAAGGGGTACGGCTAGGTTTAGGCTGCTTTTGGAGTAGCATGCACATGCATGTGCGGATTGGTACGGATTGGGTACTGACAGCCATATACACATATATGCCATATTTTTACGACATATTTTGAGTGTCAAAAAATCAATCATGTTGCATTTTAATGTTAAAAGATGATCGGATAAAAATAAAATATACCTAAATTTTTATTTCTTTTCCATAGAGAAAGTCACAAGGAGTTGCAGTGTGAGGATGAAAGAGTCGCATGAGGCTCCAGGTTTAAGTGAATCGTTTAGGCAATTTGACAATATTTGACTAAAAGGAACTCTTTTATCTATAACCCTCCAAACCTGCATATTGGGCCATTTAATATATATTGTTCTGTTCTGTACTGAACTATAGTATAAATCTAACATTTTCTTCGCACAATGCAAGCGGAATTTTAAGGCAAGTTGCAAGTTAAATGTCTGCGACACCCTGTTAACTAAGTCCGATCTAAAACATGTGATGTTGAGGTGAGAGTTCTTTTGTTTCTGTGTATGTTTTAAATATACACTGTTTCCTGCACGTCTGAACTTGGGTCAATCGCCTTCACTCCCTCCCCGTGGCATTATACTATCAAATTTGACCAGTTCTACATTTTCTCACATTTTTCCACATAGGGCGTACTCACCCATCGTTTGGTCTTTTTGCATCTGGGCACATTAAGTAAAGGTTAATATCTATTGTTTTTTCTAATTAATCTTTTCAATCAAATATATGGGGTAATAATAATATTCAACTCTCACAGACTTAATTGTTCTGCAACAATTCTGCTGCACTGTTCAGTGCTAATATCCAAAATGTACAGTTATTCTGCACGTGTAAGTTCAAATATTCTATTAATACCTAATAAGCTACTCAACGTTGCTCTGTGACGCAGGCCTGAACGTTGACATGGTCGTGGCTGGTGGGAGTCTGGAGAGACAACAGTGTGGCATTGAGGCCCGCAGGCAGACCATGAGTAATGCAGACCCTCGACCAGCAGGGGGCACCATGGAGCGGCGCCACACCATCTGCGGCCTGGACTGGAAGTCGTCCCGTCATGAGTCCAAACAGGGTGCTGGGTGTGGGACACAGCAGCAGCAGGGGGTGGGTGGAGCAGGTGGAGGAGCAAGGGCATCAGGTGGAGGCGGGGGAAGTCTGGAGCGCAAGCGAGTGGGCGGAAGCTGGGAGCGCAGACAGACCCGAAAGCCGGGGGGAGGAAGCTGGGAGAAACGACCCATGAGTGGGAGCTGGGACCGTCGGCCAGTTGGGGGAAGCTGGGAGCGGAGACTGGCTGGAGCCAGGGTGGGGGGGAGCTGGGAAAAGAGGTACGGCCCAGGGACAAAGTCCAGTGGAAGCTGGGAGAGGAAACAGACTCCAGGGGGAAGCTGGGAGAGGAGACAAGGATGCACTGGAAGCTGGGAGCGCGGCAAGTCCTACGGGAGCTGGGAGAGGAGGAACCACAATCCGTTAGAACCAACCCCCTGCCCTGATGCCTACTGCAATCTGGTCATCCTGGCTGTGGAGAACAGGGTATGGGCTATCCCAGTGCATGCATCACATTCTAAACCAGGGTTCAGTTTAGGAGGTGAAAGCAGAAGTCTCAGTCAGATGCCCTTTTCAAGTATATTATACTATACTTATTAGAAGTGGCAGAAGTCCACAATTTCAAATTCACATAGTCCAAGCCATTCTCAAACCAGGTAAACACTGTGAAAATCTAAAGCTATTAGTAAAAAGCACCCTTCTAGGAGTTAAAATAATACTGGATTTGATACTCCTCAGAAATGGGAAGTCTGGAGTGAAAGCTTTTTATCCATTTTTGGCAAAGGAGACTAATGAATAAATAAATAAACAAAAGGAAGGTTTGTCAGACCAATAGACTTTCATTGATCAGCATCACCTTGTTTTTATTTGGCCACAGGTCCACAGCATTACCATGGGGCAGGTCAGGTTCACAGACGCTGATAAAAATAGACTGGTGGTCAATGCAATGTTTCCACTGTACAGGGCATCGAACCCGATGTTCAGGGCAGTTCAGGTTTTTCCATGATTCATTATGAAAGGCTGATGGTTTGCCCCACAAGTGATTTGTTTATAGGAGGAAACCAGGGAGTCTATTGCTGGTACAACACCAGTCTTCGGCTTGGTAGTTCTGCCCTTCTTATGGGACCTTAGAGTCTCAGTCTCAGTGTATTATAATAGTCTAGATTATGTAATGTCGTCTCAGGGATCTGTGTTCATTTGTGTATTTGTGTGTGTGTGTGTGTGTGTGTGTAGGCTTACATATGGCATTAATAATGTGATCTCTGTTAATCTGGATGAGTGTTTGTTTACACAGCACCAATGGTTATGCATTAGACTTGGGATTTAGTACACAATGTTTTTTTATTTGAATATTTGTGGGTAATATTTCGGGTAATGTGGCAAGGTGGTGCCTGTGGCAGACTTTTAAAAAAAATCATAATCCTTGCCACTCTGTGCAGGATGCCGCCGAGGAATACTGCGCTCTCATCTGTCAGATGTTTCAGATCATCTACGGCCAGCAGACCATAGAGTGTGTAGACAGGGCGGGCTACCACTACACCATGCCAGACCGCTATTGGCTGCAGAGGAGTGAGTGGCGGCTTCTTCACCACATTTTTTACATCTCTGCTGTTCGCACAATCACAATAATGCACACTGACACCCGCGTCCCAAAATGCTGAGTCACAATTTCAGAGGGTAAAGACACAAACACAGATTACAAATAAACACACTTAAGCGTACAGTGTGTGTAAATGTATCAGTATATAGCACTTACTATTTCAAAAATGGCCATACAAATATACACACATGCAAACATACAACATAATGACCTACAATGACCCACACTATTTATACTCCCTATATCAAGGAGTCTCACACACCATGAAAACCACACAGTGTGTTTGGTGTAGGGTATGTATTAGCGCAATGGTGTGTGCATGCACAGACAAACAGCTTGACACTGATGCAAGTATGTCAACGAACAGCATGTGCAAATAAATATATGTGCACATTTAATCAATACTACACTACATGCCAAATTGTAAAAAATGGCTTTAAGAGAGGAATTTTGACAAATTTGCCAAACAGAGGGCTGCTACAGAGTCTGTCTTAAAGTAGCATTTTGTCCCCAGTGGCAGTGACTAATGTATTTCTAATCTTTCTCTCTCTCTCTCTCCCACTCACTCCCTCACTCTAATGGGTCCCGACATCCCTGCCCATCTCTCTGCTCTGGTTGCCAAGGTGACAGCTGCTTGACAGATATGACATATAGCTACGACACGGACTTCAGCTGCTGTAGCTCCTAGTAAGTGGCAGAGGGGGAAGAGTTTGGGCAGTTTTGGGCAATTCATTTATATAAACATGTCAACTGAAAATTATATTTGTACGGACACACACACAATATAGCTATTACTTTGTACATACTGCACCCATTTTGAATGTGAACACAGGGATTTTAAGTGATTCGGTGCATCAGCGCAGTGTTTTTTCATAGACTACTCAGACGTGTTGAATGAAATAGAAAGAAGTATGTCCCGGCAGTGGTGCCTCCCTGCCAATAGTGGCCATCACTTGTGATACACAGCAGCACTCCAGATACTCCAGATACTTCAGTGCACACAGTGAAATTTGTCCTCTGCATTTAACCATCACTCCTGAGTGAGCAGTGGGCAGCCATGACAGGCGCCCGGGGACCAGTGTGTGGGGACGGTACTTTGCTCAGTGGCACCTTGGCGGATCGAGATTTGAACCGGCAACCTTCTGATTATGGGGCCTCTTCCTTAATTGCTAGGCCACCACTGCCCAGACCTAATGAGGATTAGTTGTCTTCTTTTGGGATATCACAACCCGTATTTCCATTGTGGTGCCGGCTATCCTCACCTGTCTCTTATTTTCTGCTTTGACCTTTATATTTAATTCAGTTCTAGGTTGCCCTTTATATTTAATTCAATTCTCAGGCCTGTGGTCTGTGAAAAACTGACCTATGTGGGCCATGTTTTTTAAAGGCTGCAGCCTTGCAAAGTTGTAAATTGAGATTTTAGCCTAAAGATTATTACATGGTTTCCAGCTTTCACTTTTGCATCATGAAATGAAGCCACTTAAAATTCAAAGCCATGTTCTGAAAAATTCAACACAATTATTCATGGGATTGTTTGGCCTCCTTATGAAATGAATGATGCATTGTCAGCCACATTTGAAGGACCCTCCCAATTGGGACAGCCTACATCATATCCACTCTTCATTAGCATCCCCTGGAGGATATACCCTTAGAATTCATACCTTTTGTGTTTTATAACCTTTATCCCTGTAAACAACCTTAAAATTACTCCAGGATGAAATGGGGATCTTCTGAAGAAGGATCCTGTGTCACCCCTTAGCTAAGATGGGGGTTCCTGCACTATATGAAGAACTGTGTTCTGCTCCCTGTTTCCACAGTGATGGATCTCAGGACACGTTTGAGCCGTACTACAGTGAGAACCACAGTGAGAGTTCATCCCTGTCCCTGCAGGGCTCCTACCGTAGCCTGGCGTCCTACCACAGCGACCCAGAGCCCAGCAGTGCCAGTCTGCAGCTCATGCAGGAGTACATGATCACTGTGAGAGACATTAAGCTGTACAAAGGATCAGACACCTAGAACTAGCAGTGATGTAATCAAATTCTGATGTAATGATACTTTATTTTATTGATATGTTTATGGGGTGCATCCGGAAAGTATTCACAGCGCATCACTTTTTCCACATTTTGTTATGTTACAGCCTTTTTCCAATCAAAAGGGATTAAATACATTTTCAGCAGTCAGCATAGGTTTCAAGTCATCAAGTGAAGTGAAGGTGAAAGCACAGCATGATTGTCACTTGTGATACACAGCAGCACAGCACACGGTGCACACAGTGAAATTTGTCCTCTGCATTTGACCCATCACCCAGAGTGAGAAGTGGGCAGCCATGACAGGCGCCCAGGGAGTAGTGTGTGGGGACAGTGCTTTGCTCAGTGGCACCTTGGCTTTCGGAATTTGAACCGGCCACATTCTGATTACGAGTGTATTTCCTTGTGTGCTAGGTCACCACTGCCCCAGAGTATTAAAGTATAAATTAAATGTTACTGAACTAACCCTCCCAAGTTTTTTTATTTTAAAATCAACTGTTAAATTAATACAGAAAACAGACTTTCAAAACATTTGATTGTTCAGTAAACAACTGAAAATTATCATTTGTTGCAGCATTAGGAGGGCATATTTACTTTTATAATAAAAGTTATTTTAATCAAAAATATCTTAACAGGTCATGTTACATTTTAACATATTGCCTCTTATTTGATAGCAGTTTCACAAATCTTGCATCCATTGAACTTAGTTTTTGTAGAATTTCTGCTTAAATTTCTCTCCAGGATATCAGAATAGCCTCCCAGGGCTGCTGTTTGATGTGAACTGCCTCCAATCCTCATAGATCTTTATCTTGAGGATGCTCCAGAGGTTCTCAATAGGACTGAGGTCAGCGGAGGACGGTGGCCACATCATGTGTTTCTCTCCTTTCATGTCCAGCTAATGATGCAGAGGTATTCCTTGCAGCATGAGATAGTGCATGGTGGTCTAGTGGTTAGGATTCGGCACTCTCACAACCGTGGCCCAGGTTCGATTCCCGGTCAGGGAAGGGGCAGTGGTGAGAGTGCCGATGACATATCACTTTGCGGGGGGTCCTGCACCCCCTGGAGGCAGAGCGGTGTGGCAGTGGACGTGACAACCAACCATCAAACATTCCATTCATCTGGATCATCCAGGGTTGCACAGCACTCATCTGTTTGAAAATGAATCTTTATGTAATTCTGGGTGCACTGCAGCCGTTTTAGCTTGTGAGTATTGGTAAGGAGTGGCTCAACAGAAGGTTTATGCATAACTTGCAAGCCTTGACGTTTGTGGGACTCCAGAGGAACCAGCAGTTTCAAATATCTCTTTGTGGCTCTGTAATGGCATTTTAGCAGCTGCTCTCTTTGTCTGATGTATTTGTCTTGCAGAAACCTTCGTCATTGTGCCTTTATCTGCACAAATCCCTGTGTGCTCTGGATCAGCCACAAATCTCTTAATAGTATGATGAGTTTTTGTGAAACACCTAAGATTTTCATATCTTGTCCAAGGCATTCAACTATCTTGCTTTTTAGCAGCATAGAGATCCTTTTTCTGTCATTGCTTGAACATGGTGGTCTGTTTCATAATGTGGTACATCCTTCTTCAGTAGTTTTTCCTTTAATTGGGCTCACCTGGCAAACTAATTCCAAATTTTATTTAAAGAGCCCTGAGACCCAACACCATCCATGATTTTTATTGTGAAATACAAAGTATTTAATCTTTGACCCTCAAATACAATTTGATTAAGAATTTGGAACCTGGTGTATCAGACACTTACCAATTTGCAACTAGGGTTCAACTAGGATTCATCTATATATTCATGCCTGTTTGAATCTCCTTCCAGTTCTGATACATGATCACTGTTGGAGAAAGATTCTGGTTAATATGCATCTCAATAATATCTCAAATTGTGTTTTATTGATTTGTGATAATGCCCAAAGTCATGCGGTCAGCCTGTCATATTATATTTACAGAACAATTTCATGTAGGATTTATAATAAAAACAATATTACTATTATAATAAAATACATTAATATAGTTATAATTGATTAAATAAGAGTTTTTAATAAAGATTGCACAGTATGCTTTTTGTAATGTTCTATTTCTGTCTGTTGTTTAGCTGCGGAACCGCCTCACTCCACAGGAGATCCAGCACTTTGCTCTGCTGCTGAGGGAGTATCGAATGGGATCCCCCATCGGCGAGTTTTGCGCTGAGCTCCTTCAGCTTTACGGAGAATCCAGGAAGTTCCTGCTGCTTGGTGAGCCCAAGCATGATGATGTGTGGGCATTCAGTAGCTGCAGGTCTAAACATCTTATTTAAAATTAAAAAGCCCTTGCTTCTTAATACACTTGAAGAAAATTAGCAATGAATAAAAATGAGTCTGTAACATCATGGCATACTGGCATGGATATCTGTCGGGTCCCCGCCATGATTCAGTGGTGGATTCACCTCATGAGCCTCATTTTGAATGTCACACTAGAGGCGAGGGGTCTGCACACTCCCCCACACTCGCACATACAGATACTCTCACGCCTGTCTGCACTGTCAATCTGCAGTCAAGTGATGACTTCAGTTTCCCTGGCTTTTACAAAATGAGTCGCTACGTCTGCTCTGACACAATTTGCAGGCTCACTCTACCCTGGAAGGGGGTCCCTCTCTGTATCACTCCTTCCCAAGGTTTCCTCCTTTCTTTTTTCTCATTCTCATTGTTACTGTCTGCTTTATGGAGATTGAAGAATTGTGCAGGGCACAAATGACAGAGAGAGTAGGGACCAATGAATGAAATACTGAATTATTCATTCTCCTTGCATGTCTTTACATAATTGTAAATCCTTGTTCATTTTCATACCTTTTCACTGGACCTTCAAAAAGAGGAACTAACATAAAGTGGAAGTAATTGTAATTTTTTTGCAAAAGAGTTGCAACAACAATATAATATCTGGTTTGTTCTAAACTTCACCTGCAGCTCCTTGTGCAATTCCTCCTGTGGATCAAGTCTCAAAAAATATTTAAAGTTATGCTTCAGGGCTAGTTGAGGCAGCAGTGTCACAGTGCTACATACACCACAGGCTACAAGGGCTAATATTATTATATTAGCCTGTAAATGTGATAAAATCACAATGCCAACTGATTGTGCCACTATTTTACAACTCAGTAACCACTCAATCCACAGGAATTTCATGGGTGCCACACCCCACCGGAGAACACTGGCTGCATGGCAGCCCACCACAAAATATTTAAAACAAGTTCTTTAATAGTCTTTACAAACGAAGGTCACAGAATATTCTTGGGCAGATTCGGGCCTATGCAGTAAGTTAATACAAAATCTGTTACATGTTTTATGCCACGACATTTTATGAATTAACTATGAACTATTGCTCAAAAGTCAATTTTGGTTTGGTTCAAAGCCAAGCTGAATATGTATGTGCAAGAACCTTTGATTTTGAAATTCTGAATAAGTAAATATCACTTTACTGTACTGTACCTGTCCCCAGGAATGCGACCTTTCATTCCAGACAAGGACGTGGGAGTCTTCGAGAGCTTCCTGGAGGGCATTGGCATCCGAGAGGGCGGGATCTTGACTGACAGTTTTGGCCGGATCAAAAAGAGCATGAGCAGCACCTCAGCAACCGCAGTGCGTGGATATGACAACTGGTCCCTACCCTCCGGCTCTCAGGACTTCAACCGCAGGATCACTGACATAACGCATGACATTGAAGCGTTGGGCTTTGAGGAGGGAAATGGAGATATTGAGGAGGAAGACTACTACCTATGAGAGATGTACAGTGGTTTAAACACTAGTATAGTATGTTAGTATACGTGTGTGTGTGTGTGTCTGTGTGTGTAGCTGTGTGTTCTTGCCAGTTGCCCGCCTGTTTAATTGAGTCAAAACAGTGTGAAGTAATTTGCTCATCTATCCTTAAAAGCAGGTTTAATAAGATAGTTTCCCCCAAGCCTCCAGTGTCTACAAAATGACACTGTTGATGTTAAATTGTCTCATCAACTGATTTGCATCCAATTTGCATGCACGTCCATGCATACAGTGCTCAGCACTGATGGTTACCTAATGAGGAAATGAGAGAGGTGAGTAAAAGAGAGAGAAAGGAAGATAAAAGGGGGAAGTTAAGAACAGTTAAATACAATATAGGCCTGCATGTAAACTATAATCTAGGGAGGATACAGAATACGTGTCTGCCATGTTTCTGGGAAAAATAATCTTTGTGTGTGTGTGTGTGTGTGTGTATGTGTGTGTGTGTGTGTGTGCTTGTGTCTGTGTCTGTGTATATTCTGTGACACAATCCCTCATAGCACTATGACCTTCCCAGAATGCATTGCTTCCCACCCCTCCAGTCTCAACCACACTGACAAGGCACATAGATTGCTGCACATGCCCTAGGCATCAGCAGCGGGCACCTCCAACCCAGGGACAGTGCTCTTCTTATGCAATCGAGGAGAGGAGAGAACTGGAGAGGATGCAATGCACATTATCTCCCATGTTTTCTACACAAAAGCCTAATTACAATGTGATGGTTATTCTTATTGACTGATAAGAATAACTACATGATGCATTCAATGCCACAATACTATGGTATAAGCGATAGGAAGCATAGAGGCATTTGCCAAATGATTTCAGGCTAATAACATCAGAACATATAACAGACATGGTGAATCTTCATAGGCAGATGATGCATTCATAAATGTTATTTTGAAAGGTCACTTTGTTTCTTTTGTGTATGGACTGCATAAAGGATGTGTACAACTGTGTAATTACAATTATTACAGGATGTGTATAGTTCTTTTGTTGTAAAGTGACACATTTCAGAGAGGTCTTCCTAAACAAATGTTGTTTTGCTAATAAACCAATGTTCATTTGCTAATAAAAAAAAACTACAATTCATAATTTTTATGTTTAAATATAGATGAAGGAGTAATATATTTAAATAGAGGTACAAAAAGAAGCTAAACAAAGACAATGGAAGGGATGTTGTAAAAAGCAAATAAGAGCAACTTACGAGTTCAAAAAAAGGAAAGTTATGACTCCATGAATGTAGACCGACTATTATTAGATCAGTGGCATGCCTTGTGCAACAGTCAACAGAATAATTCAATAACGTCTGAGCGAGATGTTAAGATTGTTTTTTCCAAGAATACCCATCTGGGGTTGATAAGGGAGTATAATGGGTAGATGTTTCCTCTGCATCTTAATGCTGGGTGACACATTTGTTATATGACCCTTTAAGGTTAGCACAAATTTGATTTACAGCTACGTTCTGTTATTTGTCATTATGCATTTACATTTGTGGCATTTATCAAACGCCCTTATCCAGAGTGACTTAGTAGTTACAGGGACAGTCCCCCTGGAGCAACTTAGGGTTAAGTGTCTTGCTCAGAGACCCAAATGGTAGTAGGTGGGATTTGGACCTGTGTCTTCGGGTTCATAGATGAATTTGTTACCCACTAGGCTACCTTAGACCACCCTCATGTTGGCGTTACAGCCTTGGATCCAAAGATTTCTGGGAGAGGGTGCAACTTTCTTGAATGTAAACAAACTTGGTAGGCTTGGGAGCAGGATTCCACCAAACATCACTGTGTTAAATAAGAATTTTGTCTGGCTGTGACGTGCAAAATGGAACCAGAGGATCATGCCATATACAGCATAGCACTGAACCAAAACATTCTGAGGAGTATATAATAACTGAAATGTAAGCTGTATTTTTTTCTACATGGAAAATACCAGTCAAGAATCTGGACACACCTCCTCTGTGGCGTTTAGGACGCTTTCACACCTACAGGCTTTAGTGCGCTCAACTTCATTTCCCCCCTGGGTGCAGTTCGTTTTGTCGGGTGTGAATACAGTCATCATACTCAACTGTGCATCAAAACAACTGCACTGAGACCCACAAATCAAATCATGAAATCATGGTGCAGTCCGCCTTGTGAGAACGTGTACCGGTTCAAAACAGGACCAAATGCTTTCACATGATTTGAGAACAGTGAATTATGGGTAAATTTTCATTTTCACAGTTTTTTCACAGCTCCATATGATTAATGCATGCCACCTCCTGTGTCGTCTTGCTTTTGGGCAACTCTAGTGCATCAGCATATTGTTTTGAAACTGTAACTGTGCCACATTTTCAAAATGCATGTCCCTCCAATTCCAAGCAAATATAGTCCACAAAAGCAGATCTGGTTCCTGTGTCCCTGTGTGAAAGGAATTTGAACCAAGAGGAAAGTGATACAATGTTCAAACCTCACTGACCGATTCTAACCAAAGCAGAACTATGGTGTGAAAGCACCCTAAGATGGAGCCATTTTGAAGGATTTTTGTCAGCTCATTTACCCTCTATATAGAGAACATGTAATACAGTGAAGTGATCACATGTGATACAGAGCAGCACAGCACACAATGCACACAGTGAAATTTGTCCTCTGCATTTAACCCATCACCCTGAGTGAGCAGTGGGCAGCCATGACAGGCGCCCGGGGAGCAGTGTGTGGGGACGGTGCTTTGCTCAGTGGCACCTCAGTGGCACCTCGGCGGACCGGGATTCGAACCGGCAACCTTCTGATTACAGGGCCGCTTCCTTAACCACTAGGCCACCACTGCCCCTGGAAACACGACAAAAAATGCCCCTGGAAACATGACAATAAAGCTCACTTGTACTTAATCTCTGGTATTTCACCACAAGCAAAAGCCTCAAATGTTAATCTTTTTGCAAGGGGCATTAATTGTGATTAATTCATTAGAAAAAATTATGCATAAAAAATAATGCATTTATTCGCACTTTGCATACCATGCAAAGAGGAACTTTAGACAGTGCCCGATTTCCTAGTAGGCCGATTATATTGCTGCACGCATCAGAGCTACCACAATGGACAAGTCTGAAGAAAGCACATTGTTAGGACGAATCAGAGGCAAATTTCATTTCAAAAGACTATCTGATGGAAGCCTTGATATTACAAACCACAGATCCCATAATGCAGTGCTTCATTTGCCTTGGCGAACGCGATCCTAATCACTGCAGCTCAATGTGCTCTGTCTGAATCTGTACACACATACTCACATTGATGCAAATTCTTTTTTCATGCTTCAAAGCAGGGGTGGGCAAACTACGGCCCGCGGGCCACATCTGGCTTACTGGTCTTACTGCTCTTATTCTCTGGCACCAGGCGATGGACACAGTGCCTTACCACCCACCTACACTAAACTGTGTTTAACCCCAACTCAACATGCACCATTCAACTATTTACATCCAACCTGCTCATTTCTTTCTTGGTTTAGCAAGCCTTTCTTCAAAGTGAAGGCTGATTAGCAACACATTTCCCACTAAAAGTTTCATCTTCAGTCTGCATCTGGAGCTGGCCTGGCCCATCTGACAAGTTTTAAAAGTCAATGTAGCTCCAATGGTGCTTAAAAATTTTGCCCATCACCAAAGCTCTGTGCAAGCTCAATGCGTAGTGCACTGAGTTTATTAGCCCAGTGCACATTGCATTATGGGATTGCGTTTAGCAAGCAAGCTGAAGGCCCGGTCAAATTACCTTTTATATTTCTTCCTTGGAAACTTTATGTTGATTTTTTTATTTATTGAAAGACAGTTCTTTTTGTTTTTCTGTTTGGAATTGACATGCACTTTAAATACATGTTTTTCCAGTAATTAAAATAGCTTGACTCAATAATATTTATGTCCATGTCTATTATTTGATTGTCACCCACTAAAACCCTTTTCTATGAAAAAACAGTAGTTTGTGGCAAATTTGCTTATGCGACTAAATGTGATTAATTGAGATTAATTCATTACAAAGCCTCTAATTAATTAGATGAATAAAAGTTCCATCCCTACTTTTTACCTTATTTGCTATTTTTTATTTCTTACATAACCTCATGTGTGTTCTTTCATAGTCCTATGTTTTGTTCTGTAATGTACTAAAAAAACAAGACTCACAAATGAGTAGGTGCGTCTTTATTTTTGACTGGAAATGTAAAACGAAATTTTGCAGGGAAAACCCTGTATAGAGGGCGTGGTCTGCAAGGGGAGGGGCTTGTCTTTAACAAAATTTGCTCGACCAGTCACATTCGTCGATGCGACGCCTATTTAGCATAATACCTCCCCCCCGTCCAATGGCGCTCCGGTGGGCGTGGCCTCCGCGCGTCTCGCCGGGCGGAATGCCGCCCGCGCCTCACTTGAGAATGGCGGCTGCTGCCTGCAGTGCGCACTGCGCGCTGAGCGGCGATGGCAGCAAGCCGCAGAAGGAGCACCTGCGCAAGAGCCGGGACGCGCGCAGGCGGCAGGCGGCCCTCCTCTTCCTCAGCAACATCTCTCTGGACGGACGGCCCGTCCAGCGCGCCGGGCTGTCACCCGCGTCCAGCAGCTACGGGACCTTCCAGCACCTGTCCGCCTCCGCCAGCTGCCCCGGCGCCAGGGTCGGAGTCCTCGGCGTCCCGCCAATTCTGGTGCTGCCGTCGGACTCCGGCTTCGACGACGCCAGCGCCGCGGAGACGTTCGCGGCGAGGGGGAGAGGCTCGTTCTCGTCGCAGGGGAACCTGCTGTCCCCCGCCAGCCTCCAGCCGTCCCCGGTCGGTCCTCGGAAGTCCCCGACGCTGCTGTCCGTGCACAGCTGCAACTCCGTGGACTCTCGGACGAGGTGAGGCGAGCTGCGGCTCTTGCTGAATTATTGATGTTATTCGCCTCGGCTTGCGCTCCGTTATCTGTCGGGCGCGCCGTTAGCTGCGCACGCTTATCTGCCACTTCCGTGTAGTTTATTTCGGCTTTTTGTGTTTTGTTTTGTTTTTTTACCCAAAGACTTTAACACAAGACGGCCGATAAACGTGCTGCGCGCAAAAGTTCAAAAGTTTTTTTTTTTTATAACCGGACGGAAAGTCGCGGCAACCGCAGAAGCGCGCGTTGCTTTTTTTCCCTTTTTTTAATCTCCTCATCCCCCCTTTTCTTTGATGCGAACCGTGGCTTGTGGAGAACCGTGGCGCGTCGGTGTGAACTTCCCGACGCCTTCCTGGCGTCGTTGCGCAACCGCGTCGCCTGCCATCCATTCCGGGCGTGTCCGCGCGCGCCGCGGTTTATTCTAACGGAGGGCGGAGTCCCGCCGATATCGATCTCCTGGCGTTTTTCACTAGTTTAAAGAAGACAAAAGTATTAGAATTTTTTATATATATATAAAAAAAAGGCTTGTAGAGGGTTGTTCAACCCCATTAGAATCAATGAACGTGTTATTGGAGCATCATCATATTTAGAAAGAGACAAACTTTTTGGCATGCAGTTTGCGAGCTGTTTCCTGGTGTTGGTGTGGCTTTGGTGGTTTTAGTGACTCCAAAATGGTGTGCTGTCATCTGCCCATGGTGGGTGCCTTTCCCCTCGCCCACCGAGACTTTCACCCCTCTGTTACTGAAAGAGAGGGAGTGTGTGAGAATTTGTCGGCCCGGATAACAGTGATCGGTGAAACTGACACAGATATCTCAGAATCATCCATTTCTTTTCACGCAGACACACACATAGAACCAAAAAGGAATTCCGAAAGTGGACAATTTTGTGTGTTAAATCATGGAGTTATGCCCTTCGGTGTGTGTGTGTGAGGATCGTGTGATTTGGATCGTGTGTAACATGATGGCCTTGTGGTCATGCTTGTTGTGTTAAGGTGTCCTCTGGGAAATCAAGCCCCGATAGAGCCGTCACCTCCTGCTCGGGGTAACACAGGGTGCGAACTTCGCACATCATCACGGCGAGTTTTTGCCTTATTTCTTAGGCTGCCATTAAGCTGCCTGTACCATTTATTCTGAACACTTCATTGAACCAAGGAGCTTGGTTTTTGGTCCCATTTTACATGACACCTTGTGATATTTCATACTGGTAAATATTGATCTATATATTTTACCAGTATTGGAACCCTAAATTATGAAATATCACAAGGTGGCAAAAACAAACAAAAATGAAACAAAAATCAATAATGCATAAAAGTTTAGGTGTTTAACTCTTGTTACATCCTGTAACTCTTCAGGAAGCGACTGAAGTGCTTGTCATCTGTTGTTGGTGTCACTTGTCCGTGTCGAGAAGTCCCACCTCCATGGCTGAAGGGAACCAGAACGTGAGCCTGGGACTGGGCCAAAGCTCGATTCTGGCGCCGGTGTTGGTTCATCCGCTACCAAAACGTTAGGCGATGTCGCGCTGTAGGCTGAGGTGTAAGATGTTGCCGCTAACACTCAAATCCGTGGCTGTCACATCTCAAACCTGCCTCGGGTCAGTCCAAGTCACGGTCAGCGTCGCTGTAGCTGTAAGTGCTGATAGTCTGAGCCGTTCAGGACGGCTTTAGCAATGCTGCAGGTCTCCTGGGAGTCGAGCGGCCACTCCTTCTTATGCAAACATAGACCCTGGATAGGCAAACCGCCAATTTAGTTATCAACAAATGACGCAGTCAGGCCAGCCCGGTCCCGCCTCATAATATTGATTCCTGCCATGGTGACGGTGACGCGTCTGAAAGTGCACCCCGGGGGCATTTGTTCGAAACAAGTTGGCAGGTTTGAGTTTAAGAAAAATGCAGAAAAGAATGGGTACCGTTGATGTGTTTCTATTTGATCAGTAACGCTTAATTTATGCATTTATTTGTGCCGCCCCTCTTCTTCCACTACAATGGCCGGCCTCCCTTAACCTCGAAATCGCTCATTTAATTCCGTCATGTCACCAGCCGTCATGTCATTGGCTAGGTCAGGCCAGAATTGGCAGTCATCAGTGTTGACCGTGACCTGTCATGCCAGGGACAGTAGATACATTAGCAAAGCATAGCTGGAAAAAAGATCATACACTTTGGGATTTAAATAATTAAAATACATTTTAAATGTTGTGACCCTGACTCAAGGGACTAGTTTTAGTAGAAGTTTTTATTTTAACATATGTACACAGTACATAGTAAAAAAATTAAAACACAAGAGCAGATCAGAACAGCTCAAAACAAAACACAAGTGCAAACAGGAACAATACAACTTAACAAGACAAGCTAAATACAATATTTTGACCCGTACGGTATTCCAGTAGCGCAGGTGTGCAAAGCATTTCATACCGCAAAAATTATACAGTACAGGCCAAAAGTTTGGACACACAGCACACAGTGCACACAGTGAAATTTGCCCTCTGCATTTAACCCATCAGTGAGCAGTGGGCAGCCACAACAGGCGCCCGGGGAGCAGTGTGTGGGGACGGTGCTTTGCTCAGTGGCACCTTAGCGGATCGGGATTTGAACCGGCAACCTTCTGATTACGGGGGCGTTTCCTTAACCGCTAGACCACCACTGCCCCTTCATAGTTTTGATGCCTTCAGTGAGAATCTACCAATCGAATGAGAAGGTGTGTCCAAACTTTTGGCCTGTACACTATATGTGTAGTTTTCAGCAGCATGACAGGGAAAGTGTACTGATGGTCTGAGGGAAGAAACTGTTCTTAATCAATCATTTTGTCAGACCTATTTACTCAAAAACCAAGTTATATAGATTATAACTCATATCATTCATTACAAAAAAGATGCCACATTGGCACCTATATAGTAATAAGACTGTAATAACTAATAATTATGGATGCTGTGGCTTGCATCTGTGACCTCAGATTAACAGTAGTTTTTATAGTTTTGTATTTAGGGAACTTCTCTGTTTCTGGGTGTCTGTGGGCTTCCCACAGTTGTCCCCCGACCCTGTTTTTTTTTTTTTTTTTCGCTGATCCCCCGCTGTACTGTAGCATAAGCCCTAGATGTTCTGACCGAGTTCAAAGCTGCTCTCCGTGTCCCGCTGCCTAACACCTGTTGTTCCCTGGGCTTTGAAGAGCGGGATGTCAGGCAAGATCCAGAACAGTCCCAGCGAAGAACTGCATGAACAGCAAGGGAAAATGAGGGCCATTGTTCCATTTTTTTGTCAACATTGCAACATTAGTGTTGCCAATGGACTAATATGGCCAATATTTTGACAATATTCTGTTTGTTTGGGGTTTTTTTGACCGTAGGTTTCATTCCAAAGGCCTTTCAAAAATGCAACATAATGCCGTGCCTCGTTATGACGAGGCTGGATCAGTGACAGGATGTGACATTGCCATATAAAGTAATATTAATTCTATTTGGCACAATGACATTCAAGTTATTGGGGTCATGTTCCTGTTCGGCATTCCAGTCAAACGGGTCTTTTTTTCCGAAAAATGTCCTGCAGCAATCTTTTGTGGCTGTGTAATAACCTGACATATAACCACAAAAAGACAATACAATAAAAAAAATTATTACAATACACTTACTTTGAATAAAAATTGTATCAAAATAGTTGTTTGGTAATCGTATTGCACAGGGAATAAATGAATACTTAGAGTGATTACTCAAAATCTGTAATCTACACTGAGCTTCGCTGCGTTGGGGCTTAGAACGATTTATCGGTCTGGTGGCCTGTTTAAGGAATGCTGCCACGTTGCAGGTAATCTGGATCGAAAGCTGCTCGGCCAATCGGCAAGATCTCAGCAGCCCAGTGACATGGGTGTGAACCGCCCACCGCCCAATGAGAGCCATTTGGGGCTTTAGGCCAAGATCAGCCATTGATCCTCGGCTCTGGAGAAAGGGCTGTGCGCCGCGGCAGAGATTACCGAGCAGAGGGCAGGCGGGCCGGGATAAGAGGGTTGAAAAAAGACGCGTGCATCTGCTGCCCCACAGCATCTCGCTGTAATCTCCTCTCGGAGTCCAGCAGCCGGGTGCGCGAATATGACAGTCCAGATGACAGTCTACGACAGCCCCAGCCCCACAATATGTCCACATGCAACATCGTGACACAACCCGACACCCCAGGAAGTGCAGCTTCCTTGTTGCATGATGGTTTTGCTTGGCTAATGCAGGCACTTAAATGGTTTTCAGATGCTTGACAGCTTATCAACTGAGATCTGGGCTTGGCTGTTGCAGAGTGAGTTCCCCCGAAAACAACAGAACTCTTGATATTGAAAAAACATCTCCACACACAACTTTTGTGACTTATTTATAAAAAGTTTAATTGTACATAGTTCACACAGTTGATGTTTTTCATTATAAAGCATGTGTGTGTGTGTGTGTTTCATACTGGTAAATATAAATTAGCAATGTAATTATAGGTGAATGTACCAAAAATACAAAGAAATGTAAAACATTTTATTATGATGTCTGTAAAAAAATTGTTCACTTGAAACATATTTCAGATGTGTTGCAACAATTTACACATTAAGGATAAAAATGTATTAAATACTATATCTATACGTTTCATGTTATCCATACATATATACATATATGTGCAGCCCATGCTTTTTGGCAGCCAGAAGGCCTGCATGTGTAGCTCTTCTGTAACACGTCATGTTGCCAGATGTGCTGATTACAAATCTGGTTTGAGTCAGATTGTGTGAACACACACACACACACACACACACACACACACACAGCTGTGTGCCCCCTGTCCTCTCAACTTCCCGTTTGTAATCACAGTGATTTAAATGGAAATGTGTTATAAAGTCGCCCCCCCAACCAAACAGCAGATGGGACAAGGTGGGGGGGGTGTTACAGCATTGCAAGAACTGTTGTGTAAGACTTTAGCACATCAGAAGGTTTGTTTGCCACCCGGTACTACACCCTGGGCATGTGGCAGAAATCTTTCAGTGTTTTCCGTTTTTATTGCAACTGCTAAAGTGTTACGCAATCGCCGCGGAGCGCCATGACATCTCTGGGTATGACGCAACCGCTTTAGCCAGGAGCGACATTAGCCTAAATATTTTAGATCTCTTCTCAGAAGTAGAAACAAAGCTGTTTGCATGAACCTTTCTTTTTATTCCTTTTTATGCAATAAGGGCTTAAAAATGGGACTGTGGGTAACTAAATACATGGGCCGGAATTTCATTCTATCTGATATGTACTAAAGCTGAGGAAACATGATGACAGCTTGAATGAGTTAAATTTACACACAAATTGCACTGAGACTCCCAACTTTGGCTGGAATGGAACCAAGAGGATGAAATCTAACCTAAAATGATAACTGAAGCAGATATACGATAGTACTGTTTAACCATAGACCATATTTAAATAGTGATGACAATGATTTATGGGGGGGGGGCAAAAAGGATGAAGCATAGTTAATCATGTGTAGTGAATATGTATAATAATATAAAACCAAAATTGGACTGCTATACGGTAAAAAAATAATAATTTACTGTACATTTCTGACAAAAAAGAGTTCACGTCTTGCCCTGTTCAGTCAGTCAGAGGTCTCATTGCCCAGCCACGGTCAGAGCGAGGCTATGCATTTTTTCCCATCATTGTTTATGTTTGTTTTGGTCGTGCTTCCAAAAGTATTAAGATCCCACAGCAGAATTTTTCCCATGTTATGTGGCGCGTATCAGAATGCAACGTGGAGCAGGAAATAGCAGGAGGACATTTGGGACTTGTTTTGGGACCTTGTGGATGAAAATCCCACATGATGAAGGGCTATTCGTGGGCTGCTCAACTCACTGTAAGGTCCAAATTTGGTGCAGCCGCTCGTAATTGCTTGTTTGCTGTTCTCCTCAGTGAGTCACGTGTGAAAATACACTGGTCAGCCCTCTGGCGCTGAAAATCCAATTCAGCATGTGGCAGAACAGCAAATCAGCAACGGATTTCAAGATGTCCTGCTTAAGCCTTAATAGTTTTTCAGATGAATGGAGAACAAAATGACTTGAATGACCTTGCAGTTCAGGTTCTGATTTGGCTTTAGGAGACACAATGGCAGCTTTTTTGGCAGGGAAATAAATGAGAACAAAATCAGATTAGATAAGGATTTTGAAGAAGACTACGAAGGTCAGTTCACTCAGTGTTCACCCACCAATACTCCCCACTTAAAAAGAGCCTTGATTCAAAAGCACTTTCCATGACATCCTGATCTGCTGGCCCATTAACACCTGAAGCCATGTGATCTGGAGGAATGGCAGTCAATCACATGCCGGTGGTGGCTAAACTCCTTTTCTTCCTGTCCCCAGGTCCCGTAACCTGTCCGGTTCACCCAAACCCCGGCCAGTAAAGAAGGTCCACTTCATCAAGAACATGAGACAGTATGACACAAGAGGCAGCAGGTGAGAAGTGTGTGTGTGTCTGTCTATGCATGTGCAGATGAGCGACTGTAGGTGCCTTGGTTGGTCATTGATACATAATAAATGTAAAGTTTTGTATTTGTGTGTGCATGAGAGAGAGGACCATCTGCTTTATAGCATTGGGCCTAAGCACCAACTGTTATTCAGCTGAGGTGGATTTATGCAGGATTTACATCAGATGAGTGCAGGCAGTTCTCCACAGAGAACTTTAGTGTTGTGATGTCACATTACTTTAAAAAATCTTTATCCATTTGCCTTTTATAGGATATATGAAATGACATTCAGTCAAATCTTAATCACCTCTATTGTCTCCATCATCCATCCGTTCTTTTTTTGTTTTGTTTTTTTTTTCACTAAAAATCACCGTATTGCAGCAAATTTTACTTCCAAAACTGGAAAGCAATATTCTCAACCATCAGCCAAGGAGTCCATTGTAGATTGGTGTCCTTCCTAATGCCGTTGATTGAACAGGTGAAATTATACATTTTACGTGATATTTCTCTTTAACCTCAGTCACCCTGCCAACACTAAAAAGGTTTCTGCAGCCATTTCTTCCGTGACTCCTTTTCCCAAGGAGTCATCGATGAGAAAACTCTGAAAATAACCCAGCATTTTACAGGGCGAGCAAACAGTGGTGTCTGAGAAAAAGCACAGAGCAATTGGGGTTTAAAAAAAATATAGAAGTTCCTACAACATGCTGGTACGTACTTCTTCCAGGTTGCACAGTCACCGTACTTCCAAAACACCCATAATGTCCCAGAACTGCCTATTGAAAGGTTACCAGTACTCCTTGACCATTACTGGTAAACATCTGAACATGAGTGTGTTTGTGTGTGTGTGTGTGTCTGTTACAAATTACCTTTCAGTGACTTTTTGTGTAATGTAGTTTACAGATGCAATGGGTATAACAGGGTATAGACCCCTCTTAAAATGTGAGATTTTTGTGAACTGGGCCTTTGGTCATGTTGGAGAGAATTCTGAACAGTTCGCAAAACCACTCACATTTGAAGTGAAGTGATTGTCATTATGATACACTGCAGCACAGCACACGGTGACACAACGAAATGTGTCCTCTGCCTTTAACCATCACCCTTGGTGAACAGTGGGCAGCCATGACAGGCGCCCAGGGAGCAGTGTGTGGGGACGGTGCTTTGCTTAGTGGTATTCGTACCGGCAATCTTCCGATTACTTAACCGCTAGACCACCATTGCCCCTTGAAAAAAAGCCTTCATCCGTCTGATAGAAATCTTTGGGGTGACCATAAGAGATGCCCTCGCAATTGCCGGTTCGAATCCCAATCCGCCAAGGTGCCACTGAGGTGCCACTGAGCAAAGCACCATCCCCACACACTGCTCCCCGGGCGCCTGTCATGGCTGCCCACTGCTCACTCAGGGTGATGGATTAAATGCAGAGGACAATCTTCAATCACTTTACTTTAAATGTAAAATCAAAAGGTACTTCAACCCCTACTCAATGTTCATATTTTGCCTATAACATGTTTGTTTGAAATATACAGGTTGTAAATCATGTTAAGGGGGGTTAACATTATTGTAGTCTCTTTTTTTACATCACATAAAAAGTGGTGTGCACACTTTTAAAAATCCATAATACATTTGTACTTTTTTGAGCCTGTGAAAAATGTATATCTGTATGTGTGTTACAGAATCGTCCTCATCTGTGCCAAACGCTCCCTGTGTGCTGCCTTCTCAGTTCTGCCATACGGAGAAAGTATAATCATCAGGTACATTGATCTGTTCTGTTGGCTTCGCATTGCAACTGTTATCTGGCTTCTTCTACACTTGTCTCATCATCGGAATCATCTGGACTGTGACTTTTCTTTTCTTTGTCTTCTCAACTTTTCATTCTCATTCTTATTTTCTTGACTGCTTTCCTGCTATTCTCAACCCTCAACCAATCTTCTAAACTCTCATGACACTTCCCTCATTGTCTTTTCTCCCTTCATTGCTTGTTCTATCTCTTTTTTAGCTCTTCTTTAGCTCTTCTTTTTGTAGGTTTTCTTTGTCTCGTTGTCTCTTGTATTTTTTTCTGTTTTCTGTCCTCTGAAATCTAAGCAATACTGTGGTTTCCCGTGTTGGATGAGAGATGTGCTCCTCTCTTGTCTGTTTAGTGTTCACCATGTCCCCATGTTGTCTGCTTTTTCCCTGTGAATTACACTTGTTTGTCTGGCATTTCCTGTTGCTGGGGTACATGATGGTATTTTTGCTGGTTTTAAGAGAGACGCCTCTATGGGCCTCTGTTTTCATATGGGGATGGAGCTGATGTGGGAAAAGAGAGGCAAGAGGAATCTGATGAGAAAAAATGAAGCTCGGTGGCTGCTGGGAGGATCTTTGGACTGGAGACCTTGGCCTTTTGACATATTCCCTCCATCCAGACGCGAAAAAAAATAAAATAAATAAACACATCTTGTCACCCCCTCCCCCCTTTTCCGTCCTTCTTCCTTGTTTATGGGAAGTTGCTCATCAGCTGTGAGTTACGCAACAGAAGGATTTTCTCTTGGCCTCAGCTGATGGGGCGGTGGGGGTGGGACAGTGAGACGTAACGGGGGGCTGCAGGGGCAGGACAAGGGGTTGATGAGACAGGATGGCCCGGTCAGCACATCTGCCAGTTATGAAAGAGGGATCTCACAGACGCCATGCTGCAGATCCGCTGGCGAGACGATGTCTGTTAGAGTTCGGAGAGGAGAGGGACAGAGAATGAGGGAAGGAGATTATTTGAACAGAGGAGGTGATTTACATGAGGTGAGCTTTGTGGATGAGCACTTCTTCATATGTTGTGTGTTTTTGTACATTAATGGTTGTGTATTTGTATGTCTCTGTTTGAGCATATGGGTGTGATGCATATCTTTGTGTGGCCACATCAGAGTTTGTCTTTATTTCTCTGTCTCAAGGTCATGTGAATATGTGTGATTTGCTTCCCTATGACACAATGTGACCCTCATTCTGCATTCATGAATTTAAAGAAGCACTTCAGACCAGGATCTGTCCGCCTGCCTGAGTCAGAATGTTAATCCACAGTTCATTTAAAGCTCTTTTAGTCTCTCCACGGCATTGTATAATTACTTAGAAATGAAACAGAAGTTGTCATCCCTAATTCTCTTTTCTTTTTCTCCTTTTTTTTGTCAGTGACCCACGGCTGGACGTTTCTCGGAGGAGACACTCCTCAGGAGGGATTTCCCCCATGCTGGAGATGCTTCCTGGGCTGGAGGGACTGGAGCTCGAGGCCTATGGCAAGGTACGACCCATCACATCCATCACACATACAGGTTCAACATATGTTAATGATAGAGCTGAACAATGAATTACAATTTGAGTGAAGTCAAAAGGTATAGAGCAGTTCTTCTTTTGTGTTGAACATTGCTAGCAGGAGAGTATAAATTCGCTATACTGACAATAAAATGATTCTAGAACTTAGTTCAATACATATTTGGGTTCTGGTGATATATTTTCTGATATATTGTGATTATTCCATTATTCAAACTGTTATTAATGTATAATTTTTATTTATGTATAATACAGAGATATAGCCGTACATAATAAATGGTTGTAATGAATAATATTTATACACAATCTGTAATTTATTTTTACACTGATCATATGCTGCATAAATAATATTCAAGCGATGTTCCTTGATATAAACATTTTGTTGTGGTGTTGTGCTATTTGTCCCTGCCAGTGCATTGAGTATGTGAGTGTGTGCATTTGTGTCTTAGACGGTGTCGTATGCCCAGTTCCTCTACCCCACCAACGCACTGGTGCGACAGAAGCAGGCCTCGGTGGACTACACCCTGCAGATGCCCTACTCCCGAAACAGCCTCCCCCACAGCAACGCCTCATCCAGACTCAACAGCACCGTAGGCCTGGACCTCGGTATGGAACTGTTCAACCCCCCGAGTCTACATTATTCAACCAACCACCATAACAGCCATAACAACATGGCATATATCTCACAACAATATTTTCTAAAAATGTCAGCTTAGTCAAGAAATGTGGTCAAAACAGGTTAAATGTTCTATTAAACAATTAATTATTGGATGGGGTGCTACAGTTTAATGGGATTGCTCTCTCCTACGTGCCATACAGGCACACAGGCATTTTTAAGATGATTTCATGGGAACTTTATTTTCAGAAGTTACCAATAGAAAGATACACCAAGAACAGAGATGTAGGACATGGCTTCTACTGAAAACAGACAGGAAACTGGGACTGTAAACCAGTGGGATACAGGGAGTGGAGAAGGTTGACATGGGGACGAATACCCAGGGAACAGGCCTGTGACACAGGAGGCACATGCAGACCTAGACAAAGGGAGGAACAAGGACACTGACCACAAATGCACAGACTACGACCAGGGCCATTTAACACAGACACCTACGTCCACTCCACTGTGCTGTCACACAGCAAAGCTAACTCACAGCAGTGCAGGGTCGAGGAACAGGACTTAGACTTGGAACAGAACACTGACTTGGACACAGGGGGACCCTTTGTAGAGTGGGAACAAGGGATGAGGACCATTGGGAAGCGGTGAGAGAGGAAGCCAGTGCTGCTCACCTGACAGTGCGATATTTGTCTCCAAGGGTTCTTATGGGTTAACTTACCATGTGCAGTTCTACCCTGTAAACAGACCTGCCCATTAAATCCCCCAACATACTCAACCACTACACAACCTGCACATGAAGCCAGTTGCTCGACACCGGGCCGCTAAATTATCCAGCACACACAATCACAACAATAACATTAAATCACCCAATAACACACCTCAACACTGGAGTGGAGAGAAATCAGGCTGAGCAAAACAATTATCGTCAGAGGATGGTTAAGAAGGGTCTGTGGTGTTAAAGGTGTGTGTGTGTGTGTGTGTGTGTGTGTGTGTGTGTATGTGGCTGAGACTGAATAATAATCGTTATATGAATGTGTGTGTGAAAGAGGAGGGCAGCATCAGTCATCCTGTCACAGATGGTCATTATCACATCTCTGAAGCTGTGTGTGTGTATGTGCTTGTGTGTTTGTGAAAAATGAACAAGCAAACATTTGTCACTTTGCAATCTTTGGTGAACCATACACCAAGTAGCATGTATGTGTGTTAGTGTGTCTGTTTCTCTGTGTGTGTGTATGATGATGATCATTGTCTGCTCTCACTACCAAATTTAGTAACCCTGTGTTAATAGCTCAGCTGTGTGTGTGTGGTATTTATATCTTAGTAAGAACCAAATGTCCTCTCCAAAACAAGAAAGCCCAAAATTATAAATGCGTTGGAAACACAGGTGTGGTTAGGACTACATGATAGATAACGGTTTACAAAAATATGCTTACATGGAGGTAGTTGCACATTTCTAATACATTTATAAGGCATATGCATATTACTTTAGGTCCTCACAAAGGAATAACAATGAGCTTGAGTGTGTCTGTGTTTGTTTGTGTGACAGTTCCATAATTATATCTGTGAAATAGCTTGTTTGTGCTCAGTGACATAGACAGATGGCTGGCAGGTGGGTTCAAGCCATCTCTCCTGCATCTTCTGCACAACATTTACATTTACAGTATTTATCAGACGCCTTTATCCAGAGCAACTTGCGATCAGTAGTTACAGGGACAGTCCCCCTGGAGTGTCTTCCTCAGGGACACAATGGTAGTAAGTGGGGGTCGAACCTGTGACTTTGTGTTCATTTGGTTCACTTAAACCTCTTAAAACACAAAAATAGAACCTAAATGTGATCCATGTTCTTGATTTGTCTGTGTAGGTCTGGATGATGCAGATTATGACCCCAACTTGTTGAGTGACCCCCAGTGGCCGTGTGGGAAGCACAGGAGAGTGCTAATCTTCGCCTCCTACATGGTACGAGAGCAACAAAGGAGGTGAAAAAGCAGATGTAAAAACTGAAAGGGGCGGGCTGGTCGAGAAGTAACCCGAGGAGAGAGATAATACAGTACGACAGAGGGATGGATCATTTAACTTGAGCTCATATTAGTGCAATTTTTGAGCTTGAATGGCAGTGGCCACACAGTCAAGTGAAAATGCCTTTAAAATCCAGGGTACTTTGCTTAAGGGGACCTCAGTGGACCCTTGGTGGTTTGGTAGTCAAACCGACAACCTGATATATGCTGGAAAAAATATTGTTCACGCTCATTGAGCTGTTTAATCTGACTGATTCAGCCAATCGCAGCTCTTGCATTTACTGAAAATAATGGTCCACTAAAAAGCAATGAAAACCCCTGGGGGACACAGACCATCATGATGCAGATGATAGTCTTGCTGTCATATTTCCTTTGTCACTTGATCTGATTCTTAGTTGCACTCATAGTAACACTGTTTTTTTGTTTGTTTGTTTCAGTTGTTATTTGGGCTTTCACTTCCTTCTTTGTCTTTTTTTCCCTCCATGGGTGTCTGTCTCCCCCATTCACTCACTCCCATTATCTCGAACCTGGTCCTCTCTGACTTCCTCTCTCTCTGTCAGAATTGTTCCTCATCTGATCTGTCAAAAATATATTCAAATGTATTGTTTGTTAATGCTGAATGTATTAATTAACTATAAGCACTGTAGTTTTACTGTTTACAGATGTGTTTGTCATATTTCAAGTTTTATCAGTGCTTCATTTTTCAGCACATTCCCTATAGACAGGGTAGTAGTAGCCTTGTGGGTAACACACTCGCCTATGAACCAGAAGACCCAGGTTCAAACCCCACTTACTACCATTGTGTCCCTGAGCAAGACACTTAACCCTAATTTGCTCCAGGTTACTGTCCCTGTAACTACTGGTTGTAAGTCACTCTGGATAAGGGCATCTGATAAATGCTGTAAATATAAATGTAAATGTAGACACCAAAGTTTCTCACCACAGAAGCCTTTAAGTCTGCAGGTTCTCTTTTTTTCCTTCTTTTCACACCAAGTAAGCACTTGACTTTTATTACTGAGTTTGTTTGCTGAACTGACTCATGGCTTACTCAGAGTTCTCTCTTCCATCTTCATTCTGAGCTGGGGGTCATGAAGCGCATGCAGCATGCGGTGGTTGATCCCACCTAACAGTTAGTCATGCAATGCTACCTCAGAGAAAAGCTCTTCTAACACTCATATTGTCCCTTTTAAGGCTGTCGCACACAACCTTTCCATCGAATGCCATTACGTGAAGGGAGAAAGGGCCGAAGGGAAAGAGTGTGAGGATTTTTGGCTTCTTTCCTATCTCTAGTAGGCTTGGCTGCCTCCTAACCCGCAGACCCTTCCAAGCCACGACGTCACAGCGTGCTGCGGGGCTAATAAAAGCGGCTCAGTCACAAAGCCGCGCACTAATGCTACCCAGTGCTATATATAGCCCGCAAGCTTCACTACGCTGGATAGTGTGTGCCGCCCTGTGGGTTTTAGCGTCAGCACTGATGTCAGGCTACTGCAGGGTAGACTGGGATTTCATGGCAGGTGCAACAGGCTCCGTTTCAGTAGTGTGATCTATTGAATGATACGTCTCAGGTCATCTTCATTTTGTACATTTTTACATTTTTGTTTTTTAATCCGTAATTGTCTTTCTACCCCAGACAACAGTGATTGAGTACGTGAAGCCATCAGACCTGAAGAAGGACATGAACGAGACATTTAAGGAGAAGTTTCCTCACATCAAGCTGACCCTCAGCAAGATCAGGAGGTAGAGCTCTTCTCCCGCTCACGGACGCGCTGATCTTTGTGGAGTCAGCTGCAGTTCACTCTGTTCACACAAATCCCCCCGATTCACTGTCGGATATTAATCCGCTTCCAGTTTTCAAATACGCAGATGGCCTAGAACGTAGACTAGGAACACAGCTGCAGAGATCGAGCTTCTTTCTGACATTTTGTGTGTGTGTGTGTGTGTGTGTGTGTGTCCAGTCTAAAGAGAGAAATGCGCACTGTGAGCGAGGAGTTTAATCTGCAGCCGGTGACAGTGGCGATGGCGTTCGTCTACTTTGAAAAGCTGGTGCTACATGGACGGCTGAACAAGCAGAACCGCAAGCTGGTGGCGGCCACGTGCGTGCTCCTCGCCGCCAAGATCAGCAGCGACCTCAAGAAGCAGGAGGTCAAGCAGCTGATTGATGTGAGTCCGTTCCGCCGCCCGACATTCCACGCAAACTCCTCTTACTGAAATTAACGGGTCTATAATTCGTTCTTTTCAATTTGTGAGGAGGTCTATGTTCATTTTATACTTGATAGGTCTTCCTCTAGGTTCCTCTTCCTCCTTCAGTTTTTACATACACGACTTATCAAGGTCACAGAGCCAACCTCGCCATCCAGATCTTGAACAGGCTGCCTCCATATCACAGAGAGTGCATGCACATCAGCGTATTACAATGAGAAGTGTCTGATAATCAATTTCATATGGTTTATACTCCGCATCACTCTGCAGTCTTATGGTCCGACACTTGATTACTTTGGCCATGATTATCTTGGCCCTGACCAAGTGTTGATTGAAAAGTCTTTGTCCTGCCATGTGTGTATATTAGGTGTTTAATCTGAGGTTCTTGAAAAATCCATATTACTTCCAAACTTCCGCTGTCAGACTTGCGTAGTATAAATGTTTCACTGCCGTGTCCCATCTTTGTCCTGTCAATCATCATTTTTACCTTTGTTTGTTCCCTGTGCCCTGTTGAATGCGTTACACTTACCTGAAAAGCGTCACATTGGGGCTCACCGCCACCGATCCAGTTAGCCCCATCACCTCCCCCAGACCCTGTTTTTCCCTAATCTGGGAATGGCCTCCTGTTGTGGTGTGATTACCGCATGCTGTGATGCAGCGCATTTCTAAGCTGTAAGGGTTAAGTGGGTATCAGGAGCATATTGTACCATTTGTTTCTTAGTACAGACTGTGCTGTTCAAGCTCTGTGTCCTCCCCTGCAGTATACAGATACAGTAAATAAAATAACGATTGTATCGATTACGCCGGTTCCCTCCTCTCAAGTTCCCTTAGTTGCCCAGACAATGGTTCATTCAAGAGGCTTTCAATTTATTTTAAATATCAAACATCCAACATTCTTTCTCTTCTCTTACAAATGGAGAAACGTGTTGGTGGCATACATTTACCAAAGAACTAATGACAGTCTTCTTCTTTATACTTCTGATGGGACCTGCAGGTTCTAACTTTAACCGTATTCTTCTTTCAGAAACTGGAGGAGAGGTTTCGCATAGGTCGACGGGAACTGATCGTCTTTGAGTTCACGGTCCTGGTGGCCCTGGAAATGGCACTTTACCTGCCGGAGAGCAAGGTGCTGCCCCACTACCGCCGGCTGGTCCAGCAGACCTGATCCAGGCACGGCCTTCCCTGCCTCTCTCCAGGTCTTTTTACATTAAGCAGCACTGAAGACATGTACACATGGCGCCCTCTGCTGGTGAAATGAAGCAGCTGGAGGGGAGACAGCCTGTCCAGTTTTCTTCCCGACCTTTGTTCGATTCTTAATCAAACAAATGACTTTACTAACCATTCGTTTGACCATCAAGTGATTGATTGCCTACACCGAATCTAGAGATAAAATGTGCGTATCTCTGAATAAAGCCATTGATGTTGCTGATAGCTTGATAAGGTCAGAGATCACTCGACGGCTTTTGAGAGCCCTAAAGTTTTTTTTCGCAGAAGCACCATAATGACCTCATTATGAAATCATTCATTAAGCTCCATAGGGCTTTTTAACTGTGTGAGCTTCCAGACACAATATTTCATATTGTTTGAGGAAATATATTTCCCAGATTCTTAATGTGTGTATGTGACAGAGAGAGAAATTTATTTTCCAAATAGATATTTTTAAATCCTATTGAAATATTATTTATTTTTATTTTTTTTACCTGATTACAGTATATATATTTGTGTGGAGCACTTTCTTATTTAGGGGTTTACACTTCTCACTACATTACACTGAAATATAAGCATGTATGTGCAAACTCAATTTTAACCAAAGTTTATTTTTTTTCTTACAATTCTTCCAAGTCTTGATCTAAGGCAGTGTATCTTGAAGCACATGCTCTATGTTAGAGATAATATTTGCTGCACATTTATGGTGCTGCCCTAATGCCCGTTCTCCAATGCCACTTTTAATGTTTCCGTTCAGTAAGTGAGTGACTTTAGCAGTGTTTCCTATTTCCTCAGTAGTGAATATTAGAATGTCTGTTTAATGTGACCAGAGTTAGACACTGTCATTCCTACTCTGGTGAATTACAAATACATTGTAATCCATAAACATGTAACATAGCATCATATACAAAAATGTAATATAAAACATTTTACATTATTATTTCATGAAGAAATTGGTCAACTGCATTTGTTATACATTTTAATGATACACATATAGACATATATACACAACATATAAAGAATATGTAATACTATTTATAGTATGTAATATTGCAATATTTTCCTTGGTCATCATGCTGTTATTGTGCCCAAGACATATTTCTATAATTGCACTTTATGATATAAGTAGTTTGATAGGGGTTTGTTGGTGGATATTTTAATACACAACTGTATTTATTCATACTCCCACTTGTGAAGATTAGAAGATTGGTGCAGGATTTTAGTCATGTATATCCTAAATAGCGCCATACTTTTTTCAACAGAGCAATAACAATCAAAATAGCACAAAGGAAGCTGTCGTAAGCATCATGAATTTTTGTGTGGGATGTACCATTATAACTATATAGTTATTTTGTGTCCTGATAAATAAATAGTATTTGTGTATTTTACCTGTTGATTTATGTGAAGCCAACCCACACATAGCTGTGCCGCAACATTTACATTTACAGCATTTGGCAGAGGCTCTTATCCAGAGTGACTTACACAAGTGCTTTTAAAATATCATGAATATAGGTCTTTGCATTTCCTTGCGTTATCACATGTTGGGTTAAGTTTGGGCCTCCAGTGTCGATTGCAACTGGTCTGACTGGGTTGCGTAGCCAGACAATCGAAGGAAGTAGGAATTGTGTTTTGTTTTTCTATTTTTATCAATCTTTTGCCTTCTAACATTTTTGGGAAGGCCTAACCCCCAGCAAAATGATCAGATGTCAATAGTAATGTAGACCTTTAATATTCACCTGCAATGGGATCCGGATCCTGGGTATTTAAACATTTCTTTTTCTTCAAAAAGGGAAATTGTACAAAGTGCTTATCGTACAAAGTGTGTTTACCCAAGTATGTGTTACGCGTAAAAAACTGTGTGTGTGTGTGTGTGTGTGTGTGTGTGTGTGTGTATGGATATATGTGACAGTTGCCAGTTAAGTGCCTGTAGAGCAGCTGAGGTGACATTGCGATGCCAACCACTCCTACTTTTGTAAATGTAATCCTCTTGACTGTGATCAGATTTTTGACCAAATATATGAATTAATCAGGTGTTGCCATGGCAGGGTAGAGACAGAAATCAATTGGGCTGGATCACACATTCACATTTGCAATGGTGATTTGGTACTGGGTCTTTTTTACTGTAGACCGTCTTCTAGTCGTGCATCAATAAAAATGATGTATTTGTATTCCATTGCAGTATGCATCTTCTTAATCTGTTTGAAAAAAAGCAAATTAATTATATTGAATTTTTTTTTTTCATGTTCCAACTTAGTCATGATGAGGCTTATTGTTACTATTAATGTTGTTGTTGTTATTGTGTTATCAAGGCCCTGTATTTATTCTGTCTTTGAATGTTTAGCTACTCACTACTTTTCCTGTTATTCTCAAAGAAATTGACATTAAATACAAATAAATATATTTTTGACTGTACCTGTTACAAGTTCATGACTTTTTTTCTGACATTCCGATGCTTTGTCATTAAAACAGTTATAATGATCTTTTGACCGTTTAAATAAAAAATGATCTAGGAAATAAATCTATTTAGCTTGCCTGCTTTGAGCAATAAACTCAAAGGAGCTGCACAAACACACAAAAATGTTAGTAATTTATGCTAAATAATCCTTCCTGTAGTCACCAATTTTATCATTAAATCATTATAGTCTACATATTTATTGTGCATGAATAACAGTTTTATATGCTCAATTCAACAATTGTTTGTAATGTTGTTCCACAAATAACAGAACATATGTCACAGAACATATGTAAATAATTAATGGCTTGAATGATTTGTATTATAAATTATTAATTGCTTTTCCCTGTTAATTTTTGTGGGCTTGTGCATGGCCGTCATGGGTTAAGGTGACTATGAGTCATGGTTTTTTTATGCACTCTCAATACTATTTGTCTTTTCTCCAGCGAATTGCCCATTAATTAAAACAACCTTTGTTGTGTTTTGCAAATCATCAAAGATCAGGCACCATAAACATTCTACTATAGCAAGTATGCCACAGTAACTAGTTATTAGACAAGCCATGCAATACTTTAAGAATGTGAGCGATAGAATATCAGGACATTTTTTTCAAGTGAACGTAAGCATATTTAGCATATATAGCATAGCATATATAGTTGAGCCAGGACCCAAATTCCTTGGTCTGTTTGTTCTCCAAGCTAACAACGTATATCAAGATCCATTGGAAAGAATAGTTTGACAAATTTGAAAGGCTAAGTTACCATAACATATTCAAAAAAAATATGAACAGAAACCATGTTGAAGTGTTTATTCAATTAACAACAATCAGGAAGTCCTAGGTAAAAGGTCACATCACAGTTCAGTATGGACTATTTATCAATCAGCTGCAGACACGTGGATGTCTGAGCTGGATTAGTAGAACTTGGAGACCAAGCTCAGAGACCACAAGAGAAAATTCGTTTATACAAGGAAGTTGCCACAGACCAATGAGAATCTGTTGTTTCTGCCCTGTCATGCCCTTCGTGTCTCCTGTCTGGGGCCAACAAAGACACCTCTTGCTCGGGGGAAGGCCGTTTGACAAAGATATGGAGAATGGAGGTGATGAACCTCTAAGCAAGACAAAACTGCAGAATGTCATGGAACTGTGACCTTCCATCTTACACCTATTAACACATATTAGTAATAAGACTGAAAGTTGTCATGGCAACTGGACTTTCTTTCTTTAATGTAGAGACATTTCATTCTGCATCCACAGAACTTTGTCAATCGGATTCAACTTTCAGACAAATTCACCTGGATGACTGAGAATCTTCACAGACAATAGTAAAATTTGTCATTATTCATAACTGTGAGTCAAAATACATGTCCCAGCTTCTATCCAGTCACAACATTAATGAGATGTTCCCACAAGTTGTGACCTTTCCTCCTACGCAGGCTCCGACTGCATGGCCTGTCTTGTTATTTTAATTTGTTTGCACATACAGTGGTATCCCGTGGTGTACCCCACACCACCTACTCCACGTGAAACCTTTTGCCATTGTTTGGACTGTTGTTGCTTTTCTGCCCACAGGCAACATTGTGAATGGAGATGGTGGGGGCGGCTTCACAACTCATCACTCCCATGCATTTTTTTTTTCCACCAAATTCTCACACCCATACACATCTGTGTACTTGTGAGTGGGCTGCTGGCCAGCCATACAGCTGTCCACGTGTATGCAGATCTGGCATGGGTAGGCTGAGGGCCTACGTCATGCGGCACAATGATTTAAAGATGCTCCAGTGTGCACTACAGGGAGAAGAGTGGGACACAGGTATAACTGAAGTCAGTACCCATCAGGCATCGCTATGAGCATCTCTGCATTTCTGGTAAGATCCTTATTTCACTTTGATTAAAATGAAGCCACAACGCTGCCTGCGTAAACATACATTCTACCTGTAGATATGTATGTCTTTGTGCCCAAATGGAGGTAAATAAAGTTTTATGTCTTGCTGTACGTGCAGGTTGTGGTCATGGCCCTTGGAGGATCTTCTGCCTACTGGGAGAGGCCTTGCTCCAGCTGTGACAATCCTTGTGGGATGAACAAGATTCCTGAAATTGAGGATAAATTGGAAAAAGAAACTTCTTCCCAAGACATCGGCAAGCTCTTAAAGCTCTCCAGGAAGTCGTTGTCTCCCTGGACTTACAAGTAAGTACAGTAATGAAGGGCGCCAGGGTAGCAGGCATGGCACAAGATTATTCTGTTGAAATAATCTTGAAATTTGACAAACTGTTTTATGACTCCTTGGAGTATATATGTATAGATATATGTGTATTTGAAGCAGACATTCTACATGCAAAATAATATTTAGTTATTTGTAGTGGGCAAAAATACTTATACTTAATTTAAATTATCTAGAAAACACTTTTCCCTAAAGCTGTATATTTGTTCAGATCTGCAGAGGTCTACATTTGGTGTGATTTTTTTGTTTTTTTTCATGATGCATGCTTGATTGGTAAAAAGCTATTTCAATATTAGGTACAATATTAGCTAAGCATGAATTCTGCTTTGTCTTTTTAGGTATGTAGAAATCCCAGAAGGAATCCCTGATCGCATTCCTGAAGCTAATTGTTTGGCGTGTCATGAAACTACAGTCAAAGCGAGAACAGAGAGAGTTACCTACAACTTCACATATTATGTGAAGAAGCGCTGCAACAGCACTGATTACTTCAAGATTGACAAATTAGTGATGAATATTGCATTGGCCTGTGTTTGTGTTACATGAATAAGCTAAAAGCTAAATTATTTATATGAAAACCCTGCAGATCTGACTGTATTATTTTCTTTACAAAGAGTTTATTATAAAGTTTCTTATATGTAATTAGTCTTAGTTTGCATTGTGCAACCTTCTTATCTAATTTCATATATGTATATGTGTCAGCTTCTGTTGCAGTGTAGAATGAAAAATGTGTGTTGGGAATCAAGCGAAAATAATAAGAATAGGTTTCAAGTTTAACTGCTTATTCAGATATTTATTCAGACATCATGTGTGTGTGTGTGTGTGTTTATTTGTTAAATAAATAATGTCATGATTTTACAAACAGGTACATAACTCCACATGTGTTCATTCATAGGTTTGATGCCTTCAGTGAGATTCTACCAATGTAAATGGTCATGAAAACAAAGAAAACACATTGAATGAAAAGGTGTGTCCAAAGTTTTGGCCTGTACTGTACATAAAACAATATATTTTTATAGTAACTGAATTTAAATGGAGCAGCCATGAAATATAAACATGCTGTACAATGACCAGTGTGTTTAATAGATCAAATCAAGGAAAATAAATCTAGACTGAACACATTAAATGATTTATTGTTAATAGTAGTAAATTTATCATAGTCTCCTGCGCTCGGGATGACGACAGCGGAAGTGCCGGACCCCGCTGCTCCTACGTAACTTCCGCTGTCGCGCTCCTTCCTTTCCGCGTCGCCATTTGCGATAAGAGGGTGAGGCGGCTCGACTCTTGCGTAGTACTTTTATTAAACACGTGGTCCTGTGCGCTTTAGAGTTCTTATTAAGGTCTCTGTCGTGCCCAGTGTCGTCGTAGCCGCTGCTGTGCGGGTGGTTGTTGGGAAACGAGCGTTGTCTCGTGGGGCTTTTATTTGCCAGAAGCCGCCTCTGCTCGGCACATGGTTCCTGCGTGTAGCTTAGCCGCGGCCTTTTTTTCCCCCCTCCCCGCTTTTTATCTGTTCATCTTTTGTGCGGTGTTTGGTCGTAAATGTGTAAATATAATGCTAGTAAATGTGTTCTGGTTAATAAGAGTAAACCCCCCTGCACTTTGCTTCGCTTCGGTTGCTCCTGTTTTGACCCTCACGCTTCTCTCCCTTGATGACGTCAGGTCAGCGCGACTGAGGCAGCCATCCGATCTACGAGATGCAGAACGACGCTGGTGAATTTGTGGACTTGTACGTCCCCCGTAAATGGTAAGGCGTGAGGATTGCTCTAGGGGCGCGGCGTGTAGAACTTTTCGAGCTCCTCGTGAGTCGTGCACACTGTGGGGTGTCCAGCCGGTGATGGCGAGGCGTTGCAGCTGTAGGCCGTCGTTTACAGCATTTACCAGACGCCTTTATCCAGAGCGACTTCCAATCAGTAGTTACAGGGACGGTCCCCCCTGGAGACACTTAGGGTTAAGTTTCTTGCTCAGGGACACTAAGTGGGGATTGAACCTGTGACTTTGTGGGCTTCTGGTTCATAGGCGAGTGTGTAACCCACTAGGTTTCTATCACCTTACTGGCTAATTTCAGAGACTCATTCCAAATGCAACCAAAACATAAAAAATTAAGAAACCATTTTAGAGCCCTATTTCTTTTTGACACTAAATAAAATTTATCAAGTAATTCATGTTTACTGTTATGCTAACAAGTTGGCCACAAAGGCATGAATAAATAAAAAATATAATAAGCATATTTGGCATGGTAGCAGTCGTGATCCTAAGCAAAGATCACATTTGTAATACCTGGTGACACCGCTCACGTACACATGTATATGGCACTACAACATTATGAAATTCGGTCTGAGCAAAGAGCTCACCTGCATGTCCTTTATCAGAACAAGCCTGGGCAATTTAAACCACTGTGTTTGTTGGGAGGAGAAGCTCAGCTGAGGGGAGAGGTGTTTATTTATTTTTTTAATTATTGTCTGGATGAGATGGCAGGTATCTATGCACTATGACCAGCTGGCCCCTTCGACAATACAAAAACTCCAGCTCCCACCTCCATCTCTGTCCTTTGTGTAGACCCCACCTGCTTTGACCTTGGATCTCTCCTTATTTGGGTGAAATTTGTGTAAAATTTACAGCGTGGGACCGGCGTACATGCATACAGTGATCTGCCATGTTTGTGTCCCAAACCGATTTCCCATGCACACGTGGCATCGTGGTGCTTTCTGCTGTCTGATGTATAATGCTTTTGTGCAGATGCTTTAGTGGCACAGTTTTGAATGCTTTTTTTTTTTCCAGCTCTGCGAGCAACAGAATCATTGGTGCCAAGGACCATGCCTCCATCCAGATCAACATTGCTGAGGTTGACAAGGTGACTGGCAGGTTCAATGGCCAGTTCAAGACCTATGCCATCTGCGGCGCAATTCGTAGAATGGTACGTAGCTTCAGAACCTAGCAATTGAAGCAGCTCTCTCTGTGTGTGTGTGTGTGTGTGTGTGTGTGTGTGTGTGCTGAATGTTCAGTTGTACACTAGACTTTCTTGTCTGCAGTCGCGCTTTAGTCAATGTTTCTCTTCCAGGGTGAAGCAGATGATTCAATCCTCAGGCTGGCAAAGAGTGACACCATTGTGGCAAAGTAAGTTAACATCTTTTTCCCTTTGCTGATACCTGGGTGAAGTTAAGCCATTGGTCTTATTCTAGCAGTGTTCACCTAATAATGTACTTTTTTTTTCCCCCCTTTAGGAACATCTAAATGAAGAATGCAGCTCTGGAGTTTCTTTGTAAAATAAAAAGTTAAATCTCATTTGTTGTGGGTTTTTTTTTTTTTTTTTTTTTTTTTTTTTTTTTTGGTCCATTGTCTAATGGTGAATAAATGGTTACGTGTATTTTTAAACACATTTAACAATCGGTAAATCCCCTGTGGGATGCAGTGTGCTCTATTAGGGTGTGTGTGAAGGTACATTCTTTTGATTTACTTCCTGGGTCCTGATTTTTGCATAAATTCGTACTCAGGTTTCTTGAATGTGCTTTTTAGTTTTTTATTAGCTTTTCAGTGGTAAATAACTCCAGAAATGTTCTTTTAAGTCATCATTACAGTGAGATGGTTCTAGCTCTATGGGACTCGCCTCCCTCTTTTGAGGTTACCAGCTTTTGTTCACACTGTTATTAGGGGGTTGAGAGGAGGAGTGCTTATTAAAGCTCCACAGACTGCCTAAACAATCTCCTTTAGGCTAGTCTTGATTGGTTCACATGCTATACAAACAGATGTTCCTCTGCATGAGGCTGAAGCAAAACAAACACAGTTTAGATTTTTTTTTATTAGGTACATGCACATCTTATGATGTGAACAGTTTTTCTTCCACCACAGTCTACATTGCCTTAAAAAAAAAAAAAAAAGGTTTAGTAAAACGTGCAGGAAATCATGCACCAAACCAGATTAAGGCTGCACTGATTCAAGTGAGGAGAAACGTAGCCCCTGTGGTTCTACTGCCGGAAAAGCCAAATGGGAGCAGTCATGGACAGAAATGCTTCTGTCCGCACAAAATGGGCCTGGAGAGTTTTTTTTTTTTTCCGTGAGCTTTGTCACTTTGTGTCCAACAAAAGCCGCCCCCCTTCTTCAAACACTCGAGGCACAGCCAGGCACTTTAATTGATTTTGTAGTCAGAGAAATGGAAAGGACTGCAGGTTTTCATGGGCCATTAATTATTCTGTTGTATGTGCAAGAAGTAAATTAGATTATCTTATTGTCATCTTTTGTTATAAAATACTTTTAATTTTATTATTTTATTGAAGTTGATTGAATGGATTAATTAGAGCAGCAGTGTTCTTTGTTGGATCACTGAAGTTCAGTCCTGTTTATCGATGTAAACCAAAGACCCAAAGATGAATAGTAAATTATGATATATATAACATGATAAAATATGCAATATAACAAATAATGAACTTTCTGAGCATTGATTCCGGAAAAATATTGGAACACCTATTATTGGTATGTCTAATTGGGCATGCCGTTAAAGTGAGACAGTTTGCTTCGTGGCAAATCCACAGCCAGAGTTTCCTATTGTCCTTTTATGGGAATTATTTTACCCGGCGCCATTGTGCTCTTTTCAGATGTGCTAAACCTCAAAGCAGGTGGGGTCTAAACAAAAGACAGAGATGGAGGTGGGAGCTGGAGTTTTTGCATTGTCGAAGGGGCCAGCCATCTCATCCAGACATCAAAAAACACCTCTCCCCTCAGCTAAGCCTCTGCTCCCAACAAACACAATGGTTTAAATTGCCCAGGCTTGTTCTGATAAGGGGCATGCAGGTGAGCTCTTTGCTCAGACCGAGTTTCATAATGTTTGAGTGTAATGGCATATACGTCTGTACGTGAGTGGTGTCACCAGGTATAACAAATGTGATCTTTGCTTAGGATCACGACTGCTACCATGCCAAATATGCATATTATTAACACTTTTATTTAGGCCTTTGGGGCCAACTTGTTAGCATAACGTCAGCAAACATGCATGATCTGTACCTGTAACTGCTGATTGTAAGTCGCTCTGGATAAGGGCGTCTGATAAATGCTGTGAGTGTACATGTAGCCAGTAGGGGGTGCCTATGTTGACTGTGGGGGAAAATGCAATGTCCATGTCTGATGGCCACCTAATCCATACATTACACGTTCAAGTATCATAATCAGGTTATTTTATACAGATTGGAGAATTTCAGAGATACGGAGTCCTCTCTTGGATCTTATAAGTAAGTCAATTTAGTCACCTGTGAAGCTTCTTTTGCCCTCTATCGCCACTTTTGAGACTCACGTTGCACCATTTGTTCAAGCCGTATCAGTAGCTTGGCCCACATGAAGGTCACATAACAAAGGTATGTTGACACAATGAAAATAGGTATTCCCTGTCCTGGAATCAAAGCCTGGCTGAGGCGATGAGTGTACTAAATGCTAACCACTAGTTGCATATAGCGTTAAATATCATTTGATTGTCAAAGCACTGGCGCGTGTGCATGTTTGCGGCAAGGTCATCAACTGTGTCAGCGATCTTGTTTTTCCTCCAGCTATGTGTAGGAAATCCTCATTCAGAAACCAGTGAAAGGCAACTAATGCTGGGCTTCTGCTGACCTCCATAACCCCACCCACCCCACCCCAGCATCTGGCACAAGGTCAGCAACCGATCTAATGAGTTTAGTGAGAGGTGCTGATGAATATGCGGAGGTGATGTCAGGTTTGTGTGTGTAGGCGCAAGTTACCTGGGTGATAGATGTGGCAGGTGTGTCATATGGTCAAGTTAGTTCTGCAGTTTAGGAAAAACTGGAAAGAGTGAGGATCTGAGTGACTTTCAAATATATGTCCAAGCCTTAAAAATATAAGTCTAAGTCTCAGATGCCCCACCTTTCAGTGTATAGGATTTGCTGTTAACCCCTTGCTCCCAAACTCCTACAGAGGTGACCTGCCATGATAGATCAGAGCCATTTTAGGGACATACACAAGAAAGCAGTTCATCTGTTTATTCAAACTTATAAACATAGGTGGCAATAAAGCACATGTCCCCAAGCCAGGATGTGTCCATCACTATCCTGTCAGTCACTGCCTTATCTGAACATCTGTATTAACCTGTACTGGTAATTGAGCCTGTAGCAGAATTACCTCACTGTGCGCTTGTTATGTTCTGAGCCCCCTGCTTGTCTTGTCATGCCCTCCCGGATCTGCTGTGCATGTGTGTATGTGTTTCTGTCTGAGTTTAAACCACAACAGGGGCAGGTTCTGAGTGTGCACTATCAAGGCATCACGCTGTCTGCAATGTGGTTTGTCTACATATGAACAGGAGCGGATGCTTTCATGTCTGGACTCCAGCAAAGACCCATCCTTTTTGCTTGAATTTCCAAACTTGTGCTGACTGAAAGGAAATCGCAATTTATTTTGTATTTACCGGTGCATAAGAAAATTCATGGGGTGACAGTTTAGAAACCCCTGCTGTGGTGTCCATCCATGCTGCAGAGTAATAATCTGTGAGTCTATGCCAAGCTACACTGAAATTTAAAGCATTGAGTGATAGGCACTTATGTTTTTTTTTTCTGCCAATCGATTAACGCATGAATATATTATTGTGAATTAATCATGATTCATTCTTAAAACTAAAACTTGCTACAATGCCTATTTAAAACTATAAAACAGATGTTGCGGGATAGTGGCAAAACCCAGCAGACTAAATACGTGTGAAATAACATTTATTTCAAACTATTTAGGTTTTCTACTTCAGTCAGGCAACTTTTTTTTTTCTTATTTCAGATCATTCAACCCAAAGGACGCATCTGGAAAAGTCCTAAAACTCCTTCACTGTCCATCTGCGTCTCTGTGTAGTGATTGTGTCATGTCATAGGTCAGGCCCACAGAGCAATTACACAAAACATAGGTGCGTTGCAAAGCAGTGTTTGAGACACTCCACGTGCGGCCACTGAAAGATGAACTTCACTCATGCACAGCCAGGAACAGCGAGGATTTCATCATACTCCTCCTAACAGAGCAGAGAGAAGAGCTATTTCTGCTGGGCTGCAATTATTGGTTTTCAGTGGAACTCCTCGGTGACCAGCAAGTTAACTCGACCTGGAACTCCGTGCTGAGTACTCCCTTCGCGTTCTCTCCTTCTGTCTAGCTTTGCGCTCCACTCTTTGAAGTAAACTGTGACAGGAGGACGGCACTTCCTTACATTCCCGCGGCCATCCTTGTTTGACGTTGTGAAGAATTTTTCTCGTTTATCAGTAAATGGGCAATTCCGTTGGATTTAGCAGGCTGACTCTAGACCCCCTAATCCACACTGAGGACCAACCCTTTGGCAGTTTGCTGTGATACTCCTCCTCAGAGAGCAAAGGTCAAAGGTTAACACATGTATGGCAGACAACTGACGACCGGACCCTGGCCATGTTTGTGTTTGTTGGTGTCTCGGTTGGAGGTGAGGCCACCCTGCCTGTACTGTATAGCAGGCACAAATGTGTCAAGGAAACATTCTGAAGGACAAGAACTTTCCAAGAAAATCCTGCTATTTGGTTAACTGTCACAAACGTTATTTTGCTGTGTGTACTGCTGCTCCTAGTACTGTTGTGTTTGTCTGTTACAATCCAAGCTGTTTGCACTCGCCAATCATTTTGCACGGTTCTGTTGCCTTAGTAGCAAATGCGCTGTATGTTTTCTTGTCTTGTGACATAGTATTCATTCACACTTGTGTTCTGTCTTTTGAATTGCACTGTTGCACCATGGTCCTGGAGGAACGTTGCCTCATTACAGTATGCATTGTGCAGATGGTTGAAATGACAATATAGTCCAACTTGACATACAGATCTCAGGATGTCTAAACAGCATATAAGCAACCCCCATGGGATGTAGACTATTTCAATATCTCTGATTACGGGGGGTGGTAGTAGCCTTGTGGTTAACACACTCGCCAATGAACCAGAAGGCCCAGGTTGAAACCCCACTTACTACCATTGTGTCCCTGAGCTAGACACTTAACCCCGAGTGTCCCCAGGGGGGGCTGTCCCTGTAACTACTGATTGTAAGACGCTCTGGATAAGGGTGTCTAATAAATGCCGTAAACGAGCGGGTTTCAGTGCCTCAGAGACTAGAATGAGGAACTTGACAATGTAACAGCAACAATTTAGATGAATCAGACCACCAAGAAGTCAAGTGCTAAAATTAAGCAGAATAGCCTCATGTGTACTCATGTGTACTGGTCCACCTGCCATGACTGTAATGATGCAGCATGACCATGGAGTGGGAGAGAGAAAGAGAGAGAGAGAGAGAGAGAGAGAGACCTGCACCTGGCGCCATAAAGGTTCAACAGCAGTCAGTCTCTGATAACCGTGGAACACAGAGCATGCGGTTATCTTCACCCAAGGACAAGTTGCACTCTCAGTCACACTGCCTCAGCATCCCACAACCTCTCCCTCCACAGCTCTTACACAAAAAAGCAAAACAGAAGAGCCATTCATAGCACACCAGTTGTTTTTCTGAATGCAATCTATTTTAGATCAGATTTATTTAGAATCTAAAACATTTCTGTTCACTGATGCCTATGCAGTTTTATTTAACATTTTATACTATACAGTGAATCCACTGCTCACATACTTTATTATAGATTTCCTATATCTTTAGTGTCTAATCTGCTGGAAACAAAGGTGTGTACAGCCCTAAGTAAAAATGCCCACATTGTGCCCAGTTAGCCCTTTTCAATCCATGGTGTCATGTGACTAGTGTTAGATGCTCGCAGGTGTGTGCCCTTGCAAAGCAAAGTCTTTTTTTTTTTACTCATGCTTGATGGATGGACAAAGAGAGACAAACATTTGTTTAGTATTTTGTTAGTGGCAGGCAAAAAGGCAATTACAAAAAAATGGCTTTCACAGGAGAGTCCAACATTGACCATGTGGATGGACATCACGATGGATATATGCAGGATGGAGAAATTAACTGCAAATTTGAACTATAAGAAGGACTTGTTTGTTTTACTTTGGAAGAAATGGATAGACTATATAACGCCAGACTTTGATTTGCTTAACCTGAGACAATAATATGTTGTATATGTAGCAGTAACCATACTTCACTCCCTAAGTGTTCAAGTTCTTTGTTTTTCTTACCCTTTTTTAAATTTTATTTATGTTCTTTATTTCTAGAAAACAGACATTTATGTTGATACTTTGTGATCAATACTTAAGATGGATGTACATGTAACAATTGATACAGAATGTCAATAAAACTAAAAAAAAAAAAAATAATAAAAAAAAAAGAAGCTCGCATGTGTGAATGAGGAGCAGTTGTGTTTGACTTGGTGTTGTCACTCTCACACTACCTCACACCGGTCACTGGAGTTCAACATGGCACCTTATGCCAAAGAGCTCTCCGAGGACCTGAAAATGGTCTATATAAAGATGGCCAAGGCTATAAGAAGATCACCACACACTGAAACTGAGCTGCAACAGGACAGGCAGCCAGAGAAGTTGTGGGCACTTGATCAAACTGCATCAAGTTGGCCGGCGCGGCTGTCATCCCGCAATAAAGTTTCCTGAACATCCACCGTCTCCATGACTAAGGACATGTATTACTGAAACCATGTCCTGTAGTTTGATGAGACTGATCAGACCAAGATAAACTTGTGGCAGCAACCAGGTGAGAACTTTCCTACTGGTGGCACTGTCATGGTTTGGGGCTGCATGAGTGCTGAACATGAATGTAGGTAAAAGTGAAGTGATTGTCATTGTGATGTATGTTGCACACAACGAAATGTGTCCTCTGCATTTAACAGCCTTTAGTGAGAGGGCTGTTATGCCATGAAAGGTGCCTGGGGAGCAGTGTGTGGGGACGGTGCTTTGCTCAGTGGCACCTTGGCGGTTCGGGATTCGTTTTTTTTCCGATTACGAGTCCACTTCCTTGCTCGTTAGGCCACCACTGCCCCACGTGTGCTGTGACCTACTCAAGGAGAGCATCATCCCCTCCCGTCACAGGGCGGTATTCCAACATGATAATGACACTAAACACACCTCAGAGACGACCCGAGACACCCTCAAGTGGAAGGTGGAGGAGCAACATCCACCAACCTCACAAGGTCCTCATGGAGGAGTGGAATAGGGTTCTGGTGCAACCTGTGAAGCTCTAGTGAACTCCATGCCCAAGAGAGTTACTGAAAAATATTATACTGTTAAATATTATAATTTCTATACTGTTTTTTCCTTGTTGTCTTTTTTTCAGATTTGCACTGAATTTCCTGATGAGATGTGCTGAATAATTGAATTCCGATCAGAACATGATTTAAATGAACCAGGCAGAAGAGGAGCGTGTCCTCCAAGACGGACATGATTTCTCAGCATGTCCCCTGGTTCCCAGGCTCGGTGCCAGATGGACAGTGTGACGTTAAAGAGGAAACACCTGCTTCACTCCGCTGCACCTTTCTTCTCTCCCTCCCTCCTTGGCTTTGTTCTCTGGACCGCTGCCATTTAATTAAGCTTCAGGTGCTGCAGACTGGAAAAGGAAAAGTCGAGAGGCCGGACGCTGCCAACTGGGTAGAAAATGGGTGAAACAACAAGTGTGTGTGTCTGCATTGTGTTAACAACCAAAACACAGAAACCGAAACGTGCAGCATTTAGAAAGGGATTTCTTCCATCATTGCTTCAAAGAGTCGACATTAAATACCACCCATGGGGAAATATCTGTGAAGGTTCTCAGTCATCCAGGTCATGGTTGTCTCAAAAAAGGTTGTTTCAGAAGCAACTGGACTTGTTATGGATCCTTGACAACAGGCTTCCAGTCCATTCCAGAGGGCTTCCTCAAGTCTCCTCAGAAAGGCACTTATATTTTTCATTTACATTTACATCATTTATCAGACGCCCTTATCCAGAGTGACTTACAATCAGTAGTTCCGGGGACAGTCCCCCCCTGGAGCAACTTAGGGTTAAGTGTCTTGCTCAGGGACACAATGGTAGTAAGTGGGATTCGAACCCGGGTCTTCTGGTTCATAGGCGAGTGTGTTACCCACTAGGCTACCACCACCCACCATACTACCTCCCAATGCGTTTTGTAAACTGTTGAAGCCGGCGGCTCTCGGCACTGAACGCGCGGGTCGGGCGTCCCGGGTCCGCGGCGCCGGGCGCAGGTGAGGGGAGGAGCGGCCGCGGTGATGATGGCGGGGCGGGGGGGTGGGAGGCAGGCTTGGGACCGTCCCACCGCGGTGCCACCGGGCTCGGGCGCGCTGCACCAGACGGACGAGCGGGGACGAGCGGGGACGAGCGGGGACGCGGGTTTCTCGCGGACGACATTCGGAACCCCCGGAACTTGTAGTTTTTTTGGGGTTTTTTTTTTTGCTGTCTTTTCGCTTTCGGGGCGCAGGTGAAGATGGGAGGCGCGGCGCGCGTTTCGTTGCTGTTTTCGGTCCTGGCGTCCGCCCTCGTCCGCGGCTCCTCGGCGCAAGAGTTCCCCGTCACCGGGCCCAACGGGTTCAGCCTGCACCCGCCTTACTTCAACTTGGCCGAGGGGACGAAAATCACGGCGACCGCGACCTGCGGGGAGGACGAGGACGGGCGGCCGGTGCAGGACCTGTACTGCAAGCTGGTCGGAGGGCCGGTGTCGGGCGACCCCAGTCAGACCATCCAGGTACACACACACACACACACACACACACACACACACACACACACACACTTTTATGTCCCTAAAGTAATGAAGTGCGGTATCGAAACGAGCAACGGGAGAATAGCGGCTTAACATTTACTTTCTTCATACCTGTTAACCCAAGTGACATATGCAAAAGAGAGAGAGAGATACGTGAAATGAATTAAATGCAGATTTACAGTTAACTGTAGTGTGGTTAAAGGTGAGCCTCGGGCAACATGTCCAGAGGGCTTTTCCCGGTCGGAATTCCCGGCATCCACGGGGCGGAGGGCCTGGAGGGACACAGGGAGTTGTCTGAAGGAGCGGCCGGCTGCCGGGACATCAAAAGCCTTATGCTAATGGGACGAGAGGGACCTGGCTCCATTGTACAATGGACCCCGCAGCCACGTTCTCACGAGACACACAAAGCAACTTTCCACTTGCGTGCACGTAGGAGAAGAAGGAGGGATCCGTCATTTCTGTAGTTGGAAAACGACGCCTTTATGGTCTGCTTTGAATATGTCACAGAGCGCGTTCTCATGGATAAGTTCGTGGTTCTGTAATATTAATTAAAAACAACACGGGGGAGGCGGTAGAGGTCGGTGGCAGAACTCCTCCGCTGTCCTGTTTCCCTGGCTTCCCTCCCTCCCACACTTTTTTGCGGCTTCTGGGAGGTTTTATTTATTTTATTATTTTTGGAGTGTCCCGTCTCGTGAGCTGAAGACCAGTGGTGCGCCAATACAGTGCCCCGGTGGTCGCCAAGTGGGTACGCCATGCCGTAGAATGTCTTTCACACCGACCACGTTAAAGTGCGAGTTTTTCTACTCAGTGAGACCAACTCGGTCGTGCTGGTTTATTTCGTCCAGCCCTTGCAAGTGGTTGGGTCAAGTGAGAAACACGTTCCATTTCCTCTGCCTCTTAAATGGACGCTCTCTGGCCGCTTTAAGATCATGGTGACGGGTTTCTGCTTCGGCCTTCCCTGTCAGCGATTTTATAATAATAATAATACGATTTTATAATAAAAAAGGCAGGAACTTCCCCTTCTGTTCCTACCAAAATAACTTGAAGCAATTGCAGTGACGATTGTATCTATAGAAATTGTCAATTAGTGTTTATTTTTACCCATGGTCCTCTCCTTCCTTTCATGGTCACAGTGTTTTTCTGCTTTCTGATAAAGGCGTGTTTCTCCTCAGGGTCAGTACTGTGACATCTGCAGCATGGGGGACAGCAACAAGGCTCATCCCATCTCAAATGCCATCGATGGAACCGAGCGTTGGTGGCAGAGCCCTCCACTGTCTCGCAGTGCAGAGTACAACAAAGTCAACGTCACCCTGGATTTAGGACAGGTCAGTGGGACAATGTGTGTGTTGTTGTGGATCCAGTACAAAGTGTATTCATGAATGAATTTCAGGAAATTCTTTCATCCCGTCTTCACCCTCCTACCTCACCTCCCGCCATACCTTCCCCTTCACAAACCACCGGCTCCGTGGCATATAGGGTTGCACCGATTCAGTTCATCTGAAGCCAAGAGTAAATACGGCCATTTGTGGGGTGGAAAGATGAGAGAGATGAGGGGGTGGGCTTGAGGAGAAGTGGGCGAGATGCGAGATTGGTTTTATATGAGCTAGCGGCGCGTTTCCTGGTGGAAACCTATTTATCATAAAGCAGTAGAGGTTTACTCCCAAGGGTCAAAGTTGCTGACCCAGCTCTGACTCCTTGTGCAATTAATATTCAGACACCATCTCAAACATGACGGTCAGGTTGACTTTTACAATAAAGTGCACCTAGTGCATGTGGAACATGCATCTGGCCATAATTCAGTTGTTGTCATAATCTTCTTAATGAAAATACTAGATATTGTGTAGATAGGGTGGTAGTAGCCTAGTGGGCTATAAAGCAGAAGACCATAAAGTCACAGGTTCAAACCCCAATTGCTACCATTGTGTCCCTCATCAAGACACCTAACCCTGAGTGTCTCCAGGGGGACTGTCCCCTGTAACTACTGATTGCAAGTCGCTCTGGATAAGGGCATCTGATAGATACCACTAATGTAAATGTAATTCTCAGAGGACATGATTCTACAACTGTATGGGTCTCAGGACTGTAGACAAAGTCTACATTACTTAACTTTTTATTACCTGCTTACCATATAAGACCTGGTAACATCTTGGTTCCATGAAAGGTCCTACCTACATACCTACAAGAGGGTTCTCTTTGTTTTCTATTAGTTGCCATTGCCTGCTCAAAAATATGGTTCTGTTTTTTGTTTATTTTCATTGACATGACCAAGTCAGCGGTTCTTATCTGAAACAATAGCATCTACGTTCTATAACAGCTACTTAACAGCTTCTTAACGCTACTAATGAAGAATACGTTTAACATATCCTGATCTTAGGAAACATAAACAAATTTCCGCTGGCCAGTTGTGAGTGTGTTGGAATGGTTATTCACAGCGACTCTCCCCTCTGCCCCTTAGTGTCCCTCTCCTAATCCTGTTCTCTAATCTCTCTCACCCTTTTTCTCTTTTTCATTCGCCCACTTGTTGCTGAATGGGAGCGCCACGGTGTGACCGGCTTTGTCGCACTCTTTCATGTGCTCTGTTTTGGCCGAGTCAGTAAAACCAGCTTGTTAAAAGCTAATTTGATGTATATAATTGAAAGCTTTACCGAGTGATGATGGGCAGGATGGGACGAATCGCCCTGTTCTGGGCACAGAATGTAATTTTCATCGATGAGGACGGGAATGTAGGTGGGCCGGGGTGTGTGCGCAAGACTGAAGCAGGAGGGTCCTTTTTGACCCCCCCTGAGTAAAAAGAATGAGATTGGAATGTTAGTTAACCTGATCTCTGTCTCAACGTGCTCAGGGACTGTGGAAAAATCAGTACATACACACACACATGAACACACACACACACACACATGCTGTGGATGGATATGCGTTACCTCTTTCTCTGCATTGCTCCCCCCCAAAATAGCTTAGATAGGGTTATTTTACTGTTATTTACAAGGTAGGTAACCATGGTTGAATACTTTGGATATATTTTAAGATTTTAAGGTTTGCAATACGCCCTGAAGCTGCACAATTTATGGTATCAAGTTAATTGTTCTTTTTTGACCACAATATTCTATTTCGTTGGTTAGTAAATACGTTTTTATTGTATATTGAAAAATGATATGACATTAAATAGCCTGAAAGCTTCTCTCATCGACTCTCCGGTTTTCATGCCTCTTTTCCTTTTGTCATCTTTACCTGTTGATCTGTCACATTGACATGCCATCATCACCAGACTCAAGTCTAGGGGGATTTTTTACCAAATTACAGTACTCCCTATACTTGAGCATGTTAGCATTCTGCACCTGAGCTTTTTTAGCACACCCCTGGGGCACGTTCGGATGAAGTTTAAATGAAATATGATTGCATTTAAGTATAATTACTGGCATTCTGTGTGCAGGGCCGAATGCCAAGTTCTCCTGCTCTAAAAGTGCATTTCCCCACAACTGTTGTGTGTTTATTAGTCACATCTACCTGTAATTATGATCCACAGAAGAGGAAGTGCAGGCAGCATTGTCGGTAAATTATGCCTTTCTCAAGGTTTTACACACTGGCTTACAGGATGTGGGTTTTTTTTGTTATTATCGCTCATATAAATATATTTGTTGCATTTTTATTTGTTCTCTCATTCTTGCTCTGAAAGTTTAACTCTTGATAGTATATGAACACAGATTACTGACAGGACTGAGAAGGTTATCCATATTTTCAATCGACATTCAGGCTGTTATGAACATAATTATATATAAAAAAAAAAAACAGCGATTTCTCCACCAGTGTTGCAATACGAACATGGGAATGTGTTGGAGACCCTACTTGAAGTACCATGCACCAGAATATTCTTCAGCTACTGCCTAGCGAGACGCTATTGCGAGGATCAGTATGACGTTTTTCACCAAAAGTGAGCGAGTGGGTTGCTGTTGGTCTCATGTGTTGGTCTCACTGCTCAGCCAGGGGAGTGACATAAATTCCGGCCTGTTCTGTTCCTCACATTTTAGGTCTGGTCATAGGTTGATGTTATGATTGTACATGTCCTTGCCAGAATTGCCATTTATTGAGCTCGGGGTTCCCTGCCCTGCGCTCTCTCACATGCATGACCTTTTATTTTACATTACAGTCTGTCACATCTGAAGCTGTCTACACAGTGAGACTTATAACATTCCTGTTTGTTTAAAGTCACCTTTACTGTTGAAGCCAGTGTAGAACGTTGAGAGGGTTAGATATGAGTTATGAACAGCAGACAGCAGTAATAACACTTCTTTTTTTCCGGTGGATGCCGTACTGTCTCAGATATGAGGTGCCCCGTGTGTGGCCTGCATACCTGACATCACAGTGTTCTCCTTTGTGTGCGCCGCATGTTCTTTGTGTGCACTTCCTCCTCTGAAGATATTAAAAAAACGTCCTTGTACCCCAAATTATTGATTTAATGTACAGGACTAGACACCTGGAATACACTATGCCTGTTATTGTACTTTTGTGTAAAGTAGATGGAAAAAGCATTGCAATGCAAAAAATAAAGTATGCTTCAGAAAAAATGCAGAAATGAAATAGATACTACTTTTAGATAAAGTAGTATCATTTGTCATATTTTCATGCTGAAACGTCAGTTTCTCCTGTCTGCAAACTGAAATGAACTGAAAATAAAATATCTGCACATTTGGTTGTTAATGCAGTATTACAGAAGTGCACAAGCATAAGCATACCTCAAGTTTAACCTTCTGTACATTTTTTGTACTACTTCTACATTAAATATATTTTCATGCCATAAGACTTTATATTTTAAAAAGAAAATTATGGTTGATCTGCTGGTGATTCCTAACGGAATTTGCTGAAAGTATTAGAAGAAGAAAATGATGACAAGTGTATTGAAATGATGTACTGAATTGTGAACGTCTCTCTGAGGGCTTAATTTTAGTGTCTGTCAGGGCGGGGGATATGTCCACCATGTTGACATCGAGTAGTACTAGCCAGTACTTTCTTGTTCACTTACTTTCAGTTCTGATTCAGCTCTGATGTGGTGTTAGTGGTGCTCCGCTGAGCATTTAGCCAATGTAAGCGGTTGCTGTCTCATACTTTCTTGCTCATCTTTTCCCCGCTCTGTCTGGTCGGCCTTCACGTGTCTCCCCTCTGTCCCCCTTCTTGTCTGTCTGACTCGTCTGTGACTCATCATCCCTTCTCCTCCCTCTGTTTAAACTGAAGCTGCCTTGTCAGAGCGCTCCCTGACACACTCTCTCTCACACACACACAGACACACACACACACACACACAGAATACTGTACCGACACATAGCCTTCACCCCCCCCGCACCGTTTTGTTTCTTTCTTGGGGTTTACTGAGCAGGAAAATGGGACCTATTAGCGGGGTGAGGGGCAAGAAGGACAGAGAGGGATGGAAGTAAATTCTGGATGGAGAAAGAGGGCTGGTCACAGTGACCTTAATAGGAGAGATGCAGCTATGGAGGCTGAGAGGCCTGCAGAGGGGAATCTTCCAAGTGAAACAGGCATGGATCTTTAATCCCACCAAGGACACAAAGAGAACAAGAGTTGTTATTTAGTTGGTCACTTAAATGGCGAATAAAACTGATTATTTTATATTTCTAGCATCACTTCAGCTATTGAAGTGATATCCAACATGCTGCACGGGGCTGCAAAGAACCCAAACGTTCATCTCAGCGTGTGACTGATCAGCATCAGTGTCTACATTAGTGTTCTAAAAACCTGCAAAAGCCTGCTGCAGCTGTGGGACCCCCCCATATCAGACCTGGACACACTACTGGGTGCTGCATAGCTGGATGTGTGCTCAGCACGACAGCACTGACACAGAGTCACACTACTTATTATACTGTGTCACACGGTGCAGTGTTGGGAAGTTAAACCGCTGTGTTGTCCTGGTGTCATCAGTGCCGGATTCCCCTTTGTGTAGGGTACACAACACGACTCTGCCGCTGGCTCAGCTGTTCAAATGCTCAGTAAACGTGGCAGGTCTGTGGGATTGAATTTCGTCTGGTGCCACTGATTCATGCTCTCGGTCTATGAGAAATAAGCTGAACAAATCATGTTATACGTTTTATTACGATATTCATGTGTGACAGGTGGTATATAGATTGTTGATCAAAAATCAAATCAAATTTTTTTTCTCTTTTAGCAACTGTTGCTCAGTGCTGTTGGGTTCATTTTATGTTTCCTCCTGAAAATGTACTCTTTTTTAACCTCTAAGTAGAAGTAAAATATGGAATTGTATTTGTTGGAGCTGAAGGCCGTTTTGAAGAGGAGATGCCTGTGTGGGAGAGGAGGGAGATGGCTCATTAGCACTGAGGAACCTTGAAGGTTTTAGGTATTAAATCTGAGGTAGGTGGAGGCAGGGGGCCTTGGTGGAGGACTGGCCCTGACGAGAGCATCCAGTTTCCCCGCCAGCACAACCACGAAGGCCTGATTTTTCCTTTGTAATATCAGGTACATTTGTGAAAGAACTCATATGAGTGAGGTTTTAGTTGTAAAGGCTGATAGAAATGTATAGAATGGGGGGCACCCGAGGGTGCTGAAACGGCTGTGCTTCAGGGTAGCGGCGCACAGGAATCTGTACCTGTTGAAACACGCTGTCCTTGCTGTGTGCCCAGGCCACAGAGAATGGAAGCGTTTGCATTTTGTCCTTTGTCTCAGCCTTCATCGAGTGTCTTTGAGCTTGCTTGTGTGTGTGCTTGTGTGTCTCAGATGCCCTTAAAGACCTCAGGTGATAAAGCCAAGACAAAGAAAAGCCCTGGTCAGTCGGAGAACGAGATGCGAAGTGGCAGCTCTTTATCTAGCTGCAACGCCGTCCCTCAGGGGTCAGCTGTCCAGACGGCCCACAGGGAGACCACACACACACACACACACACACACACACACCATGGTCAGCCTGGTGTCACTGAACACATTTGGGGAGAGGAAACCATCTATGGGAGCATGTCAGGATGCAGCGGGTGTGTTTTTTGAAGAGCTGTGACAGAACAGGACTGTTTTGTTCGGGCCGAGATGTTTGGGCTAAGAGAAATGGGCTGCTGCCCGGATTGCGGCTTTTGTTTTGGGTATCGCTCATACACAGGCATATTTTTGGGGTGTGTGAGGGCAACACCTTTTAGCTGTGGTTGGTGTATTGGGGCGGGTACCTGCATTAGCCTGCATTTTTTTCTTTTTAAAATTGCTTTGAGATAATTCAGCATTTCCTCTGATGATCAGTGGGTATTTTGTTTCTACATATGGACATTTGTAATTTTATGCCACCATAAATGCATCCTGGACCCCGGATCTCAGCAATCCATGTCAGGAATAGCCTAATGCAAATGAGTCCGACCCTCACACAATGAGCCTTTATGTTCCTGAGAATGGAAATGGACTTAAAAATAGGCTTTCACATTTGGCCAGGATTCTCGCTCCTTGCATCACCAACACACTGAAGAACGATTCATACTCAAAAGATGTTTTCATCTTTTAGTCCCATACTTCTGATTAAAGATTTTTTTTTTCAGCCCTGAGTGTGATTGATTGCCCCAAACTCTTAAGGGCACATGAAAAGGAAAGACAAAAAGACTGGCCGCCCTTGTTAATGTGAGGGTAAATGTTGGTTTTGCCGGGTCAACATTGACTGCTGTGTGTGCATTGCTTTTCCTTCCTCTCCCCAGTGGAGAATTTGGGACCTTTAGACATGGGGGGAAGTGGTGCGACCTTTTTGGTGAGGATTGGAAGTGTTTGGAAGTGACCTTTTACCCACAGGGTGCTAAATTGTAGCCCCTCAGTCAGACCAGGGCTTGTGGTCAAAATGCGTTGGTCACCACACAGCTCCCAACGCACTGGTGCAATTGGACCTCGAGCTGTTTCGGAATTGAGTTTCCCGAGAACCGGGTTGAAAGTCAGACAACTCAAAAAAAGGAAGTATGGAAAGTAAGAGTTTCTGTGCTCATTGCAGTCTGTTGGAGGACAAATGGATCCAAACCATGGCAACAAAATATCCCCACCAATGAGCGTTACGCAGTGTACTGTCTTATGTTATGTCCCCCATGAATACTGTGAAGGTCCCATCCCTTTCTCCATGTCTCCTTGCAAGTCAGTGGAATCAGGAGGGGGGCCTGGATCTGGAGGTCCGTCCCGGTGCTTATCTCTGTCCCTGCTGGTGCCCTGGCTTCTTTTACAGTCGCCACAGAGAGGGGATTGTGCCTGGTTAATCAGTACATCTGTAGTGACCGATTAGTCTGGCACCATCTCAGCTGCACGAAGCGCTGCTCTGTGCGCAGGAAAAAAAAGTCGCTCCGTTTGAAATGAATCCCAAAAAAGTCTTGTTGAGTAATTTGTTTTTTACAATGCTTTATCCGTTTCTAATTAAGATTAATAATAAAGGATTAAACTTGAGCATGTGAAGCTACATGCAATTCAATGTGTAAATATATAACTTAAGGGAATATTGAGGGCAATAAATTGAGTCCCAATTCTCACATTATTAAAAAGTTAAATCCAAGTTAATTCTTTGGGGGCCACCGGGCACCCCAGTCCTCAGTGCTGTCGTCCCTGGCAACCCGGCTTTCATTTTCCCTAGCAGTTGATAGTGAGTTCATGTGGCACCATCAGCAAAGGAAGGGAAAAAAATGCAGTGGTGTGGGCCACATTTTCTTTTTTCCTTTTTTTAAAGATTGTCTGGTTCTAACCAGCTTTTCGAAGGTCTGGTTGCTCAGCAACTCAGGGTTAATAAAGCCCTACTTTGTACCTGCTCGCCATCAGTCACTCACTCGTCCGTTCAGTCCGTTCACGCAGAGGGGCTGTAGCTCTCTTTATTAGTTGAACTCACCTGGGACTTTATGAAACAGGTATCGTAATGCTCTCTAGAAGGAGCCCGATGCTGGTGCACCTCATCGTCACGACTCAGCACTGCCTCTCGGCGTGAACTAATGAGCTACAGATTGAGGTCTTTGGGTCCAGCAGTAAATCTCTGTCGCTCCGTGCTCACCACATCTGCTGTGGCGTGTCGTGTTTTCCTGCACTTGCTACGGGGCACTTGTGGGGTGTAATTAGATATCAGATGATGTGACATTGTTTTAAGCTCTCCATCTGCTGCTAATTCTGCGTAAAGTCTGGCTGTCTGTGGTTTGGTTTTGTCTTGTTCACCCTGAATCAAAAGGTCAATTGGTGACACTAAATCAGCCCTGGTGTGGTCGGGCCAAGAGGTTCAGCCTGGAGTTTTTTTTTTTTTTTTTTTTTTTTTTTTTATACCCACCACCACCACCACCTCTCCTACCCTCAAACCCATCCATCATACAGCAAAAAAAGGAAGGATGGAATAAAAAGAAAATTATAGACACTGTTGCCAGCTCTCCACAGTAAGTACAATGTTAAGGTCCTGTTCCCATGCCACTTTACTGTTTTTTTATTCTCCTCCTTGCCCTTGCAACGGGATTGCTGGGAAATGCTCCAGCTACCTCACAATTTGGGTTAAGTTCAATAGGAACCTGGGTGAGGTTGGAGGTGACAATTCAACATCTACTATTAAACATTATAAATGTATTATTGTAGAAAAAATAGTGGAGCATGTGCAGAACGCCTAAACCAGTTTGGGTCCAATCGAATGTATACATGCAGAATTAGCTGTCGTAACGGGTGAGGAAGCGGACTTGTAACCAAAAGGTTGTGGGTTCAAATCCCAAAACGCTGGGTGCCACTGACAAACACACCCAGATTGTGCCCATACGGTGCCAATCCTTGACCGCTCCCATGCGCTTCTCCCCGCGCGCTTCTCTCCTTTCATGCCTGCCCACTGCTCACAAATGTGTATCACAGTGACAATCCCTTTCACTTTTTACTTTCAATTCAATAAAATTTCAATAGTCTGGTTTTAGCTGTACTAGCACAACAGTTCAACTTTTTTCCAACATCATACAATTGTAGTTATTATAATGCGTAGGTGAGGTTTAATGATCCAATCATTTGTTTGTCTGCTTCAAACTGATGCACTTAGTGGCTCCTGCATCGAAGGTGAGGATTAGCACATCCACCATGAACATATTCACCCAATCATCCTGTGTGTTCCCTCTGATATATTTGTAACTCTGTAATAATTGTCATGCTTTGAAGTTTTCTCTAACTCACGGGTGTGTGTGTGTGTGTGTGTGTGTGTGTGTGTGTGTAGCCATGCCAGGTGTGGGCAGCATGGTGCGAGGAGGGTTTTTGTTGGCAATGAAATCATCAGCTTGTGTTACTATGGAGTGTGTTTGAAACCACAGGAGAGTCTACGCTGTAACACAACCCGCGAGTGGGGGCTCAACCTGAAAGCCGTGATGTTTCAGATTGGGAAAGAGATTCACAAAGGGATATTCATCACCTCAGGCACCGCTGTCTGTCCCCAAGGGTTTCTGTCCTTTTCTTCTCTCTTTGTCAGCCTTCTTCCCATCCAGCACCTCCTGTCGCCTGTCCTTGTCTCTCATCTCCCCGTCTTTCTCACTTCTTTTCGCTGTGCATGCTCAAGTGTGTGTGTGTGTGTTTGAGTCAGGGTGCCAAGTGGTGTGAATAATTCCACAACATAAAGCAGCTTGTCTCTTGCCTCCTGCTGTGTGTATTCAAGTTCCTGGAGTAATTAGAGGCCTCCGAATCACTGTTCAGCCGCGCTCTTATTCTTTTTTTTAAGTGTTACTCAGTTTTACTGTGAGAAATGAGTCTCCTTTTTAGAGGAGGCGTGTCTTTCTGAGAAAACAGGTGGAACAGAAAACTGATAAGATGCGCCGCTGTCTAATTAGTGGAGTCTGAACAGCATCTGGACTCTGAAAAACACCCACAGATTTTCCCACAAACAGAAGTTCTGATGTTCTGGACATCATCTGTGGGAAAGGTGTTTAGTTTGTTAATAAATGAGTTAAAAAATTACATTTGAATGAATTCAACATTAGGGGTTTCAATACCATAATATTAGATTTTTTTTTCAGTACTGTATTGATTTTCAAAAAACTGCGTATTTTGAATGATAAGTTTCCATGGATGGTTTATAGAGTTTTTAGTTTGCTCTCTTTGATTGCTTGACCAGTACCTTGATTTATTAAATTGGATTAGAATCGTTAGAATAAGAAAGATTATCAGTGTTGGGAAGTATGTGGAATGGAGCTGACTGTAGGGCCACAGGTTCCCAGGTGATGAGCATGTTTTAAGATGTGTAATTCTGCATGGAATTTGTAGCTCCGCTGTCTCTGGCGCTGTAGACCTGGCATCTGTTTTCAGTGGGCCACTAATCAGCATTCAGAGCCCCCTGCAATGTCCAAAGTTGCCACACTTACACACTTTACCATGAAGTGTAAATGGAACAGGTGTGAACAGACTATGCTATAGGGGACTTTTTAACTCTACTAATCCCCAAGCACATACACACACACACACACACACACACACACCAGTATGCGTAACCAACCCCATTTTGTCTGTCCTTAGGAACTGATAAACCCTTCACAGAACACTCAAGGACATCACACTGCTAAAACTGGGTATCTGTGCGGCATAGATATTAAGATTTATGTCTAGATTTGCAACCTAATTGCTCTATTTTTGGCATAAAATTTCTCTGCGTAGTTGTATTTACTCAAATGAAATAAAAGATTGTCATTATTTGAAATATATTTTTCTCTAAAGCCTACCATTAACTGTATGAGTTTAAAATGACTCTTCTCTGTGCATCCAACTGAACTGTTAAAACTAGAAGTTTGAACAGGTTCAGGAACAGGAGGTCAACAGTAGTGCTTAATGTGGTGTTAAGCCTGTCTGTGTTTTGTATTTCAACAAGAGGCTTGGCGATCAGTTATGCAGCAGGTTATCCTCTCCTCCTCATATTTTGTCACGGTCGTGGATTATGTCTGGGATTTAGCAGGCAGGGCGTGTCAGCTCTTGATCTGATAGCTGTTGGCCTAGAGTTCATCTCTGAAGAACCCCGCTCACTCCACCAAAAATGTCCATCTATATTGCGAATATAGATTTACAAACACGGGGCACTTTTTTGGCACTAAAGGGCAACGCCACGCACTACGCGTGGGACATGTTCACTAGAGCAATGTGAGGCGTCCTCAGGATTTACGTGAATAATAAATAGAAACGACCTGTAGTTCTCTATGTCTTGAAGAAGAGAAAGTACCGGCCCTTTGTGATGGTATGGAATTTTTTTCTGTCCCCCAGAGCATGATCTTTATTGAGTTTAAAATGGGATGGGCCCTATGATTAACAGCACTCACACATGCAACTTCCTCATTCTTGTTTTAACTATTTATTTCTATAAATGAAGAGGATGCCTCACTTTTCTCGGGTCACAAAAATGTGATCTGTGAAGTTTAAACCTATGAAGAAATTTAGGTTTCTATGTGATCAGCATCACACCATCAATCACCAGCATAGCTTTCTTTCAAATCCCCGGAATGATTTCAGGTTTGTTTCTTTCCTGGGTCTCATATCCCCTGTGTGCATGTCCGACCTCCACAAGGGTATCTAAGGGGGTTGCAGCTGTCTCTGTGGAACCGCTGTCAGGACGGTTCCACGGACTGACGGACCAGCACACAGACAGATGTAGCTTGTGCTGGCTGAACTGATGGAAACAGCTGTGACCAAGGTTACAGTTTCCACCGGGTCCCCTCCCTCCTCAAACGGCACATTATTCAAGATAGCATTCATCTCAGCGTCTGAGGAGATGTCTCTGCTGAGGATCAGCCAGTTGGAATTCTTGACGCCTTCAGATTAGCCCCTGTCCATCATCGATGGCAGAGCTCAGGAAGCGTAGGAGAGAAGGAGTCCACAGGACGCTGGATGAACCTCCTTTCCTTTCTCACACTCAACATCTGTCAGACTGGGTGGTGTCAAGACAAGTCTTTATCGGTCCTCAGCCTCCAGCTGGGCTTCTTTTGGAGCTATTTCTGTGTCTCAGCAACATTTTTAGTTAGTTAAATCCATTTACAGAAAGCTCTAACAGGTTCTAGAAACATTTCTATGCTAAAACAGGTTATTGCAAGGGACAAGTTTGGCACTGGTTGTGATCAAACAGAATGGTAAAAGTAGAGTGGTTCATGGTATCCACTAATACGTTTATTGTACTGTTGGGTAGTCTTTGCTGTGGACTTCTACCTAATTGTGACAATTTTAGCTGACTACAATTATTTATGTATAAATGTTAAAATAATTTCTGTTTATTGGTGTAAAAATGTAGGAATATTTCATAATTTTTTTTCATCATTTTCCAGAGTGATGAACATTTTTTACTGTAAAATAATGGTAAAATGAGCAGACAAGAATATCATGAATTGAAATTATCTGCATGAAAATTAATGTGCTAAAATTGTACAAACTTGACAGCCTTAGACATTTAGTACTTGGATATGCATTATGAGTCATTTATGGAAGTCACTCTGGATAAGACCGTCTCCCAAATGCTGCAAATTTAAGTGTAAATCTTTGATTTTTTGTCAACCCTCTGAAGACAATAGTTCAAAATAACCCAAAATTGAAATTTTTGGTAATTCCAAGGGAAGGAAACATGCAGCACCTGTCTGACAGCTGACTAGGCCTGGTCTGGGCCTGTGTACACAGGCACAGGGTCATTACGTGCACTGCTCAGGCCACCCTGTCAATCACGTTCTTGTGGTGTGCCCTTGGGCTTCTGTGCTTCTGTGCTTATCTCTATGGTTACCTGAGGGAGGAATGTGAGGCTAACACAAGAATGAGTTCGGTCACTGATCCCGGAGGGAACTGACCAGGATGGACATTTGTAGGCCATGGTATCGTAATTTGCACCTCGTGCAACCAAAGCCTTGCAAGGTTGGGCTTGTAGAAATGGGCCTTTGTGGAGCAAAGCACATGGGATGGGTGTCAATTGGAATTGACAGCAGGAATGCCTGGATTCGGCACCTAGTCCTGGTCTCCATCACTCAGTATGGGTACATGGCATATCTGAGTCAGCTGACTGTCAGAAGAGCATCATGCTTCTCCACTTTCTCATGAAGTTCGGAGATGCATGTATTTTTGGACACTAAGTCCATTCTCTGGCAATTCTCCAGCCAGGGCCACATTATCAGAGCAACCTGCCTGACCGATACGCACTAACTAAATATTTAGAGAGGCTGACCTTGCAATGCCAACCACAACCATAAACACTTTAGCTTGTCCGAACCGACAGAGCTCGCTCGAGCCACATGGACTGGAGCCCAGATGGCCTTTACTGAGCCCTCTTTATCTGGGCTGGACCGTTAGCCCAGTCTATTGAAAGAGGGCTGGAATGAAGATCCTGTCAACAGCATCTCAGGTGCAGTGCAGTCCGCCAGTCCTGCCAGTATGGAATCAGACGGAGGAGAACCCCTGAATTTGTCCTTTCTTTTTGATTCCTATTATCCTCTGCCAGGTCAGATCATTTTGGAGGACCCCAATCCTGCACTCTGTCCCTGTCACTCGTGCATAACTCTGTGTTCAGTTCAGACCTTTGAAGGGTTACAAGTTGCATGTGTCCTGGTGCAAAAAAGACTGTCTTTCACTCAGCAGTGGCCTTCAGCTCTCTCCTCACCACCCATAATCTTCTACAGGTTTTGCTTTTGTTCGTGAAATCTGCACACTGCCTGGATCTTAAAACATTCCCTTTGGATCTTTGTGGATCTACTGGAGGAGGATTCTGAGGATTGAACAGGCTAATACGTGGCTGTCAGTGCAGCACAGCAGAAGGATTCTGGGAGGAAGTGCCGTTCTTAACCCTCAACCCATTTCATAAAAGAAAGAGAAAGGGCATTAACAAGGCAACACCTGGAGAATCTTACCGGATTTCTTATTTTAAACAGGTTTTTTTTTCCTCGGATCTTTAGGCCTGTATGATGTACAAGTGAAAATAACCCATCAAAATAAAAAGGAACAGCTTCAGAATGAAAATGACGCTTACTGACACCTTTTTATGTTCTTTCAGTTTTCACTGAATAATGATGGATGTTTTACAAAGAAGCCTTGATCTTCTGATACAAGCTAAAAAACTTGCTGTTTAAGAAATACTTGGGTTATGAGTTATTACACGAATGGAATTTGCAGGTCAGGTCCTACCTAATGGGGGTTTTTCAATGATCGACATCTTAAAGCAGTGGAGAACAGCATCACTCCGGAGAACATAAGCTGCCAAATTGTAAATAAAAAATGCTCAGAAAGTATTGGGGCCAAGTGTCCGTTGCTGCTTTAGGAAAGGACAGAACTAATTGAAGTTTATTTTGGGAAGGTGTCTAGCGAAAGGGTCTAGCACTGATGTGTTCTCTGTTGTGTCTCATTTTTTTGTCTTGTTATGCACACGTCCTGTGTGCATGTGGTCTGAAGGGGTACAATAAATACCTTTAACCTGTAGACACACGGCATTTGAGAGTTGTTCCATTGAAATTCATGGGACAAGCACTGTAGAGATTGCTGGGAGGAAGTCTGTCTGTTTGCTGAAATGAAGCTGTACCCATGGGAAAATGTCCAGTGCCAGTGTACCAGGGACGCTGTGCCAAAGCAGCTGGCTTCAGAAGATATATAGAGATTTCATGAAGAGCCGGGCAAAAAGAGTGATATCAGACCGAGAGCAACGAGACATAGTTCTGAGGTCAGGTCTGATTACATTCAAGGGTCGCAATTTTTTTTCTGCAAATGCATCAGATTTTGTACTTTTCAGCATCGTAATGCATTTAATATGCACACATTGCATGTATTCCTTGGTGGTCCTTTGGGGGTCTTGTTGTGAACAGGCCTACATATGATGATGGAGTGATGTGAACAAGCATCTAGCAGAAACAGTGAAACCCGACTCAGGCTCTTGTTTAGATTTTCTCTTTGTTTCAGCCACCTTGAGAGAACATCTGTTAACCCTGATGAACAAATGAACTCTCCACCAAAGTCTTAACTAAACAGGATGAAGGATTTTATGTCATTTCTTTTGGTTACTCATTTTTATGGGATGCCATATACCAGTGATATTGCCATAGTTTTTTTCATGTGCAATAATTCTCTCTCAGTTATCTTAATGAAAGTTATTTTGCAGGTTAAAATGGTGCATTAACATAGAAATGAAATTCTTCTCCTCCACAGCTCTTCCACGTGGCCTATGTGCTCATCAAGTTTGCTAATTCTCCACGACCGGACCTCTGGGTTCTTGAGCGCTCTATTGACTTCGGAAAGAATTACCAGCCTTGGCAGTTCTTTGCCTGTGAGTAGGACCCCGTGTCAGAAATATTTATACTGCTCTCTCATGCTATTCAAAATTGAATCTTGAAATGCAGCCTTGTATTAATTATTAATTCCATTAATTCATTGATTTCTTTAAAAGGGTGTCAGATACTAGTTTTTACATTGATTGTAAAGTGCAAGAAATGTTTTTGTCTTGTTTAGGAATCCTTGCAAAGGCCATTAAAACTGATAAGAGCAAGAGAATCGTATGACTGCAAAGAAACAAAGCAAAACATTGAAAGACATTATCACAACCCTGAAGATGATAATGCTGCGTTGTTGTGGTGGACCTACATTCCACCCCATCGTAACAGTGAATTTATGAATTCTTTGTAAAAGAGAATTGTGTGTAAACACAAAAAAAGCCAGAAATAATTTGCATGTTATGAAGGCTATCTTATCTGTTCTGAGCACCACTGCCAAGGTCTCTGTTTTTTAATTTTTAAAAAAAATGTGTCCACTGTGATTATATGTAAATGACGTGGGTTTTGTGATCTAGAGAGAAATATAGTGTGTATCCTTAGCGTATTTGCGGTGGGATTAAGACTAGAAGAAGACGGCAGCAACTGTCATTACAGGTGGGAGCCTGGAACATTCCAGGCATGTTTGCCATCCCACCACAACCCTTGTGAACAGGCCCTGGCTGGAAGAGCCCATAGGGTCTCAACACCCCCCCACCCACACAAACACACACTCCAACACACAGCACCAATGCATTGCAGAAGGCACACACAACAACATGTGAATCACACACTCAACATGGACACATGAAAAAAAAGAAAAGAAAGAAATGCGGGTGTGTGCACCCACCTTTACAAAGGGGGTTGTAACACATCCTGTTATGTTCAGGGGAATGAAGTGTTTTAAGATTTAAAATTTTAAGCAGCTGCGGCAAACTCTCACTGGAGCAAATTTGTCCAAACACATTCCAGCTATTATGTCTACGGATATAAATCAGTGGCATTTGGAAATCACACTGAATTGACCCTTTAGAGTAATATGTGGTGGAGATTTGCAGGAAACTGCTACGCTTGTGGTCTGTGACCCCTTTACTAGTCAGGCCTTGGTCTGCTTGTGATACTGTCAGTCAAATAGCTGTGAGGTTAATTGGCTCCATGTTGGCTACTAGGTACTTAATAAAGTTCCATTGAAATTCCTTTCATACAGACTTTTTATAACATTGACTCATTTTAATCCCAGATTATTGCACCATGTTAAGATTGTGTGTAGCTGTCAGCAAGGGGCAGAGTAACCTGCATCAACAAGACAGTTGTTTCCTGATAGAAACTCATTCATTTATTGCACAGGTAAAAAATGTATGTTTATGTCTAGGCTGGGAAAGCAATGGTTCTAAATAATGATGATGCAGTTGCCATGACTGCCATCTCTTTGCTTTATTTAACTTCCTCAACATTTTGAACCAGTCTATATAGTCGGCAGTAATGTGGTGATCCAGCTATGCCGCGTTCAAGCACCCGAATTACCACATCATTACAGAGTACACTGCCAGTCAAAAGTTTGGACGCACCTACTATGTGCCGGTTATGGAGACTAAGATGGAGTAACCTATGCAAGAAAATATTTTGTAGTTTTTGTAGCAGGATAAGTATGTTTGATGAACCTGTTATTTTAGATTCACCTCTTTTTACATTCATGACTGCATCAAGTGATGCTTCATGAGATACTCATTGACATGAGTGAATAAGAAAGTGTTCAGCAAAAACCTTCAGGAATGTCTTCAGGAAACCATCCACATCGTCTAACTTAAGGTGGTTGAGGGAAGCCAAGCATGTGAAATGCTGCCATCACAGCAAAATCTACTTGCTTTTTTTTGTCTGCATTTTTTGTTGTTTGTTTACTACATAACCTCATGTGTGTTATTTCATAGTCCTGTGTCTTCAGTTTTGTTCTGTATTGAAAATATGCAAGACCTATAAATGAATAGAAGCATCCAAAGTTTTGACTGGTAATAGACTCAGGCTTGTTGCATTACCTTGTGTTATGCTGGTCATCATGTCATCATCTTGCCCTTTTTCTCCAGCTTCCAAGCGGGACTGCATTGAGCGCTTTGGCCAGAGAACCATTGAGCGGATCAGCCATGATGATGATGTCATCTGCACCACAGAGTACTCCCGTATTGTGCCATTGGAAAACGGAGAGGTATGCTGGCGAGTGCCGAACTTCAAAAACGAGCTCTCCTTCCCAGTGGAAGTCTGTAACCTTCTTGAGTTTATTCTGCGTAACTGGCTTGTTATTTGCGAATGGATAATAGTGTCAGATATCATTTTATCAATTCATGCATTTTAAAAGCCTAATAAACAGAGACAGAAGTCTTCCAGATTCAGATCTATTAATCACGTGCATGGTTATACCTGTACAACATGCATCGGAAATGCATCGGAAGAACAGAAAAACAGAATTACTGGAGGAGGGGGGGGATAAAAAATCAGCCCCCAGACTATACTCCAGTAAGGAGTACATTGTCTGTTTAGGGGCAGTGGTGGCCTAGCAGTTAAGGAAGCGGCCCCGTAATCAGAAGGTTGCTGGTTCGAATCCCAATCCGCCAAGGTGCCACTGAGGTGCCACTGAGCAAAGTACCATTCCTGCACACTGCTCCCCTGGCGCCTGTCATGGCTGCCCACTGCTCACCAAGGGTGATGGGGATAAATGCAGAGGACAAATTTCACTGTGTGCACCGTGTGCTGTGCTGCTGTGTATCACATGTGACAATCACTTCACTTTCTTTTTCTCTTTCTACTGGAGTACAGTCTGGGGGCTGTTTTTCACTGCATATTGGTATAACTATGCATGTGACGAATAAATCTGAAGCGGAATCTGGAAGTCTCCGTAAATTAGTAAATTAAAAACGATGCAGGACTGGATAGTGAGTTTTTTCACTCTGTGTTATGTTGTCAGATTGTGGTGTCTCTGGTGAATGGACGTCCTGGGGCTATGAATTTCTCATACTCGCCAGTACTGAGGGAGTTCACTAAGGCCACCAACATCAGACTACGCTTTCTGCGCACAAACACACTGCTGGGCCATCTGATGGGAAAAGCCTTGAGAGACCCCACAGTCACACGCAGGGTGGGTTCCCACTCCCACACAGACACACATACACCAATGTGTATTTAAACAGTAGTGCACACTCAACTGAACACATACACAGTTACCTGGTTCACATTTACTGGAATGTTGGAATACATGTCCCACATCCCCAGCCTGACAGATGTCGTCTTATCAGACAGACAGACAGACAGGCCTTTTCATTTCAGTTTGTGGTTGAAACTGGCCCGACATCTGCATGTGTAAGATTAATGTTGATCTGATGTCTGACTCCTGTACTTCTACTACTTCCAATAGTTATGCAATACGCTTGAGGGGTATTCCACAAAGGATGTTTCTTTAATAAGCTAGATAACAGCAAGTTGGTTCCTATAATTGTTCTCTCCATTCATTTTAATTATCCTGCTTAGTCTGGCGTGTGTAATTAAACCCACTTTTCCTCTTGTAGTATTATTACAGTATAAAGGACATCAGCATTGGAGGTCGCTGCGTGTGCAATGGCCACGCGGAAGCCTGCAATGCCCAGGACCCCAATGACCCGTTCAAGTAAGTTGTACTCATTTTTATCCTTGGCTGCATACTACAGTAGCAGGACCATTTTTGGTTTGGGATTAAATGTGTGATGTTTGATTGTATATAAAGTGATTTGTGTGTGTGTGTGTTTGTTGAACATAACTGTCAGCAGCCCTTCTCCATGCAGGTTCTTGCTTGCACAATGTATGTTTCCATTCATTCTGTCATACACCTCTGGAGACATTTGTAGGAACCTGCTTCACCCTGCATATTTAGAGTTCACGTTTTTCCATTTTGAAGAAAAAAAAAAACCCACAAGGTTCAGTCTTCACATCCAGAGCAACACAGGAATAAAAAAAAAAATCCTAGTCTTAGTTACAAGGAGGACACTTATTGAAAGTTGAAATGTTGTACCCAGATGAATACTGAAGTCATTTGATTTTGTATAAAAGTTGCTGTGGTGGTGAATGAGGGCGGAATAAGAACGTGTTTCACCTCCACAGCCCTCTGCATTTTAATGGCTCAGTCCCTGAGGTTAATAAGAAACTCTGAGCCCTCAACACGGACACGGGCAGCCGAGGCAGGTGGTTTGTTTAAGAGTGCGGGAATGCGCTAGGCCTTCTTTCGTTTACACCAGAGACTGATGAAGAAATCACACTATCCACAATTTCTTTCGTGTGTTCCGGCTGATAAACGGTTTGTTAGCCCGTCCCGCCATTCTTGGGATTCCGAGACCTTTAGGTGTGTGTTTTATATGAGCACGAGTGCCAGAAAACCGTCAGGTGCTGCCGCACCTCCCTCCCCTTTCGTTACTGGGACTGATATTACACAGGAGAATATATTAAACACATCGTGGATGTGCATTTCTTCATAAGCCGATCTCCTTGTCCTTAGGTCTGTGTCTGGATGTTTGTCTGGTTTCAGTTTCTGGCCAACTGCGTGCATATGTGGACATTTATCGGTGTTCCCAGGCCTCTGTGAAGTGGGGGTGGGTGTACCTGAACCTCTCAGATAAAAACAGATGTCTTTAGTCTGAAAGTTTTGCAGCCCCTTAAACTGCATTTTCAATGAGGTGTTTAAACCCAAGACGGGCCTACAATCAAATGATGTGCCCCTTGTGACTTTGCACAAGTGCAGGGTTCGAAGGTCAGCATCAGCCTGAAGACTCTGCCACAATGGTCATAATAGTAGTGGTGAGGAGGGGGCAGGTTGGGGGCTTAATGAGTTCCGGATGTTTTCTTGGAAGCACGGCCCAGGTTCACGGTGCAGCCCAGGAGGAGCTTTTTGGAAGGTTAGCCTTTTGCGCCGCGTGTGACCTCTAATGAGGGATTAGGCCGTTAGTGAACCTCAACAATGTGGCGGTTGGAGGCTTGCCTTTTTCTGAGCATTTTCAACCACTCATGTCACACCGAGGTTAACCAGGCGTGTGCTCAGTGAGTGCGGCTGACTGACAGCCTCATCGAGCACTCTACAAAAGGCCCCTGCCATGAAGGCTCACAGGATGTGACTCTGTCTCTTCCCAGTAAAGAGACAAAGACAGCACTTGAACGGTTCTTTTTTTATAATACGAATGCAGGGTAGTGCAGACAATGGTGATTTATTTCAATTTGATTGAATGTATTGCAATTGAAGATTATGTAATCTGCTTACATGCACACAAGTACCTGATTTTGTTGTGAAATAGTTTAAAAATTAAATTTTTGTGCCTACAGTCCATTTTATTTTCCAGCAGGGTAAAGTGCCACACATGTTCACCAGTCGAATCCAAACAAAATCATTGAATCAAGGTTGGTCCTGTGTTTGGACCAAGTTGTGTTTCTATTCGTACGGCAAAATGTATTTACAGGTCGTTTGTGTCTTAAGTATCATCCCCGCAGCTGCTAACCGTGATCCTCGCATTTTTTCCACGAGCAATTTGGCGTTTGGCCACGGTGCCGCCGGATTAACGCAACACTGAGGATTGGATAATTAGATGACGTGCCACCCGACTGATGGGACATTCGTCATCCTGTTTAAACACCTGCCTGCCGCTTTTAAACAGTTTTGATAGTGAGGGATACCGGAGCTGTGGGCGGGGCCGTTGTGTCAGATGTGTATAATTGTGTTAGCTGAAGCATGTCATCACTTCCTAGATAGTTTTACCCAGGTCTCTGGGTGGAATTCAAGCTCTTGCTGTTGTGTGTGTGTGTGTTTCTTTTCCCTTTCACATAAAGGGCCGTGAAAAAGTGTTCCGTTTCAGACTTGGTCTCAGCTCTGGATCTGGTCTGAGTTGCGTAGCACCGTGGCCTCCGTGGCCTCCATGGCCACCGTATCTGAGTTCCAGGTTAATGCTTCACGCAGGTTTTTTTTTTCAATGCTTTTGTCACAGTATATCTGTGTTGAAACATGCAGGTGTTTGTGGTGAAACTTCATATCTATGCTGGAATCGAACAGTGGAGGCTTGTAATAGGACAGTTCTAGGCAAACGCAGGCTGGAATGTTTACTTTCTCGTTACTCGTCCTTTCGCCATTTATATTACATATTGCATACTTTTCAGTTTACTTTCAGCCGTTTAGGTTGCAGTGAAATGCGTATTACATGTGCTAGGCATATTGATAAAAATTGCTTTAGGTTTTAGATTTAAAAGGAATTAGACCCATCCTCAACCCTCCCAAACCACAAGGACTAATTTTTGTTCCATTCTAAGTAAGCAGCTGAATGCTCTTATTAGGCTCTGAAAAGCATTGATATTTAGAATGATTTTCATTAAACGTAGAAATTAGGGCAGTGGTGGCGTAGCGGTTAAGGAAGCGGCCCTGCAATCAGAAGAATCCTGATCCACAAAGCACAGTCCCCACAGACTGCTCCCCGGGGGCCTGTCCTGGCTGCCCACTGCTCACCAAGGGTGATGGGTTAAAAGCAGAGGACACATTTCGTTGTGTCACCGTGTGCTCTGCTGCAGCTTAGTATATCTCAATTTAGAAAGTCTGTTGCAATCGTGAAGATGCTGCTTGTATTTTTGTTTTTAAATGTTTTACCTTTTCCTTTTTTTGAAAGGCTGCAGTGTGACTGTAAACACAACACATGTGGTCCATCGTGTGATCGCTGCTGTTCTGGGTTCAACCAATTGCCATGGCAACCAGCGACCACAGACAGCGCCAACGAATGTGAACGTGAGTTTACCTGCTCTCGGCCCTTGCTTCAGGTTCTTTCACCTGATTGTGACTCAACCACCTTCATTTACTAGATTTAGAGGTCAACACACACACGTTGACTGCTCTGATCTTTCCCCCTTTTCTTGATGAAGCTGTACAATAATCGCAAGCGCAGGTTTCACCTCCTCCAGCGAGACGGACTAAACCTACAGAGGCAATTAAGTGCTCTGTGTGCTGTCTGGCCAAGTTAAACATATACCCACCTCCCTCATTGTCTCAGATCGTGTTGTCCAAGCAAACAGAGGCAGATGAAGTTCTTGCCGTGGGGGTGACCTGGTGCCAGTTTCAGACATCAGAGGGTTGATAAGAGGACCTGGTTTTCTGTACACTCGCCCCCAATGCAGCTGAAAGCTGATAGTGTCGGGAATCATGTGCAGCTTTGTCCGGCCGTTATAAGAATAGTAACATATTTGGTTAATCGGGGCTACTGTGCTTGTAGTAGTCCTGCATTCACAATAATAAAAAAAAAATCTGAACACTTCCAAGCACAGCCCCCTCAAACCTCGCCCACCAAACACTTTCATCCAGAAATAATGAGCTTTTAAGGCTTCCTGGGCTTCTGGGCTTGCAGACAGACATCATAACATCCGTTCAAGAGCTCAGATGAGTAAAAACAGAGACTCATACCCTGAAGAAGAAAAAAATACTGCTTTTCAATGTGTCGGCCACGTTTATGGTATACAGTTATTCAGAAATAAAACTTAATTTAATATGAGATAGAGCTGGGTATTAATATTGTTGATGAAAGGTTAAGTGAAAGATTTTTGGACAAAGTTTTAGGCTGTTGCATCAGTAAAGGTAATTGATTCAATCGTCCAACCCGTCAGATGAAACTTGGGCTAACACAGCTACTGGGTAAATGGCTGTTGGAGAACCATTGCAGACGGTTTCAGAAGCCTTATGAATGGAAGCCTTTATTCTGTGTGGTTTTTTTTGATGATTCCTGTCATTAAACTGCAGCTCAGATAAAAGGCCCCACCGTCATTCATCTTTGTAATATTTCATTACCAGATCTTAATCCACTGCTAGAGACATGAATGCAGCACCTGTCAGGTGTTAAAGTGTGTTCTCTTTTTAACTTTAAGCTTTAATTGCTGGGTTTAGACACAAGGTAAAGAGCTGTGTGTAACGCTTCCTTTTCTTTTCCTTCTTCCTTTGTGTCTGTTTCATTTTGTGGTTATGCACCTTGATTCGTTTCTCATCTGATCCTGCACTCTTGTGTTGGGAGTGCGTGGGGACTCAGATTCCCCCGCCAGACCTCCCGTTCTGTTTGTTCAGCGTGTGTGAGTGTTTCTGGGTGTGTTTCTTTGTGGTGATGTTGTCTTTGCATATTAGACACACCAGGAGGATTTTGTCCTTTTTGCTTAGAATTGAATTTTGTTTAGAATTGAATTTTTTTTTGTAAAATGTTTTAATGTCTCATGTATCATTCTGTACCGCACTTTAAGAGCACTTGAGAGCACTAAGTTATCCGGTTCTCCCTGCAGCATGCAACTGCAACAAGCACTCAGACGAGTGCTACTACAACCCAGAAGTGGATCAGAGGAGCACCAGCATGGATGTGCACGGCGAGTACAGGGGAGGCGGAGTTTGCGTGGAATGCCAGGTAGCCCATAACCCATAAGAACCGTGTAACAAATGAGCAATCTGTGAGCATTCTGCCTATCTGCACTCTCAACCTGGTACCTGCACTTTATGATAATAAATATTAAAATATAAACCCATATTTAACAGTCATTTTTTCTGAAAAGTGGTGCTGTCTTCCATTCAGGGTTGTCATAAAAACATGGTATTGGTGTATTGTACCAAATATAATAAAAAAATTGTAAAAATAGTGGTCATCTTATATTTGGATCAAGGCTGTATTTATTTATGCATTTGTATGTTTTTTTTTTTGTTAGCACCACACAACAGGCATCAACTGTGAGCGCTGCATACCTGGTTACTACAGGTCACCCGAACATCCTTTGGATTCCTCATTGGCCTGTTCCTGTAAGTTGTCGCTCACGTCTCTTAGTCTGAAGCCTTCCCTCCTCTATATGGGCTTCAATCACCTCCTTTTTCGTATGTTTATTTTTATAATCTTCATCTTCCTGTGGTTCTGCAGCCTGCAACTGCCAGACTCCCTTTACTGATGGGAATTGTGAGGATCTGACTGGCCGCTGCTACTGTAAGCCCAACTTCACCGGACTCAACTGTCAGTCCTGTGCACAGGGCTATGACCATTTCCCTGACTGCTTTCGTAAGTTGTCTGTGTATGTGTGTGTGTGTGTGTGTGTGTGTGTGTGTGTATGTAAACTATCAGTCAAAGGTTAAGAGGCATCTACTCATTTATTGGCCTTGGATTTTTGTATGTTATAGAATAAAATCGAAGACACAGGACTATGGAATATAGTCCTAGGAGAAAAAAAAGTAATTGGCTGTGATTTCAGCATTTCACACTCTTGGCTTCTCTCCACCACCTTAAGTTAGACTATGGGGATGGTTTTCCAACAGTCCTGCAGGTTTATGCTGTAAACCTTCTTATTATTCACTTATGTTAATGAGCATTTCTTGACTCTGGAAATACAGATTCATCAAACATACTTTGCTTTCTCCTGCTACAAAAATAAAAATACTTCTGACATTGGATCTTTGCATCCATCTTAGCCTTTAGAACCGCCACAGAGTAGGTGTGTTCAAAACTTTTGACTGGTAGTGTATATTAATATAACTTGCACATTTTCTTTAGTACTTTTCCCCCTTGGATTTTGCTAATGATCCCAGTCCAGAGATATAAATCTAATGATTGCAAAAGGCATGGTACCATATCAAGAACTTTTCCACTTGTGTGTGTTGTTGTTGTTATGGTTAGTGCTTCCCTCACATCATCTCATACCACTGCTTGTGTATCTGTTTATCAGCTGTCATCTCACCCTATCAGAACAGTAATGGCGAAGCTTTGCCTGCTGGACACATCATCAGTAAGATTCCCATCATTTCTCTCTGCACTGTTGAGTTCGGAGCTGTACACACATGGCACGTCATTGTGCTTGTTAGAGTTTCTAACATGTTTTTTTTTTTCGGGTTAGTCTTTTGTGAAAGAGATATATATGTAAATTTGGTCAGTGACAGGCATTTCTCAACTAGTTGTTGACAGTGAGCGTAATGTCCTCTTTACATGCACATTAAACAATGTAGAACCGTAAAACCCCATCAGACTGGATTGGAATTCAGTGACATGGAATGGAATGTGAAAGCGGAATGCCTGCAGATGACATGGGAACACATCTGACCTCAGTGTATCTACTCAGTGGACAAGCAGCGGGTGGAAGTTCTGATTAGAGCAGAAATATGTATCTAATAAAGCACTTTTCAATTCAAATTTGAACCACATTGACTGCAGTTGTCAAGAACTTATATTGCCTTTGATGAGTTGTTGCTGAGCAATTGTAACCTGTTCATAACATTTCTGAATTTATGTAGAGTGTACTGTCTTGAATTTATTGGTGGACAGATGTGGAATAGTGAAAAATGGGATCCATGCAACTGGGCACAATGGATCATTGCTTTATTGTGCGTATTCAGTTTGTCTAAATTCTTTCTCATCATGTGAACAGATTGTGAGTGCAGTGCAGCAGGGACTGAGGGGAACTCATGTCGGCCGGACCCCCGCACTCGAACCTGTCTATGCAAAGCAGGGTTCACCGGTCAACACTGCGACACCTGTGCTGCTGGCCACTTCGGCCTGAACTGCCAACGTAAGGCCCATCAGCTTTCATGCCTCTTTTACTTTTTGCTGAATTGCTGAATTGCTCATTGATTCAATGAGATGATCTCATATCCCCGTACTTCTATTCTCATTAGAACAACTTGTATTATATTGTATTATAATGACAAGGGATGGTTGATGCTATTCCATTTACATTATATAGTAAATAAATGTCATTGTACACAATATAACTCAAAGTGATGCTTCTGGTTGTCCCTGAACGGTAGTCTTATAGCTAAGACCCAGAAACATCAGACTCTCTAACTTCTTTTAGCGCCTGATGGTCCTGCTTTGGTGTATTGTGCAACTGTATACGTTTATTTAGTTGTTTTCTGCAATTTCTGTCGTATTTCTGAGGATGAAACCAAACCAACAATGTATGGAAAAACACAAATTCACACAAGCTACAAGATTTGTGTTACATTGCACAAAAGCCGCACACTCAACACTTCTCCCTCTCCTCAGGCTGTCAGTGTTCAGGCACTGGCTGCTTAGATGGGTCATGTGACCAACAAACGGGGCAGTGCTTTTGCCGGAGCGGCTTCGATGGCTATTCATGCGAGCAGTGTGCCCCGGGATACTTCAGCTACCCCGTCTGCCAATGTGAGTTTGTGCCAAAAACATGTCCCTCACTGTTCCACAGCACCGCACCTCAGACTGGACCTGAGTGTGTCTGCTGCTGTTTGTGTGTAAACAAATGCCCCTATTAATTTCAGGCATTTAGCAAACACTTGCAGAGCGACTTGCAATCAGTAGTTACAGGGACAGTCCCCCTGGAGACACTTTTAAGTGTCTTGCTCAGGGTCACAATGGTAGTAAGTGGGGTTTGAACCTGTGACTTTGTGGTCAGACTTTGTGGTTTTTAGGCAAGTGTGTTACATAAACACTATAACAATATACTAATCTAACCTGTAATGCTGAAAACATTACAAACATTTTACTCTCTCTCTCTCTCTCTCTCTCTCTCTCTCTCTCTCTCTCAGTGTGTGGCTGCAGTTCAGTCGGCTCCATCTCTGAAATCTGTCACTCCTCTGGTCAATGTGTGTGCAGAACGGGGTTTCAGGGACCTCGCTGTGACCAATGCAGATCAGGCTTTCCCTCATACCCTAACTGTCATGGTAACTGTCACACACACACACTGATACACACTCATCTACATCCGCAGAAGTTTATTTAAATGCACACATACACATTAACACACAAAGATATTTAGAAAAAGAGACATGCATAATATACAAGCATGCTTGAGCTTCTACACCATAAACAGCTGTGAATACGCACAAGCACCATGATACACACTCATTGTGTATCACCATTGTGATTTAAAACTTTTTTTTATTTTACTACAATTTCATACAATTAATCACTTCATTAATCACTTCCTTGTTCCCAGTGTGCACCTGTGATCCACGTACCTCTCTGGACACAAGCTGCGGCGCGTCAGGTCAATGCCGCTGCCGACCTAACTACAGCGGCCAGTCATGCGAGCAGTGTGCGCCTGGTTACTATGGTTACCCCAGTTGCACGCGTGAGTGTCAAGGTTCTCTGACCCCACCCTGTGCTGTGCATTAAACAGTTCTGAGGGGTGGTAACATACATGTGCCATTACAGCACTTGTGTGATGTCACACACACATACTTTTGAGCCAATGTGTAATGTTTGAGCGGCTACAGTGTAAAGTTCGTAATGTTTGGACTTTAGTGTAATTCTTTTGAGTTGATCAATCAACAACTGTTCCATTCATTTACTTTGCAAACTTTCACTGATTCACACAAAGAAGGTATGACTCCTATTGTCTGCCTTATCCAGTCTTTTACACTCTTTGGTTTAGGATTTCTTGCACTTTATTCATTTCTCTCTCCCTCTCTCTCTTTCTCTATTCTTTGCAGCTTGTCAGTGTTCTCCTGAGGGGTCAAAGTTCAGCAGCTGTGATCAGGTGACAGGGCAGTGCACCTGCTTGCCCAATGTGGTGGGTCTCAGATGCGACACCTGTGGCTCGGGCTCCTACGGTTTCCCCTATTGCCATGGTAACCAACCCCTGTAATGTTAGGATCAATATCTGGCTACTGAGCATTTTAAAATTCCCATGTTCATTACCGCTACACTTCATAGAACAAATAATGAGAAAAGAGTAGATTTATTCTAATTCCAAACCAGAGTATGGATTTTAACTGATGCTTAGAACATTTCGTCCTGACATTAATTCAGTTTTATTTCCATGGCAGCGGGGACTTGCAATCCAGCTGGTTCTGTGCAGAACGAGGTCCTGCCAACCGTTGTAAGTACAGCTTCCAACCTTCCCCAATGCCCTCATTGTTTTTGGACATTGTACCAAAAACTTTATTCACATCATGACCTTTTGACCTCTCCCACATAAATCATGCTCTGTCAAAAACCGAAATGTCTGTAGTTTCTCTAGAGACTGTTGAATTTTAAGTTTCTGACTGGCCGCTGTTTGCTGTCACTCATGTCATGTAGGGTTCCTGTGAATGCAAGCCTTATGTAGAGGGAGTGGCCTGTGACCAGTGTAAACCTCTCTACTGGAACCTTTCTCCTGACGTACCTTATGGATGCTCCAGTAAGAAATCATCTTCTTAAAACTGAACCGTTCAAAATGTCCTGAAAGTTAACTATGTCTGAATCCAGGAATGTTTAATGCCGGTGTATCTGTACTTTTCAGGCTGTGAATGTAACACTGTGGGCACCGTGAGTGCCGTGGCAGAGTGTACTCAAGTGAGTGACAGCCAAACGCATTACACAACATGCACCCAGTTGCCATTTGCAAAAGAACACTTTTTTCACAAATACCTTCACATACAAGTGTTGAACAAAACACCTACATAGATGCATCGACCCATTCTGTTTTCTTCACTGTTACAGAGTAATGGGCAGTGTTACTGCAAACCCAATGTGTGCAGTGGGACTTGCACTGTGTGTAAAGATGGATACTTCAATCTACAGAAGGACAACTACTTTGGATGCCAAGGTAGGTCTGACGATATCAGCCGTCTGCCAAGTGACTGTAAGTGTGTTAAAAGTCTGTATGTGTGCACTTGCCAGGCTGCCAGTGTGATATTGGAGGTTCTGCTGGCCTGTCTTGTGGGGAAACAAACGGTCGGTGCCGCTGTAGGCCCAATGTGGAGGGAGCTAAGTGCAACCAGTGAGTAGAACAAAAAAAATAATGATTGGAACAATATATCATAGCAGTGACAAAACTACATATATGTACATCTTCACTGAAAAAATTGGTGATCTGTCACACCAAATATTATAGCATTCCTGTAATATGAATAAGCGCTCATAAGCTCATAAGCACACGTAAGCATGAATTACACAGCATAGTTTTTAACTACTTTAATGAGAAGAAAAAAAACACATTAGACAAACAACAACAAACATACACTGTGAAGTAATACAAATTGAAGTAATCTGTGACTTAATATTTTAGCATTGATGAAAATATAATGAAAATAAACCAATCAAACCTGCTGTAACCTGCTGTTTATGTACATTATATCAATGCTAAAATATTAGGTGTGACGGATTACTTTTTTTAAGTTTAGCCCGTTTTCGCTTTTTAGCCCATGTTTGCAGTGTTCGTGAAATGATAGTGCTGTATGTCAGTATCAGTTAACACTTCCTGACCCCTCCTACTGTTTACAGGCCCCGCCCAGATCACTATTTCCCCGACCTGCACCATCTCAAGTTTGAGATTGAAGATGGCATTATGCTGGATGGCCGACCTGTTAGGTTTGGCTATGACCATCATGAGTTTGAGGGCTTCAGCTGGAGGGGCTATGCCCTGATGTCTCCCATCCAAGTGAGGACATAAATGAAATGAAGTATAGCAAAGTACTATTATTAGTATTTTATTATATTGAATATACTCTTGCACAGTATATTCCTGGCCTAGTTTGGTAGACAGCTTGCTATGGCAGCTTGTGATTGGCTTGAGTTGAATGCTACTTTTTACGGGTGCTGGCGTGATATTTTAAGCTCTGTTGTGATTGCATTAGTAGGGGTGGTAGTATTAAAATTGGCCCCTTGCTTTTTTCTGTTCTTCTTCAATTGGTCTTTCCTTTCTGTGTTTTGCCTCCTTCTCTCTGTTTCCCTCTTTTGTTTGCATGGCTGTGCTTTAATAGCCCAAAGTAATGATAGATGTAGAAGTGCACGTTCCGGATCTGTTCCACGTGGTTCTGCGCTATGTGAACCGCGGCGCTGAGGACGTGCGGGGCATGGTGTCACTGGTGGAGGACGGCAGGAGCCTGGTCTGTGGAAACTGTAAGTGAAAGCCTGGCTTTTATTCTTCGTTGTCTCCTCCTCCTCCTCCTCCCCCAGCGCACAGTCACCCTGGCGGTGCAGATTAGTGAGGAAGATGTGTACCTCACTCGCTTCATCCTCAGATATGTAAACAGGGGGGCTGCTGTTTCCAATGGTAAAATCACAACCTATCAGATGAACAGGAAAGGTACGTGCGACCAAGGACTTGGCCAGTCTCAGTGCCCAAACACCCCAGATGACTTTTTTTTTTTTTTTTTAATTAAAACAGACCACAACATTGCAACTCAACCATTATCTAATTTATTGTTAAAATTGAATCGCTTACATTGTCTAATTGATTTTCTCTGCAGGCTCGGAACAGTCCAAACAGATTGTCTTCTCTCCAAGCTCTGAACCCACCTTCGTCACCGTTCCTCAGAACAACTATGTGGAGCCATTTGTGCTAAACCCTGGGGCATGGACTATCATTATTGAGGCAGAAGGCATTCTTCTGGTGAGAGATACTAGGTCCCTATTGAAACAGAATTTTCAAGTTGAACACACAAGATTTCGGGAAGGATTAATACGATCATTTAAAAAATGCTGTTATTAATACAGAATTGCTATTTTAGTGCTGAAATTCTCAGATTCATAAAATGTCATTGTGCTGTTTTCCCAATCTATATTACTTCATCACAAGAATTATTCAGCCAGTCAAAATAAATTCTAAAAGAAAAATGTCAAACATTGAGAACATGTCTCATGATGTGTTGCCTTGCAGGACTACTTGGTGCTGCTTCCCAGCTCTTATTACGAAGCCCCCATCCTCCAGTTCAAAGTGACTGAACCCTGCATGTACACTTCAGCTCCGGACGCCTCTCAGAAGTAAGTGCCTTGGTTGCAAAAATGTATATATTGCACGTGCATCTTAAATTAGGTTTAACCTTATCCTTTGTGTTCTGCCGTAGCTGTCTTATGTATAAGTACCTGCCATTGGAGAAGTTCCTCTCTGTCTCTGGTAATGACGCCAGCTGCCGGTCAGACAACCACCTGCCCCGACCCTGTCAAACTGAGAAAATTACCCCTCGACACCCCCCAATGGCCATGTGCAGTGGCAATGATGTGAGAATTTGTGTGTGTCTGTGCACATGTGTTAATTGTAGTGTTGGGTTGGTGTTCTCACCCTGCTTTTTTTTTTACCCCACAGTTACATGTGCAGCTTGTGAGCCGGGTCCCCGCTCCAGGCCACTACGCCCTGGTGGTGGAGTACTCTAGTGAGGACGAGACGGCCCAGAAGCTCACAGTGTCGGTCAGCGCAGCCGGGGAGCGCAGCCATCAGGAGCAGATCACGCTGCCTCAGTGCAAATACAGGTGAGGGTCTGTGTTTGTGTTGTGCTTTGTGAATTGCGATTTGCTGGGCCAACTTTATTTGCCGTGTGTTTGTAGTTTCCTGTGCCGAGCTGTTTCCGTGGATGACCGGCATCAAGTGGCAGTTTTCACTTTGTCCTCAGAGGCTGATGTTCAATTTATCGCTGACCGAGCAAACTTCTTCCTGGTAAGAGCTTTATATAGCCAACAATTGAATGTTCCACAAAATTACACTGTGTTGGGGTCTTTCAAGCGGTTCAAATCCCGAACTGCCAAGGTGCCACTGAGCAAAGCACCGTCCCCACACACCTCACCCCGGGCACCTTTCAAGGTTGCCCACTGCTCACCAAGGGTGATTTCACAATGACAATCACTTCACTTTTTTTAAACACATTCTTGTTTTTTCCAGCACAAAATCTATCTCATCCCTCGTAAAGACTTCACAATGGAGTACCTGATGCCTAAGGTCCACTGCATCAGCACACATGGCCAGTTTTCACCAGACAGGTAATGTATTTCCTATTTCCCTGTGCTGTTCTTTTATATATATTCTGTAAACATTAATTAGATTAAATAAATTATTTTGATCATTATTTTCATCACAAAGTCCATGTGAAAACATGTCACAAATCCAGCTTTGTGCCTGTTTCTTTTCGAAGGGGTTCCTGCATCCCCTCACGTTTCCAAACTCCACCCCAGAGTCTGGTATTGAAGGAGGGTCAGGGTTCTTCTGTTCAGGAACCCATTCTGGCTTCTCCACCTGACCCAGAAAGTCTTGCACAGGCTCCCCACTGGCTCTCAATCGACAAACCTTCCACAGCAGCGGACAACACAGAATATATACAACTCAACCCTTCACAGGTACCGCACACAGTACTACACATAATACCCAATTATGTGTTTACAGTGTGTTTCGTACAAATAATAATGAGCCTTGGAGGTTTTCGTGTATAAAGAATTATTCATTTTATATCACAAATGAATATCCCAGTGCTGTAAATAGATTTCATTGATATTTCTGATATTTCCATTTTCTGATTGTATCTTATTGAGAACATCAATGGATACAGGGGGTTCTAGATTATAATATGATGATATTATTCTGTTTAACACTATAGATCTATATTTGATTGTTCAGATTTAGGTTAATCCATTGAGTTGCTTTCTTAACAGAGTTCAGTCATCTGTTGGCAACATGAGTGTAGGTGTAAATATCAGTGTGGTATCTGGGTCTGTATAATCCAAGCTGTACAAAGCAGAGAGGGATTAATAGCACAATTATAATATTATTAACTTACTAGAAAAGAACATTATAATTTGATTTGTTGAAGTGAAAACTATAAGAATATTGTCTGAATGTCTCCTGTCCCCCTGTCCATTCAGAATGCAGTGGTGTATACCACACGTGTGCACACACTCGGACGCTATGTGTTTATTGTGCACTACCATCAGCCCCAGCATCCCACTTATGCCATGCAGGTCTACGTCAACGGGGGTCGCATCTGGCAGGGTGAGCCCCCCTTGTTACCCAATCACCATCTGTTCCACGACAATCTCAACTGAGAGAAAGCAGACCTCACATTTCACATTTTTGCTTTTTTGTGACCCTACTGGGGGTCAGGAGCTTGGAGAACACACTTGGCTTCACTGGCTAAAATTAAAGTGACTGAATACAGAAACCAACAGAAAAACCTTTGCACCCACCCACCAAAAAAATGTTTTTTTTTGTCAACTTCAGGCCACGCCAATGCATCATTCTGTCCTCATGGGTATGGTTGCCGCAGCGTTCTGGTCTCAGAAAACCAGATCATCCTGGATGTGACTGACCATGAGGTCATTGTCACTGTCCAGGTTCCCGAGGGAAAAACACTCTGGCTGGTGAGTGGTCTGAAGGAACAGAATGTCGGGAACCTGGGCATTTGGCTGGAATATATAATGAGTGGTGGTGGGCTATGGTGTTGCAGGACTATGTGATGGTTGTTCCCGAGGGCAGCTACACCTCCAGCTGTCTATCAGAGGAGCCTCTGGACAAATCATATGACTTCATCAGCCTCTGTGGACAGAATAGCTTCTACATAAAGTACTGCCTATTAATGCTAATAAAATAACATACTTATCATTAATTAAATCCTTTAGTAACAGTTATATTTTTTCAAACCCCCTGCAGTCTGGCCACATCATCAGCATTCTGCCAAAACTCCGCTGTGTCGCTGTCAGCTTTCTTTAACAACGGCGCTCTGCCCTGCGGCTGCCATGAGGTTGGGGCTGATAGTGACTCTTGTGAACCATTTGGGGGTCAGTGCCACTGCAGGCCAAACGTCATTGGCAGAGACTGTTCCCAGTGTGCCACCGGGTACTGGGGGTTCCCCAACTGCAGACGTGAGTTTTATCTGAGTGATTTATGATCCCTTTTCAACTCTTCTGTTTGGATTTGATTCCAAAAATCATGTAAAACAGTAATATACAGGTAAAATGCATAATTGATACATGTGTCTATTCACACTTCAGCTTGTGCATGTGGGGAAAGGCTGTGTGAACCAGTGACTGGAGACTGTATTTGTCCCCCGCGGACACAGCAGCCAGACTGTACCCAGTGTGAGCCTCAGACGTTTGGCTGCCACCCGCTGGTGGGCTGTGAAATCTGCAACTGCTCCCAGCCTGGTGTCACCACGCTGGACATAAGCTGTGACACCAACAGCGGCCAGTGCAGGTACAGTTTAGCATAAAATGGTTAAAGAATTGCTTTTGTGTATATAGCAAGCCATTGTAATAATAGTGCTATATATTTATGTATGAATATATATATTTTATGCAGGGTATAATACAAGTCTAGCTAAATCTGTAATATGCGCAATTATTATACTGTAATATTATTCTAAAGGTATAAATGTAATAACATTTTTGTACACACATACAAACATTACAGAACAAAAAACATGACTATCGCACCTATTTACTATTTAACTGAATACATAACAACCATTTTCCTGCATCAAGAAATTCTTAAATATGTACAAAATATGGGCTTTTTGCAAATATTTTGAGGAGAGATGGCCCTCCAAAACTGGGTTTGAGAGCTTTTGTTTCTTGATGCTCCACTTTAACCCTTTAATGTGGAAGAATTAAAAGCAGAGGCAGGGCCCTCTTGTTCTAACTTCCCATGAATAATGCCTGGGAAAGCACCAGACCCTCTCCAGAGCCAGGCCCTATTTTTACATGGCTTATAATAATTCACTTTAAAAAAAATCACCAAACTGGGAAAGGCAAACAGTGCCATGGAGCACTTTTGCAAAAACCTCCCAACGAAAGACGAGGGGGCGGAGAAGTGGGGTCACCACAGATGAGGTCAGATTGAGACACCCCCCCCCCAACCTAAATCAAGCTGGCGCTTAGAAATTCCACACAAAAGTGCTACATTCCCCCACCTCATCACCAGCCCCAGGCAGGAATCCTGAGGTTGTCCAGGCAAGAAAGCCATAAATCAGCTGTCAGAATCGCTCGCCTGAGGCTGGGGGGTCATGAAACGACCATCTGCCACCCAGCGCACACCCAAACATGTTAACACACACTAGCGCATTCTGTTTTGCACATGACATTAAGTAGCGTATTTGTTGTTTGAAACTCCCTTTCACATGACTTTTTTAAAAGCATTTTTAAAAGCATGACATGACATAATATTAGCTGCTATATACTAATGACATAAATATACAGGAATTATTGCATCATTGATTTCCTTCCTTTTGATTGCCTTCCTTTTTTAACCTTCCTTCTTTTTCCACAGCTGTAAGAACAACATCATTGGGCGCCGGTGTGACCAATGTACCCATGGCTTCTATGGTTACCCCAACTGCAGGCCATGCGACTGCAATGAAGCAGGGACTGAGGGGAGTGTGTGTGACCCCCACACGGGCAGGTGCCTCTGCAAGGTTGGCAGCAGATTCCCCTTATATTTCAATAATATTCTTTCAGATGTGGAATGGGTGTATGTATGGGGGTAAAAAAATGGCTCCGTGTAAGGTTTTGGAAACCTTGAGTCTCTAGAACATTGCCCATTTTTCCCCCAGCGGCTGTTTTGATGATTGAGATGCTGTGAAAGATATTGTTAAAAAAATCTTTCCATAGGTGTTCAGTAGGGATACTCTTAATAAAGTACTAAAACCCATTTCTCCTGCTGCAGGAAAACGTTGAAGGCTTTCGCTGTGACCAGTGTAGGGTGGGCACCTTCCACCTGGACCCCACTAACCCTAAAGGCTGCACCAAGTGCTTTTGCTTCGGAGCAACTGACCGCTGTAGGAGTTCAGAGAAACGCAGGAAAGAGGTACTGTCTGTATGTTGCCATCATATGTAATGCATAATTTCATGATGTATAACATTTACAGTGCCGTAGCATTTTTCTAATAATTGAATAGTATATGGTCAATACATGTGATGTAAGTAGGATATAATAAAGCATGGTTTTATTTCTGTTATGAGTGGTGTAAATATTGACTGAGAAAAGTACTTCAAAGAAAGACAGAGTTGTGTGACTGCATGATACAATCATCATTACAGATCATGGACATGGGCGGCTGGGTGCTGCTGAGGGGAGACAGGCAGGAGGTTCCTGTCTCAGTGTACCAGGATCAGGACCTGGTGGAGGCAGATCTGAGCGATGTCCCCGATGTTTACCAGGAACTGTACTGGCATGCACCTCTGCCTTACCTTGGGGACAAGGTGAGAAGAAGCGTGTCAGGAGTCGCTCTGGGAGGAACGTATACATTCTGGGTTAAATTCACATCCAGGGGGATCTGCTCTCTCCTTCGGGAGCGCATTTCATCAAGGAGAACGCAGTGGCAATTCCAGGATTTTTTTTTTTTACTTTACCTCAGCCCAAGAGCCCAACACTTTTAATAGAACACACTGATCTGTTTGGAGGAAGTAACCAGTTACATCCCTACCTTCTCTTGCAGGACAATCCTCAGATGTCTTTGTTTCATAACTGTTTTGCCATGTTGCATTCTCACCTCTTGTTCTGCGTACAGGTCTCATCTTATGGTGGTTACCTGCGCTATCGTCTGGAGAGTCAGGCGATGAGGGGGGACTCTCTTATACTGCCATCTGAAGCCTCACGTCCTGATGTTATACTCAAGGTACCTGATTAAAACCTCCACACCAGTCATAACCAATCTTAGAAACCACTATTGTTATATTATATTTCTATGCAACACATTATTTTTCCATAACTTTTGACCAAGCAAAACATGCAGCATTAGATGTTATTGTTAAATCCATTTGTATGATATGTTTTTTATAATGATTTAAAATGGAGGATATTATGGAAAGTAAATGTTGACGTATGAAGGTAAATATTGGCTGATTTTGCTGGTATGCATATGCAGGGGAACCAGATGACCCTGGTGTACATGGAGAGAGAATATTCTTCTGCTGATGAACCTCATGAAGGAGTTGTTCACCTAGTGGAGGTAAACTTTCATACTCTGTACATTCCTGCAATGAAATGCACTGCTTTTGAGCTATGGGATATGAATTTCTCCCATTTTCCTCTTTTTCTCAGGGAAGTTTCCGGCATGCACAGACAGGGAATGCGGTGTCCCGTGAGGAGTTGATGATGGTGTTGGTTGGGTTGGAGTCTCTGCAGATACGTGCTCTTCACTCACAGTCAGCGCAGGGTGTGTCGCTACGCGCTGCTGTATTGGAAGGTGCAGAAAACCTGCCCTCTGGTCGCCATGCAAACAATGTGGAGATCTGCCTCTGTCCTGCCAACTACCTCGGTGACTCTTGCCAGGTACATCATTGGCTCAGTGTCAGGAAGCAAAATATAATCTCTGACCACAAACTAAGAATATTAACGTTACTTTAATAGGCACTTATTCCACTCCATGTATTTTTTTCTTTATCTCATTATCTAGCAATGTTCTCCTGGATTCTACAGAGATGAAAAGGGCCTGTTTTTGGGCAAGTGTGTGCCATGCCATTGTAATGGCCATTCTGACCAGTGCTTGGACGGGACTGGAATATGTGTGGTGAGTTCACTAAAGCTGCTCAGAAGAGCTTTAGGTGTTTGGCTTTAATTGTAACTAGGGCAAGATTGTGTTGCTAATGATGAGGTGACCTTTTACCTTTTAGAACTGCAGGCACAATACAGCCGGAGACCACTGTGAAAAGTGCACAGGAGGTTTCCACACTAACAACACCGTGGATGGCCATGCCATGTCCTGCACCAGCTGCCCCTGTCCCCTGCAGGTGGCTTCCAACAAGTCAGTGTGCCTTCTCTTCTCTTTCTTCTCTGTCTCTCCATCCACCATTCTCATCTTCTTTAGGTTTTTCCTTTTACTGTTTGATTTTCTTTCCTTCTTAATTGAATCACTCTTACATAGTGTTTTGTATTTATTTTCATTAATATTTCACAGTTTTGCCATTGGCTGTGTGGAGAAACCCAATCATATGCGTTGTCTGTGCATGCCGGGATATGCTGGGCCCAAGTGTGAAAGGTCAGTGTTTTTTGACATAATTGTTAAGATGGCTTCTGAGATATTAGATTAATTAACTATATAAGCTCCAAGTTTCCATCTTTGTAGAGATCTCTGAAACTGGATGGAACTGCTATGAACATACAAATGCAGTCCTGAGAGTATAACTTTCTTTCCCGAGCCAGGTGTGCTCCTGGTTTCTACGGTAACCCCATGGTAATCGGCAGCACATGCCAACCATGTCAGTGCAATGACAACACAGATCCCAACATGCTGTTCAGTGACTGCCATCCACTGACGGGCGAGTGTCAGGGCTGTATGTACAACACAGCTGGGCCACACTGTGATGTCTGCGCCCCCGGTTTCTACGGAGATGCCATTGTTGCCAAAAACTGCACCAGTAAGTGTCTGACTTTATTTTTTGTTTTCGAAATTTACATTTTTTCTAATTCTGAAAAATGTTCCATCAAGGGTGCAATTGTTCTCCATGTGGTACTGCATCATGTGAAGCCCATAGTGGCCGGTGTCACTGTAAACCTGGAGTGACGGGTGCCTTCTGTGATCACTGTGAGGTCTGTTGTTTCACACTATTGATTTTTATGACTTTTTTTGCTGTATGAATAATCATGAACAATCAAAATGTCTGGTCTGTCATGATCCAGGATGATGCTTTCGGATTCGACTCCTGCTCCGGATGTCGCAGGTGTGAGTGTGATTCAGCAGCTGCCCTCCAGCAGCCCTGTGACCCCGCCTCAGGCTCATGCACCTGCCAACCAGGGGTCAATGGTCCCAACTGCCTCCAATGTGCCCCTGGCTACTGGGGCTACAGCCCCAACGGCTGCAGGAGTGAGTGACATTGCCTAAGATAAAGCTCTAAATCAGTCACATTTATGCCACAGATGAAAACCCTTCCATTCTTGTATGTCCCTTTGTTCCTCTGAAGAATGTGAATGCAGGACTGGCCGGTGTGACCCTCGTACTGGCGAGTGCAAGTGTGCGGATGGGCTCACGGGAAGGCAGTGTGACATCTGTGTGGACCGTAAAAGTGTTCCGGTGCAGCATGGGCAGATTGTTAAGTGTGAACGTGAGTTCTGCAAGATTCTCTGCCTACTGAAACCAAGCGTTGCTCTCATAACTCGTGTAGAATGCAGCGCAGATAAATGTCAACATCAATTCATATCAATTCCATCTTGATTTGTGGTTTGTGTGCAGCTTGTGACAACTGTGTGCGTGTGCTGCTCCACGACCTGGATCTGATGTCTCAGCACTTCCAGTCTGCATCCAGTCAGTTCAGTAGCCTGAACGCCAGTGCCTTTGTCTGGGCTCAGCTGCATAAACTCAATGCTTCGATGGAGTCCATCACTGTGAGCTTAAAATTAATACACCTTGTATACAATACTTCACACATTAGCTCATTTGCAACTTAAGGTTAGGATTTGCCTGATGTATTGTATATTGGTATGCATAAGAAATAATGATAATTATAATAATTAAACTTTAAAATATAATTCAAAACACTTTGTTTTCCAGAATGCCATTGGAAATTACAACAGCACTCTGGATGGCAGCCGGACCCAAGCTGACATGCTTGAAAGGGAAATTAGGAACCTCAACTCTGACATCAATGACCTGCAGAAAAAGGTATGAACATGTAATAACTTAGCTGAACAGTGGCTGAAGAAAAACTGCACAAACCAATGTTCTCCAGAGTAGAAACGTGGTGTAAAAGGACAGCTTGGATGAACCTTTATCTGGGTTTGAATGGCTTAATTTTGTCGTTTGTGATTAACTGTGTAAAATGTCACACAATTATAATGTTAATGAGTAAAACAGGTCTCTTTATTAAAAGTGTAAAATATAACTGAATGTTGATTTTCGTGGTTTGTGTGTGTAGGCAGAGGCAACTGGCCGTAAAGTAGACACGCTGCAGGAGAACACCAACAGAACCTATAACCGAGCAGACTCCCTGTTCAACCATATCAGAAACATCATGCGAGATGTGAATGGTGAGCTCTTGTGTATTGCTCTCTGATTGACATGTCTTATATATCTTGAATCTACTTTCTTTGTGCAGTATGTTCAGACAAAATCATTATAACTGCTTCCAGCTCTGTAGCAAACTGAGTAAGCCAAAACTTAAAATGGAGGAATTAAAATACCCTGAGACATAATAAAATTAGAAAAACTGATGGAGTTGACATTAATGATGGCATTTTCAGATACTTTACTCCTGTTCATTGTGCAGGCATCATCAGGCAGCTTAACAGAACTTCGCTCGATAATAAGACGCAGGAGGAGGAAGAGGATTCCCTGGCTGAGAAGATGGTGGAGGTGCAGGCGATGCTGAGGGAGATGCGCTTCAGAAGCTGCTCTCAGCAGAAGGATGTGGCCAATAGAGAGTTGGCCGAGGCGAACAAATGTGAGGAAAAAATGTGCAGCGTTAGAATGTTCTCATACTAAGATTATTGCTTATCATATTATTTATGTTTGGACTTTCAGTGTTGGAGCGGATGAGGACGGAGTTGGGCAACATTACTAATGAAGCGCGAGCTCAGGCGCTCCGGGATCGACTGGATAAGATCAACTCAGAGCTCATGGACCTCAGTGACGCTTTGAACGATGCCCTCAACAACACGGCACAGGCCATCAATGGCAATAACATAAACCAGCAGGCACTGGAGAACATCAAGGTACACATGCTGTTTGAAAATCTTTCTGCAGGCAACATAACCTTCACACCTGCACCTGTATCCAATGACATTTGGGGCAGTGGTGGCCTAGCGGGTAAGGAAACAGATCTGAAGGATGCCGGTTCGAATACCGAACCGCCAAGGTGCCACTAAGGTCCCCTTGAGCAAGGTATCGTCCCCACACACTGCTCTCCAGGCGTCTTTCATGGCTGACCACTGCTCAATAAGGGTGATTGTTAAAAGCAGAGGACACAATTTGTTGGGTCACCGAGTGCTGTGCTGTGTTTCACAATGACAATCACTTTCACTAGCAATGTGAGGGTCAGTCTTATAAAAAAAAAAATCCTGTTATCTGACCTGTACATGGAATGCAGAGATTTTTATTCTGTAACTCTGATGATAAAACAAATGGAATTTGCTTCATGCAGAAAAAGCTGGCACTGCTCCAGAAGCAGCAGAAGGAGGTAGAAGACCTGCAGCAGATGGCCGAGGATGACGTTGCTCAGGTCAACAACCTGCTTGAGATGCTGCAGGACTCCAAGGAGGTGAGACCACTTGTCGCCGGGTCTACATTTATTTAATTGCGGCCCGATTACCGGTGAAATCCCCAAAGAACAGTGAACAGGTGGCACGTGGATCCTCGACTTTATTAGTCTCGTACACCTAATCCATCATGTGCCCAGGAATACGAGCGTTTGGCCGCTCAGCTGGACGGAGCCAGGAAACCGGTTGATGAGAAGGTGCAGCAGTTTGTCCACTCCGCCTCCAAGATTGCTGTGGTGGAGGCTGCAGAGAAGCACGCCCAGATGTTGGATGAGTTGGCAGCGAACCTTTCCAGGTATGTCTGTGCCTTAAATAACATCGTTGATGTCACTTGTTTTCTAGGAGAGTCTGACCAAGAAATGAATGTGATTGTTGTACAGGGTGATCGCCCAGGCCAGTCAGGATGGGATCATTCAGCGTGCCCTGAACGCCTCGCAAGCTTACACCAACATCATTGACAGTATTAACACGGCAGACACTGCTGCCAAAACTGCCAACCAGTCAGCCACAGACGCCCTGGAGGTAGAGACCACACACTTTGAGTTGTATAAACTTCAGTCTTATCCGTGAGCACGTTCCCTAAAAATAAAAACACTGGCAATTGCCAAAGTGCTTTCATCATCAGTTCCATTACAGGGTAAAGCTTAAAAAAAAAGGAAAAACTGCATGCTGTTGGGGGATGTCATTAAACAGATCACATTTAAATCTTGTCCTCTGCTCCGCTCAAACATGCAGCATGTAAAGGAACTGGACCTCAAACAGCTGGCTGACGCTGCCAAAAAGAAGAGCAACGAATTGATGAAAGAGGCTTCTGCACTACAGTCAGGACTGAGAAATGGTGTGCTTTCAATTTCCATTAAAGCTGTTCATCAATTATACATGTATATTTAATTCATAATTATTCCACTTTGATCTTTAATCCCTCTAGTCCCAAGGGTACAATCTTCTCTGCCTTCATCTGCATAAATCACACTTTCTGCACTGCGCATTCATGTTCCTTGTAAACAGACACACGATTCAGGCTGGATAACATTACAAATCGTCTGGAACAAGCCACGGACAAGCAAGAAAATGTCCAGGCACAGCTGGGGGAGATTTGGAAATATCTCAACCACACTGCAGGTACACTTTTGCACACTTGTGTTTAACACTCATGCATGGAGAACGCCTTACAGGCTGAAAATATATGCATGAGTACTGCAGCTGTTTGCTGGATCTCCACTCTCTGTCCAACAGCGACATGTAGAAATGCTGAAACTCCCCTCCCAAACAGCATTCAGCATCCATCCTGACACTGTACGCTACCAGTTTTTTCCTGACTATTTCTCACGTGTTATGACTCAAAATCACAACACGCTGTAGGTTATGTGGTAAATGAAGACATTGCACACTCTTGGCTTTTGTCAGCCACTTCAAACTATTCCATGAGTTTCTGTGCTGAGGACTTCTGCTCACATGTTAACTCATGATTCTGATACTGATCACAGCAATATTGCGCAAAGCATAAAAGTAAAGAGAGCCAGCTGAAGAATCTGATTAATGAAACATACTTTTTCCTCTTTTCCTCAGTCATAGTCTCCATAGCTTCCATAGAGTCAGACTGGTGCTATACATCTGTAATGTAGGCGCACAAGTAAGTGAACTGGAAGCACTAGATGATGAGTCTTCTGTCTGTTTGGACTCCCTTCCCCCAGACAACACTACAGCGATCATCAATGCGTCAAAGAGTGCAGTGAAGCAGGCGAATACTACTGCTACCAGAGTGATCAGTGAGTTAGCTCCCATTCAGAAACAGCTGGAGGAGTGGCAGAAGCAGTATGGGTACTCCAATGCCACCACCGATGACATAAATAACACGCTCATGGATGCTAACAAGTCTGGTAGGCTGTGTAATTTTGAATTGTTGCGTTCTTCAAAATGAACCAATGAAAATCTGCAGTTTTTTTGAGTAAACTGGAAAATAATTGTAAATCCGTTGTTATGCCCCTTCTTTGGTGTAGTTGGTGCTCTTGGAGAGATTATTCCACAGCTTTTGGCGAAGCTAGATGGTCTGCAGAACAACACAACCCAGATGCCAAACATTTCCCAGAGTATCATGAAGATCCGCCAACTGATTGATCAGGCCCGCAGTGCTGCCAACAAGGTACAGCTCTGAAATGAATTTCAAATTTATTTCAAATTCATACCTTTTTTATTATAATCTGGGGATATTTTATTTTAATAAATCCGAAATCATTTTGAGTACCACAATTTACCTCAGATTACCCAACCCTTTGCAGATCAGCGTGCCAGTGAAGTTCAATGGCACGTCGGGTGTTCAGGTGCGGACCCCCATCAACCTGGATGGCCTGGCAGCATATACCTCCCTCAAGTTCTACGTTCGTCTGCCTGAGCCCGCCCGCCGAAAACGGCAGCTTGATACTACCACCAGCCAGAATCAGTTTGTTCTCTACCTGGGCAGCAAGAACGTAAGAGTCTCAGCGGTGTGACTGATGTTTTCTGGTTAAATTGGATTTTTCGAGATACAATTGTTTGCACAGGAATCTTGATGTGAGCTTGTAAAGATATGGGCACACGTATAGAGTAACAATGTTCGTAGCTGGTAGTATTACCGCATCAGTTACAAAAGGACTAGGTTTGAGTGCTGTTATTAACGGTGAAGATGAGTGCAGTGAAATACTGTTCTGTATTCCTGCAGTCCAGTAAGGAGTTCATAGGGATGACACTGGAGGAGAAGAAAATCAAGTGCTACATCAATGTTGGAGGAAGCACAGCAAATGTGCAGATGAATGAAGCCATTGGAACAAGTCCCAGGTTCAACAGCATTGTCCTGCAGAGGTCAGGCATTTACCCTGAACCACGATTTATGGTTTCATTTGATTATAAATGCTGTAATTATCACAATTTAAACCTCTTTTCATGTATGTGTATGTTTGAAGGATCCTACAGTTTGGCGAGTTGAAAATGATAACAATGGATCTGGTCCAGAGAGAATCGAAAAAGAACCTGGTTGCTGACGGCGACTTGGGCCTGCTGAACCTGCAGCCTGAAGACACTGTCTTCTATGTTGGTGGTTACCCCGACAATTTCACGGTTAGTAAGTGTATGTGATGTGGTACCTGCCTGTGTGTGCATTTATGGGTGTGTGTCTGTGCTTTTTCATGAGGAATGTGTGGTTCAGTTCAGTGTTTGTGTTTGTTTGCCTTTGCGTGTCTGTGATGTTCACGGTTTGTTTTCTGGTGAGTGCACCTCATGTGTGTACATTATCAGGCAAAAGTTTGGACGCACATACTCATTTATGGGTCTTGCAATTTTTATATTATAAAACATAACTGAAGAAACATGACAGAAATAAACAGGTTATTTCACACAGCATTTCATCACTCTTAGCTTCTTTCCACCAGCTTAAGTTAGACAACGGGGATGGTTTTCAGCAGTTCTGAATGTTTATGCTGAACACTTTCTTATCATTCACTCATATTAATGAGCATCTCATTGAAGCAGTCATGAAAGTAAAAAGAGGCGACTCTAAAAAAACCTACTTTATATGTAAATGTGTTTATATATTATTATATCTGAAATGTTTCTTGCATTTGGATTTGTAAAATAGCCTCTCTCATAGACTCCTTAACCGCCACAGAGTAGGTGCGTACATGCTGTATATGCTGTTCATTTTTCTGCCTTGTGATATAAGTGTAGGGTGAGATATAACAGGGCAACATTCACAGGTGTGACAGAAATAATGACAAATCAACCAGGTCATTATTATAATAGTATTCAACAAACTAGCCAAAAATATGGAACTGTGTTCACAGACATTGATTTACGTAGTTTTGCCTGAGGGCCCGAAGATCTCGGGTATCCAATAAGGGTTTTCATGCCTTGTGCACAGAGATTTCAACAGATTCTCTGAACAGTCTCTGCAAAGCCTATGATGGGATATTCAAACTTTCTCCCTCACTCTCAGCCTCCCTCTGAGCTCAGCCTGCCTGGCTTCACTGGCTGCATTGAGCTGCAGAGTCTGAATGAAGAGGTAATCAGCCTGTACAACTTTGAGAACACCTTCAACCTCAACACCACTGAGGTCCGTCCTTGTACCCGGTAAGTTCTCCAGCTCCTACATTTACAGCATTATCCAGAGCAGCTTACAATTAAGCTTAAGGTTAAGTGCTCAGGGACACAATGGTAGTGTCCATTGTGGGTTTGACTCTGGAAACCACACTCATACATTTCCTTATATTTAGCCAAAACCTTAGAATAATCCATGCACATATTTTGAAAGGAATGTCTGACATGCAAATATTGTGTAAATTACATATTATGAAAAGTATGACACTTCCCTTTTTTCAACTAAGAAGAACCTTAGTATTCTGAGCCAGTGTAATGAAGAGTATTTAATGCTGTTCTAAAGTTGTAGTGTTTTTCCAGTGGTACCAAGTGTATGGTAGCGATAGACATGACTAGTTAAAGGAAAAGTAAATTCTGAAATAGCTCTAAGAAAATTAAAGTGTTTTGTGTGTGTTTGTGTGTGCGCCTTGTGATGACAGCGAGAGGCCAGTGCGAGTGTCGGCCTGGTTAAGCGAAGCAGCAGCCCATTTTGACGGCACCGGATATGCTGAGATTGCTCTAAAGAGCAGCCAGCGGCCAACCAAAATCTTCGATCAGGACATCAGACTGCTTTCTCAGAATGGCATCATACTGCTCCTGTCTAAAGAGGTCAGACTCCCGCTACCGCCACAAACAGCCAGTTATCATCGGTCAAAGGCTCTAAATTTTCCGTGGGTGTGAGTGTGAATCAGGGTGTGTGTGCACCCAGGGTGTGTTCCTGTCACGTTACAGACGCCCCGGAATGTTAAAGCTAACACATATCAAAATAGTTTTTACAGTGATTCACATTATGACATCACATTATCACATTATTACTGCACCTCATGTAATTCTGAAATGTCATATTTATGAATGATAATGTTCTAATCACAATGAATTACATATTAATTAACCCCACGCAAGGTTTATGTTACTTTTGCGTGCCCTTGAATACTTCAAAGGAATGTCTGTATCATTAATAAATGTATGTTTTTTTTAAGACATGAGCCATTTGATGGGAATACATTTGAACCCTGACATTTGGTCCCACAGGAGAAGTTCATTTGTGTAGCTGTAGTTAACGGACGCCTCAAGCTCTTCCACAACGTAGATGGGAAGCTTGTTGAAGCTAAGACCACAGACAAGTCTCCCGAAGAGCCTATGGTCAGCAATGCAGAGCCACAAACTGTGAGTGTGTTTTATTCTGTCAGCACCATAAATAACTGGGACTAAAACAAAATTGGATTTTACTTTTATTTGTTGGTTTATAACGTTTTAGTTATTTATGTATTGTGTTTTTCTACTTTGCATAAGAAAGTATGCTGAAATCCATTCAGCACCATCAATTTGTTTGGTGCTTGTTTTTTGTGTACAGTGCTTGTAAGTGATGTGTGTGCGATGTGTGATGTGTGTGTGTGTGTGTGTGTTTTCAGATTTTGCTGGTCTTGATGTCCAACAACATCCGTGTTGTACTGAAATCTGTTGTAGTCCTGGTGGTGTACAACGAGCCTATAAATGCTCTCCCAGAGTTTGAAGGGTCATACTTCCTGGGAGGTGTGCCTGAGGACAGGATGCCAGAGAGGTGACTGATTTTCAAACTTCATTCAATTTATTTGGTGGAATGATCTTATATCCATGCCATTTGTTTGACTGAAAATTTTCTTACAAAAGCGGAAAGAGACTGTTTGTAATTCCAGTTTTTCTATGTGTTTGTGTACCTGCTTTATTTGCAGCCTCAAGCGCTTTTTCGTGGGGTCGGGGTCCGTTAGAGGCTGCTTTAAGAGAGTGCAGTGCCTAGGAGTTGATGTTGACCTGAGATCCTCAAACAGCACGGGTTTGAGTTACAGTTGTCCTGATGATCTCCTGGTACAGACACTCCGGCTTTTTTATGGCTTAAGCACATGTAGAGCTTTGTTCATTTATTTCATATTAATATCTTCCTCATTTTCTCCGATGCCTATCAACAGAGACTCCGTGAGGCATACTTCTCAGGCCAGAGTTTTGTTAGTATGAAGCTGTCAGATCTTCCTAGCCACCCCGATGTCACTGATAATTTCTATGCTGGCATTGGTTTCCGGACATCAAACAAGAATGGGCTCATATTGCAACACCCAACCCCGGTATGGCCTTTTTATGATTGATACAGTCGAGATTAACTGGAAACCTTTCATGCAAATGAGCAAAAATATTCTCTCCTATTGTCCATTTAAACGCAATATTGTGCATTTATTGTGCATAGTTTTTGGATATTTCATTTGTACTGTTGCCGCAGGGTGGCATATGTGATGTGTCCCTGAATGACGGCCATGTGGTTGTACAAGCACATGACAATCAGGTGACAAGTATGAACACCTACAATGATGACATCAGCCACTATGTGGCGCTGTACAGCAACAGCAGTGGGTGAGAAATGCATATTATTATAAACAGTTTAACAAAAAAAAATGTTATCATTATATATAGTACCCTAGGCAATATGTTTGTCTGACGAATGTGAAATTGTAGAATATTTAAATTTGAAATGGAAAATCAATGTCTAAATGCTGTTAAAAAACACTATTGATTTATGTCATAGCCCATATATCTAGCACATTGCATTATTGTTCCAGGTTGTTTGTCTATCTGGATGACGTTTTGGAAACTGGAAATACATTAGTGGATGACAGCTTGACCAGTGGTAGGGGTGACATGGGAGATGACACAGTATACCTGGGTGGCAGAGACGATCAGGCCCAAAAGGCTACAAACATCACGGGCTGCATCAGCAACTACTTCATTAAAACGTAAGTATAGACACAACATCTTATAAGGTAATATTACTAAGTACATTTTATTTAACGCCTTTCACAAATACAAGGTCACTTTATGTACAGGCGGTAGAGAGAAAAAAAAGGGAAGACAAAAGTTCGTTGAACATAAAAGTAGTGTATGGAGATGGGAGAGGGGCAAGGCTTTGAGTAAGCAGAGTCCTTTGGGTGGGTGAGGAGTTCTGAACATACTGTAGCTTCTGCATAGATTTTGCAGAGAGGTCAATGAAGAGAGAACTACTGTAATCAGTACTAGTGTCACAAACAAATACAAAATGTATAAATACATTATAATTTTTCTTAGTCTAGCACCCAACACTCTCCGAGCATGTTCTTCAATGACAAGTCTAAGCCTTATCAGGGCTCTTAGTTTGTATACTTGATATTCTATAGAAATCGAACGAGAATTGCTGGTGTCTTCCCATTGTAAGTCGCTTTGGATAAAAGCGTCTGCCAAATAAAGTAAAGTAAAGTAAAGTAAAGTACTAGACATTATGAAACAATGAACTGGAGTTGGACTTTTAGGAATTGGAAATTTCATCTTCAGAGGGCATTGTGACATGCATGTTTGTTTCTCTAAAATAAAAATACGAACTTTTTAGTACATTATCGACAGTAACACTCTAAGAGATTTCAATGATTGATTAAAGGGCAGATGATTAAGTGTAAAATAAAAAAAATATTTTTTTTTTGGTAGGCCTGACAAAAAATGGTTGATTCAAAAGTAATTTTTCCTCCTGAATATGCTAAATCACTTAATGAATGTCCTTTTCCTTACAATCAGTAGTTACAGGGACAGTCTCCCCCTGGAGACACTCAGGGTTAAGTGTCTTCATGGTAGTTATGAGCTGTATCTCCACATGGTTGAGGGGCAACCATTAGGCTGTAACCTGGAATTGTATCTGTACATCCAGGGACCAGGAGGACAAGGCCCAGGAAGTGGTGGATTTGATGAAGGCTGAACAGAAAGAGAACATCAACCTAAAATGTCCTGCAGTCAGAAAGCCTCTGCAGATCCTGGCCTCTCCAGAGCGACCCGTAAGATGACCGCATTGGAGGTCTGTCACAAGGTCAACATTCACACATTTCTAACCATCGCTGTCGTTACTCTTGTTATGTGTGTAGTCTAAACTCAGGAGGTTCGAGGCGGGTTTACAGAGCTTTGCTGCCCCTGAGGCCTGCCAGCAGGAGCTCTCCACCCAGGTACCCGATGCCTGGCAGTTCAGCGGCTCAACAAACAGCCGGCTGCGCTTTGACACACTTCCTCCCTTCGGCCGGACGTAAGTCATCCCACACACCCAGAGGCTCCTGTTTGTAGCTGACAGGGACATTTATGCAAGAAATCAGGATTTTGTCACTTATTTTGCACTCCACATTGTATACTTCACCACAATTATTTACTTTGATTAAAGTGAAGTAGCACGGTGCATAAAACGCTTCACTTCTGGTTCATCCTTTCTTATGAATTAGCATCTCACACAACCAAATGGAACCGGTTTAAAATAAATTATTCCTCTACTGGTATTACTACTATATGAGCAAAGCACCGTCCCCACACTCTGCTCCCCAGGCGCCTTTCATGGCTGTCCACTGTGCCTTTCAAGGCGATGGGTTAAAAGCAGACAACCCAATTCACTGTGTACACCATGTGCTGTGCTATGCACTGTATCACAATGACAAAAACAATCACTATTACTTTATTTCCACACATTATAGGCCACACATCTCTATGGGGGTGCGTCTGAACTCTTCTGATGGCCTGATCTTCTATGCTGGTGGGGAGAAGGGTGGAGCAACCATGGCCTTATTAGTGAGCGAAGGACACCTGCACGTCCACTTCAATGGGGGTAAAAGGAAGACCACCATCCGTTCTCGCAATAGATACAGCGACGGCAAGTGGCACACGGTGAGTTCTTCCGGTTTCACGCCGGTTTGGAGACCCTCATAGATATTCATGTTTTTAGTTTTAATCTCCTGCTGTGGTCTGGTTCAGGTGTTTGTGAAGAGAGAAAGGGACGAGGTCAGCCTTATTGTGGATGGCATCAACTCCCAAAAAAAGAAGGTGTCTGGGGGGCTCAAGAACATTCTAGGCTCACCTCTCTATGTTGGAGGTCTTCCCCCGGAGCTCTCTCCTTCGGTAAATAGAACCCTGTGCTGAACAAATAATTAAAATAATTTGTAAACCATAAGGGGTTCGACAAGTTTCACCTACCCCATTAACTGTGGTAAAATTCTGACAGAACTGGGAGACCTGAAGTGGCTGTACCTTTTCATTTATAGCAGAACTGAAAATGTTCAATAAACCTTGCAACATATCATGAAAAGCAACATAAAATGTCTTCTTGTGTGTGTGAAAGATAAAGACTAATGGTCTGTCATTGCTGAGAAATCATATTTTTTATGTATTCATCTGAATGTTTAAATATCAGATGAATCCACAGCATATGGTTTTGAATTGACAGTTCCTGGACCCTACTGGCTTTGTGGGCTGTGTGAGGGAACTGAAGCTGAATGAAGTAGCCCTGGATAGCCCCTCCCACAACACGGGGGTGACACCCTGCCACCTGGATCCCTTGCAGCCAGGCGTCTATTTCTCCGGCCAAGGGGGCCACCTAATGATCGGTGACTCTGTCTGAAGACATCATAACATGATTTGGAATTGAAATTGGTTCTTTAGAAATAATGTTCAACAAAACCCCAATTATCTATGTGTGCAGATGAGTCACTGGTGCTTGGGCAGGACTTCGAGCTCCAGTTGGAAGTCCGGTCAGTGTCCAACTCTGGAATTCTGCTTTATTCTGGTGGAAACAAGGGCCAACAACTCAGTCTCTACCTCAACCAAGGAGAGGTACGATCTATTCATGGGTTATTCATGGGCGGTGTGTTAACATCATGCGTTGATCATGCATGTTGTTCTTCTGGTAGGTGACAGTGTTGTTCAACAGCAAACACAATGGTTCCTCGGTCACCCTCTCTCCTGAGGAACCGCTCTGTGATGGAACATGGCACATGATCAGGAGTGAGTAAAGACATTAATCATTAACGTCAATCCTAATCCAGGGTTGGTACCAGTAATCACACGATGTGATGGGAGAACAAGCTCAATGTAATCAGCGTTTGCTCTGCACATTTCTTGACCGTGTAGTTGTGAAGAAGAGTAACGTGATCCAACTACATGTGGCTGCTGCTAGTACACATGGAATCACACCCCAACAGAGCCATAGCTCACGGGCCAAAAGCGCTGTCTACCTCGGCAACATTCCAGGTGGGTGCCTTGTTATGTGCTTCATGCCTCATTGTATTTTTACTGTATGTATCTGATCTATTACACTGATGTGAAATTCATCCTAGCCAGAGACAATCCCTACATAAAGATGTAGATGGTCCGTAAAGGAACTGTACGGATGCATTATATTTAGTCTTAGGAATTCAGCAGCCTTCTTGTTTGCTTGTATCAGTTTTCATCAACGGCATTTATCAGACACCCTTATCCAGAGCTAGATACAGGGACAGTCAGGACACAATGGTAGTAAGTGGGGTTTGAACCTGGGAAGTCTGTTCCATAGGCGCGTGTGTTACCCACTACCACCCATCAAAACACCTGACAAGGATCCAGCTCCCAGCAGATGCCCCCCGCCACCAAATGTGGAGCTGTTCATTTAATCACTACTGTCCAGGCTTCTAATATGTTTTAACAAACTTTATTTGCAGACACAGTACACGTCACTGGCCTCCCATCTGATGTCGGCTCCTTCCAAGGTTGCGTGAGAAGAGCGCTCCTGAACCACAGACACATCACGCTGTCCAAACCCTTGGCGGTGTACGGAGCCGTGGGCACACAAGGGTGCCCAGCACTGTAAACGCCGGGGTTAACGGCCAGTTACTCTCATATGCCTCAGTGACTCAATCAAGGGTGGTGGGCTTACATACGAACCAGTTAATTTAAAACATATTTATGTTTTTTTTTTTTTAAAACAAATGTATATTTTCTGATATTTTTCTGCAAATATAATGAGCCCTATGAAAAGAGGTGGAACATCTAGGGCCTCATTTATAATTTAGAACTTGTGGGTTTTTTTTAATTGAAAGAATTTCAAACACTTGAATATTGTTTATATATATATATATATAAAGTCATGAAAGTTATGCACACAAGCTATCGCCAGGAAACCATTCACACTTCCGGTTTCAACTGTTTTGATATATTTTCAGATGGAATTTGTATTTTATAAATGAGGCCCCTGGTTCAAGTACTGTAAACTACAAGCCATCCAAGACACATCACTTTAAATGCAGTTTTATCTGATTTTTTACTGAATGTTATGAAAAATGTCAATGAATTGGGCCTTTTTGTCTGTGTGTGTAACACATAGGTTCAGGTCCGATTTTGCTCTAGCATGTTTGTGTGCCACTCAAGACAATGAGTGAAGAGGTTCTTAGTTAAAACCAGGGTCCAATTCAACCATGCAGGACTTTCTTCTAGAGGTGTGATAACTACAACCGGCTCACTGTTTGCATGAAGCTCTACACTAATTAATTCTATATTTTTTTAAATATTGTTCACGTTTGTCTCCCCTAAAAGAACTATATTTTAAGATTACAATAAACAATTTCATAACATCTTTGACTTGTTTTTCCTCACTTTATTGCCATTATGTACAAAATGGGATAAAAATAAAAAAAAAAGACAGGAAAACGGCCTCAGTGCCACTAGCTACAGAACACAAGCTGGTTCCTCAAGACCTCCAAACAGAAGACAAATACTTATATGGAACTGTCCCAAGTAGACGTCCCTCATTAAGTGTACATTAGGGATTGCCTGTTAATGGATAATTTTTTTTTTTTTTTTGCATAGTCGGTCAGTATTTGAAATTTCGATATCAAGTTTTTTTTTTCCCCAGGAGGTCGGAGTTGCATAACCAACATGGTGAGTGGTTCATGATTACTGAAGGTATGAGACACATGATTTAAGAGGTTTATTGTGCGGTTAACAAGAAATTACAGAACACAGAAAGTAAGGACAGACAGTCTGGTCTGGAATGAGCTCACGGTCTGCACAGTGTTAACAAAACATCAGAGACCGACGAAACTTTCTCTAATCCAAACTCATGTCCTCATCATCATCCTTCTTGTCACCAGAGCTGTCTGTCTTCCCATCTGCTCCCTCCATGGCTTTGGCAAAAGCTTCAACATCTTCAGGAATACATAGTTAAATAATGAGTTTGGTTAGTGCCAAGTACAACGAGCACATGTGTGTGATGGTTTGAGTATTTTGCTTATTTTTGTGCCAGGTTTTGTTTTAATGCCATAAATTAGTTTTAGTGCGTTACCTCCTTTATTAGCAGCATCTACTGCTTCAGACGGCAGGCCAAACTGGTTCATAAGTGGGCCAAGCTGTCCAGATGCAAGAGCGCTGCTAAACATGCTCATGGCCTGGACAGGGAGGGAAAAAAAATTGTATGGAACATTTACCTGCGAAAACGACTAGAATCCTAAGCCTACACGTGGGCCAGCAGGCATGAGGTTCCGTATACATCAGGCTTGTGATGATCTTGCTATACCTGCTGGAACTGCGGGGAGGTCAGGGTGTTCTGGATCTCATCGGCACTCTGAGGTAAGGACTCTCCCGAAGGCAGGTAGGGGAGGAGCCTTTCCTGAACTTCAGGATTGGCCAGGATGGGTGCCATGACCTCTGGGGTCAAAACACTGGCCAAGTCAACTGTAGGAAAATGCGGAAACATTACGTAATCAGAACAGGTCCACTGCTCACCAAGGGTGATGGTTAAAAGCAGACAATCACTTCCCTTTTTTTTTTGTTTTTTAAATGACACTTGAATTACAGCAACTGTACTCCGCTCACCTCCCTGGCCTGAAGCGGCCATACTAGGAACGTTCATGGTGGCCAGGATGCTCTGCAGATCACTGAGCTGGATGGGTTGGGTGGGGCTGGACACATTTGCTGAAGGAATCTGAGAGGCCGGAGTGGTGGGGGTGACCGCGGGGGAGATGGTAGAGGCGGCCGCAGGGGTGACCGGTGTGGTGGGAGCCGGAGCCGAGCTCATACGGGTTCCACCTGATCCTGAGGACGGGGTGACTGCAGCAGACTGGCTACGGGAACTGGGGGTTGAGGAAAGTAGAAGATATGTAAGAAGTATGTCCTTATTTTTCACAATGAACGTGTTAGAGCAACAACTGCAAATCACTAATTAAAGGAGGGGTTAAGAATTTAACATGACGTAGTAATACGACTATGAATTACCTAGAGGATGAGCTACTAGTGGCAGGTCCTCCACTTCCCAAAAGACTGGCCAGACCTGGTCCTGCTAGAGCTCCCAGCCCACCTTACAAAACACACACACACACACACACACACACTTTGCAAATTGCTACTCAACCACATGCATTCAATTAAAATAGTGAACACAATTCATGCAAACTTACCAAGTCCTCCAAGTCCAGTTGGTCCAATTAGCTGCATGAGCTGGTTATGGCTCATATTACCCAAGAGGTTTTGCAAGCCACCTTCTCCTGAAAAAAGCAAAACGAGCAAAGACTTGACACCTATTTTCAGAAGTTGGCGTTGTCATGCTGGAGATTTTATTATAAGTTAATCAGGCAGCCATGCTTCACCAACTCACCGCCAAGAGCAGAGAGGTCGTGGCCACTGCTGCCACCGCTGCCAAGGGCCCCAGGCAAAGGGGGGTTGTTCAGGTACTCATTCACTTTGCGGCAGTATTCATCATCCTTATCAGTTTTTGGCTCCTGTCAGAGAAATGTAGTTGGCATGACGATGAAAATTCATGATCACAGTAATTATGAACACAATCGTAATGTAATATTACTGTTATTGTATAGGTGAATCCGGGCATGTGTGTCTGATGCAGGTAGGGCCGTGCAATATGGCAGAAAATTCATATTACGATATAAATTGTACCAGAGATGGTAGACTGTATATATTGCGGTATATAATCTGGTCTGTAAATTTAAACATAACTGGTTTTGAAAGGGTAATGTGTCCATAGCAAAGGCACTGCAGCAGGAAGTTGCATAATAATTTACAAATACATCAGCATATAGCATAACCGTGTACAAGATAAAACAATATCTGGGCAATTCTACTGAAAGTCTTAAGGTCTAATCAAAATCTCTCTCCTGTTGGCCAAATTTATATCACATACTCGTTTATACCACACAGCCCTAGTTCCAGGTACGTATTATAATGGCTGTATAACTTTCCTCTAACTAACGCTACATTACTGCTTATTCTTTATTGGGGTCACGTCTGCTGAAGCCCATCTTGGTTCTCAGGGCACACAGGCACATGAGATTCACTATTATAGTAGGCAGGCCTTTTGATAGTGAGAGGATGTCAGCAGCAATGCAGGGAGAGGGGTGCAAAAAGGCTGCAGTCAAACTCACAACTTTGGTGGCCTGAAGCCACAGTGAAAGGTTGCCACACCACCACGTGACCCCAATGAGTTATAAATTGGCTAAAACGTAGAACACCAAAAACTTCTCCAACCTGCATCCAGAAGAACAACCGTTTGGAGCTGGCCTTGAACTTGAGCACGTACACCCGTCCTGAAGTGCACTGGTTCACCCTCTTGAACTCGCAGTCATCCGGAAAAATGATGAGATCCTACCAAGAAAAAAAAAAAGCATTTATTTGTGACAAATGCATGTGGTAACGTCCAACCATCACAGAACTGAAATGAAAATGCAAGCAATCTCTTACATCTTCCACATTCCCATTTGTCCTGTCCTTCCAGCAGAAATGGATAAGAGAGTCATCTGTCTGCTGGATGTAAACCATCCCCTTGCGCTTGTCTGGGGTCACCGTGCTGCCCTTCAGTGTCATCTTGCCAGCCCGAAACTCCACCAGGTATTTGCTGGAAGAGCTACGTGAGCCTGAGGCCAGGCTGGGAAAGAGGGCTCCTGAAGACATCCTGGTCTCTTTTGCAGGCTGCTGTATTCAAGAACTGAGAAAATTTAATAAAAACAATTAAAAGGCAACAATAAGTGGTGCAAATTAGACCCATAACATAATATTTACATTATTTATCAGACACCCTTATCCAGAGCGACTTACAATCAGTAGTTACAGGGACAGTCCCCTCCTGGAGCAACTTAGGGTTAAGTGTCTTGCTCAGGGACACAATGGTATTAAGTGGGATTTGAACCTGGGTCTTCTGGTTCATAGGCGAGTGTGTTACCCACTAGGCTACTACCTCCCTAATTCACTAATATGAATTTATTGAAGAAAAGCCTATTATGCTGTATATTTATTTCACTAACAATTCAAGATTTCTGTTTCCTTAAGTGGTGAAAACAGGATTGTAATGACAATAATGACAATTTTGCAATGCTTCTTTCACCACGACATGTATAATAATTTAGATGTACATTATACGTGTGCACCATCACAGCCTCAGTATCACCACATACGTCACAAGGACATCCGGGCAATTGCCAATACTTATATATACGCTGTCGGTTAAAAAAAAAACTTAATTATTGAAAAAATCTAAGGTTTACATCAGATAATTTAGATTATTTAAACATTTAAAGATACCACAATAGTCTCACCACAGACAAGGGGAAACCACGACGACGGCTAAATCCCTGGAGTAAAACGGCGTCCTTCGAACAACCGGATACCACAGCCTGAGTAGCTGGTTTACCCGAGGGACCCTCCGCGAGTAATAAATATTTAAAACCAGAGCTGGTACCCAGCCTGCTGGTGCCCGTGGTGGAAGCGGCTCTGCCACGTTAGCTGCCCGGCTAGCGCTGGCTGCCAAAGCGGCCACACGCTCCGCCAAAGCAAGAAAGGCGACCGAAAGGTGTTTATTATGCGACCGGCGACAAAACGGCACAGCGACGCATGCAAGAAGAGGAAGGGCTGGAATGTTCTAGTACCGTTCTTGCTTCTCAACGACGGACTGTTCCTGTTCTTCACCGTTTCACCCTCTGCAAGTACCGATTTAGACACTTCCTGACCCTCGGCCTAACAGTTCGTTCGATTGGCTGCAGCTTCTGAAAGCGCTCTCCTTATTGGCTGATGCCTTTCCCGTCTTCCGGTTGCAGCGTCCCAGGTGTTTGCTGTGTCATGCAGCGGTGGGAGTCAACACGACCAGTGAACATCTTTTTATTTCAAAGCTTACATGTTTCAATTCGAAAGAGGAACTCTCACCTCACAAAATCAGTACTTTACATCGTCACGCTGAGTATGTATTAAGCACTATAAAATAAAACCAATTTCACAAAGATACTCCATCATTCCTCCATCGTCCCATTCACCAGCATGCATTTTACAGAGCAGCAATAGTCACCACACATTTCACCCATTCAACCAATACAACCACATTTAACGTCCTTCCACTCACCCTCCTATCTCCACTCCTCTTTTTCACCCATCCATCCATCCATCCATCCATCCATCCATCCATCCATCCATCCTTTAATTTAACTGCATGCATTTTACAGAGAAGGCTGGACAGGTTAAAATGATGGCGCACCCATGCCAACATGTGGAAAACGATTTGGATGCATCAATAAAAAACGTTTTATATACCCCTTATGACATGTAGTAAAGAAAGAATACACAGTGTTCGCCGCATGTAACCGATGATAAATCGTGAACTTGTTTATTTGAAAATGTAGTTTTTAGAAATGTATAAATGGTTGACAGAAACATCTTGCTGTCTGGTTTGTTTCCAAAACTGTAAAAAAAACAACCAACACGGTCTTCAGTTATATACACAGCTAACCACTGTTCACCCGGTTGGTCCGAACTGCGTGTGTTGATTATCACAGATGCTGGTAATATTAGCACAGGCCTTTTGGGTAAATGGTCGGACGGTAGGACGCCTAAAAAACATGTGTTTGTGGAGATTTTGTCCATAATATTTAATAGTTGGACGGTGTTCATGACTTCAGTAGTGGTTCACAAGAATCTGTGTGATTGGACACTTCGATTATGCTATCAAATATAGCATAGACTATCAAATTAATAGCGTTTCGAAGCGGTTGTCTAAAACACATTTCCAACCTGATGTTCCCTGATCTAATTAATAACGTGCGTTGGCTGCATTCCTTGTCCGGCGTGAGGTTAAAAGCATAGAGTGTGTATCCATTCAAGAAATCTTCTCTGTCGATAGACAAGGCCCTGTTTTTTACATGTCTGCCGGTTGATAAGGCCAACTGGTAAAACTCTCATATGGCAGAACCTTCTATGTACTGTGGTTGAAACGGCTTGGCCGGGAATTGTTGTCCGTCCACATATACTGCTGGGAATTCAGGATAAAATCCTGAAAATGAATCATTATCAACCATCCCAAGCACAATGGCCTTTGGTAGCGTCCCCAAAAACAGGTTTTCCTGATTAGCGACACGTGTCCCGGTGGGCACTGAGACATTTTTTAAGGAGATAACAACTCCACAACATTACTAGCATTGGTGAAGGCTGCCCTTTTTTTCAACCCCTTTTTTTGCTCCAGTCGGATTTGTGGCATCCATATGACCCGGAGTATCCTTAGGCCTGCAGAGAAAAGTGTCTCCAGGGTGTGGCGATCACAATTTATCAGACACTCTATGATGCTTCTGTACGGGTATGTGCTTGAACTCTGTGAGATCAGCCCATCCCACAGGGATACGTTGACCTGTGAAAGTATTGTAGCTCCAGGATAATTAATCAACCCGACTGTTGCACCATCATCTATGTCTGCGCCATCCGGTTTAGTGATCTTGAGCCTTGTGTATAAAAGCGTATTGTTTAACATAATCTTCACCATTTCCAGCTATGAAAAACTCCAGGGGTTCGGAGTCAGCCAATGCCGAAACAGGCAGTACTTCAATGTATGTACTTTTTTCTATAGAAAGCTGCATCATAGGGACTGTGAACAAATCCAGCTCGGACTTGACGCATTCAACGGCATGACTAAAAGATGGTTTTTAAATTTCTTTTAGCCTGATGCTGTTTTTCTTCCCATGTGTGATGCGTGTTACACCCGGTGGTTTGTGCCCAGATCTCCTTTCCATTACGTTGGTTTCCATTACGTAGGTCTCATGAAGTTGCTTACAACTTCGGTGACAATGTTTTTAGTGGCCGATTTTAGATGGGGCTTTGCTATAGTGAAACCTTTTTTCAATAGCGGTAGCGGCATTCGAAAAAGACCTCGAAAGATACCACCAAGCCCTGCACCGTACATAGAAGGCGCGCCGTAAAAAACAGGGATCCCACCGCCCGCTTGGTTTTGATAATACGCCACATAATGATGCGGGTCTATCGTGTATGGGTTAAAGGCCTTCATAGTTTCTAAAATTTCACTCAAGTTTTTCTCCAAGTTTCACAATCTTTGACATTGTTTCTTGGGTCTGAAGTGTAGTTTTGTAACCACCTTGCCGTATTTAAATGGTATGGCACAATTCTGATCTGATTTCACTTCTACAGCTATATCTCTGATGTGTGATTTCGAAGCACGTACGTAGTGTGCTCTGACAAACTCTTTGTTTTTTCCGGTTATATGTATGCATCGTAGAAGGGGTACAAAATAGTCACCCACCGCCTGATATTCTATAAAATCTGTATAGACAAAAAGGCTGTATTTGCCGCCTTACAGGTCGGCGGGGTATGTTGCATATGATCGCCCCCAACGGATCCACGGTATACCTGATATCACAGGTTTGAATCGACACAAACCTTAGTCATCATAACCAAATGTAACGCTGCGTGTCTTTGTGTGGCTGTTGATCACTTTGACTATTTCCATGATACTTGTGTATTAACCCACACGTATAATACCCGTTCTCTGCCCTGTTATATTTTTGGTCAAAAAGATGATTTTTGTCATCCTCTCCAGAAGTCACCAATGTTCTCAGGTACTGGAATTCAATCAGCGCCACTTCCCAATTGCCCTTTAATACGATAGGCCTTGCAAGTTTGGTCCTATACTTGGAAATGGTGTTATCAGGATATACGCTCTGTGAAGTATTACTCGACGGGGTTACATAAAAACCCTCGTCGCCCATGGTGTTGTTTTATCGTGAATGAAAGACTGATTCTGGAACAACCATTTTTAAAAACAATTTAAACATCTACTATGTCTTTTTCATCAAACCAAGAGTTGAATTTTGCAGGCCACCCCAACCACTTCACAAAGACCATACGTCTTTTCCCCACGTTCTTCCTTTCCAAAATTTTCTCAACTTAAAACGGTTTATTACTGATTTGTTTGGTCATTTGCAATTCTTCTTCATAAAAGGTACCGTCTATTATATCACCATCATAATCTTTAAATTTGTAGACCGGTGGATTACGCAGGATACAAGCTGATATAGTAAAGAATTCCTCTGCGTGGTTTTGTTCATTTCCTTTTGTGAACGCACCTCTCGCTTTAGAAATTCTTTTAGAAATTCTGGGGTGTGGCTCTCTTAAGAATATGCCAATATAAATGCTATTCAGACCCCTGATCAACCTAGCATTATCAATACTTTTTGTTTAGAGTATTTTTCTTTAACAAAACACAAGTGGGAATGGCTATGGAATCCGGCCACGTAGTGAAAAATGGCAACACAACCTAAAACATCTATTTTATATCCAGCAGTTCCTATACACTACTGTATGTAGTACATCTTTCTTAAAATGTAGCTGTTTTTGAGAACATTTGTATTATTTTCTTATTTAAAAGAATCCATTCAAATGATTTATTAAATAATCACCTTTCCAGGACGGAAAAAAAGTTAAATTGAACTGCCTCAAAAGTAAGCTGCTGGCTGAACTGGGCCACTGCGTGTTCTATTGTCTTTCACTAAGCAAAAGGGAAGAAAACATACCATTGGAGAATGACTCCAAAAATAGTTCAATGGGTTAAGCAAACCTAATTTTGTGTTTCAGCATTCCAGTTAAAAAAATTATTTTATGTTTTCCACTTTGCATCACAGACAGTGGTTACATAATATGGTTGAGATAAAATGATTCTACTAAATTACATCCAGTTATGTAATGTTTCAGAAGGCATGTACTGGAAATAAAAGAATTTGACTGTTTAGAAGATCATTTAAAATAAGTATAAGATAAGAAGAACTTTATTTATCTCGAGGGAAATTATTTTGACAACAGCATGCTCAATGCAGAGGAACAAGAGGAAAAAATTATATTTACAAAAAATAGTACAACTATCCAAAATAGCGTTAGGCTCAATAACAATAATGATATTACTAGATCCAGTGAAATGCCCAAGATATTGCTAAGTGACATAATGATTATGCCATGGGTACAAGTAAGAGGGAGTAGCAGCAGCAGCGTGTGCAGGGGGCTAAAACAAACATTCAAAGACATCCAGGTGAGTAGTATTGCACATCTGAGTGAAAAAAACATTTGTGTTTGAATAGCCCTGGAAAAAAATCACCTACAGAGCAAGGACGAGTTATACAATCTGATAGCTCCGGGTAGGAAGGATTTCCTGCGGCGGTCTGTTCTGCATTTAGTGGCTATGAGTCTTTTGCTTCTTGTGCTCCGATGGGCCATCATGGAGGCATGCATGGGGTGAGCGGGATTGTCCATGATACAGAGAAGCTTTTTTGGCATTCTCCTCTCATACACTTCCGTCAGGGTCTCCAGTCCGACACCCAGGACAGGACCAGCCTTTTAAATCAGCTGTCTTCACCCCACTGCCCCAGCACACAACTTCGCGTCAGATCCTCTGATTGTGACAGGGGTGGAAGGAGGATTATGCTTCCTAAAGTCCACGATCATTTTCTTTGTTGTAGATGATTTAGCTCACACCACTCAACAAAGCTGTCCACCACCTTCCTGTATTCCTCCTCTTGTCCATCTCTGATACAGCCCACAATGGCAGAATCATTAGAGAATTTCTGCAGGTGACATGACTGAGAATTGTACCTGATGTTAGGCGTTTAGTGGGTGAAGAGGAAGGGTGATTGTACAGTCCCTTGCAGCGCCCCCGTGCTGCTCAAGATGTTGTCCGAGTGGCAGCTCTTTGGCCGGACATGCTGTGGTCAATTTGGTAAGTAGTCGATAAGCTACCAGTGTGGTGTCTACCTGCATTTCAGTGAGCTTGTTCCCCAGCAGTGATGGTCTGATAGTGTTAAAAGCACTAGAGAAGTAAAAAAACATGACCCTCACAGTGTGTCCGAGTGAGAATGAGTCTGGTCCAGCAGGTAGATGATGGCATCAGAGTCAGGCTCCAGAGTCAGACGCAGCTGTTTCAGGATGAGTCTCTCCAGCGTCTTCATGACGTATGAAGTCAGGGCCACTGGCCTGTAGTCACCAGGGGACGACGGGTTGGTCTTGTTGGGGACAGGAACTAAGCATGATGTCTTCTAGAGTGACGGGACCTTCTGTAGTTTCAGGCTTGTGTTAAAAATCCGTTGTAGGTAATGGTAAGGTCATGGTAAACACTTTAATCTGATACATAGAAAATGCAGAAGCACACGAATGAATTTTTTTCAATGAACAAGTTGTGTTTGTATAAATAAATATGTATCCTGCATTTGTTTTATACATTGTGACCCTTTGACTATACAGTTTAGGAACAGAAAATTAAAATTGTGTGTCAAATTAAGCAAATATATAGTGTGAGCTTATGTAATTGACTTTATTTAGTGAATCCAAACCATTTTATTTAGACATGTTAGTCTGAATAAACCTGTTTCACACATGTACTTAGTAGGTTTCCTCAGATACTGAGTAAATATATAAGAGTTTCTCCTAGATATTGAATAAAAAATATATATTTATATACTTTATTTTTTTAGTAAACGCAAATTAATTTTACAGAGATGCTTAGTGAATATAAATAAAAAATTCCTTGTGAAACTACTTTTAGATATAATTACTTAAAATGTAGCATGCTATTACTAAATCGAACACATCGTAGTAAATACTTTTAATTAAATGTACTTTGTTATAAATTTGACATATTTAAGGATGCTTCACTCAAAGTTTGGGTAATTAAAATCTATTCAATTATATTACGTGTCACTTTGTTTCCATGATAAGTAACCATTAGTCACATTTTTTTACAGTTTGGAAAATATAAACAAAATCACCAAGACCTTCAGTACCAACATATTATATGAACACATCATCCTGTAATAAAACAGTTTCAATCGTTAATTAGTTGGAAACTATTTTCTGTCCTTAACATTGAGATTCTAGATTACTGTGGGATGGAAGATAAACTACACTGTGTGTATGTGTGTGGGTGGTTAAGACTGGTCATATGGCTTTAAATTCTATGCACCTCAATCATATATACATACGTTCATATACACACAATCATATTTGCAATGAAAAAAACTGTATATTATTGTTATGACAAGATAAATTGATCATTTCTAAATAACGCAGGGGTCCAGACAGAGCTATCGGTTGTGAGGTTTTGTGAGTGTGGTTAACAATAATATTTCCCATGCATTATGGTTACAACAATGGCTGGTCTCACATGATGACAGCTGGAGGTCAATTCTCCTACAGCAATAATAAAGGGGAAAACGTGGATTGAAGAGGAGAAAGGGTAAAGTAAATTGGACCAACAGTTAAAAAAACAAACAAAAAAAAACATCAGAATCTTTCCAATTAAAAAATGAATATATTTCAGTCACATTATGATTCAAATCCCTGATTTTAACCATTCAAAAAAAAAAAAAAAAAAAAAAAAAACAACCTCAACCCCCATAACCAGAAGATGCTTCTCCATGTGTGCATCATCTTTCGCAGATGGTAAACAAGATCAATAGTTACTTCATCTTCACAGATGGAGAGATGACATTCTACTGAGCAGCGGGACACTTGTGCTTGAGTGTGAGTGCGAGTAAGTGTGTTTAATTAGATGAACGAAAGGGAAGAGAGACCACCCCTCCAAACAAAATCAGTAGATATCAGGACAGTCTGTGTAGTTCCTGTCAAAGTAGCCACCGTTGTAAAGCCAGTCTTGAGATCCTGTGTATAGGTTTGTGCCAGAATTAAACCACCTGGGGAGGGGATAGAAAAAAAAAAAAAAAAAAAAAAAGGTCAGTTTATTCAATTCTGTCAAACCACTCAAAAAAATACCTTTTTACAATACAATAATTACAATACAAAGAGCTTCATAAAAACATAAATGGAATGTAATTAATGTTTGATGGCCAGTGAGTTCTAAAATCTGTGTGTGTATGTGAAAGCGAGGAGAAAGCCCATAATTGGCCCATCACAAATGGGTTTGTTTGATTTGTTTCAGAACATTTCACTATGTAGGTGTAGTGTTTAACTGAAAGCTTGACACGGAAAAGGAAGGTGCTCACCGTGTTGACCAGTCCTCTTCATCTCGCGCTCTGTCTTTTCGAGCTGCTCGCTGCTTCTCCTCCAGACGTTCTTTCTCTTTGCTAGCCTTATCTACACAGACAGACCGAGAGTACATTAGGGGCAGCACTCATCATTTAGGTGTCTTAAGACAAAGTTTGTAATACTGGAAGAAAAACAACAGGTGTAATAGAGCAAGAATTACACTAAATGTCATTGGATTTTGGAAAATTCTAAATTCTCTGAATATAGTGCAGAGACCATAATAGAAAGTGAAAGTGAAGATAACCCTTAGTGAGCAGTGGGCAGCCATGACAGGCGCCCGGGGAGCAGTGTGTGGGGACGGTGGCACCTCAGTGGCACCTTGGCGGATCGGGATTCGAACCGGCAACCTTCTGATTACGGGCCGCTTCCTTAACCGCACTAGGCCACCACTGCCCCTTTAGCAACAGTAGGTGGCACCCTGTTCCAGCCTAAGGGCTTATTACATTACCCATGTCCCCGTTCTCCATGGCTCTAATGTCTGGCCGCAGGCGACAGTCTGTAGGTGACAAAACAGCCTCCATGCCTGGCTCCATTTCATTCAGCGTGATGGCAAAATTTGTAAAGTTGTACACCTGGAGGACATTTTTAAAAATTGAGAAAAAAACGTGATCTTTTTTTCCCCCGTATGGTTGGAATGGTCCTGTAGTTCCTGTCCCACCTCTGATGAGTGAGGTGGTCGGGATGATATCCTCCACAGCAGGGTGCTTCCTGGCACCACCACAACTGTCTCCTGGACCTCAGGCATGTCATCTGCCTCATCATTCTCTGCCCCAACCACCTCCTCCTGCAAAACACACAAAGATGCTGTCAACTCACTGAATGCAGTCCTGGGTCGCAAATACACACCCACACAATTAGTCATACAAGCCTATCTTTGTGTCTCTCTCACACACCCTACATGATGACTTGTGTCACTCTCATGTCCGGTATACACAAAACACACAACCAGTGGCATTCAGTTCAAGTGACTTTACACATTTAATGTTCTATAGACCATTGCATTCATGATAAAGTTAAAAAAAAAAAAAAAAAAAAAAAAAAAAAACGTATAAAGAGCAACAACCTCAGTTTTCTAAGCACAGAGACACCAGACACAACAATGATGTTTTTGTGACAGAAAGGTGCACATCACACCCAAAAAAACTATTTCTAAACACACCTATTCCTACACACCCAAGCCAAAAATAGCACATAGAGGGTCACTCAAAAGAGGCTGTTCTATAAATTAGGTGCACAAAGAACAGTTACTAACCAATCATTAACAAATGCTTTTAAATGGTGATGTCCCACTGCAGTCATAAATAACTCCTGGGTTTATGAACAAAACTTGCTTATATATGTCAAAGGAACCCTTTCACAGTGACAAAACATGATAACTAAGACAGATGTTTTTTTTTTTCCTGAATCCGCGATTGAAATTATTTAAGGGACCCAGCCTTGAACCGTGAACAAACCACTTGACTGAATCACCTAAAAGCCAGGCATAGCATGACCGTCCAGAGCTTTTAAAAAAACTCAGTAACACTGCATTACCCAGTAGACTTTGTGATGTTATAAATGACCAACAATGATTGAGATCGATAGAGGCTCCAGCCACCAACTCACCTGCTTTTGTTTCTTAGTGTCCGTTGTGCCTTTCTTATCGGATTTCCGGTGGGTCTCGTACACCTGGGGGTCCACACTCCACATGCACTCCGTCCACTTCCCATAGATCACACACAGTTTCTTCTTACTGACCCCACAAACATTACAAGAAGTGAGTAAAAATACAAGATGAGCTACAAATAACTAGTGTAAATAAATGTCACTATTGGGTACATTTATTATAAGATATACGCAGTCTTAAGGTTATTGAGAATTTGCTTTTTTCTGAATAAACTTATTTAATAACTGGCATATTCAACACTTAATTATAAATATTATGGGGGGGGGGGGGGGGGGTAAATAAATAAATACATAAAAAAAAACAAAAAAAAAAACACACACACACATCAAAATAGAAAAACATAGATATTAATTTGATATGCCAAGAAACATATAAGGTCAGGGAAAAATTGTTTGAACCCCTGCAGATTTTGTAAGTTTGCCCACTAACAAAGAAATGATTGGTCTATCATTTCAATGGTAGGTTTATTTGGTAGGTTTGGTATGCTGTTCAAAATTGTAACTAATTAAATAAGTATTTGATCCCTTTTGCAAAACTTGCTTTTAGAGGTAAGTCAGCCACAAGGTTTGCAAATCTCACTAGGCAGTTTGTCCCATTCCTCTTTGCAGATCCCGAGAGACTACTAGTTTGGACAAGATGCCGTTTACATCCAGGTTTTACTGTGGTTTGGGAGAGGTTGGCTGGGTTAAAAATCACCGTGTACCTTTCACACCCACACCCAAAGGAGTCATGAGGTCCATTTTCACTCTGCAATGCAGTTTCACCTCACAGCACTACACGAGTGCCACAGGAGGGAGTCAAACCAATGTTGCCAAGTGGCATTCCTATCTCATCTTAACAGGACTACGCTTTTCCCTCCCATTGGTAGAGGTCATGTTGTTCAGTATTTGCATGAAAGTCATCTAAACTACTTTCATGCCACCTAGCTGGTCACGCAACAGCTTCTTACTACTGTGATTCGCCCTCAGCTCTCGTTGTCTTGCCTCTCTCCTGTGCTGCTCATGTGACCACATGGTTGTGAACATGCATTCAACACAAATGAGAACATGATGCCCTCTTTTAGCCTTTGAAAACGGTATTATTCTTCACTGACAGCCTAGATGCAGCAGTATTTGCGTGCAATTCAGCAATGCTGAAGAAAAAACATTGCATTAGAAGACTACTCTCACCTCTTGTCCTGGATGTAGCCCTCCACCTTATGCAGTTCCTTTCCAAACATCCCGCAGGGTTTGAAGTTCAGGACGCATTTATCACCCGTGCTAGCAAATCACAAATAGTATGGCAATTAGTATTTTAGTACGTAATGGAACGGAAATGGCCGCTTGAACTACACAGAGTGTCCTCTTCCTCATCCTGACCTGTGGTTGATGATCTCGACTGTGCCGTACTGCTCAATCCACAACTTGCCCAGGATTACGTTGTGTACACAGCAGCAGGGGTTGGTCCATGTGTAGGCCTCTTTGTGGCTACAGTGAAGAGGAATGGAGGAGGGTAAACATCATATGACAAACTCTGGGGTCATGCGTTTTACACAACAGGATATTCTGAAAGTAAGGGAAATTACACAAAAGAAAAAAAAACTGCTAATGCTGTAAATTTTAATAGTATTTTAAGATTAGTAGTTCCCAGAGAATACATCATTTTTTTATTATTGCATATTATTACGAAATGACGGAAGCTGATCTCATGGCATGTGGCCGACAATGTCTGAAGTACCATTGTTTTAGCACACAAACACATCCTGGCAAATCGAGTAACTTGATCCGGCTTTAAGGCTGACCAGAGCAGATGAGCTAAAAGCCATAAAGAGCTGGTGTAGTACAACCATTTAAGAACCGTTTAAAACGTAGTCTAGAGTTGTGTGGATACAGAACAGGACACTTTTGTATTCCCCCGCTCTATGATTCTGCATTCGTATAGCATGAAAGTGCACACATGGTGCACACAACGAAATGTGTCCTCTGCTTTTAACCATCACCCTTGGTGAGCAGTGGGCAGCCATGACAGGCACCCGGGGAACAGTGTGTGGGGACGGTGCTTTGCTCAGTGGCACCTCGGCGGTTCAGGACTCGAACCGGCAACCTTCTGATTACGAGTCAATTTCCTTACCCGCTAGGCCAACGACTGCCCCATTGCGATGCGAAAAGCCCAAACATGCAACTGGCCAATCATACACTTACTTTAGTGTGGTTAAAACCTGCTTCAGTGCAGGGTGTAAAGTTAGAGTGAACTAGGGTATTAACAGAAAATACAGTTTGTTGATGACAACATCAGTTTTATTATTTTTGGGGGGAAATGACTCTCCACAATAGGAGGTGGTCAGACATCCTACTAAACATGTAACGGTGTAGCGGTGTGAGCGTCATCTCCCAGCAGCGAGCACATCTGAACCCTACCTCGCGTGGAACCGAACCTGTCGTGTTCAACCCGGGCTGGCGGGAGGATTGTTATTCACCGGGGTGATGTGGGGAGAAGAGTGGAGTGCTGGGAGCATGGTTAGGTGGGGTAAACACTTCTCCCGTTTCCTCAGTCTGCAGCAAGGACCTTGCCAGTGTGGCTTATTTCACCCCACAAAACCAAACAAGAGCAGACTAAACCAAAGGAATTGTTGAATAATGTGTCTTTTGGGAGTTTTCACTACAGTATTATGGAAGTATTCAGATATGCAGATTTATTTTGAGTACGAACGTACGAAGGACAAAGACGTGGATGTAAAATACAAAGTTGACTGCTGGGATTGCGCATGTGCAAATGACGTCATGTTGTCTTGACTATATTAACTGAGAAGCTGATCTGAACAAATTTGAAGTTGTTAATGCCGTTAGTGTTGTTAGTGTAACAAAAAAAAAAAACCTCAGAAGAGCAATGGTAGTAGCCTAGTGGGTAACACACTCGCCTATGAAGCAGAAGACCCAGGTTCAAACCCCACTTTCTACCATTGTGTCCCTGAGCAAGACACTTAACCCTGAGTGTCTCCAGATGGACTGTCCCTGTAACTACTAATTGTAAGTTGCTGTGGATAAAAGCGTCTGATAAATGCTTTAAATGTCCATCAAAATGAAAGTACTCATGCTCATGCCAAATTAAACTATTTGACAATATGTTTCTTTAATATGCATGGGAAGGGCTTGCTTGGAACTTTTGTAATTCCACCTCATAGAAATCAATGTCCATACACATTACACACAGTTTATCGACATTCTGGGCAATGCCTTTTATGAGTCAGACAACTATGATCATCCTGTGAACTCTTTGTTTCCCACAATGGGGATGACATGCTGGGAAGATGGGGAACATCGAGACTTCCCAGAAAAATAAATGTTCATTAAAATGCACACTCACTTGAGGAGCTCTAACGTGATGGTTCCTTTTGGCTCGGCCTCCACACTCTTTCCCCAGAACTTAAGTTTGGGGTAGATGGAGCCATGGAAAACAAAGTCGCCTGTCAGGCTTTCGGCGTGGAAGGCACTGATGGGCGGGTGGTGGCTCACCTGTTCCGAGATCAGTCGGAAACCCTGGTCCTCTCTGCAAAAAGACAGAATATAAATATTAAAAAGTAAGAAGCGGACAAACAATATTCCACCCAGCAATCTTTGCATCACACACACAATGGCGCAGACAGAATTTTTCAGGATCCCGATGAGGTGATGCCGTATGTTACGTCTAACATTATTTTTAAAAAGAATAACAGTAACAACTACATTGGGTTTGGATTCTCAGATTTTTGTTTGACTATGCTGAAAGTATTGTCCTTTCCTTAAGACGTTAAAATATAAATCCACAATTTTATTTAAAATATTTAAGTCTGTGTATTGCATTTCGCTAATAAAAAAAAAAAAGCCAAACAGATCTTTTAAATACTCTGTCTAGGTGCATAAATACTTATGTCTTAGGGTAGTTGTAAATAATTTTTGTTCATTATTAATATTAACTGTTTTTGCACTTTGTTTGCATATTTGCATATTGTTTATTTAAGGCTGAATATTTTTGTGTAGACTAGCGTCTTTCATTACAAACACACCAAAGTGTGGATAAGTGTACATTGTGTTTCAGGGTCACCTAGTTTTGCTAGGTGTAGGGGGGGTGGATTGCTTTTGTGCCTAATACTGTTATTTTCTTTTTCTTCCCTCATGTCTTAAGACAGGATTCCTCCAAATCATTAATCGATCTGTTCATTTTTTTATAATCTAAACCGATATTAATACGACAACATAATGGCAGCTCTGTATTTTCACCCGTCTGGCTGGTCCTCGAGAGCCACTCCTTGTATTCCCTACAAGGGAATCCCATTTCCTAATCCAGTTTCTAAATATACATCAAACATTGTTAGAAAACATTATGTTAAGATTGGGGCTAAATCCGGACAGACCCTTTCACTCTACCAACTTTCCACATATATCGTACTATTGAAAAACCCATTGACAGATGAAGCTTTTCATGTGTCAGCCAGGTATAGAATTTCTATGTTAAGCGACTTATTTATTGATTATGTATTTCCTTTCCTTTTGATCAATTAAAAATAAGATATACATTCCACCATCATATTTCTTTAGATCTCTTCCTACCTTTTCAACTTCTCTTTCCAGCCACCTAATTCTCCTTTAGAAAATATTTTATAACTGAATCCGCGCTCAAATGGGTCTACACTCTACTAAATTCACAAAATCTAAAGGGCCAATGGGAGGAAGACTTGGATGAAGTACTGTCTGTTGAGATGTGGAGTAGGACCATCTGACAGTGGGTTAGGGATATGATGCAGTGACAATGGAAAATAATCTGGTACAGTGTAACAGGATTCTCCTCGAAAGTCTATAGTACCTTGCTGCAATTTCTTGACTTTGCTAAAAGGATGGAACCTGGAAACCTATGACAGTTTGTCTGTTTTTGTAAAAGTCCTATGACTTATCATGTTATGAGCCTTTGTTGTTTTGTATTGTTTTATCATGATATTAGCCTTTGTTGTTTTGTATTGTTTTTTTTTTTTTTTTTTTTATGTACAAAAGCCTGGGAGGGATGGGTGGGTATTTCTCTGTTGAGCAACTGCAAAAGAAAAGAAAAAAAAGAAAAGGGGGACATCATAGAAATACTAGACACCGAAGGAAGTTAATATGTAAAAAATGAGAACAATAACAGAGAAACAGGAAAGACGAAATGGGAAGTGAGAAACTTTCCATTAGCTGCAGGTTCCCTGGCATAGGATATCAGACATTTAATAACCCAGCTACTGGGGACTTCACCGTGACCTAAAGGTGGCCGCCAAAATGTACAGTGTCTGGTTTTGTGCATGTATGAGCAGTGTTTGTGTATTGTGTTGTTCTGACTGTCGCGTTTATGTAGACAGCTGGGTGCACACACTCTGCTACATTTATACCTGACGCACACACATATTCTGGAGCACACAGTAGTTGGTAAACACACTACATTTACAAGAACTTGCACATGGTGGAGGGTGAATATAAATGTCTTTTTTTTGTTGTTAGTAAGGACAACAATAACCTACTTGCTGCATCGTAGAGTATCCTGAGGAAGGGGTGTTTTTTTTTTTTAAAGTTCAGGTTCACTAGAGGTGGGGCGTTAACCTTGTTAGTAAGTATCTGGTTTTAGAGGGGTGAGGTATGTGGTGCGACCCAGCTGTAGTAGGTCTGTTTTAAATATGTCGAATTATAAGAAATGCTTTTTATGTCTGAAGGAATCTGCGTGTACAATAATTTGTCTATGTTCATGTGAAAAGCACCCACCCCCGTATAAACTTGGTGTATGGAATGTTCCAATTAAGGGTGGGGCTTTGTGACCTTTTTAAAGGAGGGTACACCTTGCAGGTGGAGGTCTGCTGGAGCTCTGTTGTGAGGGTCCATGTTGCTGCTAACAGCCATGAGTAAGGGTTTTTTTTTTTTTGGTTTATTTCTTTTTGGTTCTTTATATAATTTGGTTCTTTATATTTTTATATATATGTTCCTTGTCTTTTTATTTGTGACACACTTTTGGGGATTTTTGCCATGGATTTTTTTTTCTTTCCTCCAACGGCCTTGACCACCTGTGGTGAGAATAAACTTTTTTTCTGAGTTTCACCCTACGTTTTGCCTCTCTGCTGCCTCATTCCATCAACCTCCAAGACCATCGGCACTCTCCCATTCCTACAGGGATGCACGTAATAGTGTATTTCCTGGTGCTGCCCCCAAGCACAGTTAAATGGGCAGGTTGTGTCAGGAAGGACATGCAGCTGAAAACTTTTGTCAGGTCATTTTTGCCGCCAGTCAGACCGGCCGATCTGTTGTGCTGATCCCTAATAGGAGCAGCTGAAGGAAGGAGTAAAAGTTAAATCGGTGGTATAATGGAAATATTGCACTCAAAGAGGCAGTGGTGGCCTAGCAGGTACAGAAGCGGACTCAAAATCGGAAGGTTGCAGGTTTGATTTTCGACCCGCCAAGGTGCCACTGAGGTGCCACTGAGCAAGGCTGCCCAGGGTGAGGTGTTAAATGCAGGACACATTTTGTTGTGCTGCAGTGTTTCACAGTGACAATCCTTTCACTATGCTATTCACCTTCATATATACATTTACATACTTAGATATGGGTATGTTATATATAACACACATACTGCCCATTGTAGTTCCTCAGAAGGTTGGTTTCCTTAAACATCTGCAGATATTTTACACAACTGTAGTTGCGGGCGCCCTATTCTATGCACTGGGCTGCTGGGGTGGTGCACTCCAGAAAGATGCCTCATGACTGGACAAAATGGTGAGGATGGCAGGCAACAGGAAAATTTGTCATCCATGGCATAGTGAGGTATGTTGAGCAGCCTCCTGTCAATCTTGGACAATCCACTGAATCCCCCTACAGCAGTGGTTCCCAACCTGGAGATATCGTATTTGAGAGATCTGTGCTGAGCTTTCCAAAATTATATTGGTAAACATTTACTGTACAAAATGGCAAAAACACACCCAAACTCTGTACAATCCTGTATGCTATATGCACTAAAGCTGTAAAGCTTGGCCCGGGTCAGGGCGGGCTCGTACTCAATTTCTCTCAGTTAAGTCGGGCTCGGGTCGGTTCGAGCACTAAATATAGGATCTTTTGTTTCTGTATGATTCGCTGTTTGTTCGTTTTTAAGGAAATGTTCATTTGATTTTCAATTCTTATTTATTGCCACAGAGATGCTGAGGAAGTGCTTTGCCACTTGGTCTGGTGCCGTAAAAACACTGACTCTGTGCCTGTCAGTTATTAATTCGAGTCTGGTCGGGTCAATTTTTAGGGCCGATTACAGCTATAATAAAGGCTATTATACCCTTATGTAATTTTTTTTTCTTACCATCTTTTTTTTTTTTTTTTTTTTTACACTTATATGTCCAAATGGTGTGTACCATGTCTCTTTTGTCCACAATTTGTGTACTATGAACTTTGTCTATTCGTAAGTTTAAACTGCTGGAAACTGAGGATGAATCAAGTATCTATTTATCTCACTCACACACCACTTAAGCAGAAGGCCTGAAACAAAAAAAAAATCTCAAGCATTATAAACCTACACTCAAGCCAAAGGAATGTGGAAACAGACGCATTAGCAAACAGGGTGGAGACTGCACAGTCAACTTGGCCCCTAGCTAATGCGCTAACATGGGAGAGACCCATTTGGCCAGAAAAACAACTGGGCTTTTCATGGGTTGGAATCATAGATCTGAAAACGCTCACACAAGTCGCTGACTGTCCGGCACATGTGTGGCCTGAAGTATAATGTCAGGCAATGGAGAGTAATCAATTACACATACAGCCTCTGATTAAACAAGGGTCACAGGTCACCATTGTTCCTTGGTTTCTGTTGTGTAACCGGGCCAGGAACGTACTTGACAATTCAAAAGCACAAACAAAAAAAAAAAATGGAAAAGACATTTCAGTTTAAACTTCTGAGCACTCAGCAACCCCAGCACCTTCTCCTGGAGAATTCCTCATACCTTGTGAGCTCGTAAGTCTCCCCCAGAAGCGGATTAAAAGGCTTTCCAGTCCTGTCCCACTGCGAGGCCACGGCAGAGACAGCAAAGGCAGCGACCGCCTGCAAGACAGCAAAAAAAAAGTGCATGTGCCCTAAAACCACAGGATCAGGCCTTGTGTGTGTGTGTGTGTGTGTGTGTGTGTGTGTGTGTGTGTGTGTGTGTGTGGGGCGTGTTTCGCGATGACCGCTTACCTGCATGCGCTCTATAGAGTCCGACAGCGAACAGGCTTTGTGAATGAGGTATGTGTGCTCCATGTACTCTGTCATCCTCTGCAGAAAACTCAAGGGTTCGTTGAACACAATAGGCATGGTGATCTTGGACAGCTCCTTTAACAAAGAAATGACCAGAGCAGAACAGTCAGTCTTGGCACATGTTGAACGTAACAGAAAGCAGCATGAGGCATGACACACACATTCATCCCCAGTCTTCTTAAACGAAATGTGCATGTGCTACAGAGTGCAAAAAGTAATACAGGTGAGATACAGGTGAACATTTTAATATAAGTACACTGAAATTTATATATATATATATATATATATAAACAGTATATATTTTTTAAAATTCTAAGCAATTAGTTGTTCCTATTCGCATTTAAACTAAATATATGCACATGCAAGGCAAATACTGTTAAGCTTGATTATCCCAAATGTATGGTGTCATTGAGTCTTGCTGGATCACTACATTACACAACATGGCATTTATGAATGCTGCAAGTTTCACATCACATCAGAATTCAGACTTTATGTAGACCAGATGCAGCAGAATATAGTGGGATCACAGGAGAGATCCGTACCAGGCCGATGCATTTCTTCAGGATGCTCCACACACTGAAGTCACTTCTGGAAAACATGGGTGCAGGCAGAGTTGTCCTGTGTGCCCAGGGGGTAAAAAAAAAAAAAAGAAAAATTAGAAACATCCAAACGCAGCTACACATCAGCACATGCTCAGAAGTGTGAGGCATGACCCAGTGCTGAAATCCCGATAGCCCCGCCTGAAAACATGCGAGAGTGGAATCTGACCATACCTGCGTTTCTTGATTCCGTTCTCCTGTGGTACAGAACCATTGTTCTGGGTGCCGTCAAACACCATGGCGTCTTTAAAGCTTGCCTCGGAGATGCCTTCGCAAGACTCGTCAGAATCCAAGCCTGTCAAGATCAAGAATCAGGTCATAACAAGACAATGCATGGAGACACAAACACACACACAAACACACACACGTAAGATACAAAACAAACCTGCAACATAGAGGAACTCGCTTTTTCACACAGATACAAATTTGAGCCTAGACACAATATTTACATTCACGTTCTATCACCGGCTACTGCCATAAATCACAAAAACATTTATATGAAAACCGCAACAAGAATTTAATAAGACATTCCAAAACCTGGCCAGTATCTGAAATGAAATCTAAATTGTGATCTCGCACCTATTCCACGAGAACCATCTCCGATTTATCATAGCAGGCTCCAGGTGACCTGCACAAAAGGCGGCTGACTGACACACTACACCTCATATCTGGCCCTTTATTTATTCATCATCATTTAATCAGTCCCTGTGAAGAGCCGACAAGCATCTTCAGGAAGGTGCAGATGAGCCGCTGGGACAGCAGGAAATATGGGGGGTATATGTATATGTATATATATATATATATATATATATGTATACATATATAAATATATACACACACACACACACACACACACACACACACACACAGCTCAACTGTACTGTATTGTGATAATATGATGCCACACTAACTGCACTGTGCTCAGAGTACATCCTGGACCATCATGGGATGGTAGTAGCCTAGTGGGTAACACACTCGCCTATGAACCAGAAGACCCAGGTTCAAATCCCACTTACTACCACTGTGTCCCTGAGCAAGACACTTAACCTTAAGTTGCTCCGGGGAGACTGTCCCTGTAACTACTGATTGTAAGTCGCTCTGGATAAGGGCGTCTGATAAATGCTGCAAATGTAAATGTAAATGGGAAACCAACTTCAGAACCAATAAATTCATATTTTCTATTATATACGGTGTTTCAGCCCGTTTACGGAGAGAGCCGCATTACAGTACCTGGTCTGCTCACCTGTGACGGCGTCGTAGAACTGCTCCTCACTGTTCATCGTACAGACTGAAAAGCCGGCTCCTACCTGAGGGCACAGCTTCTAAAACATCCTCTCACCGAGCAGTCACTGGCGATTCAGGTTCTGCAGGCAAGGAGATCTGAGGATGGACATGTGACAGCCATGCTTGTCAGCATTCACTCATTAAAAAAATAAAAAATTAGAATATTAAAGACCTTTGTAAACAATGACCCACCAGCTCAATATTGCAAACGGGGCTTTTCACAATAAATGCAGTCCGAGCAGGATGAGGATCACATTGCACCCCTTTCACACATGGCATCTAGTGTTCATAAATGGTGTATTTTCGGAACTTATATTATACTATAACTGAAAACCTCGCTACGCACCACACAAAATGTTGGCTACTGAATTTCAAAGGTCAGCGCTGAAATGCGTTCCACGCCAGGGTGTGATGGCTATCGTACGTGGGTGTGTTCATTTCTCCCTCTTTCATGCATCTCCTCCCTTCTTTGGTCTCGAAGCAAGATTACTTCTCTCCCAGTGCCACAATATACACACACACACAAAAAGGACTTTGGACTAGATTCACTGAACCGACGTCACTGACGTCGATCATGATTTCCCCTTCATAATTATGTTGACTAAAACATGTTGAAATTGTCCGAACCGGAATCTATTTAAAAACAAGCCATGTCCACTATGATATTAAACGCCCACTGGAAACCCCTTCTGCCCAAGACCTGCAGTCAGTCTCTATGGTTTAAGAGGCCACATTCCATTCTGGACGAGAACATGAGTTATGAGATGTTTCACGGTTCCACGGACTAGCTCTCCACTTCAGCTCCTCCAAAGCACACAGATGTCACGGCGCTTATCATCATGAACCAGAAAGAAAAAAAAGGAGCTCATTTCATGAGAGGCTTTCCCCACGTTTCTTCTCCAAGCTCATGATCTTGTGGAAGTATGGTGAAAAGTATCCATAAAAGGATTCTACTAACTGCACCCTTTTTGCAGTTAGTAGACCACCGGACCACTGGAGCATAATCACCAGTGGTGAGTATGCTGTAGGACGAAGGTCAGTGTGAACAATGTGCTGTTGGTGTTTGGACCAGACTCTCCATTTAGTCACATTGGAGAGTTTAAATCCAAATTGGAGGCCCTGTAGATAAAGGAATCCCTGGTGTAGGGCAAACAAGTTGGAAAATCATATCATCTGGAGGATGGGCATGAACAATGAACAAGTCTTTACCTAAAGGCCAAATCAATCAGCTGTTCAAACTAACCTTCAGCAAGGCTGAATTGACACATTAGAGCAGCTATTGTGCAAGACCAAGGTTCAAATAAACACAGCTTAAAATAAAAAAAAGGTATGTTGCGTAACAACATACTACTACGGTTCTTACGAAGAACACAATGATAAGCTGACATTTCCACTGAGGAATTTCTAATAAAGGGTTCTCACATGCTGCCCTCTGGAAATGAGGAGACTCCCCAAATAATGCTCGATCTTGTACCTGAGGGCAAAAACTGTTCTTGACCCGCCCAACCAGGAGCGGTTTTATGGGAACACTGAGCTGTAGAGGTTTACGTCAACCTCAGCCGAAGGGCAACAAGTTTGGCGTCACCATGACACCAAAAGATGTTGACAGTCTCGGCGGGATTGTATTGGACGAATGGGGATCCATCACTGACCACACGATACACAAAGTGAGGGCACCGCTAAGGAAAAAAAAAAAAATCTTTAATATCAAATTCTCTGGTTAGCAATTTTTCCTCATTGCTCACCAGTTTGGATGGTGTTCGTGATATGTCAAACACATATCATTTGAAGAAGGCCATTACGTCTTCCTTTATTGTATTGTAGGTCTTGACGTGGGTGAGTCTGGGTGTGTCTAGGACAGGCATGAATATATTTTTTATTCTATTTTTGCAAGAGGAACGCACTGCTTTTAACATTTAAATCCATTCGTATCTGTATAGCCTCAGGAGGTGTGCGGTCAAATCACTCCTACGCTAACATAAGAACATAAAGAGCGAAAGATGGGAGAAAATACTGGGTCTGTAAACGTCTTCTACATCAGCAACCTTCTGACAGTCAGCATGCAACTAACTTACAAGCCGCGGTGGCACGGTTACCGCACAGCTTCTCTTTCATACCTCGCATTGTGGCCACTGCCAACAGCGCGGCGTCAAACCTGGACAAGCAAGGTGAGGAAGCTCACTCATGTCCCCTACGACGGAAGCAGTAGCTCAAGAACGCGCTGCCTCGCCACATCAGCGCAGATGCGTCTGCACGGCGGGGAAAGAATCTCACCTGACAGGACAGGTCAGGCCTGGATGCAGGGACGGCAGAACGACGAATCGATCCAGTCGAGCTGAAGCCCGGCTGCAGGGGATAACGGCGTGTCTAGACGACGTGTGTGTTTGCACTGCAAAGCTAATCTGAACAGGAGATTTGCATAACCGGCCAAGATGGGCCTGCAATGTTTTTTGCTGAGCCGCACCGGCGCAGTTAAACGTTGTCCCCGAAGCGAGACACAGAGGGCAGTTAATAACTTACAATGATTATATACCGCCAACCTTCGTAAAACGGAGCTCCCTGGAAAGCAAATTAGAAACGTTTGCTCTTCACCTTTTCCTCAAAGGACCAAACTCTACAAAAGGTTCTGGAACCTTATTCCCACCCAGGAATATAAAAGCTCATAGCATCGCGCGACCACGTGATCACAGATTTTGAATAGTACACCTCACACCTGAGTGGAGCGTATTGGCAGAGGCTTCCATCCAAAATAGCTAACAAAGGCACTTCAGGACGATGGAAGACAATCACTCACTAGCGATCACTGACTAGATCAGTGATTTAGTAGATGAAGAGAGTGAAGCTCCCATGGAACCACCAGACATGGTCGGCCTGGACAGGGACTGGCAAGTGGCATTACACTGATTACAAGCGCCTATAACCGAGTTGGGTGATGGGTGCAGTCACTCTGTAGGGGAGAAGAAATTACTTGGAACTTCTAGCGAAGGGTCACGAGACCTTTCTGGTTGATTGAAAACCGGACGTGACCCACGTTCACCTATATACATACACATCAGGTCAACGCCAGCTGCTGTTTCACCGAATTAGTATTTACCATACTAATGAAAAACAGCATTTGTATTCTAAAGCGGTTTATCCAATACATGGTCCATCGCGTTCGTTCTGTCTGCTTACATTCAGGCTGAAAATGAGCAAGAATCCAAACCCCTGACACGGTACAAGGTGAAAGATGCTTCAAAGCTCCTGCCAAGATTTCAACACTCAGTCTTAATGCCCCTTCACACGATGGCTGTTACATCGTTCAATTCTAGGGACCCTCACCAGTCAAGTTTCATTATATTTGATCATTTGATTCATTTGATCATTTTAGCACACGGGACAGGGGGGGTTCTTACAGCGATAATTGAAAAGTCTGCCTGACGTCACAGGGCACCGTTAAAATGAAGCAGCGGGTCGGTATACGAGTCAGCACGCTCGAGCCGCTGCTCCTGAACATCAGTCACGCAAAGCGGTAAGAACATACCGCGGGACGAGGGTTTATACACAGACACATAATTAAAGAGAGGAGAGAAACACACACACACACACACCTAATGACGTTGGCAAATAAGGCAATATCAGCCCGATATCAGGGTGTGTTATGAGGTATAAAGGAACATGTTCCAGATCTCTTTTCGAGAGATAAGACTAGGGTTGCAGTATTTGAGGTGGTGCGCTGTGTGCACAGCAAAGTAATGAGAAACTTTTTATTAACGATATTGTTGAAATGCATTTAAAATGCAGATGGTAATCAGATAAGCCGAAAAACCCAGATCCGACCTGTCAGATTACCGCCACCGGCTTCCCAACAAGGCTCGGCGCCTTCTCGCACGCCGGGTCCCTGCTACCGCACTTTTCTACGGTTCATTGTTGTTCCACCGACTGCAACTGGTCGTGTGGGTTCGTTGGAGGCGGCCTGCATGCATTTCAGAACACGTAGACATAAAAACAGAAGAGACTTGTGACTGTTAACATCCACAGACACAAAAGAAACCAACCGGGTTACAAAATAACCTTGTAAACATTAGGGCTCGATGGGGACATGGCTGAAAATTCCAGAGGTTTCAGTAAAGGTCGTGACATTATTAATTCACCTAAATCGCTTGTCGCAACTTACTCACGCCAGCGTAACAAACTAACCAGGGAAAACGGGTTTTACACCCAAATATAAATATTTCCTGATTTTAATACTCTTGTTGGGCACTGACCCCAGATCAGTCGCAAAGCGGGAGCAGACAGCAGGTCTCGTGTTATTTTTTCCTTTTTAATCTAGCGTGTTTTATTATTAAAGTGTGTCCTGGGCTTCCTCCCTCCCACTGTCGGTGGCGTCCGTCGTTCTTCATCGGCGCTCCCCCTCCGGATCGTCGGCTAACGTGCTAACAGGCGCCCTTTCCTCCCGCTTCGTTCCGGCGGCCCACTGTAATGAGGCGCCATCGGGGCAATCGCCGTCCCACCGGGGCGACTTTTAAGCCGGAGGAGAGGAGCTCCGTATCTAGCGGCGATGGGACTTCACCAGGACATCTGGGCGTTGGCTTGAACCCAGCGCAGCAGAAACAAACATACCGTTCGCAAAAAAAAAAAGAACAAAAAAAAAAAAAACAAGAACGATAATAATCATAGGGGAAAATATCGATCGATTTACCTTTGGCGATCAGAAGCCAGGCGACCTGTTTTACGAGGCAGGAGCTGGTGTGGATGCAGCGGTACTGGGCTGACACAGAGACGGAAGTCGGTGACGGGTCTTTGATGGACAGGTTCAGCGGCCTATCGGATTTGGAATAATGGATCACCTGACTTACAACCTGCTTGCGTCAGTGGTGGGCGGAACAGTTTAGCGCCACTATCTGCGCCCTGGTGCCACTGATGGTAGGTGTGTGTTTGTGTAAATACATATTGCGCAACGTTCAATATTCTCAGCAGTGGCACAATATCCCCTTCTAAAGCAAAAACGCTTTATTTCCTTTTTAGATATATGTCAGTGGCAAAATTGCGATCGCTAGATATACCCAAAACATGATCAGCCCCCAACACATTCCATATAATGAGAAATTCATACAGGTTTATGTTGTAAAAATACATTGCTGGTTATTAGTTATGTGTCAACACTTATTGTCTGTGTTGGTACAGTGGCTCACCTACTGCTGAAGATATGTGATATTTTGCCCACCAGACAATGGTGGACTATGATCAGTGGGTGGTGCATAATTTATGAGAGATAAGTTTGCCCCCCTCATGTATTACCCTGCTCATCAATAATAGAGATCACAGTCACCGATATACCCGTTTTTTCAGGTGTGCTGAACAATGATAAGAAGCTGTTGTTTGCAGTGACCTTCTCATAACAATGTGCTCCAAGTTTCTGAGCGAATGGATGGGATGAAAGTTCTGCAGAGATGGATTTCATATGCTCACAAAAACACTGCTTTGGTGAAGCAGTGTTTTTGTTGAAATCCTCACATTCTCATTTCTATCCTGATCTGGTTTCTGCCCCTGACATTATTTCCTTGTATTAATAGGGTAACAACAGAGAACAATTTCTGCACAGCACTGAATACAATTGTCGACCTTTTTATCAGTATGAGAAGCTGGTGAACTGGCCACAGAAAAGCGCCTCATTCATTCAGCATTATGCACGGTAATTACACAAGGGCCTGCTTTGATTTTTTTTCTTTTTTGCAAGAAACCATTCTGTTGCACTCGTTGACCTTAATTCTGTCAAAGCTCATAGTCAGTGCTATTGGAAACAAAAGCACCTGCATCGTTCAAGTTTCACATTTCAAAACACACCGGTTTGTTCAACAACCTTTATTTTAGAAGGGTCTCTCGACGTCTGCACTGCACAAAATTCACCACTAGGTGGGGCAAGAGAACTCCTTTCGGTGTACGGTCTTACAGAATTTACTTTACATTTACGAGCAGACACTTAAAAGCTCAAACTATTCGCACCAACCATCAGACAATAAACAAATAAAATGATGTTTAGTCTAAATTTCAGTCTCATTTAATATGCATGTAAATAAAGAGATGTAGTTTGTGCAAATATAGTAAACAATGTTAAAAAAAAGTAATGTCATACATGACTGCTTGTTAAATCACTTGGGACACAATTCCCCCTTCTGTGGTCTCCAGAGTGACGGTTGTTACGATGGTGAGTCCACCATCGCCGTCATATTAAGAAACAGCACTCTGGAGAGAAGGCTGGTCCATGCAGCACAGGCGTATCACGCTTTTTTATCATTGACGGTAGAGTAGGGTTGTAGATATCATTACAATTCATTTTTATTCATAAGTTCCAGTGCTGCGGTATCATTCCAGTAAATGCACACATATCTCCTTTCTGAGAAATGACTGTCCTTGCGGCTTTTTATTCAAACGACTGTGAATAAAGGTGTAAATACAATATTATGATGCTTTTCTGTTGAAATGTGTGTTTTGCACTGTTGATGAAGATCTCTGGTCTGAAAAGACCTGCTTTGTGTGGATATACAGATGGACATGTGAACTGAAGCATATTCATTTTCTTTGATTGGGTGGTAGAAGCCTAGTGGTAACCTATGAACAGGAAGACCCAGGTTCAAATCCCACTTACTACCATTGTGTCCCTGTGCAAGACGCTTAACCCTAAATGTGTCCTCTGCTTTTAATCATCACCCTTGGTGAGCAGTGGGCAGCCATGAAAGGTGCCCGGGGAGCAGTGTGTGGGGACTGTGCTTCGCTCAGTGTAACCTTAGTGGCACCTTGGCGGATCGGGATTCGAAACTTCTGACCACTGCTAGGCCGCCACTGCCCCTGCATTAAAAATAAAAATATATTAAAGTAATGAAAGGATATCTGCTGCATACAGTCCAATAACCTTCATAATGTTTTCATGTAGTTTGGGCATTTACCTTTATATGTATTTTCTTGTTGCCCCTCACATTTAGTAATTGTTATAATATTTCATTTACAAACTTCTCCAAGCGTCTAGATTGTAAGATATAGTGTCTTTATTTCTCCTTGGCCTTCCCTCAGGGATTTCTTACATTTTGTGGAAATGCTTCTCTTCTTCACTGTTCAGGCATTTGACACACATAGGTGAGCTATTAAAAACCCAGGGGGGAGCCATTGTTCTGGTCGCTCGGCAAATGATCTCCATCCCCGGCGCTGGCATCCTCTGTAAAAATCTTCACAATCCAACATCAAATTACAACGGTTAGGCTGTCGTCTGTTCCCACCACTGCGCTGGCAGACACAGTGGCATTTCAGATGAGCCGGTGACCAATGAATAATTCACACAAAACGAGGGCGACGCCAGGGTGCTTATGCCCTGCAATTACCCGGTAATGAATGGTTAATTGTGGGGCCTGGATTGAGTAGTCCTGGTGATTACACGGATCCTCAGAGGCCACCAGAAGACCAGATCCCGGATAGAAATGTAGTAAAGACACTCTGCTTCAGTGGAAGAGCTCGCTACTGGATCATGGAAAGTGAGTGATCCAGTGAATCCAGTGATGATCCAGTGAATTGAATTATTTAGTGGTGGCCTCTGAGGATCTGTGTCTAATCATCTGCTGATTGAGGATAACTTGAAAGCACGTTGTAAGTCGCTCTGGATAAGGGCGTCTGCCAAATGCCATAAATGTAAATGTAAATGTAAATGGTTAACCAGGACTACTCAAGGTGGCCTAGCGCCTAGCGGTTAAGGAAGCGTCCTGTAATCAGAAAGAAGGTTCGAATACCGATCCACCAAGGTGCCTCTGACCGAAGCACCGTCCCCACACACTGCTCCCCGGGCGCGTGTCATGGCTGCCCACTGCTCACCAAGGGTGACGGTTAAAAGCAGAGGACACATTTTGTTGTGCCACCACGGACTGTGCTGCAGTGTTTCACAATGACAATCACTTCACGATCAGACACCCAGGATTATAATAAAAAGAGCTTCTGGAGCTTGTGGGACACTATGTTCTCCTCATTCATTGACTATTTAAAAAGTGGACAGGGAAAAATAACAATAAGACTTTGTTCAGATGTGGATTGACTGGGAGATGGGTATAAATTAATGATGATTAAAGAAAACACGTCATGTGGTGCTGTGAGCATTTAAATATTTTCATCTGGTCGTGTCTGATTTTCACTTTCTGCACACTCAAAAAAAGGAAAAAATGTGTCCAAATGAGAAAGGCGCGTCACTCCATTTAAACACAACATAGATCTCAATCAAAAACCATCTTTAAGTAGGAATTTTCTCTGACTAAGATGAATTTCACATCCGTGTTACAGGTCAGATCCATCACACAGGAAGAAAATGCAGCCGATAATGCAGAATGATGGTAGTAGCCTACTACTACTACCTTCTGGTTCACACTTGCATATGAACCAGAAGACCCAGGTTCAAATCTAACCTTCTACCATTGTGTCCCTGAGCAAGACACTTAACCTTAAGTTGCTCCAGGGGGGGACTGTCCCTGGAACTACTGATTGTAAGTCGCTCTGGATAAGGGCATCTGATAAATGCTGTAAATGATGATTTCAATAATTAATCTGAAGGCATTAAATATTTCTACATGAACTGCAGCCGTTAATAGGTTAATCGCGACATAATACAAGTTATGTCGGTAGTAGGGGCGGTAGCAGTCTAGTGAACCAGAAGACCCAGGTTCAAATCCCGCCAACTACCATTGCGGTCGTCTGGATAAGGGATTGTGATAAATGCCATAAATGTAAATTATGTTACACTCTGTTATCCCTAAGACAGGAAGGAGTGGTTTACTTATACCAATGGTTTTATAGCACCCACACATATCACTTTTTTCTTCTTCTTTTATTGCACAATAATCACCAACTATTTCGGACGCAGTTCCCCAAAACATGTGATGTCACTTATTTTATTTAATTTTTTTTTAATGTTTTTTGCACATCTAGGTCAATGCGTGCATCACGCAAAATAACTACTAACTCGGTTGGTCTCGGTTTCTGCTCCCAGCAGCAGCAGACGAGGAGCCTTGGTGGCGGTAGAGATCCGCGGATGAAGAGGCTCCAGGAGATGCCGTCTGGGCGGAGTGAAGCCTCCTTCTTCCCGGCGCGCTGGCCGCTCCTCTCCTCCACTCTTCAGCTGCACGGCGGAGGAAGCGAGACGCGCTGAAAAACCGACGCGCGTAAACTCGGTCGTTTTTTTTGGCGCGATTGTTCATTTTTTCTCCTTATTATCGTGTTTGCTAAAGCGGAATGAATGACAAAGACAAAGGTTGACGCCGGTTCTCCCACTCAATTCGCCTCGCCCAAAGACAAGAGGCTCCGGCACCGGATGGAGAGCGCCAACGGGAGCGCGGAGGGCGGCCCGGCGGAGCCTCTGGAGCCGCAGCAGGGCGACGCGAAGCCGGCGGCGCAGCCGCCACAAGTGGGCGCGAAGAAGCGGGTCCACCGCGCCCCGTCGCCGGCCAGGCCGAAAGATGTACCCGGGTGGTCGCTCACGAAGATCAGGGGCGGCATCGGCGCGCCGACGCTGAGCGTGAAGCCCGGAGCCATTCACATCGGCGGCCGGGCGTCCAGGCGCAGCCCGCTGGGCGGCAAGGAGGCGAAGCCGGAGAAAGGGAAGCCGCTTCCGGCCAGGTCCGCGGCCGGCTTGCCCAAGAGCGCCGGCAGGGCGGCTAAAGTGTCCCGGAGGAAGGTCTCGGACGCCAGCAACGCCTCGGACGACCTGAGCAAAGACTCGGGCTGCGCCCCGGGGAAGATGTCGCCCACGGACAGCAGCTCGGAGCTCTCCGACTGCGCCTCGGAGGAGAATAAAGTTTACGCGGACACGCTGAGCAGCGACACCGAGTCCAGCAGCCGAGGAGCGGGAGGCGGAAGATCGGCCGCGGAGAAGCCCCACGCCAAAAGCTCCGCGGAGAAGGACCGACTCTCCCTCAGCCTGGAGACCGGGGAAGGGAGCATCTCTCCCGGCGAGGAGAAGTCGGCGACCTCCTTCGACAGCCGGATGCCTGCCAGCACTTCCCTGGCGTTTTCCGACCTGACGGAGGAGTTCGTGGACGGGATGCACGAGGAATTTGCCAGGGAGATCGAAGAACTGCGATCGGAAAACGACTATTTAAAAGTAAGCGGCGTCAGCGGACAAAGGGGTTTGGTTTCAGCCTTGCACGACTAACATGACATCTCTATTTAATTTGGTTATGGCTTGGCGTCAATGTTGAATATTTTATATCCAGATCAAAAAATGGAAATGCCAATTTTTGGAGACAAACCCGGCTTATTGATTATTATTCAACTCTGATCCAATGGAATTAACTGAGCAATGTTTGCTCCATATAGTGTATATTACTTACTTACACACACACACACACACATATATATATTTGCTTTTTCAGATTGACTAGAAATAATTATGTGTACAGTGCAAGAGGAATGGTCTGTTGGACGCCCCTCCCTCAAGGCGGGGATTGTCCAATCAGAAACGCAGCCGGACTGGTTACATTGTCACACCATATAATATTATTAATAATTATATTATTAACAATAATAGTGTAATTTAAAACATAAACATTATAATCCATATAGGTAAGAAATACAAATGAAGACTAGAGGCCAGGGGCAAACTTATCAATAAAAATACATTAATAACAAATAACATGCAAAGTAAACGGGATTGAGATGCCCTACGTTTGCATTTTTAATGCTGACTAGGCAATTGTAGCGTGTGGCTCCGTGTCTTCATAACAATTTTTTAAAAATATAATAATACTTAACGATACTAGTCTGAGAAGAGAGACTCTGGCAGCTCATTACCCTGAAATTTGAGCTGTGCACATGATTACTAATAAATAATACTAATAAAATGCATCACGTGTACTGCCTCTTCAAACATCGATAAACCGTTCGTTGGCTTCGATATACCGAGAGGAGCCCGACGATCCCTTTGTCCCGCCAGGACGGCTGTACGAGGACGGGACGCGCGCGTGTCCGCGTCGGGCGCGAGGAGTGCGCGTGCGCGCGCGTCCAGGTCTCCTCGGCGCGCGCACGCGAACGAGAACGCGGCCGACGCTGCGGCGGTCCGCGCCCACCTCCTCCCACGCCATTGTTTATGCGCGCTCTGCGGTGGGTGACCCACATTCGGCGGGGTCGGCCCACGGTGCCGTGCTTATAAATACTTGATGGGACGGCTTTGTCAGACTGAGAATAATTCCCCCTGTAAACACGGCGTTAAGATGTGAAAGCGAGGAGGGGTTTTGGCAAAGGATCCTCCACGGACTCATGGGTCTGCATGTGGATCTGATGCAGGTACCACAGAACTGGGTATTGCAGAGATCTGATCTTAATTAAGATCCCCCCATTCATAATGACAGCTCACTATGAGGTATAATTATTATGCCACGGTGGACCTTGGCATGAGGTTGGCGCTGATGGTATGGGGTTAAAAGGCATCGCTGTCTATGCAGGATCGACTTTTGGCGTGTGTTTGATAACGATCTTATTAATAGTGCGGATTATAATCATTCACGATAACCGTAATTTCCAGGACACTGCCTGTTATTATCACATCCCCATTATATCGAAGGGAATGGTGGTTGCTTTCCTCTTCCCTCCTCCGGTGGCACGTCTTTGGTGGCGGTGCCGTATTTCCCGGTCCCTGCCTGCCAGGGAAGGTGTTGGTATACCGCAGCACGGCTCTGACTGGCCACCCTCTGCCTCGCCCGCACCCAGTAAAAACACACGTCAGCATATAATAGAATATTCTGAATATGCTACTAGAAAGAATGGGCTTGTACGTAGTTTATGACAATTTCTGATGAAAGGAGAACTGGTGACCGGATGCTACCCATGCGATGAGCATCAGTGTTGGCGAGATGTTGGTGGATGAGATCTTCAGTGGTCCTCTGGGCTACAGACTTTCAGTCTATATGTGAAAGATGAGGATTTTCCTTCTCTCTCTCCACAGGACGAGATGGAGGAGCTTCGCTCGGAGATGCTGGAGATGAGGGACACGTACTTGGAGGAGGACGTGTACCAGCTACAGGATCTCCGGCAGCAGTTGGACCAGGCCAACAAGACCTGCCGCATCCTGCAGTACCGGCTGAGGAAGGCAGAGCGCCGTAGCCTCCGGGTGGCCCAGACGGGGCAGGTGGACGGAGAGCTGATTCGCACCCTGGAGCAGGACGTCAAGGTGAGGGGGGGGGTCATGGAAGATGGGAGAGGGGTGAGTAAAGCAGGACAGGGGGATCTGAAGGTAGCAGCACAGTACAGTAACTGGGTTTACATTTACATTTACAGCATTTATCAGACGCCCTTATCCAGAGCGACTTACAACCAGTAGTTACAGGGACAGTCTCCCTGGAGCAACTTAAGGTTAAGTGTCTTGCTCAGGGACACAATGGTAGTAAGTGGGATTTGAACCCGGGTCTTCTGGTTCACAGGCGAGTGTCTTAACCACTAGGCTACTAACACCCATTTTTGGCGTATGGCGGTTTGGCGTATTACTTCAGAAAATCAATGCTGCAGAACTGAGGCTGATGAAGAAACCGTAATGTCTCACGATGGGACCTGAAGAATCATATGCAGATACGTGCTCTGAAAAAGGAGTATGTAAACACTTAAATATGATCAATTTTATAGTTCATCCAAGACCATTTCAGATGTTTGGCCAGGGTCAACCTGTATTATTTTTACATATGCAAACTCGGTGTTGATGTTCAAAGAGTTGCAGGACATGAATTTGTCACAAAGTGACCTTTCTGATTTCTTCCTCGTGAGACGAGGCTCTGGTGATGTCATCGCCCCAAGGCCATGGCCTCTTGCATCTGCAGTTTCACCAAATATGGACATGGGGCACGCAGGGAGACAGACAGGACGATAAAGATAATATTGTGCCTTGCTGCCGCTGACTTCATCTTTCCTCAGACAAGTGGCCCACTCTTCTCCTTGATTCAAATCCGCAGCCACCAATCAGAAGGCACTCTCCTGAATTCAAACGGACCAATGAAACGCAAGAAAAGGGAAATTCACCCCAGTCTGGCTCCTGCCAGCAGCTGTTACGGAGAACCCCCCACTATTGGCCGAATGGGGCCTGTTGTTTGCTCGTTCTCTTGGCCGACATGAAATGACCTGGTCTCTGCTTACAGTAAAGCGTTGCTGCGCGGACATGCAGCCGTTAAATTCTTGTGTTGAGTTTAACCTGCTTCAGTGATGCACCAGAATACTCATCTCAGCAGATGAGACCCAATATTTTCCGGATTTTACCGTTTTTGAATGCTGGGATGCAACAGTGCTTAAACTGGAAAGTTGTTTATAGCACCCTGCACTTCCATCCCGCGATACAGATATAATTCGAGCCACGGGTCAGACGCTCTTGTCCAATAGGAAGACGGCACTAGTGGATACATTTTTTTGCTGTAGTGGTTCCCACATCCTGTCACATCCTGTGTTGCAGCCATGTCCCCTGTGTCTGTGGGGAAGGGAGGGCGGGCAGGGATGATGATAGAGGTGGGGAATGTGCTTCTGGAGATTTGGTTTGTTTGACTGAGATCCCCGTGCCATTTCCTCTTTTTTTCGACACTACTCACACATCTGGGTCAAAGGGAGGGAAGACAGCCATGGTGGACGCCTTGTGTCCCTCTTTCACCCTCGTGTCAGTGTGAGAATAAGTCATCTGCATGAATGAATGTAGGAATGGGTGTGATTAACTGAACGGAAGACGAGTGGCAATGAACTTATTCGCGTCTCACAAATAAGTCAAACAATCAATATAAACACTGCAATTAAATTATTATAATGGCAATTTAATTTGACTCAAAAATACCTCATAAAACATCATTAAAATCCATATATTGTCTAAACCATAATTGTATTATTATTACTAACGTTATTTATGATTCGCACTATAATAAAAACGTATCGCTCCACCCCTTTGTTCCGGCCCTACCAGCAGAGCCATGTACCATGACCAAACAGGCATGCACCATGACAAAAAAAGATCCTCCCACTTTAAAACAAACCTTCTTTCATGATCAGGTGTGGAACTGTTCTTTGGGATTCCTCAGCAGAAGCTCTGATGCTTCGCTGCAACCGGAGACTGGTGGGTATTTTCAGGACGTCAGAGCAGTCGGGGCTGAATGTGGGTTTTGATGGGGAAATCCAAATCCAGATCATAAAAAAATGGTCGTTATCGGCGCTTGCGGAAGGCTCCTCGAAGTTAATGAGCCATGTCTAAAGCTGGCACAATAAAACAGCAAAGTAAATGGCGGGTAAACTGCTTGTTAAAGTGAAGACGTCTGGAGTTATCTGCAAAAGGGAGATATCTGGGCAGCGGTTAGAAACGGTTGAAAAGCTACGTCTGTGGTGTCCGCCTCAATTTCAGAGACAAGATCTGCTGGGAAAGTCGTTATTCAGCGGCCGTTTTTTCCGAGCTGGCAGCTGCTGCACTGCTGACAAGCAGAACAAAACACACACACACACACACACATGCAACTCCACATGTGTTCATTCATAGTTTTGATGCCTTCAGTGCGAATCTACCAACGTAAATGGTCATGAAAATAAAGAAAACACATTGAATGAGAAGGTGTGTCTGTACTGTATACACACATGTCAAAAATATCTCCCTTTGACATCAGATAGTATGGAGCATGCTTGGAGTTTGTTGGGTTATTTTTTTGGTAATGAAAGCTTCTAACTACCGTACAGAGACACACACACACACCTTGAGGCTAATCCTATAAGAGCATGTCCCTCTCACCCTCATCGACTCTTCTTTGCAGTCTGGCTCACACCCAGGCCCTAAACACACTTTAGCTGTCTCGCTTTTTCCCATATCAAAGCAGAGGCACAGACAAAGCCAGACAGCACCAGGTGGGGTTTGTGGACAGGAGTGGCTGATGTGGAGGGGTGGGCTGCAAATTAATTTCCACCTTCAGGAGTGCGGCAATAAAAGGCCGCCGTACGAGATCAGGGCCGTCTCGCCGTAAAGCATCAACTTACGAGCGCCGAGCGCAACCTGGACGCTTCCCAGGCCGTTAATGAAAGAGCCCATTGATTTTACTATTGAGTTTGTCTGCTCACCTCTAACCTCAGCCTGTACAGACAGAGGGGAAAAGAAAGAGAGAGAGAGAGAGAGAGGAGAATCTTTGTCTCTCAACTACAGATGCCACAAAAGATGCTGCTTTTTCAGCAAGAAAAAACATTGGTTAGCAATATTTAATAGTCTGTAGTGATACATTATTTGGCAAGGTCTAAACCGGGTAGTTGAATAAGACATACCAGGCGTGTGTTTTATGCATTGAAATTCACTTTACGTTTTGGGAGTTACAAGTTATTTCCAAAAATTGCTGCAAAGGTGGCAGTGAATCTGTGCTGCAGTGATTTTTAATTAAATTTGATCAAATTTGTACATGACCCTTCACATCCATTTTATCTGAGTTTACAGTAAATAGTATTTAAAAGTATTTTTTTTTATATGGCCTATCGTGTATACCCTACACTGAAGCCATGTTTAGTGATTTACGAAAATAATACAGATAACATAAATAATATAGATGTTTTAACTTACATCCAATAAACATTAACTGTGCGAACACGATCGTCTCCACGTCACCCGGATGAATAAAGGAGAAGGAATGGGACGGAATCTGTGTGTGGGACGATGGGTCGGAAATAATAATAAGACAGGGATGAAAGGAGGTAGAGAAAGGATTTGAAGTAGAGCGTGGCGTTCTGCGCCGTGGACTGCAGAGGTGCTGCGTCAGGCTGGGCTGCTGCCTCGCATTCAATTAGGAAGAGGAAGAGCGAGACCCCCCTTCCCCACGCCTACAGCACACAAACGGGCCCTGTGTTCAGGTCTCCAGTCCTCTGCCCTCGCCCTCTTCAGTTCAGCGCGTTCTCCTCGTCACATTCCACACGAGCGAGTTCAGCCCACTACAGTGTCACTTGAAACCCGGCAATAAGCCACCTTCGCGAGGAACTGATGCAAATGCAAGAGAGTTTCAACCCTTTTTACATAAACAGAGAGAGCCAGTTGGAGTTGATGACACAGTGCCTCTGGTTTCAGATTTGGTTTAAAATAATCGCATTCTCCCTGTGCGTTACATCCCCCCCTTTTTTCTTTTCTTTCAGGTGGCCAAAGATGTGTCCATCCGCCTTCACAACGAGCTGGACGGCGTGGAAGACAAGCGGACCAAGTTGGAGCAGGAGAACGAGGATCTGAGAGTCCGGCTGCAGGACTTGGAGGTAGCCAAGCAGGTCCTGGAGGTCGAGTTGGACAAAAACCGGGAGGTAGGTGTGCAATGAATTCTGTTTTTTTTACCCTTTACCCTTTCACATGGTTGCATACTAGTTGCATATTGTTGCTGCTGCCCTACTTTGCCCAATAAGGGGCAGTGAAGCAAAAGTGATCGTGGCTCGGCTCCCATTGGTTACTGCGTCTTTCTCGATCATCTGTAACTCAGTGTCCACCTACTTGGCTTTGCCAGTGGTTACAAATTGCTGGATTTCCATGGTCAGAATTAATTGACCATTTACTTCTTGCTACATGGCATAATGGTAAATGACATAAAAGTTGAACACCAATATTGAATGATTCAATAAAAAACAAGAAATTCTGAAAACGTCTTCCTGAGCCATAGAAGAAGTTGGCTTTTGGATTTGTAAACTCTTAAAGCCACTGGATGAACCAGTTAAATGAACCAGATTTTTTTTTCATCTACATAAGCATTTTGAGGTTTGATTTGAGGTTTGTCTGTTGTACTATTTGCTGGATTGCGTCATCAAGGCTTGGTCTCAAGGGATAGAAAAGCCGCATTTATCGACGGACGCAGTAGTGGCAGGCCGGTGGGCGTAGACTGGAAGGACGTTGGTGTAGGGGTGTCCCACCAGGGTCGAGTTGGTAATCCAGATATGGTTGTTGTAGCAGGACGGGTGTCTGGCAGGCTCGCTGAGTTGAACTTTATTACTCCTGACTGGCTGATTGGACGTCTGGCTGACTGGATAGGCCGCGTGCTGTGTGGGCAGGGTCATGTTCACGCCCAAAAACTATTTCCAGGGTAACATTTATATTTATTAGTCCCACTCATGTGCTAGACACTGGGTCAAGAGTCAGACATCAGAGCTACATAAGTGGAAGCTGCAATTGTAGAGGTTATAAACCCATTTGAAGGGCTCCATAAATTAACATCAGAAGCTTTGACATTTTCACTTCCTCCGCTAAATTAACCTCTGATTAACCTCTGACCTCCCCATCATTAGGAAGAAAGTTTATGGACTTCCCACATGTTCTTGCTTAAAAAAATTGTTTTATTTTTCACACTCACACACAAAAACAAAAAAAATGCTACATACCAGAACGAATGAACAGTCTGGATAGCCGTATTTTACAGATGTTTGTATATACACAAACATACACATATTCACATATTCATGCATATACAACCATATGTAGAAATACATATATCTACATATGCATATGTAGATATATGTATTTCTTTACTTTACTTTACTTTACTTTGCAGACGCTTTTATCCAAAGCGACTTACAGGAGGAAGGCAGCAGCAATTCTCGTTCGATTTCTATAGATTTTGAGTTTACAAAACTAAGAGCCCTGATAAAGCCTAACTTGTCAGAAAAACAACATGCTCGGAAATTGTTAAGTGGTAGACAAAGAATTATTTTTTTTGTGCAGTGTGTGTGTGCATGTGCATGTGTAAGTGTTAGATTTGTCTGAATTTTTTTTTAATAAGTGGGTTGAAACACCTCATAAAAGATCACTTTTTCATTTTCTTCATTAATTTCAACCATTTGTAATAGTTTAGTGGTTCTTTTTCTGTCCCTACTTTGGATATTGGCCCACCAATCCCCTATAGTCCCATCAAAATTGTTGCAAAATAGTTGCTGGGGACTTGCCTGGAATGAATTAATTTTGTTTCTTGGCCAGTTGGTCACGTTTTTGGGCTTGTGTTAGCTACAATATTCGACCAATATGTTCAAAATACATCTCATCCACTGGGGAACAGTTGAGATCACATATTCTCAGTTTGTTTCCATAGACATAGAGGTGCTGCTAGAGCAGTGTAAGAAGGTGTAAGATAAAATAAAGCTACATTTCCTCTTGTTTGTCCTTGTTTGAGAATAATTGGATATTTTGCGTTCATTTGATGATTTGATTTGATCTGTATGTTCTCTTCATGTTGAATGTACATTGTATTACCTGTATAGGTCTGTGAGGACATTCCTCTCTCCACACTCGTTCAGGTGGGGACGCCTTCCTCCAGCTGCTGTGTCAGCACTATCAAGGTGGTGGTGCTGAGCAGTAATGGGGTGGGGGTATCTGTGTGTGTGATGGAACAGCCTCACACTGAGATGAATGGAGGGGCAGGGTGGTTTCTGTGTGTGGGGTCCCTGGCAGGAGTCGAGATGTGGGCGTAGGAGATTGGGGGTGAAGTGTCCTTGATTTTAAACATCAACGAAGTGAGGAGGCTGTAAAGGAGGACAAACCCCCCCTCTCTCTTTCTCATTTCACACCCTAACATATTCTGTCTGTCTGTGTGTGTTAATTCATTTGTGTGTGTGTGTGTGTGTGTGTATGTGTGAGGACAGATGTGTGACCACAGGGGTGTTTAAAGGGCAATTTAATGTCTAATGCCCATCTCTTTAAAGCCCTTTGTCCCTCCACCCCGACACGTGTTTTGTCATTAGCCCTGCTTCTCACGGAAATGCCTCTGAATGGCTGCTTCTGGAGTTATTTACGGTCCTCAGGAAGAGCCTTTTGTTTCACTCTGATAGAAAAAGACGTCTTGTGGTGGAGAAAAGGAGAAACACTTCAGAACAAAACTAAACCTGAACCTGCTCTGTTCTTTTTCATTGCAGTATTTCATGATTTTATTATTACATTTATTTGCTTTTAGATTTGTATTATTAAATGCTTATTAAGGAATATCATTTGACTGATTATGGCTTCCATTACCCTCAAATCTGCATCTTGCTGGCAAGAAGTGTAATATTTGCATATGATGTATTGTTTCGGGTTTAGCAGCTCCATCCAGGGCTCTAGACAGCTGTGTTTGTCCAGACTGAAAGCTTAATTCTGGGTACACAAACAGCAGACATGGGCGGCAGTTATGAGAAAACCCCCATCAAAGGCCGCAGCTTCACTGTGTTTGTTCCGGTTTGACGTCCATGTTACTTCTGATGCTTCCAGTCTTTCTGCTGGGCTGAATAAATCGGCAGTTATTTACAGAAGCTGCTATAGAACATGAACAAGGAGCATTATTCACCACGTCAAGCGAAAAGATTTTATTTTTAACCAGATCGGCAGCAATTCTGATAATGATGGGCCACAAGGGTCCTATATGAAGCGGATTTTAATTATCATAAACATATACAAAAATGTGTGTGGGCACAGGGCGTCTCTGCAGATCTTTGCTTGAGCATTCATAAAACTTGTTACCCCGACAGCCTACATCCACCCCTGTGAAGACATTTTTGTTGACAGCGCGGTTTATCAGCCACAGAAGTGACTGTCAAACTGCTACACAAGGGCCAAGCAAGCACTTGCACTGGGATTAATTTTTCAAAATCCACACAGATCTGAATTTTCCTAAGACCCGACGAAATCCTGAAGTACTTTCATGCTCCAGTAAATGACATATGAAAGATGCAGGGGAGAGAGGTCAGGTGCGGACAAGGTTTTTAGGGGATGGGGCTCTGCCAGAATCATTACTTTTTTATCTAATTTTTTTGTCCTCTTCTGAATATTTTAGTGTTTCTTTATCTTAGTTGGTCTTACATTATTTTTTTTCTAAATGTAATCAGTGGAAGACTTAGTCTAGTTTAGGCCTAGTTTACTCAGTTCAGTGCAATGATGGTTTCTCTCAGTCAAAGAAAATGTTTCATGATATATGAGCACCTGTTACCGTAGTTACTAAGCAACGTGTTTCGCTAACCAGCCTTTTACCTGGTAACTGTACAAAATAATGTACAGTGATGCAACCTGGATGATGCACCCTAAAAATATCACAGTATTCTTCACAATGTTGATATTATGATATGATGAAATATTAGCATTTTTAAAAATGACCAAATAGTTTTATAAAAGAAAAATAGACATGATAAATACACATTTATACATTGATGTAAATAATTATAGTATAGTACAGTGTAGAATTTAGAAGCCTGCACAGGCAGAGGTTTTTATAAGATTCCCTGTCTATAATGGAGCCGACTCTCTCCCCCCTCTCTCCATCTCTCCTTCAGGCTCTCCCACCGTACCGGGGCTTTGTCTCAGACCCCTCCGGCTGCTGATTTTCCACCCCATTTTATTTATTTAATTTATTTTTTAATACATACATGAAAAGGTTAACTGTGGGTTTTTACAGTGTCAGATTATCTAACCCCACGGGGTCTCGTATAGGAGATTTAATGTGCTGTTAAAAGGCTGGGGGTGCGTCGGTCCAGGCGCTGTGTGTCTGAGGGGAACCATTGTTGTCTGGAAAGAACTGTCGATGGACCAATAGGAAGAAAATGTAGTCTGTATTATTTGAGTGTGTGAAGGGGTGTTTAGCAGGACAGACAGTTTTATTGGTAGCCACACCTCTGAGGGATAATTGCTCCTGCCAGTATGTGCTGTGTGTGTGTGTGTGTGTGTGTGTGTGTGTGTGTGCGCGTGTGTGTGTGAGTGGCAGGGACCAGCCGCCGTCCGAGTGATACGTATGAAATAAACATGATGACATGAATTGGATATTCTTTGTCTGCTGTGGGGCATTGTGTGGCTGGTTGTTATACGGTGGTAGTAGCCTAGTGGGTAACACACTCGTCTATGAACCCGAAGACCCAGGTTCAAACCCCACTTACTCCCATTGTGTCCCTGAGCAAGACACTTAACCCTGAGTGTCTCTGATTGTAAGTCGCTCTGGATAAGTAAATGTAAATGTAAATGGGTGTTTTCATGTTTGTGTTTAAAAAGAGCGAAGATGAAGGCTTCTGATCTGTGGACAGCAGAAAGTGGAGATGAAAAACACATCAGTACTTGATGGATTATACCTCTCCTTGGTTATCTGTTAGGTGCAGCTCATTGAACGTGAAGATCTGATTGCGGCTGCTTTGGTCTTGGCAGATCATTTGTAAACCGTGTGTATGTGCCTAACACACACACACACACACACACTCACTTTGTTGAAAGCTGCCAGCTGTATTTTCAGTTTTAACCATAGCCCCATGCGTCTGTTGCTTAGAAGCAGCGGCTGAAAAACCTCCAGAGAGATTTCTGGAGATCTGACACTAAAGACACACTCCTGGTGCCCCGTGTCAGTGCTATAGATCCTCGGGCAAATGCAAAGACTGCAATGGGGAAACTACTAAATGGTGCTGCAGATTAAACCCATTTAGACAGGAGACCACAGTAAGTGGACCCAGACCTGAGCTCATAAACAAACACAGTGGCCAGACAAGAGTTAAAATGACCAAAAGCAGGACGTAGATGTAAGTTAATGTGATGTAATGTATCTTTAATTCATCATAACTATTTAAATTTTATACCCTTTGGGACAGGCAGCATAAATTATGGATTCGTGGACACTAATGGCTAGAACTGGGAGACGGAATCGTGTCCATCTCCATGAAAGCACAGTCCAATTGGGATCTCCTCTAGTCAGATTCCTATCCATTAAGTGAAAGAAATCGGCTTTTATGTGAGGCCTGCGTTCAAGGACTGAGCTGCACTTCATTGGTAATTCTGCATTTATGAAGAGAACATATGCTAAGAAGAGTTTTAAAGGCACTTTTTTTGCAGTGTGTCTAAGGTGTGCGCTATACAGTAGATGATACAGTATGATATCTTTGGATGTCATGGCAGCTCTTAGATGAGCCTGTCATTGGAAATTACAAGCAAGTCCCTTTACAAGAGTGGAGAGGGTCTTAAAGTCGCTTTTGAGGATTACATAAAGACACCGCAGCAAGACCAATTTAATTTCTTGTTCATCAATTTCAGAAATGGCCGGACCTGTCCACAGACTAACGTGGTGTCATGGTAGAATAGGACTACGATCACATGACCCTGAGTGAGTGAAGTGGATAATGACAGGCAACCAAGAAGTGAAAATAACTGCGCAATTATATCAAAGCAATTGGGCTTTTATTGGTCCAATCTAGAGTGGAAAAAAACTCTATTACTGCTGCTGCTCCAGGAACCAGGACAGAGATGGAGAGAATAAGTGGAGAGGATAAAAAGTGAAATATGAGCTAAAAATGAGGAGCCATGATGGAATAATGAAAATGTCATCTGTCCAATATTAGCTGTTGGAATGAAGACAAATCAAGTCTTCATGAACACTCACACAAGGCAATCAAAATTCAGATGCACTACTACTAATTCACCATGCACTAAAGCCAGAAATATGTCAAATGTGTGGCAATCAGCAGTGAATTTGCATTAATAAAAACATCACAGCATTCCAAATAATGAAGGTAAATTTGACAGCCAGGGGCCAATGGGCGATCACAGCAGGAGCTCCTGGTCCAATTAGGCTTGATGGACCAGGACTCTATAAGAACCGCCCAGTAGGTGCTGCCACACTGATGTGGAATCACCCTCCCTTTTTGCCCAATGTCCTTCTTCTGCAGCTTCTTCCCCCTTGTGGGAGTTAAGATATTATTTTTCATAAATAAAAAAAAAAGACCTTTCAGAGCTCATTCATTTTGTAATTTATTTATGCTTACAATGAGACGTCTAGATTACAAAAAATAAAAGTTAGACATAAGACATAAGCTTAGATTGGCAAATGATTATATGGTGGATGAATGTTCATTCAATAAGTATAAATTGTAGGTATAAAATATAAAACAGGTCTATCTGTCCATCTCCGTCTATGCATCTGCATATCGGTAGCCCAGTTTTTGAATGAAGTAATATGTGCTTTATTCTTTGTATAGAAGCGCAGTGACACTGTACCTTAATTTTATTGTTCACTGAATTATTGATGAATACTGAAAATGGTAAAAAATGTGTATTCTTTTGTCCTGCAGTAACTTGAGCAAAACACCAACCCCTGTTACAGCAGCTCCATCGCAATCATCAGACAGCCAATCAAAGGGAATATGATTGGGCAGAATTTTTATTTCATCACATTAAAATGATTATTGGCCATTGGAGTGTGTAGTGGACCACTTCAGCTGCCTTTGCCTGACTGATCTCAGTGGAGAGCACCGTTTTTAGGTCAGGCTTGTGCCCACTGACCTCCTCTGCTGACCAGCTGGGCGCCGCATCCCAACCTCCTGCTGCTTTCGAACTTTTCCCTTTCAGCACCGAACCACTGCCGCAGATCAAAAGCCCACAGATTTATGCCCCGATATAATCGAGTCTCTCGGCACAGGTTTCTCGCCCTCTTGCTCTGCGCTTCAACGACCTTGCAACACCATATTCAGCCCTGCAAGGCACAAGGGAGCGTTTGGCACCCATTCTGTGGGAGACACTGGACGTATGAGTGAGTTAGATGAGCAGAATTGTGTGTGTGTGTGTCTGCTAGAGCCTTCAGCAAAACTGTTTTTGGAGAGCATCTTGTCTGCTATGATGCCACCAGTTTCTAGAGCGAGAAACCATATCACTCTTGTTTTTTTTTTTATCAGAACACAAAACTGTAACACTCGGATTCCACATCAAGAGGTCCAATTTTATTTGTTTTCCCCATGAACAAAGTGAAGCGTGTTGCTGTGACTTTACCATGGTGGGACTGCCCCAGTCTACCCTTCTGGGCCGAGCACGTCAGCAGCCAGCAAGCCGCACTGTAATGGGTGTCAAGTGTTGATGATGTTGTTAGGCAGTGCGGGTAAAAGCATGTGATATCTGATTCAATTACACGCCGGAGGGGGTGGAAAAAGCCAAAGTCACAGGCCGTTTTAAGCTCAGTAGGGAAGTTGTCCCTTTGGGCTGATCTCTGATCAGTTTGATATTAATTTTCCACCATTTAAAACCAGGTAATGTTTTCTGGACAGTGTGGTCGAACATGGCTGTCACTTGAGACGTCACAAACCCAGACAGGTGAAGTCAGCTGAGGCCAGGTGGGCAGAGTAACAGGATCATCTTGAAGTGAGTGATGAAATGGGACAAATGCGTGACCCATTCATACATTTTCCATACCTGAATATCTAGGTCAGGGTCTCAGGGAGCCTGGGGCCAATCTTGGAACAGGAATGGACCCTGGACAGGGAACCGATCTAGTCATGGATGATCACACAGACACACACAGGCTGATTTTGAGTTGCCAGTTCAAAACCCACAAAGCCCCAGGGTTCTATTGGGGGATCCTTGGAAGTCAAAAGATCTGCCAAACCAGTTTTAAGAACCATTAGAACCATTGCGGCCATTGCAACCTAGCCTGCATTTTCAAAGTATGGTGTTGCAAGTCTTTGTATTGTAAGAACAGTTTTTAAAATAGATTTTAATTGTTAGATATATGATCTAGTTTTAGAAATGTGACATGTTCACCGACATTGACAAACGCTGACAATCATTTCAAATTCCAAAATGATATGACAACAAAAAGAAAGGCAAACTAAAGATTAGAAGAGTAAAACTGACTTTCCCACTCCATTGAGTTTAATTAGACAAAACGTATACTTCATGAAAATGTCTGGAAAGGCGCCTCGGTTACTGGAGATGCCATCAGTCCCTTCTGGTTTCTTATTTTCAGCCACATGGTTAAGGCCTTATTTGTATTTTTTTTCTTCTTCTTCAGAGTAATTTTCTTGATGAACCAGCATACATACAACTGTTCCACACTGCAGGAACTCTGCACGACGCCGTACCCCTGAAACGGTTTGGGGCTTGATTGGGTTTGTGTTGGAGATTAATGAGGAGCGGGCTGCTGCCGCAGACACCTGTCAGCAAGTACAATATGCTCACCATGTGTGCCATGGATGAGGAACACAGTGAGGATTTTCTCATTTTACCCCCCTTCCTCTGCATGCCCCTCAGCACACACACACACACACACACGCTAACATTCTGACTCATGTAAATCTCTTGCCAAATGAAACCACCTGGTTTTACCACGAATGTATATATTTGATCATACGAGATCAAAAGAGAGCTGAATGTTACAGAACTAAGGCAAGAAATAGGTCTATTGAATGTAATGGTACATAATCTGTATGTAGGTCAGGTCAAAATGACACTTTCATAAGGTAAAAGAGTCACATAGTCTTCATAAGGTACAACCATAATTCATCCGTAACCATAGTAACCTGCCAAAAGAGCTGCATTTTGGGGATTATGGCTTCAAGATTTTTTTCATCAGCATGAATAAATGCAGTGCCTGAGATGAAGTGTTCATCAAACACAAATCGAATGTAATTTTCCTAATTCGCACACGGTGTGGGTCTGTGAATATTTTGCTTGGCCATGCCTGGTAGCCATTTTATCCTTAGTGTGCCTTATTTTTGTTATAAATTGTTTGCCATCCATAATCAAATTGTACTTAGTCATCATTATGCCAAGGTATCAGATGGCACATTTGTGATCGCATTTTGATGTCTTTGCACTGGTGAAGTATGAAATGACAATCTGATGCTAATGATAATGACAGGACACCATCCAGTAGATGAAAATTATAAATATTCTTTGTGGTTCCTGTCCAATATATCAACGTTCCATGAACATTTTCCCTAGGAAGCAGAGTTTGATTGTTCTGTCACAATTTGACGATTACAGAATAGTGTTGGCATCTCTTTAATTACAGATTAATTATATAAATTGAACGTATGACATTTAATCTTCAGTCGCAGCACCGACTGTAGCAAAAAGTAAAATGCCACCTCGTGGCATTTTGGTAGGACCTGTCAGGCTGTAATGGGCTCTTGGTGCATCAGATGGGGACAGATGACCACAGCTCTGTTTGATCCTTGTCTTTTTATGTGTGGGACAAACAGAGGGCGTCCATCAAAGAGCCCATGAGACATTAACCCATCACTCAAGGCCACAGTGCCTCTGTGTCAGGGGCAGAGCTTTCTTTAGCCTGATACCTCCATCCGTTACTCCTGAACCCTGCCAGGTTCCACAAAGGTGCCGCACAAAAGCGCATCCAGCGTGCTGTGAACTCTGTGAGTTATCGACATTGGTTCTCAAAGAGGAATCACAAAACAACAAGACACAGCACTCAATAAAAATACTTCGATGTCAAGAGAATATTGAACACGTAACACAACGTAAAACACAGACACACACTCACAAATCCTACTGCTTTAAAGTAAAGTTAAAGTTTAAAGTTAAGTGATTGTCACATGTGATACACAGCAGCACAGCACACGATGCACACAGTGAAATTTGTCCTCTGCATTTAACCCATCACCCTGAGTGAGCAGTGGGCAGCCATGACAGGCGCCCGAGGAGCAGTGTGTGGGGACGGTGCTTTGCTCAGTGGCACCTCAGTGGCACTTTGGCGGATCGGGATGTGAACCGGCAACCTTCTGATTACAGTGGCCGCAAGGCCACCACTGGCCCTGCTGCTACGTCCCAAAAGGCTTTATACATATTCATAAAAGCATTTCACCAGTAGCCCAGTAAGAAAAAATAGTATTATCACCCACTGAAATAGAACCATGCACATGTTTACACTAAAGTACTAAAGAAACACCAGGCGGTACGGCCCGGTTAGACCTCTGCTACCTGTGATGGGGCTTAAAGGCGGCAAGGGTTGTGAGACGAAGCACAAAGAGGCCAGAGTGTGAGGAGAGTATTCAGCGGGTCACCCCGTGAGACGCTGTTGTAGACAGATGGATCTGTAGGAGGGCAGAATTGGGCCATTTGAGGGGCAGAATGTGTGTTTGTGTTTGGCTTTCAGATTAGAACATATGGACACTCCCCATGCCCCTGTGGTTACAGCTGCTTTCATCTCAGGTGTCCCCAAGGAAGCAGAGGGTGCAAGTGAAGGGGGGGGGGGGGTAATCTGTGTCCCTACAGATTATTGAACCAACACAGGGTTTGAAGAAAGGCTCGGCCCAGTCGCCATTGGTAGCCTAAGCGCCGTGGTCGTCAGTCCACAACGTGCTGCTCTCTGGTACACAAGGTGATAGAATGAGATATTTGACCTCGTAAGTGAATTAGCACAATTAGCAACTGTAAGATTGTACTTTGTATAGATTTTAAATGACATTTCGTACTTTGCTGTTAGACCCAGTGTTGGGGTCACACCAAAGGTCAACTGCTTAGAGATCAGCAGCCATGCACCTGCCTTGTTTTAAAGTATGTGAATCCTACCATTTCAGTCCAGGAAGGAGGGGCAGGCGGGATGAGGGAAGCTGTCATCACCGATTCTGTTTCGTTAATACAGAGAGAAATCCACACGTCAACAGGATTCCAAGGGTTTCACTTTCCTGCTCTGCCCCTTTCTCCTCCTCTTCCTGCTCCCTAATTCATCAATTTGTTCCATTGGCCTCTGTCAGTCGGAAGCCAGAATCTGCTCTCAGAAGCGGTTGTCATGGGAACTCATTACGGTTTGTGGCCATGGTTGTGAGGCTGTCACAGACTCTGCCTAAACGAACACTTCCGCCTCTGCCTAGTTCTGTAGACATCAGTCTGTCTTAGCGTTCGTGCATCTTCCACGTCTACTTATCACTTTTTTTTCATATTTCAACCTGCTGTTTGTCAGCTTTCTCCATCGGTGATCTTTTCCGCCCTGAGAGGCTTTAGCAAGGCCCTCTGCTTTTTTGAATTTCACTATAGGGCCACTGTGGGGGTGTGTGTCATGACAATGGAGCCCTGACAAGGCCGTTTGGACGTGGGGGGTTGTCCTACAATGAACCCAGCCTGCACTCACCCTTGGTCTTCTCACTTCTCACACTGACGACCCCAGTCTCAGGAATCCAACAAAACCCTCAGTGTTTCCAGAGTACGTAAGCATGGAGTAGAACTCCAACATGCTGCCCACTCACACTTTACACGCTACAACAATGTGTTCATTAGTCAACTCACATGCATACACAAGTGTATTTTTTTTACATGCTTTCTCAGTGCACTCAGACAGAGACACATACACACTCGCACCGCAAAAATGATTAAGACAAACACCAGAAGCAAACACTTACGTTAAGGTGGCAATGATTTAATACTAGAGAAATGATCCGTCCACGTAGCAAGGAAATCTTAACACCATGATACCAATCTTGAAGATAAAGAAAGATAATTCGTCTCATATTTCTAGATTTAAGAGTCTTAAATCTGGTGAGTTTGCAGCGCACACAGGGCGAGGAAGACGGTGAGATCCGCAGACTGCGATCAAACAAAGAAAACAAAAGGGACGATTGTATTGTCTGGGCCGGAGCGATTCCCATTTCCACGCACGTCGTATCCACAACTTGGCATGAAATGAATAATGCAGGCGCGCAACGTTCAGTCTGCGTTTTACAAGACTGGTTTGCACTTGGGGGCTTGACGTTGTACCGTTGTGGGGGTTTTGGGGTTTATGGGGTATGATTGGTAGGGTAATGATCTCATATTCTTTCAATTAGATTATTCCTCTGCGCGACATTGCTTTTAACACTTCAACAGATTCAAGATATCGTCTCCCACATTTCCTTCGGTCCTCCCCTGGTTTTCGGATTAAAGAACAATCCGGATTAAAGAGCCCAGAACAGCACCGGACTGCGGTTCTCGGGCTCTAATGAACATTAACGCGTGTTAATGAGCCTTTGTTTTGAGCTTGTTGCATGTTTGTGCCACGGCGTTCGTCACAGTGCAGGGATGGACAGGGGCCATGTTATGCAACACAAAGGAGCGGGTGCAGTTCGGCGTTGGGGGACGGGCTCGGCGGAACGTGGCGACATCGCGGATGAGCGTGTGCGGCAGAGGGGGACACACGTCCCTTTAGCTGCCGTTCTCTCCTTCTCCCCCTCCATGGCGCAGTCAGGCCTGACGACCTGTTTCATAATTCATGCCTTCATTTGCAGAGCAACAGGGGCGTCGACACGCTATAGATTGGCACAGTGCAGCCGGCACTTGACAGAACGAACCCCATGGCAAAAACGGCTGATCTAGGAACAGTATTTCTACTTAGCACCTAACACAACATAGCCTACACCAGTTGGTTCATGGTAGCACTATAGGATCCATCAGAATCTACTTGAAAGGTTCAATACGAATGGGTTTATTTGGGGGTCAGTTTGACAAAAATGGTAAGGAACCCCTCGGTGGGAGGGAGCATTTATTTAAGGATAATTATTTCATCCTCTCGCAGCTCAGTGACTTTGTTGGACCTGAAACACATCCCTGGCTGGCATACGGTGGCCAAAACATTAAGCACTTTCTTCATAACTCATCTGATCCTCACGGCTGATATCACAGCATCCCGTCTATCCTGTTTCATGCAAAGCAGGCAGGATATGCTTGTGCTCGTCTTCATCATCCCTTTCCTCTTCCTCCATCATTAGCCCTTCTATCGTGCTCATCTTATCCGGTTTCCCTCACCACACCACAGGACTCGAGTTGCATGGTGTCAAAATACACATAGATGCTCACTGGCTGTGTGTCAGACGGCAAAACCAAATAACCGAGTTTCCTCAGGGAATTTTTTTAGAAGGAGAACTGAAGAAAAAGAAAGTTATAGAAGATGTTGTTCTGCTAAAAAAACGAAAACCCTCTGGACATTAATACGTATCTTTAGCACAATCTAAAATGGACATCTGAAGGAATCAGAACCAGAAGGAAGGTTTCAGACTCTTTAAACTAAGTCAAGCTGGATGGCTACAAGCTTAAATTGAATTTTTAGAAGTGAACTCATGGGCTCTTCTTTTTTTTTTTCTTAATATGGAAAACTGAACAATGGTCTTAATGGCCTTGCCAGTCGGGTAGTGATGTAATAGATTATTCATGTTTTATCATTTACTTAGCACACTCTGCACAGGCTCCTGGCAGCAGAGATTTGGTGACAGTCTAACTGTAGAGAGACAAACTGATGCTGCGTCTGTGTGTGCATGTCTGTGTGTATCTGTGTGTGTGTGTGTATGCACTTACGCTTCTGGGCATATGCACTGTTGCACTCGTTTGCATCAACTTGGAAAGGAGGGTGGAATTTTACTGCAGTAACGGAAAATGGGAAGGTGATCGAGCCAAACAGGAGGAGAAGTGAAAAGAAGGGGGGAATAATGTGTGGCTTAGGAAAGTTTTTGTACATTGTCAATTGCACAAGAAAAGAAATTGAGGGAGGGACTCGGTCGGCCGCCCGCTCGCTAAACTGTGCTACTCTGGCAGATCGATGCTTCCATTATCATTCAGTACCAGTCCATAGATTTTAATAGTGAATTCTCGCACCATAATAAAAGGCTCTTTTTCCACTCACGCAACTTTGCTCTCAGCTAAACACAAAATTGGTCCTGAGAATTGGATTTGATGCTGTGTTGCATGTGACACCGAGTCTGGTGACAAACCAGCGTGACCTTTCAGGCCGAGTGACCCTGGAGCAAAAAATGATCTCTGCGTGCTTTACGCACTCTCCAAACCGTGTGCTGCATGTTGTAGTGCTAATGTCTGTTTAAAATGAATTATAAAACCGTCTAGATTGCCCCACTGATCTACCTTGGTGTTTCCATGGAAACGGCTGAGCCAAGCGAAAGCTTCATCGCAGGCCAGTCGCCGCGTGCGCTACATTTCCCAGAGGGGACATGTTATGATTTATGGACACATAAAATAACACCGCCTGACACAGACGATCCGGGAGAGGAGATAAGAAGGGTCTGTGTCCTCTGGTTTTATTAGATTACCTCTCTCTCTCTCTCTCTCCTGCTCCCTCCCCCTCTTGCTCTCTTTGTTTACATACAGTACAGCCACCCCTGCCATTGTCACGGCGCTGATAATCATCACCAGGGCGATGGCTAATGAATGGAGCACAGGGGAAGGGGTATCGCAGTTGGTTCTCACACACTAATTATTTTTCCGCTCGTTTGTTTTTGTCTCAGCAGAACCCTCTGAAGAAGAGAGGTGCCCGGCCGAGCAACAAGCCTGATAAAAAGCCCAGCCTTCAGGTAACGCTGATCTTCAAACTTTCTTCTTTTGCTCGAAATGTCACATTTTCACATAATCCAAATGACTCAAATTCTTTCATTAGGCTGCAATCTGTCATCAGTCCCTTTACTGCCATATTAAAACGGGGAAATATTAAATTGGGGAATAATCTGCTACTGTGGGGCCCAAAGCCACATTACATGTTTTGTTCCTGTGATTTTCTGCAACGGCTATCATATATCAATTTTCATCACAGCCAGTGGATTCACCGGCCTCGCACACAGCACACTAAAGGCAAAAAAAAAAGTCCCATATTTAAAAAAATTCCCGTTATAAGACAAAGCACATGGTGAATGTTCACTAATGCCAGACTTTGTGTGAGAGTTTGTGTCAATTATCACTATAAGTTTATACCATTTTAAACTTTAGAACAGAAATTTCACCGGGTGTTGCCTGTTTATGCAGCCCGTGCAAGACATAGAGCAATATAGAGCAGTAAACCAATATGATTTCAGTGTGGGCGGGGTTAGAGAGGATGTAATCCCCCTGAAATGGTTCTTTGCAGGTTGTGATGTCCGTAGTGTACTGAGAATAAACGATCTTACTGAGAATCACTGGATAGCCTAGATATCAGCAAAAACATGAAATCTTTTAAAAATCACTTGTAGCGCCACATCGTAATTGCCCAGCTACAATTCTAACGCTGTGCTAATCTTCCAACATGGCAGCAAGAAGACAGCTCAGACCTCAAGTGCCAGCTGCACTTTGCCAAAGAAGAGTCGGCACTCATGTGCAAGAAGCTGACCAAGCTGGTGAAAGACAGCGAGGGCATGAAGGAAGAGCTGGCCAAGTATCGCTCCCTCTATGGCGAAGTGGACGCCTCGCTTACTGTGGAGGAGGTGGCCGATTCGCCGCACACACGCGAAGCCGAAGTCCGGGTTCACCTGAAACTTGTGGAGGAGGAGGCCAACCTGCTCAGCAGGCGAATCGTGGAGCTGGAGGTGGAGAACCGTGGCCTGCGGGCTGAGATGGATGACATGAAGTGCCAAGACCTGCCGGGGGGTCCTGCGGCCGGCCACCTGGTGTTGCCAGGATCGGCCGAGAACGTCATGGAGCTGCAACGCCACCTGCAGTTTGTGGAGGAGGAAGCGGAACTGCTGCGCCGCTCGCTCCTAGAGATGGAGGAGCAGAACAAGCTGCTACTCAATGAACTGAACCGCTACAAGTCTGAGCTGCCCATCGACGCGGAGATCGAGTCGTCCGCTCTGTCCTCGCTAATGTTATCTACAGCTGTACCAACAATAGACCCCGCAGCGTTCTCAGAAGAAGGAGGCCCGTCGCTCCACGAATCGTCTCACGAGGAGCTGCTGGCTGCCAGGCTGCAGATCGGAGAGCTGAGTGGAAAAGTGAAGAAACTGCAGTATGAGAACCGGGTTCTTCTGTCCAACCTTCAGCGCTGCGATCTGGCCTCCAGTCACTGCTCCGCATGGCCCTCCATGGAGACTGATGCTGAAGCAGGAGACTCTGCTGAGTGTGTGCCCAGCCAAACACACCGTGAAGGCCCCATTGGTGGGGAACGGATTGACACCTTGGAAGGGAAAGAAGAATGGGAGAACTTATCAATTGCAGGCAGTCGATCCTCATCGATCTTGACAAAGGACCATGAGACATTGTTAGCCATCCGGGACCAGGCGAGACTGGTTACCACAGCAATCCAGCTTCTAACCTCATCAGACTCAAAAACCTCAAACTGCCTCATCCCCAGATCTTCATCTTCAGAAAACATCTACCGCAAAATCTCTACGGGGGAGGCTGCAGAGTCCCCGTTAGAGATGAGCCCAGCTCAGCCTGAGGTGACGGAGGCCCTGGGTTCCAGACTCCGGAGCCTGCAGACCCAGCTGCAGGATTTTGTGGACCGTGTGGAGGTCCTCGGGGACTCCCCAGGGAGGGACCACGTGCTGCCTGTATCTGAGTCAGGGGGCTCCAGCACAGACTTGCCGTCTGCCCCTCAGCCCAGACATACGGACAGGCCTGTTGTGGAAATGACAGCTGGACAGAAGGTAAGACCACTCCTCTCTCCTCACTCCCTCCCCATTTATATTATCGCCTCTTCTTTTGGCTCTTTTCTGATTTTTTTTTTTTTTGGTTTGTTTGATTTATATTGTTGTGTTGCTTGGCTTAACTATCCACACTGAGGCTTACTAATATCCCTGCCCATGAACCGCTTGTAAGGATTGCCAAGTTGACCACTTGAAGTCTGCATGCTCTCGTAAAGCCTGATAGAATATAGACCTCTGGCCTCTAATGGAACAAATGTATTCTGGACACAGAATACCACACGTACAGGGCATAGTCAAAAAATATATATTTCAATAATGTTGTATCTGGCATGATACAACATTATTTTTCACAACTTTTTCATTATCAAGACAAAACGTAGATTTCACTCGGTTGATGTTTTCATTACATTAAAATGTAGCAAGTTAATTATGTTGTCAAACTAAAATAAATAAAGTGTTGCATGAAAAAATGTAAATTAAATTAAGTATTTACGAGCATTTGCTTTTAACAAATGTGCCAGAAGTGGTATTAGAGTATTATGTGATCACAATGGCTAATCATTAGTAGTTGGTTTAACGACAGTGCTAATGCTAACGCTAATGCTAATTCTCCATTGGAAGCCCTAATCATTAGAGTCCAGACCCAAAGCGCTTCCCCCCCCTCACAGCATGGGCACCATGACCTGCTATCTGCACCCGCCCCACTTGTATTTCTTCCTCTCTCTCTTTTTTGATTCTTCTGCTTCCCTTTCCCTTACTCCCTTCCCCCAGCCGTCTCTTGTTGTTCTCATTGTTGTCATGTTCTACACACTGTCCTACTCCACAATGAGCAAGCTGTTTTTCCTTTACATACTTTTCTTTGTCTTGTGAGTTTTGTCAATGTGCTTCACAAGGAATGAGTTTTGGTTCTGTTTTTTTTTGTTGTTGTTGTTGTTGCTCTGTTTTGGCCTTTCTGCTTTTATTTCCTATCTTTTTTCTTCCTCTACTCCTTCTCTTCCGTGCTCCATAAAATCACCTCCACACCTCCACCATGTTCCCTTCCTGTCACACTTCCTCCTCTTGTCTGTCCTGTCTCTCCCTGCTCTCTTTCGCTCTTTTTTTCTTTTCTTTTTTTTGTTTTGTTTTCATTAACCTGCCCATGCATGCATGCAACAGTCCAACTTTAGGGACCAGTCAGAGCGAGAGGTCAAAGGCCAGGAGGCATACCTGTGCAAAGCTGAGGAAGAGGGGGTCACGGACAGCAACAAGAACCGGGACCCTGACCACCAGGACGCGGACGCGAAGGAGGCCGTCCCTGCAACGGTACGACGCCCTGGGAGAGTGTCATGCGAGCTTACGGCCTGTGGGTCATGTGACTTAATGGCTGCGATTTCCCCCCCAGACAATATGCCCTAATCATGCTCAGATCACACTGCACTTGTAATGACATCACTTCCCCTGGAGTAAAAAGGAAGCGTCTGTAGGCGTCTTGTTTGTGTGACCTTTTGATATTGGGTTGCCATGGCAGCCAAGGCCCATAAAAAAGGATACAATAGGGCAGCTGACCCCCTGCTAATGCTACACTGTTAGAATCTTTAAATTTGTGAAACCAGTCCCAAGAGGAGCTATTGTTTAGCGAGTGATTTATGGACTCTGCGATTTAGATTCTATGAATTTATTCATCGCCATTGTAATAATTAGATTAGAAAGCATTTAAATAGACCTTAAACATGGCTTTGTACATGTTCCAGGGTTTTATTGTGAATTTGAGTTTATATACTTACGTTTTCACAACTGCAGTGGGGGTGGGACTACCAGGCTGCTAGCACCCAACCTGCTGTCCAACTCTGTAGGGCCTGCAGGTGTTTCCTTCACTGAAGTCTACTAATCTCCAGTCAGTCCTGACAGTAGGGCAGTGGTGGCCTAGCGATAAAGGACGCGGCCCCGTAATCAGAAGGATTGAAACCCGAGCTGCCACGGTGCCACTGAACAAAAAAGGCACCATCCCCACACACTGCTCCCTGGGTGCCCGTCATGGCTGCTCACTGGGGGTGATGGGTCACCGAGTGCTGTGCGGCACACTGAAGGGTGGAAGACAGAGGCTGTCACACTAGGGACACTGGCTAGACGGTGGTGTCCATCATACACAGGAAGTCAGTAGTAGTGGCAGAAACAAGGCAGGGCAGCCCACTATCACTTCACTGACCAGGCCGATAACGGTCACCTTGTTTTATACATTTATGCTGAAAAACATCCTTAAATATCAAAAATGTCAGTTCATTGGACAAACTGTTGTGTCAAGGGCCAGTGAAGTACAGTACAGGCCAAAGGTTTGGACACACCTTCTCATTCAATATGTTTTCTTTATTTTCACGGCCATTTACATTGGTAGATTCTCACTGAAGGCATCAAAACTACAAATGAGAGAGAAATTGCTTGTTGAGAGCAGGTATCAAAAACCCAATTTCTTATTTAAGTATGTTAAGTAGTTTGCAGCAGATAAAGATTCCACATAAGGTGTTTGCCATATTTTTGGACAATTTTGGTTGAATCAATCAGATATCTGTATGAACCGATAATGAAAAAGTCAATTACGGGACCAACTGTAGCATCATGGGACACGATGAAATACGCTGTATGTTTATTAGGCTGCACTGCATCCAGCTCTTGTTGAAGGCTGGGCTGATCCAGACCCGCCTCTCTACATTTACGGTGAAACAGCCCGTTGACTAAATGCCGCAATAGCTGGTGATGCTGCACAGCGACGCACAGCCCCAGTTGACATTAACCCTCATGTGTTTTCATAACCCTCTCCGAACTCCCTCAACTTGCACAGAAAATTGAAGCCGTCAGTCAATTGCAGCAGGCCGAGGCATAGACGGGCGTGGGGAGAGATAGGGCGAGGGAAGGCGAGGCAGAAACAGAGCCTCATCGGCCGCGTGTTGCACGCTCTCGAGATTAACAGGCAGGAAATCAATTCTCTCTGTCGCCGTGGCAGCGCCGCGTCTGGGTGCTGCGGCGGCCAGCTGAGAATAACTGTTTGGCAGGTTGCCTGCAGTAAGGCCTCCACGTGTTACAAAAGACTAAAAATATTCCTGCGAAGCCAGGAGGGAACCGCGTTTCCCATTAGTTTTTATGACATGGTGAGTTTAAATAAATAAGTGTGGTAAATGTCCGCTACGGCGTGAAGATTGCTCTGTGTGAAATCGTCATTTGACCCTTAAAGGTATTGTTGAGCTATTCTGACTCAGTGCTATTAACACCCAACCTACCTATCCAAGAGATGAAGCCATTTCACCAGTGCATGTGTATAAATATGATGCAAATAAGGCCTGGGGCTGTTTTTACTATGAAAATAATCACTGTGTCATGGCTGTAGGTGATTCAGAATGACACCTACAGTACACTGTTTACAGAATATACAAAACTACAGCAGTATCAGATAGCTCAGGGCACATTTTACAACATTCTGTTCTTTTAGAAGGATATACATGACAAATAAAGAAAGAGGCAGTACTGTGCAGTGTTGCCAGATTGGGAGAAATTGCTAATCAGTATGGAGAAACGCATTTCTCATTTAACTATGTTCAGTTTTTTCAGAAGTCGTTTTGTGTGTGTTTTGGTCTTTTTGTGCACGGTATTGGGCTGCAACAACGCTTTAACAACTTTAAATATACAATAATAAGAAATTATCATGAGGGCTGTCAGTCATCACAATGGGCTCATCCCATTTTTAAATACTCTATATATACTCTATAAGTACTGTACATAAGTGGTTATACCCACAAGCTTATTGTTCTGAACAGCCTGACTGTCTGACAGAAGCTGAGAATCGCAACTATTGACATTGTTTTTCTAGGAACAATTTGAAAGGACACAAAACAGCATTTTAATCAGTTATGGGTTAGAGATGCACAATCTACTCTTTCAAAGAACCGCAGAGTAATTCTGATCCCGTGGGCCAACTCTCAGTATCTGGGTTAATGAAGCCAGTCATGGTTCTGACGTCCTGATTAGAGGCACATGTTTACTGAATTTGTGTCCTTGGCTTTTTGTCTCTAGGACCCAGTTTGTCAAGTTTCTGCCTGCCTAGCGACAATGTGCTCTGTCACTGATGGCCTGGTTCCATCTCAGTCGTATTTCAGTTAATAATGCTCATTGGTACAAAGAAGTGACAAGCAAAAAATGGCAAGTCCTAATTTGCAATATTCAAAACTGAACGTCTTAATTAATTCAATCACCCTCTAACCACCCTCTTCTCGATCTATGCTGTGCTTTTCTGACAGGAAGTAAAAAGGCATTTATGTCTCTCTCTCTCTCTCTCTCTCTCTCTATTCTCACTCCAGTTGTCAGATGAGGTGCAGGAACTGCAGGGGCTTCTGGCTGAGGCTCAGCAGAGGGCCCTGACAGCGGAGCAGGAACTGCGTCTGCAGAGACAGGAGCACAGGGACCACACCCACAACTCCTCCCAGACGATCAGTCAGGTGGGTGCTTGCCCCCAACCCACAGACCAGGGGTCCACTACAGTCTAATACTATTTATCATTATCATACCATCATTAGAGTCTGGTATTTTTACTTACTGTGTGCTTAAGGAATAAAAAAGGGCACATTTTAATGAAAAATATTTAAGAAGAGATATTACAGTTAATGAATTAATTAGAATTAAACTCTCTGGAAAGCACACTTAGCAAAGTGACAAGTCTTAATGGGTTTGGAGATAGAAGGCAAATGTTTGCCATTGGAGTGGAAATGCATCATAATTACAGCAGAGTGGAAACACCCACAAAGCCAGGATTAACATGCCTGACTCAACAATAGTCTATCAGGTATTCATTTACATCAGCGCTGCATCCAATTTACGCATATACTTTATGATTTAACCCCAGTTTTACACCCAGTTTTCAGATTTTTAGAAAAATCATCAGAATTTCAGGTTTGAAAATAATATACCTGATATTGACAGTTTATAGAACATCCAACTGAATTAGAATTTTACTAGAATTAGAATTCTAGATAAGGTTTAGTTTCATCTGTACAATGTCCTAAATGGGGAAAAAAGGCTAAGAATGCAGCTACAACAGCTTCCAACACAGCTGAGTCACTGCGATCTACCTACTGTTCATTTATAACAGGATTACAATACCAGACTGGAAACACCACAATTACACACTGACTCAGGTTTCCAGCTACGTGCAACTGAAGATATGCGATTTCACCGCAGACAGCCAGGGATAATATAGCACACACAGAGCGGTCTTCACAGACCCATTCTTATGCCAGATCGCAAAGCATGCTGTTTGTACACACAGCTGTCATTAACTCCTGTATGCATATGCACACACACACAATGAGGCTGCAGAAGATGCTAATACGACGACCTTCACAGACATTTGAATGAGTGGAGGTTGACAGCGCAGAAAATTGCACACAAATAAACGCTCAACCAGGGCAATTCCTTTTTTACCTTCCCCCACATCATTCTCTAGCATGTCTCTTAATCGTTTCCAGTGCTGATTTTATTAGCATGTCAGGCAAATAGTAATACTGAAACACATTATCAGGCTACCATTTCAAACATCAGCAGTTAATAACAATGATTTCAGTTGGTTAGAGTACATTATAGTCTTATTGCTGCTCTGACATACATACATATACACATGCATACATTCAAAAAACCTTTAAAAGGATTATCTCTCTTGGTTTCTCTCCAGCTCCAGGAAGAACACCAGAAGGCCCTGGTTCGGCGTGACTTTCAGATGCAGAGCCTGAGCCTCCAGACACGTCTGCAGCAGAAGTTCTGGAGCCAGGAGAGGAACTTGTTGGTGCAGGAGACCCAGCAGCTAAAGCAGAGCCTCCTGCTGCTCGGCTTAAAGCTGCGCTGGTTCCTCAAGCAGTGGCGCCTGGGCAAAAAGCTAGAAGGAGAGGGAAAAGACATCCTTGAGGTACTTCAAAAGTGTGCCTATTTGAAGGATTGAAGGTGGCAGCAAAAAACGCTTCTGTTGCCCCATAACTCTATTGAAGATATGGGTGATTTTGATTTGTACCTTCTGGGGCAGCTCCAGTCCCTTATTCCATTCACAGCCAAATAAGATAAGATCAAAATAAGATGATCCTTTTTTAGTCCCACAAGTGGGAAATTTACATTGTCACAGCAGGAAGTGGACAGTACAAGATATGAGCAGCAAAAAACAATAGCACGGACACTATGTCGACTGTGTAATATAAAAATGTACAAATAAGCAAATAAAATATAGATTACTTGTAAGCATGGCAAAACTCATGCAAACGTTGCTATGAGTTATAGACTGTTTCAGGGGTGTCATGCCACGTGATCTCTTTATATAGATCTATTATTATGGTCTGGCATTATGAGGCGCTGTTAACACAAAAAACTACAGATCACATAATTCACTGCTGCCTTGATATTTACACTGCAGCTGAATCTGTACAAGAGCAGGCAATACCACTGATTTCCTTTTCGATCCGATACCAAGTCAAATTCAGGTTGGAATCGGCATTACGGATAAGCGATACAAAAACTACATTTGTTTGGAGAAATCGAAATAAAAGGTGTGCTGCGGCATATTTGGGTCAGCCGCTCGCATTTGGGTTTGAGAATGTTGGCAACCCTACCTATAAAGGATCATTTAAAAGCAGCATCATCTTGAATAAAACAACCAGATTCCACGCAAATTTCTAGAACTCCCATGTATTCCTGTTTGGAAAGTTTCCAACTTTTTTCTAAAATTATCCTAAAATTCCATTGCTTAACTGCTAATTTCCTGAGAAAACACGAACAATGTGGTTCCTTTGCAAACCGACAGTAGTATTTTTTAGGTTAAACTTAATAGCACCTCCTCGTCTCACGCACAACACTCTGCCTTGTGGATTACAGTTGCAAGGTCTTCAGATGTCTTCAAACAAAACGTTGGCATGTACATTTTCATAAACACAGTTCGCTGGTGAGCACATCTGCAGAGTTTCCCTGTGCAGAAACAGCATGGTGAAACCCAGCCTCCTCATGGCTGACATTGAGTGATGACCTGCAGAAAGGGAGGGGGTAGGGCGGCTGAGGACATTGGTGCAAGTTTAAAGGCAACGTGAGGACATTTACTGTATGCTATTAAAACCTCAGTCCTTGAGGGCTGTTTCCATCCCTGGGGACGAACTCTGGCCAATCAGGTCATACCAACAGTTTGACTCACTTCCTGGTCAAATAGAACACCTTGATTCTGAGGGTTAGATATAAATAACGTTCTTGAAAAAAAAGTGGCAGCGGAGTAACAAAATCTTCTCCTCCCAGGTGAACAACATGAAGGACCTATACCTGCTGCTAGAGGAGGAAGGTCTCGCCACACATCAAGTCGATAACAAGATGTCTGCGGCCGAGGAGCAGCCTCTGAGTCCCACAGCCAAAGAGCTCTGCATGCTGGAGAAAAGCTACAAACAGGTAAACCTGCTGTGGAACACGGTCAGCCTGACTTTTTGTAGATCACGTTCCGTTTACAGAGTACACAGGCCCATTGTTGGGCGCTTCATCTCTGCCCAACCAAAAATGTCTTTTCCATCTCAGCAGAGCAGTGGGTTGAGTGGTACCCTGGCGGACCTGAAAGGGGCACTGCAGGATCTGAGCGCAGAGCTGAGGGAGGAACGGCAAGGGTCCCAGGAGCTCACACAGCAGTTCGCCCGGGCCAAGGCATCCTGGGAGGTCGAGAGGACCGAACTCAAGAGCCTCATCACACAGGTGAACCAGCATGGTTCTGTTGTTCTTGCTTTTAGATTACACCATGCTCAGGATTGACGAAGAAGAAAGCTAAGTGAGTGCAGGTCTCTTATTTGTTACTGACTAATGGAATTGCTTCAAGTGGTAACCTAAGATGCAAGAGTATCTATAGAAGGCCAGCATGGGGGAGCAAGGATGTAACATTTAACCGGTGCCCAGGGGCAAGGATTTATTTTTACATTTAGCCTGAGTCCTAAATTAAAGTAAAGTGAAAGTGAAGTGGTTGTCTTTGTGAAACAGAGCACAGCACATCATGGAATGTGTCCTCTGCTTTTAGCCGTCATCCTTGGTGTGTGTGGGGACGGTACTTTGCTCAGTGGCACCTCAGTGGCACCTTGGCAGTTCAAGACTGGTTTTCCAACAGTCTTGAAGGAGTTCCCAGAGGTGTTCAGCACTTGTTTGCCCTTTGTCTTGTGTTGGCCCCACTCTGCGGTCCAGCTCACCCCAAACCATCTCGATTGGGTTCAGGTCCGGATACTGTGGAGGCCAGGTCTCCAATTTTTGTTAAGTACATAACTCCACATGTGTTCATTCATAGTTTTGATGCCTTCAGTGAGAATCTACCAATGTAAATGGTCATGAAAATAAAGAAAACGGAAAATGAGAAGGTGTGTCCAAACTTTTTGCCTGTACTGTATATAGCATGAATTGCTGTCTTGCATTCACCAGAAGGCAGAGAACAGAGCTGCAGTATTTTGATCCTCAAGATCTGTGACGTTTCACCGTCTCAGTGGCTCACCATCTTTAATCTCAGCATCAACACGCTGCCTAACGATCTCTGACATCTTGTGGTTTCATTACAAAATCTATGAGCTCATGCACAGCTCTTTGTGTGAGGAGGTGCTTATCACGCAGTATTTTTTCCAGGTACTCCAAGTTACAGTGAAAAGTGTAATTTGTCACACAGCACACAGTGCACACAATGAAACCTGTTCTCTCTGTTTAATTTGCGAGCAGTGAGCTGGAAGTGAGCCCATTTTATGGCCACCACTTCCCCAATGGTGTGCCATTGTCATTGACATTGAAATCATTGACTCCTCTGCCATTGGTCATCCTAACATTAAATCTGTGCTCAGTTCAGGTTAATTACCTCATTACTGATGCTGTACCAGGAAGAGCATTAAAGACTCACAGAACCACATTTCATTTCAGTTTCCCATTAGCATAGGTTGAGTGTGTGACATTAGGTTTCCTTATTCTTGTAACCTTATTCTTGATCATTCAATTGAATTCATTAGATGCATCATGCCCTTTCATTGTTACCTTTTAGTGAGCTGGTTTCCTCACAGAACTTCCATGTGAGTCCTAACCTCTGTAAAAGGGGGCAATGAGAAATTATTCTAAAACAGTAAAATCATAAAAAACATCACAAAACAGCAATAAAGCATACATAAAGCATTATTAAAATCAAATTCTCACTTTAAGTGTTTTGTTATTAATGAATTGACCTCATTTAAGCCTATAAATCAGACGGTGATGACACCGTTTAGTAGCTGTTTAAGATGTTGAAACTGTCATTGGCATTTTATGCACACTCAAAGGTCATGCTAAATGTCTACCCTAATTCACTGCCCTGCATTGGCGCCATTGCTAACTGCAGCCGCAACGGGGTCAGGCTTTACTGGAGCTCTGTGGCGGGTTAGATCTCAGCCTGTTTCCTTCCTCACTGGCACTCCCTGTTTGAATCTTTTGTTTTCCTTTTTCCAAGGCTGACATAGAAGGTCTGAGCCCAACATCAGAGTGGAGAATATGTACTCTTTGGGGGGAACAGCCTCAGTTTGACCCCATTATTATACTTCATACACTAATTACAGCATAAACCCATCTGGAAACCCACCCACCTCTGGGTGAAGATCTGATAAAGCACCACTTGTTTGTTCAAGATACTGTTTACAGTCATATTCATTTTTTCCAGAGAGGAAATTAACGCACATAATGATGTGAATGTCAGATGATTATAGGCTTCGTGTCAATTTCATGGTTTTATATTTTAGTTATTGTTAGTTGTGGTTTGCCTCAGAGTGATCAGCAGGATGTCTGCAGTAAAAGAGCAGACTTGTACATTCTCTTCTTTTCTGCTTGGTTAATGGCACAGTAGAAGTGAGTCACAACCCTAACTTGGGTCGTGGGATATATCTGTTGGGTCACAAATGCAATGCAATGCAGATTACATAAAAGTTCATCTCATGACTGTTATTGCTACAAATTCACCTCCTACTGTATGCTTTCCTTACTATATAATATGTATTGAGTTATGTACAAAATCCACCTTTGTCAGTATTGCTAAGAACCAATTAGCATTAATTATGAAACTTTTGAATAGGTTTGAAAACAAGAATTGGCTTTTTGTGTCACCACTGAAAATATTTGTGCACCCCTTTATTAGTGGCACATCATTAGTGTTCCCTGGAATGTGCGGCTGTTGCTGTTGCCAAAGCCACGGTTGCTGAACTTGTGCCAGTCTCTCAGCTGAGCTTTGAAACCACAATGAGGCTCCAGCAACGTGGCATCTCTTTTTGAGGACTTATGTCATATCCAGTAAGCCCACGTTAAAAATAATAGGTCATTTCTGTCGCGTGGCCTGGCCTTCACTCAGTGTCAATGCCTGGCAACATAAGCTGAACAGCATTCCACATGTGTGTTGTCCCAAACAACATAAAACCTGTGCTGGTTTGTCACTGGCCAGAAAAGCGTTACAAAGCAATCATGGCTTTATCAAACATATTAGAGTCCTGGTTCCCTAGATAGCCTCATTATAAGAATGGGCACCTTCTTGCACCGGATTGATGGGCAATGCATAAGACCATGTATTTTAATAACACAACAGACGCATGCTCATAAAAAAACGTGAGTAATAGCTACAGTTTCACATCGCTGCTTAATAGAGTCTAATGGGAGAAGAGCTTAATGGGGTGAGGTGATGGGGGCTGGGGAGGTGGAGCCGTGCCTCGTGCAGCTTTTATTTTTCAAGGCTGCTGATGGAAGACTTTACGCCTTTTGGTTTTACAAGAGACAACAGGCTGCTTATACAAAATAAGTGACTTTATGACATGATTCATTTATTTATTTTTCCATCATCATCCCTCTCAGCCACTTCTAAGCTTCAGCTTATGATCCAGTCACAAACATGCTGATTAAAGGAATAGTAAAGCCATTGTCATACCTGATCAGTTGATGTCATTCATGTAGGAACAGTACTGATGGCTGCAGTTTTACATTGCATTATGGTGCCTTTAACCAAAGTGACTGACTGACTACTACTAACATTGAAGCATTGAAGCAAAATACAGAACAAAATACTTATTTCTCTTTTATCAGCTTGAGGGTAAAGCCGGGAAGACTTCACTCTCGGGGGTTGAAAAGGATCCTCCAGACCTGAAGGGGGCACTGAAACGGGAACGCGAGGAGCACCAGCACTTGCTGGCCGATTCTTACGCAGCCGTAATGGACTTGACTAAGCAGCTGCAGATTGGCGAGAGAAACTGGAACCATGAGAAGCTGGAGCTGCTGGAGCACTTCAACCAGGAGAGAAGCCAATGGGAGCAGAGACTCAGGGAAATCCCGAGCAAAGGCACACAGGTCAGAGGTCAACCAGACGTCAATAAATGTTCAGCCAAATAATTATCGATCATAATAAGTATCTTAATGTGTCACTGTACATGAAGTTTTTCAAACAAGATTACTAGACTAGAAGACCAAGAGACTGATATATTGCCTACATTATTAATGACTTCTTACCACACTGACTAGTTGTGAAATGCTAAACATTTTGCAGGCAGTGTGATATAGTGTTGTGCCACATCTTTCTGTAACTCGTGGTTACACTTTCCCTGCTGGAGCCCCCCAGGGCCTCCAGGCATCTGTTGTGTGAGTTTGGAATGAGGCTTCAGTGAGTGATGAGACTGCTTTGTCCTGATACAACCCTTATTACCGTTATTACCCGTGTAAGAGTCCAGGGGATGTTCGATAATCAATAAATGGTAGTAAATTATATATTAGAGGATCTTTGAATGAGGCATTCTGGATATTTTACTATTGTCCACATCAGTGTTACTTCTGAGACTGAAGATTCAGTTACTATCAAAGGACACCAGAAAAAGGGTGGAGGCTAAAGCCAAAACATTCTCACTTCTCCTTTCACCTCCATTTAATTTTTTCTTTATCTGTCTTTATTTAACCTTGCTTCAGAGAGTGAAATCTGAGCATTGTTTTTTTACCCAGAGTATAGATATAGATGACATGGTATCTTCGGTAGTCACTTAAAGGAATGAGGGAAGCTGGACCATGTGTGGGGAGTTAGAAACCCCCTCTCAGTGCTCAGGAGGAAATGGATTCCTTTGTGTGGAAACATCCTGAGTCAGCAACGTCACATGCTGAACGAGCGCTCTGGTAGAGAAGCAGTTCCACTTCCTGTCTGATCATGCATCGTCTTTTCAGTGTCATCCCTTTTCTTCTTCCATGTAGTCCCAAAGTGACAAGGCATCTGAAAGGGAAACATCAGACACAGAGACTAATGGAACAGGCATTCAGAGGTACAATGTTTCCTAAGTCTTGTTCACTTTAAGCACTAGTTCACTATTTGTTAGTCCTGAAGTTTAACATGTTGATGTAAATGTTCTACATGTAGGACCAAATCCATCCCATCTGAGGTTGTGTCTGAGGTTAAGAGTATACTGGACAGCTATTCCTTCCTTATGGATCAAGAGGTCAATGGGACAGAGCCAACCCTGCAGACCCAAACCGGCGTGGGAGAATTCAACAGGAAAAACTGGAAGTACCTGTCCAGTGACTGTGCTCAGCTGGAGAAGGGCGACCCTTTCAAGACGTGGGACTGTCCCAGCACCAGTAGCTTCCCAGGTCTGGAGCTCAACCTGGCGGGGACTCAGCAGAGCTACACCGCACCAGACAAAACAGGCATCCGCATCTACTACAGCCCGCCCATGGTGCGGAGGATGGAAAGGAGCCCTGCTTTGGACAAGGCCCAACCTCAGCCAGCCCAGAACGGCAATTTGTCTCAAGAAGGAACAACTTTGGAGGGTGTGGAGCCACAGACTTCCTTGCTACTATCAGCACAGTCTGGATCCTCGTTGCCATATGAGCAGTGGCTCAAAAGCCTTTCCCAGCAGCACAGGGGTTTGCTGGAGGGCCGGACATCATCCAGCGCTTCCTTCCACGGGCTGGAGATGTCAGGAAACCTGAGTGATGACATGAAGGAGATGACCAACTGCGTGCGTCAGGCGATCAGATCCAGCTCTCTGGAGAGGAAGTGCAGCAAAGATGTTGGAAGCCAAACGATGGGTTTGACCAGCACGGGAACCCAGACCGGACGATTGGTCAGTGTTGGACTGCAGACAGACAACCATGCACCAGTATCCTCGAGAGGGGTTGGGTTGCATGGGAAGAGCTGGTCACCGAGACCATCATCAGCATCTTCCTCTCTTGCCTCTGTGCGTTCACGTCAAATCTCATCATCACTGGAGAAAGTTCAGAGTCGGATTGACAGACCATGCTGCTCACCCAAGTATGGCTCTCCCAAGCTCCAGCGAAGAGTGTCTTCTTCATCCTCCAAAATTGATGGTTCCTCTGGGTCATCGTCCTCACGTGACCGCAGCCTTTGGAATCTCCACCAACGGGCAGCTCACGGTGGGTCAGCCTGGGCACGCTCCACCACCACTCGTGATAGCCCTGTACTAAGCGGCCTCAATGACGGACTCTCCAGCCTCTTCAGTGTTGTGGAACATTCTGGAAGTGTCGAGTCTTTGTGGAGAAGTGATGCAGGGTCAAGTCCAGCCCGACAACCTCCAGCAGGAAAGCCCTCATGCCCTAGTGTTGGGATCGGGGTGGGTTGTGGCGAAACGGGGGCACATAGGTACGGCATTGTACAGGAATTCATCAGGAACGTTTGTGGCAGTAGGATGCAGACGAGTCCTGGAGGACACAGGGACACGGGCAGCACAGATGAGCCCAAGCCTGAGTGCCTCTCTGCGACAATAGTGGGCAACGACAGTGTCACCAAGATCGTCAACAAGCGCTTCATGAAAGCAACACCTCGGGATGATGTAGGGACCCTTGGGAAGGATCCAATCACAAGGGATACACCGACACCCAGCACACTGGAGGTAAGCATCAATAATTCAGATGTAATTTTTTTTACATGCAATTCTCATCCAGAGCGACTTCTAGTCCCTGATAACGGGTTCAGACCCTTGGAGCAATAAAGAGAGGATTCAAACCTTTTGGTTTATTGACCACTATATACCACCTTACTCATACTCTGTCTTCATTCAGATTATTATTTACTCTTTTTAATTAGTATTGATTTTGTGTGCATACATTGTCCCTGAATTGACATTCTTTGAAGGTTTCTGTTCTGTGAAGGTTCTATTGATTGGCCCATACACTATAAAGTATATAATGTTTATCGCATTTGAAAAGTTAATGTTTTATTAAATTGTTTTATTGTTTTTTTGCCATGAAATATCTGAGGCCATTTCTCATGTCTCTGCTCTCTAAGGATGGACCCTGTGACTGCACATCTCAGTCTCTCACTTCATGCTTCTCACGACCTTCCCATGCTGCTGTCCGACACTCACATGGCCAGTGCAAGCATCGTCTGCAGGACTCAACCATAGCAACAGAAGAGAAATTGGACACTAGCAACGAGTAACAGAGTTCGATGTCCTAATACCACTGCGCGCACACATCTCACATGCACATACAATTTCACAAACTGCCACAGAGCACACTGCCACACCGATCAACTGCCACACACAGATACAGACAAAACTGTACACTAACACTGGTGAGGATCACACATCCAGGTCACTGATAAACCCATGCCAACAGCCAACCAGCCAAGGAGTCCAGGCATCTACGATTTCACACGTTCAGCACGTCCAGTCAGCCTTAGCTTGTACCTCAAGGAAACATGCATCGATCTCAACCGACTGTAAAGCCTTCATCTGGGTCCCCATCATTGCCAGTTTGTCTCTGACTTCCTGCTAATTTCCCAAATCAACTCAACTGCAGTCCACTGACAGCCTATTACCAGACAACACTGAAAACGCTCTGTGCCTCTCTAACAGGCCCTCTGGGATACAATCTGGCATTCAAAACTACTTGCAGGGACCACTTTGGCACTGAAGGCTGACCTTTGGCTTTTGACTTTGGAAACTGCCAACGACGTTTTTTTGGACTTGGATGTACAGCTGCTATGTCACAGCAAGACATTTTATACAGAATTTTTCAATAGTAATGCATTAACCTTATATTTAATAAACATTTGAAAGATCTGCAAAGCACCCATTGTCAACTGTAGGGAATATGTGTACGTCATGGCTTTGTTTTTCATGCTACTGTAGCAACAAGTGTAGTGCTGGGAGATGACTGCTAGGTTTTATCTCTGTGTAGGAAGCTTGCTGGAAAACTATGTATTTGAATGGACCTGAGTGACAGCACAGTCATTGGCTGCATTTGACCAGGCTGATTCATTCTTTAAAGTTCGGTGATGAACCATCATACCTTCCAGACATTCCCTGGATCTTTCCGCCCTGTACACTCATACAGAAGGAGCTCTGGAGAATGGTTCCTATCTTCTCTGCAGCCCTGTCATTGGTTGAAACAGTAGTGAACGACAATGCTACTGTCAAATGAATGAGGTTTACACTAACAAAGAGAATGGTGTATGAATTTGACAATTTGATGTCCCGGTTTATAAGTACTGTATTTTTAAGTATCAACAAAAAAGACTGGATTTTTTTAAATTGACATGCCTGCAAGGGAACATTATTTTTTAAGAGATTATTTCAACGTCTGCTTCATCAAATTCAAAACCTGTGATGGAGCTGTTTGCCATTTGTGTCATATTGCTGCCTTCTGAAGTGTCTTGCATCTTTACACTATTGTCTCATTGAACACTGGCGTGAGAATGACTTGGGTCATGCTATTACTGTACTAGTGCTGGTAAAAGGCTGCATCTACACTTTATTGCTTCTGCAGAGCTTTGATGGCAGTTCCTTGTCTGTAGATCCATCACCAATGCACATATTTAGCTACTTTCCATGGAACTTTGGGAACTGCAAATTCTGCATAGATTTCTCTTTATTCTGTACCATAAGGCCTTTCACACTGGAAGACCTATTTCACAGTTTGTAGATCTACTGGAAGAGGACACTTTACAGCTCCTAGTGGCAGCCAGAACGCTACCAGAAAAATGACCCAAGAGGGAAATTAGTTGTCAGGGGGACCGCCAATGTGGCTATTTCCTATAAATGCATTTCTAGAACAACTTGACCTCAGTTGTGGCTCCTTTTAGTATGATCAGGCAGTTTGGGTGAGTGTAGGAATACTGCACAAAAGCCAATAAAAAATGCTGCATTGGGACGTTTTTCAGTTGCAGTTGAAAAGCGATATTTGTATCAGATTGTGCAATCACACAGACACTCGGTAGACATGAGAGGGATGAGATTTTTCTGATGCTACAGACAAAGCAGTAGGGAAGACACACACACACACACAGCATTTAAATGCTTGTTCTCTCTCGCGCTCTCTTTGGGATGACTCAGCTGTTTAACTAGGGCATTACTCGAGGTATTTTTAAAAAATGAATCCCACAGTCTGAACTGTCATCAAAAACCCAGCAGCCAGCAACCGCCAAACCGCGTCTCACTCCTCTGTGGCTCCTGCAACGCTGCTGTCAGACCTTTTTACAGCTACCTCTTCTTACCAACACCCTGCATGCAGAGACTCTCGTTCCTGTTCATTCCTGTCTCCTCGTAGTTCTCACCTCGGAAGGTCACATGAGTGCCTTTTCTAAAAGAATTATATGGCGGCGCCCTCGTCAGGTCACCGAGGTCACACTCGCCAGAGGCCGATGTCTTTTCATGATAGTATCGATCCAGGCCATTTTGTGTCGTTATCGAGCCCGGCTGACCCCTGAATAACTACACTTTCTATTAAATAGTCCGAGTACCAGTCAACTCACAATTTTACTATGGTGGCGCATGCTAAACAAAAAGTCTTGGCCTGAATGTGTGATTCTATCTGGAATTTGCCTTCCAGCAGGCCACGTTGTTAAATACTGCTGTCCCTTATGTAGAATCCAAGTTCATTCAGCTCCTGCACAGCTTCCATTAACATTCAAAAGCAGTTTTGGTGCTTATTCTGTATATATAGGCTATTTGCCACCTAATTGTCATGTCTAGCATAGAGTCCCTGTGTTCGATCCAGATGATCCTTGAAACTAAGTGCAGGGGGAAGGATTGAAACGTGGGGGCAAAACAACGAGGCCTTAATGAGCGCACAATTATTTTATCAATCGTTAGTGGATTTTTTTTTTTACATTGTGATACTACATTGGACTGTCGTGCTAATGCTAAATGCTAATTTTGTAGTCAGACAAAAACATTTCCAAAGAATCTGGCCCATCAAAGCACTCCTTCAGCTGTCAAATAATCGGTCTGATCCAAAGGAGCTACACTAGTGATTATTGGACCTAAAATGTGTGTGAACTGCACACTTACAACCTAAACTATAGGGTGACAGTGTTTTTATGGTGCTCTACAGGCCTTTCCAGTCAGTCATGGTCACATCCCGCTTCTGCTCTCACAATGCATAGCAATATGTAGATGATTTCCTAACTATAACTGTTCAGAGATTTTGCTAAGTTATTACTGAGGGGGGGGTTTGTCTGTACATTTGATTTTCTTTTTTAAATATTTTGTTTGGGAAAAAATCGATTGGGGAAAAAATAAAATGGAGCGAAGACTTCCTTGTAACTTGAAAAGAAATATACATGAGCATATTTATACGCTTTCTATCCTTGTGTAGACACTACCTGAATGTCTTGAGCTGGGGCCTTTTTGGACTAGCCAGCCCTCTCCCCTGTGCAGATATTAATTCTGATGTAAATAATGCAATTTGAAAAAAGAAATGCAATATGGATTTTGGTGGGTATGCTGGTGGGAGGGCGGGGTGGGTATGGATTTAAGCTCAAATCTAATTTCCTGTTGTTTGTCAGACTTCTCAAATAAATGTTTGTTGAAGATATTCATTGTTTTGTCCTTATTACAACTCAAAGATTATTTTTTCCCCCTCCATCGGGACAGTAAGGAAATATATGGCCACACAGCGGTTAGCGGCATGGCCTCACACCTCCAAGGTTGAGAGTCTGAATCCCATCTCGGACCTGTGGTATGGAGTTTGCGTGGACTCCCTATGTTGGCATAGGTTTCCTTCAGATTTTTCCCTTTTTTGCCACCGTCCAAAGGCATGTGCACTAGTTGTATTGGCAGCTTTGAATTGTGCGTAGGTGTGAGTGAATGGTACACATGTGCCCTGTGGTGGGCTGTGGTCCCCACCCTGGGTTAATTGTCCTGCGATGGGTTCCAGCAGCCCACAACCACCTAAGCAGTTATGGAAAGTAAACGAGAGTGAGGAAATATTGTGAATGTGTTTAATATTTTTTTATATTGTGATAATGTTTCCAGATATTTATTTAAGTGGAACAGAGAAGGCACTATTTCAGACCCCATTTTAGTAGATTAAGGTCTAAAACAATCAGATGTCTGCCAACGCTGATTGCTGAAATGTCAGATTTAATGTAGCAAAGGTCATCAATATGTTCCCTTAAGACACATTACTTAAGACGTTAACCCTAAATAGTATTTTAAATGTTTTAATGTGAGAATTCTTCCATATAAGAGACGGGTCTAAGGTTGAGGGGTTCATGGCTTTCCTCGCTTTTTCCTCTTTTCTCACCTTATTTCTGTCCATCCACATCCTTCTACCGTTCTCTCAGTCATTCCGCAGGCCTGCTGTCGCTTCCCTGTTTCTGGCCAGCTGCACTCTGGAATGATGAAACAGCGTGCAATGTGTTTGGACAGCGAGAGAGCAGGACAGAAGTGGACAGAGAGGGAAGTAGGACGGCAGGGGGAGGAAAACGAAGCAAGCATGTTGGAGTTAGTGAGTGTGGAAGAAAGAATACAGCCCCCACGCTGTCCAGCTGTGGTCAGGCTGTGTTCTGTAACAGCAGCTCCATTACCAGGGAGCATGATGTCACAGTGGAATTGCGATGATGAGACGTTTTGTTGGCCCCACTTCCTGCGAACATCTGGGATCCTTGGTTACGCCCCCTAAAGGCGCAAACCCCCTGCTTTGGAAAGGAAACCATTGGGATTTGAATCTTCAGACAGGAAATAAATTACTGAGCATCTAACAAACAATGACTATATACAGTGCTGCCATCCCCACTGTGCAGCTGGGATGGATCCGACACTTACATCTTGACTGAACATAATTATTAGGAGAAGTAAATGATTCATGACAAAATGTGCTTATCCACTACATTTCTGCTATCCTTTTCACTTTTGTTGTATGATTTTTGCAGATGGAAATGTCTGTTTTAAGATGTTAACAAGCCGCATAGAAAATGTACATATGCTGATTTGGACAAAAGTGTCTGCCAGTCGTAAATATAGCTGAAGAGTGCGATGTTTTACATGGGAATTAGAAAACTGGAGAAATATTAATATTAAAAATAAACAGACCCGGAGACAAGAGGGGGGAGCGAGAGAGAACGGGTGAGGAGGTGTCTGCCAAAGTGTTGAGCTGTGTGATAATGCATTTTACACTCCACTGCGTCCATCAGGGAGAGTCACACACTCCCTCTCACACACATACACACACACCTCCGATTCTCACACAACTCTGAGCATTAATACTTCCCATACACCATCCACACTCAAGACTGAGACACACACAATAATAACAAGATTAAAAAAAAGAAAAGTATTATAAGTAGTTTTATTTTTATGGGTAACCTTAACACCAAACTTAACTCTTAAATTAGTCTGGAGGATGAGGATATATGTATGCACACTTCACACAGATCATGACCCATTTTAGCGCTACCACAACTTCATCTGCTTCACAGCCCAGTGATGTCGGAGCGCAGCACTGTTCCTCATCGCCATTCTGCTGTCTCCGCACAGTGTCCGTGCTTCAGCTCTGCAGCCATTCTATATGATGATCCAATTTAGCCCCAGTGAGTACAAGGTGAGACATTATTAAACACTCGACTGAGCAGAACCGCCCAGACAAAATTAAAGAGCAGATCTGTGGGTGTGTGTGTGTGTGTGTGTGTGTGTGTGTGTGTGATTGGGTTTCACTAGGTTCAATATTCTGTCCCCTCAATTTTCCTGGTCAATAAGGCCTTTTACTGGAACAGGTCTGGATCTGAACTGTGGCTTCTGACATTTAGATTAATGTGATTGGTTGATAATGGCTGCTGACGATCATGGCCAAAAACAGGTTAACAGCATCATGAGGAGTGCATAGCAACTCCCAAAAGCAGCACATTCAGCTTGATTCTTTTTTAGTTCTTTTTTCAGTTCTGTGAACGTGAATATGTTAACACAACATAAAAAAGCTCAATCAAACAGTTTTGTGGGGTGCAGTAAAGTGAACGTGAGACCATATGTGATGTTTTGTTGGAATTATTTCAGCCGCTTCTGCATTTCCTGTGGCAGGTGTTTAGATTTCTTAAAAGACTCTGAGCAGATGGAAGGAACATATGTTATACACTGCTTAGGGTGACCAGGCATCCTCTTTGTTTTTCCCGGACATTTTTCAGACTTTAATATTGGTGGACAAGGACATTGATGCAAAAAGGTTTATGTCAGGTTGGATGTCAGATTTAATGCCCAATGGAACCTATTTAACAAAGGCCTTCCAGAAACCCTAACAATCCCAACAGAACCAATTAGCATGCAGCATGTGAGAGAGAGTGGGTGTTGCAGGTCTGTATGTGTTCGAGAGAAAGAGACCGGGTGTAAAGTAGAGTGTCTGCAATATTACTATCGCGCTTTAAGAATTGAAGAAATTTCAGCAAACAGCCTGAGTGCATCTCTGTCTCAGATATATTACCTCACAAGAACCAAGGACAACACTCTCACCATGCAGGTTTTAAAATGCGTATCGTATATGCAGATGTGTCTTAACCAGCTATGGAAGATTAAGGCCAAATGGGCATTCCAAAATTCAAAGGAACACAAATGCTACTTTCACATTGGGTAGAATTTAAATCTACGCCCATCAACACATCACATGTGCAAGCTGTGCTTCAGAATTTTTTTATTTTATTCATACATCACTGAACTAACCTGTTTACTACTGTCACGTCTACGGACTTACGGGGGAAGGAAGCGCAGAGGTCTGACATGCTGGGAAGGGGTTTTATTATTAAATAAACAATAAACACAAATAAAGACGGGCGCGGTGGCCGAAAACAATTTAACTTAAATAAAGAACGTAAACTAACCCGTAGGCGTGTGGCGATTGCCAGAACTCAAGAACATAAAGACATTCACTCAGGGAAGTCAAGTTCATGTCTGAGTTCACGAAAATGCCAGCGACCCCGAACGGGCGGAAACTTCCGGCATTTATGGGGCGTCAGGATTGAGTTCCGGTGTGGAGCCCAGCTGCAGGCAATCCTGACAGAGCCCCCCCCTCCAAGGGCTACGTCCTCGGAGCCCCAACAGTACCATCAGTGGAGGCGGCGGGGCGGACGGCGGCAACCACAGGGCTCCTGCCCTGCTGTATCCTCCCCTTGGAGGACCCGGTCCCTCGGGCTGGCTCCCCGGCGTGGTCAGGCGTGGCGGCCCCGGTCCCTCGGGCTGGCTCCCCGGCGTGGTCAGGCGTGGCGGCCCCGGTCCCTCGGGCTGGCTCCCCGGCGTGGTCAGGCGTGGCGGCCCCGGTCCCTCGGGCTGGCTCCCCGGCGTGGTCAGGCGTGGCGGCCCCGGTCCCCTCGGGCTGGCTCCCCGGCGTGGTCAGGCGTTGCGGCCCGGTCCCTCGGCTGGCTCCCCGGCGTGGGTCATGGCGTGGCGGCCCCCGGGTCCCTCGGGCTGGCTCCCCGGCGTGGTCAGGCGTGGCGGCCCCGGTCCAGTCGGGCTGGCTCCCCGGCGGGTCAGGGTGGCGGCCCCCGGTGCCTCGTGCTGGCTCCCCGGCGTGGTCAGGCGTGGCGGCCCCGGTGCCTCGGCTGGCTCCCCGGCGTGGTCAGGCGTGGCGGCCCCGGACCCTCGGCCTGGCTCCCCGGCGTGGTCCCGCTTGGCGGCCCCGGACCCTCGGCCTGGCTCCCGGCGTGGTCCCGCTTGGCGGCCCCGGACCCTCGGCCCTGGCTCCCCGGCGTGGTCCGCTTGGCGGCCCCGGACCCTCGGCCTGGCTCCCCGGCGTGGTCCCGCTTGGCGGCCCCGGACCCTCGGCCTGGCTCCCCGGCGTGGTCCCGCATGGCGGCCCCGGACCCTCGGCCTGGCTCCCCGGCGTGTGTCCCGCATGGCGGCCCCGGACCCTCGGCCTGGCTCCCCGGCGTGGTCCCGCATGGCGGCCCCGGACCCTCGGCCTGGCTCCCCGGCGTGGTCCCGCATGGCGGCCCCGGACTCCCGTACCTGCACACAATAATCAGGGCCGATCCATCTGGGTACGTGTGGGCCCTGTCTCCACATGTCCCCTCTGACACGTCTTGTGTCACCCCCTGCACCGCGCAGGGAGATTGTCCCAGAGCCTCCGGCGACTGTTCCAGGCACGCCAGGCTGGTGCCTTCTGGGACTATGCAGCCCCTCTCGCTGCACGGCCCTGGTGCCAAGGGGGGGGGCATTGCCAGACCATCCGGCTAGCCCCTTCTGCGTCCGTTGGGACAAGCAGGCCCTCTTCCTGCCTGTCCCAGCTGGGTCCTCATGCCTACCCGGGGGCTCTATGGCGCTCCACCCCTCTGGAGGCAGACGCAGGCCCATGCCTGGCCCGCCCTCCTCACTGGCTACCGGAGGACCCAGCTCCATCGCTTCCCCACCTCCCCTCCACTCAGGAGGAGTCCCCAAACCGAACTGCACCCCCCCAAAAAATTCTTTGGGGGAGTACCCCCCCCGGCTGGACTTAGGGGTACCTTGGGGCTTGTCCACCTCGCCTTGGACCAGCACATTCGGGTCAGGAACCTCCTCCCTGGGGTTCGGCTCCGCGGCTGGGTCGCCATCTGGTGGACACAAAGAGGGGAAGTGGGGGCGACATACGGACACATATGCCACACAGACACACACAGACAGAGACAGACAGAAGAGAGGGTCGTCTGGCTCCCTCTCTGGGCTCTCCGGGACCTCCTCAGGGGGCACAGCCAGGATCTCGGGAGAAGCGACCTTCTCGTCGCCCACCAGTGCTGGGTCTTCTTGCCCCGGATCCTGACTGGCACTGGATGTGGTGGAGGGGCAGAGTTCGATCCCTGGCTCAGGCCGATCAAACTCCGCCCTCAGTCTCTGTTGGAAGTCCCGAAAACTCCTGTCTGTCTCTCCCTGCTGCCAGAGGGTTGTGCTCCAGCCCCATGCTGATCCAGTCAGACACTTGAGGATGGTAGTGATCTCGTCTGTGTCTGCTGCCCCACTGAAGGGTCCCGGGACAATTGGGCTGTCCCACACGGGGCTGGGCACGTCGCTGGAGATGGTGGTTGGTGTGTGGTGTGGAGGGGGGTGGACGTCTTCTCCAGCAGGTGTGGACGCTGGTGCTGCGCTGCCATTTTGCTGGGGAACGTCCGGGCAGAGGGAAGGCGGGTCGGCGACTGGAGCAGGAATGGAGGATTCCCTGCGAGGCAGTCCCGGCAGCGCAGTTGCTGGCTGGCGACCTCCCGTCGCCCTCTTCCACCAGCTTTCCTCACACTGCTGGGAGGGACGTGGGTCTCCACGGACCTCGTGACGATCCTGGATGGGCGCGATGGGCGGAGCCATCCCGGCACCGACTGCCCAAACGGCGTCATCCTGGTCGTCGTCCGTGTCAACCTCGTACCCCCGGAAGTCACATGGGTCATCACGGACGCCGCGATGATCTCGGACGCGCACGCTGGGCGGAGCCATCCCGGCACCGACCGCCCACCGAAAATCCACGTCATCATCGCTTTCGTCATCCGTGTCCTCCCACCGGTGACTCCAAGGGTCGTCCACCCTGCGGACATCCTGGACCCATGGCGCGATAAGCTCCCATGGGCAGTACTCTGGCCATTCGGGCTGGAGGCTGCCCACCTCCTCGCTGGAGGAACGCCGCCGTTGTTGTTGCCGCTTCTCACCCCCCTGGAAGTGACGTGGGTCCCCACGGACCTTGCGACGATCGCAGACTGGCGCGATGGGCGGAGCCCAACTCTCGTCTCCCGTGCTCTCGTCGTCGTCCGTGTCGTCCACGGGGAGCCTGGCCAGCAGAGCGCAGAGTTCTTGGCTCGACATGGCAAAGATCGTGGGGGTCGCATCTTCTGCGCTCGCTGCCCACGTCACTTCCTCGCTGCTGCCGACGCCAACGTCCTCGCTCCGCCCACTCACCCGCCGACGTTGTCGCTTCCGGGTTTCGCGGAGTTTCCCGGGGGTGACGTCATCACGCGGCGCCGCGTACCACGGCTTCTCGGGGAGAAAACGCTCCACCAGAACGGGCGGCGCGTCTCTCCCCTGGCGTCCGCGTTCGCCGCGCCGGGCTGCGTCCTTCGCGGCGTTTCTTCTCCTCTGCTTTCTACCTCTGCGCTTTTGGGTGGGTCGCTGGCATTCTGTCACGTCTACGGACTTACGGGGGAAGGAAGCGCAGAGGTCTGACATGCTGGGAAGGGGTTTTATTATTAAATAAACAATAAACACAAATAAAGACGGGCGCGGTGGCCGAAAACAATTTAACTTAAATACAGATAAACTAAAACTAACCCGTAGGCGTGTGGCGATTGCCAGAACTCAAGAACATAAAGACATTCACTCAGGGAAGTCAAGTTCATGTCTGAGTTCACGAAAATGCCAGCGACCCCGAACGGGCGGAAACTTCCGGCATTTATGGGGCGTCAGGATTGAGTTCCGGTGTGGAGCCCAGCTGCAGGCAATCCTGACAACTACCATTGTTTGCTCTAGGGGACTAATGATTGTAAGTCACTTTGGATGAAGGGTGGACGAGTGTGTCAGCTAAATGGCATAAATGTAAACTTTAACCAAAGATTAAAGCATAAAAATCAAGCATAATAATCGTTGTAGAACAGTTCCACAACTGGGGCATAACAGAAAAGCTTTGGTGCTACTTAGCAGGTTAAATGACCAACTACATTATTATTGCATGTGAACATGGATTGTGATACGATGCTTAAATCACTACTGAACTTTACTGTGATGGCGAGGACAGTTTTGTACAGGGGGACTGTCGCGTACCATGAAAGGGAAACAACATTTGTGGAGCTGTCATGTCTTGGATACACTTGGATCTACCTTGGCTCAGGCTATATCTGTTTAGGCAAATTTTCCACAATCCTGCACACAGAAAACAGAGCGCTCCTTCTTGGCAAGTAACAAGATTTTAGGCGAAGAAAACGCATAGATCGGCAGTGTTTTGTTGGCCAGAGGAGAAGGGCATTGTTAGTGCCTATGGCCACACTGGTAATAAATTACAATGTTTGCAAAGAGCTGCTGCATGGTGGATCAGCGGAAATCATTTTTACTGCAGGGGCAAAAGAAAGCGGATCTGCACTTAACCAACAGCAAATGGATCTCTTGAAAAAATATTTAAATATCTAAAGTGATCTTCAACCGGGTCACTGTTGCAGCTTCTACAGTAAACACATGCAGTCTGGATGCCCTGTGACCTTTGACCTGCATTTCTTGATAGCCAAGTAACGATAGTGTAAGCGATAGTCTAAGCCTCATCCATGTACGTTAAAATAAAATTACCCTCATTACAGCCAGCCAAACATAATGCCTACCGTTAGGTTATAAGACTACTGGTTCAGTCCTTAGTAATCTCACGACTTGACTACTGTAACTCCCTTCTAGCTGGTCTACCACTATGTACCATCCGACCTCTACAACTAATACAAAATGCAGCAGCACGACTGATCTTCAACCTTCCCAAATTCTCCCATACCGCCCCTCTGCTACTGGCTCCCAGTAGCTGCACGCATCAGGTTCAAAATACTGATGCTGGCCTACAAAGCCAAACATGGAGCAGCACCATCCTACCTCACAGCCCTTATTACACCTCGCACTGCACCTCGTTTACTCCGAGCATCCAGTACTGCTCGCCTGGTCCCTCCATCTCTGAAGGTAAAAGGAAAACACTCATCTAGACTCTTCTCCGTCTTGGCCCCTCGGTGGTGGAATGAACTTCCCCTCGAGGTCAGAACAGCTCAGTCACTGAGCACCTTCAAACGACAGCTCAAGACCTTCCTCTTTAAAGAATATTTAGATTAACTTGTAATTTTCTTGTTGTTGAACTTTGTGTACAGAATCTACAACAGAGTGAATAAAAAGATTGTATTCATAGTTGGGGTCCTAGTGAACCGGAATCGATCTCTTCATCGATGGTAACTTGAAAGCACGTTGTAAGTCACTCTGGATAAGGGCGTCTGCCAAATGTCGTAAATGTAAATGTATAAGACGCAAGCTAGGCTGATGTAAAATCTGCAAGTCAACTCTGTTTGGTCTAGTTCTTTCGTCTGGTAACTGGAAGAAGTATGTGATCATTAGTCTATCCCTATATATTTGAGAAATAGATATGTTCACAGCAAGAGGTTGTTGTTTCAATGTTGTTTAAATTGGACGTGTATTAAATCAGAAAAACGATAATAATTTTAATGTTCTAGACATCTGCATGCATGTGTGGGTGTCAAAAGAATTGCCCCTAAAAATGTTTTGCATGGTTCTGATGGGTCATAAGTGTCAAAAGCTGTGTCTGTAGGTTTCTATTATCTGCATGTGTTTAAATGTAAAGGCTTTAACTTTAATTACCATCCCTGATTTTATCATCCACGCTAGGGACAAAAGCAGGATGCAGGCAACGAGTCTCTTTCAATTAAAAGTGAAACCAGGCGTAACACAAGGAAATTGAATTCCACTCTTCACAGCCGGCCAGGCAAGAAGGGAAAAGAGGCGTTTGTTTGGCGGTGTGTAGGACTGGGATAATGTCGATGGAGGAAGGGTGTGCATTTCCCATGGACCAGTCAGACGCACACACATGACACATGAGCACACACACACACACACACACACACACACACACAGACTTACAATAAACCATCACCTTCACCTTCATTTCACTCGAACAGTGGGGGCTCCTGGGTAAGTTCCAGTCCCCCCTGAGAGAGAAGCACGAGGTGATTTGTCACCAAGCTCCCCTGACCTTATATGTTCACAGAGCTCAGCGCAAAGCCTCATGCAGTGAGGCACTCAACGCCACTGGGCGTGTGATGGAGAGGTCTGGAGAAAAGAATAGTTCGTCACATCACCACAACGAGACTGCAGCCTGACAAGGGAATGAAACCCCTCGTTTACCATTCTGGGGTGAAAAAGATTAATGGTGAATGCAGAGTTTTATAACAGATCTATAAAAAACAGCAGATGTAACTACTCCGACGGTGCAGCTGCACGAAAATAGTCGATAGTCGCGAACACATCGATTGCCGTTAGCAGTTCACAAAAGCACACACACTCTGGCGATAATGTGCATTAAAGTTCCTGTTCATTTTAGTCTGGCACACACAGTCTAATGGTCTCTGTGTGTTCACTGTGTGTACATTAACACCCGTATGAGTGTTGAAGGGCCGTGATCAACACTGTGGGCAGTGAATTACAGACAAATGCAGAAGGACACACACAGTAGTGGCACAGCAGGTCAAAAGCAGTATCAAAAGTGCGTTTTTACACACACGCACACACACTATTTTTCCCACCTCACCCTGTCTCATTGACGCAGAGGTGAAAAATCCATCAAGCACCACCCTTTCCCCAGAGCAATAATTACCACAGGATTATCTCCCCTTTTCTATTAAGCACTTGACAGCAGTGACAAGACTGAACCTCCCCTCCACCCCCAACCTACACACAGACACACACACACACACACACACACACACAGATGTATTAGCAAATGACATGCTAAAAAACGGACTACTGATTTCCTTTAGGTCTGCAGTGCCTTTAAGGCCACATTGATCCTGACCCTGCGAAGATGATGACAGTGAGAAAAATCTCAGTATACAGTAGCACTGAATCTAAAAAACCCTTTAAAAGCAAGGCAAGGCCTGTGTTCCTCCTGGTGGATCTGTGGCCAAAGGTGTGAGTGAATGGCGACCCACTGACCCCCCTGTTCCCCTTAATGCACAGGGAAGCCATGTGTCACGATCCGGTCCGAAAAGGGGATCCGGACCGGAGTTTCACTGTTGTCCTGTGTAATGTTCCCTAATCGTTTTCACCTGTGTTAATTGTATAAAGCTGCCCTGTTTGTTTCTGTTCGCTGTCAGGTCTTTAACGTTATGTTCTGTGTTCACCAATGTCAACGGCGCAGATGCCTCCCCTCCCCTCCCCTCCCCTCCCCTCCCCTCCCCTCCCCTCCCCTCCCCTCCCCTCCCCTCCCCTGTCCAGTGATTCACCATTAAAACCCCTGTTTCGTGATGTCAGGTGATAGCGTCCTTCATTCCTCGTCACTCTTCGTCCTGCTCTCCGTGCACCCGCCTCGTCATGCCCGCATGGACGTGACACCATGACCCTGATATGGACAAAGCAGTGAGGGATATTGAGTAAGTGAGTTATTTTATCTAGGGTTAGCTAATTGGTTTAACTTTTTGGGCATAAAAACTGTAACAGACCAAGTGTGGGAGAGATACACAGATACAAATCATATAAAAAAATGTAGTGCCGTAACACACCACACACAAGAGCATGCAAATGTAATCTGGCACCAGCCACATTATTTCTGTCAGATTCGTTTACTGCAGTACTGTATATGCAAAATGGCTGGACAGGTGGGCCGATATTTTATTCATGCCAGCTCTAATCTGTCCAGATTTAAAGCAGAACATCAAGAGAGACTTTAAATGAAGATTTCATGAGCTTCAAAGTCTCCCTGAAACAGTTTGAACTCCTGCTCTCACTTGAGGAGGAATAATGGCGGTTCTCAGGCTGCTTGGTATGCGTGAGTTCGAGCAGGTCCGATGCGCTGCACTGACGAAAAAATGCTGGAGTGAACATTTCAGAGACCAGGAAGCACTTGACGTCTTGGCAGCGGCTGCTGTTAACTTACACAAACGTTCGCTGCTTAAGGATTCGACTCAAACGCTCTGAATGTCGACAGAGAGAAAGACTGCTAAACAGACGCAAAGGAACCATACATCCCTCCCAAACCACACATTCAAACACCACAATGGCTGCCCGACCCGTCACTTGTTGACTTGCAGGGGACCGTGAGGTACTCTGCCACAGATCATGTAGCCTTTCTGAATGTAGCCCCTCTGGTGCTGTGCAAGGGTCTCTGGGGAGACTTTCTCCCATTTCCCTGCTATAGAGCAATCATTTGATAGGGTGCTTTCACAAAGATGCGCACACGTGTGCGGTACATTAAATGCTTGTCAGCCCATCCCCAGGGCCCAATAAAGCCCAACGCTTGCCTGATTGGGTGCATTTATGGACACCGGTGAGTTATTAATAAATAAGTTAGGGGGACGGCTGAAGGCACTTTACAGCACTTAGCCACTGGCCTGTGGGGTCAGACAGAGGTCCCACAGGTAGGCAACACCTCCACAAAAGGGTTTTCAGCAAATGCAGCTCTTGCCCTCTTGGGGCTGACTCAGCATTAGTGGCTACGCTAGCAACCGAGTGACAGGCTGAGAGCGTTTATTTCGCTCAGTTATTTTTTTAGTTGTTGTTGTTGCTCTTCTGAGACTGCGGTACTTCCTCAAGCTAATCTCTCCCCGTGGAGCGCCGCAGGGTGGCCGCCCACACATCACTACCGCTCCCTCGGCCGGTCGCACATTTACAATCACGACTCGACATCTGCTCGTACAAATGGATGTGCTATAGCACGGTTGTGTACAGTTATGTCTTTTGTGAGTCTTACCACTAGCCCTACAGCTATTCTTGGACGTTTTTAGGGCCACTCTAACAGAGTCCCTAATCCCTGCACACAACAGTCATCCATCTATCCATGCCCTGGTTCCTCTTGTAAAGCTGTCCGGGGGTCCAAGAAAAAAATAAAATAAGATCCGTGAGTTGTTTAATGTGTTTGATTTTATATATTTAAGATTAATATATTTGATTGTGGTGTGGTATGATGCTGGTTGATTTTTACCTCCAGGGGCAAGGGTCCAGTTATTCTGGTGTATTGTGAATCTTGTGCTGATGTGGCTTCCTGGTAGGTTGACTGGTAGGTTGGTGGTGATGTATGTTAGTTGGGTTCATGTAGAATAAATTCACTGAAATACCTACTATTGCAATTTTTGGTCCCCATCTGAATCATCCCCCCTCTCTCCAGTTGGATCAGTACTAACAGTCTCTTTGGTGGGCATGGGTTGTCATTAGTACCTAGTCCATTTACAGCATTTATCAGACGCCAGAGCAACTTACGATCAGTAGTCACAGGGACAGTCCACCCTGGAGCAACTTAGGGTTAAGTGTCTTACTCAGGGACACAATGATAGTACGTGGTATTTGAACCTAGGACTTCTTTTTCAAAGGTGAGTGTGCTACCCACTAGGCTTCTACCACCCTTTCTAGTCCCTGTCTAGTACCCACCCTAATCTGTGTTACGTGAGTGTAGCAGGCAAGTTTACCGTAGCTCCTCACTGTTTGTGTACTCTGTTGCATTGTATTACACGTTTTTGACTTCATAGCGTACCGTGACCAGACAACCAACATTGGGGGCGTGGTTTGGCAACCAGAGGGATTGTGCTTGCTGTTTTGCCTTTGGGTTTTGTTTTGCCATGTTCCTGTTTCCTATTACATTGGAAGCTCTTATATTTGAGCTTGTTGCCCTTTAATTTTCTTTCCCAGATAAAATTTGTTTTATTGCCCAGCACTTTTCCTTTAAATTATGATCATTTAAATGCTGCTGTATTGAGTGTCATATGCCCAGGTTTTTCTCTACTTCTTTTTTTTTATTATTGAATTGTAAATTTGTGTATGGACCGGTTTTTCTTATTTGTATCTTCAGGCTTTGGAACTCCCTGCATGCAAACGGGCAGTTAAATATTGACTATTGTGTGGTTTGTGCTTCAGCCAAGGTTTTTCACTGTGTATGTGGGAATGTATTGCCAGTTGCCTGCCACCTAGAGGTAGCCACTGCCTTTTCATTTAGATTATCCTTGTTTTCTTTCATAAATTTAAATTCATATGATTTTGTCATTTTTATAGCTTGTAATAAACCGACATGGTATATATCCCTAGTGTCTATGTCCTCTAAATAAGTGACACATGGGACTCATGTCTCCTGAGTAGTGTATACCAACCTATGTATCATATTCTCTAATATTCTCAGACAATTTTAACTCCTACCCTGCTTCTGTCACATAAATATACATACCATAATCATACTATAAAGGTTGCCATCTGACCATCTCTTTACCTTGACTTGACCAACTTTAGTCAAACTTTTGTCAAGCTCATTATATCCCATGAAAAGTACACATGAGAAGCTATTCCTGGAGAAAGACCAGGATGATTGGATAAAATATCGGCCTTGCTTTTAAGAACACTGAGAATCCAGAGCACTGTTTTATTCCTTAACGCTATAGTAATTCTTATATAATCTTTGTATCTGCCTTCGTGCTCCAAATGACATTTCAGTGCACATGTACAATTATAATAAAAGTGTGTAAGGAGAGGACAGGGCAAGGATTCCTCTGTGGCCACAAAGCCCAGGAGACATCCCACTAGTCACAGATAAGCTCCATTAGTCTGGCCAACGATGTCTGGCCTTAAACATTCTCTCTCCACCATCCCCGCCAATCTCACCACTCACTCTAGCCCTGATGTGTGTATCAGTCCACTGGCCATATGTACACATACGTACACAGTAAAAATTCACTGTGAAACCTAAAGTAGTTCTTCACATCCTTATTGAACAGGAATCAATCATGTGCTGCTTAGTAGCATTATTAGTTGGATAATATATTACATTATATTATATTATTTCCACTCCTGCTAATCTGCTGCCACAGCAGAATAATGGGCATGAACAATCCATGACAGTGTTGGCACATACTGATCTCAGAGTGAAATCATGCTGTTCTCACTGTGGCACCCACAAAAAAAAGGTGACACAACTGTCTTCTATGCAGACAGTTGTCCCAATTATAGCACCTTTACTGTCTTCCTGTGTCGTGTCTTCACATGTCTGTAACTACCTGCTCCTGTCCTCACGCCTGACATCTGATTGAATACATAAACAGCCCATGCTGATAATGATTTTTTTTTTCATACTAGACTGATTTCTTGACATTTGTCATCTCTTTAGCTCTTAAAGAGATGTGACAGGTTCAGGTTCAGATATACAATTTTTTCAAGTTATTGTTCTTTTTTCATTTCACAACATAATAAATGGATTTAACTTAGTGAGAACAGGCCAATATGGTTGGGGGTGTTGGGAGGAATGACACAGTTGATAGACATTTAATGGAAGCTTGTGAGTATCAACTGCTGTTAAATATCTGCTGGACCCAAGGGAAAAATGTTAAATTTCAGCAACCATATGGAAACTAGTATATTTTTTACTGCTAGGGAGTCTAGGGAGTTATTTCTGTGGTAGATGATGAACTATAGATTAGCATCATCCTTCATTATCGGAGGAGCAGCTTCCTGTGCCTACATACAGGGAAATAACCAAACACTTCTTTGTTTGAGAATGGCTGATTCACTATCATTTGTGTGTAGGTGTGTTTAGAGGAGCAAAAATGTGCGTGTGTGTGTGTGTCACTTTGCAGAATCCATTGCGGTGGTTTAAATAAAAATGCACCTTCCCCTTCTGAGCCCTTCCCTCCTGTTCATGTGTGCAAGTAATGAGAACCTGATAAAGGTATAAATACACAAAATAACCATGTTAGAAATAAATTATAAAATCATCTCATTCTGTCATCATCTGACTTCATAGCAGATTTCGTTTCGGCTTCTGCCCCCTTATCAGCAGTTTACAGTGGCCTTCAGATTGAACCTCTTCCCCTCCTTCGTTCTCCCCCCAACATTCTGACGACTACTGCAATCTCAGCGGCTCAACTCAGACAGACTAAAGTGAACAGAAATGCCAAGCCGTGCACTTTTCCCAGGGGCTCCCGCTAACGTTCCTCGAGGCTTTCTGCTCACATCAAAGCACCTCCCCACTCACCTGGAGAAATGACAAGAGCATGCGCAACAACGGGACATCCGCCCAGTTTTTTTTACAGATGCCCAGCATGTCATGGCAACAGACAACTTTCAAGTGACATGTGACAGAAGGTGACAGAATCATCTTAAAACCTTAACTATGGAGGCAAATGCTCAGATATTAACCCGTTAACATCTCCGGGGGTCCGGACACCACCAGGGATATTCCATGTATTCAGTCCAGTTAGTGACTCCATTTATTACACGTAGGTACAAGACAACAAAGAGCATTTGTATTTATTCCTTAGGTTTCCTTTTCAACGGGTTCAGTGACTATGTTTGTGTAGCTGGAGACAGATATAGGACACAACTGCAATAAGTGCAATGCTGCACATTCAGCACAGGGCTAGTGTGTGAGGTAAAATGACACCTATGCAATGCTAACAAAGAAAATATGGAGCAAATTTACCAGTCAGGGCAGGTGAAAACCAATAGGCATAAAGCACTGAAATGTGTTAAACCTGGAGACTTTATTTCACTCCATTGCCCGGGATAAAATACATTTGAAATACCCTCTGTAGCTGACCAGATTCTTGACTATTCATTTCCAGTCTGCCAATTTCACAACACCCGGGAATTCCTGCAGAATCTGGGTTTTCTGGGACCAAGTACATGGTGTCAGGACATTGGGCAAGAGCCACATATTCTCTGCTCCAGCTGGGACACGCACAGAGTGGAAAAGTCACAGGATGGGTGCAAATTTTATTCACGGAAGGTTAATCAGTATGTGTGAAAACCCTGCCAGAATGTGTAAATAAGCATCTAAAAATAAAAAAGAAAGCACACACACACATGCTGCATTAATATATGATATGAGAAATCACTCAATTTAATTGTTATTCAATAATTATTATTATTATTATTATTATTATTTAATTTTGCACAAAACACATTGTCAAGCAATCTATTCACAAAAGCTCAATTATTTTGGCTTATTTTATTTCTCCTTGAATCTCACCATATTGCATGAAAGGACACAGACAGACATATCCTGTTCTTGTTACCATGGAAACAGGCACCAATGGCTGCCTACAAGTGAACAACGTGGCACTTTACACTGGAGCGGATATATCCCAGCATGCAAAGCAGCCGACACCAGGGATTCCCCGTTGGGAAATGCGCCTGCTGAACCTCCAGCCAATAGCAATAGAATGGCGCTGAGGTGCTCTGTCTCTGTCACATGTCTGGGGTAAAGGGATTCCACCATCTTATGGACTTAGTGTCACCACTGCTCACCTCTTCCACACATTAAGAGCCTCATTCAGTGAGTGGATCAGCCACATGCCTTAATACAGTCAGGTTCACAAGGCGGTCATAACCACATGTTCTGGGGTGGTTATGAAAACTAAGATGGAGGCTATTTTGAAAAGTCCAGTGCAAGAAACATATTTAGCCTTTTTTTGTAGCAGGAAAAAGCAAAGTATGTTTGATGAATATTTTTTGGGGTCAAATCTTTTTTCCTTCATGTCTGCTTTGTTCAGTATTGTCATCATCAAAAGCTCCATCATGAGAAGCTCATTAACCTGATGAATGATAAGAAAGTCTTCATCATAAACTTTCAGGACTGTTGGAAAACCATCCCAACATGAAATCCCTGTCTGGAGTACAAGGTCAGTGTCAGGATCATGACCAGTACATATATGTCTGGGGTGCAATAGGCATCAGTAAACTATACATTCAAGATATGCAGTATAAAAGCATATCACAGATTATGGGTTGCCGTATTAAAGTGGTAAGAAAACAGCTGCAGACTTTCTTAGTTCCACATCTACTGTTAGAGTTATCCGTCTTATCCAACACTTGTAAACCAGAGAAATGACACGAAGCAGTTGAGCTCTTTTTACTTGCAAGGAGAGCGATCAGAGACGATCATGCTTCCAAAAGCTCTGCCGTCTCTTCCGCTTCCTCTCTTTTTATTTAATAAAGGGCGGTACATTCATCACAGGATCACACCAAATAAGCTTATAATTTGCTTGTAGGGTTGTCTCTTGGTAGACGCTCCATCGCAAGGTCTTCTTTTCTTGCTTCTCTGCGGCTGCAGGCCTCCTCTTATCAAGTCGCGGTCATTCTGTTCTGCAAACAACCTTTAGCCCACCAGTTTCTCATCCAAGAGACTAATGATTAAATATAGTGCGCATATTAAAAAGATTAATACAGTTTAATACATGTGAGATATAAATGTCAAAAAGGTAATAAAAGGTAATTGCATGATAACTTAGATTTTCCAACATCTACATTCTATCTATTCACATCTAGGTGCCTAGAACATAGCACACCATATATCTCTCCACTGTCCTTGTGTGTGAATTTTCTGTCATTGTGCCAGGTTTATTTTTGTTTAGTAAAAATCCCTCTTTCATCCCATGTGGGATGTTCTCAGAGAGAAGCAACAACTCAGCCTGAACTTTCAGAATGTGGAAGACATTCAGTGAAAACACAATTTGAGGCTTGCAAATGTTTCTTTTGTCTGTTAATGTGAATTTGAGCAGGTTAATACATCCCAGTGTGTCATTAATACACATATATTATCTTTCAATGAATACCGTTATAATGTTATTCAAGGTGTAAAAGTACCCTGTCTGTGGGTGTTTTTGCACTGAGCAGACACATTTCATGTGCCAACATGGCCACACAAGATTGGGCCAAGATGCTGCCTCCCACCGTGTGGATAACTTTGTGAGGTCGTATCAGACAACTTTATCTAATCTAAGCTCCACTCCTGCATTATAGATGAGCAGAGAGTTCAGGGCTCTAAAAGAGGTCACCACACTGATGCCGAGTGCAGCGAACCATTCAGAGAACCACCGAGATAGCATCGTATCTGGCACGGACGTCTTCGTCGTGTCCCTCTCTCGTCACAGCCTGGCTGACTCAGACCTCCTTTAAAAAACAGATAGGTTACGTGCTTGCGTGTGCGCTTGGGTTTCCTTTGTGGCCACTCATCTGTGCAGCCTTGGTTACGTGGAAATTGAAAAATAATTGTTGGGATAATCATAATGAGGTACCTCTGAAGAGCGATGAAATGAAAGAGAGAGAGGGGGTGAGGGAGGTATAATTGAGAGGTGTGAAAAATTCAGAGCAGAAGTGGAAAAATAAATGGCAGTCAGCAGGATGTTCGGTGCTGAAACGTTCGAGGGATAAACCGTATCTGTACAGTTCAATGGAACATGAAATAAAATTTCTGCAAAATACATCAGTCTGAAAGCTGCATATTGATTCATATCGCATTATATACCATTTTCAGTCTTTGTTGGGTCTATATTGAATCACTTATGGCAATTCTTTAAAGAACAGGCAGTTTTTGCGATCCACTGTGTATGTAACATTTTGCCACGTTTAGGTTTTCCGCAGGATGCTCACAAAACACATTCAGTCGCACATTTTTTAGCACCTGAACTGTTTGGTGTGTGTGTGTGTGTGTGTGTGTGTGTGTGTGTGTGTGTGTGTGTGTGTGTGTGTGTGTTGTGTGTGTGTGTGTGTGTGTGTGTGTGTGTGTGTGTGTGTGTGTGTGTGTGTGTGTATATACTATATATATATATATATATATATATATATATATATATAAGAAATAGAAATGTCACAAGGACAAAAACAAAAGCAAATATCAAACCGAAAATGTTTGCTTTTGTTTTTGTCCTTGTGACTTTTCTGTTTCTTCGACATGGTTTTTACACTACAGACAAGCCGACAGTTTTTACTCACACATGTGTTTGTTTAATTTCTCCATGTTGGGCACATGACACATCACATCAGCGTACAAACCTGGCAGAATCAGGGCTGTGAGCTTGTGTGTCGAGAACACTCTTCAAAGACACCAGGCTTCAAAGCAAGCACAAACACACACACACACTTCTGAAATGCCTTGTTTTTTTTTCAAGAGATAAAAGTTGAAATGCCATCCAGAATGTTAGCCTGATTCATTTATTGCTCTTTAGAAACTTACCCCCACCCTGGTCCTCTGCAGCCATCCAGGATTTGATCCAGTAGCTGTGCTGCTTTGTAATGCACCATTGTCAGGACCATGATAATATCCTGAATGCATATGTTGCATGGATTAATATCCATGTTACATCCGAAATGTTACTCTTCCTCCAGGCCAAAACCTGTCACGGCGAAGATGGTGAAGGACGCCTTCGCACGACTTGTACACAAAGGGGGATTTATTACAAAACATAGAACATGCCTGATAACAAAAGACAAGACATATCGCTTGCAATGACCCGATATTTAGAAATGGTTCCTATGCTTCTTTGGGTGGGAGGTGAGTATTCAAGGGGATTCTCTGTCAGGCTGGATGCAGTGGGAATGTGTGGGGTTGCTTTGACAGGACAGTGGCCTCGGGCTGTCGTGACTGTCCAGTGGCTGGTCAGAGGACAACACTGCAAGCTTTTCCACAGTCAGCGCTTCACTCTGAGACTCACAGGCCAATTAGAAGGGAAACGAAGAACAACGATCATGACAGATTCCCTGCAGACTCCTGTATACAATTATCTCAAACTCAAAAAACCAACCAAGTGGCACGCACAGAATAAACTAAATTGGAGCCGCAAGTCATTATGTCCACTAAATGATGGAGCATGTGTCTGTGTCACACCAGCCTCCCCTGACTCATCAACCAAAGTGCCAATTACTGGTTCAGATACAACTAATTACCAAAACACAATCATTACCAAATATGCAAAATAACTGAGAACAGATTCAGCAATTACAGGGAAAATGATCCAGTGTTAGGCCCTTAACCAGCCTGATTTCACAGGTTTACAGATGGGGTAGAAAAGAGATACTGAATATACATGCATACATGATTTATATAAATGGTATAAATGCAGGTGATAAGGGAGAAATTCACACATTCTGCATGGTCTATTGAATTAATTATGTAAATTTTTGGTGCATTTCCAAGTATCATCAAGACAGTAAGGTGATGGTAAAAGAGGTCTTAACACTTATTTGTGACTCTCAGGGGAGGAGCGGAAGTGAAACAAACTCAAACAGCAACAATACAGATGTGGTTTGGACACCTCCTTTCAGGTGGCACCTGGCCATATGGACAGTGTGTGAACAGATGTTGTGAATGAAAGGGGCGTGTCCTCTGATCAGTACTCCGGTGGGCGGGACCATTCATTAGTATATGAATGAAAGTGAAGAGATTGTCATTCCGAAACACTGCATCACAGCACACGGTGCACAACAAAGGTCAAACAAGATCAAACAGACAGATTAGCATGACCTTGAGTCTATTAAAGCAATTCCTTTTAGCAGCTAGTTATGGCCTTTGCCACAATGAACTTCCACAAACTGACCCAATTTAACTGTGATTGATCATGTCAGCACGAGAACTCCTCTCAGCCAATCAAAATTTCCAGTTATACCAGTAGTATATATTAAAAATGACCGATTCCAAATTACTACCTAGTGATAATCGCCAAATACAGAATATGACAGAAAGGAGCACGGTTGAGGCCCTAAATACTGTATTCTTTGAAATAAAAAAAAAAATGGCGGAAGGCTTTATCCACTGGTAGGGGCTGCTCCAGTTTTGGCTGGCAGATGCACTACTGGGAATTAACTCTTCGATATGACAGATGGTGCAGTTCAATTTCTGGTCCAACTTTCCTCTTCAGCACTCTGAGGTTTGTGAAATTCTGCTTATACCCATGACACAGACAGCAAGCATCACCATGCACAGAGGATGTTTAACTGAGGGGGACGAAGAAACTTAACTACGGTTCATTTTTCAAATGATAAAAGATTTTGGAAACATCAGAAGTCCCAATGATCACTCCTGTTTGTCCAGCAAACATGAATAAGCAGATGAGTTCTCCACATTGAAAATGATATAATATGGCATCTCAGAAAAAGAGCTCTGCCAAGCACTCTGCTAGGCATAAAAAGATATTTAGGACTTGGCATAAAGCTGTTTATTAATATCAGTCTTAATCTGTCCTGGCATGAGACCAGTTTAAAACTGGATTGAAGTTGACATTTTCTGGGGGGGTTCCACATCTTGTATGTCAGCAGAACCCAGTGTGAACAGTGAGTATTTGCACCAGCCTCAGCAGCATTAGTACAATGCACCACGTACATCCCTGCACAGCAGTGAATCATGAGAGCATCCAGACAGTGTGTCTCATTCGCCTACCTGCTTCACGCCCTCGACCATAAATTTGGACAGAATGGGGCAAGAAACAAGTGGTTCAATACGCCCTTGTAACCGTGTGACACCCCCCCAACAGGCCCAATGATGGGAGCTGAATTTATGGTGGTCTTAAAGCGGAGGTCTGATCACAGCTTGGAAGAAATGCTTGTCCAGACATCATCGCTGTGACTGTGCACTGGTCTACACGGAGGCTTATTAAACATGTACTACACTGTACCTATATTTCCCCTCTTCTCAGGAGCTGAGAGATGTGTCGTCTATAACATTTACATTCAGTAGTTGGTAGTGGCCTAGAGGTTAACACACTCGCCTACGAACCAGAAGACCCAGGTTCAAACCCCACTTACTACCATTGTGTCCCTGAGCAAGACACTTAATCCTATGTGTCTCCAGGGGGGACTGTCCCTGTAACTACTGATTGTAAGTTGCTTTTGCCTTTTTTTGGGCAAGAGACATTTGGAACTATTTTTTTGAACTGGCAAATACAGCGCTACATGCTCCTCAAGGAGTTTCGATTGCTAGTGTATGGTCAAAGGCTTATCGGACCCAGTTATCTGAATATTGAAGATGATAAACTTTTCTTACCCTTTTTTTGGCAGACGGTTTCGCAGCATCCAAACCGTAATGGTCAGACACTGCAAGAGCCTTTTCCCCCTAGCAGTCAGAGCACTGCTAAATTCACTGCCACTGATGATCATAAACCCTTTTACATACATATTTGCTATATTTGCACACTTTCCAACTAGCGTATGTCTTTGTCCTGTCTTGTCTACAACATCCTGATCATAACTCGAAAACCTGTTACTCAAATACTACACAAAATCATACTTTACTGAAATTGCACATGTACGTATTGCCTCCTGTCTTTGTGTAATGTACGTAGACATGGTAATAGTGCCTGTCAGTGCATCATGTCACACCATTTTTTAAATCGAGTGAATAATGTGAAACACTGATTTTGTAGCAACATCAGCCACACTCTTCAACAAATTGAGAAGAAAATGCTGGTTGTGCCTCAGGTTGGGATATTTTTTTTATGTCTTCAAGCTGCTTTATAAATCCTGGGAGGGATTTTGTCTTTAAAACTGGTCAGTCAGCTGACAGAAAAGAAAGCTGTGTGTTGGCAGGAGCTTCCGTTGGTCCTGGCAGTCAGACAGCAGATGGAGCAGAACTGCTGTGTGGGGTTCAAAATTCAATTTGTGAAGCTGCAGACATAAGAAAGGAAGATGACTGCATTATTTCTAAACCTCCAATCATGTTTTCTTCCCCTGAATAGTCCATGTTATTCAGTAACATGATACCATCGCTTTTTGAGCGATTCTTCTGGGTAGCGGGGTTTGTACTTGAGAAGTGAGTATAGCTCATTTCATTTTTCAAATTGCTATGCTGGTAATAAAAGTTCTAATAAATATGATGCAAGTTATTTTTACTTCAAATCCCTCTCAATTTGCTAATTCTTTAATGGTGGAAAATATTAATCTCTCTTTGTTACACAGGAATCTCACAGTTAAAAAAAAACATTTTTACTCCATCTTGGTGAATAATAATTTAACAGTTAATTTTAACAGTAGTATGGAAAAACTTCCTCAAAATGATCAAATCATGACAGGAAACGAGGAAACAGTGTGCCGGCGATGCTGTGGTGTTCATAGTAATTGAAAGCCTGTGGGGCCTGGCGGGTTGCAGAAAGCTTGTTTTGGCTGGACTGACAGGTGAAGAGTTGTGGATCAGAGTCAGTCATCAGAAGCAATCTGCTCAACCAAGTGGTGAAATCATGAAGTTACGATATAAATACATTAAAAAACATTTCGATATAAATAATGTGATAAATATTAATGCACCAGATACTCAACTATTCTGACCAGCTTTATTGTTTTCTAAATCTGTGCAACTGCACTTGGATCATTGCAAAAGCGTTCTCAAATTAACAACAAAGATTTTAAAGTTAAATTAGTGGCTTGGACTTGCATGGAGTTCCATTGGAACTCAAGACTAATTGTTGCTGCTAATGGGGCTCATTTATGCAGTTAATTTTTTTTTCAATGCAGTACCTTCTAGCTTCATTGTAAAACCGCACCGGTTATTGAGGGACAACAGCTTTATCAGAATGAGCTCTTCCTCTGCTTTACCACCCCTGCAGGAAGGTTCACTCTACAATTACACACAGGTAATTATTATCAATCTAACAATGAGGGTGGCAGCGTGGGCATGGAAAGAGCGAAGTTGGAAACACAGTTTCCATAATGTGAGTTTCTGCTCATCATGACAAGATGGACCCAGAGGGACATTTGGGGGAAGAAAATGACCTACTGTACAGTTCTCAATGTTAAATTCCTCAATCTTCATGTGGTACCGGTTATAAATTCGTTCTAATGCTACTGTCTGCACCATTTGGGTGGTCCCAGCAGGCCGCAGTAGGACGCTGCAACAGTTGGCTCCTTCACTGGAACACAAAGCTCATCAGTCCTGCCGCAGAATCATCGCCTGTCCAGACTGCGCTTGGTTAAAATGCTGCACTGTGGGTCAGACAGTCCACACAGAGAGACATGGCTCGCCTGTATGACTACAGAGCCCAGCTGCGTCTGCCTGGAAATAAAGGTCACCCTGACTCTGCAGAATAAAGCGAGGAGAAAGGGGAACACAACTTCACTTTGTGTTTTTGAATCACTATAGTGGAGAGGAAGTAAGTATGTGTGTGTGTATGTGTGTGTGTGAGGCAGTGTTTTCATCTTGAGGCCTGTCATTCTTGTCAAAACACACAAGCCATGTCTGCATCTGTAAACTGCAGATGGTACAGACAGAGCCTCTCTGTTCGGCTACGTTGCAGATTTTTCCCCCCAAATTGTTTATTGGCCATTTTGGCTCAGTCCCAGGGTAGGTGGCCAGACAAGGACAGTGAAATCTACACCGATACCAGAAACAGGCCAGGAGCCTTAAAAGACATGCCCCGCCCCCATGCCTCCCGCTGCCTTTGTTAAGACGCAAGCTTTAAAGCAGGATTAACGCATGACCCCTTGAATCACAGCAGGGACTCAACCCAGCCGATTCTACAGCAGCATTTCCAGTGTGGCCAAAACTGCAGTGATGAGTACAGCACAACCGCAAGGCAAGTGCAATTGAGTTTATGTCAAAAGTCGTTCAACATCGTATGGTGCGGTGCGGGCATCCGCTTGCAGGAACTGTACCGGTCACAGAGGGTTATGTTGATCTAAGCTGTGTGTTCCATATGGCACAAATGAACACTGGAATAAACCAAAAAAAATATATTATTTAGCAAATAAAGGTCAAATTTTCAGCAGAGTGATGACAGCTCATTTAAGCTCATTCCTAAAGTTCAGGATGCTCAGGATAAACACACCGGAAAATTCAGAGCAGGTTTCAATGCAGCACCACACATCTGAGAGCAAAAAATGCATTTGTTAATTTGGAGACGCAGCCAGATATGCACATCTCGACGAATGTCACAATATGACCAAATGCAAGATGACCAAATGCAAATATGTGTTGAAAAGGCCTTTATTTTTATTTATTCCTGTTCCGATATCAACGTTGAGGGGGTCATGCGCAGAACCAGGGAGCGCGTTCCTCCCCCTGCATTTCTCATCCACTCTACCTGCTCGCCCGAGGCATTTCACCTCAGGGCAATGCGCCCTCAGACAGGCAGAGATGATGGGGGCTGAGCGGTGAGGTGGTAAAAACATGTTGTGGCTGGGTAATGAAGAGATGCCACAAAATCATGAGCATTACCATCGGCTTTGTGAGTGACTGGAATGCCCTGAACGTTCTAATTCTCTCTCTCTCTCTCTCTCTCTCTCTCTCTCTCCCCCTCTCTCTGGTGCCTGACAGGTGTTCCTGCTGAACTCTGGCAATGTCCTACGCGCAGCTCGCCAAGCGGCCGTCCGCTACAACACAAGGCTTTTCAACAGCTTCGGGACCTAACAAATTGAGCTGAGCTATTGTGCACGGAGGCCAGAGCTACAACTTCTTCAGAGTTATAAAAGCCGGAGCATCCAGGCAGCATTCCAGTGAATGACACCATTTCAGCAGCAACTTGCACACGGCTACACCTTTTTAAAATGAGATAGCGTCTCTCGGACGTGTGGTTGGGCCATCACTCCGATGACGAGAGAGTTGTGCCCAGTGTGAATGTGGCCTGTCGAATGGGGAAAGTGACGTAGCGGCTCTGCAGCGTCAGCCTGGGGGCGTTGTGGCCTGGGCTCATTTTCTAGATAAAAGCGCCAGCACTATACTGTCGGCTTTCCATCTCATTATTAACAAAGTGGATCTGAAAGTGCTGAAGGGTCGTCTAGTCTTTGTCTAGATCAAAGACCGATGTATTAAAGCAGCTTTTGAGATCCATCTTTCACTGGTTCCTCTCAAAATGCAGCTGTTATGAACAGAAATTAAAAAAAAAAGATCCAGGCAACAAAAGTTCCACTATTTTAATCATCAGTATGTCAGTAATAAAACCCTTGGACATTAACAAGGCCAAATTTAGGAGGTACAGTTGACGGTACATTCATGTGTGTGTTTTTCTCTCCACATTCCTCTCTCTCTTGATTTAAGAGGGCAAGTAGGTGTGTTTGTGTGTGTGTGTGTGTGCGCGTGTTTCTGTACTGCTGGGCTCAGCAGGGGCACAGGATCTCGCCCGGCAACTTGCAGCACGCTCCCGCCTGCGTTGCCACAGTAACCCATCAGCCTGGCATCCGCAGCACTGGCAGAGGAGAACAGGAGATTTTTGGAAAGGCGTAGCATGAGTGTTGTAGAAAACTCTACATCATACATAATGCATTTCCACTCTGTTTATATTTTTCCAATATTACGAAGCTCGCCTAACAGAAAAAAAACATTGGATATAATTGGCTAGTGATGCAATAGCTTCCAGCACATACAGATGGGTGAGAAGTTTATTTTTGTAGGCATCTCATTAAGGTCAGTACCATGTGTCCCAGAACAGCTTCAGGGCTCCTTCTCCAGCCTCAACTGGATAGGTAGACATTTCTTTATTAAATGTTATGGTGGTGGAGACGTCATCAGGACCAAAAGCTGTTATGCTGGGTTTGAGATCTGCTGCCATATTGCATGATATGTCAATATGCATAGATCAGTAGTGACCCTCCCTCAAAAATCACCTTCTTTTAATCAAGATTTTTTTATTTCTGAAAAAACTATGTGAACTGTGCAGTGATACTTAATTTCAGTGGCTTATAATGGTAAAATCATAAAAGCATATACATGCCATGTGTAACTAGGCGGTTTAAATGACAATTTTTTAGTTTACTGCATGCCACAAATTTCTGCAAAGCAGAACAAACCAGACAACAAATGCAAAGGGGAATCATTTAGTAACCAGTACTTTCAACTAAATTGCTTTAATTCAAGAACAACACCTCTTCTGAACTGGCTCCTTTCAAAACACAAAAGAAGGGTGAGACATCAGAAAAAGCAAATCTACAGCACCTCCTATCTGTACTGAGCTCCACTGCATCAGGGGCTCAGCGAAACCGACATTGTGGGGTAATGGAGGGCAGGGTGAGGTAACTGTGCCTAACATTTGGGCAACACAGGCTTTTGCCACATATGCCACACAGTCTATTAAGAGACTGGCAGAATGGGTGAAGAAACTGTCAAAATTGGCTTGATATCATTTATTCTATTCTATCTATTCTGCCCTGAGGGCAAACCATCACCAGTTAGAAATAAAACAGAACTAGAAACTATTTGTGTGTGACAAGAATTTGATTTCATGTTCATCAATTTAAATCAATTAGCTGCCTAACTCCATGATTCCTTGTCTCCATAGGAAAAAAAGACGAAATATAGGGTGGATGCTAAGAGACCCACAGATGAGAAACCTGCCAGGGTGAAGCCCCACCCCCCAGTACCTCTCACCCCACCAATGTGCCCCCCAGGACTGGAATTAAACCAATATGCTCAGTAATTGAACAGATGAGCTTAATGCAAATGAAGCCGCTGGGAGGCCTGAACCACTTTCGTATTCAGATTTCAGTCAGATTTACATTCCACCGGTTGGCACAGCTAAATCCACATTTCCTCAAAAACCAGTATCTTCCTCACTTTCCTGCATCTGAGGGCAATGAAGGAAAACAACAAATGTGACACAATGTCAGAGTGAAATTGGCACATATAGTTACCACGCAATGGTGCAGTTTTCTAGGTTTTACCCCCGAGGAGCTACGCTGGTTTTGCATGGATGGCCAAAGTGGACTAATGGAAATGTGGAGAATGATGTCACATTGCACCATTAACCAAGCCCTTGTCAGCCTGTATCACGATGTTGAGAAAAAAAAGACATGCTTGCTTCAGCAAACACATGGAAAACTGATGAGTCCATAACCAAAAAAAACAAGGTTTCTGGATCAATGCTACCCTGTCAGTTCAAAGTCAAAGGAAAACATGACTGAAGGTTGAGGAGAAAAACAGCCAGGGGCAAAGGCGTCCTTCTGGAATACGTCTTCCCAGCTCCCAGTTGGGACCCAGTTGATCCAGGCTCATAGATAATTTTTCAAACAAGCCTTGCGTCATTGGAACACGGAGCAAAACATGTCTTCATATGAAAACGGAAGCAAGCAGAGTATACAAAGAGACCAGGAGTGAATGGAAGGACTGAACCTTGGTGGCAACCATCCTAAATACAGAGTCCTCCTGGCAAAACAAACAGGCCACTGTGCTAACCCAGTTCTTTCAGCCATTCATCATTGAATCACATGGGGTCTTGTACAGCCCTAATCTCCCGGCAGTATAGAATCATCAGGATGGAATGCACCATCTACACACATCTACACACTTCAACTGATCTAAATGAGGGACAGAAGATCAAAATGCTGCTTCAACCGGTTGAAACCCTCTTGGAGAAATAACCAGAACTGTTTCTGGCCATGGTGTGGGTCTTCTCCTGCCCTTAGAAGGAAAGGGTTGCTGCGGATCAACACAGAGTTAGTGATTGTGAATGAACAACTTTATCACATGATTAATTATTATATCGTGATAGAGAGAATGATGAAGCCCTCGTCCACATCAGCATTACAATCACTGGCTTGTTGACTATAAGGATGATGTGAATCATTTGATATGAACCTTCATTAAAAACATATCCCAACAAACACAAAACCTCAAGGAGCGGCTAATCAGACTGGAGAATGCAAAAGGAGACCGAAAGTTGCTCCACACAAACAGGCTTTATGTTGGTTTATCCTTCCCTTTCACCCATCTCATTAGCTCTAATACAGTCTGGTAAAATCGACAGGAACAACCAACAGACTCATCAGTTGGTTCAAAGAAGCCGAGAGAAACCTAAGAAGTTGTCAGCTTTTCTCTCCTGTTACTCTGATTAAGGAATAAACTGGAACTGGCTGGAGGTCAACAAGTCAAGGATGTTACAGGAGTAAACGGAGCAGAATGAGAGTGAAGGGTGAAGCGTGGGAGATGCTGCATGGAGCGGAGAGTTGTGAAGGGGTTAATGAATGTTTTATGGATGTTTTATGAATTTGCTAGGCTTTACACACCAACCCGCCACCAAAACGTTGACAGTGAATAAATGTAGATGATTAACCAAAGCAGAGCACCCAGAGGCAGGTGGACTGAAGGTCACCTCAAGCGGGAACATTAATGGCTTCTTAACTGTGCTTTTCTCAGCAACACCCACACCATCACATGGGAAGGTTGTGTTTAACCCTGAACGCAGCCTCCCTCCTGCTCATATCGCACCGTCCTTCACACACCGAGGCACAAAAGGCCAGATGGGGAGCAGCTAGGAACTGAGATGTGTTGTCTGGAGCCTCCAGATTAACTTTCCACTGGGCGTGGAGCAAGGACATAAATGCAAATCCAGAAGTCACAAGGGAAGGACAATAAAATATGAGACCTCCGTGTAATTTCAGATAATTGGGTCTTTATATTATTCATAATTTTGCTGCTGCATGCAGTTTTGTTTTTCCGTCATGGATCATTCAATCAGAAAAATCTGGATGGACACTAATTCATCAGCTAACTTAAATGCCATGTATGTTGTTTTTTTCTCCAGTGTCAGGCAATATTGGTCTATGCTGCAACCTATCAGCAATGAACCAGGGTTTTTTGTCTGTGCTGGATGGATGGATTGTCCATTGTCAGGTTATTATAAATCCATCTCACCCAACTGGGTGATATAATACATATTGAATATTATGAAATATAATGGATGTGTTAGTTCTTCATTCTTTCTTTTCTTTAGAGACAAGGGTTACAAAGGAAGGTGCATTAAGTGACTTTAGCTGTCAGGCTCCTCAGCTGTCTGGCACTAGGATGTCACCTCTAATAAAGCCTGTCCCACCGTCCAAGGCCGTGGGCTTGGCGAACCTGTAGTTATGTGCTTCGTTATAGACAGGGGTGGCAGGAGGGAAAGGGGAGAAATGCAGAGAGAGGGGGGTTTGGGAAAATTGGGTAAAACATGGAGAGAAGAAAAAAGATGATAAAAAAAACAGCAGCCAGAAAAGCAGTGGTTCTAGAAGGAAAACAGTTTCCAGAGCAGAACTGGGAAGAGAGGGACACTCTGTGCTGTGATTGGACAACGAGGGAGCGCCGCAGCGCTGTTAACATGGATACAGCGCACAGCATTCCATCTTAATCGGCACACTTTTCCATGACATGCATTCGACCCCCTTTCCTTTCCCTGCACCGCTTTGATTGGCTACTTTACTGGGTGACATTTAAAATATATTACCAGGTCTGAAGGTGAATAACACAAAGAGAAGGGTTTTTAAATATACTGACCTCACCAAAAATGTCAGTTTTAGAAGAGCACTTGTGAAAGGGACAATTACCGCTTCCGTGCTTCCATAAAACCAATTCAGTATCAGACTAATGGATAGACTTCAGACAAACATCACTGACCTCTGACCTCTAAATCACATCAGTTTGTCCATGTGCCCATATGAATGTTTGTTCAGTTCTTTGTGTCGTTCCTGAAATATTCTGCGTTAGAGCATCCAAATAAGAACTTGGGGGTCACAGAGACCTTGATCTATGACCATCCAATTCAAATTGGTACTAATTGAGTCCATGAGAACGTTTGGACCAAATTTGGAGAATGGACGGAAAAACCAGATCACATCATGCCACCCTCCACATCTGTCTCCTGCGCAGATTCTCAGCAAATATGAGGGGGAAAAAGACTGAATGGGAGCGGAGGGATTCTGTGATGCAGGATTACAGCAGGTTAGGGGGAATTAGACCTAATGCTCCTCCATCAAATAACATGCTCCCAGTCACAGCCCCTCCCCTCGGGTGCAGCACTCTCCTCTAAAGGTTACTCGGGATTGCGGCAAACCCGCCCTGCTAGTCTTCCAGGGTGTACAAGCAGCACTTAAGAGGAGAAGACCTGGACCTGACCTGGAGAGGAAAAGGCTGCAAATGTGGACAATCTGGCCATTTGACCGGGGCGCTGATATCGGCAGCTGCTGTCTGGATCTCTTTTTTGGGATCACCCCTTTTGTGGATCTCCTATCCACCTTACAACTAGCAGCTATGCATTAATCCCAACGTACCACTTTGAATTTCGAACGCAGGGGAGGGTAGAACGGCGGAGAGAAATCAAGGTGCTTCTCTCGCCCTCCACCCCCATCCAACTCCCTCTCCATCTCTCTCATCCAGGCCCAGGGTTTTTCCGGGGCACTTCCAGGTCTGTGAATTGGCCGTGGCAAAAGCAGAGGGACTTACAAGAGGAAAGCCAATAAAGTTCTTAGAAAAAGGCTCGTAGGAGATCTGCCAGCCCAGCAGAGGACAGCGGCAGTCCTGTTTTTAAACGTATCCATACCCAGTTCTGTGTGCCCGTGCAAATAATAGGATATTAATCAAAGTCACAGTCTTGACACTCAGAGCTGAAGTCAGCTCATTATTGTTAAAAAAACAAAAACATTTGAACACACATTTCTACGCTTGGCTAAAAATGACACCCAGTTCAAAAAATAAGATAAAATATTGATGTGATGTCCATGATAATGACGATAGAACAATACTGCAGAGTTTGCTGCACTCCATATATTGCAGGAGAATTGTCCCTGACTGTGGCATGAACAACCCAGGTAACCCAGTGCTGATCAGAGGAGGATGGCTTCCCCTTTCTGAGCCCTTTCAAGGTTTACATTTACGGCACTTACCAGATGCCCTTATCCAGAGTGCCTTACAATCAGTAGTTACAGGGACAGTCCCCCTAGAGACACTCAGGGTTAAGAGTCTTGCTCAGGGACACAATGGTAGTAAGTGGGATTTGAAACTGGGTCTTCTAGTTCATAGGTGAATGTGTTACCCACTAGGCTACTACCATTCTTTATTGTGCCAATGTATTATATAAAAGGTTCTGTACAAATAAAAATGGATGACTGATGTTCACGAGTCAGGTCAAGTCAAGAATGATGCATTCTTGCATTGTGTAAGTGCAAGTGTCTTCAGGATTTATATAATGAACCTTTTTGATCGTGTGTAGGCCACTGGGGCAGTGGTGCCCCATAATCAGAAGGTTGCCAATTCAAATTTGTCCCCACACGCTGCTCCCCAGGCACCTGTCCTGGTTGCCCTCTGCTCACCAAGGGTGATGGTTAAAAGCAGAGGACACATTTCGTTGTGTCACCGTTTGCTGTGCAGCAGTGTATCTCAATAATTTCATGTTCGTTGTATCTGTAACCCAGTGGAGAATCTTTAATCATGTTTGTGTAAATGCCAGTGACAGCTCTCAATCACTTCACAAGCACATATATAATTAAAGGACGTGATTTTTTTCTCGTTAAATCTATTTATTTGTGTTAATTTTTTGCCCCATGTTTAGCGCATAGGGCTGGTTTGAAAACAGTGCCCTCTGTGTGCTTTATGGTCCATTACTGTCCAGTTTCTTCCTTCCAGTACTTATCTTTTGCTTTCATTTTGCTGTTGTGAAGTACTCCTCCACATATGTAAACCATTCTGCCCACCCCACTTTACAAGCCACTCCCCTCCTCACACTTCTAACAGGCTCCATAACCCGTCTTCTCCCCCATACTGACACCGATCCCCCCATTCCCACCTGTCTCAAGCCTGGCTGTCAAGAAGTGTAATGGTCACGGCTGAGCAGCATGCATATGGTCACATGAATCAAACAGCCATGACAGCTGGGACAACATACCCCCCCTCGTACCTCCACGCTGGCCCTGGGGACGTCCTGGGCTCCCCTCACAGTCTGTCCGTCTGACAGCTGATGATGGCTGCCCAGAGGATGGACATGGGCGTGTTTGGAGCCTGTGGGTGGAGCTGTGCTCACCAAACTGTTCTGGGCTGATTACAATGACGGACAAAAACAGTGAGAATTTGTTTCATTTGCAATTGCTTAGTAATGATCATGGCAATCGAAGATTTCAGTCACAATTTTTACCAGCACCACTCACACTGTAGCATATAAAACTTTCGTCCATATGTATGTTCGAGGGGGGAAAAAGACCTTGAGCTTTGGGGCTGATGGGAATAGAGAAAAGGAGACAGGAGAAAATAAAAAAGGTGTCTGTATATAAAAGGGAGTGAATGAATCAGGAGGCTGGAAAAGATAATTAGACGCTTTATGCAGATGGTGAAAAGTGTGAATTATACTTAGATGTCATTATGAAGTGTGTATGTGTGTGTGGAAATTCCATGTGCATTTCCACACCATCGTGCCATATCAGAAGTTCACAGAGCCGGTGTAAATTCCACAGGAACATGGATAAGGGCAACACCAGACCTCCCCTGCTGCTGTATTACATCCTGCTGAGTGATAAGGCAGAAATGAGCGGAGGTTTTACTGGGGCAGAGCAAACAAGACCAAGGACAGCAGGAAAAAGGCACACAAAAAGGCCTTCTCACCAGCAACACTACTTTCGTAGTGGGAAACCGTCCTCCCGCTCATCCTGAAACACGGACAAAACCCTTCACCTTCATCTGTCCGAGTGATTAAAGAGAAAAGCCTCGGTATACGCACACACATATATTTATATACCCACAAACATTGGAAAAGAGGGACGAGGACGGAAAAAAACCACACCCCTTCACCATACAATTATTACTTTGCATTAATTATGCAGTAATTAACGACTGTGTGTATATATACGTTCATCCTCTGTGTGTATGTGCATATATCAAAAGTGTGCGATTGGGAAAATTGGGAACTGATGTTCTTTTCGACACAGAGGAGGAGGAGGATGAAGAAGCTGTGCTCTTGCTTTTGTTCAAGTTCATCAAGTTTGGCGTTACTGCCCTCTAGTGGCCAGCTTGTGTCACACCATGAGGCACTTGGGGTCAACAGTGGCCCACCTGCCCTGCCGCTTCCTATAGAGGATGTTCCATGGATCCATAAAATGAAACCGTCACCAGATAAAAGTTGATTTAAAGGTCAAGATTCATCTTAATGGCAGAAAACATCAGAAAATACCAGTTTGAATTCCTTTTTGTAATGGGTGTAGTGCAATAATCTCCCAGCAAACGATTCTGCAAAGATGGAGACACTGACTGAAAGCTCTTCTCTGAGGGCCGGATGCGTTAAATCAATGGCCCTCATTATTCATATTTGCTGGACTACACACAGTGGAAATAATTGTTTGCTCACAATGACAGAAGTACGCGCCAACATTCCCTCTGAGTGAACAAGAGGCCAGGAGCGGCGCAGAGAGGGAGGGAAGTGCGCCGCCGGACAGCTTTTCTGGGGGCAGGTTGAGCGTTGTTGTAATTAAGGCAGATGGGGGGGACGACACACTTCATTATGTGAACGGGCCGCTGAAGCAGGACAGCAGCATGGCCTTTAATTGTGCCAGAATTCTCCACGCGAACACAATAAGTAGTTTGGGGGGATGGGGGGTTTATCCTGAGGGACACTGCAAATTAACCTGCACTGCATGACCCCAGAAAGCAATGCATGGTGGAAAGCAGCAAATCTTTACAAGAGCTGAGGATCATTGTGCCAACACAACAGGCACAGTTTGTTCAGTAAAATGCAGGACAAGAATTTTGCTGTTTATTTTTTTAATTACTTATTTCACACTCATGTTCGACATAATTATCTTTATTCTGAAGAAACCAGGTAACTTGAATAAAATGGATAATTGATGCACACAATGGCATTCAGCAAATTCTTAATATGTATTAACAGCCATGACCCAGATCAGGAATAAGTGGTAGTGGATATTGAGTGAGTGTATTTGCCAGTCAGCAAGCAAGAATTCAATGAGCTGAGCTAAAATGCCTCAATAAATGCTGCTTTCCACTTCACTCAGAACATAATCATGAACAAATATATTTCAGCTTCAAATACAAGAGGAAAAAAATATGATAAAAAAAGACATCCATACCAAATGCTTGCGTTCAGATAATTAATACAATGCATGAAGACCAATGTCAAAGTCAAAGTCCATTTTTTGGTCATCTCACAATGCAGTGAGATGCGGGTAAGGTAGCGGCCCCATAATCTGAAGGTTGCCGGTTCGCAAAGGTGTCACTGAGGTGCCTGTCATGGTTGCCCACTGCAAAGGACACATTTCATTGTGTGCACCGTGTGCTGTGCTCACAATGACAATCACTTTAGAGACAAGATTGCGAAGCTTTGGAGATAAAAATATGGATAAAACACAAATGTGTGCAAATGGAATAACACACAACACAAAAACATGACAAAGGACATTGTGGACATTGTGCGCTGACCCATAAAATAGAGCAGGTTGAGACAAACTAGACAAATGAGGCAGACAAGTAGCAGCAATGAGTGTATGTGGTGTATGATATGCTATGACAATAATGGCAGTAGTAGTGGAATGATATGTCAACCAATGCGCTCTGCACTTTTTAATCGACGTATTACACCCTGTACTTTATTCTTTAATCTCTTACTACGCTGCTGTGTTATGGTCATCATATCATCACATCATATCATTCCACTACTACTGCCATTATTGTCATAGCATATCATGGCAAATACACTCACTCAATAATGTTCAGTTTGTAATGTGTGGTTTGGGAGGGAGAAAAATCTTCTGCAGATGGTTTAGGCCTTCAGATGTGGTTAAGGTGATGTGGATCCTGGGCGCATCATATTGAGGAGCCGGAAAGCCTGGGGGTATAAACTGGCAGATTTGGCTCTGATGCTGCCCTCCCATCTTCGGGAGTCCTGCCCGATGCTGCGTTTGTGAAATGTGTCCAGTAGTTGGGGCAGAGGCATCCCAACGATGTTCTCAGCTGTCTTCACTATGCTCTGCCCTTGTGGTCAGAAGTGTTGCAGTTGCCGTACCAGACAGTGATGCTCTCGATGGTTCCTCTGTAGAATGTTGTGAGAATGGGTGGGACGTGGTGTTGACTGTCCATGTAAGTTCCTCAGTGGTGTGCACACCCAGGAACTTGGTGCTCTTTACAGTCTGAACTGTTTATGATCAGTGGGCTGTGAGCAGGATGTGAAGTCTTATCGACATTCACAGACAGATTGTTATTGTGGCACACAGCTGAGCAGACAGCTGTTCCACCTCCTCTCTTTACGCCAACTCATCCATTTACATTTACAGCATTTATCAGACGCCCTTGTCCAGAGCGACTTACAATCAGTAGTTACAAGGACAGTCCCCCTGGAGCAACGTAGGGTTAAGTAAGCAGAGAGCTCAGGGACACAATGGTAGTAATGGTAGTAAGAGGGACTTGAACCCGGGTCTTCTGGTTCATAGGCGAGTGTGTTACCCCTAGGCTACTACCACCCCAATCCCTGCTCATCAGTCCCAGCACAGTCGTATCATCCGCAAATTTGATGGTGTGGTTGCTGGTGTGTGTAGCTGTGCAGTCGTGAGTCAGCAGGGTGAAGAGCAGGGGACTAAGCACGTATCCCTGTGGTGCTCCTGTGCTCAGTTTGATGATGGAGGAAGTGTGTTCACCCCTCTGAACCCTAGGAACCCAAGCCCACTCAGTTTCACAACCAGCTTTTGAGGGATGATTGTGTTGAACGCAGAGCTGAAGTCTATGAAAAGCATCCTGACATATGAGATGTGTCACGTAGAGGTGGAGGGCAGGAGATATGGCGTTCTCAGTTGACCTGTTGGGACGGCATGCAAACTGAAGTGGATCCAGGGAGGTGGGGAGGTTCTTCTTTATGTGTGGCATGACTAGCCTTTTGAAGCACTTCATGATGACTGGTGTGAGTGCAACGGTTCAGTGGTCATTGTGGCACGTCACTGCAGACATCTTCGGCACTGGTATGATGGTGGTGGTGTTGAAACATTCCAGTGACTGGCTCAGAGACATGTTGATGATGTCCGTTGGGACGCCAGGCAGCTGATCAGCAATGCATGCTTAAATAATGGCTGAGCAGAACAGTGATGCTGGAAAATGAGGATGGTGTTATAAACGAAGCCCCAGGGGAAGCAGATACCTTCACGCTGGTTTAATGCAATTTATTACTTGTAGGCAACATAAGTTGCAGATAAATCCTCCAATGGAGCTTTTCAGAGAAAAAAAAAGATGGATTAATCAGTTACTTGGGTTAACAGTGCAGTAGGAATAATTCTCATCTAGACTCTTACTGGACAAGCATGACTTGCAGATTAGGTTTCTGACTCTTACTGATAAATCTTTGGAAACATTAGAAGGGAGGCACAGATGACTGTAATAAAGCTGTATGAAACACACACACACGTGCAGAAGAGAAGATCTTGATGGAACCAGACACATACTGTACCTGAGAGCGGTAATTTATCAATCAGCCATAACATTAAAACCTCTTACAGCTGAAGTGAAAAACAAATCCTGTTACAATGGCATCTGTCAGATGGGTGGAGTGTGGGCAGCAAAACTGGACTACGGAACAAAATGGTGATGTCAACAAGAGCATCTGCGGTAGAAAAAACGGATGAACCTGTATAGGTATCACTAAGGTTTTCTATGAAGCCAGTATAATCCTCCACGAGGTTTCAATCATTGAACCTCCACGACGTGAGATCTTGCGGGGAGGTCCAGAGGAAGATGGGTAGTTATTTTATGGTTCTTTCATTTGGGAATAATCACCCCAGCTGTTGCCACCTTCTCACCCAGCTGCTTGGTGATGTAGACCTGCCTTGTGTAGGTCCACAATCTTGTCCCTGATGTCCTTGGAAAGCACTTTGGTCTTGGCCATGGTGCAGAGTTTGGAATCTGGATAGATTGATTGCTTCTATGTACAGGTGTTTTTTTTTTCTATACCGGTCAGGAGATGAGAAGCTCCCCATTTTTGCTCCTTACCTCTGTAATGTCTAAAGTGAAGTGATTGTCACTTGTGATCCAAAGCACACGGTGCACACAGTGAAATTTGTCATCTGCATTTAACCCTTCGCCCTGAGTGTGCAGTTGGGGGGAACAGTGCTTAGCTCAGTGGCACCTCGGTGGGTCAGGATTCGAACTGGCAACCTTCTGATTACGGGGGCCGCTAGGCCACCACTGTCCCAAATAAAATACAACTGGGAAATCTTGCTGATTGATTGAAATACATATTTCAGTCATTAAAATGCAAATGAACCTTTTTGAAATGCATTATTTTGTTATTTTGCTCTGTATTCTCACTGCTGAAACAAACCTAACATTGAAATTATAAACTGGGCAAACTTACAAAAATCAAATAATTCCCCAACTGTACATGCCAGGATGGAGGGAGGGATGTCACACTCCTAACAACAACAACAACAACAACAACAACAACAACGTTAAAAGGCAACAAAACTCAAACCTTCTCAAGCAGTCATGGAAGCATTTTTACTACAGTGTACATATACAAACAAAAAACGTGATTCTTAAGAGTCAGTAATGAGAACCCATAGTAAGGTTACATTGGCACACTGAAACAGTTAAGCAAAAGGATGAAAAAGAAAAATGACTGACCATGATTATACTAAAATGTATTTTGTAGCATGACAATGATGAAGGAATCTCAGCACAAATCACTAAGCTGAGGGGGAAAAGGTGTGGAAATGAGATGGCAACTGGACTGCTTAAAAGCATAAAAGTAAAGCCTACAACCAGAGTGAGGAGAAAAAATAAAGAAAATGGTAAAATAAACATTCTCCTACAAAAATAAAATGAAGCAAATTTCTGTGGTTAAAACAAAAGCTTTCTAAATGTACAGAACGGTTAAGGGAACTGACATTTTCCCCTCCTCCTTCCTCCAGTATAACAGTTTTCAGCCGTCTGACCGCCACAGTGCAACTTGTACATCTTTAGGGTTCTTTTTCTTCTGGATTTTAACTCTCAAAATTCCCAACAGGTTCATTCCCCACTGCGGGCCTTACTGATGACTGGAATTGGCCACTAGTGTCCCCTGGTGGTCACACAGCTGCGCAGCAGCGGTTCTCGAAAAGCTGCTCAACGACAGAGCTGTCGGCCAGCGTGGAGATGTCCCCGAGGTCCCGCTCGTTGGAGGCGATCTTCCGCAGCACGCGCCGCATGATCTTGCCTGGGTCCATGTGGTTAGGGGCATTGAATCAGATTGAAGGATAAGGGATGAGGCAAACGGGAAACGAGAACAATATTTTAAAGTCTCTGTTCAAGCAGGCTCACCTGATCTGGTTTTGGGGAGACCCGGGGCATTCTGTATGTAGTCGGGTGTCGCAATGGCACCAATCTTTTCCCTCACTGTTTAAAAACAAGCCCATAATGATCAGGTTTATATGAACTGCTGGTATTCTACATGGACAATTACTGCAGGGGCTAATATGATAACCTCGCTATCAGAGGTGCATTTTGATTCATATTTCCTCATACCCAAAGGTTTAAATAAATAAATAAGTTTATTAAATGCATAATTTAATGATGAAACGAAAGATGCATAAACAGCACCACTGATTATTTACTACAGGAATTTTAAAAAATAAGAAAATAATTACATAATTAATAAAGAGCCGCAGACCTTGCTGCTTGAGTTGTGCCTCAAGTGCCTTGTTGTAGCTGACCCCATCGTTGAGGGTAACAAAGCAGTAGAGACTCTCCCCCTTCACCGGGTGTGGCCGCCCCACCACGGCCGCTTCGGCTACGGCCTCATGCTCCACTAATGCCGACTCCACTTCTGCCGTACTTAACAAGTGACCTGGGGGAGACGGAGAGAAATTGTGATCGAGAGAAGCATTGCTGAAGACTACACATTAATAAATGCACGTTAAGGGTTAAAACCGCTAAATAAGGCCATGACAAGTGTTATAGAAAGAAATGGACCAAATCTCACAAATGCTGTGATGTGATATTTTTAGGACCGGTCCCCTGTGGCCAACAGTCTTATTTTGGTATCAGATTGCCGAACTCACCTGACACGTTCAGCATGTCGTCTATCCTGCCAGTGATCCAGTAGTATCCGTCCTTATCCCTGCGGCAACCTGGAGGACCAATCACATTTCTGTGACTACCAGCACTTTAGCAGCTGGGAGAAGGCTGAGGGTGCTTAATGAAACCAAAGTGCTTTATACGGATAATGCTGTATAGCCTAGGCACTTTTCATTTCAGCCTTCAAAAGATATGAACTGTTTTGTGGTGGTTATAAAATAAACAATCAAATAAACGAGAATAGCATGTCGAAAACTAAAATTGTTTAGGAGTATGATGGAATTTTACCATCTCCTGTTACATAGAACCCAGGGAATTTCTTGAAGTAGGTGGTCTCAAACCGATCGTGGTTGCCATAGACTGTCCTCATCATGCCGGGCCACGGCTGCTTAAACACCTGCGCATGAAAAAAACAACTGTAAGAACTGTACAAGTGTAACACTTTATTTTATTTTTTTTGTAATTGATGGCCAAAAAAATTGATGGCCAAAAAATGATTCAAGTAAAGGTTTACCAGGTAGCCCTCACTTGGTCCCTCCAGCTCCTCCCCAGACTCGTTCAGAATAGCAGGAATGACGCCAAAGAATGGAAATGTCTGGACGTAAAAGGCAAAAAGCAATTAGCCTTTATTTGCATAAATAAACAAATCACACTTATTTTAATTATTTCAACACTAGACTCACCGCAGATCCGGGTTTCATAGGTGTGGCAGCAGGAAGGGGTGTGAGTACATGTCCACCCTGTATAAAGAGGGGAAAACGAAAAAAGAAAATTAGAAGGCAGAAACACAAATGTACAGACCAACAACAGCACAGCACTGACCGTCTCTGTCTGCCAAAAAGTGTCCACCACCGGGCACCTCTTGTCCCCAACCACATTGTAGTACCACTGCCAGGCCTCAGGGTTTATAGGTTCACCAACTGTGCCCAGCACCTTCAGGGAGTCTCGCTTATACCTGTGTAACAGTGAGTACCATTTCAAATTAGATCAGAGGCATATAGAGAACAGAAAAAAAAAAAGGCTGACAGCAGATTTCTCTTTTCCACTTGTCATAATTAAATCAACAGAAATGACAAATGTGGCAATATACAGTTTGACAGATTGTCCCTTAAGACTGTAGAAAGTGATATGGTGACCTAATATGCCTTCTTGATATTAGGTCTGCCTTCATCCTCCACTAAGTCAGTGAAACATACTTGTGGACTGGCTCTGTCCCATACTTCATCAGCAGCCTGATGGCAGTGGGTGCAGTGTAGAACTTGGTGACATGGTATTTATCTACAATCTCCCACATACGGCTCACGTCAGGGTAGGTGGGAAGACCCTCAAACTGGTGGAAAAAAAAACAAAAAAAACAACAAAAAAAAAACTGTCATCCCAAGTTTACATTTATAGGCATTTAGCCAACGACCTTATCCAGTGCAACATGCAATCAGTAATGACGGGGACAGTACCCCACGAGCAACTCGGGTTAAGTGTCTGGCTTAAGGACAAAATATTGTTCGAACGTTGCTCGGTACATAAAGCACTCATAGACCACAGGATTTCAGTTTCAAATTAGGGGGGAAACTCAAATAAATTAAACTACATAATTGCAGCCTTATAGATTTGCCCCACCACACAACACAGTTGGTCTTAAAGGTGCATTTCACATCTGTTACAAACCGCAGCAAAATGACAACTGTCTAGCAAAAATGCAGACCTACCACAGAACCGAAACCGTGGTCCAAACAAGTTTCTGGATCATACCATGAGATAACTGTATCGTTGCATTTATAGTTTGAATCTTTGACCTTGTAGTCTTTTATTTTAGGCTACTACCACACTAGTCAATTGCTCATTTGCTTAGCCAGTGCAATTTGAGTACCAAGATTCGCTTGAGCAGGAAGCGAACCTTTACTGAAAATTTCTGTAAAATATGGGATTGGTGATTTAAAAAAACCAACAAAATGATTTTAATACTATTCTGATTAAATGTCTTTCCAAATGTGTCATTGTTCTACCGATGAAGTTACTGAGAACCGTAAAATAATGTTTATGTTTAAACAGGCCAAACTCATCCTTTTAAGTGTCGTTAAAGAATAAACAGGAAAAGTTGTTGGTCTACAGTCACAAACGACGTCACTGCTCTGTGAAAGTGTATTTTACTTCCTCCTCACCAGCACACAAGTAGCTCCATTGGCGAGGGGTCCATACGTGATGTAGGAGTGGCCTGTGATCCAGCCAATGTCAGCTGTGCACCAGTACACGTCCCCTGGCTGGTAGTCAAAGACCAGCTTGAATGTGAGGGCGGTGTAGAGCATGTAACCACTGACCGTGTGCATCACACCCTGATGCAGGAGCAGAGGACACAGAGGAAAAAAAATATATTATGAGGGTTTTTGGAAGAAATTTGAGCAGAAATGAACTCAGCAGGCCCACTCTGACCAAAATCTTGGTGATTAAAGGAGAGAACACACTTTAGGTTTGCCTGTCGAGCCACTGGTGTAGAGAATAAACAGCGGATCCTCTGACTCGCACCACTCTGGCTCACAGTCCTCTGAGGCTCCATCCATCAGCGTGTGCCAACACACATCCACCTCAGGGTTCCACGGAACCTGGTGAAAACACAGAATGTGGAATCCAGAGGAAAGACAGAACACCGAGCAACACAGAGCTCTGCTACACCACAAACACATGCAGAATTACTAGCTGTGCACAGAAACTCCATCACAGAATTGAAAATATGCCATTTCCAGACAGAAAATGTGGCAATTACAGTTGCCAATTTATACTGTCACACCAGACTGGTAATTCTGCAGAGACAACATGGCTCATCATCCTGATTTCACATCTAACCAGAAGAAAACCTGATTAGATTTATGACCAGAAAACTGAATGCTTGTGAACAGCATTGCATGTGAAGTATCTGTTGGCTTGAGAAAAGAAAAAGAAATATATTTTAAAAACCTTCTAAAGCAAAAGAGAGTAGCTCATGCAGTTCAGATCAGCACTGCACAAGAATGCTGAAATGCTCAAATGGTAACACCCGCAGTGGCATTTAAAATCTCAGTATTTGCTGGTACACAGAGGTTACCCAAGTTAATCTGAAGAAAAATGAATCTTTAAATGCTCAACTTTGGTAACCTGACTGTCAGGTGAGACCAAACTGCAGGAGAAAAAAAAAATCTACGGTGAGGACCGGAGTCACCTAAACAGCTCCAGTCAGGTGACGGATGTCCATAGTGGGTTTAATGTAGTAAAAACACACACACACACAATCAGTATTTTGCTGATCTATTCTACATGACAGTCAACAATGGGGGCCAATCATCCTTTTCATACCACATTTAACTTAAAAACACAAGACTTAGAGATTTTAATTAGCCTAGACCTTTTCTACTATACCTTTTATGCAAGACATACACACAAGCCAGACACTTATAGAGCTCTAACACTGAGCTCTAACACTGTCTGAAAGTGCACACTTTGCATGAAACAGACACTAGCTGTTCCTGTGCATATTTGCTTTAGGCACTTTGCACCCCTCAGAAGGAGTATTTTAATATATATTATATACCGCAGGTTGGAGGACACACTCCTTGCCCAGCAGACCCACTACCATAAAACAGTCAAGCACGGTCAGAAGTGTTTTATTTCTTCAGTAACTGATCGCTGATTTATGAATGGATCGAGGACGACTGATTAAACTAGTCATCGTTTACAGCATACACAGGTTTTCTGTGGGCTTAAGATATTTAAAGACCTTTTTAAGGCCACTGTCATTTAAATTTAAGACTTTTCATTGGGGTCGTCAACTACGGTTTTTCTCAGCATACAGCGTGTGGGCCAGATGCTCCTCTAAAATACAATATTAATTGTATCTTATCTTAACTATTATTGTTTGATATTGTTTTCCATTTTTTTTTTTATTTTTTTTTTTTAGCCTTTGATAAACTGCAATATTTTCAATTTCTTATTTCAGGGCTGCACGATTCGGAGAAAAAGAGTCATATTGCATAAAAAAAAAATATCACATAAAATAAATAATTACTAAATCATTACATCACTGCAAATGTCATTTCCCCAATAGGGCAGCTTAGTAAAAATAAATGACTACATACAGTGGTACATAGGAACTGCTGGATATAGTGGAGATGTTTTAGGTGCTGATGCAACATGCAAAAAACAAATCACTAAGACAAATTTACAAGCAGCAAATCATACAGAAATTATGTGCTATAGACCAGAACTTTGTGTTTGCTGAAGGCTTGTATCATTTGAGTTATATATATAGGGACATACTCTTCCCTCCTCACTATTCCTGATCCTGTAATTACAAAGAAATGTTTAATATAAGGAGAACTCCCACTCTCACAACACGTCCACTGGTGGGTGCAGAATTTAGCAGTCTTAGCTCCATAGGCAGTTCCGCTAATTCCAATCTCATACACAAAAATGCAAAACATGTATTTAGAGGTTACCAGTATATATACCAGTGTGCAGTATTTTTAACCCCTTTAACTCTGGTTTTAAGGATTACTAGTCATTTTTAAGCTCTATAAAGCTTTTTTTTTTAAGGATCTGCAGATACCCTGTAAACAGATACAAGGAATGCCTTTCTAATAAAGTGTCTGTTGAATGTGTGTATGCAGCATCAGAAAGAAAGCTTTATTTCAGTCAGTTTAAACATTTTTATCCCTAGCCCATTAGGAGAGTGGCCCCCAGCAGTGACATGTAAGATGTTAGTGGAGTCAAACTCCGCTGAGCACAGCAAGCTGTTAAAGGGGAAACCGGGCCGAGAGAGGCATCCAGCGACCCCGGACAAAAGAGTAAAACAAAAGAAAAAGATGAGAAACTGTGGAGGTGGAGGAGGAGGAAGAAAAGATCTGCGAAATACCTTGGGAAGTGGATGGCCCTTTTTAACTCTGTCTTTCTGTTTCTCCTGCTAGGGAGGGGTTAATGGAAAGATTATTTGAAATAAAAAGCTGGGACATGGCAACAAATTAAATGCAGGATGACCTGGACACAGACCCTGTAAAGGTGAAACACAAGCATTGAATGGTTAAATATGTTAAAACTGAATGATAATGTGTGACGTTCACAGGGTGATGCCAATAATTCAAAATTAATCACCACTAACAATGATTCAAAGCTCACCAGGTAACAAGTAAAAGATAACATAAGAAAGCATATTGGGGAGAAAACCAATAGAGAATAATGTTAAGATGGGATCGACAACATGAATAGAGTTAACAGTATGAAGGCCAGGTTCAGCTCACCTGCATGTCAGGACAGGAGCGCTTGGCAGGAGGAGACTGGGAACCAGCAGAGGCTCCTTCATCTTTACACAAGTGTTTCAACATGATGCACCTCAAGACCGAGAAGCTCCTGGCAGAATAGATGAGAGACTGGTTAGAAGTTTGGCCTGGGAAGGGCATCCTGGACCTGCTCCTGAAAGGTCACCTTCCAGAAAAGTTTCACCTAAACAAAACATTTCTTAACGTTAAGTGTGGGTGTGGCTTTCTGGCAGGAGGTCTCACAGAAGCAGGGTTGAGAAACACTAGTTTAGACTACGCCACAGCATGCCAGATGTGTGCTTTCCAAAAGCCACTGATACGAACAAGGTGAGAGAGATAAGAACCACTTAGCAGCATTTCACATGGTGTGAATGTCATGCAGTGTGTTGTGAGTGATGGCTCTTTAAAAATGCAAGGAGCAATGCAAATAAGACTCACTAGGATTGTCCCAAGCATGTCTTCTGGGTTTAAACACATGAAAAACAATTGAGGGCTATAGGAAAGAATGACCGACAAGGGACGCCTTTTTCTACTGTTATCATTACTGTACACAACTTTTTTTACAAGAGTATTAGTCCCATTAACTTTTTTTGCTCTCTAAAAGATCTGAATGATCTTTGGGTGGTAGTAGCCTAGTGGGTAACACACTCGCCTACGAACCAGAAGACCCAGGTTCAAATCCCACTTACTACCATTGTGTCCCTGAGCAAGACACTTAACCCTAAATTGCTCCAGGGGGGACTGTCCCCGGAACTACTGATTGTAAGTCGCTCTGAATAAGGGCGTCTGATAAATGCTGTAAATGTTAATGTTAAATGAATGAGTCTCTATGTGACGCATGGGACATTTTGATAACACAAGTAAATAGTGGTCAGAACTACTGTGGGTGTATTCATGTGATCATGGAAAACAAACAAACAAACAAACAAATAAATAAATAAATTAATTAATGAATGAATGACTTAAATCATACTCGAGAGAGACCTTACTTGTCCCTGCATTTCTGCAGTGCATCGTCAGCAATCAACTTCAGGTTGATCAGTTTATCTCCCCTATAAAATCCATCTGGGGAAGGTCGAGTGGGACAGGAGAGAGGAAGACGTGTCAATAAAATTATGAGACAAAGTCCACAGATTAAACAGAGCAGACACTAACTGCCACTGAAGTAATTACAGTAAACTGCCAACTGGGCAAACGCCTGGAGTCAGGATCCATTTTTAGAGAACATAGTTCAAGAAAACAATAAAATTCAAGATAAATAGTTTTCTTTTAAAAATAACATTTACTAAATACATTCAAGCACTATTACATTCCTCTATGTTATTCAATTTGGTCCTTCTCAGACCCATAAAACACCTTCATAAATAAGCTTTCTCCAAAAATCCTGTTATTACCCTCAAAAGTATTACCCTCAAGAATGAATCAAAGAAACAAGAGCTTAAAGCACTAAGAAGACATTATTCTTTATCCTTACCAGCGGTAATTAGCAACGTGCACTGAGAATCCAGGATCCTCTCACACAGCGACTCTGCTGAATAGCCAGCAAACTGACAGCACACACACACAGTAGATAATAGTTATATATACACTGCTGATACTGGCACAAAATCAAAATTCCATTTCTGTCATTCTCCTGACTATTTACAGAGCGTGAGCCTTTAAGGTATTTATTATATTAAGCACACATCACTCACCACAATGGAGTGCACAGCCCCAATACGGGCACATGCCAACATGGCAACCACCAGCTCTATCACCATGGGCATGTAGATGGACACACGGTCTCCCTTCTTCACACCTAAATGGGTGAAATGGTTTGATTCAAGTTCACGCAGTGCAGTAACTCAGTAAAAGTAGAAAGGGAAAAGCAAGCTTTGTAAACGCACTCACACATAAATCCAGGTTTTTCCAACATGATGAAAGGTTATGTTACCTTGTGACTTCAAGACATTGGCAAATTTGCAGACTTGATGCAACAGCTCCTTGTAAGTAATGGTCAAGTCATCCCCTGGTTCATTACCCTCCCTGATGGAAAAAGAAAGGGAGAGAGAATTAATCATTTTAATATGAATTTAAATAATACAATTCAAAATATTTTGAATGGTTTTCCAATGTCAACAATCATAAAATAATTGTAATATTAAAAACTTCAAATAAGGCTGATTTAACACCCAAGAGTGCAATCCTCCACTGTTGCCCACTAATGACCACTATTAAATATGATGCATACTACAAAAGGAACTGAGTATTAATGACGACTGATGGGACATCTGTCTCTTCAAATTAAGGAAAAAATTAATAATACATCCGACTGTTGCAGATTTTGACATAAAACTTGACATGAACAACTGATTCTTTTTAAAGCATGTTTTACAGATCAGTGTGATCTGTGGGGAGATGTACAATGAGCATAGTGTGAAATTGCAGAACAATATTTCTCAAGTAGGACGTGTCAGCCAAACTAACACAGAAAATCACATTAATTCTAGTCCTGCAACACAAAGTGCAATACATTCAGACAAAAATGAACACTTATCATTTTTAGGATTATTACTGGCTTTTACAAAGCCCCTAAAGCCCCCAATAGATACAAGACTATAAATACAATTTAAGTTCATAAAAACCCTGAAGCATTCTGTGTCTGTATTTCTGACTTATTTCAGCAATAGTGGAATGTACAGAAGTTCAGGCCAGGCAAGGCAAAGCTCACCACTTCTAAGTGCAGTCTTGTGGAATGAAACCCTGACTGATTGCAAAACTGCAGTGTTACAGACGTGCAGAAGAAATAACCATTTTACACCACAGACAGACACCTCCTCAGCCTATATCATCTATTTACCTGGCCACTGCTGATATGGGGAATATTGTGCGGCAATAAAGGCATGCAGAGGTATAAACGTAATCTTGTTTTTGTAAGTATTAAGCAACATGTAGATTTTCACTCATAGGGATGTTGTAAGAGTAATTTACCGGACAGCAAATTAAGAAACTAGTGAACAATAGAGTACAGTTGTGTTTATTAATCAGTCTTAAGATAGAAATGACATCAATGTAACTATATATTACAAATTTCACCAAAATCAGTCAATATTAAGAATGTAATATATACATTCATTTATATATTAATATTATGAGGACTCATTGTGCTGCCTCAGCAAAACAATGTCATAAAGACATACACAAATCCACGTCCATGACCCCCCCCAAAGAGGAAAAAGCCCATTAACAAATGGACAAGACTATTTCATGTTTTATATTAATAGCTGCTGTAGAAGAATCATCCCCTCAGGCTATAAAACTACTGAGTCGAAGATCCCATTTTCATCCTCACTGCACAAATGTAATGATGAAGTGAATGGGTGTGTTCGCTGGGGGGGGAATGCTGACATCATACACTAAGTTATAACAATAAGGACCTTGCACCTTCCAAACTTTCAAATGACTCAAACACCTCAGGAAAGTAAAGAGTCATGGCCACTGATATTAAACGGTAAAAAACATTCAGCTACATTAATCACACGAGCCAGGGAACGGTGGAACTGGGGCCAAGTGGAGATAATTTAATAAAGAGGAAGGCACTCGACACTGCAGACCCACAGAAAGAACGGCGGGGGAGAAGCTTACATGACAAATGTGAAGAAACAGGTCTGACAACGGGGATTACGAAAGTGACTCTGCTCAGTAGATTGAAAGGGACACTGGTTTTGCACTTGACAGGCTATTATGAACTCTGATCAAGCCCGAGGTTTATTAGCTCCAAATCACTCAGAACTCTACTTCACAGGGAGTGCAATGGTGCAGGGAATGAATGAAGCCCTGATTGCCTGACATTGGGGGCCTGTATGGGGATCAGTCCAGGGTGTGGCTCTGTGACGTACATCAGGGATTTCCATCTCAGGAACATGATTCATTTGTTACTGAGGATACAGGAGCTGGTTTGGATATCAGTCATACATTGAGCTGCCACGAATTGGGCAACACACACCAGGTCTACAATACGCCATTGTTTTGTTTGTCCTCCCCTTAAATCTTGCTTTAAGAGGACATACACAAATTAGAGTCAAATCAGACACAAACAGACTCACCAGTAGAACGCAATTTTTTCCCCAAGTTTCCTTTCATGGACGTTGCGGTCCAGGACGTTGTAGCAGATGTTGGTGGTGGCGCCTTCCATACACTTGATGAAGATCTCGCCCTTTGTGACGTCAAAGTTGTAGTCCAGAAACCGCCCTGCGTGCTTAGTCTTCCAGAAGAAGTCTTTGACGACATCTCCCCAGAACTCTGATGGGAGCAAAAACACGGAGCTGCGAGTCAGAATGACGCCTGCCAACCAAAACTATTGCTGTTGGCGTGCATGGCAAGCATCAGCCCCTCTCGACTTCGACTCTGAAAGCATCGTGGAAGCTTCTAACCCCGAAGCGACGTCTTGCATGGCACACTCAGGCATGAACGACGAGTGCACACCGACAATGAAGGCCCTCCGTCCAGCTGACGGCTCTTTTAAATATAGCGGCCGCCCAGGAGACACAACAGGGCGGCCTGTTAAAAATAGAACACGGCGTGAACACGCACAGACACAAGGACCTGGCCTGGGTTTGGCTCGAACACCAGCGGACTTTGCAGAAGCGGTAGCAAGTGCTGCGACAAGGAGGAAGGTGCACAAACACGCAATGACGTTTCGGTGGTTGGTACAACGCGCCACCGTGGAGCAGCTGGTCCGCCGGCCGGTGTGACCAGGCTGAAACCCGGGCGAGGCAGGAGGGACAGGTGTACTCACCGTCCGGACTGTCCACCGACTTCGTGTACAATTCCTTGTACGTCTCAAAGCTCGGGACGTGCGCGTCTTTCCTCAAGCCCCCAGCGGCGTGGAACACGTCCTCTTTCGGGGCTTTATCCGGAATCATCTCGACCGTCTCCACTCGCCAAATGCCACACGGCTCCGGACGATTTGGCCCAAGCTGTCGACGGAACCTTGGCTTCGGTTAAGCGGTCGGACCGACAGCCTTTCCCTGGACTCGCTCGCCAGCCAACTTCCTTGTCGGGTCTTCGAAAGCCAGTCGACTGACGGCCAGCTTCGCGGGCGTGAGCTAAGGAAGCTAACGCGCTAGCTCACTGAGGTAAATTAAATCGTGGCTAGAGCGACTTCATGAATGGAACCGCGACGGTTCCACAGCACCGTACGGATATAAAAACACGCGAGAAGTGACAATGGTAGCAGACGCGGAGAGTGGGTGAGAAGCTGCTGTTGGCGACCACGGCAGGTAACACAACATCGGAGACGCGGAGAGGGAGGCGGGATCAGGCCGCGAGCGTGGAGCCAGCTAGCCCCTAAAAGCGGGATTCAGTCCGAGGAGACGCTGCGGCCGCGGCTAAAAAAGAGAGGGGTGGAAGAAAGACGCTTGTCCTGGACCTCCGCGGGACATAAACGCGTCTTCGCTGCACGGGTCCTACCAGCGACGAGAGTCTCGGCGCCTCTACCTCGCCTGTAGGAGGACAACGCGACGGGCATGAGGGACGAGCACCAGCGCAGCTACCCCGTTCATCCACGCCCCGCCCTTCCCGGCTTCGGCCAGTCTGATTGGCTGCTGGTGGGAAAGGAGGCGTCCAATCGTCGGTCGAAAAATCCACAAACGTAGTACTGCTACGCGTAAATTGTGATATCAGTGGTGCTTATGGAGCCACATTGTCGTTTCTCGGAGGAGCAGGAAGTGAAGTCTCCCGGATTCAGGGTAGCTATGTCCGTCGGCAACGATACTCATTAATATTTAATTCATATTAAAACAGCGTGCCCACTTCCATCTGAAAGTCACACGGGCAAAGTGGCGTAAGAAAAGTTGCCAGATACCACAACCAACTATTATTTAACTGCCGTGACTACCTGACATGCCTACACGAGATTTGAGTTATTTTGTCATGTGACGTAGAAAATCACTCAATCTGGCAACACAAAATTCACTCTCCTCCTCTTCCACCTCCATGGTTTCTGTTCTCAGAATAAAACTTTCTGAACACGCCCAATGTGCTGCGCCTGAAATAACCCGGAGCCTCCAAACCTGCAGGATCCGCTCGGCCATCGAAACATTGCCTCAGTTTTTTTTCTAGGTGCGTTTTATTAATGTGTAACCCTGATGAGGACCTCAGTCCCATTTCACTCTCACACATTTATTTTAGTCCAGTTATTAATATGATGCTACAGATACAGAAACACGAAAAGCCATAGTGTTTTGTTTTTTATCTTTTCATATAATTTGATAATTAATTATAGCTTCTGAGGTGTCTCGAGTCAGGGCCTCACACCTCCAAGTTTGTAGGTTCAAATCTAAGCTTGTCTAGGTCAGTCTATATTAGCCATAGGCGTGAGTGTCTGGGTGAAATGTGTCTCTGCCCTGCATCCAACGTGATGGGCTCCAGTATCTGCGGCCCTGACATGGATTAAGCGTGAAGTGATGGATGGTGAGTGAGGGGTCTCCGGGTTGCACATCCTAGCGGTCATCCAGTGGACAAACTCTTGCAGTACAACTAGCCCTTGTTATTTTTAGTGATTGTTTCGAAACAAGCGTCTGTGGGAAAAATGTGTTGTTGAATGCTATAATTCTCAAGGTGCCAGAAAGTGGCTCAAAGTGGTGTATTTTGGCAGCATCCGGTTAAATTATTTGTCCTGAAATAGTAGCTTGTTGCGTTTTTGTACTTTTAAGAAACCAAATCCAAACACACTCCCTTGTGTATATATGGAATTTATTGTTTGTAAGAAACTGACTTCAGCAAACACTGTTACAAAAAAAATGAATAATCAAACAACCTGCAAGTACAAAAAAAAAAAAAAAAAAAAGAAAAAGGGAAAGATTGTGAGAGCTTTAAAAAAAAAAAAAAAAAAAAAGATACAGTTGTGGCCACTGGCCCACAGTGTAGGATTGTTACATTGTTCAAAAAGGCCACAGGGCAGAAGTGACATGATCGTCACACTTCACACCCATTGAAGCAGGACTGGCTTCAATCTTTAATTTGAATAAACTACAAACTAGTTGTAGGTTAAACATATCAGACTGAATGAGCGATATTGGCACAAGTCATACCAACTTACACCATTAACGTGCAGTAACCTGAAAAGCCACAAGCTGTTCGCTCTTGGAAAGAAATCTAATGAGGCATAGTCCAACAGACAAATTAAAGTTGGACTAAATCACTAGAAACTAAGAAACAAGATTAAAAATGGCCATGATTACATGGACAGAAGGAGAACCTTAAATAGAAGGTTAATCTATGCTACATATGGGGGTATGAGAGATGCTTGCAGACATTAAAGTAAGTAATTTAAGAATCCTTAAAATTGTCTTCTAATACATTCCCTGTTAAAAAAAATCTTACTGAAACCAGACAAAAGACTTCCATCTTTTAAAACGACAACTAGATCAGATTTTAGAACCGAACAAGCAGGCACCACCTAAAACTCAACGCCAAGTTGTGGGGAAGGGGCAAAGAGAGGCTGCAGTTTGCGGCAAACAGTCAGAGGACCAGAAATCACAGCATTAAAGGTCCCATAAGTACAAACATTCATGCTGACAAGAGTGAAAAAGCCAAAATCACAAAAACAACGGCACTTTCTGTGCCCGAATACACTGGATTACATACATTTCTCAAGAGGGACATACATCATTACACTGACTTCAGATGGATTAAAACATACGTGTGAGAAAAAAAAAAAATCCTAAGGCAGTAATGAAGTAAAAAAAAAAAAAAAAAAAAGTACCAGTGCTTACGCTTCCTGAAATGTGTCGTGATCAAAGAACACAAAGCGGACTAGCATGTGCTAGCATTTTGTGGACTGTGTTCTGAACTAGTTTAAAGACATTGAAACCAGGCTGATGCACCAATTCGCGTGATTCAGACCTGATTTCAGGAGAATTTTTCCAATATATGGTGTACTTTCTCACTCCTGAACCTTGCAGGAAAGTGAAATAGAAACACACTAAAATATTCTATTCAGAGCCTTAAAGGCTTGAAAGACAACTATTTGAGGTGTAAAACATCGACAAGAGAGAGGTTTCTGCTACAAACTGATTTTTAATAAAAGTCTTTGAGGGGCAGTTACAAAATTAACCATGACAAAATTCCTCAACACAGATTATGCTTATTAATGGAGGTGGGGCTACTTGTAAATGTTATTGGCATAAAACCATAAATACATAAAATCATAATTCACCTTGGCTGGGTGAATGTAAAGAAAACTTGTGCCGTGAAAACACTAAATACATTTTTTTTTAAATGCATAAAAAGAAAAAAGCAACATGAAGTTGAATCTTACAAACGCACTCCTCTGAACAGGGCGCCGCACATGGCGGCCATCTTGCTCCTTGAGCTCTATCCAGAAGCAGAAGAGCAGGAGAGAGGAGGTACTTCTTTCTTTTTTTTTCTTTACGTTTCAAGACAAAACATTGCTGACAAAGTTCATTTGGAAAAGCCTTCCCAAATGTTTAAAATAATTAGGTCATTTGAAGAGCAGCAAGGTGCTGTGTCTGGAAGGGGAAAGGTTGGTGTCGGTGAAAGGGCAGCAAATATACTGAAAGTTGCATCCTGTCTCCACCTTTAGAACTCGTCCTGGTCTTCTGACTCAGCGTCTGGTATAACAAAGCCCTCCTGGGAAAACAAGCACATGTTTCAATCACACTTTTAAATGTATACAGTCAAGTTGTGTTAGGACGGTATGGATTTTATTGGAAATTCATAAATAATAATAAAAATATTATTATAGGGGAGGGAAAAAAAAAAAAAAAAAAAAAAAAAAAGTCCTTGGGGGTGGCAGCAGCTAATAAAGTCATATGCTTCCTAATTGACACCGGGTTTGACTGCATTGACAGAGTGACAGTTTCCACGTCGTTGCAGGAAGCGATCTCTATACTTTGTCCAAAGAACTTGCTGAACTGAGCTTTTGACTTCAGTAAGTTTCGATTCACACTCCTTTGCCGTCTTCCCCGGGTCAGCTTCTTGCTGTTAACATAGCTTGCTCAGTTCTGCTTACTGATCAACAACAAGGCCAGCCTCAACATCAGGATTTACCTCCATAGAGAGAATAGGCTTCATTTTAAGATTATCAGAATGCTATTTTTTTGTTAATGGTCCTAGTATAAAACAGTGCAGCAGTGAGGCATCATTTCAAAACTAATCGTGCTACAGGCAGGCCTAAACCTGCAAACAATGCTATGCAACATATACGGCCAGAATAGGTACTAAAAAAAAAACAGGATTAAAACATTGTTGAACCCCCTAAGACTCACATCTGTGGCATAAAGAATGTCCACAATTCTCTGCAGTGTTGGGTCGCCCTCTCCTTCCTTCTCTTGGCAGATCAACTCAATGTTCCTCAGTTTTCCAAAGTAAAAGTCCCTCTCTTTCTCCATGTCTTGGATTGTGGACTTGAGTATATTAATCTGATTGGAGAGACAAAATATATTTCATGGGCATCTTATCCAGCATGCTAAGTCAGAATAAAATGTAATGTAATTAAAAGAATAGCAAACCTCCTGGATAAGCTCTGCCCGCTCTTCATCACCACCACCGCCTGGTCTTCGTGCTGAGGAAGGAGCCATTTTGGGCATTACCTTGGCAACAGCAGGTCGCGGGGGTGCTGAAGGGGAATAAGGCATCATGATTGTTGTGTTTGAAGGCAGAGGTTTTTTTTTTCCATGCCAGGGAGGTGAGTAGGTATGCAAAACACTTTTACCGCATAACTTGTTGGTCCCTGGGCCCACATATGAACAATCCCAGTATAAGCCTATATTTACAGTAGCGTCTGTGGGCAGAGTGCTTGAGACCCTGGCCCTGGTAGGCCTGTTCAATAATTCATCCTTGCTTTTAACTAGTCCCTTACCTGCCCACCTATTGAGACAACCATAGCAAGGGTCAGTAGGTGGCACTTTGCCCTACTCCAAAGTAAACTAGGAATTTATTAGTAGCCAATGACTAGAGTACACTACAAAAGTTATCAAAACCTTAAATAGAATTTAAATAGGAAAAAATATAGCTTACTTTAGCTTCTCAGGCCGACACTTTTTTTAAAACTCTGGCGAGATGCTGTGTATAACGTGATAGGTCACATGCTGCCTCCAGATGGACAGATGTGTGGGTAGGTTCATTTCTTACATAAAGTGACCAGTGGATGAGCAACAGGTCATGCTCAGCAGATGAATATTTTAATTAGACACACAATTGGTCAAATTAACATTTCGTTAAAAAACTAACATTTAAAAAAAAAAAAGCTCATTTACAACATGTTACAACTTTTACCATGTATGCTGACTACTGATTTACCACGCAAGCTTGAACCCACTCAACTAAAATAATAGAAACAGATCTAATGTGAGGTGTGTTGCATTGCTCGGACTGCTGCTTTATGACTGGGGTCTAATTTGTGCCGTGACATAACTTTTTCCCCACTAGTTCCAACATAGTTGCAGGTGGAGCTGGATGTTTGGCCAAGACCAAAGGCCCGTCCCTTCCCTATCTCTGATTAGCCTCTGATATGCACCCCATAGGTATACTGTCAGATTACTGGACGAACCCAATTTATTTATTTATTTAATTGTTTTGTTTTCGCAGCCGCATCAGCATGTCGGATATCCGGCATGGCGCCTGATAAAGTCTTATGATCATGATCTTCCCTGGAAGAGCCCTGTTCAATGTTAGAATATGAAGGTGTTTGCTTTGACACTCACCCGCATTCATGATCTTCTTGGGCTTGCTGAGGGCAGGCGCAGCAGGGCTGGGAACCGGCATGGTGTCTTGGCCCTGACGTGCCTCTACGGGGTCATATTCTTTACCATCATAGTTGGCATCAAAGAATTTTTTGAACCACTGCACAAACTCAAAGTTGTCTTGGAATTTGCCTTTGATCAGTTTGTCCACAGGGATAATCTAGAAAATACCAGTGTGGGAAATTATGTGAATAAACCAAATAGCATCAATAAGCTTTCACTAGTACAAGTAAGACACGGGAGCCCCCCCCCACCACCACCATTATTGCATCTGATTTACTAAAAAATACATGAATTTGGCACACACAGTCTCTATCGCTGATACTTATACAAGTTCGAATGACATTCATAGGAGATCAGTGTAGCTGTACAAGCCATTTCAATTATTTTCTATGAAGTAGCAAGGAGGGAAACTGGGTCAAAGGGCTTGTATTTCTTGCCTAATGATATGTGAAGTAAACATATTATATAGATCTTGTTGCAATGGAAATCACATATGACATCCTGTATGGCATGAAACATTTATAAATGAGTCAGAGCACATTCAACATACAGTACTACATGGATCTTGTATGGATGAAATATTTAAAAAATGCTTATACAGAAAATAAAAACAGAACACTATGAAGAAATTCTGAAAAATAAAAAAAAATAAAATAAAAAGCAAAGAGTCGCATGTCAAGATGAATTCAAACCTTTAAGGACTTACCTTATCAACACCCATCCTCTTGAATGCAGCTTGCAATATCTTAAAGTTGTGAATGAATTCATGCTCTAGTTTGGCACCAAATTTCACTTTCTTTAAAGGCACACAGCCAGGGAAGAGCATATCCATGAACTGGCAGTAGGCCGCACCTGGAAAAGTAGAAACGTTATCAGCAGTCGTGAAAACGACAGTAAAATCCACATGAGCTGTACAAGCAAACAGGTCACTCACCTGAACATAACAACTCAATCTTGGTCAAGTTCAGTTGTAGGGATTCGTTAATCCACGCCAGCATGTCATGGCGACTCAGGTTGTCGCTGGTCACTGACGTTGAGTATACATTAACAGCCATCTGCAAGGTGCAGCCCACGTGGGAGTGGTTAGGCAATCATTTCCAAGGCAACTGGTTGTGTTTCAGACGTAGTTACAACATTATTAACACAATCTACAAACATTAACCTATTACAAACCATCCTTTGGAAGTACAGTGCGACACATAGCCAAAATCAGTAATTACCTCCATTCTTGATTACAGACTTTGAACATTGTGACATACAGAACCGGCCCGTATTGGTAAATCTTCACCAAATCTTTTTTTTTTTTTTTAATAACCAAAATGCTTCTCCAGATCTACTTCCCACGCATTTCCAGACACACGTCGAAATTCGATAAATACTGGTGTAATAACACACCGAAACGTCACTGACGATCATCTGGGAACCCACTGCCTGCTAGATAAGCCGCCCCGTTAGCTTTTTAGCCTAGTAGTGCCCACAACCAGTGGTTGACCGGGGCCCTGGCTAAGAGCACCGCTAGTCAAGCACGTAGTCGCCGAAACACTAAATGTCGGTTTCGTGAAAGAAAATCGCACGAGTGAGACCAACGCGGACCGGTTCGGTGTTGCCCGCGCGGAAAGTGACAACGGGGAACATGACCGTGAGGCGACAATTGCTGTTTAGTCGGAGCCGGCTAGCCGAGCGCCACCCCGCTGCTACTGTCTCGCCCGTTAGCTTCAGGCTAACAGCCCATGTATTTCTAAATGGGCGTGCGCCGGAGGGCTCGCTTGGATCACGGCTCGCGTACTCTTTGCGATCCTGGCGCTGTTTACCTGTTCTGCGTTAAAGTAGCGAGTTTGGTGAACGGTGGGGGGGAAGAAACTAAGACATATAAAAGGCGTTGGATTGTTCCTCCCTCGGTGTCCAGCTCTCGCTCGCCGGCGGTTCTTTCTGCGCGACGAGACTACGGCAGATGACGTCGTGACGCAGCTGCCGAACGTGAACGTGTTCGTGAGCGTCTGGACCGCGCAATGTCCTGCGCAGTGCGTAGAGGTACATTGCGCTGAATGCGTCTCATCGTGGCACCACAAAAGGCTCCATCAAAACCTTTTTTAAAAACACCAGTGGTTACATGTTGTGTAGGTTTTATCCGAGGAAAAACAACGCATTAGAACATCATGCGCATCGCATCGTCACGAAATGCAAGAACAAAGATGCTAAACAATGAGCGCATGAATAGTAACTGGTGAACATGCCCCGTACAGCTGCTGAAATAGCTTGGGCGAGGCCAGAGCGAAGTTTCATAAGGAAATCCTGCCACAAAGAGCACCCACTGCGATATGGGTGTTTGTGAACGGTCCAATCCTGTTCGCCTATTAAAATGGAAACGAGATGGAAACCTACTGGGTAGTATAATGAAATGAAAGGCATTACCGTTTTTGACGAGGAGCAGAAATTATAATGTCTTAGGATATGACTAAATGCAGTTGATATTGGTCACAGCATGATGATGTCAGCTCTGAAGAATCTTTGTTTAGGCTGTCTGCACAAGTGCCATTTCTTCAGAACCGTGAAAAAAAATCCCTCATGCTTTCTCTTACAAACGAGGCCCTTATGTTCACAAAGGACACCAGAAGGATCACCAATTATCAAATGTTACAAAGAAAATAATGTAACATTACACATTTTAGGTAAAGTACTTTGTCTTTAATTCACTGACCTAAAAAAAAAAAAAAACAGTTTTACAAAATTAATATATTGGGTCATTAATGGGTCAAAATGAACTCTAAAATCAGTAGCATTCAAAGATCCCCTGATACCAAAATGCTTGACCTGATGAGCAGCTTATTAAAAATTTCTTCCATTAATATAAACATCCAGAATCTCATTCAGATTCTATACAGTACACAGTTGGTAGGAAATCTTTACAGTACAATACAGTACAAATACAATAATGCTATTCAAACTTCTGTTTTAGGCTTCATAGGTTTTCACTATTTAAAAACTGTACATTTAATTTATGTAATCTGGAGAACATTGTGATTTCTTATAATGACAAGATAAATAGCATGATTGCATGGTTTAGAAACATACAGGAAATTAAAAATAATATGACCAGCAATAACAAAGTTCAGCAAACCTTTCATCTTTTTCATGTAGGTATCTTGTTTTTTTTTTCCCCCCAATGACAACATGATTTATTAAAGTGTGTCTATATATTACGCATAGCAATAGAAATTAAAATCTCATTACAGTCATTGGGAAAGTCCTGATTAGTGTTGAACCTAACACATCCCAATGTTGCTTGTGGAAAGGTTATCACAAGCAAAGTAATCTTTCAGTGGGGCAAAAAGATGCCTGATCACTGGAACACTCCAGGATTTGCCCAACACCTTCTGTCTATGCTGTCGGCTCATGTTTCTCACATCTGTATAATGCTTTGGAAAACCAAAAATCCTAGAAAGGTCAAAGAAAACATACATTAATAAAAGACAGTTACAGCTGCAAACATCTACAACACACACTATGAAATAGAATAAATAGAAAATCCCAGTAATAATTACTTTTCCAGCTCTGTGACCCACAAATTATCATCTTTTCCATTCATGGTCACAGGAAACATCTCATCATTAGCACCCTGTTTGAGTGAATTCGATCTTGTTGTGATAGTCCGAACTTTGATGAACTACCAAAAAAGGAGGAGGAAAAACATGATTTCAAACATTGAACGGTTCATATATAATACAGGACAAACTAAACTCTCCCTTTAAAACAGCTGAATTGTGAACCCTTCTGACCTAAATTGTGTTTTGTGACTAACCTTTGCTGTTCGCCCAATCTCTAGGCACTCTTGCAGGCTCAATTTGTCACTCTGGGAGGCAATGATAGGCCTGGAAGCCAAACACAAGTTGAAGAAGTTATGTTAATGAAAATAAAAACTTTAATAAACTTTAATCAATTTGAGGTAACTGGTGTATTATGAGAGTCAACAAATGGTAGATAACTGATAGCAAGAAGGGAGTGGTAAAAAAAAAATTCAAACAGCTGACATGAAAGAAAAACAGACATCACTCACCTATTCATTCCAGGCAAGTTTCCCCAAAAATAGCGAGCTCTGTTAGCTGGACTCACTTTAACGGCATCAATTACAACTGGATTGCACTAATGTGCACACAAAGATGAAAATTTAATGTTGCAAAAAAGGAAATACATTACACAGAATGTGATAACTAAATATGGTGTGTTGCTTCACCTCCAGAAAACGACAGATGTCTGCTTTGTCACGATTGGCCATGAAGACCACATTCTCAAACAACCAAAAAAATGGTCTGGGGTCATCTTCCTTCGGTTTCAACATGTTGAGGAGTCGGTAGTAATCAAAGAAGAGACGACCTGTGCCCTCTGTGGGAAGAAATACATTGAGGAGATGCAGTTCAATATTTTGCAACACTGCACCCTAGTGGTCAGATTTGAGAAATAGCGTTTAACTATTTAGAAACATTAATGAAGTTGGGAAGGGATTTCAAACGATTTGAGCAGAAGTTTAAATGAACAAACTTACCAAACAGGCCTTTCCGTGCAGGATTCACAATGGATAGGTCATTGCATGGACTTCCCCCAATCAGAAGGTCAAATGGACCCCACTCATTAATCTAAAACATTGAAAATAACCATAAAAGGCTGCTGAATGTATTGCTTTAGTGAGAACATCAAACAATGCATAAAAAATAAATCAACTTTTGGCCCCGTCCACACAACAATGTTTTTCTGTATTTCTATTTAATCCAGCCGTGCATCCACACAGAAATGGCATTTCATTGGACCAGAGCGTTTATGAACGGTTTTAAAACAGGTTCCAGAGTGTATTTCTCTTTTTTGTGTATTCGACAACATTTCAGATAACACACCAGTGTAGATGCATGTTTTTAGAAACTGAAAACCTGTTTTATTCTCATGTAGGCGGGGCCTAAAAAAATGAACCATACATGCGCCTTAGTGATGGACTTAACATCATCCACATGGACAATCTTTCCCTCGTGATTCACCATGGACACTGCAACAGAGTCCTCATCGATTTCCGAGGCCACATACGTCTCCACCTTAAAACCCAATTCCTTGAGTACCAGGTAACCTGGGGGCAACATAAAAAAAATCAATCTAATTAAGAGCAGGAACACAAAATCGAAACAAGCTTTTCATGACATAAATTTACAATAACCTGTGGCGATCCCATCAAAGAGAGAGAGGACCCTGATTGGCTTTCTCAAGTTGGCAGGGATAGATGGGTAAACTCTATGGGGTTCCTGTTAGGTCAAGGTTAAATATATTAGTCTAAAACAATGTTTACAAAGGTTACAGAACGAGAAAGCGAAAGGTAGGGGTTAGGTCTACTGACAAACTCCCTGGCGCTGTTGTTGGCAAAGAACTCCTGAACCCGAATGCTCCAGTCCTCTCTGGGCTTCAGTGCACCATAGCAGTTGCTCGGCTCACACAGGTAACAGATCCATGGGTCAATGTCCTTCAGCCTGTCGAATGTGCCAGGACCAACCAGAATATTGAGGCAGTCCATACAGAAGGAGCTGGAGAGGTGAAGAAACAACAGACATTCTTTTGTTGAGTGGTCTGTAGTAAATATTTTAATGGAATAGCTGCCATTTTATATTCTGCACAAGTCAGGCCAAGATATTTTATTTAGCAAATAGAAACTGTCATGTTCTGGATGAGTCAAAATTTGGTAAACTATTTCACAAACCCACACCTCAAGTTTATATAATAATTGTGCAAGGAGAGCAGTCATGAGCCTGTTAGTAAATATAATACACATTGATTATTACTAAAAACAAGCAAACAAGACCATGCTGATATGTATTTAATTCCTTTCCTGTAGTGGATTAATATTGCTTTAATATTCCACCATGCTGACCATGACTTACCGACAGCAGTTGTGGTTTCCACACAGGATGACTTCCAGGCCAGCACAACATACAGTGCAGTAGGACTGATAGCCATCGTCATCATAGCGGTACAGTGTCTCTGTGACATTATTCTAGAAAGGGTGTGGATTTTTATTAGTGTTGCATACATTTCAAACCAACCTTTTAATTGAAGCAGATAAACATCACAAACAGCATAAACCCTTACCTTGCATTTTAAACAAAGACTCCCTACAAACAATGGGTGAATTATGTTGATCTCTGTGCTTCCACAAGACAAGCAGAAATCTACAGAAAAAAGAAAAAAACAGGTAAAAACATTTCAGCAAAGAACAAACCAATTTGTGAGTGTATTAAGTGTTTAAAGAGAATATCCCCACCTTCTATGTTCTTCCCATTGTCCAAAACCTCCTTCACCATTTGCTCTGAGGATATTTGAGAAATCAGATGAACAGAAAAGTGTTATGCAAATACTGTTCAAACACATTTGTTACTAAAATTCAGACTTGAATGAATAATTGTAAGTCTATTCAATTATAAGTATAATAAAGACATGGTGGGAAGCAGGATTAGTGACTTGACAAGAGAATCAAGAAAAGGGAAACTATCATTTGGCACACCTCTGCTGCAGTCTTGCAGTGGAGTTGCTTCTGCAGCTTGGTTCAGGATTTTAAGCAGCTGTTTGTTCTTGTTAGAAGATCTCTGCTTCTTAGGAGGTGGAGTAGAGGCAGTATCACTGGGTGTGGCGTTGTGTCTGTTTAAGAACTTGTCCTTCTGGTCTACTGGTGTGTTCAAGTTCAGAGACATGTTCTTCATGCAAACTGAAACTTGTTTCATGCTGGACGTAGGTTTGACATCTGGAAATAAAGGGTACTATTAACCCACAAATGTAATCATGTGCGTACAACAACAAAAAAATAAACATCTGTAATGTGAGCAAAAGCTTTGACTATAAGGTTGCATACCTTTTGTTGCAGCCCTTTCTGCAAGACCACCAGGCCCTGAGTGTTTGAAGCCACCGAAAGCCCAGTCCAACAGTGCAGCGAGTAAATCATTGCCTTTGGTGGGGAAAGTCTTGGAGCAAGACTCTGCAGCTAACTGCAAACAGCAGAAACTCTGACTTTATATGCATGTTTTTTTTACCTCACAAAGTAATTGTTCAATATAACAATGACAATCTTCCCACACTGTATTTATGTGCACTGTACTTGCTGTCTATCACTTTCATTTCCTATTCCAAACTTAGCACCTAGCTCTGTCATATCAGGGTTGCACAGGAATGAAAGTGAAAGTGATAGACAGAAAGCACAGTGCACATAAAAATGCAATTAACCAATCACCATTTGTGAGCAGTGTGCAGACATGAAAGGTGCCTGGGGAGCAGTATGCGTGGACGGTACCTTGCTCAAGGGGACCTCAGTGGCACCCTGGCGGTTCTGGACTTGAACCCGCAACCTTTCGGTTATGGGCGTGCTTCCTTAGCCGCTAGGCCACCACTGCCCCTCAAAAGTAGACAACAACCCTATAAATGGTCAATATAGCTATAATTTTTTTTTTTTATTTCCACCTAAGTGAAGTGATTGGCACATGTGATACACAGCAGCACAGCACACGGTGCACACAGTGAAAATTGTCCTCTGCATTTAACCCATCACCCTGAGTGAGCAGTGGGCAGCCATGACAGGCGCCCGGGGAGCCTGTGGCACCTTGGCGGATCGGGATTCGAACCGGCAACCTTCTGATTACGGGGCCGCTTCCTTAACCGCTAGGCCACCACTGCCCCTGACATAATTGACAAATTAAAACCAATCAGCTTAAAACGACTCTAGTTAACACACATAATAAAAAACACGACTGACCTTCAAGGACTCAAAGACCGCATTCTTGTAAATGGTATTGTCAGCAAAAGACGAAGCACAGAAACACTTCACAAATGCAGAAAATGGTTGAAGGTCTTTGTTGAAGATCTGCAATGCAAAGCAGTGTTTAGGTAACAAAATGTATAATTTCTAATTATGTTAAAACAGGCCCCAGAAGCATTTTGCTTTTTTGTCACTTACCTCAGAGTCTACACTGTACCCAAACCACTTCACCAAGTATGAAGTAGAGTTCTTCTCTTTCACCCTCCCAGGCCACATGTCATGTAAAGAATTCTTACCCCACACCAGGTCTCCCACCTTATACATGTGCCCATCCTAGGGAGGAGAGAAGGTCAAATGTGGCACTGAAGGTTAAAGGTGGCACAAGAAATTATACTTGTAAACATGCATCAACAGAAGTCACTACAGAAGGCCATCAACACCACATGGAAAATCATTGGTTACTCTCTTCCTTCCCTGAAGGACATCTACAACACCCAATGCCTCAAGAAGGCAAGCAGCATTGCTAGAGACTGAACATATCCAGAACATGGGGTGTTTCAGATGCTGCCCTCTGAAACTAATAGTTTTTACAACCAGGCAATATCACTCATTAACTCAAACACATAACTGTCAAATATGAAAGTAAAGTGATTGTCAGCACACACAGCGCACAGCACACATGCACACAATGAACTGTGTCCTCTGCTTTTAACCATCACCCTAATTGAGCAGTCGACAGGCACCCGGGGGAGCAGTGTGTGGGGATGGTGCTTTAGACTGCCTCAGTGGCAGTGTACACTGTATCTGCTATGCTGCCAATACATTACATTATACTACAATACAGTTACCTCATACCTCATTCATTCGACTGATTCATTCGTTTTGCACACTCTAGTACAGATTGTATTTATATTTATTTTTTTACACTGGGACCTCAATTTCTTTGCAAGTATGTGCAATTACAATGAAGTCTTTAAACATTTTCCTGGAACACACTGAGGAGCTTCCACCCAAGAAATCGCAAAATATTTTAATGAGAGGCTAATGGTCATGGGCCATTTTTTTAAAATACATTTTTGACATTATTATTTCAGGGAAAAAAGAATCACCTGGTCATTGGGCAGCTTTTCAGTCTTCACATTTGTCATTAAAAACATCTTGGTATTCTGAATTTAAAGAAATGCAATTACACCACCATAGTAAACCAGCATACAGCAATACGGATATAATACTACTTGTTATTTAATAGATGAATCTATTAATAATGTTTTACCGAATCAAATGTTGTACTTGTCCAAATTATATCATCATCATCTTCTTCATCTGTAATGACTATGGACTCTTCATTTGGTGATACAGCTGTTGGTACATTGCTGTATAAGAGTTTGACATCAGATCAAAGAAATGAAGAGGGGAAAAAAAAATGTATCCTTACTTGGTTTGGTTTCCTTTTCAACTTCCATTTTGGTGAGGTCAACAACATCTGATGAGATAACAAAATAAGAATGCTTTATATTATACAGATAACATTATACAGATACAATTATTTTTGATTACCCGATAAAGGCCTCCTCCTCTTAAGACTCTGCTCATCAGAACTATCATCTGTGGTGTCTTCATCCACCTCAATTTTCTCATCCCCCTGATTCTTCTCGCTGAGCTGTTTTCCTACCACCTATGATGTGCACACGTTTGTCATGTTTTTTTAGTTTTCATACAGGCTCATCACTGAAGATGGTCCAAGTAATAAGATAACAGTGAAGTATCAGATTTCTCTATGGATACAGTACAGGCCAAAAGTTTGGACACACCTTCTCATTCAATAACTCCACATGTGTTCACTCATAGTTTTGATGCATTCAGTGAGAATCAACCGTGTAAATGGTCATGAAAATAAAGAAAACACATTGAATGAGAAGGTGTGTCCAAACTTTTGGCCTGCACTGTACATCAAGGATTTTTTTTGTCCATATTGAAAAGGTCAATGTAAGATAAACACATGCATAGAGTAGATTTAAATACCAAATAATATTAATCAAATTTATAATTTGTTTTATTATTATTCATCTATTACAATCTACTCTATATATAACTATGCTTTGTTAAAGTGCAACATGCTACATATGGGCAAAAGCACACCTGAGAGATGACCTGGTCCACATTCAGCACACGGGGAAGAGCCAAGAAACTAAGGATGAGTTTGCGAAATATGGACGACTTCCCCACAAACTTCTTCCAGTCCACTTCAGCACTTGAGGCTGTAGCATCACAGGGCTCCTCATTGTCGACGTCAAGCTGGTACTCCAAGAAGTCATCTCTAAGCTGGCTGGCATCTTTCTGGTTCTGACAAAGACCTATCAGAGACCCAAGTTCAGCCACCATCTTGCAAGACACATTCTGCCTTCCCAGGGGGTTCAGGAGGGCTGTCAAGGTGGACAGAGCTGAATTTGGAAGTGGCAGGCTTTTGACTACGCTGGCAGTGAGTGCTGTGTAGAAGGCAATAGTCATCTTGTGAAAATTATCTATATGAGCAGTAAGCTCCTCCTTGTGCTGTGAAAGGTAATCCGCTACTTGTGGGCCAACTTTCACCAGATCAAAAGGGAGATGATTTTTTTTGTTGTTCAGTATTGACTCGTTGCCTTTTCTTAAGTATTGTTCCACAGCGACTGGCTTCAGGAACGCAGCTGCATAGGATTTGACGAGAGCAGAAGCGTCCTGCAAAATCTGCTGAACTTCTGCACCCTTCTTCAGAGTCTCTTGAAAAACACAGAGTAGCTCCAGAGCATATGCGAGGAACAAAAACAGTAGCCTTAGCTTGTGATCCTCAAGGTAGGAACAAATTTGGCTATGTGCATTAGGACCTTTGTGGTTGCCAACATATTTATAAAGAGCTTCCCACAAGCTAGATATTCTGCAGATGGTCCGGCTAAAAAGGAGGCACTCTGTCATTATGGTACTCGTGTTCTTCCACTTGGACACGACATGAAAAAGTTCCCGTAGGTGTTTACTGGTGACAGAGCAAGCAGAGTAGGAAGCAATCATGCTAATGAACTCCTGAACCTTGTCTGATAATCCTGTTGCAAGGATGCCCTGGAGGCATGCATGCCCTGCAAGACTGTCGAGACCACACAGGGACACCACACCAGGACTCATGGCCTTGACTCCAGCCATTAACTTCTCATTCCACTCAGGCGCTTGTGTACAGGTATAAAAGATGGAAAGGTTTTCAACGGGGATCTTGAAAGTCTTAAGTGTTGCTTCTAGGCGTTCCAGCTCAGAAGCGGCACTGTCCTCTGTGGGCTGGAGGACATCGAGCAGTCTGACACAACAAAGTCCAGATTTTTCGTTGAAGAAGCCAAGCAAGACTACACTTCCCCCTTCTTTGTCCCCCAGAGACACACCTGGATACAGGTACAAGCAGTAGGGTGTCTGGGAACAGACAGCAGTAAGGTCCTCCGGGTATTTTTCCCCAAGTACAGATTTAACATTTACACAAAATGACTGTGACAAAAAGTCATCAGGCACATTGGGGTTATATTTTTGAATGAATCTCATCATAGCCAGGCTACATGAAAACGAGCCTAAGGATTCTGCTTCGGCATCATCCATGTTGATGTCACCAGTCTCATCTGATTTGCCAATTTCTGTAAGTTAAAAAATAAATGTATATATTTTTATTTATATATATAATTTGGCAAATTATATCTCAACTACTTTGAAACAATTTAAACTTACTCAAATTTAGTTGATTGGAAGCTTTTGGTCCTTCAATTAATAAGGGCATCATATCCTGTCCACCCCGGACAATGACAGGACTATATTTCTGTCCAACAAAATTACGGTCAAAAAAAACTTTGAACCACAATAAAAGTTCCAGGCTGTCTTGGAAATCTCCTTGAAGCAACTCTTCCACAGGAAGCGTCTAGGAAGAAAATATTGATTTTTGTCCTTAGTGAATTTTGTTTTCTAGACGAAAAAAAAAATTGTGTTCATAATAAACACAATGCTAGGTTATTTACTCTGGGCTCAATATACATCAAAATACATTCCACCAATCCAACTCACTTTCTTGACTCCCAAATCCCTTAAAACACCTTGCAGCAAGTTGTAGTTATGGGCAAAATCCCTTTCTTCCTTTGCTTGGAACTTCACCTGTCCAATGTCCATGGATCCAGGGAAGAGCCAGTCTATCAGCTGGCAAAAGGGAGCTCCTGGGTAACAATTTCAAATGATAAGCGCGAGACCTCCAGAACTCATATCAAATCTAAATAAATTAATTCACCACAGTTGTTCTATCAGATACGAATAGGTAAGCAACATTCAGTGATTCAAATATTAATTAAATCAATAATAATAACAACAGCAGAACAGTTGCAAACAGCATCACAGATAATAACTGTGTGGATTTTATAGTTTTTTCGCTCCAAAATACAACACACCAGCACACGGGAAGAAGAAGGAGAGAGACGGGCAGTAAGTACCTGAGCGTGTCTGTCCCACGTCTGTGAAACGTGTGCGCAGTTTCCCATTGAGCCAGGCCAACAGCTCGCTTTCACTGTGCTCCTCGTCCGGCTCGACGGTCACATTCACCACCATCGTCGCCCTGCCTTTCACAAACACACGGAAAAATTGGTCCTGCGAGTAAAAAACACGACAAAACATTGCGCGCGTGTGTGTGTGTTTTGTCATTGACTGGCATCCAACGTAAAAACGTACAAAATAGCAGCGAAACGAAATCAAAACCCGACAAAAGGTTTTATTGAAGCTCAAATAAAGTTGTTTTGGCAAGGCACACTCGGATGAAAACGCCGTAAATAAATAAATAAATAAATAAAAACCCTGACAGGAATTACGCGCGGGCCAAAAGATGCCACGTTGCGTTGTTTTTGTCTTTTTTTTATATATACCCATCAACAGAACACTTACTCAAGATTTAAATGCCGGTTGGCGAGCACATGGTGCTTTATTATTGCACAACCTCGTACGCTCACGCCGCGACGAACCGAGGGCAAGAAGGAGAGAACTCCGGCCAATCGGGCGAGAGGATGTTAAGACGCGCCATCCAGCGGCGGCCATTGTTCCCAGAGAATTCTGGGAGAAAAAAAAAGACATCCCCAAACAATGCGGCTACAACGGAGACTTTATGTCACCTTAAGATTCAACATTTCCCCCCAAAAAATGCCCCCGTGCCTTTTTTTCCTTATCTGTTCACAATATGTGGTTATTTTGGTGCGACTAACTAGTTGTCTTTGTCTGGCGTGACAAAAATATCAAGTTTTTTTGGGGGGCCAAAAGAAGATAACATGAAGCAAAAATACAATATTCTCCAACATCTTTTAGACTTCAGCAAATGTCGCTGATTTTAAAAATCCGATTGTCCTTGCAGGATTTTATAAGAAGTTAATAACAACAATAGTTATTAATTAGGCGACTGTTTATGCGTATAAATCAACAATTGATTTAAACTCAGTACAAAGTAAAAAAAAAAAAAATACTCAGTAAAAATAAAAAAAAAGAATTTCGGCCAGCGTCAGAAAAAAAAGAAAAGTCAAGCGTCCATTAAGTCAGCAAAGGTGAACTGATCATCGCTTAAACAAAAAAAAGGTATGCAAATATGGTTGGCTGCACATGTTCAAGGAAGTTGCCAAACCCTGCAGGAGTGTTTTCTCTTTATTTTTAATTGCCCTGTCTGTCGTTTTTTTTTTTTTTCAAAAAAATGAATCCGGTTTTAAGTTAATGCCTCTGACTGTTCCCCCGCGCATATTGCGAAACGTCGTCATGGCGCGCCGAGGTTCACGTAAAAACCACGCAACTTACCGCCGCCACTCTTCCCGAATGAGAGAGGGTTTTGCGTCGGGTCACACGGTCCCGCCCGCCACGCCCTCGCCGTCAACCCCGCCCCCACATCCATCGGGGGCGTGTCGGCCGAGTAGCTACGCCGAATGTATCGAAATCGGAAAACGCCGTTTTTTACGCTACGCCATATTTACGTCACCTTACCCGCCGCTACAAGTTAAACGGCGTGAACAGTCACGTGGGCTACCGAAGCCCGTTCACACTTGAACCCAATTGTCCGTCCGTAGCGGCAGTGGTGGCCTGGCGGCTAAGGAAGCGGACCCGTAATAGGAAGGTTCGAATACCGATCCACGAGGTGCCACCAAGCAAAACAAGGTCCCCACACACTGCTCCCCAGGCGCCTGTCATGGCCGCCCAAGCTCCACATGAAACTGCTGTAGCAACAAACAACGTTTTTAAAAGTTAAACGAACTCTATAGCAAGTTTTGAACTTTGTTTCAATCGAAACTTGGCTCTCAGGGCTTCTCTTTTGGCGGGGTCTAAAGTTTTTTTACCAAGCTTAACATGTCCTCTACTCTGAGACATTTCTGCATACTTAGTCTACCTTCATCTGCTAGTGTTCGAATTTATTTTAGTAGACCGAGAAGGCCAAAATATTGTGATAATTGTTGGGGTAGTGGTGGCCTAGCAGTTAAGGAAGCGAACCACCAAGGTGCCACTGAGCAAAAGTACCATCCCCCACACACTGCTCTCCGGGCACCTGTCATGGCTGCCCACTGCTCACTTAGGGCGATGGGTTAAAAGCAGAGGACACATTTCGTTGTGTCACCGTGTGCTGTGCTGCAGTGTTTCAATTGTATGTGTCATCATTAACGTTGAAACAGGCCAAGGACAAGGACATGGTGACCGCACTAGAACCGTGTTTAGTCTTTGCAATTCATGTGTCTTTTGTACTGATGTGGGATTTCCCATTGCTCATTTTGACAAAGAAACCTGTGTATTTCATATATTTCAGATACACATGTTTCCCTCTTTTCATTCTGGAGTTCTTGCTGTGAGCCAATTGGCCAGACTATGATAGTCATTGCACACATGTCACCAAGTTTTTGTTATGAATGGATATATTGTGTTCTTTTACAGATATTTTATCCTAAAGCAATAGATTACGCATGTTGTTTAGCAAGGGTTCTCTTTGACAAAGGTTTGGCAACCACCCTAAATGTCCCTAAATGACCAGATGACCCTCGTTCCATTCCTGTTTCCTGTTAAGAAAAACTACAACTGAGTGCATAACTGAGTGTTTGTAGTTGTCTTGGCAAACCAGAACTGATTACTTCACTGATGGTAATTTGCTGCTGTGTTGCAGAATAATTAATGTGGGTTAAATAAGTTGTCTGGTTTTATGGAAAAGATCAAAGGCCATCATCATTGGTCATATGATCATAGATGCATATGGAACATTTATTCACAATTTGATTCACAATTGGCAAAAAACAAAAAAACTTTTTTTTGTTGTTGCACATTTGGTAAAAGTGATCCTGACTACCCCCTTCAAGGCCATTTGTAGGACAACATAAATTATCATCCAAATCCAACTTTATTTATAAAGCACTTTAAACACAGGACCAAAGTGCTGTACAGTGTATAAGTTAGGATAATAAGTAAAAAGAACTAGCATCACATAAAACAAAATAAAATACACACTGTGTAAAATTAATAAAAATCAGCTAAATTAAAACATAAAACAGTATTAAATCACTAAAAACTACTAAATACAAGTAAAAACAAGCTACATTCATACATCTCATAAAGAGTGACAAAATCCAGGGTGAAGAGATGCTGAAAGAAAAAGGCTTTATTTTAGCCAGCTGCCTCAGATTGATTTAATGACTGATCACCACACAAGGGATGATACATGGTCACCAAGACTTACACAAAAAGTTTGCTATGCCAAGTAGGACCTAAACCACTCCAGTGCTGTGCCCCTGATACCTTTTATTTAGAAATAAAAGGTAGTGTTTGACAAGTTAGGCCTTATCAGGCCTCTTAGTTTTTGTAAACTCAAAATCTATAGAATTGCTGGTGTCTTCCTCCTGTAAGTCGCTTTGGATAAAAGCATCTGCAAAATAAAGCAAAGTAAAGTAAAGTTTCGCGATGGGCCTGTAATTTGAAAGAACCGTAGGATCTAGAGCAAGTTACTTCATTAGATGTTGGACTGTTTAAATCTTTTAGAGATAACACCTGACAACAAACTCTGATTTACCAATTCAAGAACCACAGGTCCACCTGTGGGTAAGACCTCTATAAACAGTGTTGCGTCCCTGGATGTATGCTCCCACGTGTTCTGTGTGGCTGGCTGTGTTTTTGTGTCCTGTCTCTTTTAGGTTGACTTAGTGGGAGGAGTTGAAGCCTACCAGCTTCACCTACCATCTTCTATTGGTCACCTCCACCTATATAAAGAGACTTTGGATGGTGTTCGGGAGGTCCCCAGGGTCTGCTAGGCCCTTACTCTTTCGGGAGGTCCCCAGGGTCCACGGAGATCTGCAAGGATCTCCGTTGGGGATCTCATTTGTGTGTCTTGTTGATTTTTATGTGATAGACCATTTTTTGTTAGCCTGTGTTAGCCTGTTTTATTTATGTGCCCATTTTGTTGACTTTTGTGCGTATTTGAGTTATCCCTGCTGGACCATCCCTTCCTTTAGGCTGCAAATAAAAGACTGCAAATAAAAGCACTTGTCATGATCCATGTTAGTTGTTAGTGTAATGTTCCCTGATCGTGTTCACCTGTATAAAGCTATTCTGTTAGTGTCTGTTCGTGGTCAGGTCATTGTGTGGTGATGTTCCTCTGTCTCGTCTACTATGCATTAAACTCCTGTCCTGTGACGTCGTGCGTATGCATCCTCCTTCCTCGCCATGTCCAGCCCAACGTGACAGAATGACCTGACCATATTTGGACACAGCCGATTGATGCCCCGCTGAGATCCAGGGAGCCGTGGTTCGTCAGGATGACACTGCCAAACCTGACGCAAGGTCCTGACGGGCCTGATGGCTTTTCTGGACGGCCTATGAAAGCTACCGTGGGGTCGTGGAGACCCGTTGCGCAGTTTAGGTGCTCCCGGCAATAACCGAGACAAGGAGGGCGGCGGACTTCCCAGCGGGGTGTGCCGGAGACTGACTGAGTGACAGGCGCTGTGGACGGCGGACAGGATGCCGGTCCCCCACAGATGAGCCGTGCTTTGGCCCGGGCCTGAAGCCGCCAGTGCAGGACAGCCGTCACTCATCCTTATGGACTTCCTCCCCCCCTTTTATGGACCGTCTTGTGTGACACTTCCGGAGATTGTGCCTTTTGAGGGGGGATACTGTCATGATCCGGTCCGGCAGGGGTTACTCTGGATCCGGAATTCGGACCGGAGTTTCATGTTATTCTTGTGTAATGTTCCCTGATAGTGTTCACCTGTGCATAATTATATAATTGTATAAAGCTATCCTGTTCCTGTCTGTTCGCGGTCAGGTCATTGCGTGGTGATGTTCCCCTGTCTCGTCTACTAAGCATTAAACCCCTGTCCTGTGACGTTGTGCGTAAGGTGGTAGTAGCCTAGTGGGTAACACTCTCGCCTATGAACCAGAAGATCCGGGTTCAAATCCCTTTTACTACCATTGTGTCCCTGAGCAAGACACTGAACCCTGGGTTGCTCCAGGGAGGGACTGTCCCTGTAACTACTTATTGTAAGTCGCTCTGGATAAGGGCGTCTGATAAATGCTGCAAATGTAAATGTATGCATCCTACATTTTTACAGTATTTATCAGACGCCCTTATCCAGAGCGATTTTCCTCCTTCCTCGCCATGTCCAGCCCAATGTGACAGCACTGTTTGTATGCTTTGTTTGGTTGTGTGTGTGTGCAACTGTGGACCTCCTCCTCTCCACACCCTTATCTCATTTCTTAGACCCCTAGAAATGTGACAACAGTCAAGGAAGGTCAGTATCATTCGAAAAACCCTGCAGGCTTCAAACTACTAACAATCTCCTGTATAGGACAGGGTCACAAGCTCAAACCTTTCAAAGACAGCAAAGCTGGGAACAAAGATTGAGGACACATGAACAGATGGAGAGATTGGAGGCCTAGTGGAAGAGACCTTCTCAATAATTTTTTTTTTACAAATTTTCACAGGCTGAGGTGTTGGATACTTTCAGTCTGTGGTTCATTCAGAACACAATCAAATATCTTAAATAAAACACAAGGATTGTGACAATTTGAAACAATAATGTGTTTTTATTTTTTTGCATGTTTTACAGTTGTTTGATAATTACGCCAACAGTCCTTTAAAATCTGAAATGACACTTGCGATTTGCCTTTTTTCCATTTGTGCTCAGTCTGGCTGCACTCACGTAGGACAGCTCGGGACATGTGGTTCAGCCAGGGCTCTGATTTTGTTTTAGGCTGCCTGGTTTTTAATGGAGCCACAGTGTCCAAGGCAGTGCAGCAGGTGGAAAAAAGCCATGAGCTCAGCTCATCAGCCTGGCTGACTCCGAAAAAACACTTAAAAACATGGCAGTGCCGAGCAGCAGGTTTAACTAAGGTACATACAAATAGTACAGCACTATGACCAGAAAACCCAACATCACAAATCTCTTGGGCAGTGGTGGCCTAGAGGTTATGGAAGCGGCCCTGTAATCTGAAGGTTGCTAGTTTGAATCCCAAATCTGCCAAGGTAAAACTATGCAAAGCACCATCCCCACACACTGCTCCCTGGGCACCTGTCATGGCTGCCCACTGCTCAACAAGGGTGATGGTTAAAAGCAGAGGACACATTGTGTAACCATGTGCTGTGCTGCTGTGTTTCACAATGACAATCCCTTCACTTTCACTCTGTGTTAAAAAAATAGGAAAACCATGGAATAAAACAAGATCAAGTGTTTGTTCAAGTTCATGTGTGGGACTGGTCACACATTGCACAAGATTAAAAGAGTCAATAAGATTTAAAAAGATAGTGTAAGATTAAAAAATATAGTGTCTAAAAGTGGCATATCAGTTGAAGTTGAAAACAGCAACAAAAATATGTTTATTTGCTGCTCAAATGCAGAGTAAAAGAAAACACAAGGATTACATTGTGCATCTTATCAGCTTTATTGACAATGTTCAGAATACACTGGCTCAGAAACAAACTGTATAAAAATAAGTCTGTTGGTGTATTATTTTAAATAAAAAAATTGTTTTTTTCTTACATCTTTTATTCTTAGAATAAAGCCAAAAGTGTTTTTAAGAAACAAGGTTTAGGTGTTAATACATGATTTAAGCGCATGAATATATATCAGTAAGTCAAAAAGTACTCTTACAAAAGTGTATAAAACCTGTGTATATCTATAAAATAAAATCAAGTCTAGATAAACTAGTTTTCTATAAATCAAAAGCTTTGCGTATACAAAAGAATAAGGTAGAATTAAAACAGTCAACTGAAAAACAGTTTTTGGGCCTTAAAACCCAGAAGCCAAAAAAACAACAACATACTGGCTATTGTCAAAGTCCAAAAATATGCCTTTAAATGTAGTTTTATGAATCTGAATTAAAGTGTTCGTTTAAATGAGAATGCTTAGTATTGTCTCAATTCAACAACAACAAAAAAGCAATGAGAGTAAAATAAGTTTTTTTAAAAATTGAAAAAGGCTGATAAAAAGATTATTTCAAGCAATTTTAACTAGAACAGTCCCTAAATAAAGGATTTCTATTTGTTATTAAAAGGTTGTAAACATTTTTTTCCAAAGTCAAATACAGTACAGTAGAAATTCTCTAAAATCTACAATTATACATGATCTTAAGGCAGAAAATGTAGACTTGAGCTTTTGCCTTAAAAACTGTGTGTTGCTGACAGTAATAAACACTAAAACACTTCTTTTATCCTTACATACATGTGTAACTTGGCTGCAGTTGAGGGACAAGAAAAACCCCGAAATGATCCAAAACATACACAATTGGATAATCCTCTATATTATAAAAGTATTTTCAAAAGATCTGTTTTGCAAAGACAGATCTTTAGACATGAAGAAGGGTTAATTAGCTGCCTGAAGAGGATGTGGTCAGGGGACATGTCAGAACATACCTTTTGGCTAATTTAAATTTGGAAATGACATCTCAGCAGGAGCTAATCATAAAATGCTATTTAAAACAAATCACTCATATTGACATGGCTGTGCAATTTTTGCTCCTGAGGTACATTGTTTTTTGCAAACGTTTATGCAACACATGCAATACCTAGTCCTAGTGATGACTAACTGAGGTCCTTTAAAGTAAGAAGATCAAACGTAATGTAAGACGTTCCAGATCAAAATTATTCTCGCTGCCGTTTTCTACCATGTTGTCTCACAGTTTGACTTCATTGCATTGATTCACTTCAAGTATCTTGTTGGTTTAGCATTAATAGCTAAGGAATGAAGCCTGTATAATGTATGAACTAGTAGCAACAACCCCCAAAGAAGTGTAATTATCTTCCATTTTTAAAAATGGACAAGATTTTTTTTTTCAAATGACAAATATCAATAACATAACAAACTATTATACTATTTGACGAATTAAAATAATTTCAGCACAAAACACAAAGCTGTTTTTCTTTCAAATTAAGACATCACATCATAACCCTGAGATGTGAATGAACCTCAGTCTCAGTTCTGAGATTGTCAACACATTGTTTCATGGCACGCACTGTTCACGGGCCTGTTCATGTCATTCCCTCCTAGCCAAAACATGACTCAAGCAGATGTCTGCATGCATTCACATCTTTTAAAAGGACAAACTTAAAGACCAATTAAAACCGCACAGAGTACGGAACTGTTGGTGCGAGATGTAAAGGTGTTCTAGTTAGGTTTCTCTGAAGTATGCAACTCCACACATTCTGGATTTACTCCTGTTGTGCGAGCTAGATAAATGTTTTCTTTGATCTGAATCTTAGACACTCAACAAGTGTTGCAGTAACAGATGAGAGTGAGGATTTAGGAAAAAGGTAGATGACAGATGGTGCGTTATTCACAAGCGAAGTAGTCCTTCAGTGGAGCAAACAGGTGTCGGATCACAGGTACACTCCAGGACCGACCCAGGAGCTTCTGACGTGCCCCACGACCCATGTTGGACACATCTGTGTAGTGGACAGGAAATCCAAAAATCCTGCAGCAGAAACATAAACAAGGGAGTTTATGTCTAAAAGTGATAAAAAACACTTCCACGCTGTGGAACTGTATGTATGTAAATACAGTAGGCCTAGCTCTCCTAAAATGATGCCATAATACTTATTATAAATCATGCCATCCACTATCAACAAACCATGTCAGTCAATATAAAACCTTTTTTTCTGAATATAAATAATAACCTCATATTACCCAAGTAAGGAATAAACATTGCCTATAAAATATCTTATGCATAGATACTTGAATCACTCCAAAAACAATGTTAAGTTGTTATTTGTTGTCATCTTACCTCTCTAACTCTGTGCACCACAGGATGTCCTCTTTTCCATTCATCATGACAGGGAAGTGCTGGTCTTTGCCCTGCTTGATGGAGTTGGAGCGTGTGGTTATGGTACGCACTTTACCAAACTGTAGAAAACAGTGCACAACAAATGAGCTCTATGAGTGAATCAGAGATTTTTCAGTCCTCCACCATGAGGCGTAAGTAGACGTGGGCCAGACATGTTTGTTAAAAACATCTACTGCCCTGCCTTCTTTAAACTACTGCACAATCAGTGGAAGAACAGAGGCATTTTACTGTTGTATTTGGCAGTTTTACAACGAGTTCATACCTTTGCCACTCGACCGTGCTCCAGACAGTCTTGAAGCTCCAGTTTATCCATGCCAGATGCACACAGAGGCCTTGAAAGGGGGAATGGTGCAGAAATGAATTACCCAGTTATTACTATGAGGTCCCTCACCTATTCTATTTTATTTGGCCAAAATCAGCCATCAATATGTTGTTTAGGGTTGCATCTTCATGTGACAAGCTGGTTTTACTTAGGAACAGGAGTATCACAGAACTGGACAATAAACATAAAGCATACCAGTTCCAACATTATACAGTTGCATTTGTTCCTGTTTAAATATCTTATTTGCAAAATAAAACAATTTGACATCCTGTCAGATCAACGTACCGGGTCATCCCGGGTAAATTTCCCCAAAAATATCGTGCTCTGTGGGCTGCTGACACTTCAATAGCATCTATCATCACAGGATTACACTGTAAAAACAGAATCAATTACTGTACATCAATCAGAACGGGAAGATAAAGGTTAGAGTTCCACAGACACAATCCACAGTGAATTCATTACTGAGTACAAACTAACCTCTAAGAAACGAGAGATGTCCCTCTTGTCACTGACGCCCATGGCAACCACGTTCTCAAACATCCAGAAGAATGGCCGGTCTTCTCCTTCCTTTGGCTTGGCTTCACTCAGGAGGCGGTAGAACTCAAAGAAGAGTCTTCCGGTTCCCTCTGTATTTTAAAAACTTTTAAAAACTGAACCGGCACAACACTGGACATCTCTAATATTAATGTCATGTCCAAAATACATGATTATTCACTACAATTTGAAAATATGTTGAGAGAAGATAAAAGGCTTACCGTAAAGGCCTTTCCTCGCAGGGTTGACAATAGAAAGGTCATTGCATGGGCTTCCACCAATCACCAGGTCAAAAGGTCCCCATTCCGCCATCTGTGAAACAACAGCACCGCCTACAGTCAGTGGGTCTTCACTGCATCTTACACATCACTCATTCACTCACTCATTTTCCATAACCACTTATTCTTAAGCAGGATCGCTGCTGGAGCCCATCCCGGGACTCAGGGTGCAGGGTGGAGACCCAGGGTGTGGCACTAGCACGTTAAAGTAAATCACAGTAAAATCACAGTATTTATGTACAAATTATAGTAAATATATGACTAAATATATTCTTTCATCGACAACCCATTATGCTGCAATACTATATTAATTATGTCACTAATTAGCAGGTGAGTGGGACTGAACATGGATAATTTTCATGACTGACATGCACATGCAGACACAAACTGTCCATTCCTAAATAAGCATCTGCAGCTGGACTGTGCAAGACTGCAAAGTCTTTTTCACTTTCTAAAATGCACCCAATCACCCTCTACCATAACAGCCTCTCCATAGCAACGCCTCTGTTGCAAAAGCCCCTTAACCCCCACCCCATATGCACATCCACCCATCCACCCCCACCCCATCCTCCCATCTACTACAAAAGAGCCTTTTCAGAACTAAGGAAAAGAGAACGGCAAAGCTCCAGTCTCCTTGTGATAAAACATCCTCCATTTTGCTCCCCTCCCTACCTCGGGGGCTAGTGTGCTGTGTATGAGCAGGGGGCAAGGGCCTCTGATTTTTGGGAGAAGCAACATCCAGCTCCAGGCAGCCCCACCACTGACAAAGGCTGAATGGGTGAGCAGGTCTGGGGGATTTAGCCTCACAGAGGCTCCTTTTTGTGCTCCAACCCCAAAATCACCACTGAGCCGTAAGCAAACTGCAGCTGGGCTTTAGAGTGCTGGGCTTGTGTGTGTGAGTGTGTGCTTGGCCAGTGGTTGTCCTTGTGAGCTTGTGTGAAAATATTTGGCCAGGTGGGAGTGTATGAGCTTATCTGTGTATGTGCACTTCTGTTTGTGAGAGCATCCATACATCTGCATGTGTGTTTTGTGAATGTGCTATTGTTATTAATAAAACCTTTTTGTTTTTACAGTTCTTCTTATACTGATTATCTAATGCAGATACCAGAACACACTAAAAGCCTGCAAAGGGAGGTAATCAGTCTTATCAGGTGTTGTCTGAACAGGCTGTTGGACACTAAGTAAATACGTTCCTGAGAACAAGTTGTCTGTGTGGGGGTATATGTGAGCATATGCTATATGTGACCATTTAAACAATGGTCTGATAACTAGGTCTGGTGAAAACAAAAAGAAAGAAAAGCAGTGAGCAGCCATGACAGGCGCTCGGGGAGCAGTGTGTGGGGACGGTACTTTGCTTAGTGGCACCTCAGTGGTATCTTGGCGGTTTGGGATTCAGCCCCGTAATCAGAAGGTTGCCGGTTCAAATCCTGATCTGCCAAGGTGCCACTGAGCAAAGCACCGTCCCCACACACTGCTCCCCTGGCGCCTGTCATGGCTGCCCACTGCTCACTCAGGGTGATGGGTTAAATGCAGAGGACACATTTCACTGTGTGCACCGTGTGCTGTGCTGCTGTGTATCACATGTGACAATCACTTCACTTTGACTTTGATATAAGAAATTTAGAATAGAAATATTATGTTAAGCAAGTAGGCATGTCATGATATTGACATTTCATTCTCGATACCGATACTAAGAATGGTACTCAATACTATTTTCAATACTACAGGGGGAGGGAAAAGAAACACAGGAAATGTTTAATATATTTTTTAAATAAATAAAGAATGTTTTTAATAAAGTAAGAACATCATATAAGAATGTATTTAATGTTTTTGAAAAAACTAAAAAAGCACTCCTTGCTTCTTATGCCACAGAAGTGAAAAATATATGTTAGTGGTCTGCAATTACATCATTATAAAACGTCGAGAGAGAAGCGAAGGCACAGACATTCTTATAGTTAAACGACAGTGTTGTTTGACAGAGGCAATTAAAATATTCATATTATGTTTGAACAACATCTTCACTCCCCTCCCCAAACTCTGCGGATATTTCGGAGTGATGTTGTTTCAAATGCTTTGCTAAATCTGTCATGCTGCTCACTTTGTGATGGCCTAGTGGGTAAAGTAGTGGACTCGTAACCGAAGGGTTGCGGTTTCAAATCCCGATCCACCAAGGTCACACAAAGGTCCCCTTGAGCAAGGTACTGTCCTCACACACTGCTCCCTGGGCACCTTTCATGGCTGCACACTGCTCACTAAGTGTGATGGGTTAAATGCAGAGCTGTGTGCACCATGTGCTATGCTTGCCGTGAATCACAATGACAAAAACAATCATTTTCACTTTCAGAATGCACATTCCAAAAAAACGGGAAAAAATTCAGCCTTCATGACAATCACGAAGGTTGATCACTGACCAATACACTTAAACCAAAGCTACTCCAAGACCCAAATTTGTGAGTGGAAGTCACTCTGGAAAAACTTACATTCTTCCTTGTGATGTTGCGCACATCGTGCACATACTGTATTTTTCCTTCATGTCGGACGACCCCTACAGATATGGAATCCTCACAGACCTCGGACGCGATGTACATGTCCACCTTGATGCCCAGATCCTTAAGGACCAAGTAGCCTGCACATCAGATAACATTCATGAGTTACAGTCCGGGAGATAAATCATTTCATGACAGGGTATGCTGCATAAATTTAAATGGGTTGAACGGTTAAGGAAGTTCAGTTAAGAGAAGAGTCCACGGCACAGGGAGAACTAAGAGAGGGTCTGTAGTGAAAAGATACAGAGACAGATAAGGAAACTGGCTAAGCAAGACTGAATGTATCATCATGACTGTGGGAGAATATACTGGAAGAGCGTGAAAAGTCTCACACATTTGCACATCACATTTATATAAGCACTACACAAAATAAAAAAATAATATTCCAGGAAAAAAAAAAAAAAAGGTCAGACTGAAGTTAATTATTATTATTATTAGTGAATTATGCTTAATAATTTGCATAGATAATATATTTTACTCATGTGGGTACTTTGACACTTCCTTGGCCACTCATCACAGGTTTGATTGGAACAGAAGATATGTACAGAGTGGAATGTTTTTTTTAATAAAGCAAAAAGCCAAAATACTTGCTATAACAGAACAACAGAAAAAAGTTTTAACAAACACTACAGATTTTGGTGAAAACAAAAAAAGTGTGTTGATATGAAACACATATGAAATTTTACTGGACACATAACAGAAATGTGGATGAAAACTTAATAATAATATAGTAATGTATTAATTTCATGTGCAAGCATTGGGCTTTGTTTTAAAGGGGGGGTGAAACTAAATATACATAAAACTGAAAAACGGGTTCAGAGACTTACAACATTTTCAACAGAAAAATATTTACACGATGCCATTAACCCATGCAGCCACTGAATTATTCTACTAATCCCACCTGTTGCAATTCCATCGAACAGTGACAGAACACGGATGGGGCGTCGTTGCTCTGCTGGGACGGCTGGGTACATTTTAGGACTTTCCTACAAAACATGAGTTGGAGTGATTATAGAGGCATCATTTTTTGTTGTCTGAACACATATATAATTAATGAATTAATATCTCATTAATATTGGTTAATATTTCAACTAGGACACCTGCGGCTTATTTATATACAATTTAATTTTCTGTAGTCGGGTATTTACGGTACATGAATCTACAGATAGAAAAGGCATAGTTCAGTTCTGTGACTGATGGAGTGCAATAGATTTAAAGTACAAGGCCACCGTGATTGGTGAAATCAAAGAAACATAAAAACATGCAATTATCTTTTTAAACCTTCTAGTGAAAAAAAAAATCTTGTCTTGTGTCTGACTCACAAATTCCCGTCCGTTGTCAATGACAAAGAAATGCTGGAGCTTGATGCTCCAGTCATGGCGGCGTTTCAGGACGCCATACTGCTGCAGTGGCTGGCACATGTAGCAGCGCCAGGGGTCCAGATAACGGGCACTGTTTGCCACACCCGCACCAACCAGGATGTCAAGGCAGTCCACACAGAAACACCTGGAAAACCAAATGAGACAAAATAGGTTTGTACATATAATGGATGAAGCGATTATTTTTTTTCCAGACATTTACAATTACGTGAGACATCTCACCGGCAGCAGTTGGCGTTTCCACAGAGCAGCACCTCCCTGCCACCACAGCACACAGTACAGTAGGCCTGATACCCATCATCATCATACATATAGGAGATCTCTAGGTACACATCCTAAAAAGTACAAAATTACACACATTCAAAAATTGAATACTACCGTTCAGAAGTTTACAATGCCCTACTGTCAGGTTGAACAGAAAACAGAACAGAAAATCTAGCCAAAGGCCCGTTCTATTGCAACTGTTTTCAGGTGAACTAAGATCATTGCAAAAGGGGTTTCTAATAATCATTTTCTCATTACACTGGAACACAGTGAAAAAAGTGAACAAGAAACGAACAACAATGATTTCCTTTTTTAGTGCTTTCATACAATGTAAAAAGTGAACACTGTCTAAACTTAAAAAATAGAAGTAATCTGTCACACCTAATAGCATTGACGTTTGATTGGTTTATTTACATCAATGCTAAAATATTAGGTGTGACAGGTTACTTCTATTTTTTAAGTTTAGACAGTGTTCACTTTTTACAGTGTATGAAAGCACTAAAAAAGGAAATCATTGTTGTTCGTTTCTCATTACAGTAGTTAAAAATATTAGTTTGCTCTTTTAAACTATGCTGCCTAATTTATACTTATGACTAAATAGTTTTTTTACTTTACTGTAATGCTACTGACAGCAGGTTTGTTTGGTTTATTCACATTATGGCAATTCGAAAATATTAGGTGTGACAGACATTTAAGTTTAGCCAGTGTTCACTTTTTTCAGTTCGTTTGCTGACAATAGGCCTCATTTATCACATTCATTAACAGTCATTTCCAGCTACCACTGCTATTTATAATATAAGAATTTTATGTTATTTTAATGGAAAAAAAAGGGACAAAAACAATGACAGTTTTAAGTTGCTAGGTGATTTCATGACACATCTACAGGTTATAAACCAACTGCAGTTTAATTACAGCAATTTCCAGCATCTCAGGATATGTCTCAGTATACTTTTTCTTTAGATATAAATTAAGATGCTTTCATGCTTTCAGATGATTCAGCCCCAGGTTCAGAAAGGTTGGACCTCTTGCTGAAGGTCAGGCAAGACGATTCTATACCTTGCATGATTGGCACAGGCCTCCTTCAAAAAGCGGGTGGAAGGTCGCCGCTCTCATTTTTCCACAAGAGATGCAAAAATCTGTGAAGTGAAAATGCACAAGCATTTAAATATACAACACTGACATGAATCCATACTGTATTCATAAAACCATAAAGGTGTGGTTTCTTACGTACCTTCGATACTTCTGTTATTCTTCAAAACTTCATTAACCATTTGCTCTGAAATGAAAACACAACATTCGGACTAATGGCACACAAATCTCTTTACATTCCGTGAGGATATTAACATTTGAGTATGTGTGACCAAGTGGACTGACCTCTGCTGTAAACCTCTTCGGTTCCAGTCTTGGACTTGCATATGCTGACCCTTGGCTTCTTTGCAATGGGAAAGTAATCAGGTGGAGAAACTTCCAAAACCTGGGGGTTAAGTGGACTGCTCTCTACAATTCAAACAGACAGAATGGGAAAGCAATTAACTAAAGTTTACTCACTTTAGAAACTTTCTGAATATACAGTATATTGAATATCAGCATGTAAAACATCACAATGTAAAAAACTATTTTAAACAATATTTCTGCAGTATATGCTTGAGCACACCATGCAGTTTATGTTTAAGCACAATGTCTTGCCTAGGCAAAAAATATGTCATTTTGTATTTATTATTCTCTATTAAGCAAGAAATATAATTGTATATAAGACACACAAACATGGCATTATTATTTATATGAATAAATACCTTGAAATAAACAACTATGAATATTTGTATATGTCTTGTGCTCTTTTTTTGTGAAATGCTAGTAGTTAAAGCAAATTATAGTATATATCTTGGCTGGATGCTTGACTGACAAATTCATTCATATTCAAATGTATTTTACGCAAACCACAAGGCATTAAACTCAAAACTCTGCTGCCAGGGTTCTTACACACAAGACGGAATGAACACATTACTACTGTATTCTCTTCTCTGCATTGGCTTCCAGGTGAGTTCTATATTGACTTTAAAATTCTGCTTCTCACTTATAAGCCTTTGCATGGTCATGCTCCAGTATATCTTAGTAACATACTAATACCTCATAACCCACCACAATCCCCTCAATTGGAACATTTGCTTACAGAGCCCCAAATCTTTGGAACAACCTTGCAAGGAACTTTCAAGAATAAGACACTGTCTCAATATTTACATCCAGACTAGTTATACAGTCAGGCTTTAACCAACACTCCTCTCACCATTACTAATGCTGCAGTAATGAAAGTGAAGTAATTGAAGTCATTGTGAAACACTGCAGCACAGCAAACGGTGCACACAATGAAATGTGTCCTTAGTGAGCAGACAGCATCCATGAAAGGTGCCCATGTGTGGGGATGATGCTTTGCTCAGTGGTAACTTCGGGATTCAGGATTCAAATCCACAACCTTCACCAAATGATGGGTCCGTTTCGTTATGGGTCTGCTTGGCCACCACTGCCCTGACATGACAAAATGCCCTTATTCTCATTTTAGCACAGCTTTCTCCTGTCTTTATCCCTCACCATCCACTCCAATGTGGATGGTAAATGGTTTAAACGTCCTATTTTACATTAATTTTAACAAACTAAAGACATCTTACAAGTAGGGCTGCACGATTTGGGGAAAAAGACATATTGCGATTATTGAGATCAATATTGCGATATGCGATTGCAATATGATATGATAATGGACACTTGCTTGTATGTCAATGAAAAGTCGCATACTAATAGTGAAATGTTTAATTTCAAAGTGAAACATACAAACTACTTATAACAACTTGAAATGCCCAGTGCTTTCAAAATACAATATTCTACAAAATTAAATAATCACAAAAAAGTCTTTACTTTAAAAAACATTACTGTCAAACGACAAATCCTGGTAAGGCTAAACAACTGTTTTGATTATATTTGGCCATTGTAAAATCCTGTATTATAGTTCTTACATTTAACCAAAACGTTGTTTGGAGGCTGACTTGAACTCAGGGATGCATAGCTTTGCTAGCTTAGCTAAGGTTAAGATTTGTAAACTGAGGTGAATTTCTTTAGGAAACCTTCAAAGTTTGAGAAAAGTTAACTAAACAGCTAAGAACAATCTAAATAGTTAATGCCTACGTTTAGCCAAAACGTTGCTTGGAGGCTGACTTGAACACAGGAATGCATAGCTTCGCTAGCTTAGCCTATCTTAGCTAAGGTTAAGACTTATAAAACGGGATTTTATAATGGCCAAATATATTCAAAACAATTGTCCAGCCTTACCTATGAAATGTAATCCCCCGGGATCTGGTTTGGAGCGTACAGCAGTTTGTACAGCCCCAAGCAGCACAAGAGTGAGGCATTTTTATGCACTTCTCTCCATAGACATGTATATGCTTCACGCCACAGCAGAGCCCATCGCAATATGGCGGCGACGTTGACGTACGATTCAGCGCGTCATGCGGCGTCTATCCATATGTCTCCGAATCGAAAGTCATGTGACCAAACACGTCACATCCGACTGAAGTGAGACTTCAGTCAGTGCACAAACTTTAAGAGAATGGATCGGATATGTTGCCGATCCAATCCATGTACTAATCATTTAAATCGCAGTTTTATGCGTTCATGTAATCGCACAGACTGACATCACGATTGCGATTAGATTAATCGTGCAGCACTACTTACAAGTATGAAAATCCTTGGTGTGCAAGTTCGTGTCAACCATACAAACATTACCATTTGAAATAAATATTCCAAATATTCCAAAACATGTCTAAATAGCTCCAGTGCAATGTTGTAGTATTCAAACAATTTTTTTATTCAAAAACGATTTTTATGCTTTGTTTCCTGGATTTACTACAGAGTTTAATGTCATACTGCATATTATCGAATTCAGATCTTGACATTTTAATATAGAAAAAAAATCAGAGCTTCAACAAAGTATGAGTTTAAGGGTGTGCATAATTATGCAAACAGATTATCATGTTGTTGTTTTTTTATTGTTCAAGTTATAGGTCAGTGTGGGATTAAATGTGGGAAAAGTTTTGAAATTCTTGATTGAGGTCTCATTTTGTAATTGTGCATCTTTTTATATCCACTGCAGTTGTGCACTCACCTGAATTCTCGGGTGGTTTGAGACCGTCCAGGCCTTTAGGCTGGAATCCTCCATTGGCCCAGTCCAACATGGGCTTCACCTGCTCCTCAGGGCTCTCTGAGTCGCATGGAGGAAAAGTCTTCTCTGCACGAATACTGGCCATCTAAAGCAACAAATGTGGGGATGCAACAAATGACGATGGTCCAAAGCAGCAAAACTAACAGGCAACTGAGTGTCTGAAAGTGTTATAAACAACTTGAAATGTTACTTTTAATTTGTAAATCACTAATCAATACAAAACTTGGCAAATATCAATCTCAGTAGTTTCCTTGGGATAGATTAAACAAATTGTTCTCATGGTCTATTGAAGGAAACACACCTTAAAAGTGTACTGACACTGTGTAAACAGTTTTCATTCAAGAGAAATGGAAAAATCTGACATTTTTGTGCAATGCTTTTGTGCAATTGTCTCAGGTATTCACTTAATATAATGGCAACTTCAACAGCAGATCCTAGTTGTACCATAGGGTCAAAGAGTAAGAAATACTATCATCAGTGCCCACAAATGCAGCAGAAAACTCGACATTCAGGCTCCAGACAAAGCAGAAGTGATGAAAAATCTGAAAGTGATGAATAAAATGTAAAAAATGAAAGATAAAAAAATTAGTAGAATTGGCCAGATATGATTTTATGCAAGGGTACAGGGCCAGTCTTTGGTTTGACCTATCAAAAGACAAGTTGCAATTTCCACCAAATGCATAAAAGTAACTGTCAGGAACAGAAACAAAAAGCTCAGTGCAGTCGAGTGACTGAGCCAGCCTGGGCTTGATGCATTCTGTCATTAGACACCATGCATCTTGATGTGAAAATAATTGTACAACCGTCGGGGAATTCCAAAGACTTTCACACTAGTTCCAGTGTTTGCCTTACTGCGTCGCTATCTCTCCCTCATACAGCCGTGTGCCAACACCTGGTTATGGCGACAGCAGCTGTCAAGTAAGCGAAACAGCATGAGAACAGCCGGGCTCCCACTATCCCAGCAGGTGTGTGGACAACCATGCACACCAGGAGGGCTGCCTTACCGAGTGTGCAATGCAATGATGTGCTAGTTTTCAGATTTTACTTCATCTTAGCTTCTCACTCCATTTACCTCAAGGGCCTGATAGATGGCCCGGCGGTATGAGGCCAGCTTGGTGTAGGAGGACTGGTTGAAGAACTTGGGGAAAGCAGTGATGGCTTCTAGCTTATCTGCAGAGACCTGTGGGAACAAAGCCAAACAGATAGTTTACCTTTTCACTGTCAATTTTTCAGACTTCTCCGTATTTGTATAAAAATACAAAACCAATAACCATGGTAGTATGGTAGTAGCCTAGGGGTAACACACTCGTCTATGAACCAGAAGACGCAGGTTCAAATCCCACTTACTACCATTGTGTCCCTGAGCAAGACACTTAACCCTAAGTTGCTCCAGGGGGACTGTCCCCTGTCCCCAGCAAGACACTTAACCCTAAGTTGCTCCAGGGGGACTGTCCCCTGTAACTACTAATTGTAAGTTGCTCTGGATAAGGGCCTCTGATAAATGCTGTAAATGTAAATAACCATTATCTGAGTTTGAGGTTATCATAACTTTGGTCCTCAAGAAATAAAAGCCCGCCCGCACTGAAATTTGATTGGTTTACTTAACTAAAATAAGCCAATCAGGTTGCTCTTTGTCTAACACTGTCTACAGTAACATGCAACACATGCAGTGATCCACACATACACATGTTTTCTCTTGAAATATGCAGGCATATTATCAGGACTGGCATGGTGCTATTTTTTTTTCCTTTACAACATTAGTGCAGATTTTCTCAGAGGCTTCTCTTTATGAAAGGAAATCTAACAGCTTTGTAAATAAATTGACAAACAAGGGTAAAAAATTTAGAAATTTTGTCAATATATGCAACAACATTTTTTTTTAAGTAAAAAATTAAGTGTACTTGAATGTGTAGCAGGATGCTTATTTGTCAAGCTAAATATTTCCTCTGTAAACATTCATATGCTATATTGTGTCATTATAACAACAAACATAGTTTTGGTGTTATTATTGTACCAGTTTGATAATCATTGTAACTGATTTCATGTGTATTTATATCACTGCAAAAAGAGTTTTCTAATAATCAAGTTTTAAAGCAGACTTGCATTAGTAAAAACTGCATTCCATTGTAACTCAAGATACTCAAGTTTCTGATAATGGGCCTCTCTACAATTATTAAATAAGTCATCAGATATCAAATTTCGACCATGATAGATGATGCCTACTGATTACAATTGATTGCTTTTAGGACTGTAACTTCATAAGTTTTGTTAATAAATTTACATGTAGTGCATCTGGACCATCTGGATGAAACCGGGTGGTATATTCTTCTGCCTAGTGATGTATTAACCTCTATCGATCAAAGTAAGGTCCGCGGGGAGTCCGGCTGTTCGAGCACAGTGCATCTGAGGGCATGTTCAGTCAGTCCATCTCACCTCAGAGAATTTGCCATCTCCGAACCACTGAAGCCACCTCATTCCATGGGTGGCCTGCCGTTTGCCTGTAGCACGCCAGCTCACCACAATTCCCGGCCACCAAGAGAAGCCCTTGATCTTTCCCCACACCAGCTCTCCAATACTGAAGCCCTTATTGTCCTAAAAGAGGAGGGATGAAAGATCTCATAAGTGTTCTGGTTTGGAGTTAAGTGGAAGGTAGACGATGAAGTCCATCCACCCTTATGAAAGGTGGATGGACTTGGGATCAGTTTTGGATCAAGGTGAAATCCGGCGGTGAGAGGTATGGGGATATTCTTTTTGCATGACCTGTGGTGATTGTGTGCGAGGTAAAAAGCTTTTTTTTTTTCACTCAGTCAACATGCAAAGAACGTGTCTGTGCAACAACCACAAGCCACCCATTAGGTAACAAAGGAGGCAGCTGAGAAACCACACCTGCAAGTGTGTTTCTATTTGTTTGTATGTGAGCGTACCCCCACCCCCAATTCCATTATCTTTACCTAGTAAACATGCAGCTGCATTTCTTCTGTTCCATAGTTCCTTTTACTGTGTACACATGCAGATATACTGTTTCAACATTTCCTGCAAATTGTTCTCTTTCTAATGGACCCACACAAAAATAAAGCCCCTTTCATTTCTGAAACAAAAACCCAGGTGGACAAACACAGGCTGTGAGATAAAATGGTTACAACTAGATTTTAAAGAAAACTAAAGACAGGCAAAAAAAAGGGCAAGACAAGACAAGTGCCAGAGAAGGTCAGGAAAGAGAAAACGAGGGAAAGCGCGAGAGTTTGCGTATCAGGTGAGCCTGCTCTGACCGCTTACTGGGAACCAGACGCTGCTGCCTGTAAATAAAGACCCAACATACAGACTCAAGACTTCTATCCCTTGGCCAGTGCTCCTTGTACCTTGTACTCTGGCTCCCTGACGGCCTCCAAGGAGGTGGCAGTGGCACTACTCTGAGCGGAGTCTTTCGAATCCTGCTCCAGCAGTTCAACAGATGGAGTCTCTGAGACGCCCGATGCCAGAAAAATGGGGGCAGTGGGACACTAGAGAGAGAGAGAGAGAGAGACAGGTATGGGCGCATTAAATAATTTTTGATAAAACATATTCTCAAATCACACACACTGACAGTCATGATCAGGTCTGGAAGGGGTTACTCCTGATCGTGTTCATCTGTGTAAGATTGTATAAAGCTGCCCTGTTTGTGTCTGTTCACTGTCTGAACATTGTTACTTGTTACTGGATTTGTGGCATTTGACATTACATTTGTGTTAATGAATCCACCTACTACACAGTTTGTGTGATATACAAGTCTTACATAATTTTGTCAAACAAAATGTATTCTGAAACATATTGGTCCATAAAAAACACAATACACACTATTGTTCAATAGTTTGGGGTTAAAACCAAATTGATCAAAACTACTTTTCAGACATTATTGTAAATGAAAATAGACCCCAGTGTACACTGATCAGCCGTAACATTAACCACCTGTAACTGTGCACATCAACCATTTGCCAACAATATAGCCCTGACCCACCAATGCATGGACTTCACTAGACATCTTTAAATTACTTAAAATAAGTCAGGTAATGACAGTGGTGTGTAGTGATACTGTAAGAAAGAGAACACTTGTAACATTTGTCATGCCTGCAACCATATGAATATGCACTTCTCAAGAAAAGTCAGTGAGAGTAGAATGAAATGTGCAAGAAAGGTGAGGGCAAAGGATGTGTAGCAAGAGGGAATAACTTGTCTGTCAAGAACCTGACAGCACTTAAGAGCTGCTACAGCAGCTCCAGGCTCTGTTATTACTGGCTGAGACGGAGGGACTGCTGTCAAAGCCTGTCTCACACCACCCGGACAAGTGATGATGGGCCAGCTGGTGTTTCTTCTCACTTCTTCTGATGTTTCCTCTCAACAAAAATACTCAATTCACCCCAATTAATAATTCTTCCATTTAATTTGCAGACAGACCCATCCATTTTGTCTTTTGAATGAAAAGTGTTCAGATGGTGAAGAGGTGCCACAGAGCAAAGGACCGTCCCCTTACATGCTGCCCACTGCTCACCAAGGTTGATGGGTTAAAAGTAGAGGATACATTGTGTTGTGCACCGTGTGCTGTGCTGTGCTTCACAATGACAATCACTTCACTTTCACTTTAGATGCTATGGGAGTCGTATTTGTTTGTTGCTGGTATAACCGGCCACGATATGGCACTTAGCATTACCATTGGGCTGCTTTTGTAGTGCTTGCTCTGCCGGACCCTCTCTCGGCTGCGGGGTTTGCTGTGCGATGTCAGACCAGCCTGGAAAATAGTTCTGGGACGAGGAGTCTTCCTCAGACTCGAGCCTCCTGTTGCACATGCACGGAACTTCTCCTCCTGAAACAAAATGCAAATGAATGCAATTCAGTTTCTGGTTTTTCTGGGTATTTATGAGCACATGAATAACAATGAGCAAAAGCGATAACTCTTATAAAGCCACCAGAATGTGAGTAGACAAGCTTCACTCAATTGCACATCACCTCCTCATTCTACTGACATGAACCGCAAACTCATGATGATCTGAGAGACAACAGATTACAGTGTGCTACTAAGCGCCACATACCCATGACAAGGGTAGCGGTTCAGAACCTGCTTCTCCACCTTGCAGCCAGTTAGTTATTTCTTTACAGCAGGTGAGTTTGCTCAATCTCTGTCTGAGAATGAGAGGCATGGCAAAAATGCTTCAGTCTGCCCACACAATGTGATCTTACATGTCATTAAGTTTCATTGTAATTAATAAATAAATAGCACATCCCTTTCTGATAAACCTGTTCTTTTGCATGACAAATTAACTGGATCTGCACAGAGTAGTTACATGATTATTAAACCCTGCCAGAGTAAATGGGCATGGTGCTTGTTCGCTACCATTAGGTCAAAGGCATCTTCTGGGTTTACATAAAAAAAACAAAAAACAGGAAAGAATCATGTTGTTTTATGATGTGTGCACATTGATAAGTGTGGGTTTGAATTATCCAGAATAAGAAAGTAGCATGCGTGTGAGCTGTCAATCATTGGGCTCCACCCATTTTAATCTCTGTTATTAAAGCATTATTATGTTTCGTGTGGGTGACAGAAATAATTACACTACAACAAAAGGGGAGTTAGTTTGTCTTCTTCAAATTCAAATCACTACTTAGTCATTCTTTCTGGTTTTATCTATTTAGGTAGATCCTGGTGACACCTTTGCATAACACTGATAACTGATTTCTAACAGAATGAGCTCGAAAGAATTTCAGCTCAATTATTAACAGAATATTTATGTCCATGTACACTCATTCACCACTTATTCAATGCAGTGCAGAACATTAATGAAACAAACACAGCTGTGTAGTGTCATCATTTCTATCTTAAATATGTAGTCTCACCTCACTGCAGGAAGAATCATCTTCAGACCCACAGCGCTTCCTGGTTCTCTTCCCACTGATGGGAATCTGACTCATGTTTGTGTCTATCGAAAGAAAGAGAGAAGGGCGTGGTATTATGATGAGCAATAAATCAAAAATTAATTCAGAACATTGTCAGAACGTAGAAGACATCATTCAGTTTCACTAGGAGGTTAGCAAATACCACATCTTGGTACAGAGCTGTGGACTTTATCTAAGTGCTCATTTAATTTAAATGATTCCCCCAAATCCTAAATTTGATAAAGAGTAAAAAAATAAAATACTTAAAAATGCAAGCAGCCTGGCAAACAAAGACAGGACTAAGGATTCGTGGTCTGAGGCTTTAGATATGTGATGTAGAGACTTGTGGGTCAAGGCTAAATGGCTATGTGGGAGATGACAGGACAAGCCAGAGTATGAGAAGAATAAGGGCTGCAGGCTGTTTTCGGGAGGGAAGCAGTACTGTACAATATCCTGAACAGAGTGTCTTTAATGAAGAGATGGAATGAAACATAGCACTGCAAATACTCTAGTGCTTCACTTAAGTACATTTGTATGTTTAATGTGACACTTTTGTGCAAGTACATGTACATTTGTGGTATTTATCAAATGCCCTGATCCAGAGCAAATGGAAATCAGTAGTTAAGGGGACAGTCCCCCTGGAGGCACAAATACGTGGGGTTGGAACCTGTGACTATGTGGTCTTCTGGTTCATCTGCTTCTAGTTACCCACCACATATACTACCACCCATTTATATATTTCTTATATATTTCTATTTAATTTGCAGAAAATAATGCAAATATTATAAAACCATTTAATATCTGTTTAGATATGTAACACACATTTAAACAAAACAACAGCCCTTTGTTAAAGGGTTACATTCAGATGCAGTGTGCATATACAGTACAGGCCAAAAGTTTGGACACACCATCTCATTCAATGTGTTTTCTTTATTTTCATGACCATTTACGTTGGTAGATTCTCACTGAAGACATCAAAACTATGAATGAACACATGTGGAGTTATGTACTGAACAAAAAGTGGAGACCTGGTCTCCACAGTCACTGGACCTGAACCCAATCGAGATGGTTTGGGGTGAGCTGGACCGCAGAGTGAATGCAAAGGGGCCAACAAGTGCTAAACACCTCTGGGAACTCCTTCAAGACTGTTGGAGAACCATTTCAGGTGACGACCTCCTTGAAGCTCATCAAGAGATTTTGAAGAGTTAAGTACATAACTCCACATGTGTTCATTCATAGTTTTGATGCCTTCAGTGAGAATCTACCAATGTAAATGGTCATGAAAATAAAGTTTGGAGGTGTGTCCAAACTTTTGGCCTGTACTGTATGTCTTACTCACCAGCAGGTGAAGCAGCACCTCCATTCTGCTTGGGGCTGAAGGGGGAGGGTGGGTCAGCAGCGGTCAGGGGGCTGTTCTCATTGGTCATCTCCAGTCCACTGTCATTCTCTGACAGGCCCGCTGCAGGAGACGTGTCCCCATTCACAGCGGCCTGAGAGACGAGTTCATGAATTACTTCTCCAAACACAACAAGGCTACACAGGAGTGAAAAAAGGCTCCTAGGTTTCATGGCAACAGTATCACAACACAGGTACAGTTTTTTTTTTATCACACTGTTATACAGTTTTGCACACGTGCCAAAACCCCCCCCCAGAAAAATTAATTTGTCAGGAGAATGTTTTATACACAATGGAAGTGACATGTCTGGACAGCTTCTCTCTCCTGCACCTTTCAGTTGGCAGACTATCAGCCTTTTTTTATAAGACAACAAGGCTATTTACTACAGCAAATTACGGCAGTTCATCCTTGCAGATTCTTCGAGGTTTGCTTTGGCATTACACCTGTAAGTTCTCCGAACTGACTACTTGAATGCTGGCAAGGGGCCCTGAACCTTGATGTTAGAATGCGTCGACACACTTGCCATTCCATTGTTCTGATGTAAAAAAAACTTCGAAAAACCTCTGTAGTGGTGCACTAGCAACCCCACCACTTCCTCAAAGTAGCCCAAGGTAGGTCTTAACTTGGTATTAGCTATGTTCTGATGTGGTTGTATGATAGGATAAACCTTTAATTGTCTACAAGCAGGGGGTGAAAAAGATCAGCATCTGCTCTTCTAACAAAAAAACAGACTAAAAAAATATAAATGATTTCTTACACTGTAGTATTTGGTTTTTTGCAAATGAGATGTGGCTCCAGAGTGGCTGCTCTGCTGACACTTTTCACCCTTTGCCGTATGCCAAGGCAACAACATTTGTGACATCCTACATCCTAATTACTACATTTAGGTGGGATTGTCTGTACAAATTTAATACTCCGTGGAGTCTTGTAGGAGGAGCCTTGTAAATAATTTATTTAGATATAATAAGTTACTAAATGTATCCTACCAAATCAAATTATTGCAAATCACTGTGCAAAAGGTTGCTGACATAGGCAATAATTATTTTGCCTGTATACTGTATACTGTTCTACCAAAATGCAAATTTCACCTAAAACAGAAACTAGAAATTTCTTGCAAAATTTCTTGCAAATGTGAGGACCGAGGACAATTTAGGCTCTTAAGGAACAATGGGGTCTGCTGTCACATGGATCCAGAATCTTCTGCTGGAATGCCAGACATCAGTCCTACCACAGCTGTGCAGCCATGGACATTAGTCTCCAGTGTTGCCAGATTTCACAAACGGACACACACACACACACACAGACACACACACACACAAACTCATTCATAATCACACAGATGCATTCATCCGGCTAAAATAATTAATACCTGCCATCACCCGTTTTACTGGGTTTCTCGAGTTTTATAAGGCCGTCTACTGACGCCCTCACATTTAGCATTTTCTCTCAGAAAACCCCCTCAATTTACAATGAATAACTGCCCTAGGCCTACACAAATCCATAATGCGTTACTGTACCCAGGTTTAATATGTAAGGCAATTGTGCAATACACAATTTTGATAGCAATGTAAAGTCACAGTAAGCAAACATTTAAGCATTTTTAACATAAAAATATTTTTAAAAAATCAATTTATCCACTACCATTGCCCCTGAAAATCCTAAATTTATGCTGATTACACACACACTCAAACAAAAACACGTATGCTGTACAAAGTACTATAGTCTTGCTAGAATAATAAGGATAAAAGGACATCAATTTTACTGCTGAAAGGTAAACACGAAACCCGCAAACTATACATCCTGCACACCCAAAAAGGGAGTGAAAGGATGAGACAGCGCCTCAGGGAGAGGTTGGTTGCACCTCTCACCTCTCATTGCACCCCCACAGCACTGCCTCATATCTGACCTTGTCCCAGACGAGGATCTCGCTGAGCACACTGCCCTCCCCCATGACCTGATCCCTTTCCTCCAAGGACATGCCAGAACACGGCACCAAACCAGCTGGATACAGGAGGCTCTGTGAACGTGGCACATGGAGGAATCACCAGAGGCGGGTGCTTAAAGCAGCAAGGTGGATTGGTGTTTAGTAACAACTACAAATTGGACTAATTGGAGTCATATTCTGAAAGGACAATTAAACGGGAAATCCAGGTAAAGCATGACAACATGATTTCTTTAATAATGAGTGTTCATTCTCACACACAAATATTTATTGTTAAATGGCAATTAATTCATCCTCATTTTCAGTCATCTTTCATTGTCTCCATACATGTTAATTTAAGACTGTCAGAGCCAGTTTATTCACAATGCATTAATCATAAATAAGATTAAAGCTTGCTTAAAAAAATACCAGGATCATCTTCCCTTCCAAGCCTCATACTCTCTCATACTTTTAAATATGCAGCCCTTAAAATGCATTCATATTGGACATTACATAAATCTGAGCTCCCTGTTCATCTTATCTGATGAACCTATTTTTAAGTCATTTTAATAGAGTTGACACTAGAGCTGTGAACTTTCACTGGGGTCACGATTTGGTGTGATTACGATTATCAATGCACCGATTATCGATGCATCACTATGTGTACCATCAATTTTCCTACATTAAATTAACGTTAATCTCTCATTCACATGGAGATCTGAACCAGGTATTTCAGACCTTAGTCCACCTTTTCTCCCAGTCAAGGGCACTCAAGTGAGCCAGAGGCAGCCCGCGACAGGCCGGGTGGTTCAGTTCAGATCTGGGCTGGGACAAGGAACAGCGGTCTAGAACGTTCTCCTGATCTTTATGGGGGGTGCTGGGCAGGCTTAGCAGGTCCCTCGCTCCTTCATTTCCATTTGTGAACCAACTCTCATAAACCCTCCAGGCCAGCAGAGCCCCATAAGATCCCACTACAGTCAGCTTTAGTGGTGAAAAGCAGGGAATGGGCTACGGTGAAGTCATTATCAGGTGGCTGAAACTCCTTTCCATTACCTTTCTGTATAAACAACCAAAGAAAACTCTGTAAAAGGAAGCAACTCAGAACAACTTGCAAGATTTACATCAGCATTTGGCAGATGCTCCTATCCAGAGTGACTTAAATAAGTGCTGTAAAATATCAATCATTGAAATCCTTTGTCTAGGTCACTAGGATCCATTCTGTAAATACCATTTGCTTAACAAAAAGTGTACATGTGAGATGACTATACTACTACCTTACACACCTTACTACCTTACACTGACACATTTCAGACAAACAAATCAAACACAGCTCCACTTCCCTGTCAAATAAGGCATCAGCTACAAAGGCCAATTGGAATCTTGACTAATGCTAGCCTCACTACATACGAATCTGAAACAATTTCATGGTTGCAGACAAATTTCCAACAAGCTTGAGTTGGAGACATTTCCATCCTCCGATCGCTTACTATAAGTGGCAATTTAAACCCTTTCTAGTCTTATTTCCAGTGATATGTGTTTTATATTTTTGTTTTTGCATGAAGCAAAAATCTTGGCTCATGCAAACCAAATACTGTTTTATGTTTGTTTGAAAAGAAAAACTTTGTTTCAAGGTGTCAGGTCTTAAGAAAATATGAATGGATAGATGGATGGATGGAAACAGCAGAGTAATAACAGAACATTTGCAAAAAACTACAAAACAGATAAGGGCTACAAAAACGGGCTCATCCTAAACCTCAGTGGGTACTATTTTAGGCTTTGGGAACAGGTTTATGCAGGTTTTATTTTTATATTTGCATCATAGTGCAAAATATGTGTAAACACTCTTTCCATTAACAAATGGGTCAATTAAAAATGGCTCAAAAAGCTATAAAATAGTCTGTTTACTACCTGCAACTAGCCTATTTGCAAGCATGTGAGAGGAATTAAAGCACAGCTGGAAAGGAATCTGGACTTGGTAGATCTTCAGGAGAACAACTGAGAAACGCTGACTCAAGCTTCTTAGAAGAACCACTGAATGCACTGCAGTGATTGCGATCGGACCTGATCTCACTGTAGGGAAAAAAGAATCCGGACACAATCTTTCTCCTTTCTAGTCATTCTGCAACCCTCCCCCACCCACCAGGCTGCCTGCAGGCATGCCAATTGCTGTGCTGGGCAGACATACGGGTCGTGGCGCCAGTTTGGTCTCTGACGCTAATTGATTGTGCATGTAGGTTGAAACTTTAAGACAGACAGTGTGAATAAAGTGTGGGGAAATATGAAGGCATGTATGAAGGGTGGGGGGGATAGACTCTTTATTCTATCATGATACACGGCTGCAAGAGATGCCTACAAAGACAGAGACATGGGTGAAGAAGGTATATTTTTGTATTGAGGGATAAAAAAAAAAAGTCCTTTATAATAAAATTAGATCCATGGCTTTATCTTAACTAGCCTGGTCTCTGACACAATACAATGTACAATGAAACAGAGAATAGTAAAAAAAAAAAAAAAGGATACATTCAAACTATCATTATATCATAAATTTCATAAATCTGAGCTCCCTGTTCGTCTTACCTATTAGATGTTCACATTAACCTATGTTTGAAGTAATTTTAATAGTTTTAAGAGTTGACACTAGAGGTGTGGTGTGAACCACTGGTATCACAATTTGATGCAATTACGATTATCAATGCACCAATTATTGATGCATCACAATAAATACTATCAATTTTCATAAATTATTTACATTTCATTTTCAAGTACGTCAGTGAGATGAGTGTTAAGGCCTCATTCATTTGGAGGTCTAAACCAGGTGTTTTTCTTCCTGATTAAAAAACCTGAGCAGTCAGCTTTTGAACTTTATACCGATATCCAACCTTCTGCTTATATCGAACATTTTTTTAAATGTTGTAGCCCAGCAGCTGTGTGCATACCAACACTCATGAAGTATAACATTTATATCAATTGGGATTTAGACCGCTTCATTGTTCTGAGACAGTGCTGGTTAAAGTGATTAATGACCTGCTGTTGGCTTCTGATCAGGGCCTTGTCCTGCTTGACTTTAGTGCATCGTTTGACACAATTGATTTTGCTATTCTCCTGAAAGGGCAGAAAATGTAGTTTGGAGTAAGGGAATGTCATATTTAATTTCGCTATCAGTTTATGGACATTAATGATGATTCGTCTTCACATAGTAAAGTAGAGTTTGGTGTTCCACAAGGTTCCGTCTTAGGTCTATGGCTATTTTCCTTATACATGTTACCTTTAGTTCACATCATTCATAAATACGGTATTAATTTTCCTGCTATGCCGATGACACCCAGTTGTATTTATTAGTAATATCAGACAAAAGGTGGCAGCTGAGCAGAATAGAGAATTGTCTGAAGGACATTAGACAGTGGATTCTCACCAACATTCTTATAAGACAGAAGCTCTTGAACTTGATCTCATGCAGCCAGATGTGAGCTGTCTGACTACATCATAACATATAGGATAACCTTTCAATCTCACCAAGTACAGAAGTAACAGATCAGGTGTCCTTATTAACAAAGGTCTCTCATTTGATTCACATGTAGATAATATCACTAAGATAGCGTTCTTTCACCTTAGAAATGTTGCAAAGATAAGAAATGCACAATGCAGAAAAGTTGGATCACGCCTTTATTACTTCAAGAGAAGATTACTGCAATGCATTACTGTCTGGATGTTCTAGTAGGTGCATGAATAAACTCCATCTACTTCAAAATGCTGCACTGAGAATTCTAAGTAAAACCAGATAACCAGATCTTAGGTCCATTTTGTTTGCTGCACTGGCTACCCATCATATTTGACTACAAAATCCACTCTTGAACTATAAAGCACTTAACGGTCTTACAATCTGCCACGCCCCCTGCGCTCGAAAGGTGCAGGCTCACTGCTAGTTCCCTAAGTGCAGAAGTTCACAGCTGGAGCAGATCCTTCTCTTATAGAGCTCCACAGTTGTGGAATGGCCTGCCAGTCAGTGTTCGGGACTCAGGCAAAGTCTCAGTGTTTAAATCTAAACTGAAAACACATCTGTTCACTCTGGCCTTCTGTTAAAACCAGTTTCAAATACTAAAGCCCACTTTTTTTATTACACAATCACCTAGTCAAGCATAGACACTATTCAATTCACCTTAATTAGGCTGTCATGGTTAGGGTAACGGGCCACTAATGTACGGTGCACAAATGTACAAACAAAACTTTGTATTTCTGTACCAGTTGTACAATGCCACTGTCTGTCACTGTTTTAGTTTGTTCTCTCCGAGGCACTGAATCAAGAGCCGAGACCACCTCCAGAGTCCAATGATGAGACCACCAGAGAGGTGCAACTGTGGACTGCTGGCCCCATCATGACCCCGGGTCCCACCGATCCAAAAAAGTGACTCATGAATCTAAGCGTCATCATCAATAGGCTAGTTGCAAAGCGTCATCATCAATAGGATAGTTGCAAGCACTGCAGTGATGCAATTACATGCTCTTGCTATCCTGGAAGGAGGGTCCACTCTGAATCACTCCTTCCTAATGTTTCTTACATTCTTTTGTTTTCTAGAGAGTTTTTACCTTGTCCAGAAAGAGTCTAAGTATGAGGGGTGTCATCTCTAGTGGCTGTTAAGCCCATTGAGACATACTGCTTGTGATTTTGCAATATACAAAAATAAATGGTTGCTGTTGTTGTTGTTGTAAATATACCTGTAGTAGGTAAATGTACTTAAAGGTCCCCTATTATGAAAATGTATCAATAATTCTAGAAAAGGTGATATGAGAGTGCCTTGGTCATTCTGCTTCGCCATATAGAGAGCAGCAGCTCAGACGGTCCGATCTGGGATATGGTGAAAGGTTACCTCTCTTTTCTCATGCTTTGTTTGCCCAGAGAATTTCCCAAAGTAACCCCACTGTTCATCATGACTTGAAAACGTGCAAAGCATTGCAGTTGCTCAGTGTTTAAATGAAAAAATACATTTAAGTATTTTTTGCCCTGTCACGTGAGACTGAAGAACCAGTGGGCTAATAAATTTTTTTTCTGGAAAAATGCAGACACGAGTTCTTGTTTGGGCCAAACAGGAAGTGTTTATGACATAATTTCCACAAATACCCACACGCTTAAAACAGGCTCCTATCCTCCTCGTCCCGCCTCTCTTCCCCTAATTTGCATTTAAAGATATCACACACCGAAACGGCACATTGTGGGACTGGCTAAAAGTCGCTAAATGGCTGAATTTGGGAAAGAGACTTCAGATACAGTATTAGGGAACCACTAAGACCGATAAAAAAAACAAAACAAAAAAATTATAATTGGAGACCTATAAATTGCAAACACTGGTAGAAAGTGGTAGACCCATGTTGCATAGAGGCAGCAGGGTGAGTGAAACATGAAACTGTCTCTTAACTGTTTGCCAACACAAAGGTGGTTGCACATGTGGGCGGGACAGTTTTTTTCCTACCCACAAAAAACAAAAAAAAACATAATCTCTCCACACCCAGTTATGGTTTCACCCCCCACATCCTTCACATCCTTACCGTCGCGGTCATCTTGTCACTTTCCACTATGATAGAGGAGGAGTCCTTATTGGATGGCATTGTTGTTGCAGTTGGTGTCCTCTCAGCGTTTCTTCACGTGTTCTTCGACCTTAAGGCAAAAACCTCAAGTTAATTGCAGCGTGGCATGGACACATCATTTCAGTCAATCTACATTTGAATTAATACATCTTTTGGAGATGTCAGCAAAAGGCCAAAGGACAAGAAAGATCTCATTCACTGCCTCAGAGTCTATGTGGTAGTCTTCACCTGTGAATGGCCTGGAATGGCTCATAAATGACGCCATTGGTACCAACAAGCAGAAAAGTAACATCCTGACATCTTGAAATCAGAACAGTACGGCTGTGAAGGTGAATTATGTCAGCAGGTGAGCGATCCGTCAGGCCACGGTAAATTTGCTTCAAGTGGTGTGTAGGGAGAACGCAACCCCCACCACCACCACTCTAAGACAAACAGTCATTTGGTCAGTAGGTCAGAGGTCATCCCTAATGCAGCCCTTAAGTGAAAAGCAAATTCCAAAGAGAGACCTCCGATTTGCGCTGACAGGTTAGCACAAGGACCAGACACAGATGAAGACAGTGGATGTGCTGGAGCAAAGCCCCGCTATACATGTACAATGTACGGTGTAACTAAATGTAATAACATGTACTAAAAATGCAACATATGCAATTTTGAGAAGGTTTTGCCACTGGCAGAATGCTAATTTAAACTTGTACTGTCCTTGTACCAGTACACATGCACGACTTGTTCTGTCTCTTTAAATTGTCCTCTGCAATCTCTGCTTATCTTATTTTTTAGACAAAATGCACGTTACTGCTCATGTTTATCTGAAGGCAGATGCTGCCTCATCTGGGTCAAAGACCTGAAAGGGAATTGCAGAACAAACATTGAGCACCTAGTCCTTTTTGGGTCCATTTGAACATTAACACACAGCAGTGGCTCAACTATGGACTTTTAACAATTTTCAGTCAGATTAACATGTTTTCACATACAGTACAGGCCAAAAGTTTGGACACACCTTCTCATTCAATGTGTTTTCTTTATTTTCATGACCATTTAAATTGGTAGATTCTCACTGAAGGCATCAAAACTATGAATGAACACATGTGGGGTTATGTACTTAATAAAAAGTGGAGACCTGGCCTCCACAGTCACCGGACCTGAACCCAATCGAGATGGTTTGGGGTGAGCTGGACCGCAGAGTGAAGGCAAAGGGGCCAACAAGTGCTAAACACCTCTGGGAACTCCTTCAAGACTGTTGGAAAACCATTTCAGGTGACGACATCTTGAAGCTCATCGAGAGAATGCCAAGAGTGCAAAGCAGTAATCAGAGAAAAGGGTGGATATTTTTAAGAAACTAGAATATAAAACATGTTTTCAGTTATTTCACCTTTTTTTGTTAAGTACATAACTCCACATGTGTTCATTCATCTATTGCACCATATTTACATTGACTGACCTGTTAATAACCAGGTTACAACACGTCTTGTCATTTTAATAGTCAGAACAGGTTTATTTCCCCTCAAAAGTGGAGAAACTCTCTAGCGCCTCCTAAGGTAAACAGTGGCATTACAACATACCATGGCCGCCTGTCAGCCAATAAGGATGTTAATTTTGGGCAAATATCTCTGCAGAGCAATGCATAGACATATTTTTTATGACACCACATTATTTTTAGTTTTAAATTACTTTATTGTAAATTAATAATATGTAAGGATTAGTATTGTTCGTCTATTCTTTCAGGACACGTCTTTGCCTTTTATGAAGGCAAACTACCACCAATGGGTGGTAGTAGCCTAGTGGGTAACACACTCGCCTATGAACCAGAAGACCCGGGTTCGAATCCCACTTACTACCATTGTGTCCCTGAGCAAGACACTTAACCCTAAATTGCTCCAGGGGGACTGTCCCTGTAACTACTGATTGTAAGTCGCTCTGGATAAGGGCGTCTGATAAATGCTGTAAATGTAAATGTAAGTAGCTCCCGATGGTGAAAAGCGTCTGTGATGTATGTATGGTCTCAGGAACACACACCGAATTTGGTCAATGCGTGGAGTCCGTTAAAGCGAGGAAAATTTCTATATGTAAAGAATGAAGCTCAACAAAGTATGCTCCCTTTCTTATCAACGCATTACAAATAAATCCACATTTTAAAACAAGGAATTCTAAAACAGTTCAAGGGAAACAGAATCCGACTGAACCCTACAACCCTAGCCCAAAAAAAAAAAAAAAAAAAACAGCTGGAGACAAAAAAATCTCCTCTCCAGCCCTGATAATCCATGCTTGAGAACACGCCTTTCCCGGGCCGCTTAAGATGGCGAACTCTGTCACCTCAAACCCCCCCCTCAACGCTAAACCCAAAATACAGGGGTCAGAGTAACCAGGTGCATCCTGGCAAGTCTCCTGGACGCCTCACAACTGCGATGCCCTGGCACACACGTGGGATTCTACTTTTCGGGGAGGAGGGAAGAGGGCCGACAAGGGTTCCGAACACACCTGCTCACACACGAGGTCACGTGAGCGCGCGGGGACGGCGACGAACTCCATTGTTGCGGCGAGATGAGAGATGGCAGAGCGGAGAGGCAAGAGCACAATAGGAGGCCACATCAAAGATCTGCCTGGCTGCTGGGGGATCGGCCGGAGAAGAGGGAGTTCATCTCGGGAAGGGGTGGCGGGGGGGGGGGGGGGGGGGGGGGGGGGGGGGGGGGGGGGGAGCGCAAGGAAGGGTTAACTTCAAAGTGGATTACATGTCCCTTTCATCTGGGCAAAGTTTTACTGACATGGCACACACATACGCACGCATGCTTCGTAAGAAAAGAAAAAATACATAAGAAGAAGCAACTTCCGGAGGTAAAACGTGACCTTCCTCCATCCAAAGAACATATATAATGGCTGCATGTGCAAATCCGCCCACACGTCGTTACGCAGGAGAACTGGGCCGAGGTTAAAACTTGTCCCACGTCGGTACGCGTTGTGAGTCGGCGGCTACGATGCACGTGGTATCACGAAAAAGGGGGAAGAAAAGAAAAGAAAGAAAAAAAAAAAAAAAAAAACACGTGTCGCAAAGTAAAGCGACACATTCCTGAGGGAGGCCCTGCGCGCAAACGCGGCCCGGAACGTGCGGTCGCAAGCCGGCCCCCGTCATTAATGGCCCTTCGTAAGGAATCGAACCTCCTTTTCGGTTTCTGATGCGAAAAATAACCCCAAAAGATCCGGTTATGTCCGCTTTACGTCTAATTTAGTTCTAATTTCACTCAAATGTCTAACTTGTCACAATTTTTTTTTTTTGAGCGCCCTTTGATTTATTTGCAGAAGTGCAGAAACGCGTCGCCATGCGGTTCCCGATAAATCTCATAAATCTTCCTGTATTATTATTATTATGCTTGCTCTTCGGTCGCCTTTGCGCTCGATTTCTCGCGACTGACGCGACAACGAACACGCGGTAAATAAAGACAAATACACAGACGTGACGATATTTAGGGGGAAACATGTCTCAACGTTGCTTCAACGTTAACGCAACCCCCGCAGCGACCGCAGAAACATCTGGATAGATGACGCGTTCAGCACATGCACCATCCAAAAAGAAAACCTCACCGTACCATTTAACAGCGTGCCACGGAGAATACGCGTTTAATAAGCGTCCGATATTTCACCGTAATTATTACAGCAAAGAAAACCGTGCACTTTGCAAAAGAGCCGCCGTCCGGCGACGTTAAAGAGTTACCTGGAGTTGCGCGGTTCGAGCGCACGTAAGTGAGTAAAGTCGCCGCAAAAAAAGTTCGCGCCGAGTCTCCGCGTCTCGCCCAGCGGGCGGCCGCCGGGAAGCGTGCGCGGACGGGACGCGGGAACGTACCTGTCGCCGTCGCCGTCGCCGTCGCCGCGTGCTTCCGAGGGAGGGCTGGGTGTCGCGGCGCGTCGCGCTTCCACTCGGCCGCGCTTGCGAGGGCTTTTCAACCCCGAGTATGTAAATGGGGTCTCGTTCCTTTCCGCTTCTTTGGCTCAGTTGTCAGGCGTGAACTTTTTTTTTTTTTTTTTTTTCCCGGGTCTCGAATCGCCCTCGCCGAGAATAAAAACTACATTTACCCTTTTTTCCCCATCAGTATTTCCACCGCACTGTTTCTATGCGTTATATATATATAAATACACACACACACACATATACACAGTACAAGCTAAAGGTTTGGTCACACTTTCTCATTCAATGTGTTTTCTTTATTTTCATGACCATTTACGTTGGTAGATTCTCACTGAAGGCATCAAAACTATGAATGAACACATGTGGAGTTATGTACTTAACAAAAAAAGGAGAAATAACTGAAAACATGTTTTATATTCTAGTTTCTTCAAAATAGCCGCCCTTTGCTCTGATTATTGCTTTGCACACTCTTGCCATTCTCTCGGTGAGCTTCAAGAGGTCGTCACCTGAAATGGTTTTCCAACAGTCTTGAAGGAGTTCCCAGAGGTGTTTAGCACTTGTTGGCCTCTTTGCCTTCACTCTGCGGTCCAGCTCACCCCAAACCATCTCGACTGGGTTCAGGTCCGGTGACTGTGGAGACCAGGTCTCCACTTTTTGTTAAGTACAAAACTCATTCATATACAGTTTTGGTGTCTTCAGTGGGAATCTACCAATGTAAATAGTCATGAAAATAAAGAAAACACATTGAATGAGAAGGTGTGTCCAAACTTTTATCCTGTACTGTACACATAGCAGTGGTCAAAATCATTATATTTTTTTCGAAGCACCGTTGTGTTACGTTGTTAATTTAACCTGCTATAATGTTTAATCATTACCTCTCACGAGCACGAGGGAACTTTTTAATCATTCTTTTCCAACCGGGGGCATGTTCAATACGTTACACACGCAAAGTGGTGACAAGCGCTACGAGGGACAAAGAAGCGGTTGTGAAATTGTTGGCATGTACAGACGTGTCCTTATTTCAGCTCGTACTCGCACAAACAGCAGCGGACGCGGCTCCTACGGCCAACTAAACAATTACTCGTGCGGCGCGCAGGTACCGACCACGGCGAACAGGCTCCCGCCGCGCGGCGCCGAAAGTGCTGACGCCCGATCGAAAGGCCGTTCCGGGTAGCGCAGCCCAGATGTAGCGCGACGCTAGACTTTAGCGGCAACGATGCAGCTACAGTTCACCAAAGACCCGCTGTCAGACGCCGTGGGCGCCGACTTTCAGAATCTGAACAAGTTCAGTGAGCAGGTAAATAGACGGCTGACGTGAATCTGCGGGCCGCGCAAGGCAGCCGGGCAGCTGCCCGTACGCCTGCTAGCTTTACGCTAACACCTTTACAGCAACGTAGCGTTGCAGAAGATTATAAGCATGAAAGAAACTCTTTTTGCGAGTCGTGCGTCAGTATTTTTGTGCGCAATCGCGACCGACGTGAGCGAAATCACTTTACCTACGCGATTTGTGCATTACATTTACAACATTTATCAGACGCCCTTATCCAGAGCGACATACAATCAGTAGTTACAGGGACAGTCCCCCCTGGAGCAACTTAGGGTTAAGTGTCTTGCTCAGGGACACAATGGTAGTAAGTGGGATTTGAACCTGGGTCTTCTGGTTCATAGGCGAGTGTGTTACCCACTAGGCTACTACCATTCAGTTATAACTTAATGTCGTAACAACGTTGTACGAGGGTGCCTATGATACTTGTATTAGATTTTAATTGACTAATTAATGGCTTTCAGCACCCTTTTGGTCACATGTCACCATGTTACCATGACCATGTTCTATACTCAGTAATACAGCAGTACAGTTGCAGCATTATTTTAACCGATTTGGTGACATTGGCCAGTGTCTTGTAAACGCAGGGAACTGATCTGTTTCATATTTGCTAATGCTGGACGTGGGATAGAGATATTGCGTTAAATTACCAGAAGATTATTATCATAATCTTCATGCTTTGCAGGCCCCATTGATAATTCTGCATCACAATGCACACAGTTTACAAATGTGTTCACTCAGTGCTCTGGGTCCATTGTTAATTGCTTGTGCCTACAACATGACTTACAAAGGCACAACTTGGTCAACCATCAGAACCATTTAGACAGAAGGATTGGAACTGTTAATGAAGTGCTTAGACTCCAGACATAACCGTTCATTCTGGCTCCTGAACCCCTGGCAGCACATTCAGACTGGGACCTGGCGTTGTGCATTTGCACAAAAATAGCACGACAATGCTAATGAACGGAGCCCCACTGTGTGTCAGACAGACAGTCTTAAGACCAAACTATCTCTGTACTTGCTCAATTATCAGAGTACATAATAATAAGCCAGAATGACCCAAAAACAAACAGATTAACAGCTAAAGTGCAATCCTATTTTTCCATAACTTCCTATTTTTTAATTAAAGATGTATGCTCTCAGCAAAGTAAAAATGCCACAAATATGCATGATCATACATTATTAAGCATTTTGTCAGTGCACACCTTTCCAAGGATTGCTGTGTCACCTTCTGCTTCTGTAGCCTCCCTATGCTCAGAATCCCACTGTCTGAAGTCCATCTAGATAATTTACAATCACTTCCCATAAAGTGGCAGTTGCACAGTGTGTGTGCATGGCTTCCTCAAATCTGTGTTTTTCTTGTTCATGTTTGTCCTGTGTGAAGTGATTAAGGATTTGAATACAATATTGTGGATGTCTGGTGCATTACAAAAACATCACTGGAAACCTCTTACACTGTCCTTTAAACTGTCTTTATTTTCTATATTTCAGCATATGTTTCAGTCCCTACTGTAGGAGTTAGGTCAAGCAAAACCATGATATGATCTTCAAAATGTTTTCTCTTTGCAGCAGTTCAGCAGCCTGACAGAGATTCTGTTTCAGTTTCTGTTGGAACCCAAAGAGGTAACAAGTCAACCTAAACCTTCTTGTCAGTTTCATGAATCACTCTGCATGCATCATTTAGCTAATCATTCCTGACAGGAGAAAAAAAAAAAGTCATAAACTTGAGCTAGTTGTCCTAAGAACATTCAGTCTCGAGGCTAAAATGCCAAGCACATTATTTAACAGGCACCTTTGCAGTAGCACGGCAATAAGTCCTTGCACTAATGCCCTAGTTGACACTTACTGGCACAAGTTTGATCGCTGAACGTTTTTGTCTTTGGTAACGTTTTTTTTTTTTTTTTTATGTATGAGAAGACCGAGAGGTTTCTGAGGCAGGTGAACGAGTTTGCAGGAGAGAATGGGATGAGCGCTGGGCCATTGAGGAACCTTGTGAAGAGCATGTTACTGGTGCCACATGGTGAGGAATCTATATTTGCTGGGCAGCGGTCACGACTGGCACTTTCGTTTGTACTTGTCAAATCATTAGCTCATGGCCTGCAGGCTATTTTGTCCTGCAAATCGGTGACTCAGTTGTCATTTTACACCAGGTACCCATAACATGATGTCATAATGCCCTAAGTAGGTCCCCTTCATGCTGCCAAAACAGCCCTGACTCAGTAAGACTCATGCTTTACTAGACCTCTGAAGGTGATTCAGATATTCCTTCAATGGATCGAGAGACCAACACCTGAAACTCATTGTTGTGTTGTTCAAACCAATCTTGAAACCTTTTTGCAGTGTGTCAGGGCAAATTATCCAGCTGAAAGAGGGCACTGGCATCAGAGAATGCCATTTCCATAACGGGTGAATACTTGGTCAGCAACAGCTTTTAGGTTGAGGTTTAGTGTCATTCACAAGTAACATCCGAGCAGACATCCTTCATATAGTGTTATGCCTTTTCTCCAGGTAAGGGATGTATATGCATGTATGATTGAGTTATGATTTTGGTGTTTTTCATTCTTTTACGCTACATCTGAGATTAACATCATTCATGTCTGGAGGATGTTAACACAAAATAAATACATATCTGCTAAACAGAATGCCTTATATACCAATCTTTAGTCCTGGCGAGCCACAGAAGTATTGTTGCTGAGCAATAGAGTTCCTGTCGTGTAATGGCTAAGTATATTCATTTCACTCAGGCGCATTGAAGAAGAGCCTTACAGCTGTGCAAGTAAAAGAAGACCTCCTAACACTTGGTAAGTTCATTTAGATTTCATTAGCATGCAGGGATACCATATTAAAGACCATTTATTTCTTAGGGCTGAATGAAGACAAGGCTCTACACTTTTCCAATCAGGTACAGTATGTTATTTCTAACAGTCGATTTGAATCAATTTTATTGATAGAGTTGTTTAATAATTATACGTAACATTTTTTTTTTATATATATATATTTCTGAGTGTTTTCTTTATTTTGTCCTCAGTGGAGTGTCCACTATCCTGTACTGTCCAGGCTAGCCATTGGACAAACGTTAATGGTCAACCAGTTAGTGGACATGGAGTGGAAATTTGGAGGTAAATACAACAAAATACTTTGTTAACTGTCTGAGTTGAACTGATCAAATTCTAGAACTTACACACATACTGCCTTTTCTCTGCAGTGACTGTAGGTACAAGTGAGATTCAAAAGCTTGGAAATATCTTTTTACAGGTAGGTCGTACACAGATTTTGTCTTGTGGAAGGGTGCCCCTAGGCGCACAGAGCACCCCTTTCTATTCCTGTTTTATTGCTGTATGCCTTCTATGTCATATGTATACATATGACACCCTTTTATGCGGTTAACATTTTTTATCTTTAAGTGTCAAAGTTAAGCACATTAAAATGCAGACAAGAACAGTTTTTATTTTGGTGTGCTTTTTTATTTAATTTTTAGGTAGTTTCAAGTAGTTCGTTTGTAAAATAAAAAAAGGACTTTCTGGATTGTGGATGTTCAGATTTCTTAAACAATAGAAACAATGTTGGATAGGATCCTAATTTCTGGTTTTAAAAAAATGTTTAAGTAATCTTTCACACACAAATACATGTTTTTTTGTTTTTTTTTTATATTTTCACAGCTAAAATTGGTCATCAGAAAGGGGAACACCACTGAAAATGTTTATATGGGTATAGAACCTTGACTATTTGCTACAATTCTATTTATTTGATTGTATGGTTGATCATTGTTCACATTTTTTTTCCAATTGTGTTCCTTTGTGCCTTAAGAGCTAACACTCCCCCAGTTTTATAACTTCCTCCACGAAATGGAACGTGCCAAGGCCAGCATGGAGTGCTTCAGCTGATCTGCAAGGCGTGAAAACTGGTTTGTGCTGAACAGGAGTTGCAGGAGGAAACATGATGCCTGGAGACCAGCGACATGCATGCCAAACCAGGGAAATCTCCAGGCTCCCACAGCATTCCTCTCATTGTCCATGGCGGGAGCATTCTCAGAGTATTCTTAATTTCAGATATTACACAGTGACCGTAACATTGCATACAGATGCACTGTTGTGGGTTATTGCTGTTTCTTATAAATAAATGATATGATAATAAAAGATGCATGAGCCATTGTTTTGTTCCCCCTTGATATCAGAGAAAGACAGTGATTGTGACAGCTAAATTGCTGTAAGAACATGTATGTACTGGATTTTTTCCTGGGTCCATGCTGTATCTGTAACTGCAATTAGACGACCAGTCAAAATATTTCAGGTTTACGTGTGCTAATGTCAGTCTGCTAAGCAGATGTTGGGTTCTCTGCCAGTTTTTTTTGCCTTCAGTCGTGAACTGTCATTAATTCAGAAGTACCTTGTGAAATATTTTGGCAAATATTATTTGCCGGGAGCTACAAACCCCACTGTTTGACTGAAAACGTTTTTCACAGTCGCATTGAAATTGTGTTTTCCATTTGGAGGCCTTTTGCCTTAACATAGACTTTGCAATAAATTCTGATGCTTATGGCATACACTTGATAAAGATTTAAATGTCTCTTAATTTATTTGGGATGCCTTCTTTAATTTATCATGTTTTAAGACCCCTTTAATGGCTAGTGGGTTCATTTAGAAAAGTGGCATGGAACTACACAGTAAAAATGGCATTTAAATTGCGTTTAAATGATTGCTGCAGAGAGTTTATACGAGTTTTTCGTGATGGAATGAAAGTCCTCATATGGGTCCTTGGGATCATTTTAAGCCGAAACTGGGGATGCATGTGACTACATTTCCTGGTGCCGGTCCCAAGCCTGGGTAAATGGGGAAGGCTGCACCAGATCTTTGTGCGAACAACCATACTAATAGGGGTGTGTATTGGAAAGGATTGAATGATACATGGGTCACGATACGATTATATCAAGATATATTGTGATTCTGTACATGAAACGCCAAGCAGTAAGTACCCAGCTGCATAGCGCCGTCTACAGGAGTGGAGGTTGTAGTTGACTCTCATGCTCACCAGCACAACCCAGTGGACTAAATTTGTCCCTGTCTCAATACAAAATCACCACTTAAAATTTCACGATTTATCGCTGTTCCAATATTTTCCAACACCCCTACAGACTAAAGTCTAGTTACCTGGTCAAACAACCAAACATCTTTCCATCACCCCACAATTTCCCAGCATGCACTTGCACATACAGTGCGTACAATTTTGGCACTATGCAAATTCATACTCATGAATATTGGCAAAATGCAAATTCATACAAGTGAAGTGGTTGTCATTGTGACACACTGCGGCACAGCACACGGTGACAACGAAATGTGTCCTCTGCTTTTAACCATCACCCTTGGTGAGCAGTGGGCAGCCATGACAGGCGCCCGGGGAGCAGTGTGTGGGGACGGAGCTTTATATATCGTCAGAAGGCTGTCCACATCTTTCACAAGGCTCCTACTAAACATCTCATTGCAAGTAAACAACATATTTTCTGAAAACCTCAAAAGTTCTGTGAGACACAATTAAAAATAAATCTAGCCAAAAGTAGCCAAAACATGAGGTTTTGTTTGCACCAGTGAGTACCTGAATTACCAGATCATTGGTGCCTCCTGACTTGTTCATTTGTGAGTGGATGACACAGTCGGCAGACAGACTTTACTGATCCATTCGCTGTACTCCTGTTAATAAGCAGGCTGACAATATCTCAGTGCAGCGCTGATTCTTTTATCTCCAAGTCAGGACTGAGTGCACTAACACGTCTGGTTGATGTATCTGTAATTTGCAATTAGTGAAAGATTCATTTGTCATTTGTGATACACAGCAAGCACCGCACACAGTGCACACAACACTGTTAGTCCTCTGCATTTAACCCTTCACCTTGGTGAGCAGCGGGCAGCCATGAAAGGCACCCAGGGAGGCTCCCATGCTCAGTGACACCTCAGTGCCTTTGTGGGATCGTGGTGTGCATCAATTAAAAGTCTTCTGTTTGCTAATTTATCTGATGCCTCTCTCTCACCATGTTAGACTCCATCTGCTCACTACAGGAAGCATGTTTGGTGTTTGGGTGGGTGTTAAAAGGGAATTTGAGACTGATACTGTTACCTTTATGAATGTAGTACTATGGAATTTACTGCAATGACTCATAACTCTGTCAGGGGTTTTTCACGAAAACCACCAGGACTAAAACATTTTGAAAGACAGTCTAGTGGGGATTATTACAGTGCATCAATCAGGGAAGGATTCACAGTATATCACTTTTTCCACATATTGTTATATTACAGCTTTATTCCTAAATGTATTAAAACCATTTTCCCCCTCAGAATTCAACACAACACCCCATAATGACAATGTTAAAAAGAGTTTACTTGAGGCATTGGTAAATTTATTAAAAAAAAAAAAAAAAACTGAGAAAGCATATAAGTATTCACTTTGCTCAATATTGTGTCAATTTTTACCTTTTTTTAATATGATGCCACAAGCTTGGCACACCTATCCTTGGCCGGTTTGGCCCATTTCTCTTTGCAGCACCTCTCAAGTTCCATCAGGTTTAAATAGGAACCGTCGGTGCACAGATATTTTAAGATCTCTCCAGAGATGTTCAATCATATTCAAGTCTGGGCTCTGACTGGGCCGCTCAAGAACATTCACAGAGTTGTCCTGAAGCCACTCCTTCGATATCCTGGCTGTGTGCATCAGGTCGTTGTCCTGCTGAAAGATGAACCGTGAACAAGAGCACCTTTCTTCCAGGATGTCTCTGTATATTGCTGCAGTCATCTTTCCCTCAATCTTGACTAGTCTCCCAGTTCCTGCAGCTGAGAAACAGCATGATGCTGCCACCACCATGCTTCACATCACTGTCCTGGTGATGATGTCTGACATTTGCACCAGTCTTTCAGGTGGCTTTTGGCAAACCACCAAAAGTGGGATGCCATGTTGTCCTTTGTCCACAGAGGACCACTGAAGCTCTGACAGAGTGGCCATTGGGTTCTTGGTCACCTCCCCTGATCTCTCAGTTTAGGTGGCCGGCCAGCTCTATGAAGAGTCCTGGTGGTTTTGAACCTCTTCCACTTATGAATAATGGAGGCCACTGGGCTCACTGGGACCTTCAAAGGAGCAGAAATTGTCCCCAGAATTGTGCCTTGAGACATTTTGGTCTAGGGGTCTAGATACAATTCCTTTGACTTCATGCTTGGTTTGTGCTCTGACATGAACTGTCAACTGTGTGACTGTATATAGACAGGTGTGTGGCTTTCCAAATCATGTCTATCAACTGTTTTTTAAACAGGTGGACTCCAAATAGGAGCCATAGTTGCCTAATTGATAAGGCACTGGCCACCTAAGCCAGGGATTGTGGATTCAAGTCCCATCTAGTTTGAGTCTGAACCATCATGTTGCTGTGATGTCCAGATCCTGCAGGTTCACTCTCTCACTCTCCCTGTAATCAGAAGGTTGCTGGATTGAATCCCGATCCACCAAGGTGCCACTTAGGTGCCACTGAGCAAAGCACTGCTCCCCGGGCGCCTGTCATGGCTGCCCACTGCTCACTCAGGGTGATGGGTTAAATGCAGAGGACAAATTTCACTGTGTGCTCCGTGGGCTGTGCTGCTGTGTATCACATGTGATAGTCACTTCACTTTCACTTAACAATTCCCTAGCATGTTTTATTCCTGACAAATTAGGCCTTATGAGGGCTGTTAGTTTTGTAACTCAAAATCTATAGAAACCGAATGAGAATTGCTGGTGTCTTCCTCTTGTAAGTCGCTTTGGATAAAAGTGTCTGTTAAGTAAAGTAAAGTAAATACGCTGCAGAAATATCTTAGGGGAAATAGGATGCACCTGAGCTTAATTTTTATCTTTATACTTAAGTACATGTACATTCTCAGCTTTTTTATTTTTAATACATTTTCCACAAGTAAACGTGGGTGTTGTGTGTAGAATTCTGAGGAAAAATGAATTTATGACAACCATTTTTAAGTGTCTCCAGAGATGCTCAACTGAGTTTAAGTCAGGGCTCTGGCTGGGCCATTTGAGAACAGTCACGGATTTGTTGTGAAGCTAATTCATTATTTTAGCTGTGTGCTCAGGGTCATTCTCTTGTTGGAAGGTAAATCTTTGGCCCAGTCTGAGGTTCTGAGCACTATGGAGAAGGTTTTCGTCCAGGATATCCCTGTACTTGGCTCATTCATCTTTCCCTCAATTGCAACCAGTTAATCTTGGTCTCATTAGTCCAGAGAATCTTATTTCTCACCATTTTGCAGTCCTTCAGGTGTTTTTTTTAGCAAACTCCATGCAGGCTTTCATGTGTCTTGCATTGAGGCGAGGCTTCCATTGGGACACTCTGGCATAAAGCCCTGACGGGTAGAGGGCTGCAGTGATGGTTGACATTCTCCCACCTCCATCTTCTCCCCGATAGCTCAGTTTGGATGGATGGCCAGATCTAGGAAGGGCTCTGGTCGTCTTAAATGTCTTCCGTTTAAGGATTATGGAGGCCACTGTACTCTTAGGAACCTTAAGTGGAGCAGAATTTTTTGTAACATTGGCCAGATCTGTGCCTCACCACAATTCTGTCTCTGAGCTCTTCATACAGTTCTTTTGACTTCATGATTCTCATTTGCTCTGATGTGCATTGTGAGCTATAAGGTCTTATATAGACGGGGGTGTGGCTTCCTTAATCAAGTCCAACCAGTATAATCAAACACAGCTGGACTCAAATGAAGGTGTAGAACCATCTCAAGGACGATCAGAAGAAATGGACAGAACCAGAGTTAAATATATGAACGTCACAGCAAAGGGTCTGAATACTTAGGACCATCAGTTTTTATTGATTAATAAATCTGCAAAAATATCAACAATTCTGTGTTTTTCTGCCAATATAGGATGCTGTGTGTATATTAATGAGGAAAGAAATTATTTTAGCAAACGTCTGCAATATAACAAAGAGTGAAAAATGTATGGAGGTCTGAATACTTTCCGTACCCACTGTGTGTGTGTGTATATACACGCATTAACCCTAACCCTTACCCATGACTGATATTCCTTCCTTTCCAAGGCACACTTTTTAAGGTAGTATTATCAGTGGCATAGTTGTTGTTTTTGCCAGTGGTTCTGGTAAGAGTTCGGGCACATTGAAGGAATGTTTACTTTTTTGATGGGACCACATATGAAGCAGCTATGGAACATTCTTTAGTTCCAAACATGTAAAGCATCAAACAAGATTAGCTACAGATATACAATGCCCAGGAAAAGAGGGGCCCTCCCTGCCAAGGGCATTGAGTTTATGTAGTCTATGGTGTATAATGGATGTGTGTGGATGTGTGTGAATGCACACTTGACATTAGGTGGGGGGTGGGGGGGGGGGTTCTGCATGTGCCATAAGTTCCTTGAGACTGATATGTGCTTCCCTCTTCTGTCACATCGGAGCGATTCAAACTGGAAACAAAAGAAAACACATTTTGTTTCACAGAATCCCCGGCCCTTCACTCCCACCCCCTCCCCATTATAATTCCCCTTTCCTTCTCTTTCACACATCACAAACACTAATGCTCCCCTTTAATAATCTCTCTGTTTTATCACAAGCACACACAAACCGCAAACTCCCACTCAGACACACACACACACTCAACTACAAATCTTTGGTCCAACACTCACACACACTCTCTGTATCCAAATGCCTACTTGAGTTACTGGATAATTGATGACTTCCTGCAATGAGACTGTCCGTTCCATTGGCGGCCAGACCGCAGTCCTAACGGTCCTGTGGTGACTGAGGCCTGGGGTGGACTTAGGGGACTTCCTGCTGTATTTCACCCCTCTGTGGGCTGCTCTATCTGGGCAAGGCAGGCGTGCATCTGGGCTCCTGGGAGGAAAGAGGCCCTGGTCTTGTGTAGGAGACCAACACGGGATGCTGTCTTCAACCCGAAACTTCCGGGTAATGACTGGCGTGTGTGCACAATGAAAATACATGGTTTCTGTATTATTGACTGAGATAAACAGAGGGTTTTTTGTATTCTGTGGAAAAATTAAAATGCACACTCATACAATGCACCTGTCAGTGTTTTCTCATAGTATTCTCTGCTGGATTCTCTTGTGTATCATGTATACATACATTTATACATTATTTGCATATAATTAAAACAAGCTTATTTGTGGCACACAGTATACAGCATGGGTGCAAGTGTGTATGAAATTTATATAAGGAAAAATGAATATAATTATTCAGAGTATAGAACCTAATACACATTAATGCATAAGTGACATGAATCTGCAAATACACTAAAACACACACAGTGTATCAGGAGCCATTGTTGTCCTGTAAAGAGTGAAGGCGACACTAGAATGTATACACACCAGTGAGTATATCGTCAGCATAGATTTGCGAGTTACCTATGACATTTACATTTAAATTTATGGCATTTATCAGACACACGTATCCAGAGCGACTTACAAGTCGCAGTCAGTAGTTACAGGGACAGTCCCCTTGGAGACACTCAGGGTTATGTGTCTTTCTCAGGGATACAATGGCAGTCTGTGGGGTTTGAATCTTGCAGTATTCTGGTTCACAAGCCCCCCTAAATACAGCTTTAAACTTTCAAGTGTGCATACAGTCGAAAGATGTTAAAGATTTTTTTTTTGGTATTTTAAGATTAATTTTTGTTTCAGATTTCTTATTAAAAATATATAACATATATGAATTATTGCTGAATTATTGACATCACCTGTTTGTGTGAAATTCCATCCGCTAGCCTGATGACTGATATTCTGGACATTCAGTCATGACCTTCAGCACTATGCATGGCAACACTTCACAGATATTTAGCCCTGTCCACAGGTACTGTTCCTGTCCTCCTCATCTGTGGTCGGTTCCTGTTACCTGGTTACCGAGAGCCGTGGCTGCCCGAGCCCGTTGTGTTTCCATAGTAACCATGCCTGTCCCATTGTCTACCTTCCGTTTGTTCCAGGCCTGTCCCAAAGCCTTCTCATCACTACTCTCGCCCTGATGCTACTGTCACAGTATGAGGCACCGAGATGCCCGCAGACATGATCTGTCTCAATCTTAGATTAATGCACACTGTAGAGAGGAGAAGATCATTTATTCGTGTTCTCTTCAAAAGCCCCAGTAACCCAGGACAAAAACTGTACTAGAGATTCTAGTGTTTATTTATTGATGATTTTTTAGCAAGGACTATTAAATCAAGACAATGATGTTTAACTGACTAGCAGTGGTTCAGAATTATATACACAGCACTAATCTTCAGGAAGAAGTAATGTTATTCACCAGAATATCTATGATAGTTTAAATTGTATGATTTTGAGACTGTCCACAGATAGGTGCGGTGGATTTAAACTATTTGTAGGCGTACTTACATGCTTTGGCCGCTAGAGGGAACTATTGACTTGTTTTATTATTATGGGTGTAGTAACTACCGACCAAACACTGGGAGCAACTAAATATTACTTGCTGTCGATTGCTGTTATGGTTAAAATATAAATTATCATATAACATTGTTGTTTGCGTGAGATTCTGCTGGACAATTTATTGCCCTCTGGGGACAATAAGGTTCAACCTTGAATTTACTTGACATGTTATAGGTGATGAATGTAATAAAATGCTGCTTTCTCATTTTTGGTAGTATGTGTACGATTTCTGTGCTGAGTTGTACATACCCTCAGACCTTGGTTCAAGACCCTCTCTCCATTCCAACTATGAAGCTAATGACACTTGAAATGAAATGATATGTTTATTCACCAGTTCAAACTACAAAGACAAAGTCATCTGAGAAGCGCAGCATTGGGTTCACTGATTAGTCATTTACAAAGCATCTCTGATTGTACTGGTGGTCCTAAGGACCACTGAGTCTTCCCCCAATTATCTGTTAGTCTCTTAGACAGATGTTCTACTGTTATATGTAGTCCCGTCTGTTTTTAGAGGCATTAATATACAAAGACTCCATTACATTTAAATTGCCACTCATCACAGTGACAGATGGTGTCACTTAATTTTTCTCCAGGGGAAAGGAATTGTTTTCTTTGTCTGTTGATTAGAAGCAAAGATGCATAGGTGTCAGTATGACAATTTAGAAAGAGTCGTGACAAAAAAAGGAAATAAACATGTTGGCCACAATTGAATTATTTTTTTGTTTGCACAAATGTTTGAACTTTAATATATTAATCGCTTAACCAACCTGACCAACACAAAAGCTCTGCAGTGACCCAAAATGAACCTTCTTTAGGCATTACAGTATAGGATGCTACCTTAGGAAGTGTACACAAAGCTGTCATGTAAAGTAAATCAGTATTGATTTGTTTCTGCTAACTTTTAATAAATAATATTTTTGTTATTTTAAGAACAGCAAAGTGGCACTGCATATTGACCAGGGGTCTTTGTATTTTTAATTAGTTGGTGCATTAATTAGATGTTGAAGGTGAGAGTGAAGGACTGACAACAACTGTAAAAAATGACAACCGGAAAGTGAGATCTGCATGACTCTCCGCAGGTGAGAAAAGGTTTGGTTTGAAACAGAGAGAGAGACGAGGGACGACCGGAGGCGGGGGACAGACCGGAGAGGGGAATCGAAACGGGAGATGACAAAGACAGTGAGCAGAGAGGAGAGGAGGGGAACAAACAGGAATCGAAAGAGGGCCGAGTTTAATTTGTGTCTGGAGAGGAGGGTGGCCAAGGTGAGCCTGGGACACAGCTGGTGTTGAATGGGAGAGGAGCAGACAAAAGGGAGAGAGGACCGAAAGTGTGCAGGGCAGAAAGGTAAAATTGAAAGGTAAGACTGAAGGATAAAGGGGAAAAATCAAGAAAACAAATAATAATTCAAACTGTGTAATTTACAATGTACCCCCAAATTCCCTGGCCAAACAGACAAACCAGACACCCTTATCTCACAGGCCTATAAAAAGATGGGTGCAACAACTAACGTGCAGTCATTTTAGGCCCATGCAAAGTATTCCCTAATTGGTAAAAAAACAGCTTAGAGATATAAAGAGCAAAAAAAGACCCTGAAAGAGCTCTACAGCCCCTGGGAATTTTGACAGTTTCCACAAAGCAGAAGTGACATCATTGCAAAAGCTCCTGGAATTTTGTGATGGAATGGTGGGGTATTCCACCATTTACTGGTATAATGTACATTCAGTGTCAGGAAAACATTCAGACTGCTTTCTCTCCAGGTCCAAATGTTGTTGGACTCTGGGCATCAGTACTGAGGGGAAGAGCGAGTTATCTCACCAAGTCAAAACATGAGATGGCCAAATGCCTGCTTCCCGTAGCTCTTTTGGTCTAGAACCGTGGTTCTCAAACTTTCCCAGACATGATGAGCACCACCTCTGAAAAAATGGGGTTCTCCAGGTACCCTTTAAACACTACTAATACTGCAGCACAATGAGGTTATTAAGAATATTAGCTATATATGGTTTATAAACAAAGCAGCTGTAAATTTTAACAATCTCCGAGTGTCCTGACATAGAAGTTAATGATGATAAGGGTTCAGGGCTCTTCCAGGTAGCCACAGAGGTCTCACACTGGAGCCACAGGATGAGCAAGTCTGGAAATGAGCAGCAGCTGGACCTTGAGGGCAGTGGTGACCTAACGTCTAAGGAAGCGTGATTGTAATCAGAAGGCTGTGGGTTCAAATCCTGAACGGCCAAGGTTCTCCTGAGGTCCCCCTGAGCAAGGTACCGTCCCCATGCACTGCTCCCCAGGCGCCTTTCACAAAGGGTGATGGGTTAAATGCAGAGGACATCTTCACTGTGTGCTGTGGTGTGAGAAATAATCACTTTTTTTATTTGAGTTGGCTTGAGTTCATTCTAGTCTGGAGGTGATTTGGACATTAATTTCTTCTTAAGAGCTCAATAGACCAGTAAACAGAAAAAAACAGCATATAGTTTTTAGGCTTTTGGTTTACTTTATACTTCAAGCATTATAATATTTATATCATGTACCAGCAATATGTTAAATTGGAAACCCTTTAGCCTTCTGCCTTTGTAGTTTGGGTTCAGCAAGACCGGGTCATTGTGATGTCAGCTCTGACCCCCTCCCCGACCAGCTCTGCTCCAGCATTGGGCAGGAAGAGGGACAAACAAGATTAGACACAGGCGCGCACACACACCTGCTATAGCACACCTGCCCCTGTCTGGAGCTTCTGTTTGTTCAGACGGTGGTGCACCTTTCATACCCTGTCTCACGCCTCTGTGCACTGGACGTCCAACAACTGTGCACTGGGCAAATTTAAGGTCAGAATAAAAGCATTATTTTATCCCTAATGGTTTTTACTATGAATCGTATAAAAACCAAACTGACTGTGAAAAATATACAATTCATATTTTCCATGACCTGCGTGCCTAAAAAAAAGACGTGACCACACGTAGGTGCGTCGTGAACACACCGCAAGTTCTCCCGTGTTTGACTGCATTGGCAGTTGTGTGTCTTCATAAAAAAAATGTAAAAAAGTGCACACATATGATGCACCATCTGAATCAGCACTAAATCTTCACTGATCGCATCTATCTATATGTAGGGATTGTCTCTGATCAGGATGTATGGAAGAGTTCACATCAGATCTGATCAGATGGGATCTTTTCCAAGGTGCTCCCAGCTCAGATAAATATCATTAGGGCATGTGTCGGAATTTCTGAACCCACATGACTTGAAGATGGCTAGATGGTCTGGTCCCATATGGGTTGCTTTTCATTTTAAAAAATAAAATAAAATCAGCAGGTGCCAATGGATGGAACACTGTGACTGTATGTTTGGGACCTGTGGCAATGGGAGAAATAAGAAGTGAAGAGAGTGGGAGGGCAGGGGAGGGTTAGTATGCACGGTGGAGGACGAGAGGTGAATCTGCGTCTCTGTCCCCTGAAGGTCTGTGCCGGAGATGCCCTCTGACCTGCCGTACCACAGAAGCGGAGAATGACAATGAAAATAGATATTAGAAATAAACGTTCATGCAGGTGCTACCACACACACTCACACACACTCACCTACTTCCAGGTATATTGAAGTTCTCTGCTGTATGTAGTGCTGTTTTTTTCCCTTTTCATTGCATGACCTATTTCATCTTTGCTGTCACATAAGACCAGTCATCTACAGTAAGAAGGGGTCTGGAAAAATATCTATCTATACCATGGTCAGTATGCTGTTTTTGCTGGAACTCACTCTTCTGTTTTGTGTGCTCCTTCCTACATATGTTTTATACGTCAATGCTTCAATCAAGCTAGATCAACATCAAAGTATCACATTGATTGTGTAATTTTTTTTATTACAGGCCTTATGATACTAGTTATGCCAGTTATTGCTTTTCAGTCTCCAGATAATCTGCTGTTATTAGGCCATGGATTGTAATTTTAAGTACATACTGTATACTATATTGTATGGATCTCTTAATGATACAAAATAGCATTCCAATCACAAATACGCATGATTCTTAATACAGTAAAGGTATTGAGTATGGTACCTTTATCCTTTTAAATACCAAACTATTACCAAAATTAACAAATGATTTAGCACCTAAAAATAAATGGAATTGTATATGTGTATTAAGCACATTTACTTGGACTTTTATGACCATACAGGACAGGGTGGTCTAAAATACACCAACATTTAGCTTTTAAATCATAATTTAATATTTGTATTTACAGGTTCATATAAAAGCAATTGACAAACAAAAACGACTTGCTGTTTAAAAAGGACAAAATAGACAAAGCAGACACTGGAGGTGTGCACCATCTAGAAAAGAAATTAATCATTTCGGTTCGGTTAAGGTCCTAATTCAGTTAAGTTTCTTACCCACTGGAGAAGTGAAACGTTGAGAATAAAACCTTCCTCTGTGGGAAAACGGCACCTTTCAGATGTCCTTATCCGTTCTGCAGAGCCCATAACAAGCCATTCTGCCTCAGCCCATTTAGGACTAGTTAAAGCTGAACCCCAAAAAATGATAAGATGAATAGGAGATCATTAAATAGCTATTATGGCTTGTGAAACCATGACAATTAAATATATAGAGTTATGGATTTCTGGGTGTTCGCTATTTGGTATCTGAGGTTCTGCGGTTGTCCTAGTTTTTGCCTGTGTTAAAGAGGGTGTGATGAATGAGCCGGTAGCCAACAGCCTCACTCCGAAAATCTGAAAATTACATCCAAGCGAGATGAATTTATTGCTGGCAACAGCCATTTTTTATCCTGAGGTGACGTAGTATTTTTAAAGTGTTCGGCTCCGGACGTTGCTCAATGTTTTCACAACATTGCAGCTAACCTTGGTGTGACTCAAGATCTCACCAGTCGATCTAACTTTGCAGTACAAGCAGCCCGCCTCAGCCCGGCTCGAGGTCTTCTCTCACTCGTGGGGTGCCTAACAGGGCCGACCTGCGTCTGGGGTGGAACGCCGCAACGGCTTATTTTCAGCGCTCTGACACCAGATAGTGTGCCAAATGCTGGAACATGTGAGATCTCAATCATCTTTGTGCTGTAGGCTTCCTGTTAGTGAGATCACTGAGAGATGTTAATGCTGAGCCTGTCACGTAATGGCCGGCCAAATGTCTCTGGCTGTTTCAGTGATGCCCTTGCTATACAGTACAGGCCAAAAGTTTGGACACACCTTCTCATTCAATGTGTTTTCTTTATTTTCATGACCATTTACATTGGTAGATTCTCACTGAAGGCATCAAAACTATGAATGAACACATGTGGAATTATGTACTTAATAAAAAGTGGAGACCTGGTCTCCACAGTCACCGGATCTGAACCCAATCGAGATGGTTTGGGGTGAGCTGGACCGCAGAGTGAAGGCAAAGGGGTCAACAAGTGCTAAACACCTCTGGGAACTCCTTCAAGACTGTTGGAAAAACATTTCAGGTGACGTCCTCTTGAAGCTCATCGAGAGAATGCCAAGAGTGCAAAGCAGTAATCAGAGCAAAGAAACTAGAATATAAAACATGTTTTCAGTTATTTCACCTTTTTTTGTTAAGTACATAACTCCATGTGTGTTCATTCATAGTTTTGATGCCTTCAGTGAGAATCTACCAATGAAAATGGTCATGAAAATAAAGAAAACACATTGAATGAGAAGGTGTGTCCAAACTTTTGGCCTGTACTGTGTATATAAAAAAATATTAATGTCACTTGTATTTGTCATTGAGCAGGAAAAAATTTACTCTCGTTCAATGCCTTTACCAAGAAAGGGGTGAATTTTGTTGTTGGTTTATCTAATTGGTGGGCAGAATTTACATGAAGTGCTCAGCAGGACCCAGGCGAACAGTCAAAACAGAGAGTGAGGCAGACAGACAGACAAGCGCTGAAACCGGCGGCACCGACAGAACATGGCACCACACCACACGCCCACTTACAGCCCCTCCAGTCGAATGGCGTCATAGCAACGGATAAGCAAAGCTACCCAGGCATGGTCCAACACAAAGATGGAGCAGGGACACACACATGAATGCGCAGAAGCCATTCCATTTGGGAAGAAATATTGCCAACCAAAATCTGAAAAACGGGAGTTCAATTAGATGTAAAAGTTTAGAATGTACACATACTATAAGAAAATACTGCGTGGCCCCATAGGTATTAACATGACATTTACATTACACCACACACGTTAAAATGACATTTCGTACAATCGTCAATATCCAATAGATTTTGTCTACATTCTCATTCACACCGGATCGATAAAGAAATGTAAAACAATCCTCAGACTGGACAAGTGAAGCAAGGCAAGCCGGCCAGTTGCGGCACTTGTGATTTCGACAGAGGCCTTTTTGCAGTTCTCAGAGCAAGGCGTGAGTGGGTTAACCGCTGATGACTGTCCACTTTTCTGGCAAACCAGCCCGCCGCTGCTCGCCCGGGCCGGGCCCTGAAAAGGGGAAAGGGAGGCAAACAGCACAACAGGCAAGTTTTGTAACACACTTTCACTTCCCATTGTAGGGGACTGTTTTGACACAACCCGACGTTCTTCTTCGGGGCTCCAGAGCCGGCTCTGGGGAAAGGTTGCATGTGGGGGCTGGGAGTGGGTGGAGGTTGTGGTAGAAAGCGCACTTGTTCCTTGGATCGGCGATAACGGCCCAACCGTTTTACAGATCCTGCACCTCTTAAACGTTTATTTATGTTTTTTTTTTTTAAGTGAAGTGATTGTCACATGTGATACACAGCAGCACAGCACACGGTGCACACAGTGAAATTTGTCCTCTGCATTTAACCCATCACCCTGAGTGAGCAGTGGGCAGCCATGACAGGCGCCCGGGGAGCAGTGTGTGGGGACGGTGCTTTGCTCAGTGGCACCTCAGTGGCACCTTGGCAGATCGGGATTCGAACCGGCAACCTTCTGATTACGGGGCCACTTCCTTAACCGCTAGGGCACCACTGCCCCTCTGTTTAGTCACATTCATATTTTATTTTTCCATTTACAAAGGCACAGAAAGAAGGTTTTTTTTTTTATACTACAACAACCCAATTCAGCACTGGAGTGCGGCACATTTATCAAGCAATTTGGCACACAGGACATGTTTTCTTTTTGAGAAAAGTGTGGATCTGGCCGGTAATTTTGAGAGGGCGCCTGCTGTGAGCGACCCGGTCCCATCAGGCCCGGCCTCCTCCAACACAACCACGGCCATTTTCAGCTTCCGCTCCAGGGCCCTATTCAGCCTGAATCAAAACGTGTTCAAAACAGCGACATATTACAAAAATGGCCCCTGCTTACACATTTCAAACTTTCACGTCCTGCCAAGGGCCGCGGAGAGAGATATCCTCCTCGCGGTCATGCAGCATGCTAAGTGGCTCCAATTAAACCATTTAGCCCCAATGGAACAATGGAGGCGGTTATCTGTGATGATACCGAAGTTCTCTTTCAGAGCAGAAAAAAAGACCCACATACACGAAAATTGCGCGTAAGCGCATTTTCTTTCTTGAACTCTGAGGGGTCCGAGGTTCACAAGAAGAGTTTTCCTCAGAAGGAAAAAATTGAAAATGGTTCTTTTCGACTTGGAACGCCATAACTTTGCCACAACCCAAAGCACTGAACACAAAACCATGCTTGTGAGCGTTATAAACCACGTTGTCTATTCACTTACAAAATTGTCACGGCCAGTGTCACACAAACGTCACGCGTGTAAAATTCGGGTCACCGTGCTCTCTTGACACTGGACTTATATTCATGAACATTTCAGTACATAGTAAAAAATATTCCAAATACAATATAATTTCTCTTTAAATCACGTCGGTGAGAGTTAATTTTTATTTTATTTTTATTATTTTTTTTTTTTTTTTGCGGTGTAGAACCGGTCTCCACACAGTCCGGTCGCCACTTCCTGTATCCTGGCCGCCTGTCCTGCGCCCGCCGCCCGCACGCCGTCCCGCTACAGCCACGGGGGAGACCCGCGCCGCCGGAGCGGATTCGAATTCGGAACCGGGAGTCGGGACGTCGGCCCTCCGCCTCTCCGGGGCGCGGCAGGTCGCGGCTCCCGATTCTAACAGGTGGACGGTTCCAGGTGGAGCCCCGGGGAGGACCGGAGGGAAGGAGGGGGGTGGCCGTCGCTGGATATCGCGACGTCGCCCCGCTTCGCCCGCACAAAGGCCGGCCGAAGCGCCGAACGAACTCCCTTCTCCCGAACCACAGTTTCCGAGAGAGGCGACCCAATTAAGGCAGCGGACCCATCCGGCGCAGGTGGAGAGACCCCTCTCTCGGTTCCTCTGCGGGCGGGGACCGGAGGAGCCCGCGGCGCCGACGTTTGTCCGCCGTCCTGCGGGACGGGGAGGCGACACGGTTCCGCAAACAGGTGCGACGCGCCCCCCCTCCCCTCCAAACAGCCGTCCGACTCGGGCAGCCCGCGTCGTGTGGTGCGCACAGGGAGCGCCAAATCTCTCCAAAGGGGCGAGCATTATTTCTCTCATTCGTTCATTTATCGAATTTATTTATTTTTTGTTTATTTTTAATTTTTTTTTTTTTTTGTGGAGGGCGAGGTTGTTGGTTTTTTTTTTTTAAGAATCCCGATGTCGGCCAAAAAAGCCGCCGCCGTTTTGCCGAGGAGGGCCACGGAGGGGGAGATGTTCGGCCAATTCCAGGACTGGTGCCTCCGCACTTACGGGGACTCCGGCAAAACAAAGACGGTCACCCGGCGCAAATACTGCAAAATCCTGCAGACCCTCCTGCAGGGCGACGAGGCGGCGGACGGCGTGTTCGCCGAGGGCGGCCACATCAACGCCAAATTCAAATTCTGGGTGAAGACCAAGGGCTTCCAGGTCGGCGGCGGCGGCGGCATCGACGGGGAGCCGAACAGGAAGGGACCCGTCCTGTACGTGCCCGTCAAGGCTACGGTTAGTGTCCCGGCGTCTCTCTGTCTCTCTCTTTTTTTTCTTTTTTTTTAAATATATATTTCTGTTTATCTCTGCTTTGCCTATGCAAAATAAACCGCGCGGTTTACTACCCCTCCTCCACCCCCGGCATCACCTCGCCACGGCGAGGGACGTTGCCAACTTTGCCGGTCTGCGCTCCGGCACCCCAGCGGAGGCGAGGAGCGCGCATCCGGGCGCCTGGACCGCGGGCGTGCGTGCGTGCGACACCGTTAAACAGGTGTCACTTGACCAGACCCTTCGGACGACGCCCGCCGCCCGGGGCTGGGGCAAGTGTGGGGAATTTGGCAGGACGCGCGCTCGCCGCTGCGCCTTGACGCGTCCCATGGCGCCTTGACGCGTCCCATCGCCAGGTCCCTCCAAAAACAGCGTTTTCGCGGCAGAGACGTTGGTCTGACCTGCTCCTAGTCCTCCTTAAATTACTGGCGACCCGTGCTTAGTAAATTAGATCCATTAGATCTAACATTTCAAATTTAAACACGATTTATTGCATATTTTGTGGGTATGAAAGTTCTTTGGACTGGATGCACAGGTGCCCACCACTGTCTGCTGTATTGCATTACCACAGTAAACAGCTCAATACCTCACGGTGCTCTCCAGGGCAACGAGACTCGTGTCTGATGTAGACATATGGGACTGTTTCGCACGTTGAAGTTAGACTTCTCTGCGTGACAAAGCGAGGAGCGCGCCCCCTCGTTCTTCTTAATGGACAGAACAATGAACACCGCTGAGGTGACGGATATTTCTACTGCTCCAAGCGGGAAGGTGGTGGGGGGAGATGGGAAACTGGAGAGAAAATGAAATGGAAAGCAAAGATGAATCTCTTCTGCGTCCTCCCCTCTTTTTGATGAAGTGCCTGCCCTAGATTTTGAGGAGGCCATCTAGAAACTCTTCCCTTTTTCTTCATACCCCTCTTCCATCCCTCCCTCCTTCTCTCCTCCTCTCCCCACGCTATTGACTTCAATTAAGTCCCCTGAATGAGCTGAATGGGGCTCCGGCTACAGGGCGAGGTGGCAGTGTCACAGTCTGTTACCCTCTGTGCTGCGGCCGCGTTCGGCCCCGGGGCAGCTGGGCCTCTGGGAGATGTATAGGGTCCAGCCGGGGTCTAGCAGGTGATGAGGAGGTGTGCTGTAGGCAGGGACGTCGCTATCAATTCTGTCCCCTTTAACCTCCGGCAGCAGCAAAGAACATCAAAAGGTCAAAGTTGGCAACGTATGTGACTGGGACGGATTGTACGTGTCTAATCTGTCTCCATTTTTCTGCTAATTGCAGCATTTGGGACAGTCATAAATACGGGTACTGTTTTGAAGCCAAGGTTCTAAAAGAACTAAGGTGTGTCTGTGTGTGGTCCTGCTGTAATTGTATAAATCCGAAAGGTTTTCACAGAGCCATAGTCCAGCTCAGTGCTGTGTTCAGCTGTAAATGGCGTGTATTGCTGGCGTGTATTGGCAGCTGCTTCACTGTAAAAAATGGCAAACCACTAAATCAATAGCGTAGTATGTGTACCATGGGAACTATGGGTGTGTATTGGCGAGGATCTCACGATACATGGATCACAATACAGTTATATCATGATACGATTATATTGCACTATTGCACAGTTCACTGAACATGTAAGATCGGCTGAAATGCAAGTTGCTGTGTACAATCTGGGTGGATCACATTGCATTAACAATTCAGCCAAAACAACATAACTCAGAACTGGATTTTAACTTTAATGTCTTTGCATTTTCACACAATGAAGTAAACAAGATAAAATGCATCAGATTGAAAACAAGATATTAAAGTGCGCCAGTCGGTTATCTCAGGTTGGCGTGGTGCTTGTAGAGGACTGAGATGAAATGCAAACATGTATAAAACAAAGTGCATACGCACACAGACACTCGCTATCATCAGTTAACACGGTGCAAATGAAAGAAAATGAAACAGCCAGTATGATATTAATAAACTCAAATATTATTTGCATGTGTCCATTATACCGCCACATAAACCCCAAAATAAACATGGATGCAGAATGATTGAGCAATATGTGTTGAGGCAAGTTCAGGAACTTTTAGTTTTTCTCGCAGTACGTGGTGTTTGGAAAAAGCTGCTTATTCTTCTAACCCTTCCAAAGAAATTTGGTGCGATTTAGTTCACGCTATGAAACTAAATTCAACGTGCGCATAAAGCATTTAAGTTGTATGGTAGTAGCCATACAACTTGGTGGGTAACACACTCTCCCATGAACCAGAAGACCCAGGGGGACTGTCCCTGTAACTACTGGCTGTAAGTTGCTCTGGATAAGGGCCGTAAATGTTAATGTAAATATAAAATGTGGCATATCTGTGGCTGCAATGGCCATGTTTGATTGCGTTGTCTGTGACTATGGCATGGTCCTCGCTTTTTTATTTTTCATGTGTTATTCCTCCACTGCCCCTTTCTACAGCTTGCCAATGTTACTGCCAGTAACTGGGTCATAATGTAAAATTCAATGGCTCGCGAAGTCCAGCAATCACACATAAGTGTCACTGTTTCTGCAGAGAGAATAGATTTTTTTTTTGTTACCACTTGCGTTACCTCCTCGTACATACTGGACACCACTACCTTCATAATGTGTTGGGGTCACATGGCGTGGGTCCATGTACCTACAGGAGTGGAGGTTGTAGTGGCATGCTGACTTCACCACTGCTGACGTTACTAAAGAAAACAGTTGACGGTACCATCCGCTGGACTAACTTGATATCGGTTGATACAATATCACATATCAAGTAAAATATCGCCATATTATTCTGTATCGATTATTTCAACACCCCTATTGGGACCCAATTTGAATATCATGCAAAGTCTATATGTGTTATAGACTAAATAGTTAAATTTTTTTGGAGATAATGGTTACTTTATTCTTATTTGACATTAGAATTCTTGACCCATATAAATAGAGGTACACATTACCCAAGCAGCCCCGAAAGTGACCTTAAGAACTAAGGGGATCTCTAAAAATGGCCCTCTTTGTGTAATGGGTTATATTTTATATATAGGGTCCTGAAGCAAAAAAAAAAACCCAAAAGAAATATTATGTATTTATTCACAAATTATTCACAAATTTATTCATTTTTTGAACATCTGTCTCCACAAATGAACAACCAAATTCAGTATCTTATTTCTGCATTAGCCTTTCATGCATGATTCACTAGCGTTCCGGCATGATTTTTGTTATCATTACCATGTGAAATATTAATAATTGTTTTAAATGCCTGTGCTGGAAAAGTAGAATGTGTTTTTGCAGCAACCCTCTTATTGACTGTGCTGCTGCATAAATGTATGCATGTGCACGGCAAGCCCAGGTGCAAAGCACAAAAGAGGGCTTTCCTGAATTTCAAACTGTTCTGTAAGATTTAATAACTGAAGATCTCGATTTTCAGAACATCCTCCTGTTCTCTCTTACTGCTTTCGGCAGATTTGTAACACCACACTGATAAATATTGTCATGTTGCCTTGAGGTTTTAGTCTAAATATATATCCCAAACTGGATGAACACTGGCCAAGTGTGTTCATTTGTGTAAATTGTAGTCACTTTTTGTATATATATAATTTTTTTTACACACGTATGTTTGGGAGTTAAACCGTTTCCCATTGGTGGGGTTTTAGGACTAATGTGAACTGCTTTTCATCTTTTATCTGTTTTCTTGCAAAGTTGGTGGAGGTAAATATGTGTAAAGTCTCAGCGTGGCACCATTTTCCAGCCAGTCCCTGCTCCAATGGGGACGGACCCTCGTCCTCCTCTAGTGTAACCTTTACTGACCTTTTAGCATAGAGAAAACGATTCTAACGTGGAATCCGGCGGTGGTGGTGGTGCTGTTAAACACCACTGGGCGCTGAGAGCCCCGCGCAGGGCCGCGGTGGCGGGCTGGAGGAAGCAGGCGGCGCAACCATCACGCGCAGCTGACAGCAGCGTCTGAGCGTCGAGCAGACACTATTAATAACCCCAACGATCCTGCCTTTCCTCCGCCAGAACGAGGGGCCTGGTTGGGGCGGGGGGCCGAGTTCAGTGGCCTTCCCCTCAACTGTTACATCTGTCACTCTGTCTGTCTGTCTGTATCTCTGTCCGTCTGTCAGTAACTCGTTTTTTTTCTGTTGGTTAGTCTGTGTGTGAGAGAGAGCGGGAGAGGCGCGTTCAAGTGTAATATTTCCGGTCCATGAGTGTGTGTGTGTGTGTGTGTTGACCACATGCGTATCAGAACTCTAGTCGTAAACAGCATTATGGGGTCACATGAACGCAGTGTGGTTATAGCTGTGGGGTTTGTAAGTGTGCTGTGTAAAGCAGCACCCTCGCCTGTTTTTTTGGTCCCCACTCCCTTTTCCTGTCATATGAGGATCAGTCACCCAACTCTGACATCAGAGCCGTCTTTTGCTTCATGCCGTTTGAATGGAGGCTGGGACAGTGGCAAGTGTATGCGTGTGTTTGCCTCCGTTGTGATGAGTGTGTGTATGTACACATGTGTATTTGTGGTCTGCTGTTGGTTGGCAGTGACACATCGGTGGCTCTGGGTTTAATGTCAGCCTGGGGGAGTAATTGACTTAATTGACACCCCCTCGTATCGGACCTGGAATCTCTGTAATGTCAATGGCCCCCCGCCCTGCACAGATAAATACTCCAAATTGACATGAATTGGCAGGACCCTCTTGTTGCCCTAACTGCCCTGCGTGGGTCTGTTTGTCTGCTACCAGGGCCGGCTGGGCCGGGGTGAGACAGGGGGCAGCCCTCTAAGACAGAGCACTGATGTCACCACGGACATGTGTGTGCGTGTGTGTGTGTCTCTGAATATGCCTTAATCTGTCCATGTTCACAATTTCACAATTGCAAATTTAAGTACCTTTCAATTTTTTCCAACCGCTGCTTCGTGATGCACGATACACCAGTTCACGATACACCACTTCACTTGCACGATACACCAGTATTCAAATCGCACAGCACCAAAAGCTGAGCAGCACTGTACACATGCACACACAGAATGGGCAGCAATATGCGTGACGCGAATTACACCAGCAAAAACAGGGACAACAAATCCCACTATTTCACTTTCTACCGCAGTTTTCAGTCCACAACTTCACTTTCTTTAGAAAAGTGCTTAGAAAAACCAGGCCTTTTAGGTGTCAGGGTCAGTGTATGTGGCTTTAAATGGTGTGAGGAAACTGGAAAACCCAGACAGAAGCTGCACCAACACAGGGAGAGCACGAAAATCTCACACATACACACGGGACCCTGACGCGATGCTACCCTATATTAACCACCGTACCACCGCATGGACCCTAATACACAGTTTGCTAGTCCTTTATAAGCTACGTGTAAACTAGAGACTGCTGTTAGATGCCAGGAAATATTGCTGTATTGGCCTGAATTTAAGACAGCTTGCCCAAGACAAATTAAAACACGCATTACAAAATATCAAGTTTGGCAACCATTTACTTGCAACAGTAAGATGCCAAAAAAATATTAGAATTTTTACATATGCCTCACAGGTAAGCCCACTCCTGTCACAGCCTGTCACCTGCCCAGGCCTAGTGTCACCTTAATCTGTCCTGTTACAGCCCGACTAAAAGGGAGGTCACACAAAAGTGGGGAGTCTTTTGTTTTCAGTCACACAGACACACACACCTCAACATGGCCCACCTCACACTCCCGCCCAGTCAACCTGCTGCAAAAAAGAGTTTCAGATGTCACTGAGCAGGACGCAGCCGTAGGACGCCCCCTCCCCCACGTAGACCTCCATACACACACACACACACACACACATTTTGACCAAAGCCCAGAGAATAGCTTACACACAGGTGAAGGGTGGGGCATGTGTTGAAGGGGCGCGTGTTTGCTGTGGCGTTGGCTGGAGGGGGAGATTCGGGAGGTTCAGGTCACCTTCGCAGGTGCTGCTTTATTTTTAATAAGACCGTAAAACAGCAGCGGGTAGTTGAACGGAAGGCTGCGTGGGGGATGGTGTTTACCTAGGTGTGGAGAAAGTCGTATGTAAATGCCAAATGAACAGGTTGCGTGGAGTTTAAATTTTTTTAGATTTTTTTTAAAATGGGCAGCACTCTACATATAGAAAGTAGCAGCGAGGCAGTGGGACACACACACACACGCACATACACACACTGACACTACCACTGACCCCTCTGTGAACGTACAGACAGCTCTCTGTGGGCAGTGTGGCAGTAATTGTGTTACTGGGAGTCCTGGGATGGTGAGTAAGTGCGAGTGGGAGTTGGGTTGAAGGGGAGGTTTTGGGGGACGAGGGGGGTGGCGGGTTTGAAACAAGCATTTTTTTATGCTGAAAAGCTAATGTAATATAAATCACCCCTGAAAACGATGTAATCATATGAAATGCTCAGAATGTCTTGACAATCATTTTTGGCACACCATCTGTAATGCTTCGGCCGTCCAGTGGGACTGAAGGTGTCTGTGTTGGGGGACTGCAAAGCTGGAGGCTGCTGACTTTGTGTCCTTTTAACCTCATGCCATCCACTCTCACACTCAGATACACTCCCACTTACTCTGTCTGTGGTCATGTGCCATCTAAATTGGTTGTTGAAACAGCACAGTGACCTGGGGGCTCTTAGTGCCCCTTTCTTTCAGCTGCCGCTCCAAATGAAGTGGATTTAGTTACGGGGGTAGTGTGTGTGTGTGTGTGTTTGCTTTCCTTTATGTTGCGTACCTTCACACAGAGTATCTGCGGCGGTGTCAAGAATAACAGATATATTAATACATTTTATTTCAATAAAGATAAATCAATTGAGAATAAGCCGGAAAAACAAAACAAAAAACTGTGAATAAAAATCTTCAAGTTTCTTACAATTCTGGAAGGCTATATGTCCATTGTTAGTCTGTGGACGTGCACGCGAGTTCTCATGCCTCTTGGCCAGCAGGTGGTTTTCCACCATATATATATATATATATATATATGTGTGTGTGTGTGTGTGTGTGTGGTGCATGGGATGCATGTGTAGACTCTGTTCACTGTTGAGTGTATATGAAATGATTACTCCAGTGTTGGGCCTTGAACCCTGTATGAAGAGTGCGTTGCCTGTGGATGGTTTATAAAGGTAATTGGATCGTGTTGTGTTGTGTGCTGTTGGTAAATTGAGCCTGAGGTTATTTTTTTTTGTGTGTGTGCGGGGGGGGGGGGGGGGGGGGTCAGATAGGATAGATGCCTGCTATACACACACACAAGATCAGAAGTCATCTCTTTATTCACGCGTCAACAGTATATGTATACAGTCTAAGTCTAGTATGGTTTTGTTGTTAGTGAGTATTATGGATTGCTGTTTATTGGGGTACGTGTACCAATGACTGTGTTTTAATAATACTGTTTTAGTAGACAGAAATGTGACATGCTAAAGCATAAAAACCTGGATAAATGAATATAGAACTTGTTCACATGCAAGTGTAATTGAATGGGGGATATTAGATATGAACCATCTCAGTAGTGCGTGTACATCATTCCTGATGGGGAGCAGAGACTGGATAATCTGGGACAAGGAGCACTGAAGCTGTTCTTGTTCTCATGGTGGCCAAGATCTTAGCGAGAAGCACTCTTTTGACGTTTCACCCATCAGAAAACCTGTGCAGTGATGTGAGGCCAAAAAGACGTTATTAATTAAGACAGGTGGATATCATGCAAGATATTATTTTGTCTCTGAATACACGTGGGCTAGTGATCGTTATTAGGTTATCAGGTCACTTCTTAAAAAAATGTCCCACCTAAAGATCCCGCTGTCCCTCATGGGAGCTTTTGTACGTACACTTCCATTGCTCAGATAGTAACATAAACCTGATTTATCCTTATTTTACCCACTCGTGAGAACTAGCCTAGTGTAGAGATCCACGTCTTTTGGCAGTCTTCTATCCCTCGACACAGTACTGATGGATGTTTTAATTTGTGAATGACTTTATTTCCATATTACTCGACTATTGTCATGCTTTCATTCAGTGGCATCACTGAATATTAATGTTGAATCGCTGTGTAAGATTAGCCCGTTTCTTTTGGTTGGCCAGAGGTTAGGCTGGAACCCACGGCAGGGTGAACAGACACAAGACAACACCTGGGCCAATTTCGGGTCACTCATTAACCCAACTATTGACAGGAAAGTGGAGCACCTGGAGAAAACCCAGGTGACTGTAGCTGCAGCATTAACCATTGCTGCGTTCTAATGATGAGGGCTTTCCAGCTTGGTGGATCTAGATATCTAAGCAAAAGGTTCTCCTCTGATCCTGCAGATAATCTGGGACAAGGAGCACTGAAGCTGTTCTGTTCTCTACTCTTTACATATAATTTATGTTTAAAAACATAAATTTGTAATATTTGTTTATATTTGCAATGTTTGCATATTTGTAACACTTAATTAACACTGTAATTACTTGCAATATTTGTAATATTGAGGTCTATAGCAGTTGCACAAGCATTTCTCTACATATCATACCGTGTATGACTGTGTATGTGACAAATAAAATTTGAATTTTGAATTTAATATGACTTTAGTCTGTGATCATAATGACTATATCATTAGTAATATCATTATATGTCATTAGTAATACTTACAGAACTGCCCCCAGGAACCTCTTTTTTCGTAACTATATGTCAGTCAGGTTTGTCCTATGTCCAAGATCTAATGAGACAACTGATATACTAGTTATATTTCATTGATATGCTAAATTAAGTTACATATTTTCCACTATTTGCATTTAGGTATCATTAAATACCCTTTTTGTTTATCTTCTTAAAAATATTTTCTTTAATTAAGTATTTTATTCATATTCCATGTTATTATATTTTATAAACCAAACATATTAATCAATAATGTTGCTGTTATCTTTTAGTGTAGATGAGAATTTAAAGCCAGAATCAACTTTACCTCTATTTTGTGAGGCCAGTGATGAACTCAATTCAATTTCCATCTCATTTTGTGAATCTCAGCTCTCCAAATTTGCCAACACAATGGGGCAATGGCCTCTATATATATATATATATATATATATAAACACACACACACACACACATCACACACAAGTTGGTGATGTTCTGGGTGGCAGTCAGTGTTCACACCTTGCCTGGCCGTGTTTATCTTACAGAGAGAAGCCCTGCTGGCTTGTGTACACACATACACATAGACATACACACTCGTTCTGTGTGTGCTCCCAGACGGCCCGATCGTGAGTGTATGCTGCTTCGGTGAAGAGCCAGAGGGGAGGTCTGGCCGCCCCTGCTGGTTTTGGGCTTTGTTTACATGCTTGAGCAGACTCCCAGTCACCTGGCCTGGCTGGACCACAGCAGGCTCTGCTGTGGCTGTAATTTTGGGACGACTTGTTTGTCCAATAGGCTGGTAGCCTGAGTCTGCAGGTGCTTTTGGATCCGGTGGGATCTGTTTTTGTGGATGTTCTCCTGTCGTGGCGGCCTCTGGTTGCCATGGAGAGGAAGCTCCTTTCAGCTTCCAGTGAAGGAAAGGATCATCTTTAATTTTCTGCATGCGATTGCATGATTAATTGCTTTTGCGTCACGTCTCACTCCAACCTGACCAATACAGAATTCTCCCACCAAACATTTCTGATGGTCAGTAGGAAATCACTTTAACAATGCCAAGCACTTCATGTCCATTTTGGCATTGTGTGTGTGTCTCCACTCAGCCTGGACATATAATTTCCACATACACCGGTCAAGTGTGGGAATATTTAAACTACCGCACACAAGTCCAGCTGAAGATCTGACTACTTTGTATCAGCAGCCAGACAACAGATGAGTGTGTGTGCGTGTGTGTGTATGTATGTGTGTGTGTCTGCCACAGCAGACATCCACGCTTTTCCCTTAATAACTCTGGGCTCAATACCAACAAAATGTCATCAGGTGGGACTGTGTCTAATAATGAGTGTAAGACAATGAGAGACGGGGGGGTCTGCTATATGTGTATTACAGCCTTGTTCATTGTCACCTGTCCTCTGGATGGGACGTCTTTTAAAAAATGTTTGAAAGCTGATTTTCAGCTTGGTTTGATGTAGTAGGTTTGAAGGTATGCATGTATGTACATATGTAGGTATTCTGTCCTGAAGAGCAGACCAAAGTCAGCAGTTCGGATGAGAAGGAAGCACACAAAAAAGGGGCAGAAGTGGCATGGAGGGCGAAGAGGAAGTCAGGAGAAGGATGGGGCTGTGGAGGAGGGGCGCAGAGCGCAGCAGACCGGGCTGACTGCCGCCCCCGCCAGCAGGCTTTCGCTGCTCCATCATTTACCCATCAGTTTGTTTATAGGCAGAGCCGCTCGGGAAGATGGGGTCCTAAGCCTCCGTCCGGCTGTCATTTACGGCGAACATCACAGACCGCGGAGTCGAGTGGGAGCACGCTCCTCCGCTGCCACGCCGTTCGGCGTAGTCGCATGGAGTCGGGACACGCCCTCTTACTTTTTTACCTGTGAAGTTGTCGCCATTCATTTGCCGTTGTGGACGTGCACCCGGTGTAGTAAACAGAAGAGGCAGGCCGGTACCGTAGCACAGTGAACCGGTGCTTATAAAGCTGCCGTGACATTTCAGCACGTTTGGCTGAACTGTTACGCGAAGCACTTCCTCTTTTCTGTAGAGAATGTGAACAGGTGCACGTTGTTTGTGCGAGTGTGTGTGTGTGTGTGTGTGTGTGTGTATACTACCACAGCTTACTGCTACCCTCATTTGACTGTAGTTCTCCTCCCTCCATGGCCCCTCTCAGTTGGTCCGTCTTCCTGTTTCTTTTTACCCTGCGCCGCGCTCCCGCGCCATCACTCCATCCTGGGAGCTGTGGACGGCAGGGGGGTGGGGGCTGGGTGGGCTGGCAGGGCGAGGGGCCGGCAGCCGTTTACTGAATCGACCCCTCGCGTCTCCTAGCAACTGTGCTGTTTGGAACGGGATGGGGGAGCGAGTGCGAGAGGGAAAGATGGAGAAGAAGGGGGGGGGGGGTAGAAAGACGGAGGCTATAATTATTCTGTGCTACTGGAGAGAGCCAAGGCCTGGAGCTGGAGGGCAGCGCGAGAGAAACGGAGAGAAAATGAGCCACTGTGAGGAGTGTAGCTACATGTGCAATGAGAGGCCGAGCGATAGTTCTGATATACACAGCGTGGACAGGTCTTTGTTGATGTGCTGGCATGAGTTAGGCTAAGTTTGGCCAAGTTAACATTAGCTTTAAGCGAGGTGGTTTTCACAAGTCTTTACCCGTCAGGTCTGTATTATGGTGTGTTTCATGTGAAGCACCCAGTCAGGAAAATGATCCGGAAGACCCCTGAAGTTGGATTTCTGACTCTGAAAGTCAAAGGGACTCCACCGCCAATCTTATAATCCACGATGGCGGGTGACAGTGGGTTAAAATGTAATGTTTATCTCTTCTAGTGGACATACAGTTCATTTCCACTGTTTTTTTACAGTCGGCATGGCTAACAAGGTCCATCAAACAACAGGTAATACGAACAGGGGATTCCCGACCATTAAACTGGAATGTGTGGTGTCATTCTGAGCTTTAACATCCAACGTCTGAGGGAAGAATTTGGTTAGCATTAGCTTTATTCTCTAGGGGTTTTATTTCAAATAATGATTTATAATAATGAACTATTGCAAATGACACCTTGGTATGGTATGGATAATAGACAACACCTACCAAAATGTCTACTGTATTATAATGTAGGAAAGCAAATGAATTAAATAGGATGCTGGCTCTTTAGTTCTTCTTCTCTCAGCTACCTCTAATTGGCAAGACACCATTTTCTTGTTTCTGTATGCTCACAACAGATATTGCAGAGGACGTTATTGATCTGGTACGTACGTGTATGAAGTCTTATGTTCACATTTTTGTAGCAAGAAACATAGGAAGCCTACTGCCTGCTTTCCCCATATTCATTCTTTTTTTTGTTCTCCATATTAGTGAGTGGGAGTGGAATTGTTCAGTGGACATGGTTATATGCACACACACCATATATTAGAACTGAACAGATGATTGGCATTTTAAAGTTGTATTACAGCCATGCAAATAACCAGAAGCAAGCATAAGAAAAAGAAGTGGCACAAAGACAGTATTTTGGATGATGTGGAATAAATAAATGGCTGTGTCCGTTTAAGTAAATCAGTGATTCTCCATGCCTCTTATTTAAACTTTCTTTCAACTGACAGTGTCTTATCACAAAATACATCATTTGAACTTGCTAATTCATTTGCTAAAATGTCTAAAAAAAACTGAAATGTGATAAATTGTTGGCTTTTATTCACGCTGCCCTATTATGCCACTTCTGTAGCTGGCTAGGATGTGACTCCTCCTTGGGGGGGTGAACCAGGATGAGGCGACGGGTGCTGATTTGGGGGATGGGAGTGGGCTGAGGATATGCAGGCACCCTCTGTCCTGTCTGATCTGCCTTCAGGTGTAAACCTACCCCCACCCTGCCTCCCCTGCTCCACATAGATCCAAGCAGTGGGGCTTCTGCTGTCGTGCCCGCCATCGTCCCAGGCCACTGATGTGCCCCGCAACCATGTGGGGGTAGGGGTGCAGGGAGGGGGCTAGTGGGGGTGTATGCAGAGCCTCTGACACACAGCAGTGGCTGACTTCTGCACACGTGCTTCGTCTCCTGGAGGTAATGTATTGGAATGGAGGGCAGTCCCCTGGCAAGCATGTGTGGGCAAGCTGTTTGGAGCAAACATACACCATTTTGTTGTTTTTCTGCTTTAATTCGATATGGTATTTTACAGATGATGCACACCGTTTATTTATTTATAAGGGTCCTGTGTATAACAGCATGTTATATAGGATGTGAGCTTGTATTGGTGTGACTATTGGATGATTCTCTTTGTGATGCATGGGACATTTTGATAACACCAGTTACTTTATCCCCATAACTAATGGCCAGAACTATGAACAAGTGTGACATGTATGCAGTACTTGTCATGCCTTACTACTGGGCAGTTCAATTTAAAGTTATGACAAAAGCCATACAAACAGTTTGAAAACTTGCCATGTGATGCACGGGACACAGAAATCTAGTCTCACTTCCACAATAAAATTCTGTGAACTCTATAAGCATTCAGACAGAACCCTTGCACCAAATATTTCAATGTATAATGGGTACCAAAACTGTGCAACACTTCAATAAAATAAGGTCAAAATATGCAACTAAAATGACCGAGCTGTGTGATGCATGGGACAGCAATGTCACTGGTTTAAAAGCTACATGAGGGATGTTTAGTTTTACATATGATAGTCAGTAGTACTAATGTGGTGCATTTTTATAAATATTTTCATTAAGCCTGATGCACTATTCAATATATCATATTTATAAACTGAACTTTGAATGCTTAAGTTATGCTAATAATTTGGTTTGAATTTCATTGAAATTAGTAAAATATTTTACATCGTAATATATCTTTTAAATACATTGAAATTAAATGATGTTCCACAATGTCTGTGTACCCATCTTATATATTAGGACAAGTAAAAGCGCAAATATTATAGAAATATTTTTAGCGTTTAGGTTTCATTTTCCAGAGAATTTCCCTATTCAGCGACATACACAAACAAAAATCTATGTTGCATCTGTGAGTGACATGCTTCGATCCTGGCACTACACAATATAAATGATTTTAAACCCTGTCTTCTGTTTTTTCCTTTCTTCGATAATCCCCATTGTCTCATTCTCAATGCCTGCAAGATCAGTTAACACATGTTACTGTTACTCCTTATAGTGGCTCCTGTGTTGTTTGTGCCATATAAACCCTCATCATCATCATCATCATCATCAGGATCATCATCACTTCATTGTAATGGAATTAGCACAGATGCGAATAGAGTGTGTTGGATTAAAACCTCTTCCGTTCTCCACGCCGATCTCTGCTGTCATGGCAACCCTCATTACCTGGTGCTTGAGAGCACAGGATGGTTCAGAAGGGAGGGTGTAGGATGGAAGGGTGTGTGGGGGGAAAGTGTGGGAGAAGGAGATGGTATGAAGGAAGAAAGGACTGGGCAGCTTTGGGATGGATAAATGGAACCAAAGGAAATAGACAAAGAGGAGACAAAGGGAAAAAAATGTGTGTATGTGTGTGTTGGTAGTGAGCTAGTTGGTACCACACTTCTCTATGAACCAGAAGACCCAGGTTCAAACCCCACCTACTACCATTGTGTCCCTGAGCAAGACACTTAACCCTGAGTTGCTCCAGGAGCGGACTGATTGTAAGTCGCTCTGGATAAGGGCGTCTGATAAATGTTGTTAATGCAAAGATGTATATTGTAAGACTAGTCTGGGCATGGAGAAATGGAGGGGCTGAAAAGATAGTATACAGGATGAACAGGACAGGAAGTCAGAGAGAGGTTTCTGGCTGTTGCATTGTAGTAATCTGACATGACAAGCCCATACACTACTAATTTAGCATTACTAATGTGAGAAACTATATTACTGAGGTAGAAAACATTTGATAAGTTAGGTATCCTGTTCATGCCTGTGGTGGGTGTTATTCATGTGATCCATGGTAACATTCAACTTGATGTCTTCTGAATAATAAGAAGTAAGATCAGAGGGAATGGTTGTTTATTTAATACAATAATTAATACAACAATGGAACCCTGTGGGACACTGTAAGTTGCAAGGAACAAAAGTTGGCAGGAGCAAGGATTTGAGTGTATTTTGACATGGATAAAATTGTGAATACTGGGTCAGAGCATCTCATTCAACGGCATGGTGCAAGGATTTGCTTCTGGTGAGCTGGCGACAGATACCCACCCAAGACTCACTGACACGTATTATTGAGTGAAGCCTAGCTTGGTTGGTGCTGATTTGCATGTATGTTTATGTATGCATGTATGTATGGTTAGAGTATGTGTATTTTGAAGTGTGCGGTGTGTGTATGTGTGTGTGTGTTTGAATGCTGAAGCATGTGTGTGGTTGAGGTGTTTGTACACGAAACCTGGTAGCCCTTGTCTTTCTGACAGTTGATGCCATTCAAGTTTTACATGGTGTATCCATGTGTCACATGACCCTCTAGCCAGCACACCTGCCCTGGAGGACTAGTGTTGGTTGCCAGGGTAACAGGGTTTGCCTTATGGCAAGTGGTAGCCCCTTATCTCTGTAATAGGGTGAGAAGGCTAAATGTAAAACAAACCAACAAAATGAAATATAGAACTTTTGGCTATATTTGCCTATAATAACCTTGACTGATTTGTTCAAATGAAAAAACTTGAAATAAGCAAGGAAAAAGCTGGTTGGCCAATTTGATCTGTTTATGTCTCTGGTTTTTAGACGATAGTATGCTACTTTATCATAAAATGAATGGGGGGGGGGCAGCAAAACAAATGTACAAAGATAAATAGGGAAAAAAGAACAGTATATGCTTTTAAGATGGATGTCTCAGTAATGGCTGTAAATTGCATTTTTCTTTGCCACCTGCTGTGTGTCAACAGGACCCCATTTCCTCTCTCAGGTGTCCCCTTCCTTAAGCCCCATCTCCCGCTGGGATTGCAACTCCCCCTTTTTTATAAGAGCAGTGGGACTCGAGCCCACCATCCCTCAGTGTTCTAAAATGCCCAAAATAACCACCTCCCTTTCCTCAGGGATTCACTGAGCATCAAAACACTTCTCTGGTCCATCTAGAAGACACCTCTATATGTCATTATTTACAGAAATTACTTCACCAGTTCACTAAAACTAGCACGTTAAATTTGTGTAATACATGTTACAATTGCACATTTCTTGTAAGAATTTTCTTGTTTTATATTCTCTATTAATTATCATTTTGCTTATAATAGATCATATTGTGTTTTAATGCATAGTGACTTTTTTTCTCTTTATCACTGCCATTGTGCTTTTTTTCTTTTTTAATGCATGTATTCAGACTGCAGATGGAGGGTCAGGCCAGGACGGAGCATCACTGAAGAGGGTGGCGGTGGTGGAAGATTTCTTTGACATCATCTATGCCATGCATGTGGAGATGAGCTCTGACCCTGGCAAAGCACCTAAACACGCTGGCCAGAAGAAGACCTACAAAGCAGTGAGAGATCTATTTCTGTCTTAATATCATTCTTCCTCTTTTTCAGGATTTGCAATTTCTGTTCTATGAAGTGGCAACAAATCTATTTACTCTTAATTAAATGTTAAGAACAGAACATGTGGGAAAGGAAAATGCTTCTCTTTTTTTGTATAAATGATTCCAATAATATATTAGACTCTAGCTCCTAATTGACCTCCTGTTTTGTCACAGTCATACAAGCCATTTCTGTACACCTTACCAGTATGGCTGCATTGTGGTTATATTTAGTTACCACCTATGGATCCTCTAATGCTACATTTGATGGATCATCTCTATGAAAATTATTCAGTGCCAGCTGTTAATATGTAAAGGAAAACTGTTAAAGATTCCTACTGTGGATTATAGGTAGTGGATCTGGAACACTTTTCAGAAATTTCAGATTAGATTAATATAGTTTACTAGCTGTTTGGGGCATTCAAGAAAAGCAATGTCAAATGCGGTAGTATCATCTTGATGGAAAATGCTGACCTCTTTTGGCAACACAGAGTACCTACAACCTTATAAATTCAGCTGTTAACCTCTTGAGATAGTAAAAGCCCGATCAGAGCACTATGGGACACAATCATTGGCCCCATAAACATGTGTTTAAGTGAAATGATTGTCATTGTGAAACACAGCAAAGCACAAGGTGCACACAAAGAAATGTGTCCTCTGCTTTTAACCCATCACCCTTGGTGAGCAGTCGGCAGCCATGAAAGTCACCCGGGGAGACGTGTGTGGGGACAGTGCTTTGCTCAGTGGCACCTTGGCAATTCGGGATTTAACTGAATATAGGTGCATTTCCTTACCTGCTATATAAACCACAGTTCCACCTAGTCCAATCTTTCGTGTGTTAGGCGAACGTGAAGACCACTACACTAGAGAAACTTGACACATCTCTCCCTGTGCTGTGAATATGTTTTGATCTGAATGAGTAAAAATAGTTGCATTTACATTTTCATTACGCAGTCCAGATGATGAGAGATTGTACAGAATCAAGACCCCGGGCCCAGTGAGAGACCTGCAGTTGTGCTTATTGGCAGAAACCGAGCTGCAACTCCAACAGAGCTACAACTACAACTGAGAAGCACTAACAGGGCCAACAAGTCATTTATGTCCTGCAGTGCTTGTTTGTGTCAGTGTGTGTGCTTGGGTTTGCAAATGCATCTGTCTCTGTAGTGCTTGGTATACTTGGTGATCCCTTGCTTTCTGTCTCTCTTTTTCTTTCCGATCATGGCTGGCCAATTATAAGATCCATTGATAAATTGCAGTGGTATAATTTTACAATTAGGGCCAGCACAGATTTATGCTTGCGACATGATCGCCAAGACAAGATCTCTGCACATTCTCCACTACTAGCCTCATCCTTGCCCTTTCCTGTCTGAACCCAATTGCTGTGTTTGAGCTGACTGTGTATAAAGATAAGAGGGAGCAAAGCAAAAAAAAAAAAAGGAAAACACAGCAGACTTAAAACAAGATGCCAGCAAGAGAGGACGAGTCAAAGCGAAAGGCCAAAAGAAAAGGAGAGGGCAGCAGGAATAAGTAGAAGGACAGGATGGCTAGAAAAAGAGAATGAGATGAAGAAATGTGGGGGAGGAGGAGAGAGTGTTGGTGACAGCAGAAACCAGAGACAAAGAGAGGAGTGGGGGGATGAAGGTAGGTAGGCGATGAAGGTCAGAGGAGAGCCGAGCAGAAAGGAGGGATGGGGGGTATGGTTGCCCAGGTTCCTGTCAGATCCAGGGGGGCTTAGATGATTTAGTTGAGGGGGGGTGGTTGGAGGACCCACATGGCACAGGGAAGGTATTGTGAATGCCCTCTGGTGATGCTGGTGCCGGTTGAGCCCGCATTGGAACTTGATTAACACTTATTCGGCCTCGCTATTTCATAAATGAAATTGGAATGCTCTGGGCATTGTCTCGCTTTCTTCTAACCCCTCCTCCCACTTTTATTCATCTTCGCTCTCTTTCGACATGTGCATTGGTTACTATAGCTACAGGTGGTAATATTATTTTGCGTATGTGTGTGTGTGTGTGTGTACACACACTTAACTTTCACGGCGGTGTTCTTTGTTCCCCGTCATTCTGCATTGCCTCTCCAGTATATAGTGGTGTGACAGCAAGTGTGTGAAAACTGTAACCAGAGACTGGTGCTGCCATTTTCCCAGGATGGTCTGCACATCTTCTCTAGTCATCTTTTACCCTTTTGTCTCAAAGAGGACATTGTTGCAGAGCAGAAACTAAATGTTTGCATAATAATGTTTCAGTATGTTGGCATGGAAATTTTGATTGGCTTCTTTGAATGGGTAGCATGTGAATGAAGGATGATTAGTTTAGTTGGATGATTTAAGGCATAAAACAGTAATTAAACAGTTAATTTATAAATACATAGATATGTAGATTTCCACTAGTTTTAATTCCTGATCATATTCTCTTTGTATGCATATCCTATTGGAAGTTATTTGTGAGTAAGACAGCAGTATACAATGATTTTAATAGTTAGGCAGGTAACTCAGAGCTATATTTAACTCTAGCACTAATTAATTTATTCATTCACATGAAAAGAGAAGCTTAGCCATGTGCTCTACATGCAAGTTATTAAATTCCAGTTACAAATGTTACAAATCAAGTTATTCCTGCGTAAAACCTATGGGATACCTGTTGCATTTAAATTATCTAGCAATTTAAGAACATGGTCATCGAACATTTGTAAAGGTTGAAATACAAGGATGCCGGGCTGAATATGGATCGGAAAAATGTGCCTAGATTATGATTACGCATAAGATGACATCGACATAACCACCCACTGTGCATCACTCTCTCTCCCTCCCTCTTCTTCATCCCCCTGCATTCAGATCGCTGAGACGTATGCTTTCCTGCCCAGAGAGGCTGTGACCCGTTTTCTGATGAGCTGTGGAGAGTGTCAGAAGAGGATGCACATCAGTCCCAGCAATGCCGACTTCAAAGGTTCTGCCACTCTTTTATTTCCTCAGCCAATCGGCGTTCTTAAACCGCTTCTCAAGGTCTGCGGATCTCTGGCCTGCCGGCCAACTCCTGTCTAAGATCCAGGGAGTTAATGTCATCGCCAACTTTCTGGCCCATTTGATGCGAGAACAAAAATCTGGTTATAAATAAACAGTTTTTTTTTTTGTTCATTATAGATTTCACGCCTGTCTCCGTACAAAGCCAATTCCATCCCCCACTAGCGTCCTCTTCCCTCCCCCTCCCTGTGCCTGATGCCCACCCCTCATCTATGGTCTCATTAGAGTTGGAGTCACTGGAGTGCCCTGCCGTCCCCAACACACCGCAATTAGCCCAATTAAGCGGCTTTTAACAAAGAAATGGTTAGGAAATGAACTAATTTTTCACCATGAGAAGAGAGAGAAAAAAAAAAAGAAAGGCAAAGGGGGCTGGGGCGAGTGAGATATTGGAATAAGAGACGTGTGTGGGGGGGTGGTAGGTCTGGGACGGAGAGAAGAATCAGAGAGATCTTTGTTTCCTCTTCGAACGTGACACTGTGAGGGAAATAAACAGGCAAAGCTGTCACGTTGTCGCAGGCGGCACGTTTAAATTAAGGAGCGGAGACAAACAGGGAGAAACTAATCGCTGCGGTTCCTCAAATAGGCAGGCTGTACAAACACACGCACGCCCGTAAACGGACAGGCGGTGGAGACAGAACACCTCCGAGGCCCGAGCTGTCTGAAGGTTTTGTCAGCGCAAGGCCTGACACTGAGTGTCGCTCATAAAGGGAGCAGTTAATTGGCTCCCTGCCCCATGGGGGACCACTCCCACCCCTGCCTCCACCAGGGTCCCACAAACCCCCCTGTTCTGCCGCCACCCCCTACCTCGCTAAGCTTCCCACGCAAAAGTTCAGAGCTGAATTATTAAATGCAATTAGTTACTGTACACAGGGCTATTTTTACTTGATATGGTTTGTGACATGTTAAATATGATTGCATTATAATGAAAGACTCATTTTAAATCATTATAAATTTAGAGATGTATGTGATATGTCAAAATATGATGTGCATTATTATTATATGGTAAAAAATGTTCATGCATTGCATACATTTGGTTTACACCAAATATGTGTACAGGCATGACATTCTGCTGGACGAAAAGCCATTGGCAAACAGAGCATTTGCATGGCCTGATCAATATCCCAGAGAAATGAATCAGGAGTGTACCTATTGATAACACTCTGCTCCTGCATGTGCACACGCGAGTGTCGGCTGCACGCCTGTGACATTCCTTGCAGCATTGATCATTTCTCTGATTGATCGTATCTGATGTGATCCATGACTCTGAACTGGAGGGGTCGATTCTAGAGATTCAGTTCTAGAATGTAACCACCACAGAACTTATAAATTCACCCTTTTGAATTTAGAATGTACACTGTTACACATGCTACACACTCAGCCGGATCAGATTGTTAGGGCGCAGTGCATGGCTGTTGGCTTACATGGAGCGCTAATATGGAGAAACACTGAGGGAGGAAGAGGCTCGGGGCTATGCCTACAGCTACTCTTCATTTTTCAGAGCTTCTGCAGACAAAGACTACGCTCACACACATATGCCCTCAAATACACAGATACGCGCGTAGCGAAAGCATGTCTTCATTACATACAGAGATAATGAACACCTTTTATTTTCTTAAATTGGCATTCTAAATTCTTCCAAAATCCACAAATGCAATAAAAGTTAGGGGGAGAAAAAAAAAGTCAGACACTCTGCCCTGAGCCTTGTCGCGGGGCCGTCTATTGGTTGCAGTCACATCCTGACACTCACTGTCCTAGAGCAGGTCTTCCAACCATGCTGAGCCCATGACATGTCCACACATGACAAAGCAATTGCTATGTGTAATTTTTGCTGATGGAAAGCGCACAGTGACAGTACGCCAGGGTGACGTCCTGTGAAGTAAGTCAGCAGATCAGCAGAGTGTGACACATAACCCTAAGCCTAAGGGAAAACTTTGCCAACAGCTGACCTATGAGTATAAATGTTAATATAATTAGGATTTTGATAATTCATTGACCAGATGTTCTACCTACTGTCTCTTCCCCGCAGAGAATGACCGTCCAACCTCTCTAACACCTGAGCACATTGACTTCAACATGCCGCTGACCACCACGTACCTCAAGCAGATGAAGCTTCAGTCTATAAATGCCAGCGAACAGGTGCAGTGCATTTTATTGCATTTAATTGCAATTACTGAAAAGGTCTTTGGGCATTTGTATTATTAATGTTTTGCAGGGTGGCAAATTTCTATTACTATTTTCTATGTATTTGTGCATTGTGTTCAAATTTTTCAAGTTGAAATTTTTGTGGGTGGACGACCACACACCTTCTGCATGGGGTGTAACAAACGCAGATAGGAAAAAGAGTTTGGCTTCATGCCCATTAACATATACCTCTAAGCGTCGAGGGAATGTCCCTAATTCCCTCCCTAGGAAATTAGGGAGGGAATGTCCTGGACCCGGTCTTCAGTCCCTCTCCACCTTCTGACCTTTTCTTCCACTCCACTTCACATCTCTGACTACCACTTTATGCCCCTCACCCTCACTCTACCTATTGGATCCAAGACTGACCACCATCCATCCTTCATCCATCCCTCATTTACGTTTACAGCATTTATCTGACGCCCTTATCCAGAGCGACTTACAATCAGTAGTTACAGGGACAGTCCCCCCCTGGAGCATCTTAGGGATAAGTGTCTTGCTCAGGGACACAATGGTAGTAAGTGGGAGTGAACCTGGGTCTTCTGGTTCATAACCCACTAGGCTACTACCACCCTTCTCTACTAGGCTACTAACACTCACCTTCATCTTCCTGCAATCTTTCACATCTTTCAACCTCTGACTCATTCTTCTCCTTACCACTGGAAACAGCCACTAACATTCTCCTCTTCTCACATTCCCTTTCTATGGATCATCCTCTGTATTCTGTCTTCCAAACCCAAAATGACTTCTCCCCCTGCTCCCTGGCTATCTGAGACGTTGTGCAGCGGTTGAAGGGAGCTAAGAGCAGTAGAGAGGAAATATAAGAAATCACAGCTTGACTCGGACTAATGACTCCACTAATCTCACCTCTGCTAAAGCTGTTCTACTGGAAACCTCTGCACACAACCCTCAAAAGCTGCTCAACATTTTCTCCCAACTCCCATCTTCCATAACCCCTGCAGATTTTACCAACTTCTTCACAGGGCAGATTGAGCAAATCTGCCAGATGTTCTCTACCACCACAACTCTTACTCTACCCTCTGAAGACTCGCCGACTGCCCTAGAAAAATGTTCAAAGCTTACATCAGATGAAATCATCCAGATCATATCTACAGGCAATCCAACCACCTGTCCACTGGATCCAATCCCCTCCACAATACTCTTTATCACCTTCATTTCTCACATCATAAATGCAGACATCAACAACTACAGACCAGTGTCTCTTCTCTCATTTCTCTATAAAATCCTTGAGTGCAGGACTACAGTCAGCTATCACTTTATCTGTATCAGAACAACCTCCTAGATCCCAACCAGTCTGGCTTCAGAGCAGACCAGTCTACTGAGACGGCTTTTCTGGCTGTTTCTGAGAAGCTCCATGCCGCCAGATCTGCAAAACTCTCATCTGTTCTTATTCTCCTTGACCTCTCTGCAGCATAGACTCTCCTGTCTATCCTAAAGAATAAGAATTTGGGGGTCAGCATGCTTCCAACCTTGATGAGCGGTCTTACCAAGTGGCTTGCAAAGGATCCACGTCTGCTTCCTGCAGACTCTCCACTCTCTCATGCTCTTTTCCTTCCTCAGAATTACATGCCATGCTCTGCATGTCTAAATGACAATTCATCTTGGATGGCAGCCCATCATCTAAAACTCAATCCCACCAAAACCGATCCAATATTCATTCCAGCAGTTTAGTCACCACATCAGGATCTTGCCATCTACCTGAATAACTCCCACATCTCTCCTTCTGCAACTGCACGCAACCTTGCAGTAACTATAGACAACCAACTTTCCTTCTGGACTCATGTAGATTCCTTCTGTACAGCATCAGACGTTTCCGCCCTTATCTATCAACACTGACCACCCAGACACTTATTCAGTCCCTAGGAATCTCACAACTGGATTACTGTAACTCCCTCCTTGCAGGTCTACCTCTGAATACCATCAGGCATCTACAACTACTACAGAATGCAGCAGCACGACAGGTTTTCAACCATCTAAAATTCTCCCACACCTCCCCTCTGCTAAGCTGCCTCCACTGGCTTCCAGTAGCTGCCCGCATTCGGTTCAAAATACTGATGCTGGCCTACAAAGCCAAACATGGAGTAGCACCATCCTACCTCACAGCCCTTATTACACCTCGCACTGCACCTCGTTTACTCCGAGCCTCCAGTACTGCTCACCTGGTCCCTCCATCTCTGAAGGTACGAGGAAGACACTCATCTAGACTCTTCTCTGTCTTGGCCCCAAGGTGGTGGAATGAACTTCACCTCATGGTCAGAACAGCACTGTATTTTCAAACGGCATCTTAATACCTTCCACTTTCGAGATACTTATACTAACTTGAGTAAAAAAGCTACAACAGAGTGAAATAAGATGATTGTATTCATGGTTAGTCCTAGCGAACCAGAACTGATTACTTAATTGATGGTAACATTGATGGCACGTTGTAAGTCGCTCTGGATAAGGGCGTCTGCCAAATGCCGTGAATGTAAATGTAATTAGCCGAAGTGTGAGAGAACCAGCAGTGTGCCAATTTAGAGTAGAATGCCAATACATCTTGACAGCGAACAAGTTGCACCTTTGCAGCAAAAAAATAATTGACAGTTTGTTTAGTGACACTGTCAGCACTAATTAAAAAAACGGAACTGAGAACACTGGTTTTACCTTTTGACAAAATCTCAGTCGAGAATGTGCTGCGGCTTCACTTTGGCTGGAATAGTTCCAAGGAAATGCAGCAGGAGGAAGTATAAAGCAGGAAGTGAGACAATGAGCACAAACATGGAAGGAGAACCCAGGGCAAAGGGCAGCACCCCCATAAGCAGTGCCCCACACCCTGCAAGGAAAGTATAGAAAGTCCATCGATGGACTCCCATCACGGACCTTGTTTTACTGTGCGAACTGATGATGAGAGAGAGCAAGACGAGGCGAAGGATGAGGCAGAGTGGCCGGGCAGCCCTGCAGGACGTGTGTGTCCATCAGAATTGAATAAAGGAGGAAATTAGCCAGCATCCTTCCTGCTGGTAGGGGTGGAGGGGTGGAGGCTCAACCCGCTGCTCAGATGGGGAGAGAACAGAGAGATGGGGTGGGGGGTGGGGGGTGGAATTAAATTTAAAATTAAAGACGAAGAGATGGTTCATTATCATGTGGGCCCAGTTCTCATTTACTGTTTCTCTTTTAAAAAGCAACAGGATCATTCTAATACAGGAAAAATAATAAGGGATGTTACACGTTTTGTTATTTGTGCCCTGTTGATAAGTTATGAAGGTATCAGTTCACGTATTTATTTAAAAATGTAGAATATATATAGATCTCATTATTATTTACAACAGAGGAGTCTGATGGCTGACTTTCAAATACTTGCCGAACGTTTTTGAGAGGATACGGTGTGTAATAGGGAGAAAGACATCACCCCCACTCTCCTAGCCTGTTCTCTGAGCTGCTGTTAGAAAATACAGTAGTCCAATAGCCCAACAATATGTTGCCAATTATATACATATTTACCTGTTAGAATGGTTGCAAGTAAACCTGATCTTTAGAATGAGCTGTCATTCTTATTGTGTTTTCAGACAGCATGAGTGCATTTATATTTATATTATATTTCCTTTCTATTCAACTATATAATATATTTTTTAGGTATTTGGCTGTTTTTGCACATAGTCGCAGGGTCAAAGGTCAGCTATAAAAAAAAATTTATTAAAGTTTTTTCTGTGTTACTGAAGTTTCTGAAGTTACATTTCACTACGTGTGTGTTTTCTGTGAACGTGCGTCATCATGTTAAATGCAGCGGAAATGCAACGCATAGTTTTATACTGAAAATTGCAAATGTCTGTGACAGAAGTGCAGGCGTCCAGAGAATAACGAGTCGCTTTTAATGTTGGCCTCTAGGTGGCACTTTTCCCATGCTCTTCCGCGCCGGACCCGCTGTCATCGTTCCCACATCTGCAGCTCCTTTCGAAAGGATTGTTAAAAATAAGTTGACATGACTGACTGCGACAAACATAGGTGGCGGTTGCTTCTTCTGTTCTCTTCGATGCTGATTTATAATATTGAAATCATCTGTCATTTGTGCTTCACTATCGTTTGATTTTATGATCGTTAATGCACTGCGTTCATTTCGTATTGCAGCATTGGATGCAAACTTTTCCTCAAATTTGTTCAATTTTATTTTTGTACCGGTACCGCGGCACATAGATTTAGACCCGAACTAGGACCGGACGGAACGGACGTGCACACGAACCACGTAACCGTGATGTGCGGGGTGATTATTGCCATATTGCCGTGAACGGCGTTGAGCACGCGGCGTGACGTCAGCGGCCGCGGCCCCGCCTTCCTCCTCGGGGCTGGCGGGCGGCGCGAGGCTCCGGTAGCTCGATATTGTCCCTGCGTTAAAACGCGCAAGGGCGACAAATTCTCGGCCGTAAAGACAAAAGGTAAGCGCGCTGTATTCTATTTAGTTATTATTTGTTATTATTATTTTATTTTATTTTATTTATTATTTTTTTTACCGCACATGCCCCGTTTCTGTGCGGACCGGCGATATACTTAAAGATTTTATTTCCGGAAATTCCCAACCAGTAGAAACACATGTTAAAAATGTCCCACATTTACAGTTCGGGAAAAGGAAATGTAAATATTCGGAATAAGTGTATATGACGCTTGTTTATGCCTTTCATATACCCTGTGTGCTTTTCCTTGGGGAGATCATGTGCGTTTTTTTTCCGATTTTTGATGAACGATTTTTTTTGAACGATCTCAACCTAAATAAATGACGGTGCTTTGTGAAGACGCCCGCTCCTTATATTCCAAGCAGGTAGTTCTGCCGAGACTCTCGCTGCACGTCCTGAATTCAGCTCCCGATCCGGACCGGACGGTGCGTTTCACAGTAACGTTCATCTAAATGTCTAAATGAGTTTAGAATCCGTTTGGAATTTCCTTTGGCGCCCCCAGTTTTATATAAAATTCACATGACACCGTGTGAATGTTCTTTTTCTACTGTACACGAAGTAACTCCGCCCTCCCGCCCCTTCATTTATTTATCTGCGGCCACGGGAGTCGAGATTATTATCTCCGTAATAAACGGGGCGTGAAAGCCGCAGCCATGCATCTCTGCAGAATACTTCACTTTCTGACAACGTCCCCGAACTTCAACAAGTTTGGACTTGACTCTCGGTTTGTCTTATCTAGAGTATTTAAAGAGAATAGGAATGGAGTCGTTATTATACATGTTGTTTACAGCAAATATACGTGCCTGTTTGTCCAAACTGCGGCTTTTGTTTTGCTTTTGTCCCAGTTTGTTGGAGGTGAACCTCGCTTTCCCAGTGGGAGCTTTGTCTCTCAGTGTAGTCCTGCTCATTCGTTCAGAAACAGAGAAGTGAGGCAGTAGGTCAGAGTGGCAGGCACCTCCAGCTCCCTCCTTGCTCACTTGAACACATGGGAACGTGTGTGTGTGTGTGTGAGAGCAGACTCACTCCCCTTGTAAAAAGTGGGAGATCGGAGCCCTGTGTGCTAACGTGGCCTTGGCATCGGCGCTGGTGGTGCTGAAACCGAGGCCCTCTCCTGTCACTGCGGAGCTCGGCTGCAGTAATTGCGGCTGACAGCTAGAGAGGAAATGGGAGTAGAGGGCGGCTGCGCTCGGCCAGCGAGGGGTTAACGGCTTTAGAACTGTCTTCATCATCTGTTGCCTTCTGCCAGGGCTTCACGAGGATAAAGCCTTCCTAAATAAATAAATAAATAACCAAATAAAATCACTTTTCCTGACCCCCTGCAAGCCAGTTGCCCGGGTGTGCCGTGGCGGCCAGGGTAATAATCCGTCCCTTGAGCCGAGCTGTTCTCCCGGCGCTTGCTCCCGATCACTCGCTTCTCCTTGTTCCGTTCCCCGCCTTTGTCCTTTGTCTCGTCCCTCTGCACCGCTCTTGCCAATATATCACGCTCCACTCTGCCTGAGTGGGACCGTACCTCGCCCCCCCCCCCCCCCCCCCCCCCCCCCACCCGCTCACTTAGCAGCTGTGGAGAGTGGGCACCCAGATCTGAAAGTGGTCAGGCCAGCCGAGAATAAAAATCTGCTGGTTTTGGCTAAACGTCAAATTCCAAGTAGATCCAAGTAGAAGTTGATGTTGCGCTGGCGAGTGAGTGTTTCCTTTGGCCTTTTTCTGAGGATGGTTACTGACTTCCCTTCTGTACGCTTACCTCTGAATGTTCAGCCAAAATCTATGTTTGTTTTATTCTTTAAATAGAAATGAGTTTATCTGAATTCAGCGGTTCACCCAAGAGTTGTCTTGTTGTACACAAATCAGTGGCACAGATCAGTCAGATCAATAACTGTCAACGTTGACGGGTCAAATGAAGCTAAACGTATTTTAAAAGGCCAGGCAGGTTCCCAAATGTGCACCAGCTGAACGTGTGACCAGCTTTCTGGATTCTAAAACTTGTTTTGTTGCGCTAAAGTATTCATTGCTACTCGTTATGCTCTCTTGTATGTAACATGCAACTTCTGTTCAAGCATGTCTGTCTCCTGAAGAAATACAGTATTGAACTATATTGGAATCGTGGTGGGATTGTAAATATGGGGCGTCAGAGAAAACGGCCTTTGAAAACCATCTTTGCCCCCATACTGTGTTACCAGTTCAACCAGGTATGGTAAAAATTTTAGCAAATGTGTCCACCGCATGTCCCCTAGGGTCTCAGTTCATTGGTCAAATAAGAGTTAATTCATATAGCGGAGACATTTTAAAAGTAAAACATTTTAAAATTCTCCTTGTCGAGAAACAAAAAGTCTGCTACCCATGATAGATAGATAGATTATTTGGAGGATAATCAGCAGGTATGAACGTTGTGTAATTAGATCCACATGAACATTTTGTGACATTAACGTCCTGTAACACTACAAACCCCAGAAGGTGTCCCCGTAATAAGATAACAAGGTATCCCCACGCTCTTGTTTCTTAGCTCTGCGCAGCGTGTTTCATCTGATGCACGGCATGCTGGGAGTGGAGGGAGCGGGAAGGTGACACACGGTGACACGTTCCCAGGGCTCACCGCTGCCCCTGGCGCCTCCTTGGGCTCTGTGTGCATGACTGGTGTCGAATCTGTGCTCAACGCTCCTGTTCTCTGCAGGCCGTCCCACTACACAGCGCAAGCCGGAGTTGGCCCCATTAGTTTTGATATAATGCTGATTTCATTTTTTTTTTTCATGTGTGTGTGTGTGTGTGTGTGTGTGTATATATATATATATATATATAGTTTCACTGGTAAAATGATAAAACATATATTGGATTTGGGATTGGATTAAACAGGGATCTGAGTGTAGGCATTCGCCGCTGAGAGTGGTTGCAGCGTTGTCCAGTGTTTTTTAATGAAAAGTGTCCAGCATTGTAAATATAGACAACAAGCACATTATGGACAACAAGCGGGCATTGCGAAGCCCTCATTTCCATTTTAATGCTGTTTGCTTGCTGTTGATAATGTCTCTTGGTGCTCCTCAAGCATTCACTTTCCTCAGTGTTTTCTGTAATTTCTTGTGATTTCTTTAAAAAAAAAAAAAACAGAGAGAGAGACCAGAGCTTCTTTTTTTTCAGAGCTGTAAGAAAATGAAGCCTGGGGCATGTGTCGAGGTTTGGTTGCAATTACCACGCGGAGACCATCATTCCTCTGCGGAGGATTCCGTCCTGGACGCTGATCGTTTTTCTGCAGTTGGGTCTGCAGCAGAATAACCCGTCCCTGTTCCGTAGTTCCACGTTCACGTCCTCGAACGTCTTCAGAAGACGTTCGGCAAAAAGTCGCTGTAGAGTAGCGCCAAGCGCTTGACTTTGACACGTGAGCAAGAGCACCGCTGCGTTGTGCGCGGTCTACCGACAGTTCAATCAGGACATTTTGCTGCCAAAGCCCATTAGGGGCCAGTGCCACTTGGTGACAGTGCTTCCTGATTGAATTGTCTGCCCTCTTGTGTACGAGCGCATCCGTGAATGGCGGCTCTGTGGAAATGCATCCATCTCGGGGAAAAGGAAATCGGAGGAACTGTGCTGCGCGCCCAGGGTGCCGGTTTGTTATTTAAGAGGTGACGGTTAAGAACAGTGCGCCGAGGCCCCCGGACCCCGCCCAGCCCGAACTGAATGATGTGATGTAGCAGCCCTATAGAGGTGGGAGCCTGTTGCCCGATAGAGAATTGATTTGTTTCTGGCACCAGGAATACAGGCAGGTGTCTGGTAATGAGCTTTTGTTCAGATTGGGGGGGAGCGCGGGCCCGACAGACGCGGGCCATGTGGTTCTCATTCAGCTCTTCAAACGCAGTGGAGACCTAGCATGCTGGTGACTAGCGCTCCACGAATAGCACCTGTGTTTCTGTCTCTCGCGCATCGGTTTAGGCTAACATGTTAGCACACGTCACAAGGGCTGTATTTGTAGCCACTAATTAATACGCCGGTGGCCTAGCGGGCAATCAGAAGGTTGCGGGTTCGAATCCCAAACCGCAAAGGTGCCACTGAGGTGCCACGCGCTGCTCACCAAGGGTGATGGTTAAAGGCAGAGGACACATTTCGCTGTCACACCGTGTGCTGAGCTGCAGTGTTTCACAATGACAATCACTTCACTTTCACTTTTCACCTTATTCATGTAGACAGCCAATGAGAGAGCGGTACTGCTGTGCGATCATCCCACCAAGATCAGAGTTTTTAAATATATAAACATCATTCCAGCACTTTTCAAAATCTCAAATGATTGCTTTTGTTTTGCACAGAGTGTAATCTGTTGTTAGCACTGACCTTTTCGGAATTGTCTTATTTATGCGGAATGAGGTCTTAAGTGAATTACATGACCATAGAAGTGCTCTACAGTAAAGAATGCAGAACCCCTCACTAGTGACTTATTTTTTTTTCTTGTCCTACCGACACATTATGTTCTTTTAAAAGAGTTTCCCCTTGAAAGAAATGTGTGGCCTTACACCGAGCACACATCCTACGCGAGTCCTTCAGCTAATCAGCAGAGATAGCAAACCCAGTTGGAATAAGATGAAATGAAACGACTCACTAACAATGCCCATTCCTCTGTCCCGATCCGTCTCCATTTAGCACACGAGCCCCAGGTTTCTGTACCCATCAATGTAATTAATAGGCTCCTGAGGCAGGAGATTGATGGATCACGTATTCCCAGGTTATTTCCTCCTGATACCTCAACCCCCACGCAGGTATTCTGTTGGCGGGCGTTGGGTTCTAATAGACACATACATGCTTACATCACGGCGCATCACCGTGATTGCGCCGACTTACATTCATCAGCTATAGGGGGATTTAAAGAGTCTGAATCAGGAGGAGGCGCTCACTCACCCTGTTGTTTGCTCTCGATTGTCGGATGGCGGGCCGGTGTATAGGATAACATGCAGTGGCAGTGTAATTTACTGCTGAGGTATCATTTCAAATGCCCCCCCCCCCCTCTCCGTCTTCTATGGCCATTTTGCCCACTGCCCACTGTTCTGTGTGACAGAAACACATAGTCGCGAACGCGACGGAGGCAGAAATAGCTGCCGGAGATCACTGAGCTAATCAATGAAGGTCAGTCGGAATCATTGATTATAGTCCGTTGTCGTGTAATGTAATGCTTTTTTCCCCCTTTCCTTTGCCCTGTGGCTGACACAGCAGTGTAATATCACCAGCAGGCACCGATATTAACGCATCTGTTTGCCCTTCCGGCACTTTCTAACCCTCCACTGCCACCTCTGTCCATGTCAGGTTCTGGTGCGTCGTGATCTGAATGTCAGAATGTACTGTTGATTGAATGTATAGTGCATATTAAAGTAATGAAAAACTGTCATAATGTCAGTATATGTGTGTGTGTATATATATATGTATTACATTTTTTGTATATTTTAATGTATAGTGTGCACGTGCATTTATACAGAAATTGTGTGTGCATACATGTGTATGTCAGTGCCGGTATTTCCTCCTCTCCTCACGGCTGGTTTTCCGGCCAATCAATACTCTGCAGTGGAGGCTCGGAGTCTGCTCCATGTTAATCCTCACAGGATTCGCAGTGCGCTTCAGGCCGGCGAACGCCGCTCTTATCGATACCCTCACATTTCTGCGTCGAAATGATACACTCTGCCCGCTTCTGTCACAACTGCCCATTGATTTCCGGCGGCTCAAGCGGAAGAGCACAGTGCAAACAAACAATGAGTGACACCTGTCACTGTGTCGTCTGCACAGACGTAAGCTTTTTATTAGATTTTTTAAAATTTCTTATGTCTTTTGAAGCATATTCTTTTTAATGGTACTTGCACAAATTACTATATTAGTGGCACACGTGGTTCTTCACAATTAGGCTTTTAAGTTCTTCAGTGCAGTGAAGAAAGCCACTTATCCGACTTTGATCTTTGCTGCACATTTGTATGAAGTTTTAACCGCTTGCCTTAGGCATCAGTGTCTCTTATCAGCAAGACGCTAAGTATAAAATGATCGGGATGTCATTTTGATGACGTCTATTCAGTATTTAAACAACTTGTCCTTCAGATGGTGGTGCTGCATGCATATAGCTCCCGGTCCGTTTCCATAGCAGCGGATAAACATGCATCGGCTTCCCTATTTTTAGCATGTAAGCATCAGCTGTAGGTGCCCCTTTTTGAGCTCCATAGGTGCAGGATGAGCCATTGGTGGGCTACAGGGAAGCTGGAGGAATGCTGCTGGATGCCCAGGGGTCCTGTCCTCCCACAGCAGCCCGCCTCTGTAACACAAAGAGAGCAGCGGCCCGGCCACCCGTGGAAAAACAAAAGAGCCAGACAGGAAAGGGCCTGGTGGCTAACTGGATTAGCTTCAAATGAATCTACCCCGGTTCCGGCTTCTGCTAAAAAGCTTCTCTTGTCACGGGTCCCTGTGGTGCATTTTCCTTATCTGCCCATGTCAAGATACAGAGACAGTCGCTCGCACTTGGAGATTCTTTTCCTGAAAAGCATGACGTACTCACTGAATTTGAAAAGAAAGCATTCGCCCCTCTGTTCAGGATAGGTTAAAGTGGCAAATAACGGTGCACTTTATATTAAAAGACTTATTTAAGTTCTTATTGGTTGGAAAAGAGCAGCACTGTCATGTCATCAGTCATGACGGACCTATGACACGGAAGCTAAATTCATGGTAGCCTGAAACAATCCCTGCACAACGACGGAGACAGACAGTGACTCATGTTTTGCGTGCACATTTATAATATTTTCAAATGGAATCACACAACTTCTGCTCTCAAACACTTGAGCAACGCACGTCCGAGATTCTTTTTTTCCAGGCCTGCAGAGAGTGGTAGTCAGACGAGACCAGATTGTAAATGCACAGTACCATGTGAGATGGTTCACAACGTTCGTCTGAATCAGCCCTTAGTGCGGAAATTTTAAAAACAGAAACCCGTAAAGTAATTTCCCCTGAACGTATTTTCCTTTATGCAGGGTTTTAAACAATTGTTTAAAGAAATGATCAAAAAAACTATGTGATTCGACTTCTATAACAGATAGAGGGAAATTTTGGCACAAAACAACTGAAATCTACATCCCCTTTACATGCATCAACTACATATACCGTAAGAGTGGTTGGCTTAACAAAACATCTGTTCCTACATCCACTCATTTTTGACAGCTGTGGACATGCAGATGTTCCCCTACTTATATAGATTAGTTCACTGGATAGTTTTCAAGAACAACCCATTGTAATCGTAATCGAAACAGTTTCTGACTGTCAGGGTGCGTTTCATGTGCTGCCTGTAACGCAGTCAAGGACAAAATGCTTTCCATGTGCCCCATCCCCATAGACAGCTCCATACAGGACTGCACTCAATATTTCAGATGCACTGACATTATGAAAGAGCTGATAATTGATCCGGCTAAGTAAATGAGTAGGTTGGCAGCGGGAGAAAGAGGTTGATGCAGCTTGTGCATGGGGCTCTCGCTTCTAAAGCTTAAAACCCCCAATTCGCATTAAGTTCTGTGACATAACGGGCGAGACAACACTCAACTGCAGAATGTGATTTGCTGCTTCAGTCTCCCAAGTGAGTTCCTCCTCTTTTCCTTACTCTTTTATTTAGACTGAGATGGTGGGAGTGGGGATATGAAGAAGAAAGAAAGGGAGATCTTGGTTGACAGGCTGCGCTTTTTATTGTGCAAAGGCAGCGATTTGTCAGGGAGGGGATGTGCCTTCATCTGCATATAGATGAGAGTGGCACATTAATGAGATAAATACCAAACAATAAAAATATCTAATAGAAGGCCACCAGTCCTGACCTGCTGGGGTGATGTGAGCAATTTGGGGGGGGGGGGGGGGGGGTGTTGCAGAGCGTACCTGCCATTGTTCTAGATTCTCTGTGCGAAAAGAAAAAAAGGAGCGACTTAAGTGAGCTTTGGCGGCAGATTAAATGGAAGTCCATGCAGATCGCCCTGCTTTTGAGGTGATTAATGAGCTGGTCTTATGTGTAGTGCCTCTATTCACTGCTCTCAAATCATAGTGGGGTAGCTGGCAGTCTAGCCACTTTTTATCCTTGACTAACTACTGATTACCAAGTGGTGTCAGACCTGAACTGCAGTTAATAAGCCTTACAGGAAATTTGGGTAGATTTACTAGAGTGGAAGTTGTTGTCTGGTTCCTGTCTTCCAAAAAAATCTCAAAATGTATCCATTCATTCACCCATGGACACCCTTTTAATGAATTATAGCTCCGGTGTCCGATTCTTTTTACTATAACCATGTTGTTTGACCCAGGTAGTTTGGCTGGTAGTTTATTCGAGTCCCTCCCAATGCATCTCTGCAATGCAATACAGCATAGACAGGTAACATGCATAGAAAAAAAAAACTTCATTAATGTCTGAGGCAGTGATCAGGTATCCCGATTGGACTTGATTTCATTGCAATTTTACTAATTTATCTGTACTTTTTTATGCATCCTCACCTCTCTGGCTGCTCTAGTTTACTGTCTTTCTGACAAAATTCATGGGCAAATTGTTTTTTTTTTTTTTTTTTTTAATAGGCATCCCATACTTTGTAAAGTGGGCATGCACACATGCACAGAGCTGCTCATCCGTAAGGGGATGTCACCGGTGGATAAATGGATACCCTGTCGACCCCTGTCACCTTTCCCATCTCCCGTCCTGCTAGATCTGCTGCGGAGGTGATTCCTTGATGGGATGAAAAGGGAGTGACAGACTGAAAACACGTGGCCACCTGCTCCTTTAAATCCCGCCTGTGGCCAGAGACTGTGGCCCGGCACTCCAAACACCTACAAGCCTCATCAATAATACACAAGGCCGATTTACAAGTAAAACAAGTTGGCCGACTGGAGTTCATGCTAAGCTGGCAGTGTGGGGGAACACGGGATCTCAAGTGCAGTTCTGCAGGGTGCCAAGTCCTCCGCTGGCCGTGCGGTTCGGCTTGCATGACAGACCATGCCACTCTGCGCCGATGCCCTGTCGCGCTGGACTCGACTGCAGTGCTAGCCCAGGGGAACTCTTTTTCTGCCAGCCCCATAAATCAGCCTCCGCCGGCTCTCTCCAGTGCACGCGGACGCGTGCCATTTTATTACAGCCAGCCCACCAGGAGGCCACGGTAATGGCTCTCCGATGGGCAGAGGACCAGCACTAGCCAAGCTGAGAGGGGGACTGCGCTCACATGCGTGACTGTTGGTCATTTTTTTTTTTACCCAGTTTGCATCAGTTCTTTATGGTTTCTCTGAACTACAATAACATAAGGCCACCTGAGAAACTTTTTTTCCCCTTTTATTCATAATATTCATTTTATTTTCTGGGCACGTTTTGTTGTCGGCCTAAAATGACTGGTTTTCACAGTTTTGTTTCACACACACACACACACACACACACAGGAACAAGGAGTGTTTGGTTCAGCATACCAAAGGCTCGCCTTAGGTAATCTTTAACACAGTAATTCTTGTCTTTTAAACAGAGGTTTTTACAAGGCTTCAGCAGCGTTCTGTCTCCGTGTCTTTATTGTGTTTAATCTAGTCTTTTTTGACATCCTTGCCCCTAAGCAAACCCAACACCGGTTTGAATGTTTCTAACCGGAGGCACCAGGGCAGCCACTGCCAACCCGTTGGGTTTATTTTAGCCAAGCTGTTTCTCCCATTGTTCCGTCTTCTCACATTACTCATGTGGCTACAGAAGAGTCTCTGAGGATGGTTCAAGAGTTCACGTGTGTTGGAGGAGAGTCAGAACACAAGGCGAGATGGATAAGATATGCCGGAGCCTGTCTGTAAGGCCTGAAAGGCAGCTGTATCACTCTGGACCTCATTACCGAGAGTGCTGGGCTCGGGGATCCACCTCACAAAAGTCAAACAAACAGGAGTGAAATGAATGTGAAATCAGGTCATGAATACAAATGAAGAAGAGTGCCACCTCTCCACCGAACCCATCTCCTGTTTGTTGGAGACTGGGTTTGGACATGTCTTGGCCAAATATGAAACAGACATCCATATATCCATATATCACAACTACTTTTTATTTGTATGGAAAGGTATACATAATAATACAACAAACAACAAAAAGAGATACCCAACACATTAAACATCACTCAGCTTTTTTTATGCCTCTGTTTGTGGACACTGATAGCCACAGGTTCACTCTGCTGAAGAGGTGGACACTAGATTATACCCTGATTATGTGTTTAGATGATGGTAGTGAATATGCTGTGTAAGACATCGCTCCAGAACCTCACAATGTTGTTCAGGGGGATCTTCGCAATAACCTTGGATTGATCTGCTGTGATCTGTGGCCTCTACGGGGACAAGTGGACCTACAACAGTGTAGAACAGTGTAGAGTTTGTCTAAGAAAATTGGGGTGTTCACACTATTTTGTAATTAGTACATTAAGTTGCCATTTTCATGTGAAATGCATACCGTTATCACCATGCATACTTAATTAGGGAATGAACTATTGTGCTATTGCTGCTCCAGTGAGAAGTGTGCAGCCACATGTATAGGATAAATGAATCGTAGAAAAGAAAATTATGGTTTAATGTAGGATTATTTTGGGTCTGCAAAACCGGCTCTTCTGGACCCCAACTCCACTAATTTCTTCAGGTCATCTCTCTGCTAACTGTCTGTACATGCAAATCTGTTCTTTAACTGATGTGGTGGATTTGTTAGGCTGGAAAGACTGAAAGGAGAAGAAATCATGCATCTGTTAAGATGCAATATCCACTGAAAATGCCACAAATAGAAATAATGTGCAGCCTGTAATGTGCAGAGCGTGACACTCTGTATTTATGTCACTTTCTCTGTCCCCTGATGAACGTCCCTGTTGTCAGTCAAGAAAATGCCAACCACCTCCCGCATGACCCACTGGTGGGGCCTCGGTCAATGTGCGGCACGTTCAACAAAATGTGCTGTTCTTTCTGTTTTCCCTATGTAAACCCTCCCCCAAAATGCACTCCGTCCCCACAGAGTGCTGTCTCCTAAATGAAAGCCCTCTTTCTCTCTTCCTGGCAGGATGACAGTTCAGTGAGCAGTGAGGACTTTGATATGAGCGACCCCACATGGATATCAGCTGATCACGGCCCTACGTCTGACCCCAACCCCCTCAGCCGTGGAGACAGAATGCACAGCCCGCAGAACACACACAAGGAGGAGGAAGGTAGGAGGAGTGTGTGCCTTTCCGTCTCGCTCGCCCTCTCTCTCACCGTTTCTATCTCTGTCTTTCTATCTCCATCGCAACCCCAATCACAGCGGTGAAGCAGAGGCACAGTTTATGCGCTGACACCGACTACCTTCGCTGGGCTGATGCTAAATCTGGATTAATAATATGTGGCTGCCTGTGTACCGCTCTGAGCTTCAGACGGAGACATTCCCTCACACACGTACGAACATGTATGAGCATGAATGCGCGCTCGGCTTTCCTGCGACAGAGGAAAGCCCATTGAATAGTGATGTGAGTGGAATGGAAAGGATGGGGCTGCAGCAAGGGGAGGTGTAGGAATTGATTTTGATCAAATGGCCTGGTCTCTCTGCTGCCCCTCTTAAAAAGAGGATGTTGGGGGGGAGTGAGGGGGCTGGGAGAATGGAAGGGCTTATAGTGGCGTACACCTGAAGGTCCGCGCAATGCTCTTCAAAAAAAAAAAAAACCCCAACACCGCAGCCATTGAAGTGTCTCTTTGCTGCTCGGTGATATTAGATTCCCAGTATGGTTTCTGTTAGTGCACAGTGGGATACCATTTTCTAAGTGGGACTCGGGGAAGGTGGCTGCCAGTGGCAATTCTGTCACATGCATCAGGCCGTGAGGTGAATGCTCAGAAGTGAATTTTTTTTTTTTTAGTCCAAGAGAGACCCATCGGGTCCAGCTACTGTTAAATTTGATTTGTTTTATTTATTTTTTCTGCAGTTAATTCATCCATATATATTTTTTTTTTCTTTCTAACCCCTAGTTAGTTAGTGTCTACTGGCTGTGTTGTAGTGAACACAAGACATTCTCGTAATGCCACTGTCTTAATTGTAGAGACTTGCATGATTGCTCTAGCAGCTTCCAAAATCAGACGTGTCTGTCAAGACGAGGTGGGAAAGTTCAGGATTAGAAAGCAGCTCTACCGTGTTTTTTGCGGCACATGTGCGCCGAGCTGGTTGATTTCACTAATTGGTTCCACTTCCCGGCTGAAAAATTGTGCTAATTAGTCAGCCTAGGTGACTGCAATAGAAAACATAGGAATACATCTGCCATCTGATACTGCGTTGTACTGGGTCACTGTACTGCAGCTTGTTGTATTTTAACAAGCCAAAAACTTTGTTCATTGGAGTAGTTAACAAAAAAAAAAACTCCCAGTATTGTGTATATGACACAACAGACACTGTACAATTAAAACATGGCAACAAATCTTTGATCTCCGTCTTTCATTAAGATTTTAATCTTTATTAACTTTGTAGAATGCAGCACAATACAGTAGCCAATAATGACTAAAATCACTGCTGGTGATTACTGTTTCACTGTTGATGCACATGAGCATTCATAAGACTTTTGTAGTTTTGTAGTAATCCCATTGTAGTTTCTGTGCTTAGAAACGCCCAACAGATGACTTGTGGAAAGGGCAGAGATTAACGATGACGACTCAGTAACTCAAACAGATCTGAGTGGCTTGGAGAGTGGGGTTAGATGAAGCGTGGGAAGCCCCTTGAGTGGTTTGTTGTAGTGGGTTGGATGGGATGGCACCCAAGTGAAACTGCTATGTGGAGCCCCACTCCGAGGCCCTTCATCATTGGGGATCTGTAAGGAAGGCCGGCTGGACTGGGCAATCAGGCTGCTCTGCTGGCTGATGACCATTGCAATCAACAGGGCAAACTCCCAACAGCCACGAGTAGAAATTAATAAAGGAGGGCAGTTACAACCTCATAGGGTTTAAACAGGCCTAAAGTCATCCACTGGGACCCTTTTACCAACAGTAATGAAATATTGGGATTTCACTCCAAATATTGAGATGTCACTCCATAATTTCCCAAAGGTGGAGAGTTGTGTAGAGATATGGGTATCTGAAGGTCACGTCATTTTCATACTTACCAACCATTCAGTTTTTGTGTCCTGTAGTTTGGGGTATCATTATCCTGGAAGAAACCATACCCATAATTGTCTCCAATCTTATCCACCAAGGGCTGGGGTGTCAGAAGGTTTTTGAGATAACCTTTCCTCAAACAGCTCCTGAAACCCAGAGTTGAGGACTTCACCAGTCTTCTAATTTGTAATCTTATTAGGAAGTTACAGCAAAAACCTGCATACACACCACTACATAACTATCCCTTTCCCAAAATCATTGGCTACCACTATGACATGTGAATGAGTGGGGCTCATTTACTTGAGCCCCACTCACTAACATGGTCTACATGGTCCTTAGCGTGTGAAGGCATGAGTAAGTAGGCCATTTGGGGGATTTAAAACTTGTCAGCCAGACTTTGATGGGCCTCCGTTTTGAGCAAACCTGCAGAAGGTCATGTGTAACACAAAAAGAAGCAGATGAGAGTTATTTAATAGCCAGGGTAACATGCCGGGAGTGTGAGGTTGACGCGGGCTGCTCTGACACATTTTATGTGGCCTGCTCGACAACCGATGCACTCATGGCAAGATTACAATCATCTCACATATCATCTCTGTACAGCATATGGCATCTGCTGCAGCCACCCAGGTTTGACGGGAGTTTAAACAATGTGTGTATATGAGTATAAGAGGTAGTAGGACCGCTTTGATCTGCAATCACAGGTGAGCAGCTTGTCAAAGCAGCAGCTCAGTGTCTTTCTTTGACAGCTTGTGTTCGCTCGTGTGTCTGAGAACAGTGCTTGTTGTGTCATAGGAGGGAATTGTTGTTTCTGTGCTCTGTCATTCGGTGGTAATATGTAGGATGGACGTAGTAATCCAAGTAACTAACATGGTGAGGATGCCATGTCGGAATATATCGGTCATATCTGATATATCTTTTATCTGAATATATCTGTTTGGATGAGTCATAAATAGATCCTCCCTGGATGCAGAATTATAATGCAGAATTCCTGTCCAGCTTGCTTCTTTTTAATTTAGTTTGCAAGTGGCATCCTCTGCACAGACCCAAAAATATCTGTGAATAAAATGGATTAAGATGTTTTTTTTTAGTGTGTCGAGTAACATGTGTCGAGTTATTGTTTTATAGTCTTAGTAAAACCAAACATGTTAGTCTGGGGCAGTGGTGGCCTAGAGGTTAAAGAAGCGGCCCCATAATCAGAAGGTTGTGGGTTTGAATCCCAAGCCGCCAAGGTGCCACTGAGGTGCCACCGAGCAATGCACCGTCCCCACACACTGCTCCCCGGGCGCCTGTCAAGGCTGCCCACTGCTCACCAAGGGTGATTGTTAAAAGCAGAGGACACATTTCGTTGTGTGCACCGTGTGTTGTGCATCACAAACCCTTCACTTTCATCAGACTTAAACACACATATTATGCAAGTGGGTGACAAGCTACTATTGCATGTATCAGTTTGACCAAAACTGTACCCGCTCCGGACTTTGAATAGTTTCCATATTGCCTTGCTTGCCATTTGAAAATGGTTTGTAACGTACAGATTATCCAAATCAATGTCCAATTTACTGTTCAACATGGTACCAATTTGCCTCCAACTGAATTGTTTGTCTGTTTTGCTGTATGACATTACATTATAGGTCAACCAGAAAAAAACGGTACTAGTACACAGTACTAATGATCTGAAAAGGGACATATTGCCACCTGTTGTAGTCAGACATACATTGGCCAATGAATCAATTCCCCTCACACTACAGCTATAGGTCTACGGTGCATGGAAACATACTGGGTTGTTGTGCATGGTGCTACAGAGACAGAATTGCTTTTTGCATTAGGGTATGTTCAGAATTTAACAGTAAGGATCCAGTGTGGTGGTGGTGTGGTGTCTGACCCATGTAGGGCCAAAGTGGGTGCATGATGGTGGCATGGAGGAGCCTCTATTATTGACTAATTGAAAGGTTATATTGGTTCTAAAAGAACACATTTATTGAACTCTCCTGTTCTGTAGTTTCTGCTTCTGCAGACATCAGGGAACGGGGGGACATCTTCACTTCTTATTCTAGGGAAAAAGCTTCCTTCATTCCCTTCATTCAGAATAGATGGAGATATCTTTGTTGGGAAGTAGGACATGGACCTAATATGGTCTGAGCATTGAAAACGAGTGCTGCCCAATTGCAGCACGCCAGTGTCACCACCCCACCAAGTCATTTGAGGACTCTTACTGTGGATGAGGGGGATGCGAAGGGGAGGAAGCCTCCGCCTGTAATCATGTGATAAACTAATGGAGATACTATTAAAAATACAGGGCCATTAACATATGACATTTCGCAGTGTGCGTTCGGTTTGATTATGAGTGTGTTTGCCAACTTAATCTCCGGGACTTGGGGCTCGAGCAGTGTAGGTTAGAGTGATGGTAGAGGGGAGATAAAAATCTTAGGGCTTCTACAGATAAATTATGGGGGAAAGGGTGCACGAGGAGCAGCGGTTGCTGTTCGCCCTTTAACACACATCAGGCCGTTCCCTGAATGTTTCTGTGTGTGTGTGTGTGTGTGTTTATGGGGAGGTCTTTGCCTGTCGGAGCCTCATTTGCGCTGGGAAAAGATGCTTTCCGCTGAGATAGGGCCAGTAGCTTGTTAATTATTAACTGCCATCCCTCCACGGCACACAAAAATAATAGGGGGACTAAATTAATTATTACACGCGCAAAGCTCCCTCGCAGGACTGATGGGTAACAGTTTGCTTTGTTTACAGGAGTGACCGCCCGCTGTGATTTAGCGCCTGTTGGCATGTTTATTATTGGTATGTGTTTCCTGGGTAAACTGCAATTAGATGGCTGTCTCTTGATCGGACCTCCATCTCCAGCGTAGTCCTAATGAGGCACTGGCAGCTCAAATGTTTCCAAGTCGCACTGCAAACAGGGATTGGGTGTGTGTGTGTGTGTGTGGGTGTGGGTGTGGGTGTGGGTGTGGGTGTGGGTGTGGGGGGGGGGTTATGGATAAGCAGCTTGCAGATTTGCAGACCTCTAACCTGGCCCCGCACTCCTCTGTCAAGACGTTCAAGGTTCCTCGCGTCGGGGAGATGCGGTCGGTCTGTGTGTTTAGCTTTCGAACAGACTGTGCACTCTGATTGTTTTATGGGTAGGAGGCGGCCGCCAATCAAGGGAGGGCGAGTGTAAAGGTCGCTCCATAAATCTCAAATCTCCAAAACACCCTGAAATTTGTACCCGTCGGTATCAGCACCACTCGCTCATGTTACTTTGCAGTAATGGAACACACAGTTGGAACAAGCTGTTAAGATAATCATTTTGTATATACTATTTTTTTTTCTTTTTCCCCAATGCTAGGTGTTACTCGTCACTAAACATGTCAGCCAAGCAGAAAGAATTTTTTTCTTTATTTTTTCCTGAAAGCTTAGTGTCAAGCTTTGTGAGCTCTTATTAGAATCAACATTTCCAGTGGAACCAGCATCTGACCCCTTGTACACACACACATACACACATAGATTTTTCTGTTTCTGTATGTGTACTTCAATCTTCTTTCCATCTTTATGCTCTCGTGGTGCACATGGAGGAACTATCCAATAAGAGAAAGAAGGGAGATGAGCTGAAGGCATGAGACAGATGTTGTGTGTGTGTGTGTGTGTGTGTGTGTGTTAGGGAGAGCACTGCTGGCCTAAAACACTTCCACTGGCCCCAGTACATTAACCATCTCTTACACTGCACCTCCCCTCATGTAGAGGCTAAGCAGCCTAAACCAGCCCCTCACCCACCCTCTGCCCCACTCCGCTGGCATCATTTTCCAAGGGCTCAGTCACCGTCGACAGAACATTTTTATTAGAATTTATTAAAAAAATTCCAGCTTATGATTCCATACTTGTGGTACTGGATTTCTAAATTCTGTATATATGAGTTGTATGTATTTAATGTGCCAGTCATTGGTCCTGGATGGTTACAAGGCTCCAAGGTTCACTACAGCAAAAAAAAAAAAAAAAACAGAATAAAAGCTTGCTCTGTTATATTGGCAGACAACATTGAATTTCATATGTTGTGTATTTTCTTGCTTATTTTTCGACTAGGCAAATAAAAGTCAGCAAAGCTCTCGTGCTGCAGTAGAGCATGATTTTAAAGGACCGCTACAAGCATGCTCACATGTTTGTTTACATCTGTTCACTTGTCACATGCTGAGGGGAAACATATCCGCTGGGGAGTTTAGCGGATAATACGTGGATGTAACTCACATGTATGGTACGCTTTGCATCTTTGCACACAGGCACAGTCGGTAAATAGAAGGTCTTCTGTTTCATTTGCCCTCGGGCTTGTCTTAAGGAGCTCGGCGTAAGCTGTGCTATCGAGGACACCTGCTCTCCCCCCACCACGCCCTTGCTGGGTGGCCTTATCTGTGCCGCCCCCTCCCTGTGGAGATTGGGGGGGATGTGACTGCAGATACGCGTGGTTTTGGGGGAGTGGGGATAGCGTGTGTGGCGACAGTGGTAACGCCAGGCCGGCAGCTTTCACTCCAGAAGTACCCTGGTGTGATACTGTGCACCGGTGGTGGGGCCAGGAAATTTCCAGTGGGGTGGCAACAATGGGTCTGTGATCATTTTGGGGTGGCATACAAAAAAACAGGGCTATTTATTTCTGTAGTGCTGTGCGTATCATATTTGAGACATGCATTTCTGGGACCCATTGCATTACCATGAGTTATAAACTTTGCATGAAACCCCTTTGTATACTAGCTGATGCTTGTCTTCTACCTTTTGCACTAAAACAATTCTCACTTACAGCTGGTATAAAGCGAGATTTAGTGGTAAATCCCTCAATGCTCATAATTTTTTTGAACTGTCCAAAGTATCAAACATGATACAAACAAAAAACACACGTACAAATTATTATTATTATTCATATATTTTTTACATTTGGTTAAATAAACACTAATAAACCTAATAAACACTAAAGATAAAAAAACATAATTAATAGTATATAATAAAGAACTAATTTTTTTCTTTTCAAAATGGTGCATGATCCATAAGTCAGACTGACATAAGCCATATGTCAAAACGTAGGTCTTGACTAGATCCACGACTCAAATTTATCTCTGTACACCTAACCGTCTTTCCGCAAAATCTGAAAAATGTAGATTTTTGGACTTGAATAATATACTTGTTTGGAAAACATTTTTGCACATGAGGCAACCCCACTGAGGCAAGACAAATGTAAAATGTCCAAAAGTGCTGTTGCAGTATGCAGCATGAAATAGCGACGGCTGTGATGCGGTGCTTGGGGTGGCTAGGATTAAGTGTGAGGTGGCCATGGCCACTCCCACAGCCATCCCACAGCTCCGCCACTGCCGTGCACCCATATGTTCCTCCCCCCAATTGTCACCTCAGCATGCGCCCATGTGATCTGTCGCATGTGTCAATCAGGGCATTACATTTGTCTGTATAACCTGTCAGCAGTACAATATGTACAACTGATGGAGGCTATTTCAGCTGGGTTCTCAAGTCCTGGTTTTACACATGGAAGGTATATTGAACAATTCGTGTAGAGTTCTGAAAACCGCACGGCACATATATCCTTTCTCTGATAAATAAGGCAGAGGCTGTCAGGGGAAAAATGAGAAAAGAAATTGCATGGTTTCTTGTAACCCTATCTGTAATGCTGGAGAATTTTTATGGATTATGTTTTAGACCCTGGAAGGGTTTGGAAGGGTTTTATGATTTTATCTCCATTTTTTTTTATGTTTGTTCTCAACCTTTAGGCACACCCATTTAATGGTGCTGCTAGCCTTGAGACTGCCGTGCCACAGGAGCTGATTGAAATGGAATGGCACATGGTGGATAGTTCAATTACTATTATTGTTATTGTTTATAATATTACTACCAACATCAATAATAATTATAATATTATTATATAATATGATAATAATGTGTTGTTAATATTGTTATTATCATATGGTAATATGGAATGCATTAAATGTTAGTTTTTAATATTGCAATCATTAATAGTAGCAGTATTAATATTATTAGTTGTACAAAAATAATAATAATAACAACAATATTAAAACTAGTCATAGATTGTCGGATTTAAAACATGACTGCTACTTATTTTTTGGTTATCAGTTACATTTGTGTGTTTCTACTTTTTGAGCGACTCTTTAGGAACTTTAGGGGTTACAGACTTGTGCTTTATAACGTACCTACGTGGCTTTGTCTAAAGTGTTTGATGGCCAAAAAGTCCGACTTCAAAAAGGAAAGCACAGAGAGGCCTGAAGCACCTTGTCCTTCAGCAGGAGGCTGGTAGATGGGAAGGGGGGGTCACTGACGTGTCCGGTAGACTGCTCAATGGACAATAAAAAGTAGCGCGATAAAAGTAGGCGCCAGAGGAAGGACGCTGGGCTTTTTGGGCTCTGGCCTGTTAGGAGCATTGTTTGTACTCAAAACAAAGCAGACAAAAACTGCAGACAGAGATGGTGGCGGCCCTTGAACCTGACAATGAGGCAAAGCGAGACATGCAAAGGGGGTGGGGAGAGTTAGGATGGAGGTGGGGGTGCCATGGTTATGTGTTTGTGTGTATATGGGTGTTTGTATCATTTGTGTTTGTGTGTGTGCTCTAGTAGGCTATAACCTTGGGCCTGGTCTTGTGTGTGTGTGTGTATAAGCAGTAATGAATACTGTGGAGGATGGGGGTAGGTGATGCATTGTGCCAACCCACGTCTCCCAGAATTCTGCTCGGTGACTGGCACTGCCTCCTGTCTGCAAGAGGGAGCAAAGGTCGCAGACGAACACAGCGCACGCTTCTGTTCCGTCTGCACCCCCATGTTGCCCAGAAAACCACACAATGCGTGTAGCTCAGACTGCTTTCTGGTGTGCCGAACGAGCAGCAGCCGGTCTTCCTCCAGCAGAGAGATCCAAGGCCTTGGCTGCCTGTGATTAAAAAAAAAAAAAAAAAAAGATTTTATATATATTTTTTATTGTGCACCATAAAGTGTTTATAATATGTGATAGATGCCGAAGCGTGCAGGCAGTAAAGGTGCTATCAGTGTGCCAGTGTTAATGGACCACGGAGACCCAAAAATAATGGGCCGGTACTTACCCAGCGCCCTGCGCCCACTTTCTGTGTCCACACAATGCGGGCTGTGAATACAAAACAAGGCTCTGTCAGCGCTCACAAAATGGGTTTTATCGCAGGCGGGCAGCAATTCTGGCATTTTTCTCCAAGACCTGACAACTTAGAAGGAAAATGCTATTAGATGATTTGAGAGGGAGAAAAGAAAAGGAAAAACGATGCTGTTAAATATATAAAAAATATCGAGATATTAAAAGTTAAAAAGCCATTAAGGGGGAATGGAGCCTTTGTGTGGTGTTTTAGACAAAATAGCCGTCTCGTCCTGACTCCTCCTCTGCAGCACCGGTATCGATAACCAACACCCCCCCACCACCACCACCACCACCATCCCCCTTCCGTTCCCCTCCACCACCTCCCCCACTGAGCCCAGGAGTTGCAGGCGAGTCCTCCCTGCCTCACAAGACCGCGAGGGCCGGGACAGCACAGCGGCGGTACAGGGCGAAGCGCCGTCCCCCTTTGTCTCCCGGACTCCGAGTGCCAGGGCGTTCACTAGGAAGCCACACTGTTATAGGAAGGGGGAGGCGGGGGAATGGGTGTGTGTGTGTGTGTGTGTGTGTGTGTGTGTGTGTGTGTGTGTGTGTGTGTGTGTTCGTTCACGTATATGTCCGCGCATGTGGGCGGACAGGCCGGCGGGTGGATGTGCAGTAGCTGCGTGTCCATGTGTCCGTGTGTGTGTGTGTGTGTGTGTGTGTGTGGGTGAATGCGTAAAAAAAAAATGAGTTAGGGTGTGCTTTTGTAATTAAGGCAAATCATTAGTATGCTAATTGGTAGACTGCTGGGTGAAGGTCCCTGAATGAGTCGCATCCCACCCCAGATACGGGGCGCCTAATTCACCCCCACCACCACCCCCCACAGACGACTCAGACAAACGTTTTACTGCCGACCCTCAAGGGAACCGCGTGAATAAGTGTGGTTAGAATTTACTTCCTCCGTCTCTTTCTTTCTCATCCAGACAGACAGTCGGGGTTGGGGTGGTGTCTGCAGGGGTACAGCCTCACCCAAACCAACCACTCGCTGTCTGTCTGTTGCGGTGAGAGTGGCTCTTCTTTGAGACTGTGTGTGTGGGAGCTGGGCTTGGCCAGGTTGGCTGCGGCCGTGTGGGAGGGAAGTAACCGAGGAGGAGGAGGAGGAGGGTGGTGGTGGTGGTGTGGTGGTGGTGGGGTTATAGAAGCTGCATCTTTCGCCCCTCAAGGCCAGCGCCTGCGAGGGAGAAGGGAGCTGCTGTACAGACTTTAGACCAGAAGCCCGGGAGAAGCGCCAAGACAAAGAAAAGGTTTGTGTAAAAAAAGAGTCTGAACAAAATAAATGGACAGAGCGGAAAAAGCGACAGGCATATTGAGTTCAGACTGGAGAGCGATATTGAAGCGCGAGACGTACGCGTTCCACGCGACATGACAGTGGTGGCCGGTGAATTGGTGAATAGGAGAAAATGGCAGTGTCTCAGTGCCACGCTGTGAAAGCAGTGCATTAATGCTGCCATGACAGAGTGACAGTCGGTGTGCACCCCTCACTTTAAACTGTGTGAGTGGCATCAGTCAGCTGTTGTTCTGTCTGTGAGTGACAGGATTATAGGACTAGATCCTGATCCATGCTGTACACACCCGAGTGTCCGGTAATTGGCATGTCAAAATGAACGCATTAATTGTTTGGATAAATTCATAAATGAATGACTTGTCAAAGTAAAGCAACACAATTAACACAATTGCTTTTTGACCTATGACATAGATGCAAAATTCATCCTACCCAAAATGTACAAATTGTACAATTAGGGAAGACGCAGACAGTAAAAGAGTTTTGGGGCCACGTCAGATGACGCATCTAAATGGAGCCACACGGCAGTCGCAGTCAAAACACAGGATCAACACTCTTATGGCATGTTCGAGATATGCCTGCACCTGGACACCCCCCTATCCTCCTCCTCCCCAGACACGCTGACAGTCGGCTGTACGAATTGATAGTGATTCATTTTGATTACTTCTATGCAAAATGTGTTGTTATTTTTTTATTATTAATTGACAGCCCCAGTTGGAAGACATCTAAGGTAAGGAATGAAACATATCTCTGGCACTCACAGGACACAGGACTGTCTCATTTCCTATGAAATTACCATTATGCCATTGATTATGATGCAGATAATTATGTCATTTAAATTTGGCAAATTGGTTTCATGGTTTCTTAAATTCTGTTCCACGTTTTGTCCTTGTGTGGTTTTATATTTCTGTTTTTTTTTTCTACATATACAATCTGGGATGTGGGGCAGGGCTGTGTGTTTCCCAGGTAAGGGAAATGAAAATCTAATTCAAATAGGGCACATATATGAATAACTCATTAATGAATACATTCAACACATATTTGCCCTATTGGAAATTTTGCCACATCCTATCGTGTAAATGGCTGCTGTTATGTCATTTGCCTGTTGATGCAACTGACATTCTGTATCCCGCCAACACTTTCAGACAGCAGGGAAAGCAATACGAGACATTACTTACAGCAAGTGGCAATTAAAGTCGCCGTGTCTCACACTGGCACCTGGTGCAAAATCAGCCCTGTATTGAAGAAATGGCCATATGGGGCTTGCGTGCACTTTTAAGGGGCACCCTGAAAGAAGGGCTAGAGAGTCACAGGTGAGGTGCAGAGCGAGGCTTAATAAAGTGAATTAGTGCTAAGTCGCACTGCGCACTCCGTGAGTACAGGCCCGCCGAGCATAATGAGCGCGTAACCCCGAATATTAAACACATCGGAAATCCTAATGGCATTTCTCCAAAGAGCGAGGACGCATAATGTCAGTGACCTAAATCTAGATCACCTTCCTACTGAATATTTTATGGGGAACAAAAATTGGTGCAAATTTAATTTACTGTAGCCGAGAGCTGAATGCATGACAATGGTGTGTGTGTGTGTGTGTGTGTGTGTGTGTGTGAGACAGTGCTTATGTGTGTGTGTGTGTGTGTGTGTGTGTGTGTGTCAGCACTTTCATTGCATGGATGGAAACTTGCAGCACGGAATTACGGGTCTTGTTTTGGTCAGCACCCATCATAATTTAATGGTGGCATATTTTGGCTGATGGTGAGTCGGGTCCTCAGAGGGTCGAGGATGCGTCCTTGTCATTCTTGCGAATATGTGTGAAAACAACATGAAATCTGGGCAGCTGGAGAGGTGGGTCATTTTCTGGACGAATGGCAAGGATCAGGCCAACTGTGAAAAATGGGTTACTGTGAAATCTAAATACTTTTAAAACCTGAACATGTGATCCACAATGCTGTTCTTATACAGCTTGCTCTTTAGCATCGCATGTGCATGTTTTAAACGGCACCTTGAACCTTGCAATGACGTATCAACCACCTGAAGCTCTTGATCACATTAACTTGCATGTCTAAAATTCGCAATTTTCTTGCATACACACCGTTTTCTTTATTTATTTTATGGAACTTTAATTTAATGAATAGAGAAATCCAAATGTACCCAAACGGAGAAATCTTATACACCATGGTCCTTTTCCAAGGACATAGACTTTGTTCAGGATCCTTTGTGACATCTGCAAAACCAGTTTAAAAATTCCGCCAGGTTTTGGACGCCTGCAGAATAATCAGAAACGCAACACCCAGCCATATGCAAAGATCAGATAACTGAGATTTTTCAGATTGCAGAGCCTGGGACGCAAGGTTTAAGCAAATTGTTTCACTTGGAGGATTTTCAGAAATGCCCCATTTAATTTGCCTTTGTCCCTCTAACTGTTATATGTTGTTTTATTGTGTCTAAAAATGTCAGTAAAGCTTTGGCCCCTTGAACCTGTGTGGCCTCCTGAGATCCTAACCTTTTAACAACAGGGGAGCTGGGAGGAGCGCTGATAGGCCAGCCTGAGCACCCTGCATTGAGGATAAGTCAGCAGCGAAGTCCACGCAGTCAGAGCCTGAGGGGGGGAAAAAGGAGCTTACCTCAGCTCTATTTAGAGATCTTAAGCCTGCACTCTCAAACCTGGCGCAGTCCTTCCTCCAAAAACGCAACAACGTGCTGCCACAACGGTGTAGCGGCGTGTGGCCCCGCCATTATTGGCACAGCTTAAGGCCTTGCTAAGTAGCTTTGAGATTGAGGAATCCAGGGATGGACATCACAAGGGAACAGCGGCTGCCAGAACGTAGCTACAGGCGAGTGCTTGTTCAACACAGCCAAAAGACGGAGCGACAGACAGACAGACAGACAGAGAGAGAGAGATAGAGAGAGAGAGAAAGGCTGTACAAGTGCTGTGCACAGCTTCATTTATCATATGTTAAATGAAGCAGAGTGTCTTCTGGTCAGGCTGTTATGATTCTGTCATCTACTACCGTAGTACGAACAAAAACAAGCTGTTTGGCTGACAGACGGAATCTGGTGTTCTCATGGTCTATCTAGTATGCAAACATGTAGGAACGGTGTGTTTGTGTGTGTGTGTGTGCATTTAAAAGGAGAATGTGTGTGTATATATGTTGCCACATGGTTGTGTTGAAAGGCAATTGCTCTATTTTATTACTGACATTCAGCATGAAAGTTGACTTGGGACCTTTTTCATGCTTTGTCCAAAAGAAAAAACAATGGTTATTAGATTTTTGCAAATCTTTATTTTGTATGCTCTTGCTTTGATTTAACTGGGACTTTCCAGTGTGCACTACTTACCAACACCAGTTCCAGGGGAGGGTTCTGTCTGTCTACAGAGTTACTGTAGCTTCAACTCTGGGTGCGTGTGCCAGAGCTGAACATGGAGCAACAGGATGCATCATGGGAAGTTGGGAAGCCAGCGGTGACGGTGTGATGCTCTGGGCAGTGTTTTAATTCAGTGGCCGTGTTCTGCATAGGGCCACGATTAGTCATCTCAGACCGTATGTCTGTAGGTGTCATCTTTGTTCCTCTGCCTGGCTCCGCAGTGTGCTATCGTACGTGTGTATGTGTGCAAAAGGAAGGGAACTGATAAAAATGAAAAGTGTGTACGTATTGTGTATGTGTGTATGCACGACTCAACGAGTGTGTGTGTTCGGGGGAAGAATGAAAGCGACGGCTTCTTTGTACGTTTTAGTGTCCTTGTATATGTACCGAACTCTTTCAGCGATCATTCCTGCTTATTGAAGGAGGTCTGTGTAAGTGCTTTCAGGAGTGAGGCGCGGGGTGGGTTGGGCTGCGGTTTAGTCAGGCTGGCCTTAAAGGCCACATAAAAACCCTCCACTCCTCCACAGCCGTCCCCTCTCTCCCTCCGCCTGCTGAAAGCATCGCAGCCTTCCCTCTAGGCTCTCTCTCTCTCTCACTCGCCCACACTCTCGCTGTCTCCCTGCTCGCTCTCTCTTTCTTCAAGTCCGTCATTTTTCTGTCTTTCTTTGCCTCCCCTCCCTTCCAGTAATCCCTCCCGTTCAAGTGGATGTGGGAAAGAAAAAGTGTGTGACCAGCACCCAGCCTTAAAAAAAAAAAGCAGGGGAAGCCCACAGCCCCGGAGCCTGAGTGATCCGTTGCCATGTAATTTAATTTCTGTGTCAGGAGACAGTGTGTGTGCGCGTGTGTGTGTGTGTGTGTGTGTGTGTGTGTGTGTTATTGGGATTTAGCTGTGTGGTTGCCATAAAACTGAAGTCCCACATCACCATGGCATGGCAGAAGTGACAGAAACGCCCCATTCCGCTTTTAGCCACGGTCCAAACTGGCGCGTGTGTGAGAATGAGGGGTGGTGGTCGGGTGGGGGGGGTCGCTGATTAAGGAAGAGAAATTGCACGGAGGTATTGAATCTCCTGTTGGGTTCTAAGTGCTTTTAGCTGTGAAATATTTGGTGTCTGCTGGCTGTCGTCTTCTCCTTCTTGCATTTCATTGAGAATCCTGCATCCCTCCCTCCCTCCCTCCCTCTCTCTCTCTCCCTCTCTCTCTCTCTCGCTTTCTCATCTCCAAATTCGTAGTAAAAATGGTCCCTTTAACGCCGCGCATAAGCCCCTCCCCCCATACCCCCCAGCAGCACCCCTTCTGCACCTCCCCTCCATCCCCCCCTCTCCAAAGCCATCAGCCTGAGAGGAGTGGTCCATTGTTATTATCACCCCCCCGTCTCCCTTGGTCTCCTCTCCTCAATCCTCCAGATACTGCACCCCCACCGTGCCCCGCCCCATCCCGCTGCGCTGCCTCCGCTGTGTGGCTTTCCTGGACAGATGCCAGGGCGTGTGCCTGCGCCCGCCTGCCACTCTGAAAGGACCTGCTGCCAGCTAGTGACACCCATTGTGTAACCCCCCCCACCCCGAACACCCACCCCTAGCAGGAGGTGCAGCGTGGCCGCAGTAGGTTGTTGTCTCTCTGACGATGGCACCTCCGCTTCTCCGGCCGAAAAAAGCCATTATGGAGCTGCCTGCTCCCTGTGTGAATATTGGAAATCATTCAGTCTGGAGGGATGACAGCGGAATACCAAAACGAGGGTGGGGGGGTGATAATATGTGGGGGCTGGGGTCAGCATCTTTGTGGATTACACACTCGCTTGTGCACTAGTGTTTTTTTTTTTTTCCCTTCTTCCCCAGCCCATGTGATGCAATATTAATTTACTTGGACCAGAGGGGGAGAAGAGGCTGTGTGTGTTTTACTATGAGGCTGTACTAAGCCTCCTCCTCCTCTTCTGCCATTTCTCACCCTCTCCCCCCCTCCCTTGCCCCCCTTCTGTTGGATGTGAGGCTGTGATTGACAGCATTCCAGCTTGTGAAAGGGATTGTGGGGGTCATTCACAAGTTGTAGGGCTCCAAGCAAATGAGTAAGCCTTGGGCTTGCTGAATCATTACTGCGGAGCTGTCCTCCATTTTGCGGAACCTTGTACCAAATTGCTAGAGCCTCCCTCTCTCCAGCCCTCCCTCCCTCCTTCCCTCTGTTTCTTGTTTCGGCCCCCTTGTCTCCTTCATTAGGTACCCTTTTCTCCTCTGCAGTCTTGTTGTTCTCTCTCTTTCGTTCCCTCTTTCCCCTCACAGACATTTTTGTCTTTTCACTTTACAGAAGTACAATTGTGTCTATTCATCCCCGCTGTTCGTGTGTAACTTTGTGTGTTGTGCAAGCTCAAACATGTGTCTCAGTGTGTTTGAGGTCATGTGTGTGTGTCTCGGCACCATGGTGTTTATGTGAGGGTCAGGCTGGTGATATCCCCACACATACCCAAGTGGCTGAAAGCTCTTGCCTGTTGGCTGTGTTTGCCACCAGCGCGCTGTTTATTTCTCGGCGCACAACATGACATCCTATTAAGAGTTGAACAGCTGCCCAGATTTTGCATTTGGGGCATTTTTGCAAAGCCTGAACATGCGGTGTCATTATGATCACAGTTAATTATCTAAATATAATTAATAAAGTATATTGCTCTGTTTATTATTCCAACAATTAACAAAACACCGTTTAGATAAATTTGTGTTGGCTGATTCCCAAAGAACAGTTATCAATTGTGCTAGTGTCTAAATGCACAGCCAAACACACATACACACGCACACACACTAAGCAGTTAATGCATCCCCTCTCTTGGTTCCCTAAAACAATACCTTACTGTGCAGAGAGCTGTGCTTTTTTTTCTTAAATCCCAACCAAGAAAACTAAAATCTAAGCCTTGCAAGTATATAGCCCCAAGTGGCACAGTTACGCTCTCTCTCTCTCTCTCTCTCTCTCTCTCTCTCTCTCTCTCGTGTGTGTGTGTGTGTGTGTGTGTTTAATATGTCTGTGTGAAATGTATTTTTAACGTTTATTTACCTATACTGTAAACAATGTATATAGAGAATGAGACACAAAAGTCTCCACAACCGTTATCTTATTGTTCTCTGAGCAGCAGTACAGTATTGATTTTCATCTATAGACTTTGTTTTATAGGAGATCATTCAACTTCCAGTTCTTTTTGTGGATCTCTAGATATAAACAGTTTTTCTGAAATCAAGTGAAATTATTGCCACTTTTCACTGAATAATTTCAAGATTCCGAGACATAACATTAACACCATCTACATACTGTTAAATAGGTCCACTAGACCTCTGAAGATGTTTTATGGTATCTGCTAGCAAGACATCAGTAACACATCCTGTAAGTCCTGTATGTTGAGGGATGGTGCCTCCAGACTTCCAGCACAGCAGCAGAACATTGCCCAAAGCATCACACTGTGTCCTCCAGCTTGTCTTCTTCTCACAGTGCTTCCAGGACAGCATGGGAACACTGACCACACTACTCAGCCAACTGATGAGCTGTGTGTGTTCTGACACCAGCATTGACTTTTCCGGCAATTTGAGATTCTATTGGATCAGAAAACACAGGCAAGCATGTGGTCGCTGTGTGCTTCTGTGAACTTTGTCTGCCCATGACCCTGTTGCTGGTTCAGTTGTTTTCCTTCCTTGGACCACTTTTGGGAGGTCCTGTCCTCTGCAGACCCAGAATAATTGCTGTAGTTTTGGATATGCTATGGCCCGGTCTTCTAGCAATCAAAGTTTTAACGCTTGTCACAGTCAAAATACCGCATTTTTAGAATATTCCAGATTATTTTGGTCAGTTTTCTCACAAAGTGCATTCTTTCATGGTTTCAAGTTTTCCACCGGTAGTTCTCAGTATCTGTGGCCGAGATCACAGGCTTTTACCCAGCCCGGCCTAACCACCTCATTGTGTGCATTTCAGAGCCATTGAGGAAGTGTAGCACTGCGGTGCGGTGTCATTCTACTGATGGAGAAGGGCAATTAGGCTGCTGGCAGTCAGGAGAGGAGAGCTGTGCTCTCTGTGCCAGACATTTGAGTGGTTTGGGGGAGAGAGTGGGTGTAGGCTGAGGGATTATTAATAAGAGACTTTTTCTTTCTCTCTCTCTCTCTCTCTCCTTTATTATAAATGGATTTGTGTGCTGTGTTGGGGCTGTAGACTGGAATCGAACTCCAAATGGCTTTTGTGCACAGCTCAGGTGGATGCATGAAGGGAATATTTTCCAGACAAAGTAGTCACAGGGATTTCAAAACAGGAATATGATAAATTCAGCGAGGAGCATTGAGTGACTCAGCAGACAAAATAAGATAAGAAAGAGACAAAAATTATGAAAGAGAAAATGAAGAGAGTGGTGAGCTGAAGATTTGTCTGCGTGTGCCGCGTTGCTTTATTCCATTCTCACAGTGGTTCAGTAATAGAGTACTGTATACAAGCATTTTATTTCCTTACGTTGAGCCATTAATCCCACCATCAGGCATGTTCTTTTCCTTCCCTGCTTTGGGCCATTAAACTTTCTAATCCTGCTCATCTGCACATTCACCTCCCGGACTGTACATACAACTTATGATGAGGTTCACTCCCGGCTGCCAGGGGGGTGAAGGGCAGCAGCTACCTCCCACAATGCGTGAAGAACTCGGCGAGCTGTTTCTCTTCTCCAATAAATCTAAAATGTCATAGAAAATAAGGCACTTCAGATGATGCCCTGGTTCCCTCAACTGGGAGCTGCTGAACACTTCCAGTCCTTCCAAAGGAAGGAGTCGGTCACCTTCGCAGCTTTGGTTTGACTCATCAATGAACATGTTGACTGCCTCATAACCCAGTGGGTTCTAATGAGATACAGAGCCTCAGGAAAGTATTCACAGTGCATCATTTTTCCCACATTTTATTATTTTATACTTTCAAAATGGATTAAATGCATTTTTCCTCACAATTCTACACACAACACCCCGTAGCATGAAAAAAGTTTACTTGAGGTTTTAGTAAATTTCTTAAGAATAAAAAAACTGAGAAATCACATGTACATAATTATTCACAGCTTTTGCTCAATACTTTGTCGATGCACCTTTGGCAGCAATTACAGCCTCAAGTCTTTTTAAATATGATGAATACGATCGCCATTTTAAGATCGTTCAATTGGATTCAAGTCTGGGTTCTGACTGGGCCAGAGGAGTGGCTTTTCCATACAGGCATGATTGGTGGATTGCTGCAGAGATGGTGGTCCAACCACGAGGTGACCTGTCCTTGGTTTGTGCTGTCAACTGCGGGACGGTGAAGTGAAGTGATTGTCACATGTGATACACAGCAGCACAGCACACAGTGCACACAGTGAAATTTGTCCTCTGCACCCTGAGTGAACAGTGGGCAGTGTGGGGACGGTGCTTTGCTCAGTGACACCTCAGTGGCACCTTGTCGGATCGGGATTCGAACCGGCCACCACTGCCCCATATAGTTAAAGCTTACAGCACCTGGTATAACCAGGCCCAAGCCTTCTTAGCTTCCGACATCAGACAAGATCAGGCATTCTTCAGCTGGTATGGCCGTAAGCTCAGCTGGTATGGCCATATATTGACAGGTGTGTCATGTCCAAATCCTGTCCAATCAGCATTTTTTTTTCCAAAGGAGGACATTTTAATTAAGCTGCAGGAACATGTCAAGGATGATCAGGGGAAGCAGGAGGCACCTGAGCTCAATTTTGGCTGTGCGGCTGTGAATACTTATGTACATGTGCTTTCTCAGATTTTTTTTTATTTTAATAAATTTGCCAAAACCTCAAGTAAACTTTTTCCACGTTGTCATAATGGGGTGTCGTGTGTAGAATTCTGATGGAAAAAAATGCGTTTCATCCATTTGGTATAAGGCTGTTAGGTAAATTAGTGGAAAAAGTGATGCCCTGTGAATACTTTCTGGATACACTGTAAATAAGCAGAAATAATAAGCAGTTAAACCTAGATCTGCAAAAACCAGGCTTACACCTTAAAGTCAACCCCTTCAGGCAACCCTGCTCACTGCTCTCCGGGCGCCTGTCATGGCTGTCCACTGCTCACTAAGGGTGATGGTTAAAAGCAGAGGACACATTTCATGTTTCACAATGACAATCACTTCACTTTCACATCCCAATCAGAGGTCATCATGAGGTGTATTGTGAACTGTATGGCAATCCCAACGACTGAAGTCTGAATTAAGCCTCAAACTTCCTCAGCGTGTACACAATGCAGTCCTGCTCCTGTTCTGCAGGTGTCAGTAGTGAAGAGTCCTGGCCATGTCAGAGGTGCGGAGACAGCAGAGGTCAAAGTCAACAGGAAGTAGCTCCCTCTCCTTAATTTTGGTCTCCTGTCCTGCCGCAGTACCCTTCCTCATCCTCCTCCCTCCATCTGTTAGGTGCCAGATCCTCTTCTTCACCCAGGTTTAGCCACATGAGCTACACTCACCTTCCTCCCTGTGACCCCTTTCCTTGTGCCCACCCCCTCCGTGGTCCCTTTCTCCCACCCCCCTGAGCTCAGCAGCCTGTCAGAGGGGACAGCTGTCACTGCCGCAGCAGCGGGGGTGTACGTGGGGGGCCAGTGGGAGAAAGGCTTGTTGCTATGGGGATGCCAGGCGGTGTGCGGTTCAGGCATGGGGAGCAGCTCGTGCCGCTTCTTAGTGGGATAATCCATTGTAATCCCGCAGAGGGGAGTCAGGCCCCCACCACCACACCCCCACCCACCCCTCCCTTCCTCTCCTATCACCAGCACCCCCCCGAGGGAGACTGGGGAAGAGGGAGTGAAGGAATTAGCATCTGTTACTGCTCGCGCTCGGGTCAGCTCCGCCGAGGGGAGGGAAAGGGGGGTGGAGAACCCTGGAGCTGTCAGAGCTGCTGGAGCCGCAAATGAAAAATGACGAGCCTGGCCCATTAGAAACCCCTCCTTGCCAAAACTACCACCAACCCCCCTCCCCCTCCCCACCCTGGTCCAGTCCACTGTCTTTGGGCTCGCCTCATCAGCAGCCCACCTTACCTCCTCGCAGTCTGAGCGGAAATCAATTCTCCCTGATAAACAGCAGTGGTTAATAGTATATATGTAATAGGGCAGTATTATTCCATGACACACTGTCATTACATTGTAGGTGACCTGGTATCGATTGAGAAAACCGAGCATCCCTGTGACTTTGGGCCTGACCTGGCTGCAGCCTGGGGTACCGTGTGATACAGAACACCACCCGGCATCTTTTTATAGTTTTTAGCTGCCGTCACTGGGTGGCTAGATGTCGGAACCATTCTTACACCACTACTGCTGGTTGGTGGTTTGAGTATCAAAAGCTGAAAATGATTTATAACCCAACAAATGTTTGGCACATGCATATAACTGAATTAATATTTATCAGAACTGAAATTGATTACAAATGCAATTATTGCATTAGTTTCACAATCGGTCATGTTATTTTATCTGTTTCATAGACTGTACAGTGTTTGACTTTATTTTTCAATCATATGTTCCATGGGTCAAGGTAAAGTAGGTATTTTTCATAAGTTATTAAACACAGCCTAAATAATTAAAAATAAATAATTATTTATAAATATAAAAAAAAAATCACAATGAATCACAAGCGTAGCGGTTACAAGCGGTTAAGCATAAGCTAAGATTTTGTTTAATCGGGTGACGTTTGGGTGTAACCTTGGTGAACTTAAATTGTCATTATTGGCATTGGTGTTTACTGTACAGAGATTATATTACAATATATAGTTCATGCATATTTTGAATAATTCTGAATATTGAGTCCAAGTATATATTTTTTGCCGTATTAGCTCTTCTCTCAGGGTGCTGTTATGTGGTGTTGCTCTGTGTGTGTGTGTGTGTGTGTGTGTACATTACACAGCATAGTGTCACCCTGCTTCACTCCTGACCCTCATCCTGGAAAGACCTCTTTCTTAACCCTCCACCACACAGAAACACTCACACATGACACACACACCCTACTCACCCGTACTGTCAGCCCTCGTAAAGGTCTCTGACTCTGTTAGTGCAGTGTGCTGGAGCACCTGAGTCAGTTTGTGTAGATGAGCATTTGCATCACTGCATTCGTGTTTGTAGTTTGCATGGCTTCACCTTGGTGTGTTTGCTAGTGTGATGCCCTGTGTGTGCGTGTGTGTGACTGAGTGAGTGGCCACATGTTTTTAGCTTCACCCACTGGCTTGTCTGCTGCTGTGAATAGAGCATAAACTGCAGGGCTTCAGGCTGTTTCGTTTTCATGTCAAAGTGGAATTTGTTGGCCTGCTGCTGCATTCGAAACAATTGTCTTAATTAATGCTGGGGATTAATCTATGCAGTTTATTTAAATCAATGTACATGACCGAGGGCCAGGATGGACACACTGATTTATGTGGGCTTGTGTAAAATATGGAATTGACGTTGCAGATTAAATCACATTGATTAAAATGTTTACTCAGTTCTGCAGAGGGCCAGACTTAAGGCAAGGGAGGTTGACGTATCGCTCATTTTTTAATTAACATGCTGTTATTCCAAACACTACTGGGATTGCCGCATATTTTTTTTCATTCAATTAGTTGTACGTGGAGACTGCCGACTACTCGAATTGATTTAAGAGGCTAACAGCTTATTCGAATTTATGCTGCCGTCTGAAATGGTGAAAGATGTGAAGTAAAACGCTCTCCATGTCTCACTTAAAGATGCAAATGAAGTGTGGGTTTAAAAAACATATAAGGCTGTTGTGTGGTGACAGAAATCTGGAGTATTGACACGGTTGTTCTGTCGTCGTGTAATTGTGTGTGCCTGCCCCACTCACAGGGGGTAAAGGGTTGATTTGTCTTTGTTTATTTCTGCCCTCTCTACTTGACTGGGAGCTCTTCAGGCTTGAACCCGAAGTTGCAGGGAGTGTGTGTTTGAACGGGATGTGTGGGGGTACCATTATGGGGCGGGGCGAGATGGGGAGGGGGGTGCAGCCTCTGCTTATTCAGCGGACCAGCGACGGTAGAATCGGGAACAATTCTGCACACGGGGGAAAGGAGAAGAAAGGCTTGGTTTTATCTCCGAAAGGGAAAAGCGATGGGGGAGGGGCGGCGCAAGGTCTCTGTTTCAGGAGAGCGAGGGGGCGGGGGTGGGGGGGTAGTGAGATTTAGAGAGCCGGAGCATCTGCAGCATGTAAACGTAGGCGGGCCCGCGGACCGGCAGCCTGCCGGAGCCGTAAATGATGGGCAAAATCACCCGGGTCCCTGTGCATCGGGTGTCTTAATTGTGGAAGTCTTCGTCACCAATTAAAAAGGAACCGATTACCATGGTGGGTGGCTGGGCAAAGGCGGCATCGGTGACTTACCGTTCAGGTCCTACACGCACACATCCACACATCAGCCACAACATTAAAACCAGTGACATGTAAAACAATATTCATTATCTGGTTTTTATATATATAATAATAATAATTATTATTATTATTATTATTATTATCATGCAAACTCTTCTGACTGAATATGGTGATAGAAACCAGAGGTGAGGAGGAGGAGAGAAGAGGCAGAAGTTTCAAGATACAGAAAACAAGCAACTCTTTCTTGTTTTATCTGCTCATTTACGTAGCTCCCGAGGGAAATAATTTACATGTTAGTCATGGAGTCACATGTGTGTGCATTAATGGCAGCAGGATGCACTGTGGGAAGAAAAGCCAATTGAGGCGGTGTGATGTCCTCAACAATGTTCTGCTGTGGGACGCCGACCCCCGAAATTCACTTCGACAAATGCACCTACGTTAGAGAAATACCTAAACGTTGTGGGTACCACAGGATTCAGAGGTTCATGCATTAATTGATCAGAGATATTTTTGAGGCAGGAAAAGTATTTGGCAAGTGGTTTTAATGTCGTGGCAGATTTGTGGATCATATGCGCGTTAACGCACAATTACATGCATGCGCGCACACACAGACACACAGACACAAACCACACCGTCAAGCTGTACCGCCATTAGCACGGAGTGTAGGTATGATCACGCACACACACACACACCATCTGCTTTTGTGTGGCATATACAGTATTTCATAAACACACACGCACACCTTTTCACACATAAATGAGCACATACATTGTCGCTCGCAAGCTTTTCAGCTCACCTCACACAAACATAGTTTTGTATCAGCTGTGAAATTCCAGAACAGGTTGTGCGGTAGTCAGCGTGGGTTTTGGCAGCACTGCGTACCCCTGCCACGCAGATAACACCCCATAATAAAAATCCATGCATCGTTATGGTGACTCCTCAGGTCGCCGCTTCCTGCCGGGAGTGTTGAAACCCGAGTGGCTGATCGCTGGCGGCGGGGTTAAGCCTGACAGGTAACACTGCCGCGCCAACTTCTGACTTCTCTCTGTGTGTGTGTGTGTGTGTGTGTGTGTGTTTTACAAACAACTCCATCCAATCCACAGACTACTGTGCCAGAGCTCACCAGATGACAGCATATAAACACGGTGCAGGTCTGCATGTTGTTCTCAGAGGCATGGATTTCTAGACTAGATGTTGGACCAGGTGGAGGCAGAGGCTACCGGCGAGACGGTGACAGTTGTGTAGTGTTGTACACTACGTGTTTTTTTTTTTTGCTTGTGATCAGGTTCTAAGGGTTAATAATACATGACTGATCGGCACGGGGTCTGACTGGTCTACAATACAATTTTCTGTCGTGAAAAGGTACCCTAGAATTAGGGCAGTGGTGGCCTAGCGGTTAAGGAAGAGGCCCCGTAATCTGAAGGTTGCCGTTTCGAATCCCGATCCGCCAAGGAGCACCGTCCCCACACACTGCTCCCCGGGCACCTGTAATCGTTGTGTCTCCGTGTGCTGTGCTGCAGTGTATCACAATGACAGTCACTTCACATTTGATGCCGGAAATAACCAAATGGAGTTAAAAACTGCTTGGAGATAAAGTGTTTTGCACAATGATTGATTTAATAAATAAACACAGAATCCCAAATTAATTTGGGTTAAGGATGCCCGCCAATTTCTGTCATCCTACGTCCTGAGTTTTCATTGGCTGTAGCTTGCCAGCAACCAAGTTCAGATGTAGCATCTGCTGATCACTGATCAAATGCACATTTCCCTCTGACTTGACAATTAGTGACTGTAAAATTGATCTCGCCTATAAAAAAAAAGTTTACATTTGTTTGCTAGTAATTTCAAATCAAAGCACCGGGCTACGGTTTTCTGAAATTCAGTACCTTTTACATCATGTTCGTTATAGACGCTGCTTTCACTTTTACTTGCTCAAGGGGGACTGTCCCTGTAACTATTGAAGGCAAGTTGCTTTATATAAGGTCTGCGAAGTGCCGTACATGTAAATGATCATAGCTGATGGCTGATTCACAGCACAGAAATATCCACCTTACAAAAAGTATTCATACTTGTTTGGGGCTGAACAGTTTACTTTTTAAGATTAATTTATGAAAAATATTGCACTTGTATTCCCATTGATGCCACTCCAGTTCTATACTCCGAGCTAATTATTTTATAGCTGCTAGATACGAGGCATCAGTAACTGAGGTGGCCGGGTTCAGAGCAGAATTGCGTGGGCGCAATTCCCGTGTTTTTCATCCCTCTCCATCCCTTGTTGGCACCTATCCTCCGTTTCCTGGCATCTGTGGAATGAGACCGCCAGGGTCGCTCGGCTCCTCCCGAGCAATGAGAAACATCCACTCAGCGGCACCCTCACCGAATCGACTTTTGTGGGGTTTTTTTTTTTTTTTTTTTTCATGTTGCTCACCCTTGGGAGAGAACGAATTGAGGGTCCGCTTCTCAATGCCGCCTTAAACAGGCGGGTGAGCCCGACGCGCACAGTGCTGCCATTGTTCCCAATGACTGGACACAGTGCGTGCCAGTCCCCTGTCCTGCTCCCGGCTCCCTGACACCCCCAAGGACACAGAATGAGCGTGTGTTGTTTGTGTAGTGTGTTGCGTGGTGTTCAGCAGCAAAAGGCAGTATGTCTTTAAGAGTGGGTGACCCCAGTGGGGTCTTGCTTGGGGGGAATTTGTGTTGAGCTGACAGGAATTAGGCTGTGCGCATGAGTACTCTACACACAAGTCAATAAACACGTTCCTCTGCTGCGCCACACACACACACACACACACAATTGACACTCTCTACCTTCTTTTCATCATCCTGCTCCATCCTTGGAATTTATGTGCCTCTCTCCTTCACTCACTCCATCGCTTCTGCTCAATCGCTATCCACCCCCCTCCACCCCACTGGCCTGCTCTTTAACCCCCCTCCCCCACCCCCCAGTGCCCCCACCCCACTCGTGACCTGCTTCCTGCACTCTCTGTCTCTCCCTCATCCTCTTCCCCCTCTTAGTCCTCCCTCTCCCAGTCATCTGCCAGTCCAGTATCCTCTCCCTCCTCTATCCCTCTGTCCTGCTCTTTGGCTCCCTCTCCAACGCTTTGGAGTCTGACCCCAATTCAGCCCTTACTGTACATTATTCCACAGCTGCATGGAGGCTGTAAGCCCACACGGGTCACACACACACACACACACACACACACACACACACACACGTGCTCCACTCTGGTATGGCGTTGAAGGAGGGGCTTTGTTTTTTTTGGTTTCACTGCTTTGCTGCTGAAAACAAAAGTGTGTTTTTATGGCTGCCACATCCACCTCATCATGAACACGCTGAAGCAGTGTGCTGTGCATGTCTGACATGCTGGATTTCCCACATTATCTGGATTCCCACATTATCTCCACAAAAAGGGGTTGCGTGGAAAAAACGAATGACTTTGGTCTGACGATCGGTCCCACGTCGCTCCAGCTAGACTCTGCTGTCTTCGTAGGTGACCGGCAGGGCAGAGCTTGCTGACACGCTGCTCCACGTCGCCCTCTGCTGTTGCTGCAGGTGCAGCGCATGCCATGTGTGGCGGTGGCGGGCCACAAATTGGTCCCTCGGGAGTTGTAACTGTAGCGTGTCACACTGTGTATGTTTGTGTTCCATGGTCTTGGCTCCTAAACAAGGGACTCTAATCTACTATTCTCATGGAGGCTGGAGCAGAATGTGGCAGTGAAACAGACACATCAAAGGAAAAGCATCTTTTTTTTGTAATGGATGGACACCATTCTTCCAAAAGACATCGGGAATTTTTGGTGTTGCGATAATGGGAGTGAAGATACCTCACCGGTTGGACTGAGGTTTGTGTTTCTCTTTCCTTAGATGATTCCTCATCTGAAAGTGGCTGCGGTAACGGGATGCACACCATGACTCCTCCTTCGGCGGTGGGGGCGGCGCAGGTGGAAGGAGTTGGCGCAGTGTCGTACAGCGAGGTGAACGGTAACAGGGCAGCGGCACCCCTGGACTTCAGCACCACCTCTTCTTCCTCGTCCTCCGTGGAGGAGCCTCAGCCAGTGAACCTGACGGACCGCCTGCCCCCCAACGCCCTGCTGGCCTCTTTCCCTCCTGATGCAGTGGAGGACCTTCGCAGGAAGTACCCCACCAAACCCCCTCTTCCTGGCGAACTGCGCCTCGACAGAGACATCAGGGACTACAGCAGCAAGGTGGGGGGCTAGAATATTGCAACACTGATCACCATGTTTCATTAATCTCATTATTGTCAAGAGCAAAATGGATTTAGAATATGCTGAGTGTGTCTTAACTTCCCGGATTTGTTCTCAGCCATTCCACATCGAAAGTTAGTGATATAACACCTTCAGTGAGGTGGAACGTTGGCGTTACGAATGAACAGTGTGCACAGTTTAGAAGGAACCTTGTATTTAGTACCTTGCATTGCCCAGATACTAGGATGGATCCTGTTATGTAGGCTGAAAGTAACTTACCTTTCGCCTGTAGTGAAACCCTCTCATTGTCTCGAAATGGACCAAAACTACTATGTGTTGTGAAAGTAGCAGATAATCAATTCATATTTATTCATATGAAAACAGAAGAATGTATATGGGGCACCAGGAGGCTGAAGCTACAGCAGGTCAGAGGAGGCTGCATTTTCATCTGTGAAGCCGTCCTTGGTCCGTCATTGTCCAACAGGCACACAGATGAGTGGGCAGAGGAGCTTACCTTTCTTTTTTCCCCCTCCCTTGTGCGTAAACAGTCTCCTCAGTACAGCTCGGGTAGCTTTGACTCTGTGAAGATGGAGATATGCGCAGAGGACCTGACTGTGACTCGAGCCCAGGCGGCGGATGACGACGACGATGACCACGACGACCATGACGACAGTGACAAGATCAACGACACAGAGGGAGTGGACCCAGAGCGACTGAAAGCTTTTAATGTAAGAGCCTGTTTTTTTGTTGTTGTTTTTTTTGCCTCAATGTACTTCAGTGTCGGTGTGTTTTTAACATGCTTTTCCTTCACTAGGGTGACCATGAGCTCATTCGGGGGTTGACAAACTGGACTTACTGTTTCAAGATGTTTGGGTGATTGCTATTTAATGATATAAATGTGCTGAACCATTCACGCTCTATCCTAGATGTTTGTGAGGCTCTTTGTGGACGAGAACCTGGACCGCATGGTGCCCATTTCCAAACAGCCAAAGGAGAAAATCCAAGCCATCATTGAGTCGTGCAGTCGCCAGTTCCCCGAGTTTCAGGAGCGCGCCCGCAAGCGCATCCGCACCTACCTCAAATCCTGCCGCCGCATGAAGAAAAACGGCATGGAGGTGTGTGTGTCTGTCTACCGGTCTCTCTGTCTTGCTGTGTCTCACAAATGAAATATACATTCACTCCAAAGAGTGGACCCATGGGAAGGAACCTTGAAAAAGTACAGTGGCTCACACGGTGAATGGCTTTGCACTGAATTAAACTTCTCTCTCCTGCTTGATTGGCAATGGAGTTCTCAGGGTCATCTGCTTGTGCACCCATTGCACTCTCCCGCCAACTAAAATAAAGCTTTGGCTGAGTGAGGCTCAATACTGCCACCCAGTGGTTTAAATATCCACTGTGGCCTGAGCAAACAGAGCATTTCTGGGGAAAAATGGCCACTTCTCTGTTCTTATGTATTTTATATTTTGTGGTAGCAGACCCGCCCCACACCTCCTCACCTCACCTCTGCCATGGCTGAGAACATTCTCGCCGCTGCCTGTGAGAGCGAATCACGCAAGGCTGCGAAGAGAATGCGCATGGACGTATACCAGACACATGTAAGCTGTCTACTTGACTCTCCATATGAATATTTGGTCAATATTTCCGTATGACTCTCCTTATGAATAATTTGTGAATATTTGGCTGAAAATGAGTATAATATACAATCTTCTTTCCTAAATGTAATCAAGCCTATACTAGCTACTTTTACATTATCTAATTGAATTATTTAATCATTTACCTTTTTACTGAAATTACCTGATGATGTCAGATAGATTTTGAAATCATTTATGATGTGTGGCTATAGATTTCTTTGAACTACATAAAAGCTTACATTGATGATCATTAGATATTAATGGCTAACCATTAACAGCTTAACCTTGGTAGGATAGTAAATACTGATGGCTGAAGAAATTTATGAATTCTGTCACAGTACATAAAAGGTTATTTATTCAGAGTATTTATAAAATTCTCTTGTTGAAATTACTGTGTAGTACAGCTGTTTGTTGCAGTTTTCGTTTTGTGGTACTTGTGCTGAACTACACTGCATATTGGTTGATTTAAAAAAACTCAATAGTATATTTTTGTCAAAAAGACTATCAGCAATCTCCTAGTTAATAATATTTATGGTTTATATTTGACTTTATATATATCACCATATTAAACCTATTCCTGTAGACAAAAACAAATTTCTATTTTGATTACATTTTGTTCATTTTATTTTATGTTCTGTGTAGAGCTGTGTGGTATAAATCTTATGCGTTATAAATGTGGGCAACAGGTTGTCATTTCCGTCTACTTGCATCACAAGCCATTAGGTTTGGACGAGAGCACAAAGCGCATAGCCTTAAAATTCAAAAGAAGTTTTAAATTCAAGTTTCCAAAGAATAAGGCCTTAAACATACTTAAAAATGACTAGTGATATTTAAATCTAGAGTTTAAATGTCTTTCAATTACTACAGATGTATGAGTTTGTCATATGTTTATATGTGTAACATGTATTCACTCCCAACCTGTAGGAGGAGCAGATCGCATTAGAAAAGCCCATCGTGCGTGACCCCACCTCCCTAACTCACTCCGCCTACTCTCTGGCTGCAACGGCGTACACCCAGGACCAGCTCTACATCAATGGCGGGCTGAACTACAGTTACCGTGGTTATGGCGCCCTGGGTGCCAATATGCAACACCCTGTCTCCTTGACAACAGCCACCTCTCAGAGCAACGGTGAGAATAAGATTGTTGTAAGTGGTGCTCATGAGGCATTACAGATTCTTCAGGGTCGTTCTATGACTACAAAGTGTAAAATAGATTGAATATTCTTCCTGGTTATGGGTTCACCATGTTTTCATAGATCTCTGTTGAATATGAAGCCTGCATCTGATCCATGTTTTGGCTTCTTCCTCAGGTCCTACGGATCTGAGCATGAAGTCCCTGGCGTGCAACTCGTCGTCGTCAAGCTCAAACAGCCTTGGGCGAAATGGCAACGGGGGAGGAGCCTCAGCACAGCTGAGTCCCACAGAGATCACAGCAGTCCGGCAACTGATCGCTGGATACAGAGAATCGGCCGCTTTCCTGCTGCGTTCCGCTGATGAGCTGGAGAACCTGATCCTGCAGCAGAACTGAGCCTGACGAACATTCTAGTTCCTCTGTCTCCCCCTCAGTCCAAATCTTTCTTTCTCTCCCCTTCTCCTTTTAAAACTTGATTTCAAATCTCTGGGCTCAGGACCATCCTGCTGTTCCAGTGCTTTTGGGTGCAGGTGCAGTGACACGGGCCTCCACAAGACCAAAATGAGTCGTAGAACCTGTCAGACCATTCCGCCAAAAGGAGAAAAAAAGAAGGTGAAACCTAAATCAGTAGGTGTTGGAGTGTGGCCAGAGCCGGGGTCTTTCAGCCCATGCTCTGTTACAGACCCTTAAGTACATGAAGACTGTGATTTATGGCTCTACAGTATGCTCTACCCCCCACTTCAGTCAGTCATTACAGCACTCCCTGATTACCTACTGATACACTTGACGACAAATATGTCAAATAGATTTTTTTTTTGGAAGCCATTTGACTGTTTATCACTCGTTCCTGAAGTTTCTGAGAGAGAGAGAGGTGCGAGAAGAAAGAACTATCTTTGTGAAGACACTTTGAACCGAGGCTGAAGGACGATGGATACGTGAAAGAAAAAAAAAGAAATAGAAAGGACAGAGACGTTGTACTTGCTGTAAATAAAATGCTCTCTGTGTCCTTAAGCACTTTCCCCCAATTCCAACCTCACCCCCCCCAACGAGTGATGACCACTCCTGCCCTGGGTGGGGGGGCTCTTAACTTATGCATATGGAGACGCCATTAGGTTTTTGCCTGGAAATACCTCAGATCTACCCATTTATGTGTATTTTTGTTGTTGTTATTTTTGTTCTAATGCTCACTGTGTGAAAGACATTTTCAAGAGCTGCAGAAAAAAAAAAAGTGTCTCCAGCTTTCTAACTGGAGGTTTATGAAAAAAAAAAAACTTGTTTTTGTTATATCATATGTATATAGTCCAAAAGCCTACTGAAAATGCGTCGACCACAACTGGAAGTAAACTGCTGGCCCCAAATGAGAGACTGAACAGTGATGAAAGTATTGTGTAGGGTCTTGCAACGTATCGCAGATTTGGAATTTTTGGGCCTGGCTGCTGGCCGTAGCCCCCAGTAGAGCATATGGCTTCACCACATGACGAGTGGCCATGATTCTCCCCGTGCCCAACTCCGTCACATCCTCTCATAAAGGTCTAGCTGATCCTTTTACCTCTTTATTTCTACTCGGCTTCTTCCCCCTCCTCCTGCTTTTCCTCCTTTTCAGCTCAGTTACGGAGGAGGAGATGCATGTCTGTCTTTTTGTCTGTTTACTTTTTCAAAAAAATGGCCATTAATCCGTGCTGCTGCTGCTATGGTTATTTTGCCTCTGACCTGAGACCTCAAAGGCAGGAACGCCAGCCTCCTACATAACCAGAGCACCTCAAGACGAACGTCCATTTAAACGATAGAGAGAAAGAAGAAAACAAGACAACCGAATGACTAAACTGTCCCGCGGTTTATTTTTACAGCTTATGTAAAATGCTTTAAATGTTCATTTCACAGCCTGTTCTGTTGTGTAATAGTGAAACGCGTGCTTCTAGCCGAGGTTCGTCTCTGGAGAGTTCTGGGCCTGTGTTACAGTACCCGTGCAGCCCGTGTTTAGTGCATTTCGCCTTTTTCGATGACTGAATGAATGAAGCTGTCATCTCCCCCCCCTCCTTCTTCCCTTCTGGCCGTTTAGCGAGTAGGAGCCCGCTGTCTTTGTCACTGTAATCTTTGCTCCCTTTTGCACACTGTGGCGGCAGAATTGAGTTGCGGTTGGGCCCCTCCCCTGGCCCTCCATCTTGCGCCGGAAAAAAAGAAGAAGAATCGTATCGCAATGCAGCTGATAATCATAGCAGTTCTGGTCAGTGACAGCATGACATTACCTATGAGAGACTACCTTTAACTAATCCTGCGAGAGTCGGAGGTCATCGCCTTTTTGTACCTTTACTGGGAGGAGCGTGTTGTGTGAACGAAAGCCATCTATGGGTGTGTGAGGGTGTTGTCTCGCCGTGACGGCCATCGACGCCTGTTGACTAAACTTGCAGGTCACACAGCTCCTCTGCATGTGACTGCAGTAGTGTGTGAGTGTGTGTGCAATTTCAAACCTCCTCTAATTTAAAAAAAAAAAAAAAAAAGTAAAAAATGTATTTATGAAATTGACTGGGTGCACGATCCAGAGGTTTCTCAGAAACAGCTGCGGATTATTAAGAAGCTGTTGGTCGTGACGAGTGATGAAAAAATATGCAAAATGACCAGTCCAAGGCTACATCTCACTGTGTTCTTTTCCCTTAAACTAGCCATGGTGGCTACTTTGCCCCACCGCCCTCTAATTAACCTTGGATCCATCTATCACTCCATTTCTGCCTCTCGAAACTTCCCCTTGGGTTTGCCATTTAACTTACCAAGTGCATCATGGGAAAAATAGGCACGGCAGCAAAGCAATGGTGAAACAAAATAATGGATTGATTGGGTGCTCTTTGTTTAAACACGCATGCAGCATCGGCCCCTGGCGTGGTCGTAGCATCCTTTGTTCTAGAACGGAGCTGCCGGATCACAACAGGAACCTTCTTCTGCTTTTTGGTTTTTTTATTATGTCGCTTCTTCATTCTGTGTTTGTTTCCGCGCCTTCTGGAAATCTGCTTCTCTTTTCGTTTTTATTTCTCATCTACTGTATCCCCCCCCCCCCCTCCCCCCAACCATACCTGTTTTTTTACTGGCCGCGTACATTGGAGTGATGGATGGACCTGCCCCCCCCTGCCCGTTCACCCAAATGCTTTGTAAAATTCTACCGCTGCTGAGATTTTTTTTTTTTTTTGTTTTATTCCTTTTTTTTTTTTTATTGTTTCTCCTACCAGTTAAAGTAAGAATGTGACTTTATGCATCCATAAACAAGACAAAGGGGCACCCAAACGAAGAGGTCTACAGACGTGAGATTACTGAAAGGAAGAAGCTCTAGCTGAATGCTCAACCCTCCCGCACCCACCGCTTATGAGCTCCGCGACACTGTAAAAAGAAAAAGATAAACTAGGCAGACGACAATCTCAAAAAGGTGTACCTATGATTTCCACGCCCTTTTCTGTGTGCAGCTACTGTATACAGTGCGTCTTGGAGACCACAGAGTATTTTAGCCATAATCGGAGCATTCTGTCTCAGACTTCTGACTCTTTGCAATCTGTGGAGGACCAGAACCCGGCCCACTGTCGATACCTTTTTATCTGATTTCTATTTTTTATTCTTACTACTGTTGCTTTATAAATTTTTTGTATAGCAAAGTAAGTGGTCTTTTCAGAACTATTTTGTACAATATCCACATCACAAGTGACGTTAAACTCTGTATGCCATTACATTCCAAACAAGGATGTCAAAAAAAAAAAAAAACGTTTAGCAGGCGGCCTGACCGGCATCACCCTGGGGGAGCCGTGGGTAGAGTACACTCGGAAGTACACGTGCTTTTCGAGACTTATTTCCCCCCCTCAGGGCTGGGAGAAGAAAATGTGCCAAGCACAGTTCCCTGAAGAGCAACTACCGCCATCGCAGAACCAACGGAGAACCACAGTTCTCTCAGAGCGGGACGCTTATCTTATCTCGGAGGCTTTTAGGAGGGCGGAGCCGGTGTCCTAGCGCAAACAGGGCGCAGTGGTGCAATGTTGGTCAGGACCTCTGCTAAAGGATCTCGCCAGATATCTGCTTTGGTCAGATGTACAGTCAGCAAAAACGATATTTAAAGCAAGGGAAAGAAAAATACGAGAAAAAAAAGAAACCAACGTTTTATTTTTCTATCAAGGCAGTGTACAGCCAGACAACGAAACGGTTTTTCCGACTATAGTCTGTTCTTCATACTTCAGTGGTGCTTTAGATTTCTTCTTTTATTTATTTCCCCCACTTTTACCTTAATGTACCAGAAGCTGATTTCAGTTTGTATCTGTACCAACGTGAAACTGGATTTTCCTCTTCATTTTGGACTCAGTGGAAGTGTGATGTTTACATGTACAGACATTTGACGAAGAAAAAAAAAAAACAAGATTTTGTTTCTGTTATTTTGTTTGTTGCATACTTTTTTTTTTTTTCCTCTCCTCCGTACTTGTACGTTGCTTAATTTAATGAGATTCTTTGCTCACTGAAGGGAAATGGGACTGTGCTTTGTTAAAAAAGAAACGAGTGATTTGCTTGTTAGGGTCGGTGACCTTTTGCCTTTAGACTTTACCCACTGCCTCAGACGACAACAAGCAAGCCGGAGGCCTGCCACTCAACCTGGCTCCTCCAGTTACTGCAGGGGTTCCACGGTGAATCAGAAGCCATTCATACACCTTCCAATGGGTTTATAGTATTAAAAACACACGACAAGAAAATTTAAACTCAGGAACACGAGAACCTTTTTTTTTTTTAAGTCATGAACCGAAAGGCCCATTTCCCTCTTTGATACCATTTAAATTATATGAAATAATTATTCTTTTTTATATTTATTGTGTTAAACAGTGATTTTTTTTTCCCAGTACATGTGGCTGAATATTTTAATTATTTAGAAAAGTGTTGATAAATATATATGTGAAGCGACTAAAAAACAAAACTACAACGACAAAAAAAAGATTCTGTTTGTTCAATGCAAAACAGCATGGGTGGCTTTTTTGCCTAACATATCACTTTGATTAATGAAATACCAATGATTTGAAAGGAAGCTTTCTTTGGTGTGATGTCAGGCTACGGTTAAAAAAAAATGTTTGAAACATAAACTTGTGACCTTTTTTCCTCCCAAGTTGTATGTCACAAAGCTAAATATACTAATAAAACTGTGTGTTATATACGAAACAGATTGTGCTTGTAGTGCTTAACTATCTGTCTGACTTACTCTGAGTAGAAATTAGAATAATGGTGTGATTAAACCGGACTATGTACATTCCAGCATCATCCAGGACAACAACTATGGTACATTAAGTCAGTTGAGGCCTAGCGGGCAAGGAAGCGGACCCGTAATCAGAAGGGTTCGAATCCCCACCGAGCAAAGCACCGTCCCCACACACTGCTCCATGGGCGCCTGTCATGGCTGCCCCTTTCTCACCAAGGGTGATGGTTAAAAGCAGAGGACAAATTTCACTGTGTCACTGTGTGCTGTGCTGCAGTGTTTCACAAAAACAATCACTTCACTTTCACTTAGAAGTGGCACCAATTCCAACTACAACACATTTAAACCACGTAGCATTCACACACTCACTGGTCTTCCAGTAAGATAGTATTATGAACCCATCTGAATACCGTAATCATCCAAAATATAAATATGTTCAAATAGGATTTTCTGTTTAAAAAGCATTAAATTTACGCATCCTCACAATGTAAAAAAATATTAATGCGAAGTACGTCATTTTTACGGACGTGATTTTATTTTCGTCACGATAACGAGAACCAGTGTCATGCACTTGTCTCGGATTTCCTCGCGAGATCAGCGTCGCTGCGGGAGAAGGGAAGACGTGAAGTCCCCACGCCGCCTTCTAAACCAAAACAACAACAACAAAAAAACACGCAATGTTCAGATCTCGAGACAATAAAAAGCCCGCGGCCGTTCCTCCGCGAACCGTCGCCTCCTCCGGCGGGCTTCCGGGGCGACGCCGGTCCGCGGCCGCCGCCGCCGCTGCGCGCCTGGACGCCCGCGTCGCCGCGCGTCTCTCCCGCAGGACCGGCATGGCGTTTCCGCATTCGCCCAGGCCGCCGGGTCTGGAACCGGGAACCGGTTCCACCTGATCTGCGCGTGTTCTAGTGCTCCCCGTCGGCGGCGGCGGCGTTCGGCGGCTCCACGCCCGAGACACGCAGCGCGTCTTCGCGTCTTTATTTATTTAATTCCCCCTCTCTTCCTCCTCCTCCTCCTCATCCTCCTCTCCTCCATTCATTTTTTTTTTTTTTTTTTTTTTTGCCGTAGTCCCAACACCCCCGCAGCGTGTGCTGGATCCCCCCCGCGTCCACCGCACGGGCCCGGCCCAGGCGATCGGTCCGGGATGGAGAGCTGCTGCCGCGCCTGCCTGCCGTGTATGCGCTGCCTGTGGAACTGGATCTGGCCCGTGGCGCAGTACCCGCGCGTCGCCCCGAACCCGAGCGCGTCCGCGGACATCCGCACCGTGTCCGGCGACCTGCGCGTCCCGGCGCCCAAGAAGCGACCGGCGCAGCTCTACGCGGCGCTGTTCGACTTCGAAGCCCGGAGCGAGGAGGAGCTCTCGGTGAAGGAAGGCGACAAGCTGTCGGTGATCGAGAAGCGCGGCGACTACGTGCTGGCCACCAAGCTGACGGGCTCGCTGGAGTCCGGCTTGGTCCCGGCCAACTACGTGGCGCTGGTGCAGGACGAATTCGCGAAATACAAGTGAGTACAGACTCGCGTCTAATGGTGGAGCAGCTGCGTTACGACGCGTCCGAGGATGGAGGTTCTTCCCGGCAAACTTCCCGGCGGTCATTGTGGGTTTCATCTCATTCATTGGAAGTTTCAAGGCGTCTTAAGTGTCGGTCTTCCGCTGGACTCCTGATTTCTCCTTCTGAGTACATTTTAGTATTATAATAAATGAATCCTCTGTTATTATGGCTATGTTACAACGCATGACTGTTACGTTTATTCTTCATTTTTATAAAGAATAATTCAGAACAATAATTCAGAACAATTCAGTGGGGTTTCTAAAAAAAAAAAAAAAAGTTTTTGCATTAAGTCATCATCAATCACTTTGGATAGATAAGGTTAAAACTGACGTGTCAGATTTGTATGGGACGGGTTGAAAAGGGTCTGGGATGTGATTATTATTATACTTGATCCGGAGGCGGTCTGCTTTCATTACGGTGTCAGAAATGCCATTCGTAGGCATGGAGAGGAATAAAGCAGGTTTACAGGCACACAGCGCCTTCCTGTACCGGCAACAGTTTCGCTGAAACTTGAGCTTCATGGAAACGCTTACAAAAAAAGCCCATGCCCTGTGAGGCCGCGCCCATATTTTTCTTCTGCTATGCAGGTGATGCCTCCTTTTGTATATGTTGCGTGTTGGCACATTTTTTGGTTGTATAATCAAGGTCATTACTTCAACTCGTCTCGGTGGCCAGATCGCCCACCGATGGGCGGCTTTGATAATTGACCACGAGCTGGATTTGAGGTGCTTTGTTACATGCAGCATATCTAATCTGTGCCCTTGGCCCTGTGTGAAGGTGGTACTATGGGAACATAAACAGACAGAAAGCAGAAGAGCTGCTGCTTGCTGCTCAGAACAAGAACGGCTCTTTTCTGGTGCGGATCAGCGAAAGCCACAGTGATGAGTACACCATCTCAGGTGAGTTGTCTCCACACGTCTTCTTCATGTCCTTGACCATGTAATCTGCCATCCTTCCACTCTCACGACTGATTACTTTTTCACAATTGATCCCACTTAAAGTCCATGCAAAGGAAATTGTGTGATGTTTGTTTTTTCTGAACACCGTCCTACACACTGCTCCCCAGACGCCTGTCATAGCTGCACTGCCCACTGCTCACCAAGGGTGATGGTTAAAAGCAGAGAAGCAACTTCCTTTGAGATTAATAAAATAAACTTTAAAAAAATATATATAAAGAAATAATTCCTGAAAACAAGTGTAAAGTCTGTGAACTCCGTAATACGATGTAGTGAAGGTTTACCAGGTTTACATCGTGTAGTTAAATTTTTTTTACTGTAAAGGTTAGATCACATTAGCATCAGTGGATCTCCCCAGCACTTGTGAAAGGGGTGTGGTTTTGGTGGCCTCAGCGGACACGCCTCCCTTTGTTTGAAGGCACAGAATACTACTAATACTGCCAACAAATTTCCAACCTAATGCTGTATACTATATACTACACTATACAATCATTGAAATATGAATGGTTAAAAACTTCTGTCTGTTTCTTTATGGAGTCATTAAGTCTGTGAACATTATTAAATAACATTTAATTTACTGCATCAGTCACGTTTCTCCACAAGGGGGCAACTGTATTTTTTTTAGTGTTGGAATGGCCGCGCCATTTCGCCTCGTGTTGACTGCTTCCTTGCTTATTTTTGCCATGCTGTTAATTCACAGCCAGAAATGAAGGTCACGTCTACCATTTCCGGATCCATCGATCAACGATCGGGGCGTACTGCATATCAGACAAGATCTCCTTCAGCACCCTGGATGAGCTCATCCGTTACTACCAGAATAACAACAGGATTCTTGGCTGCCCTCTCGACCAGCCGTGTGTGCAGAAAGTATGGCCACCATTAACTGTTTTACCCAGACTGCTGTGGTTTTAGAAATACACACACGCCCTCACTCAACTAGGCGGATCTAGATCCGTGATTCTAGAATATCCTCTCTTCGTTTCATAGTCATTTTAGAGTCATAGAGGGAGTGGACTTTCTGCAAGGACACACCTTAATGTCTTATTACTTTAGAGTCCATCCGCATATTTCAACTGTCTTATAATTTTTTATTTGTGCACTTTTTGAAAACTAGTTTTATTTCAATATTTATTGCTTTTGTTGTGGTGCCTTCATACATTTTCCTCCAAGAAATGTTTGTCACATATGGGGACCTATTGGTTTTCTTAAGGTGTTCGAATTCAGATTATTTGTTTTAATTTCTGTCTTTTAGAGGGAGCTGTTTGACATGGAACCATGGGAGAGACCGAGGGAGGAGTTTAGCCTGCTCCGGAAGCTTGGTGAGGGGCATTTTGGAGAGGTGTGGGAGGCAGTGTGGCACACCAACAACCAGAAAGTGGCCATCAAGACGCTGAAACAAGGTTAGTTTCCCTGATGTCATTATCCACATCTGTACTCTTGCATGAGTCTGGTATGTGGACTCAGATATGTATAGTGCAAGTGATTTTCATTGTGATACACAGCACGGTACACACAGCAAAATTTGTCCTCTTTATTTAAGTGGGCAGCCATGAAAGCAGTGAGTGGTGGTGACCTTGGGATTTGAACCTGCAACCGTTCAGTTACAACCACCCCATTGCCCCTAGATATAGGGATATGGGTTTCATGTGATTCATTATAGTAATAAATCCAGGCCACATAAGGTGTCAGAGGCACTGAGAGCAGAGTGTTCGGGCGAGTAAGGCTTTGTGAAGTATAAAATCTTATATGCTTATAAGAAGGAATTTTCCAGCCCAAGCTGGTGGTTGCTGTGCATTATTTTTATGTATTGAATTCCGCTTTCAGAGATTCACGCAGTGCTGTGCTACACTTTCACATGTCCTTTTCTCAGCTCACCGGAGCTAAGAGAAGCAAAGTGGGTTGTGGGTGAGGAGTTTTGTTTCCTTTTATCTGGAAAAAAAAATGAACTGATGATCCTTTGTTCATACATTATTCACTGTTTTTAATGGCAGTGTTTAAAGGAAAATTGTGTAGATTATTTCCTGTACTTTATAAATGTAAACTGTGGTCTAATTTAAACTTTGTTTCCTGAGAAAAAATTCTCCTTTGTTTAGAGATTAAGAAATTAAGAGATTAAGAGGGCAGTGGTGTCCTAGCAGTTAAGGAAGCGGCCCCGTAATCAGAAGGTTGCCGGTTCGAATCCCGATCCGCCAAGGTGCCACTGAGCAAAGCACCATCCCTACACACTGCTCCCCGGGCGCCTGTCATGGCTGCTCACTGCTCACTCAGGGTGATGGGTTAAATGCAGAGGACAAATTTCACTGTGTGCACCATGTGCTGTGCTGCTGTGTATCACATGTGACAATCACTTCACTTTATTTATTTTATTAAAAAAAATATTCCAGGCTTTTATGTCTGACAGTAAGACATTTTTGAAAGCCCAAGAAATAAGCCCAAAAATAATATTATAATAAAATAATATTAATAAATATTAATGCATAGCTTGTTGGCTGTTGTGCAAGGGTTACCAATGACCGGTCACTGTAATCAGTGAACGGTCATTGATCGGGTGGTAGTAGCCTTGTGAGTGAAACACTCGCCTATGAACTAGAAGGCTACAAAGTCACAGGTTCAAACCCCGCTTACGACCATTGTGTTCATGTGTAAGTATAAATGGATAAAGGCATCTGTTATTTTATATTAATGGTCTGGATATGAAAATTTGCCTAAATAGTAAAATGCAAAAGTGACCATTTCTGTTCCTACCCTGTCGGCCACAGAGGACACCAAGCAGGACGAGTTCATCAAGGAAGTCCACGCACTGAAGAATCTGCACCACCCGAAGCTTATCCAGCTCCTGGCCCTGTGTTCTCGAGGGGAACCTGTTTACATTGTCACTGAGCTAATGACCAAAGGCAGCCTGAAGTCCTACCTGTCCAGTGAGTGCCACCGGTTGCATGAACACAAAAGCAAGTAATCATACAAATGTTACACAGGTAATGGTGATCATACTTTCTTCGTACAAGGCTTCTCGAGACATACACCAGTTAAATTCAATTCTAAAAAGAAGTCTTAACATAAAGTTGGTATACTTTTATTTAAAAATAATAAACGAATTATAATAAAGCTAAATTAAAGCTGTTCATAAAATCAATTGAATAATGGTGAAGAATGGATTAAGAAGTACAGGGATAGACATCATTCATTCAGGAGGCAATTGCAAAATGGGCGTCCATTGTTAAAATGCCATTCTGTTTGTTAGTCAAGGCAGAAGATGACGCACACCAAAAGGGGTGTGACAAAAAGTGAAGTGAAAGGCACAGACCAACTGTTATTTTTCTAACTTTATTGCAGTTCAGAACTCCCACCGACTTGCACTCCTACGCAAGCACAGTATTGCTCTCAGCAGGTTTCATTTTCATTAGGATGATTGATTGCACTGTGGCCATCTTAGGTCTTTGCACCCATGTGAACAGATTACTCATATATGCACACACACCCATACATACATCAACCAACTCCCATGTCCTCAACTCTGCTTTCAGCACCCGAGGGACAGTTACTGACCAACCCCCACCTCATCTACATGTCCAGTCAGGTGGCGGAAGGCATGGCGTACCTGGAAGACAGACACATTGTTCACCGCGACTTGGCTGCCAGGAACATTCTGGTGGGAGACGACCTGGTGTGTAAAGTGGCCGACTTTGGTCTGGCTCGCATAATAAAGGTAACAACTGGCCACCAGATGTAATAAAATGAAGAAGTAGCAACGAGGTTCATTCAGATGTCAATTTTTGTGTATTGAAGAAGCATCAGCTCTATTTTTTTATGATTTACAGTAATCATGTGTATAATGTACACAGTGTGCACCGACGCTGTTCTTGTCCTCTGTGGTGAAGTAGTTGGAAATTCTTCATGGTTTGTTACAGGTGCTCAACAAGAAATGAGGAACCAGGAATTAGATTTATTTTTCTTCCTTAGCCTGTCATGCCGTCTGTTCATCATAAACACATTGACTTTCGTTTTATGCCTCGCATTTATGATGACATGGTTAAGGATCTATCCAAGTTTTGAGAATGACACAAATACAATTTGCTGCATTAGTGTTTTTAGATCTAGACAGGGTGGTAGTAGCCTAGTGGGTAACACACTTGCCTGTGAACCAGAAGACCCAGGTTCAAATCCCGCTTACTACCATTGTGTCCCTGAGCAAGACACTTAACACTGAGTGTCTCCAGGGGGGGACTGTCCCTGTAACTACTGATTGTAAGTCGCTCTGGATAAGGGCGTCTGATAAGTGCTGTAAATGTAAATGTAGATCTGTCAGTTGTTTCTGTGGTGTATTGAAGTATAATTATTATCATTTTTGTAAGTTTCAAAGGCTTTGAAAATTACATCAAGTTTATGCAAAGAGTTAATATTTGCAGTGTTGACCCCTTTTTTCCCCCCAAGACCTCTGCAATTTGTCCTGGCATGCTGTCAATCAACTTCTGGGTCGAATCATGACTTATGGCAACACATTCCTTCAAATCAGTGCTTGGAGTTTGTCAGAATGTATGGTTTGTTGTTTGTCCACCCGCCTCTTGAGGATTGACCCCAAGTTTCCTGGCCATGGACCCAAAATTTCAATATATTGTTCTCCAAGCCACTTAGTTATCACTTATGGCAATTCATCTAATCACTCTTCATAACATTGTGGAGTACATGCAAATTGCCATAGTAAAAACAGAAGCTGTAAACCAGTATTTGCATCAGTCTAAACTTCTGGCCACAACTGTATACTTTCACTTTTCCACAATTCTGCATGAAAACGGATTTTGCTGGCTACGTTGTGTATTTCAAGTTGTGCTTGTGTGTGTGATTTGTAGGACAGCGTGTATACAGCCAGCAGGAGCACTAAGATCCCTGTGCGCTGGACTGCTCCGGAGGCCGCGCTCCACCAGCGCTTCTCAGTCAAGTCGGACGTCTGGTCGTTCGGCGTGGTGCTTTATGAGCTCATGTCTCGTGGGAAATTGCCCTACGATGGTAGGCACACAATCCTCAGTAATGACTTCAAGATACCTGCTGTCTGGCTTTAGTTACATGACAGGTTGTCATTTTTCAATGTTTAATGAAGCCAAAATTTTGGCCACTTTCAGCATGAATTAACATGCAGTTGCCACGTGACAAGCGAGGCGTTCCCACTAGAAGCAGTCACCCCACCCTGCCTAGGAAATCAGCATATCCACTTACAGGCATCCTACATGATTTTGTCCTGTTCATTGTACAGAAAAGCTTTACTTTTCTTTTATAAAGATCTGTACAGTATTTAAATTTTAGTTAGTATAGTTTAGTGTGTATGTTTTTCTTTCTTTTATGATTGCACTATGGGGGTACATTATTTCAGTACACGGAATACTGTGTACTGACAATAAACCAATCTTGAAAGCAAATAGTTAATTTTTGTGCCCCAGCTGCGTGTGATTTTTCTCCAGATTTCTTTTAGAAAAAGGTTTTGCCTGTTTCGGAATTGAGGCACTAAAGAGGCATAGAAAACGTCTTAAAACTAGAGCCGTTGAGCAAATTCTTCCAAAGATCAAATGTTACTATAATGAGGCTTGAATATAGAAAACAGGCTCGGGAACGGTTTCTTCCGCTCCAACTAATCATGGACATCACAGTGATTTGCATAAGTGTAATATGCTGCTGTAGTTATTAATTCATGTTCTGTCTCAGAGCCTGTGTTTCCCCAACTGTTCATAGGTAGCTGTGACTTATGTAGCTGTGACTTGCACTACATTGTACATATTTTGAAATTTATTTGTATTTGCATGCCTTGGTTGTACTATGTGCATGAGTCATTTAAATGAGTTCTAATCTAATCTTAAAATCACTCAGATCTCTCCTTTTTTTTTTTTTTTTTTTTAACTCCATTACACATACAAACACAGGGAAGAACAATAAGGAGGTTCTGGACATCCTGACATCGGGGTACAGGTTGCCGTGTCCCTCCAAGTGCCCACCCAATATCTACCGAATCATGCTGGACTGCTGGAACCCAGAATGCTCCAAACGGCCATCCTTCCATGCACTGCACAGCCAGCTGGACAAGATCTACTCCAGACTTTACTATAAAACCATCGAGGTATAGCCATCCTGGAGAGAGACGGAGGGGGGGCATCCATGCACTAATGCAAGAACAAACACATATGCACCTGGTGGACACTGTGTACTGACCAAGCTGTGTTCACTTGTATATAAATAGTTTTTTTCTGAAGGTTTAATTTTTTTACAGTCAGATAATCACTCTATTATTATTGTTATTAATGGTTTTATGTGCAATAAAGACTCTGCCACAATGTGCTATCTGTACATCTGGTAGCACTGGCTGTGGTTGTGAGTCTGATTGGTTCAGATTGTGCAGAATTGAAACAGGCTGCTGGCAATGTGCCAGTGCTGTGTGGACACATGGGAACTTGTAAAACAATGAGGACTTTTGCAAGGCCAGGCCGACGGAGAGGGTGTGCGCGCGGAGGTGCTGTTGCCGAGTCTCAGCGTGATCTCTCTAATCTCCATTCCTGCAGAGGGCTTAAGCAACCTCCGTTTTAATTGCGGTTTTACCTCTGCTTGAGCTGCGGCAGCCTGGAGAACCTGGACATATGCAGGAGAGTGAAAGTGTTTACAAAAAGAAGACGACGTGCAGCACAGGAGACTCAAATTCAGGGTTATTTCCCACCCGCCCATGAACTGCCACTGAGGTTCCAGTAGTTTCAGTTGCATTTGCTGGCTAAATAGCTTGACTTTCTCCAGACTGCGGTAGGGTGTTCTGCCCCTGAGCTGAGTCAAATCCACAAACTTCCAACGCAGTATGTCCTCAAATGAAATTCTGTGTTACAAAAAAGCACAGCAGCCATATAAATGGATAAAAGCCTTTGCTCAATCGTATTTGTATGTTCTTAATTTTTTTTTGTTTCGTTTGTTTGAATGAAAGAATGCTGCCAAATTTGTGGGTTTAAAACAAAATAATTTTCCAATAAATGTGAAAAAAGTAGCACGTTATGTGTACCCTATACTTCACCTTATAGCACATTGCATGTCGGAGATAAAAAAAAAGGCCACTGCACATGGAACAGAGGTTGTGAGACGTTTACTGACTGTTTACTTTTAATTGCCTTGGGATAAATAAACGCATTTTTGCACACTAAATATGTACAGAGAATTGCCTACAGGGGACAGCTGGCATGGTTGTGACATGCATGTTGTAACATCAAATCATATGTGTTTAAGTACACTTCCTCCCTAATCTGTGTGGTGGTTATGAAGTTGGGATACAGGTGTTTCTGAGGTAAGAGAATAATATTGGAATTTATAAGACAAATGTGATGCATTTTTCATTACTAATTTAGAATTCATAGTAAAATATTTGAATTTAACAATGGCTGGGTGGATTGTAAAACATTTTTATATTTTAAAAAGCATCTGTTTAGTATGATGAAACTTTTTAAACTGGATTTCTGGGTATGCTACTATGCCTCTTCGACATTAAAAGCAGATTTTTGGGAAATCTAGGTATTTGAAAGGGAAGTGATTGTCATGCACAGCACACGGTGACACAACAAAATATGTCAGCCTTGCTGAGCAGTGGGCAGCCATGACAGGCGCCCGGGGAGCAGTGTGTGGGGACGGTGCTTTGTGGCACCTTGGCGGACAGGGATTCAGACCGGCAACCTTCTGATTAAGGGGCTGCTTCCTTAACCGCTAGGCCACCACTGCCCCACAGTGAGGAGGAATATTCATTTTATTTTACATGATCACATGTAATGCGCATTAAAGTAGATCTAAAAATACATTCTTTATCTACTTTAAAATATCTCAGCATATGTTTGTATTTTTTGTCTTCCCGTGGGTAATCTTTTTACAGATGAACAGCCAGAAGAAGACATTAAACATTCCTTCTCTGTAAACGTTTTGTACAGCTTGCAGTTTGTAGACTGTCCCGAATCTTCAAACTCTGACAGTGGCTGCGTTCTTCATCTTTTTCTACTTAAAATACATCGGGTCACTTGCTGAAGAAAAGGGAGATTTAAACCATAAGCTATCTCCTTGATCCATCACCTTATTGTGGTGCAGGAGCTTGAGAGCCCTAATGATCCTATGAGCTATGTTGTCTAGGGCACTTGGTGTCCCTGGTAGAGGTGGTAGAGGTGGACCCAGAAGACCCAGGTTCAAATCCCGCTTACTACCATTGTGTCCCTGAGCAAGACACTTAACCCTAAGTTGCTCCAGGGGGGACTGTCCCTGTAACTACTGATTGTATGTCGCTCTGGATAAGTGCGTCTGATAAATGCCGTAAATGTAAATAGTAGGGTGTCCCATGACAAATTGGTCTTAGGTAAATGGTGAGACAAAGAACGGCTCAGATGACCTTTCATGGAAGGAAAAACAAAGAGCCAGTGAACCCGACCCAGATGGTTACTGGGGTCCCATGAGCGAGCGCCTCGTGGCCGGGCTTTTGCCCATGGGGCCCGGCCGGGTCCAGCCCGAACCGGATACCTTGGCTCATACAACTGTGGACCCACCACCCGCAGGAGGAACATGAAGGGTCCGGTGCAATGTGGATCGGGTGGCAGGCCGAGGCGGGAGCTTTGGCGGTTTGCCCGCCAGGGCATGGCTGGTCTGTGGGTCTCCAGAAGCAGCAGACAGGTACCGGATGACCAAGCGGGGTGCAGCATTGGCAGTCGCCGAGGAAAAATCTCGGGCGTGGGAGGAGTTCGGTGACGCCATGGAGAAAGACTACCGATCGGCTCCAACGAGGTTCTGGTAAACCATCCGACGCCTCAGGAGAGGGAGGCAGTAACTCGCTCACACTGTTTACAGTGGGGATGAGGATCTGCTGACATTGACTGGGGTTATAGTCAGGAGGTAGAAGGAATACTCTGAGGAGCTCCTCAATCCCACCAACACGCATTCGAAGGAGGAACCAAGGCTGGGATACCTGGGTATGGACTGTCCAAGCTCGGGGGCAGAAGTTGCTGAGGTAGTCAAACAGCTACACAGAAGCGGAGCCCCAGGGGTTGATGAGATCCGTTCTGGGTATCTCATGGCTATGGACGTTGTAGGGCTGTCATGGGTGACACGTCTCTGCAACATTGCGTGGACATCGGGTGCAGTTCCGGTGGAGTGGCAGACTGCGGTGGTGGCCCCCATTTTTAGAAGGTTCCAACTGTATGGGGATCACACTCTTCAGCCTCCCTGGAAGGGTCTACTCCAAGGTACTGGAGAGGAGGGTCCTGTCGATAGTTGAAACTCAGATTGAGGGAGGAGCAATGTGGTTTTCGTCCTGGCCGTGGAACTGTGGAGCAGCTCTTTACCCTTTCTGGGGTGATGGAGGGGGCGTGGGAGTTTGCCCAAACAATCCACATGTTTATTGGATTTGGAGAAGGCTTATTACCATGTCCCCAGGGGAACCCTATAGGAGCGCTTCAGGAGTATGGGGTGGATGGGGTGGTCGATCTACGTCCTAATCCTCACTTATGGTCATGAGCTTTGGGTAATGACTGAAAAGAAAGAATGAGATTGCGGATTGTTAATTTATACACACGCGGATACAAGCGGCCAAAATGAGTTTCCTCCGTAGGGTGGCTGGGTGCAGCCTTAGAGATAGGGTGAGGAGCTCGAACATTCGGGAGGGACTCATCGAGAGGAGCCAGATATCTGGCCAGGATGCCTCCTGGATGCCTCCCTGGGAAGGCGTTTCAGAAATTATTTATCCAGTCTGGTCTGGGAACACCTTGGGGTCTTTTTGGAAGAGCTGGTGGAGCTGGCTGGGGAGAGGGCTGTCTGGGATTCCCTACTTGGGATGCTGCCCCCGCAACCCGGACCCGGATAAGCGGAGGAAGACCAGAATCAGAATCGTGTTTATTGGCCAGTGTGTGCAAGCACATACAAGGAATTTGAGTCCGGTAGATGGTGTCTATCAAGTACAGTGTAGAAGAAAACAACAACAACAATGTGTAAGGATGTGTGTAAATGTGCAAGTTGTATAATATGTTTATACTGTTTATAAATATATATACTGATTATAAATATATGTATGAATGTACATAGGTCTATAAGTGTGTATAAATGAACAATGAACAGTACAATATATTAGACCATCTAAATCTTATAAACAGAGTGTACATAAAGTGCAGTGTGACAGTATCAGCTGTTTAGGAGGGAGATGGCTGTTCCTGTGTCGGCTGGTCCTGGTCTGCAGGCTTCTATAACGTCTGCCAGAGGGCAGCAGGTCAAAAAGTCTGTGACCAGGGTGTGAGGGATGTGAGATGACTTTCCCTGCCCTTTTCCTGGATCTTGAGAGATGACAGAAAATGGGTCTAGCAAGTTTTTTGTGCCAGGTCAGCTGATAATGAACTTCTTCAGAAACCTTAAGGCTACCAGTTGCCAAAAATGTCGTAAGAGTTGTACTTATTTCTAGTTGTGAAATATCACTCTTCTCTTGCTTTTTCTTGTTCTATTTCTGTATTTGTTTAGACCTGGTGATGATATTGAAATAGTAGAATGTTGCCAAAAACACTCATGAGCGCATGGCCACTTTTTTGCGTAAAACCCGTGCCGAGGAAACGCGGTGCTCCTGTGAAAACGTGGCTTTTCCGAGGGGCAGATGAAGGCGTGGCGGAGACACGGAAGTTCAGTCTTTCGGTAAAAGTCACATCACACGCGTTCCGCGCATTCCATTCCGCGGCGACCCGGTCGGCAGGTGTCCGTTCCCCGTGCGTAAAGACGCGGAGGCGCACCGCTGCCGGGACGGTTCCATGGGCGAATCCGAGAGGAAAACCTGCTGCGGGTGCTGCAGCTCGCTATGGCCGCGAATATTCGGCGGCGCGGACGAGTGTAAGAAGGCAGAAGGCGAGAGGACGGACGGATCGGACGACTGCGTCGCTCGGTACGCGCCCCACGCGTTACCGGCCGTCGGCGGCACGGAGGCCGGGATCTACCGGGCGCTGTGGCCCTTCGAGGCCCGCGTGGAGGACGAGCTCTCTTTCCAGGCGGGCGACCTGTTCAAAGTGACGAGCCGCACGGGGGAGTGGTGGACGGCGCTGAAGATCGACCACGCCGGGCGCACGCTGGCCACGGGCATCGTGCCCTGCAACTACCTGGCCGGCGGGGAGCCCGTGGACTCGCAGCCGTGAGTATCTACCTGACCCGGGGGGCGGGGAGCCCGTGGACTCGCAGCCGTGAGTATCTGCAGGAAAGCGGACTCTTGCACAACTCTGGAATACCTGCGCAACGGGAAGTTGAAAAAGGGGATATGGGATGTTTCTTAATGTGTATGCGCGTAGCGGTTGATGTTTTTATGCAGCTCTGTCACTTTAGAAGCCAAAAGCACATTAAATATGTACTGTACCTACCCACGCGTGGAGGTGAGAACCACAGGTTCTTTATAAAAAAAATGTAATGTTATGACATTAATCTTCAAAGAACTTGAGCAGAAATGTATTTGTGTCCTTTTGGCACTATCGTGTCTTTAATATTTACAAATGTATAGTCACAATCCAAATTATGGGGTGCCAAAATAAAACAGATAAATACATAATTAATTCTATAATAAAGTGACTCATTAATTATTTAAAATGCCCAATTAAAACATAATTATTTAATTAATTGACATAATATGAAACATTTAATTTAAATTTTTAGTTATTATTCCTGTGATATTGAATTAAGTAATTATCTATTAATTTCCCATTTTAAATCATTTATGATGTTTTATTATGAAATTGCTGAAGAATTTATATATTTTATTTCGACACTTGATTACAAAATGTCACAGCCTTACATTGTAATAAATATGATCATTGACAAATTTATAAAGCAGCATTACATATGATATGGTCATTTAAAAAGCAGCGTAAAGGAAGCATATTTAACGCCTTACTTTTTTTATTTGCTTGAGGTGGTTCTTTGGGAAAATGAATCGTATTGAAGCTCTCAGTCATCTCCTGTCACCAGAGAATGGTGACGGGGCGTTCCTTGTGCGACTCAGTGAAACCAGCAAAGTGGGTCACGTCCTCTCAGGTACGAGTGTGTGCGCATGTGTGTGCTGATGAGCTCATTTATTTTGTACCATTTGCATTTGTTAGTGGCTTGTGAGTGCAGCAGGTAGCATGTCAGTCTCATTGTCTGAAGGTCGTCAGTTCGATCCTCACACAGGGCAGCTTTAAGGGCAGTAGTGGCCTAGCGGCTAAGGATTTCGGTTACGGGTTCAAATCCCAAACCGGCAAGGTGCCCCTGAGGTCCCCTTGAGTAAGGTACCGTCCCCACACACTGCTCCCCTGTCGAGCCTGCCTGAAGTGTTCAGCGCACCGTGTGCTTTCATGCACAGCTTTTGCAAGATTTTAATTTTCCTCTCATTGCTTAATCATGGTGACAGAAGTGATTTTTTTCTGACCAGACTGAATGTCTGTCCTACTGGGGGTGGTAGTGGCCTAGTGAACGCCTATGAACCAGAAGACCCAGGTTCAAATTCCGGTCTTACTACCATTGTCCCTGAGCAAGACACTTAACCTTAAGTTACTCCAGGGGGGGACTGTCCCTGTAGGTACTGATTGTAAGTCGATCTGGATCAGGGCGTCTGATAAATGCTGTAAATGTCTGTCCCATCAGTGAAAGTGGAAAACCGAGCAAAACACTTTCAGATCAACCAACTGGACGAGCAGTTTTGTGTCGAGCGTAACAAGTGTTTCCCCTCTCTGCTGGAACTGGTGAAGTATTACCAGACCCACCGACTGGCCTCTGTGGAGCGGCTCGGAGAGTCCTGCATCAGAGTGAGTGGCTTTTTAAAATGTCTTCCCTGTCTGTCTGTAATGAAACAAAAATGAGGATGTGGTTAAAGTCGTGGCACGCTAGAAATGAGCCACGGTGGTGATGGTGATACAGTAAAAGCAGAGAGCTGTGTTTTCATTTCACACACGTTTCATCAGGCAGTATGAGGTTTAAATTGTAATAATTGTAATTTGTATAATTGTTTTTCTTTTAGAAAACACCAAAATGGGCACCACAGTCCCGCACAAGCTTATAATAAAAAAAATTAAAGGAAAGAAAGAAAAAAATGAACTGTCCACAATGGTTAGGGATTGTGGAGGCTTCTGTGCGGTTTCTGTACAGCTCTAAGTCACTTTAAAAGCTTCACTGATATACAAACGAAAAAACTTTTAGCAATTTTATTGAAAAACCGACATTTCAAAATTCTGCTACTGATAGCTTTTATGCACCAGGTCTGATTTAGGACATTCAGAATAAAGGAAATCTACAATTTTGTCTCAACAAAGTGTCACCCTCAGCTGACAGGGAATTGTTTGCCATTTTTGGGAACACCAGTGTCGCTGTGGACTAATATTATGGCTGATTGGTGTATGCAGATCCCTAATGTATTTTGGGTTGTTCTTGTTTTCACAGGTGAAACCCCAACCCAAGGACCTCTCTCACTCCACTGTGGATGAATGGGAACTCCCCAAAGATGAGTTCACCCTGGAGGAACAGTTGGGCAGTGGATACTTTGCTGATGTCTATCGGGGCATGTGGAGGAACCGCATCAAAGTTGCGATAAAAATATTGAAGAACTTTGGTGAGTTGGTGCCTGCAGAAGGCTTTGAGGACCGTAAAAATGTCATAGGGCTGTTGCTAGATCTTGAGAAGTTAATGGATTCTCTGAATCACAGTGTCACATAATTATCACAAATATAAATAATATACATGGAAATAAAGCATCTGGACTGACCTGAACCCCTCTGCTCTCTGGGGACCTGAGAAGGTGTAGTGGGTGAGGTTATTGTTGCATTTTGTTAACTATTATTATAATGGCTGATTAGGTGGAGTTTGCATGTTCTCCCCATGTTGGCATGAGTTTCCTCTGGGTTCTCCATTTTCTCTCATGTACACTAGGTCAGTTGGTGACTGAGTGTAAATGAGCGGGTGTGAGTGAGTATATTGGGTAGTGCTGGGGAGGACATCTGAACTTTAATTATTGTCTTGCACAGTATGGAGGAGGACCGGAGACTCCCAGAAATACCTCAAACTGGGTCACTCCCATTAGACTACTCTTTTATCTTGCATAGCTCGCTTGCATTGCCTACTAATAGAAATAATGGGGAATCTGGAAACACAGTCATAATTATGTTTAATCAACTAAAACATCACTTCAGTTGCAACAATTGTTTAGACCCTAAAGCAATGTGGTGCCTGACTGAACTGAAACTTGTGCATCATGTAGATCAGTCATGGTGTCGGCTAGTAGGTAGATGCGTATGTTCTCCATATTTGGACAGGGATTTTTACGCTGATGTGTGAAATTTAACGATATCTTGCCATATACATTTAGCCACATTGTCTGCACTGTCTGTATAGTTTGGGATTTTATTTTTACATATACTGCAGAATCTGATTAAGAGACGCATAGTAATGCAAAGGTAATGTAATGAGTACAGCAAGGAATTTAGTTGCACAATGAGTAAATACATAAAGCCATGTATTGCTTTTTAAGTAATGAGTAATTTGTCACATATTAGGTATTGTATTCATATGTTTAGATGTAGATATTAGTAGCCTAGTGGGTAAGACGCTTGCTTATAAACCAGAATGCTGCAAATTCACAGGTTCAACTTACTTACCCCACTTACTATCATTGTGTCCCTGAACAAGACATTTAACCCTGGGTGTGTCCAGGGGGACTGTCCCTGTAACTAATGATTGTAAGTCGCTCTGGATACGTGTGTCTTCTAAATGCCATTATAGTAAATATAGAAATTTCTTTCCTTTTTTGTCATACAGCAACTATTCTGTTGACTGTTTAACATGATGGCAGTGACGATTAAAACAATGTGACCTTACCTGTTCTTCAAGTTGACAGAACACACTTTGTAGAAGCACATGGAGATACAGAACAACTGGTGTAAAGTAGAATCTGTGTCTCCCTTTTTTTCACAGAGTCTCTGAACCAGCAGGCGTTTCAGAAAGAGGTTCACATCCTGAAGAAGCTTCGCCACAGGCACCTTATCTCCCTGTTTGCCATCTGCACCTCCTCCATGCCTTACTTCATTATCACAGAGTTTATGATGAAGGGAAATCTGCTTGATTTCCTCCGTGGTAAGTTCACTACATTACTCCAATCCCACAATGCACTAGGGCTGTGAAAAAATGTCCATATTATGAAATGGGCACTTCTATCAAAAGAAATTTCCTATTTTTATTGATACATATTATTTAACATATTGCTATGAATACGTGAGTCTGCTAAAATTAGAATCCTATTTTGTTATGCTTTAGTGCTGAAATATTTCATAATATAGTGCATTCTTTGTTTTTTCAACATTCATTTACATGGATCATTTAGATGACTCTGTATGGATATCACACTAATATTAAATCTGAAAATAAACAGTTCACCCTTTACCTCATGCTGCATTTCCTGTAACGTATCATGTTCCTTCATCATTTCCTTCATAGCAGATTTATGAATCATTAATGCTGAACCATTCAACGTTTGATGGATTGTTTTATCTGGGCAACAAAATGTGGGATTGTAATTTAACTGCACAGTTAAAGTCCCTGGTTTATCTACCCCCAAAATATTAGGCACATAAATTAATGCAACAGAATCATTTTAAGTGCTCCTGACTTCAGAGTGATTGATTACTCAAGAACAAAGTCTATGGGCCATTCTTTTACATTAAAAATGAATAGGTTACGGGAAGGAATGGTCAAAGCCAATGTTGACTTTGACTTAGGAAATATCAGATGGCAAACAAAAATGCCCATGCATGCATCTACTCCGGATATATTTACCACTTACTGAAGAATACAATACATGTAAAACCGAAATTGAGATATCTAAAATAAAAAATGAAATATGAAAGTTATAGGTTTTTAATCTGGCTTTCCTACCTGCAGGGGAAGAAGGTTCGAAACTGGACAGGATGTCTTTAATTGACATGGCCTCCCAGGTGGCTGATGGTATGAGCTACCTGGAGTCAACGAACAGCATCCACAGAGACCTAGCAGCACGCAACATCCTCGTGGGAGAGAACTACCTGTGCAAAGTCGCTGACTTTGGACTGGCCCGTATCATCAAGGTGATACACTACAAATTCTCCGGATATGTTTATGCATTATTTATATTCTAAACCTTATATGCTTTATACTAAAATGGTTAAATAATGGGTGCTAAATAGTGGCTTACATTATGTTGTTGCATGTGTGCAAATGTTTCATATTTATCACCAAACGTGCAGATTTTTCTATGTTCCAATCTGTTTCTGATTATGCATGAATCATGTTAAAATTATGTTAAACATCTTTACTAGTTTTCATTTTATGCTATCCACATTTCTTTTTTTTTTTTATTAATATTTCTTCTCCTCCTCTACTTACTCTTCCTGCCCTCAACTCTTTATTGCGACTCCTTCCTGTTCAATCCCACAGGAGCCATTTTATGTATCTGAAGACAAGAAGATTCCTTATAAGTGGAGCGCACCAGAAGCTATCAGCCACGGATGCTTCTCTAACAAATCGGACGTCTGGTCTTTTGGGATACTTCTTTATGAGATCTTTACGTATGGTGGCATCCCATATCCAGGTTCAGATTATTTCAAATTAAATTATGGTTCATTATAAGTATCATGTATTATTATCTGTATTGCATTTATTATTTCATTTATATATGTTTTTTTTCTTTTTTTACTAAGGCTTCAGCACCAGTGAGGTCTATGGGCAGGTCATTAAAGGATACAGAATGCCTGCACCCCCACATTGCCCCCCCTACATCTACGACGTCATGATGTCCTGTTGGAGGATTAAACCAGCAGACCGGCCTGAATTCAGTGATCTGAAACCGGATTTGGAAAACATCAATCGCTATGAGCTGGAGTGATCTCACCCTGAAGGGTCCTGATTGTGTTATGATGTTGAGCAGAGAGACATCTCTCATGTCTCCATGTCCAACTTGGTTGGAGTGAAAGAACATCAAGAGCATCAAGATCCACATTAAAGTTCTGTCATTGCATTGAGGACTAGTCTGAGTTTGAATAACTGTAGCAATCTGGAGGAAGGTGAAGAGTTGTTGCCTTTGTTGGGCTTTGCCTTTGTTGCCTTTGTTGGGCAGTAATACAGTATCTTCAGTGTTCATATCCCTCCATCCATCAAGGACCTCCATAATGGTCAACCAAAATGCGATGTGGTTTGTTCATGTTACAGAATCACTGAAATACTGTAAATATTTTTCTGGGAAATGTTTAATCACATTAAGTAACATTTTTTTCTGTTATTGCTTGCATTGTGAGAAGTATTGTAAATATGTTTTTTTAAATAAAGTAATATTTTCAATAAGAATTTCTCAAATATCCCTCATCCTGCTTTGTTAACATTCACATTCAAACATCCGGCATCAGTTTATTCCATTACTAAAAGGAGGCAACAAGAGACAGCTATTAAAAATACAATCTTATGTTGGTCACGCAAGATTTTGATGATAAATGTTGCACTACACTCCCTGCCATCTGGATTTCTCCATGAAAATGACAATTAACAAATGTTTTTTTTTTTATTAATCAAATACTCAATGTATTTGTATAATAATGTCAACTAAGTTTAATTAGGATCTTTTATTGAAACAAGAAAAATTAGACATCCAAAATTATTAGTTCCCTGGCTATTTATAATAGAGTCCTCTTTCTGAGTCACAGCTGACACCAACCTCTTAGAGTAGTTATTTACTAGGTTGGCACAGGTCTTTTGAGGGATTTTGTTCCATTGATCCATTGCAAATTGTTCTAGCTGGTCCAAATTTCATGGTTTCCAAGCATGGACATATTCAGGATAACAGGATTGACATCTGGGCTCTGTGTGGGCCACTCCAGGATCTTGGTTTTGGTATCCTTGAGGAACTGTCAAACTAATTTCAGTGTATGCTTTGGGTCATTGTCTTGTTGAAAGACCCAGCAACTTGTAATGGACCCAGCAACTTTGCATATTCTCCCTCACATGATGCTCCCACCACCATGTTTATCTGTGGGAACTGTGTACCTATGGTTGAAGACCTGTCCCTTTCATCGCCAAGCAAAAGCAAAAGCCATGTACCCAAACAAAAAAGTCTCATCAGACCAAAGCACAGACGTCCAAAACTCATCTTTACCTTTCAAATGTTCATGGGGAAACCTCAGTCAGGCTCTGATGTGCCACTCTTTGAGTAAAGGGGCTCTTCTGGGACGGTGGCCCTGAAGCCCACCACAATGAAAAGCCCTCACAACTGGTTTCCTTGTAACACTGATTCCAGAAGAGACCAGATCAACAACAATCATCATGGCAGATGACCAAGGCTCCTCGCAAAGTTCTCATAATCTTGCATTTATGGTCATGGACAGGTTTGCTTTTTTACAGAATTTGTCTCCTTGTACTTGGCAGGTATATATAGCTTTTTTATTTTATTTGGGATTTTTTTTTATTTACAAATGTACTTTAACTCACGTAGGAGTCATTGGTTGAATCAATTTATGATTTTGTACAAATATACGTAATTCTTGATTTATTCGCTTTCATTTCTGCATTAAGATGATGCACTACATTTCGCCTTCTGAACTAGTTATCTATTTATTTATTTAGTATTAAATGAGTCTTTACTTTGTCTTTACTAAAGTAGATTTCTCAGACCAATTACTGCCGCTGCTCACGCCTTTGCGCCTCTGAGCCACCAGATGGCGCCATTTCCCCGTCTGCGTCCCTGTTTGAGGCTTTATTGTCTGCGTGTTTGTGTATGTGTGTACGTACCCACCTCCTGTTTCTAGTCCTTGTCGATCGTCTTCTGGTTCATAGGCGAGTGTGTTACCCACTAGGCTACTACCACCCTAATATAGATGTCTCTGCATAGCACTTGTGCCTCGGACCCATGTATCAGCGTGCCACTATTACTAATACTACAAACTATATTATTAATAATAATAATAATAATTATAATTCTTGTGATTATTGTTGTCGTCATTGTCGTCCGGCGGCTGCTGTTCTCCTGCCCGCCGCAGGGCGGCGCGCCACCTCACGCCGCCGTTCGTTCACCTTTGTTCCACTTCCCAGCGCCCACGAGGCGCGAATTGTGAGTCACGTTCAGGGCGCACAGCAGACGTTCCGCCGAAACGCCTTTACCAGAACCGACCCTCCGTTTATGACTCCCGTGTGTTAATCATCCGTGTCCATTCCACCCACGTTTACGTCAAACGAACCCGTCTATCGCTTTCCGTACGGGGTCATTTAAAACTGACGTGCGTGGAACTTTGTGCACATTTGGCCCGTCTCTCGTTTGCCTATTTATAAGCCTGCATGAAGCAGCATTTGGTCTCCTTTTAGAAAGTGGGTCAACGTCGCCACGGGCCTGAACTCTGCATGTGCACAGCCAGGCCGGGCGTGAGTGTGAGTGCGACTCACGTGCCGCATGTCCGGATGTGTGTGTGTGTGTGTGTGTGTGTGTGTGTGGTGAAATGAAGATCATGTGGCCCAGCCAGCCACGCAGGAGGGAGTTTGTGCCGCCAGAATGCGCGGGCTGGCCTGGAACCGAGATGCACGCAGCGGCCGCTCCGTACGGCCGATTTCTGGGACCAGTGCAAACACACCCAGACACAGTCAGTCCAGAAAGAGCTTACCTGGACCATGCCTGCAGTGAGCGTCCCTGGTGTGACGTGTTACCCTGGTGTGACGTGTGATTATCCTACCACTGCTATGCTGACGACACACAACTCCTCTTCTCCTTTCCTCCCTCTGATCTTCATGCTGCTTCCAAAATCTCTGCATGTCTAACAGACATCTCGTCTTGGATGGCAGCCCATCACCTCCAACTCAATCCCACCAAAACTGAACTAATATTCATTCCAGCAGATTCTTCACCACATCAGGATCTTGCTATTTACCTAGACAACTCGCAGCTCTCTCCTTCTGCAACAGCCCGCGACCTTGGCGTAACAATAGACAACCAACTCTCCTTCTCAACTCACATCAGCAATCTTTCCCGCTCATGTAGATTCCTTCTCTACAATATCAGACGAATCCGCCCTTATCTGTCAACCCAGGCCACCCAACTACTGGTTCAGTCCTTAGTAATCTCACGACTGGACTACTGTAACTCCCTTCTAGCTGGTCTACCTCTATGTACCATCCGACCTCTACAACTCATACAAAATGCAGCAGCACGACTGATCTTCAACCTTCCCAAATTCTCCCATACCACCCCTCTGCTACGTTCCCTTCACTGGCTCCCAGTAGCTGCACGCATCAGGTTCAAAATACTGATGCTGGCCTACAAAGCCAAACATGGAGCAGCACCATCCTACCTCACAGCCCTTATTACACCTCACACTGCACCTCATATACTCCGAGCCTCCAGTACTGCTCGCCTGGTCCCTCCATCTCTGAAGGTAAAAGGAAAACATTCATCTAGACTCTTCTCCGTCTTGGCCCCTCGGTGGTGGAATGAACTTCCCCTCGAGGTCAGAACAGCTCAGTCACTGAGCACCTTCAAACGACAGCTCAAGACCTTCCTCTTTAAAGAATATTTAGATTTAATTGTAACGTTCTTATTGTCGAACTTGTGTACAGACTCTACAACAGAGTGAATAAAATAGATGTATTCATAGTTGGGGTCCTAGTGTTCCGGAACTGATCTCTTCATCGATGGTAACTTGAAAGCACGTTGTAAGTCGCTTGGATAAGGGCGTCTGCCAAATGCCGTAAATGTAAATGTGTGACGTGTGACGTGCGTGGGCCGCTGGCTCAGTGCGGCACTGGGGTGATTTCGGAGTTTCGGTCACACCACCGGAGGACAAATGACAACTCAGATCTCAGACCAGAGTGATCGTCATTAGCCTACTTTTGTCCCGAGGGAAAGAGATCTGTTCTCAGTCTTCGAACTGGCCAGTTGGGACATTTTTAGAACGATCCTACACCATGTATAAGACAAAGTGTCACCACAGAATAACAAAAATCATTTGGTTTTAAAATGATCATAGTGTTCTTAGCCCATAATTTATAATTTGTAGAAATATTACACAATGCATTTGCATGCCTAAACGTTGACAGTGTTCGTGTTCAAAGTGACCACACAGCACAACGCGACAGGACATGCAGGACTTGCTGACGCAGACATTTTTAATAAGTATTTTGCCGTGGTGCAAGACTAGATTCCAAAATCTGCCGTCACATTTGTTCGTCACATGACATGTTCAGCTTGATGAAAACCTCTTTCCGCACCTTGCACGTCCTGAACTGTCTCGGTCATCTGATATCATTTGTTTGCGCGAGCGTGAACGCGATGTGCCTGATGTGTGTCTTGTTTAAAATGTTCTTCTTCAGACACTTCATTGTTAATACAGCGAGAGTGCTTTGCAAGGCAGCAGGTACTAACTAAGATGAATAAAAGTGCAAAACATTACTGCAAGAACAAAAACATCTCTGGAATGGATTAAAAAGCAAAACTGCTCTTGTGTTTTCAAATGCATTGAAATCTGTTTGCATCCACTTGAATGGGGTTTAAAGGGTTTAAAAGTCCCTCCTTACATGTACAGTACAGGCCAAAAGTTTGGACACACCTTCTCATTCAATGTGTTTTCTTTATTTTCATGACCATTTACGTTGCTGAAATGCTGAAATGACTCCAGAACCATCTTTAGGCCGTGTTTGTAAGGTTTCACTTTGAATATTCTGGCCAAAAGACAACTTAAACGAAGTCAGTGGTGAATTAGAACATACAGTTCAGGCCAAAGGTTTGGACACACATTCTTTTTCATTTCATGACCATTTTCATTGGTAGATTCTCACTGAAGGCATCAAAACTATGAATGAACACATGTGGAGTTATGTACTTAACAAAAAGTGGAGACCTGGCCTCCACAGTCACCGGACCTGAACCCAATCGAGATGGTTTGGGGTGAGCTGGACCGCAGAGTGAAGGCAAAGGGGCCAACAAGTGCTAAACACCTCTGGGAACTCCTTCAAGACTGTTGGAAAACCATTTCAGGTGACGACCTCTTGAAGCTCATCGAGAGAATGCCAAGAGTGTGCAAACCAGTAATCAGAGCAAAGAAACTAGAATATAAAACATGTTTTCAGTTATTTCACCTTTTTTTGTTAAGTACATAACTCCACATGTGTTCATTCATAGATTTGATGCATTCAGTGAGAATCTACCAATGAAAATGGTCATGAAAATAAGGAAAACACATTGAATGAGAAGGTGTGTCCAAACTTTTGGCCTGAACTGTATGTTCTAATTCACCACTGACTTCGTTTAAGTTGTCTTTTGGCCAGAATATTCAAAGTGAAACCTTACAAACACGGCCTAAAGATGGTTCTGGAGTCATTTCAGCTTCTGCTGTTTTTGTCTCAGAACCAGGGCTAAAGGAGAGGGAAATATGCCCAAACTTCCTAACATTTTCCTTCAAGGAGCAGGAGATGATCTGAAGGGGGTGCTTGGCTTTATTCACAGTGAAGTGTATTACCACGGTCAAAAGATAAACAGACGGCTTGCAAGAAGGAGATAAACCAGACACCCCCTTAACCGCGTCATTTCCCTAAAGGTCAAGAATGTAGGGGTGGTTCGTCTCAGCCAATGGCAAGCAGCCCTGGGAAATCTTGTTGAAATTCATATGAAGAGAGTTTTTTTTTTTGGTTTTAAAGAAAGGTCTTTTGTTCCACCACAGCCGAATTCCGGCAGAGACCTGGAGCAAGAGGAACTTCACGAGTATTAAACCCTGAGGATATCATTGTTCATATAAAGCTGAGCAGCGTATTGGTGAGTCGTGCTCTACGTGTCGGGCATTTCAACATTTGTCTTGGTTTTAAACTTGGACCATAATAGTTCTTTAGAGGGAATATGAAGCAGCATACACAGGGCTACAGATTCCAACCAATAAAAAGACAGCATGCGCTCTCTCTCTCTCTCTCTCTCTCTCTCTTTCTCTCTCTCGCAACATTCATCCCCATCTCCGAAATCTTTTCCTCTCACACTCTTTATATAGTGTGATGAAGTCAGCCTTAAATCCTTCGAATAATCTTTTATAACTGATTTTTTCTTTTGTCCTTGACAATACAGACGTCACTCTCACTCAGATTAAAACTACAAGCAAGGGCCCGAGAGGATAAAGAACCCAGCAAAGCTCCCCGTTACTGGAGAACAGAGGTGTAATCAGAGTTTCAGGGCAGGGATTTAAAATTGGAACCATGTCAGGCGGAGGCTGCTGCAGACAGAGGGCACAGCTGTTTTCATAAAGTTGTAGAAGGAGGTGTGATGCATTTCCCATGCTGCTCTAGTGCACAGGGTGCGATGTGTGACAAATGCATATCAGGAAATTTAGGTCAGGTTGTTGTTCTGTGCTGCAAAATAAAGCTCAGCAGTTCTGCGAATGCAGTTTTTAATACAATAATTGTACTTGACATTCCAGGTATTGAGTTTTGGAGTTTATCTAGGCGGGTTGCTGCCATTTTGGACCCCCACACGCTCCACATGTTCTGCATGTATGGCAGCGTACCTGGAAGCACCCCCTGTTTCAGAGAAGTGGCCTCTGACTTACTTACATCACTTACATAACAGTGATGGGTTGTGCTAAGAAACGGTGCGTAATTTGCATGGTGTGAAAGGCATTGATTAGAAAACGACAGACTGGTCCCAATACAGGGTGGGCTGATCCAAACTGGACAATGGCATCCAGTCGTTTCAGGAAAGCGAGGCGCCGAAGGGCGGACGCAAACATACAACTCTCGTGTCACAGGAATATAATGACTTAGACAGGGTATGGGGACCCTCATGCGGACACTAGGCATGAGACACAGGTACAAGGACAAATGACAGAATGAGGAAGTGACATGGCAATCATTTTATTTATGCTAATAATCAATAATATGAAAACAATCAAGGCAGTCAGGAAGCACAAGACAAGGCAAGGATAAAAATCCGGTCCGGAGTTCTGGGAAATGTCCGGATCGCGACAAATTTACTGTCAGACCTTAATGGTCTTTTTTATGAATTTAGGAATTCTGAATAAATAATATTTAAGTCATACACAAGAGAATAGATGACCAAAATATCTGGAAATTAGCGATGGAATCATAGCAGTTTTACATGGAAACTTTTATCGGACGGTATTAGTTGTGAAACAGAGGAAAATCTACTAATGATTTGTATTATGTTGTAAATATTATTGTACATCGGCAGCATTCAGCAGATGAGCAATGTACTCGGTGGGTTGAAGATGATCTTTGTACCTGTTTAAATAGCAAATGCTGTTCAACAAACCAGAAGGACACTGCTAGTTAGCTAATATCTAACTATCCGCCCCAGTTCTTGGTGGTGACACACATATGGTTTTGTATGTCATGTGAACTTCAGCAGGTGGCTCTGTCAGTTCCGCTGGAATGTTCCGTCTGTATATTTTATACTTTCTATTATATATTTATAGCTGAGTAAACTGTATATATATTCACTTACTATTACTTTCAGAAATAGTAAACCTACAAATAGTTAAGTTATTTTTCCATGAATTTTATGGGTTTTAATAACCACCCCTTTCCCTGAAAATAATCTTACTTCTCTGCAGCATTTTAAGCTTTATGGGACAGAAAATTGACCTCTTGTCCAGGAAGCTGGCCTGCCACTGAACTTTACTATTTAGAAGCTTGTTAAGATATTAATTATGTTTTTATAAATGTTATATTTTAGTCATTTTTTTTTTATTAATTGTTGTAATGAAGTAAAAATCTCCAGCAGACATCTGCTGCTTGGCTGTCAGCAATAAGCAAATATTTTCGAAGACTCTCACATCACATCAGATAGGAAGAGATAAACTTGTCCAAAACTAACAGCGCTGCCTTTTTTTAGCCCAACGGTCTGCCTTTGTCCTGTTGACTTGCAGAATTTAATGTCCTGGTCAACACAGAATGTCCCAACGTTTCCACTCGGGGACATTTGTCCTCATGTATTTGTTTACTCTGTACTCTGGCCATCATAGTAATTTACCTGCTGTCTATTGTTCATTCCCAAGCCTGTGTGTGAGTGTGTGTGGGTGTGTGTGCAGTCTGTCATTTCATTTCAGAATCAGAATGGGAAAACTTTATATGTCTAGGCTTAGTTGAATGAAACATTCCGATTTTCTTTTCCATTAGTTTTGTTGAATGGTCTTCCATGAAATGTCACTAGTATGTTTCAACAATCAGCGAGATCAACAAACAGAGCTAAAGTTCACAGGTGAATCCTGGCTCCCCTTTGGCATCTGAATCTCTTTTATTCCAGGTAGCTGAAATTCCCGGCAGACAAGTCCATGGCCGCCGTCAACTCGCCAGCCTCCCTCCTCGCCAGAAATCACTTTTACCGCAGTAAGGCTTTTCTATTTTTGGCCATCTGGTTCTGATGCGGATAGCTTTTGAGTGGTGGTCTGTGCGGGGCACACGTGGCGCGTGGTCCAGAGTTGGTCGTTTTTGTGAGGTCTGGAAACAACCCAAGGTCATCTGGACATAATGTCCCACTTTTTACCTGAGCACGAAGGGAGTGCATGACAGAATCAGATTTGGGTTTGGAAATAAATCCAGAACAAGTTGCAAAATGACCCTCTGGATCAATAAAGTATCTATCTAACTGTCTGTCTCGCTGAGCTGTGCTATATGTAGGGCAAATTCCCCTTTTTCACAGTAACGGGAAAAAAAGGTTAACTTGGGAGGGTCCAGGTCGGAGATTTTCTCTTGCGGTGTCCCTCTATCCTGGGAATCATCAACATATCTGTGTGTTTGTGTGGATGAATGATTTCTATATGCTGAGCCCATTGTTCGGGCAAATTACAGTATGTTACTCTGCAGCCAGGTAAACACGTTTAACAGCGCATTATCGTTATCGTGTACGTTTGTGTATAAAATAAATGTTTGGGCAGCTTATCAGGTGAATAGCAGTTTCCGATGGATGAGCTGCACCCTTTAATGAATGTGATCTGGCAGCGAACAGAGTCTGTTAAGAGATTTTATGGTGAAAGAAAAAAAAAGACGATAAGAACTCTGGTTCTCTTTTTCAGGCATCAACAGCTCACCGGACATAAAAGCTGTTTACGGCCACTCTGATTGGTTGATGCAATCAAAACAGAGGCAGTTGACTGTATGGGTCACAACGTCCATAGACCAAGGTACAGACACTTAATAAATAATCACCCAGATAGACTCAGTTATTCACAAACACTGACACGCCATAATTTCCTGACATAACCGTACACACCGTCACCACTCGGAATATGTTCAAATATATGAATTCACTTTTTTTTATGTTGGTTTTGGTATAGCCAGACATTATTAAGTCTCATCATATTCCGAAATGTTTAGAGCAACCTGTTTTATAATTAGACACTTTATTTTACTATAAATCATATGGCACAGCTTCAGATTGTTGCCACGTTCATTATTGCCATATAAACAGTTTTTGTTCTAATATTAAGCAGACAGATGACTTTTTGACTATTCTATTGTGTCAGCGACAAAGCAGACAATCGATTTATTTTATACATTGGAAAACATCTTGCGTGTTATAATGTTTTTCTAGTGGATGGTTCATGTGTTCAAATCTTTCTCCTTCTTTTCAGGTCTCTCTGATAAAGTGACCAAAGGATGGATCATCAGCATTGCCGTGAAGTGTCCGTCCTCGTCATCCTCCAGCAAAAAGAGCACAGCCAGTCTTTCTGTGAGGTAGAGGAGGATTTCGGTCAGAAAGGATAGGATTTCCAGCCCACCCTTCCTTCCTTGTTATGCACAATAGTCTTCGTATCTACGTTTGCATGACCGGGCATTTAATTTTGTTACCCCTTCCTTACACCTACAGCCACTTGGTGTAATCTGGCTAAAAAGTCAATTTATTGACAGATACAGACAGAACTGAATTCCTGATATTATACAACCAATCTAAACCTGCAGTTTTAATCCACATCCCCAGTGAGAGCTTATTTTCCCGCTCGTTGTGAACCCCGGAGAAGGTTCTTGGTTTATTTTAACGCACCACTTTACTAATGGGTTCTGGGCAACAGTCCAGCTGCTGTGTTTCTCAAAGCCCCATTGCCCCTGCTGCCGACCTGTTGCCTGGCATGGTAAAGGCAGCAGAAAAGAGCAGTCAGCGCACCGCAGAGCGGACAGATACTGGTTAGTGATCTGGAAAAAGTGCAAGTGAATTAGAGAGACTGGTATTGCTCTAATGGAAAGGGGATAAAGAGCAGTGCACTTTGGCCTGAAACCTTTACCCAAACGGCATGCTCTTTTTATTGTGTATTGTAGCGTAAAAGAATAAAAAGTGCACCATTCAGTCAGTATAATAATAAATATTATATAGGAGAAGGTTTTGTGAGATGAGGAAACTATTCTTTCTCCTCTCATGTGAAGAGCACGTTGCTCTTTCATGGCTGGAGTGGTGATGATGCATGAAAGGCCTTCTCTAGGAAGAGAGCTATTTAGAGCTTGCCCTCGATGTTGTGTAATTCATGATGTGGGATGTGTGTGCAGGTGTTCACCAAAATAAATTAAATACCTAAAGTCAGGACACCGGGTGGGAAGAGAATATGTTGATGCATACAAATAACAGCAAAACAGTGAACCACCCCCAATAAACTACAGTAACAAGGCAGATAGGCTGCTTGGGATTACTTTATTATCCAGGTGAAATGCACAGTGTGATCACATGAAAAAAAAGCAGTTAAAAAAACATGTATCAATCACGGTGTTACAGATGTGTAAAAATGTACAAAAAGGCTGTTTCTTCTTTTAATTACAAAAAATAAAATACAAATACAAAAAAATTAAAAATAAAAACCACACACACACACACACACACACACACACATACTAAAGCAGCCTGGGTCGAGTTTCCCCAAAACCACTGTAGTACTGATGGATGGATGAGAGACAGTTTGCATCGTCCCTCTTCGGTGATTATGACCTTAGTCCTACAAATGTATTGGGAAACAGTGCCCTGTTCTACTGATTGGGACAAGACAAAAAAAAAAAAAAAAAAAAAAAAAAAAAAAAAAAAGAGCCATCTCCATCCCCTAGCGTTGGCCCCCCCACCGTGCTGGACTCATGAAAGGGGGGGACTCCCCGCGTCGCTACTCTCACTGGCCTGCCGCTTCATCACCATCTCCTGAGCAACACACATCACCTGGCCGTTGGTCACATTCACCAAGCCAGTCCTGCAGAAGAGCGGAACAGCAAGGTTGTCACTAAACCTGCACGATCTGGTCTTTTTGGGGGAAAAGGTTCAAAACTACCCTCCTAAAATGGTCACTATGCCGATTCACACTTACTTCTGCTGCGCCTCCTCGGTCACAGTGGTCATTCCAGTCTGCTTTCCGAAAAAGAAGCTGGACCACCAGTGGCCTGAATCTTGCTTGGGCAGACCTGGGAAGGAAATTTAATAAAGTAATCTCTCATGTTACATGACTACAGAAAAACTTCTGAATACACGCCAGATGTGAATCCGTAAACTAACCAATTGATGGTCACACAGACACCCCCCCCCCAACACACACATATATATATAAAAAAAAAATATTATATATATATATATATATATATATATATATATATATATATATATATATATAAAATAAATAAAACAAATAAATAAAGTTCAAACCCGAATCCATAATCTTGTGACTGGGAAATTTTAAAAAAAGGCAACTTGTACCTGGATGGTGTGGAATGACCTCCCCACTGTATTCCGAACTGCCACAAGAGCTGCTGCTGGATGTAGAGCCCAGACGCCCTGGAAAAAACGGGTTATCCATAAAACTACACCTCTAAAGTATACTGACATGCACACAGCAGGAGAATAGCGGCACAGCACCAGCTGCATACTTCGGTAATAGTCGTGGGTTGCAACGAGGGAGCCGCCGGCTGGAATTGCTGCCATTTCTCAGATGCTGGTGAAAAGTGCCTTAGATGGAAACCCTGGAGGAGAGGAAGAAAGAGGAGGAGAAAAGAATGACCTCTTCATTACCGTACAATGCAGAATGTCTACACACACACACACACACACACACACACATATATATATAAATAAAAGTTTCCTTTGTTCTAAGCAAAATGAGTGGTAGAAGATCACACCACGTGAAATGTGTCATTTCCTTTATGTTTCAGCATTTCTCATTTCTATACACTGCATAACGGAACACCAGAAATAGCAAAAACATTAGACACCATTTTGTTTACATCGAAAGATGTGAGGAAGAAAATGAAGGGACACACACACACACGTGTTAAATAAATCTGTATGAAATATTCCCATAGCGTTAAACGTTGACATAATTAAAGAAGACGGGGGAAGGCGCTGAGGCTGAATGGCGACGGTCATGACGAGGTGGTCTACCATAACAAAAACGAAAAAACCCAGAAACGTTCGCTTAAATAAGTATTCACGTCACCTACCTTTCAAACCGCTCGTGCTGATGTTAATTAGCACCCTTCACGGCTCATTAGGCGATAGGCTCGGGGGGGTAAACGCTAGGCGACGGGGCCCATTTGAAAGAAAGTTTTGGGTGGCGAAAACGCTCCACGACCACGGAACCCGCAGGATGGTCTGAGGGGACGTGAGGCGCTCCGCTAGTTTATAGCCGCGGTGACGTCACGGGGCACCCGCGAATGACAGGAGGGCAGGGGCGGGGCCTCCAAGCCACCAAAACTGGCTTGGACTGGTGCGGTGAGGAGAGAATCGTGCGGACTGCGAATAATCGGCGGGGGTGCAGCGCAAGAACGTCTGCGCCCCTATATGGACCATGGTGCCCATGGTCCATATAGAAACGAACTCTGTGCCCCCCCCCACGCTCGCATTTTTCTGGCTTTGCAATTTTACCGGCACCCAAGAGCCCTCCAGTGGGGGCCTTCTTTATCTCGCCAGTGTGGAACCCAAGACAATGGATAATATGAGGAGCCATGTCTGAGAACCACCACATTTAATAAACACCACCAAAATAACCACACAATTTTCTCAGCAAAACAGGACAAAATAAAAGGCACCGTAGAAACAGAAGACGACAGCTTCCCTGGTGGTCTAGTGGTTAGGATTCGGCGCTCTCACCGCCGCGGCCCGGGTTCGATTCCCGGTCAGGGAACTTCCTTTTTTGGGTTGCGTCAAGAATATTACCACTTTTAATATATGTACACAGTTATTGGCCATTTCTTTGTTTTTTGAGAAGTTTCATTCAGTTTAGAATATAAGCCTTAAAATTTGATGCTTTTTCCTGCACGTACGAGCACGTGGTATTGTTATGACATTTACGCTAATATAATAATTATTACATAATACCAGCGTACAACAGAACATGAAATGGATAAGATATTCCGCAGGATATAATTATTTTCTTCGGATGTTTTGTGTATGTATGAACGCTGTAAACTTTACAGCACGTGAATCACTGTAAACATTGCGGAGAAGTTGCGCCATCGTGTGGTCAAATGACGGCACATACACTCGGCGCAGGTCTGAGAGCAGTCATGTCCAACTTTTCTATAGAATGTACACTTTCCATGACTTTAAAGTACCTCCCACCTTGTGATGGCGGCTTAACTGCAAACGACTGAATTATTACTTAGATAAGGATAATTGCAGATGTTTAAGAAGGTCATTGAAATGTTTGTTACCCTGGTGCCCATGGTCCATGGCACTTACAAGTATAGTTTTTCAATTAAAAAAAACCCCCTCTATTCCTGACACAGTAGAGGGATGATGAAACACTTGATTCTTTAAAGGAATGCTTTATTTATATCCAAACATATATAACAGAAATGTAAATGCAAATTACTCTACTTTGTCGTTCCCCAAACTGGGAGATTTTTCTTTGAACACCTAAATTAAAGCTTTAGGGTGTCTTTAGCCCCTACAACAGCGATCACATGCTGATCTTACATAAACCCACGGCTCCCAAGGAATTAGGACTACAATTCTCTTTCCCCCGCTCTACACAAACTAGTTGCTCATACTTACAACGGCTTTGTAAGTGAATCCCAGTAGAATGAGCTTCCACCAATGGCTAGTAATTATGATAATCAAATAGAGGCAAGGAAAAAAAAAAAAGAAAATCTACAAACTGTCTCAACATATCGCCACAGGTGAAGAAGAAAAAGAGATCACAAAAGTGAACAAAGAGGGCAAATAAAAATGTATTCCAGGCAGAGTGTAATGTGGCAGCTGGACAAAATACCCTGCACACTGCAGTAATGTCTAACTTTGTGAGATGAACATGAACCGGCTACTTCTGTTCAGTGTTTTATGGCCTGATTCCTCCACACAAGAATAAGCATTTTCACTAGTAAGAGGTGACACTTGTGACATCTTTTTTAAAATTATTTGGCATGTTGTGCTGTTGTGTGAGTGAAACTGATCAGTCCAAAGATGAGTGACTTACAATAAAGCTGCAAATTATATAACCCCCTGCCGAATTGGATAAAAAAAAATAATTATAATAAAAATCACATAAGCATGTGCCATGTCAATGACATTAAATATAGCCACCGAATAGTAATGATTCTTGGAGAAAGAATCATTATAATCCAACTGTAGTTGTTCAAAATCCCAGAGAGATAAAAACACACTCATCTTTTGATATCTGCTGAGGTCTTTTCAAACCAGAGGAAACCTACTGGTCACGGTAGGAATAATTTTTGGCTCAAATGTGTATCAGGTCACTTTTATGTACGATATGGCACAAACACAAGCATGTTTTTGCAACCAGCAAAAATCGACAAAGCCAAATGGTGAGAAAATAAGGCTGAACGATCCCACATTCACCAGGAGTACAGCAAAAGCAGCGCTGCACACTGCACACTTCAACGAAAACAACGTGGAAAAAAATGGTAGTCAGCAGTGAAGACAACTGTGACCATTTCCTTTCTTATATGTTTGACTAATTCTTCAATTTCTTTCCTCTTTCCCTTTAAGCCTTTTTTTTTTTTAAGATTAATTAATGCCGAGTTCCCCTTACCTACTGAAGAAAGCTGCTTGGCAGTACAGTTTAAATATAGATCATATATATCTATTATATATAGATAAAAGTTATGTAAAAACATTATGCAAAGCTGTGTAAAATAGTTTATAATACAAAATGGTTTTTAGCATTTGTATTGACCTTATTGATCTTTTATTAGGTATTGAGCTTTGTACAACTGTCAACTGGTGATGTGGTGTTGGTGAATTTGCAGCGCTGTCTGAATGGTGTGTTGAGCACATGCTTTAGTGGGTCAGGAGCTCAAGGCTGGGTGCAGAGGGAGAACAGTGAATGGCTGGAGGAGGTAGGGGTGGTGATGGTGGTGGAGGTGGAGCAGAGATGCTGTGACTGTACAGTCTGAATGGAGCACAGCTTCAGAAAGGGGGATTGTCCTGTGCCGGGCTCATCCCATCTGGAGACTGGACACCTTCTCCGTTAGGTCTCCCACCAGCCACTTTGGACTGAGGAGAGGAGAATGTGGAGATATGGTGAATGTAAGAAAGAACTTGGCATTAAAATGACAAATGAAGAACATTAAAGGACAATATCCTACAACGTAATGTGAAATGCAGGCAGTTTCTGCTACTGTTCTACAATCGAACCAAATATCCTGATTATCCATGGCACAAAGTTGTACTTAATATGAGAAATTTTGTTTACAAATACTCCCAGATACCGGGCTAGTACTACCAACAAGTGGGTAAATGCTATAACACATTAAAATGAATGAATTAATAAACTACCACTATGAATAAATAAAATCTTTTGTTGGCTATGCTGGATCAGGTAAAAATAAACTGAAGAAAAGAACTGACCTCTGATCCAGATTTGTCATATTGATTTGAAAATGTCTGCTAATAGACTGAGAGGATCTTACCTTAAGGGTTCCAACTTTGTCCTCAAATGATTTGAAAGTTGGCGAATTCCTGCCAAAGTGAAACATTGACAGTTTACCAGAACTTAAGGTAGCATAAAATAACTACACAGTTCAAGAAAGCCTATGACATAGTTTAAATGGAATCTTCCATACAGCAAAGGTATAATTAAGGACTTAGTTTTAAAAGCATCAGTTGATACAGTTTGTAAGACTAGGGCTACATAACAAAACTCTAGCTCTAGACATTACTAAATATTGAAGAGCTAACAGTGGCAGAGTGAAAGAAAATGGGCTCCCATGGTGTAGCCGGGGTACATTACCTCATAGCTGGCATACTTATTGAGTGGCGAATGGAGTAGTTGGTACTACGAGTGCGTTAAAGGAAGAGAAGGAGTGGCCATGTTAGAAAAAAAAAGAAGCAAGCAAGAACACCCAGAGCAATGATGTCACCCAGTTAAATTGCATACCACAAGACAGTTTGGTGGTTGCTTCTAAATTATTTGTTTAAACCACATTTTAGCCATGCAAGGTTAGCCACTCGGGGCAAAATAAACTGAAATAAGTCTTATTTTCAATCCAAACCCAAAAGGCAACACAAGTGATCGCTCTTGGGCTAAATTGTCCATCAAAAATTAATTCTGTTGTCTATTTTAATGTACTTTACATGATACCCATCAATCTTACCCAAAAGAATGGGAGAAAGGTAGAGCTCTGTAGACCAAATGGAGGCAGCAGTAAAGGAAAAAAAAAAAATTAAAAAACAACATAACCAATTAAGGTGGGCAGAAAGCAGCAGGCAGAAGTCAGGCAGCAATTACAAAATGCTAAAAACAGGAGAAAGATTTCAAAAGGCAGAATTCATTATCGTTTTTCTGTACTGTGTAATGTTTTAGGTAGCAGTGAAAATAACTTTAAGCTTTTCCCCATCTTCCAAACTGTAACTCTGGGAAAAGGTCTCTTCCGTGTAAAACTAGAACAATAATGATGGAAATGTCAGAGGTGCTAATTTCATATTGATTTGAGAGCTAGACATTTGATATGATCTAGAGATGTGCTGCAAGAACTGGGGGTTGGCCTCACCCAACTCAGTAAACTAATAAATGACCTACAAGCAACAAATAGAGAACATTGAGGTAACAGGGATATATTCTCAGACATGTAATTTTTTTAATGAAAACTAGGAAATTGAGATAAATGGCTTAAGCAAATCAATATTTGAACAGTGTTAAACTGAGGGTTTTAACTAATTTTCTTCCCACTTAGATAAACAGTGTTTTAGTTGTCACTGATTTGTATTGGAATTTGTATTGGAATGTCTACCTGACAGACTACCAACAGTTAATAAATTGACACCCCAAAAACTGTCCAATAAATAAAAAATGAAAAGAGGAAAATAGAGAAATGTGCAGAACGCGCCACCTACTCAGATTGCCGCAAACCGGGAACTAATTGAAAAGTGTTACAGTACCTGGAAAGGAACAGGAGGGTGGGGAAAGCAGAAGAGATGCCAGAGAGCATGCAGGGGTGGGGGGCTGTTGTTGAAATGCGACATGACAAATCAAGTAACCAACGGTCCCAAACACAACACAACTCAACACACACACATGTAATGGTACAGTCCCTGTTGAGTTCAGATGGCTCGATCCTGCACGACTCCCACAACGAACAAGCGCTGCTGGTTCTGCGGACCAATGTGCTTGTTGTGTTTTTGGACAATGGCCAGCGCGGGGACCACATCCTGCTCTGGCACATGCCGTTAGTTCTGCGTTTCATAACCGGCATCACAGAAATATCAAGCACGCCACAGGCCAGGCGTCTGGGTCCTCTCCCTTGGAAATCTTTATATTCTCTAGTAAGATATTACTCTAATGTTTAATACGTCGACATTAATCCTGCATGCTGGAAAACAGGTTGGGAAGGGTTCAGGCACAAGCTATTTCCAAAAATTGCTGAAAAGGACGCAGTGAAACTGTGCTGTTGTGGTAAGGACAAGGGACAGTTTTTACACTGACTGTGAATGTTTACACTTCAACATCCACTCTTTCAGTTTTATTATAGTTTTTTTAAAGGTAGGGCAGGCCCAAACGCCTGAGCCGTACTGTAAATTCTATTATTTAAAACGCTGATGAAATATTAATGTGACGACTCAAAAGATAATGCAGGGAGAACGCATGAGTACGAAGTTTGACAGGAAACGCATGTGTCCAGAAGAGCGTATGACAGGAAGTACGGCGCAGCCCTGTAGGGCCAGGGAAGCCGTTCAGGATACCTCATGTCACCCAGTTTCCTGCTGATGGCGGTGCCCATGGTGGAGAGAGCTGCAGAGGTCTTCTGTCCAGCCTGAGACAAGGTTTCCTGAGTCTTCTTATACCTGCCGAGTGAAAAAAGACAGACAGATGGAGGTACAGAGACACAGGAACCATCTTTAGACCCAAAGATACGGGTCTGATGCTTGAATCTAACCAAAGATAAAGTGTGTGTGTGTTTATATATGTTTAAGTGCCTAAAATAAATGTATATATAGAATAAATCGCAAATTAGGTAAGACAGAAATTGTCAATTATGTTAAAATTAATTTGTAGTTAAATTGAATTAAAGGTAAATTATTCTTTTATTAATATGGGTACAAAAAAAAAAAAAAAAAGTTGATGCCCTGAGCTAATTCTTTTTCAATATTGCATGAACCGCATCCGCTCAGTTACCAAATCAATATCAGCCATGCCCGTCATCAATCATGCGCGCCAATGAGCTGCTCACATCCGCAGACCCTATCGATCGGTGTGAGGTCAACACTTACAAAAAAAAAAAAAAACAAGCAGAGTAACTCATTTTACTTTGACTAGTTATGCTCCCCCCGGTAAAACCCAGGCCTGTTTTTCCAGGCGCACTTGTGGCGTGGCCGACATGCTGACTCAGGATCCTGCAGAGCGGAGGAGCGCCGCTGACGCATATTTCTGAGGGGGCTCCAGCAACTGAAACTTCATTTAGGAAAGCTAAGATTTTATCCAGGCCAGTGTATGTAAGTTGAGACAAATGTCACCCCCATAGCTTTAAATTGACAAGATAATAATCATTTAGATTCACATGTGCAAAAACACACATGTAGATACATTTAAATAAAGGTACGATGTAAGGGAAAATTAAGGTACATAATGGAAAAAAAGGGGAAATGCACCCTTTTCACAAACTTAACTAAGGGCAATCAGACTGGTGAAGCCTGTTTGTAAAGTATAAGCTCGCGGCTGGATAAAAACATAGCATCTCAAAAGGCAAATATTGACCTCATGCAGAGGACAACCTGGAATTACTTTGACCACCACCACAAAGAGAATCTGCAGCTGATGGGCTCAACCACTGCACACAATGACTCAGTAAGCCAGGAAATTCTGGTAGAGTGCTGAGACTCTACACTTTGCTCCAACCCTCGGCCCATGCAAAAAGAAACCACCACGCTTGGAACACCTTGAGCATATAGAACCACAATGTTAACAAAGAGTCAGGTAAACACCACCCAAAAAGCCAAAGTCCTTCAAACAGCGCGCTGAAGAAATACATTGGACACATATCATAAATACAAAACAGACATGAGAAATTAACAACTCACACTTCCGAATGGGTAATGTCATCCAGAGTTGCAGATGCAGAAACATATCTACAAGCAGACAGGGTGACATTTCAAATCATAACTCAAATGATCAATTGTTATTATAAATAAATAAATGTATACAATAGGACTGAGCAATATGGCCAAAAGAAACACGAGATTTATTACACTGCGCATCAAATGCAAGGAAATTAACATGCAAAAATAAGCTCATGCATCGTTTCCAAGCATGAGTTTGATTTTGAAGTGAAAATATGAATGCTCATATCTATATTGTACATACTGCCCTAGTATGTAATTACATCATTTTTTTAAAAAAGTATGTTGTCAAAGTAAACAAATGGGTTAAGGCTGCTGGGAATTGAATCATCAAAACACAACTTGTGCAAGAAGCATCTCAAGATAATAATAATGCACACAACACAGCACTTCAGCAAACATATATAGCAAAGAAAGGATCAGAACAGATCAGCGCAGACGTACACACAGTGCTGACGAATAGCAAACTGTTAAAATGGCAAAACCATTTACCGTGAATAAACAAACAAATAAATTAGTTACAGCCAGAGATGCCACACAGAATATCTGGCAGACTGAAAAACGGGTTGGATATAAATATGATCTGAAAGGATTTTTCAAATGCATTCTGCAAAATATGCAAAAAAACAAGCACGCCATGTCCTTTTCCTCACTGCCCCTCCGTGTCAAGCGCACAAAAAACAAGGTCTGCACAAGCGCCCTAGTGTACACTCTGAACACACAACAGCCTTTCTTCAGCATTCTACTGTACAAACCCACACGCTCATTCCATTCCGGTGTTCGGCCAATCACAGGCTGCCTGGGCAGGAAGGTGGAAGGCTGTGGAGACGTGCTAAAACTCACAGGCCCATGGCAGTCTGGTCCGTCTGGGCAGCTAGACAACTGCACAAAGCTACTATGGCACTGATAATCTTTAGTACACTTAAGTGATGTGTGGGTTTCGATTTTTCTACAATGATCTCGCTGTTACGTAACAGAAAAAGTATTTTAGGAGTCTATAAATTGAATTTCTGTGGAATAAAAAAAAAAAAAAGGGGGAGGTTGTGGGGAAAATGACACAAAAGACGCCAGGTCTGTATGAATCAGATACTCAGACGCCATCAACAAACTGTAAGTGAAAAAGAGGAAATTCCTGCAACCAAACTGGGGCATGCAGCTTCGTAACCTCCCACTATGGCCACTGCAGCCAAGAACGGCAACAGAACAGTGAAAAGAAAGACTGGTGGAATAGCAACAGTTACAAAGGGTTAATCCCAACACTGTCAAACAGAATTAGGTGTTAATGGTGCATGAAGGATACGTCCTCTTTAAATAACGAGTCAACAAATTAGTACCACAGAGAAGCACTAAATGGTGCCACTTACTCAAACCCAGTCAAAAAAATTACATTTCCACGGCAAATCAATTGCAAACCAATCGTTCTCCGGTTCCGTGCAAAATGGACTCACAAATCAGAACCAATCATTTTCTCATTCCACACGCTGAGTGTCTCAGAGGTTCTCGTGAAGCTAAAAAAAAGAAAAAAAGAGGGGGGTAAAGATGATACAAGTGAAGCCCTGCTGGTGCTATTACAGCCATGGGACCGCACGAAGCCCCCAGTTACCTGGACCAGTTATGCTGCTCCAGATAACTGGTGAATGGAAGTTGTTCTCTAATTTTAGTGGTGACACCGTGACATATGATGCACCGTGACTCGAGCTGCAGCAAAAAAAAAAATTCCCCTGAGAGCTTCAGTACATTGAAATCAACAAACTTCCATATGCTGGCGTGTGGGCACGAGATGGAATCGGTTTGTTCTGTTTGGTTATGTTAAGCAGCGGCAGTAAAAAAGCAGCTGTGAGCATGGAGGACGGACGTTCCATTTCCGGCTTTGCACGGCAGCCTTGGGTCTTCACTGTTTGGTCTTCAACAGCAAGAGGAAATTTAAAGCGCTGCGTTTTTTTCAGACAGGCCGGGAGGGTGGAGAGTTTCCAGAAGGATCTACTTACGCCTGTGAGGTTTGGACATCCTGCCAGCCTTTAGAGATGTTCTGCTTGAATTCGATCAACGGGCTGAGTCCCAGCTTCCTCTTCAGCTCTGTGGCGTGCCTCTCTTTGGCTGAGAGCACCTGCCGCAAGGTGTTTATTTCCTCTTCCACCTGAGAAGGACAGAAAATGCATCTAAGCACACAGTCGGAAGACAGTTCTGAATATTAGAGCTTCGCCGCCCCGTCCATGAGACACATACTCAGCCCTGACCTTCACGAGCTCGGACCTCAGTTCCTCCGCCTCCTCTTCCGTCAGCCCTGGTGGAATTGTTGCAGCAGCGTTCCCTTTCGCTTCGTCCACTGGCACGCCAGCCAGGTTGTCCGTTCCCAGACCTTTGTTGGGCGAGTTCAGATTGATATCTGGGTCCCGCGGCCAAAAAAAACAAAAAAAAACAGAAAGCAAGAAAAATGCCAGTGACTGTTCATAAAAAATTTCTATTCAGTGTGCCAGGAAGTAAATAAAAAAAAAAAAAACTATAATCCCTGAGGAATCGAACGGAAGAACCAATGATGTGCCTCGCTTAGGTGCACCTTTGAGAGACATTAAACCCGAGAGCTTTTCCCTAGACCATGGAGAGCAGTAGGAAACCTTTTACACAATCGTTAAAGCGCTCAGGTCCACTTACAAAACAGGCTGACTTAGCAAGGACACCAGACCGGACCGCTCCGCAGCTACAGCATAAATTACAGGTAGCAGAGAGAAGAAAGGACAAGGCTGCATATTCTTCAGCACGGCACATAAGGCTATTAATTCAATTCATGTTAATGAACATTCGTTGGTCCAAAGAAGCAAGATGCCCGCTGAGAATCCTTCGTAGGATTCGCCATCTTCTTTTGTCCCGTAAGCTGTCGGGTTTCTTTCAGTTTCCAGTCACCAGTTGCACTATATTCTTTACCAATTTATTAACAACACTCACTGCACTTCGAAAAGAAAGAAAGATTACGGCTATTGTGGACAAATAATATCATCACTACTGTAAATACAACAGACATTTTTTGGTGTGATGCATGTATTTATATAAAAAGCCAAATGGCTACATGCACAAAATCAAGACGAAGAAAGGATGTATATATATTAAAATAATAGATGCTCATGACGGGTTCGCACTGCTTCTCAAAAAAAGACGAGCCGCGACAGGAAAGGGCCACTCCGGCGACATGGCAGGGACGCGCTGCTGCTGCCACATGAATCCCTGTCCGCTCATCCTGCCAAATTCTTACAGGTAACTGGTTTCATTGTGACAGGCGCGGGCGAACGGACCCCCGGGTCACCGGGCGTATACCGTGCACCGTGACATTTCCACGCACCGTGCGCCGGAAACAGCAGCCGCCCACTACGGCGCGTCGCGATCCAGCAAACGCCTTCATCCTGGCAATGAAACCAACACAACGCCACAGGAGCAGCATTCAGAAGTCCCGCGAACTCGCTGAAGCACGACGGCGTCCTTTAAACCAGAAGACACCCGCTCGCCCGGCCCGGCAGGAGGTCCGCGGTGCGCGACTGGCGACAGTCTATCGCGACTGTTCCTCCCGCGACGCCCTTTATTTACCTTGATTGGCGGAGTCCATGGCGTCGACAGGAGCGGCCGTCGAAACTGTGACGACGAACGGGTGTAAAAAAAAAGGAAGAAGCGGCTCACACCCTGCGCGACTCTTTCACCGACTTCCCACGACAACAAGCACTCTGAGGCAGGCAGAGCCAAGCGGTCGGGCGACACAGCCAGCTCAGCTCGACGCCTTTCCAGCTTCCCTCCCCTTTCCGGCGCACCTCGATGACGTATGCTGCCCGCCGGCGCGCTCCGTTGCGCTGGAACCATCATATGTTTTGATTATTCTCTGTACAGGCCAAAAGTTGGACACGCCTTCTCATTCAATGTGTTTTCTTTATTTTCATGACCATTTACGTTGGTAGATTCTCAGTGAAGGCATCAAAACTATGAATGAACACATGCGGAGTTATGTACTTAACAAAAAAGTGGAGACCTGGTCTCCACAGTCACCGGACCTGAACCCAGTCGAGATGGTTTGGGGTGAGCTGGACCGCAGAGTGAAGGCAAAGGGACCAACAAGTTCTAAACACCTCTGGGAAGTCCTTCAAGACTGTTGGAAAAGCATTTCAGGTGACGACATCTTGAAGCTCATCGAGAGAATACCAAGAGTGTGCAAAGCAGTAATCAGAGCAAAGGGTGTCTATTTTGAAGAAACTCGAATCTAAAACAGGGAAATGGTCATGAAAATAACGAAAACACAATATTTAAGAAGGTGTGTCCAAACGTTTGGCCTGTACTGTGTGTGTGTTAATGCTTAATCATGTGAAATATGCTTCCATTCTGGTCATACAATTAGTCAAGGTTAAATAATTAAATATATAAAGTTGTTGCGTGTTGATGGTAAGATTTAAGCAAATGTGGTGGCTTTTAATTTTTTTCATTACAGTAGTATGGCACCTGCAAGTGAAAGTCCTGTAAGGTCTAAGAATAAACTCAGACATATGAAACCTCTCAGACAGGCTACCCTGGTCAGAATGCAGAGAGCAAAGTCAGCTGATCACGAACCATGTCAGTAGCAAACAACTAAAGGGGTTAACTTCTCCAAGGCTGTGAACAATTTTATAACAAGCATAGTAGTAATATTAAAATTATAATTCATTACTAATATTATTGCTTCATATATGTGTCCTTACTACTCCAGGGATGTCTTGATGTGGATTATAGTGAACTTTAACCCCTCTTTCAGTACACAAGAAGAAAATGGGGCATCGACATGCTAGAGACCAATGAATTGTGCCAAACACAGAACTGGGAATTTTATTTCATATACAAGAAGCACAAAAAGAAACCCCATGCAACTTGTTGCTCATTACTCTTGTGATGAAGTAAATATTACACATAACTGACAAATGAGATTACATGTAAAAATGTTAAAACATATTAGAAACATAAGACATGTACCCTATAATACACCAATCAAGATCCAAGATCCATCCATTCACTGGTTGGTGTGACAATCACAAAATTCTGAGGCTTTTATATACCCCACTGATTTATACTAGTGAATTAGAGTCCATTCTGAAAATCATTTTGTTATCATAGGCCAAAATAAACCATGGACATACAATGCAAGCATTCACACATAGAAGCAGAGTCTTCTCGATTAGGATTCAAGATTGACCCTGGAACCAGATCCTTTTACTTTTTCTTTTTGGAGAGAGCGTTCAACCAAGAGAAGGAGAAGCTCAGCCTGGCAGACTCACTGGACACGGGAAGGTTTTGGGCCTGCAGAAGGCACATTGGTGTTAGTATCTGGAAACAATAGAGACTAAAAAAATACATATATACCAGGCACAAAAGTATTACACGATGCACCAACCATCTTGAATGGGTGTGAAATACAGATTCCCGGCTAGGCTGTACAATTTCTCCATTAATTTTATAAAAATGACTGGCACTCATGAAAGTCCACTTTTTATCCTGAGTTCCTCTCTCACTGCCTTTCTTTAATCTGCCTACCTGCAAAGTCACCCTAGAGCCACAAGGGGCCATCACAACTTGGGTCATAGGGTGCATAAATTTCAACATTTTCATCCGTCACACTCCCTTCCTGGGGTCCCAGTGAAACAGGCTGACCCTAGAAAAGGAGGGAGGGAACATTCATTAAATACCTTTCTTTCTTTTTTCCTTTCTGTAGCTATCCCTCTGCTTCTAGGATCTGACTGAGACCGTCCTGTACATTTGAACTGGACCAAATGTAATGGAATGAGTCCCCTTTCTACATTTTATTTGACACACATTGGGAATATTAGTAGCACAAGACACTCAAAACACTCAGGCTGGCAATGCTATTTCAGACAATCCAACATTATTATACTTGCATTGCATCATGAAGCAAACCACTCATCTTTTTTTCAAACTACCTCAGACATCACATGCATTCTAATATTAATAGTACCTGGACGCTCAACTCCTCCTTTCCCGCTATGTAAAAATGAAGCACTGAATGTGCCCCCACACTCTCTGAAGAATGATCATCAAAGCCAGGAAGTAAAAGACCAGGCTGATGGCCTATGAAGAGATGGAGGCAGTGGAGGAACATGATGAAATGCAGACACAAGTGCAGACACCAATGCTACTTAATTACAAGTTAAGGAAAAGACCATCTACTGGTGTCACATACGCCAGCGTCAAATGACAGGTCAACTAAGACAGGTCCTTCCCTCAACAAAGAACAGAAAAGTGATGAAGACAATGAAAGACATGACGAGAAGTGAGAAAATGAGGGCCATGATGAGGATGTGACCTGATGAAACAGTGGCAGCAATGGTGACAAAAGTGAATGCTCCAATAAAAAAATGTTTGACTGACCTGAGGAGAAAATGAGGCTATAGTGCTGGCCCTGTCAGTAGTCCCTTCACCGGCACCAGATCCTTGGGAATCCTCTAAGGAATCCCCTCCTAAATTGTTGGTTGGGTTCTCCGACTCATTGGGCATAACACTGCTGCCCATCCATGGTGATGTCAGAAGGGGCTGCTGGAAAATTGGTTCAGGATGAGGCTGGGGTGCGGGCTCTCTTTCTACCTGAGGACGGCAATCAGGCATGTCTACTGGCTCCCTGGATGTAGAAGGACCAGGACTGCCCATCTGCCAGCTGGTGGCTTTGTACCAGCTAGGGTAAAGCTTTGTGTCTGTGTTGGAGTCTACCAGTGAGCTCTCCCTACTCAGGTCACCTGCATCATGCTCCTCATGCCATTGCTGCGGCTCATCCTTATGAAAGAGAGACTTTCTCAGCAACTCAAACATTTGGTATGGCATTTTATATACTGATTATTGCTGTTCTTGGCAAACAAAGAAGGACAACAGACCACTATTTTGAGAAAGAGGCAAAGCTTCTCAGAATCATGTCTCCAGGAGAGAAGCATGCATCACGGCATCCCTGGATTACCTTTTGATAGCTCATGCCTGTTGGCTCACAAAGGTCTTCTTCTTTAGGGTCTGAACAGCCCTCAGCCTGTCCTCGAACATCTGATTTAAGCTCTAGAAATGGTGCTGTCTCAGACATATCTGTACTGAGATCCACTGTGTGTGTGTTATCTGGTTGAGCTTCAATCTCATCTGAAACCTCCTCTTCTTCCACTTCAGTAAAAAAATTAAATGTGTTAAACTTTCAACTTCAAAGTTTGGAATAATGTGTTACAATTATATTTCTATTTTGACTCACCTTTGATGAAGTCAAGCTGGTAGAGCACTCGCTCTTCTGCGTTGAAGTCAACTTTATAATGGTCCATGTTCTCATAGCCTGGTTCAATAGACTCCATAATGGACGAACCGGCTGCTTCATTGACCCTTCATCAACAAACAACAGTGCTAACATTAGAAAAACATCTACATTCATTGAGGAATAGTAAATGCAGCACAAATGAAAACCCATCTTACTTCTCAATTAGCTCCTTTGCACTCTGTAAAACAAAAACCAGAAATATATGATCAGCCAAGCAAGATACTCTTTTCTGAAGAGATTTCCCACGGGTCTAATACCTGAACAAAGGAAGCCATTTCCGGCTCCTCCATGGTCTGCACTGCAGTCTCTACCAGCTTGGAGTTGGCCTCTACGTGTTCCTGATAAACATGCACCAAGGAGTGTGTGTGGTTGGTCTTTTCGTCCTGCTCATACGAGATGCGCTGCAGCATGATCTTCCGACGCTCTTCCAGAATAGTGCTCATGCGCTCAAACTTCTCGCACAGGGCCTGTTTCTGTGTCCTGCCATTTTCCTGGAGGATGAAAAACCAGTGGTTAGAGGCTAATGTAACATGGCTGATGAATGGGAGGTGGTGTGCATGTCAGGAAAACAACATGGCTTGGAACAGAAATAAAATGATTGACCCTAGAAAATGTATATTGGTCAGGCTTTAAATTTCTTGAAACTTATATCAATGATCTGACTTGGACTCATGACACACAACAACCCATTGACCAAGTATACAAATCAATGTATTTTCTGAGGAAGATGAGGAAATATGGTACGCAAACCAAAATTGTAGTGTACAGAGTGATGTTCTCTCATGCTGTGGCATGGCAACTGCACTGTGCAGGAGTGAAAGGTCCTCCAGAGTGTAATCAAAAAAGCATCTCTGGAACAGCCTTCCCCTCTCTGCATTAACTTCTTAAATCTTTCCTTGTCCTACATACAGGGGTTACAGTAATAAAAGATAAAGTTTCCTTTGTGCTGCATCTAGACTAACCTCAATGTTCCTACAGATCTCTTGTAGCTCTTCAATAAAGGCTTGGACTCGGTCATTTGTAGACACCAGAGAACCAACACCATCGCTGAGTTCAGTCTGAGAAGTAGACATTTCTTTGAGGATGCTTTGAGGATGAAATGAACATCACCAATTCATTCAGGACATGCCTACCTTCTGCTGTTGGTATACTTCTGACAGAGGAGCTACCTGGCAGGATTTGTGGGCCCCAAACACCTTGCACAGAGAGCAGGTGGGCACCTGGCATGTGATGCAGTAAATGTTGACCTTCTCATCCTCATGTTCTGAGCAGGACAGTTGCACAGTAGGCTTCGGAGGGGGTGGTCTGGAGCTTTTGCCACCACAAGAAAAAACGTTGATCATTTCGTTAGAATATTGTGTAAAACTATGGCAAATATGCCAAATATTGTCTAAAACTGGTCCATAATTGACCCTCATTGTTGCTAAAATACAATCAAATATCTGAACTTTCCCTTCTCACCTGATGGACTCCTGCTTATACACGTCAATGATATTTTCCACCAACAGGTTTCGCTGCAGCCCGTAAACCCCATGCCGGTCGAGAACGACTTCATGTCGGCAGGATGGACAGCGAAAGCGTCCGCCAGGGCCCACCTGGAACAGAGAAGGCTACACACCTTACTTAGCAAGCCGACTTAGATGCAGTAAATAAGCAGGCGAATGGAAAGGTGACTGAGAAAAAAATGACCAGAGACCACGTTTTAAGCAACTGGTGTTGTGATTTATTATCAAGTTTGAATGTTTCGTTATGAACTATTTCCAGTATGAACTCATTTTGTAAACAACTGTAGGTCACAGAGGTGTCAAGCCAGACTCCAGCAGAAGACAGAGAAGCTACACATGTCTTCAGTTTCCTCCCTGTGGAGTACAGGGAGTGAAATTAAGAAAACTAAGGGGATGGAAGATGAAAGAGGCCATCCTGAAATAGTTGGGTCTTTAATAGGCTTCAGCTGCCTGGACTTTAGGGCTGAACATAATGGTTTGATTCCTCTTGGAATTGACTCACACAACACAAATAAGGAAAACGTTTCAGACGTCTTTGTATGATGCACAGGGACCAGCACAGAACACAAGACACTGGCAAAAAGCTACAAAAGCCCAGTGCTGAAAAGTTTCACATGAATCGTTATTTTTAAATCCTCTACACCCCGGTATTCCCCTTGTTGGGAATACTGATCTTGGGTCAGTGTTGAGTGCTAAACAGTCATTTAACAGACACGAATTTTACACTTACATTTATAGCATTTATCCAACGCCCTTATCCAGAGCGACACAGCCCTTATTACACCTCGCACTTCACCTCGTATACTCCGAGCCTCCAGTACTGCTCGCCTGGTCCCTCCATCTCTGAAGGTAAAAGGAAGACACTCATCTAGACTCTTCTCCGTCTTGGCCCCTCGTTTGTGGAATGAACTTCCCCTCAAGGTCAGAACAGCTCAGTCACTGAGTATTTTCAAACGACAGCTCAAGACCTTCCTCTTTAAAGAATATTTAGATTAACTTGTAACTTTCTTATTGTCGAACTTGTGTACAGAATCTACAACATAGTGAATAAAAAGATTGTATTCATAGTTGGGGTCCTAGTGAACCAGAATCGATCTCTTCATCGATGGTAACATGAAAGCACGTTGTAAGTCGATCTGGATAAGGGCGTCTGCCAAATGCCTTAAATGTAAATGTAAATGTAAATATAAATGACATACAATCAGTAGTTACAGGCACAGTCTCCCCTGGAGACAAGTGTCTTGCTCAGGGACACAATGGTAGTAAGTGGGGTTTGAACCTGGGACTTTGTGGTCTTCTGGTTCATAGGCAAGTGTGTAGCCAGTAGCCACTACCACACAATTCCTTTGTCATGTAACATTTTTGAGAACATTAGAGCTGCTGCCAAAGTCTAAACACACATCTAAGGAATGACACACAACACCGTGTTTGTATGTGAAGACACACCTGGTAGAGTTCATTGGCGCACTTGCGGCAGAGGTTGTGCTGGCAGGGCAGGATGACCACGGGCTTGGTGAAGATCTCCAGGCATATTGGGCAAATGAGCTGCTTCTCCAGGGTGTTCAGGCCCTGGTCCTTCTGAAAGGAGTACAAGTCCAGAGGCAGAGACATAGCACAGTCCCTCTCTGCTCTCTAAGAGTGGAGACCTGCCGTGGATGAAATCAAATGAGAGTGGGCAGAGAGAGACACTAGAGCTATGTATGTCAAGGATTTGGCAGAAAGCATCAGCCCTCCCACTGTCTTCAGATCCTTCTCTCTTGCACACTTACTGCTGCCTTTTTTTCTCATCCCACCCCTCAGCTTCTCTTACTAAGCATGGTCCTCCAACTAAACACAGCCACAGCACCTTTGGTGTCCCTAATGATTGTCTGCTTCAGTCTGTTGCTGGGTTAGTTGTGGTCAGGGACCTGGCTGGAGTCGGGGGTGGAGAGGGTGTCAGGTTGCTGGCTCGCTCTCAGGGGTTGCCCCTAAACAGCTCAGCCCATACATGGCAAACAAGAGGAATGCAGGACCTGTGATGCCAGCGCTTCTTCTCCAGTTACCCATATGGTGGACCTGTAGGGGATACTGTACACAGGAAAAAGTCCTGTGTTTATGTCACATTTGCATTTTAAAAATCTATCTTTAAGATCTGATATGATGTTTATATACATACACCCAGTCAATATAAAAATACTGAATATTATGGTTTTATTGTAGTATTAAGAGCTATTGCTAATATTTTACCCCAACTGCATTACGAATATCATTAATTCAAGCTCAATTATTCATTATAGCTATAAGATTATATACAATATAAATTGTTGCAATGTACAGTAAATTACATGAGAATACATAAGACATCATAACAAAAACCAATTGATCATTTTGGGTTATCACCCATCCTAAAAACGTTTTTGCACATTTAATAAATAAAATCTATATATTATATTAGCCAAGTCAGATTATCGTTATATTAATTGAGAAAAAGACAGGAGGCAGGAGGAGTTTAAAGAACATTTATTTTATAACAGCAGATAAAATAAAATACTCGGTTTTCTCTCAGAAACACAGTCAACATGCTACAACATAAAAATACTTACCCTCACAAACTGTATTTTATTACACACTGTTTAACTAATCATTTATTAAAAACATAACAAAAATAAATAGAACAAAATCATATTAACCATCATTTTACTCATCTATGTCCCACTAAATTATTCTAGTATGCTTTGTACATACACATTCACACAGACTTTCTGCATCTACTTCAATGTCTAATTGACAAAAAAAAATCAATCCAAATCAAAAGGGCTGGGGAAAATACACATTGACATTTTTTTAACATTTCCCTTAGTCAATATGATCCAGTAGATCCATTAGTTATAAAACTAAACACAAAGATGTAAAAGCCTCTTTGTGAAGATGTTATTTGATTAGTTAAAATAAAGTAAAATTGATTGTGATCAACGCGTGAGTACAAGACTACAGAATGATGCCTTAAGCCTGCCAATAATCTTTCATACTCACTTAAAATAAGTAAAGGTACGAGTAAAAGAAACAATAGAACAAGGAAACCAAAGATAGAAAGTCTAACACAGGACACAGGGGAATAAAAGGCTGCAGACACACACACACACACACACACACACACACAGGACCATCTAGGATAAGAGTTAGAAACGTTTAACCGCACAGACAGAGGTCCTCAGCTGTTGTGGAATCTGATTAGCGACCTAAAAATAATCATTCAATGGATTTTGCATGGTTGACCATAAATAACCAGAAGAAACAAACAAATCAAAACAACAGAATTCATTTGAGGACAGAGCGAGAATGTGGATGATAATGCACAATGCATATAAAATGTAATACTGTTTACATCACAGCATGTGTAAAAGAGACATCAGTCCAAATCAAGAGCCAAATTAACCATAATTAGGATAAGGATATTGAACGAAGAAGAAAATGGGAAATATTAGTATAAAAACTACAGTACATGTAACCTTAAGGAACCACTCTAAGGTATTTAGGTCAAAGGTTAAGAGTTTGATTGGTTACCAGCAGTTTAGTCTATATTTTCTATTTCATTTGGCTGATTAAGAAATCCAGTTATTCAAAAGACTGACGAGCTGTAGCCTTATAAAGCTACAATTTGCATAAAGCCTCCCTGCCTACTTTAGGTGCATGTCGACATGGTACAGAGAAGCAACTGTTGCCATGGTGACAGACAGTATATAGTCATTTTCTAGTCTTCTGTTTATCACTGCACCTGAGATAGGGACTTCTTCAACACACGCACATGCAGTATGACGCTGTATGAGAGGTTACAGCCATCAGATGCCCAGGGACTGTACAAGAAAACACAACCGGGGGGGGAGGTGAGGTGGGACACCCACTGAGCCCATTGTGCCAACTGTGCCAGAACTACACATATTCCTTCACTTTATCTGAATACAGACAGAAAAATACACTTATAAATGTTTAATCATTGCTAGTCATCCTTCAGTTTTGAAAATTTTGTATACAGTGTCCAAGATATTCACAGCAGACGTGTGTGCACATAACTGCCCGGCCCTCCACTGACATGCTGTCTGCAAACAGTAACCTCATGATTATTCAGTAATAAATGAGCCTGAATAAAATGTTGTTGGGACAGACTAAGGAGCTTGTTGGCACAACAAGCTCCTTGAGATATTGATTTAAAGAAAAGATATGCAGCAAATGCAGGAGTTAACAGGACATGGATCACTCTTACTGTGCACAAGAGCTAAAAGAAGAGAGTGACATGAAGATACAAAATGACATCATAACATATAGACACGCTGAAAGACTACTGTCTTTCTTAAAGCAAACTTGGGTTGTGTAATGAACTACGCTTAAAAAGACTCAAAAACAACAAAACAACGTGTGTGTGTGTGTGTGTGTACACACACATATGTACATGACTAAAAAAAAAACCTTTCTGCTTTGAAGCCTGCTACTTTTTGTGCAGGAATGCTGTAATTTCATTTTCCTGATCCTTCAATTCAAACCAACACATTCAGCATTTCCAGTAGGTAATTGGCTTCTCCAGTCCTTGTGTCCCCAGTTTGTCAGATGGTCCCGGGTGGAGTAGAGAGGGGTGGAGGCCTGGGACAGGGCTGATGAGGGGCTCTAGTTGTAGCCTGTGTCGGTTCGGTAGCTGGTGTGATGACTGTCCGCTTTCAGCTGCGTGGTTTCTGTGGCGGAGGATGGCTGCATCACGATTGGATCAGAACCGTCTGGAGGGGAAAAGAGGGATTTTATACCACAATGTGGATGGCAATGCAACAATTCTAGTTCTGGGCACCTAAACTTTACCCCAGGGGTGGTCGACACTGCTTGTCATGACCTAACATAGTAAAGTTTAAAGCTAAAACCTTTATCACACACTTATTATGGGTTTCTGCAGGATTAAGAATTCTTAATACCTTTAAGGCCAATTTCATCAAATTTAAGACCCTGCACTGGTGTCATCAACTACATTTGTCCAAGGGCCAGAGACTTTCTCAGCCATCACACTGAGGTCCAGATGCACTTATAAAATACAATATTATTTCATATATTATTAACATATAATTAATATATTAATATCTTATTATTTGATCAATTCAATCGTGGCATCATGGATAGTGGTGGCATCACAGGCATCATGGGCAAATTAGCCACACAATCAGTCACTGACGGTGGAATATCTTCTGCGGCTGTTGTGAGGTACTTTTTTGGCCTGACCCAGCCCGAGGTCAACCAGACAAGCACAGCGTTTAAAAGCCACACGCTACAAGCGCTAGATAAAGATGGAAATGTTTAAGGTTTAAAAAATAAATCACCCCAAGCTAGCCTCCGTTTCACCTCATCAGCATCCATTTTCGCATCTTTATCGTGACGATTAAAAACACATCACCTGACAGTGGTGGTCAAGATTTACAAATCAAAAGAACATTTCATAATAAAACTAATTTACAACATGCAAAACTTTTACCAATCACTGAAACAAATTTAAGCAGCGAATCACACAGAAAAGATAGGAACAATAGACTGGAGGTTTGTGTTTGCTGACGGCCCGTGTTGCCACACGTATGATTATAATCATATTTTTACCATAATTTTACCCTCTGTATGATGTAATAATACCAATAATTCTATTTTGAATAACTTTACCCCTTCATTTTAGGGCCAAGTTATTTCATTTGCAAGACAAGATCATCTGAATGTTTATGGGCAGTCAATCAATGTAAGATGTAACACGTGGTGATGCACAAAGTAAACAATGATGAGTGGTTAAATCGTGGATTTGCATGGCTGAACTGCTGTTATGGAAAACGCAAAGTGTAAGCATATGCATCATCGCCATCAGCCTTACAGAAATTAATGGGAGAAAGACCCCAGTTTTACCGGGTGGTTAAAGCCTGTAGCTAGCACTAACAATGAAGCTTTCTGTTGCTGTTGCGATGCGTAAATGATATTCAGTGTAGGTAAAAGTTCATTTACTATAATATACACAGTCTATGAAAATATGTTTTCTGAGCAATGTCAGAATGGAAATTGTGTGTGTACAATAACTTCTCTCAAAATGCGGTAATTTTTAGCTGCTGGTACGATACTTCAAAATTTAGGATCTAGCAACACTGACCGCTCATTTACCGCACAGGCCCGACCCGAACAGAGACCCACTAAAATCAGTGATAGAAAATGAGCCTGAACCTGCCAACATTTTCACAGCCACGTTGGGAAGATGGAGATCCAGCGTAGCGCCTGAGAATTGTCAGTGTCCGTGGATTCTTTGGCGCAGGGGGGTGCTCTTGCACAGGACACCAAAAAGGCACGCTGTTTGTAAACTTAGTAAACCAGGAATTGTGCAGTGACCACGAATTACTGGCAGAATTACTTGTTTCATTTGATTTATTGGGTCTGCAGTAATTTTAAGACCTGTAACCTGATTCTTTCTATTTCTTCAATTGCCAATTCCAATAGAAAGGGCCATTTGTAGATACTAAAAACAATGAACAATGTTTTATTAACCCAAAAAGCCTTTCATGAAACACATCCCTGTATCACACATCCCTCCTGACCTCGCTCATCAGACTGCATCTGGGCCTCGAGGTCCTCAGGTGACACATAGAATTCGGGATCCAGATCCCTGGGTGGGTGGGGTTTACACTTCCCACAGCAGCAGTTGCAGCAACAGCACAGGCAGCAGCAAAAGTAGCAGCCAGTGGCCACACCACAAAAAATGAACAGAGCCTGAAAGGGGGGAAAAAAAAAAGACAGGCAGAGTGGGTGAATTTATGTATTTAAAATAATAATAATAATAAACAAAACTGCAAACCAGTTTTGAACAAGTAATAAAAAATGGACATTAAGTCTGACAAGCTCTCACCTTGGCCCACCAGCTTGAGAGGACAAAGTAGGTGTTGACGTTCTCTTCTCCAAACTGCTCGGCCACGTAGAGGCCAAGAGAGCCATACTTGTCATAAATATTGCGCTTTGTAGGGTCATTTAAGATGGCGTGGGCATTGTTGATCTCCTTAAACTTGTCTGCTGCCTCTGGGTTGTCTGGGTTTTTGTCAGGATGGAATTTCAAGGCCAGTTTTCTGTGGGAAAAGAAGTAAATCCATCACATTTTAGATTACATTAATGAAGTGGAAGTGAAAAGATAACCTCAACTCTACTTTTTCAATGCCAGTTTGCCTTTATGACTCACTGCTGCCACCTTGTGGAAATTCAAATTTCACCATAATACAAATAACAGCAGCAGTAAGCTCCTTTTTTCAACCACCCGACAAAATTCCCGATGTGTTCTCTGCATGAGAATGTATATCAGGGAGGGGTATCATCGGATATGCCTTTACCTGTAGCATTTTTTTATGTCCTCAGGAGCAGCGTTCTTGTCCACTCCGAGCACTTGATAGAGACTCTCGCCTGACGTAGAGAGAGTGCGCTGCCTTTGCTGGTCTGCCATCTCTCCCTCTCTCACTGGTCAAAAACAGCCTGACTCTGAGAGACAAAAAGAACAGTAGATGGTTATTTCATTGTTCCACAAACCATTATGCCACCTGCACTGTCGGATATTTAATTATTTGTTCATATACTTTGTGCCCTCTACTTCCATCTACATTTCATTAAACTGTGGAACGTTGGCTCAGAACCACGATGGAATCAACAACCGATACTAACCCATGAGCATTTAAAATTAAACTCTTAAAAAGAGAGGGGGGAACAAAAACCACTACAATCCAACCCGAGAAACCTATAACTACATCCAGTTTATCTCCAGTTTGCAGATTAGGTGCAGGATATCTTGTTTTTAGATATTCCATTCCACCACGGCACGCTCCTCACACCAGACAGGACCATTTTTTTTCCCCATTTAAAGACTGATTTATTTAGATCAAGCATGCATCAAGCCAAGACAGTAACTGACCCTTGAACCTGAGATTACCACTCACACGTTACCTCTGTAAATGGCTCGGATCAGAAGAAATGAGCTAATGAATCCTCTCACAGTTCATTCCTCCTCTTCATTATCTCAAGATGGCTACAAGATCGCTCTTCAGCCACTTAGTTAAAAGGCTTTTAATCAATTCTTGCAAATAGCCCCGCCCATCTCCTTCATACTTCTTCTGCTTCCAATCACGTAGCCTGGGACCATCAACCCCCAACCTGGGTGTCTTAATACCACTGTCAAGTGAAATTAGGGGATTAGGGGAGCGACGCCATGCCTGTGTTGTGGCAGTGGCTGGAAGGGGTTGGGGAGGAGTCTCTAGGTCACATGTGCTGGAAATAACGTTGGGTTAACGCAGGCTAATGTCTGCCGAGGGAGAGACACAGGAGGGGAAGGCTCCATTTTGCATCCAATCCAAAGTCCCAATCTTTGTTTCATCCCCTACTAATCTTAACAACTGGACTACCGTAACTCTCTTCTAGCATGTCTCTCCAACTAATACAGAATGCAGCAGAGTGACAGGGGTTTGACCTTCCCCACAGCACCCCACTGCTACGCTCCCACCACAGGCTCCCAGTAGCTGACCGCATCGGATTCTACAAAGCCAAACATGGGGCAGCACCACCCCATAGACAAACATTAGATGTTGCATTCAGCCTCTCAGCATGCATCAAAACCGCCAACATAAAGGGACGAAGCTCATTCAACCACGCTCCTTTTACGTCAGCAGCAGTGAAGGTGCTACATTTTATTTTATCGTTTGTATGTTACGAAAAGTTTGACAAATAATGTTATTCATGACACAGAGACTCTGTTTTCTCACCTCCCAAGCTGCCAAGGTGCCACTGAGCAAAGGACCATCCCTTCATGGCTGCCCACTGCTCACTAAGGATGATTGTTAAATACAGAGGACACATTTCGTTGTGTCACCGTGTGCTGTGCTGCAGTGTTTCACAATGACAATCACTTCACTTTCACCCTACAGGAAAGACCCAGCTTCTGTACTGGCACCTGTGTACATTGCGGCTCACGGCCTATAAAATCTATACAAGACGCCTGTGTGTATGGACCTGCCCTGTCTTAGGGCACTAGACAGTTTTCCAAATAAGCAGGTAAATGGATGTTCCTTTCATATTCATGTTTTTTTCTCAGTTAAAGTTTAAAAGTGAAATATTTGTTTTCACACCACATGTGACTTTTCCTTGAAGAAAAAAAATGTTTCATGTTGATAGATTTTTGCACTTTATTATTGTATTTCAATCCAATTTGTTTTAAAAAATATTTCAGTTGAGTGAATTATAGAAAATTGCTGATATTATTTATTTCTTTGAAGTAAATTTAGGCCATTTTTACTATTTCCCTGAGAAGTAATACTGATGGTGCCTAGAATAATACCGCTTCATTCATTTAATGTTCATGTTTTTCAGGATTTTTACATAAAGCTTTTGTCCCTGTTAAAAATTAAAATTTACTGACAGAGCCATAAGAAATTATTTATTTATTTGATCATATAGTAATATATTTTTAGGTTTTCAGACTGTTTAATGGGGATCACTAGACTATATGTGGTCATTTTATTTTTATTTCAATGAACATTCGATCAGTCCAAGCCCTTGGCTTGTTCCTAAATTTTTCATTTAGCCCCCTGTCCATTTGACTTTGACACCCCTGCTTTAGGTTAAACATTTTATTGCATGTTCTATTTTAAACAATAGGTGAACAAGGCATTAAAATTAAATTTACCCAAGACAAAGGCCTATCAAAAAATAAATAGCAATTGCAGAGTACAATGGAGTGCAAACAAATGAAGAAGAATAAAAAAAAAAAAAAAGAAGAAGCCTATGCAGAAAAGGCACATATGTCAAGGAACAGAAACATTTTCTGGCTTAAGAGATGACCGAAAGCAGGTCACTAAAATACAATTTTTAAAAATATTTAATATGAAACATGAACATCCATTTACCTGCATATTTGGGAAAACAATAACTACAGACAGGGCAGGTGCATAAACAGAAGCCTTTTGTCAAGAATTATAGGCAATGAAGTAATTACACAATATAAAGGGGTGCCAGCACAGAAGCTGGCCTGTAACATGAATAACGTGATCAAATAAAATCTTCCTTATGAAATGTTATGTATTGATTCAGAGAAGCATGGCCAAATGAGCTTTGAACCCCGTCCAAATATGATGGCGGTATTGACGCATCCTGAGAGGCAGAATTTTTTGCTGTATATATCTGTATATATATATCTATGCTACTGGTCCTGACATTACGTCTCACTCTGGCACAATGTGAGGTTGCCGCTGCCTTCATTCGCCCCCTGGTGGCTGGCTGACTAGAGATTTGATATGCAGCAGAGCATGCTGTTCACATGTAAATATCACAGACGATCTTTATTCAATCGTGGCAACCAAAAATAGTCATCCTGATCACTTCGCTGTCTTGGCTTGAGAGGGTGGAATGAACAGAAGACCTTCCTCTTCAGACAATACTTAGACTAACTCGTAAACTCTTCTGGTAATCGGATTTATTTAAGAAAAACTACAACAGAGTGCATAGAATGATTGTATTCATGGTTAAGGGTCCTGGTGAACCAGAACTGATTAATTTCACTGATTGTAACCTGATTTTAACCAGCACGCTAGTGCTGAAAGCAAGTCACTCTAGATAAGGGTGTCTGCCAAATGCCGTACACGTAATTGTAAAATGTAATCCTCTTCTACTTCATTTTCGGTTTGGGCCCTTCCAGAAACAATCATACTGATGATACTGAAATGCAGAAAAATTCCGTCATTTGCCCAGAGAGTGTGTGTATGTGTGTGTGTGTAGGCAGAAGGGCTGTATTCCAGGCTTTCATTAAACCAGATTACTCACTGGGTTTCCCCGCACACACACAGACACACACACCATATGGACACTAAGTCTTTAGGCTTGGAAATGCTCTAAGGCAGCTCTCCATGTTGTTAATGTACAGGGACACTTTAAAAGACAGCGGGGTTGAATGATAATTGTGGTGCTCTGTTAATTTAATGAGATGAAAATTATTAACTATTAAGTTAACATTTAACATTTAGAAGGCTGTTAGTGTTACTTCAACCTGACTGAACAGAGTCCAACAACTATTTTACTTCTTGCAGTCAAACTCTAACTTAAACTTAACCACATCAGCCTTTCCATCATACAACCTGCACCTAAAAAAAAAAGGGGGGTCTTACCTCAACAGACATGTGGTTCCGATTGCTTATATGGTATTTACTTATTCTGAGCAACAATATGACTACTAACCAGTCACCTGTACTACCTATAATCAGATATGATAAGGAAACACAGGGTCTGCAGAAACAAACAATGTTTTTTGGATTCTGGATTGTTTACTTCATAATTTTATTTCAGAGTTCCTATATATGAACTATTTAAAACACTTACAACATTCAAACCTTCTACCAAGTTCCATTAAGTGGTTAAAGTTCAATTTGAAATACTGAAATATTAGTTGTGTAATTATTTCTAAGTCGCATGTTTAAACCATGGTTTTTAAGGCTACTAGGGTGGTAGTAGCCTAGTGGGTAACACACTCGCCCATGAACCAGAAAACCCCAAATCTCACTTACTACCATTGTGTCCCTAAGCAAGACACTTAACCCTAAGTTGCTCCAGGGGGGGACTGTCCCTGTAACTACTGATTATAAGTCGCTCTGGATAAGGGCGTCTGATAAATGCTGTAAATGTAATATCTGAATCAGAAATCATGGTTCAGATTTCAGAGAAATCAACAAACAAATATGATCTCTAATCAGGACTTCGGCCATTAATGAACAAATCATGCAGATAACTAATCATCCTTAATTCAAGGATTCTGATTAGTGACTTTCTGATCAGGGACATTCCAAACCATTCCCATGCCTCTCTGAGAATATGCCTGAATAAAAAAAAAACAAAAAACACAGATGTAGAACTTACTTTAATATATTAAAAGCACAATAATGATTTCATGGTTTGCTTGTGTTGCAGGTTGGATTATCACAATTTCAGTCCCAGTTCCCATATTGTCATGGCTGTTTATCACAATGGAGGATATTTTAAAAGCAGTCAATGTGAAAATAGTTTCTCCAGTTCTAAATGTGCAGATTAAGTGTCAAGATGGCCGGTGCTGTGACCTTTGAGCTGAGTGACCTGCTTTAGTGTCCCAGTAGTCACCTGCAACCGTCCCTCCACTCAACAGTCCTTCAATTAACCAAAGGACAAAACGAAGATACGTACAATCAAAGGAAAATCAATTATGAGAGTGAACCAAAGGAGAAACAAAGACTCGGACGGAATAATTAAAGCCGCAGCATGAGAAACACGACGAAAGCAATCTGAGGCAAGAATCAATACCCGTGCAAACCTGGCGCTACGGGGTGTCGCACGGTGACCTCAGATGAGTAATTCCACACCTGGCTGGTGAAGCCCCTCCACATTCCAATGGAACATGCCAGAAGCTAACAGTGTGGAACAAGAGGACTAGCTTGTGCACATGGGCGTGTCGTCAAACATCCAGAGCCCAAACTCAGTGGGGTGGTCTTGTTGCCTGTGATCCACAGGAGGCAATGCTGCAGTATCACGACACACCTTCACACATTTTTCCTCTCTCAGCTTCATCTTTTGACTTCTTTGCCGAAGCTGAACATTTCAGCACTGAGAGTTCGAATCCCGAGCCGCCAAGGTGTCACTGAGCAAAGCGCACACACTGCTCCCCGGGCGCCCACGGTCATGGCTGCCCACTGCTCACTAAGGGCGATGGTCAACGTAGGACACATTTTGTTGTGTCACGGTGTGCTGTGCTGCAGTGTCTCACAATGACAATCACTTCACCTTCACTTTATCAACTCCAAACCAGTCCAGTAGAACCAGTTCACCAGGGCAGTGGATGGCCTAGCGCGTAAGTCAGCGGACCCATAATCGGAAGATTGCCGGTTTGAATCCCAAGCCACCAAGGTGCCACTGAGCAAAGTACCAACACCACACACTCGTTGTGTTCACCGTGTGCGGTGCTGCAGTGTTTCACATTGACAATCACTCCAATTTTTTAATAGACTGGTTCTACTGACCTGGTGTTTGATGAAAATAAATTGAAAGTGAAGTGGTTGTCATTTTAAAGCACAGCACATGGTGCACACAACAAAATGTTCTAATAACATTATGGTTTTGAAATAAAAGTAATGGCATAGGCTTCATTTTAAAGCTAATAGACCAAAACATTAGCTCAGTAGGTAAGGCAAATGTGGGTCAGTTCAACATTTCCATGACAGATATGGTTTTTGAAAGAAATGTACTTCAGGGTGTTCAAACAAGGGCATCCACATGAGAGGAAAGACTCCACTAAACACACTCATACAGTTCCTTCATGGGCATCTGAAGCCATTTCAGGAAGACGTGCCTGTGGGTCGGCCTGATGGCCGGCAGAACACAGCCCCAATGCTAACCCCCACCATGCCAGCCACGAACACTCACAGACGGACTACAGCAAGCGCTGCAGAGGGTGACACGGTGAGGACTACAAAGAAAATGTACATTACCATTCCAAATGTGTACACTCCTAAACATTTACGGGTCTCGCTTTTTTGTTTCCATTATAGAACAAAACTGAAGACACAGGACTTTTTTTTATTACACACAAGGTTGTGCAATAAAAAAAAAAGTTGAACATTTGAAGTCTCTCCAAAGCAGGAAGCTTTTGCTGTGATGGCAAAATCTTACACTTCTGCCTTCTCTCCACCAAGTTAGACAACAGGGATGGTTCCTCAAAGTTTATGCTGAACATTTTCTTATCATTCACTCACGTTAATGAGAATTACACGAGGCAGCTTTTGATGAAGACGACAATGATGTAGTGAACAAAGCAGCCATGAAGGTTAAAAAAAAAAAAAATCTGAAAATACAGATTAATGAAATATACTTCACTTTCTCCTGATACAACAAATATGTTTTTGCATTGCATCCTTAAGAATGGCCAGAATCTTTGTCCCCATAACTGCCGCAGTGTAGGTGCATCCAAACTTTTGACTGGTAGTGCACTACTGCATTCTTAGGAGCATTATGATGTGAGTTAATTAGATTGTAATTGGTTGAATTTTGCGCTAAAAATAAAAAAAATGAATACACTCAAACAAGCAACAGGCCCTGAACCTCTGAAGACCACTGAATGGCACGTAACCTGATAACGCAGGCTGAGAGAGCGAGAGTAAATACAGCTGCTGCATGACACTTCTGCACGGAGGAAGGAAAAGGCAGTCAGCTCTTCTTTTTTTACATAACTGTACAGAAGTTCATGAAATTCAACTTAATTTGCTATAAGTGAAAGTGAAGTGATTGTCACATGTGATACACAGCAGCACAGCACACGGTGCACACAGTGAAATTTGTCCTCTGCATTTAACCCATCACCCTGACACCCGTACATAGGCAACCACTGCTCAGTGCAATTAGTCTACTTCCTCTGTAACAAAAGGGGGCATCTTGTAAGGTGACAAAACCTGCAACAAAATAACCTCAAGTGTGAAGAAAAGGAGGTGCTGGGACGACAGCTGGTCCCAGTGGTAAAGGAAAAGGAGCGCAGAGTCACGCCGGATAATGACAGTTCAGTTTCTGACAGTGAGGTGTCAGGAAGAGAGCACATGATTCTCACTTTATTGTACAACAGCAACACACACACACACACACACACACAAAAACTCTACTATTGCTACAACCAGGAAGTCATGTGAGATACATTGTGTCACAGGCTGAGAAATTTTAAATTCATAGCTTCCTGATACATGATCTCACAGAGAAGTCGAAAATAACAGAAAATAACAGGTAAACACAGAGTGCATGGAAAAAACCTCCAATATCAAGGTCCAAACCAACAAATGTTTGCATTGTAAATATATTTTAAACAACACGGATGCAGAATCCTTGAAGAGATGTCACACCCATGCCTCTACAAATCAGTAGAATAACACAGACGCATCTTCACCTCGAACACACACACCTGACAACCACCATTACAAGATCAACACAGCAACACAGATCAATGGCAACACAGCAGTCCACAGTAAACCACATGAATTCCCATCATGTCCATAATTACAACGCCCAATAATGGCTCACTCCGTGGAAGGCCGCGGGGAGAGCGCGATCTTAATTTGACGTCCCCAACCGGCACGGGCCAGATTGGTGGATCAGAAAACCCGGGATTATCTCGGCTAGCCGCGGCAGCAGCCGACTGAAACGAGCGCGAACAAAAGTCCGATCGCCGGTCCGGCGGCGCGTTCGATAGCTCCCCAACGCGGCGCCACGCCGATACGGAGACGTGGAGCTGGTTTACAGCTGGGGCGCCTACAATCTGCGCCCCTCATTCAGGTCCCATGTTGGTCTGCTAGCAGGCTAAACCCCGCCGAGGACCTCGGCATTTAATCCCGGGCCAGATAAACGCTCGGCGAACGCCGAAGCGCTGAAGGCAACGCCGCCTGTTCCCGACTCACCGCGTAGCCTTGGAGCGCGGGGGAAGACCGTGGGCTGGACTAAAAACGCGGCGCCCGGCTACACTCGCATCCCAACGAGCGGCGTGCAGTCATTCGTGGTGGATCCGACCTCAAGATCGGCCAGCGGCGACGACAAGACGAGTCACGCTCACGGTTGCCAGGTCTCGCGAGAAAAAGGCGTCGGCCGGGTTGCAGAGACGAATCTCATTATTATATTATTATATATTACATGCGCTGTTGTTGGAGCTATGTGCACAAAGAAACATGTACAAAGCCATAACGTCTGTTGAGCTCGAATGGGGCAGTGGTGGCCTAGCGGGTAAAGAAACGGACCCGTAATCAGAATCCCCGCGCTTGGCATGGCTGCCCACTGCTCACCAATGGTGATGGTTAAAAGCAGAGGACACATTTCGTCGTGTCACCGTGTGATGTGCTGCAGTGTTTCACAACCACTTTCACTTTCTTTTCACTTTATGAAATTTGTAAAGAAGAACTAAGACACATATTCGAAACGTCCCCTACAGTCGCTTAATTAAGACCGACGTGGCAACATGAGCTCTGACGCACTCGCCAGTGTAATGAGGGAAACCTTTAAAGATAGATCAACTGGTTCATAATGTTTGTATTGTACAGTTAATCCTGACGCTATTTGCTTATGTTTCCCTGTGTTTTGCCCCCCATATGTCCGCTGTCGTTGTTATGTTTGTGAACAATAATTATAATGTTGTTTTGCAATTCAATATAGGTATCATATAAAGTATTTTAAATATTTAAATAATATTCCATGACGTTGGCTTAAAAATATCAAATGCCTAATTACATGAATGCGTGCATTCATTTTTACACTGAAAAGGGTTTTTGAACAAAATAAGCACCTTGACCCTTACTTTTGTCCCCAGATTCACAATTGTTAGTCTGTGGTTAAAACAACGTAGTATGTGAAGTATAACGTAATATTATATACCTGATTATAAGTAGGAAACACAATCAGTCTGACAACGTCAGTAAAATAATTTAAAGACAACAGCGGCGATATTTTGAAATATAGCTACGAATAACAAAATACAAAATACAAGATCATATAATTTAATATCCATGAGCGTCTTGTGCTTGCCATGCATCCCTCCAATTTAAACATCAGCAGATAGAGTGTTCTATTTTGTTTGTGGAATTATTATTATTATAAAAAAAAAAAAAACAGGCATAACAAATCCTCACAGGGGGGTTATTAAATGTAGAGAAATACAGTCAAATCTAAAAAAATATTCATACAAATCATTTAACAGTTTATAGCCTTTATGGAAAAAAAAGAAGAAAAACAACATTGTTCGACATCTTGCTAGTGAATCTACATTTATGGATTTAAAGTTGAGCCAGTGGGCTAGAGACAGATAGACGAGGCTAACGGTGAACGATGCAGTGACGTAATGAGAAGCTAGCGGTACCACGTGACACGCCAACCAATCACAACAGCGGCCGCTCGGAGTCTCGTTTTCTAACGCGAGAACGCAGCTGGAGCGCTAGTCCGCCTGCGTTGCATTCGAGAGGAGACACTATTTACGGTATATTAACATTTCCCCGTCTCAGATTGACCGTTGGTAGCCACCGGAAGGGATGAAACAGGACGCACCTTTTCACTCCGCTTGTTCGTTTTGAGTTTTGCGTCGCGAATCGAGCCAATGCTACGCTCGTCGTTTACGGTCGAACCTCAGGCTTCAATGTTATGGTTCCCGAGAAGGCCGTGAGATGAACGAGGCGTTCTGCTCTCTGGGAACAGGCGGCGCACTTACACTCTCTGTGCTCGACTTTTAATGCACGTGTTCTAAAACGACTCATGTTCTGCCAATAACCAGTGTTCTGTCTGTGTAGCTCACTTCATGATGAGTTATGCTGAAAAGCCAGAAGACATAACAAGAGAAGAATGGATGGACAAAATCAACAATGTCCACATACAGAGAGCAGACATGAACAGGCTTATCATGAATTACCTGGTTACAGGTATGGTGGAAGGAGCTTTTACTTGTTTACTTGGAAGTCAGGCTCCCCTTTTTATATAGAGCTGGTTTGTCTGTGTCTTGGTTCTTTAGAGGGCTTTAAGGAAGCAGCCGAGAAGTTCAGAATGGAATCCGGAATCGACCCCAATGTGGATCTTGATTCGTTAGACGAGCGGATAAAGATTCGGGAGATGATCTTGAAGGGGCAAATCCAAGAAGCCATCGCTCTTCTAAACAGCCTTCACCCGGAGCTGCTAGATGCAAATCGTTACCTGTATTTCCACCTCCAAGTGAGAAAGGAATCCCTCTTTTAGGTTCGGCTGCACATTAATCACATTAATGGATGATTCAAACAATTTTGTTCCCACATCTACAGCAGCAGCACCTGATTGAGCTGATTCGTCTGCGTGAGACTGAGGCGGCCCTCGAGTTTGCCCAGACTCAGCTTGCGGAGCAGGGAGAGGAGAGTCGTGAGTGCCTGACCGAGATGGAGCGCACGCTTGCCTTGTTGGCCTTTGACAACCCAGAGGAGTCACCCTTTGGAGATCTGCTCAACATGATGCAGCGGCAAAAAGTACGAAATTATTCATCTGGACACATACATTCATAAACATAATAAACGTAATAATCATGTAACTCTCACAGTTTATTTGTTAATCGCTTTACCGGATGTGTGGTTTGGTGTGAAAGTACCAAGGTTATATTTTTCTGGTGATTACGTTATACTAATGATACTGATGTAAAAAGTCTCTCGTGTAGCCTTTGTACGAGTCCTATCTGCTGATGTTATAAGTCCTAAAGTTATAAATAGTCTGAGCTACTCAGATAAAACTACAAAATGTGCTTAAGGTCACTTGCCAGAAATCTTGTATTTGAAATCCTCATGGGTTAGTGGGTTATGTCATCTTACCTCTCATCCATCCTGGATGTTCATAACATTTTATTGCACAGCACGTGATATATTTCACTGAATCATTTCAATATTAATTCCTGGGTATACTATGAAATCTTGCGCAATAAATACATCCCTTTTTTTTATTTGTTATTATTCATATTTTTACTTTCTTTCGTTAATTCTGCCATTCATCCGTCAGGTTGTCGAGTGTATCAACCAAAAAAAAAAAAAGTCCATAAATTTAACTTAAATGTTATTTAAATCATCTTACTTCTTTCCATATTGTTTATCTTTAACAGGTTTGGAGCGAAGTGAACCAAGCTGTCTTGGATTATGAGAATAGGGAATCAACACCCAAACTGGCAAAGCTTCTGAAACTTCTGCTGTGGGCCCAAAGCGAACTGGACCAAAAGAAAGTGAAGTACCCCAAAATGACAGACCTCAGCAAAGGGACCATCGAGGACCCCAAGTGAAAAGAAAACCCTGCATTATTTGTGCTTGTATACCACAGGAACCAACACGGACCCCTTTTTGCTTCCCATTTTCAGTTGCAGCAGCTGGATCCTGAATATTATACAGAGACTTTGAGTTGCGTGCAAGTTGTAGAGACTGGATTATCTTTATTTTTTTTTCTCTAAAGTGACTTGCTGAATTGAAAGGAATGACATTATGTAAGGTTTGGTATCTCTTTAGAACATGTCACGAACTGGGCAAGTTCCACTGTTTGCTGCCTATTTTTAATGCTGTTTCTGGGGAAATGTAAAGACATTTTACAGAACGGGTAGACTACTAATGAGCCTAAATTAGGCTTTTAATGATGCAGGTCCACTGATACTTGATGTTAAGCGCTGTAAAACAAGCAGTACTCTCGAGGTCAGAATGGACAGTGCATTGAATGTTTTGAAGAACGAGGATACCCGTCAACCTTTTGTTTTGCAGATTGCAAATTTTTTTATAAGCGTCTTATTGGGGGTTGATAAGCGGAGCATCTACCCTGTGTATATTTATAAAGGTGTTGTTGCATTGACCTTTATTTTGCTTTTTTCTGCTCAATTTGTTCCAGAATTTTCATTAACACAATAACATGAGTCACTTTCTTCTTATTTACGTCACTTTTTTTCAGAGGTGGTTTCTCTACAGGAGGTTGATTAAATACGATTTCTGACAAATGTGTCTATTATGACTCTTTTCTGTTAAGTTTGTTTGAAGAATGTTTCTGTGATCTCAAACATTTATCTTCACTGTAGGTGTACATAAATACAGTAAAATAATCCGGTAGTTACCACACACGAAGTAGCTGCTGTTACGTGCCGTTCCTCATGTTTAGTAGTGCTTTATGACTGCTGTTATGAGATGATCAGAATCTAAGGGGTGGTAGTAGCCGAGTGGGTAAGGAATCGGGCCCGTAATCGGAAGGTTGCCAAAGTGCCATCGAGCAACGCACCGTCCCCACACACTGGTCCCTGGGCGCCTGTCCTGGCTGCCCACTGCTCACCAAGGACACTTTTCACTGCTATGCTGCAGTGTTTCCCAATGACAATCACTTCACTTTCAAACACCACGCCCTACCATGGTGTCCCCGAGATGGACTCGTAACCCTAAGTTGCTCCCTGTGAGTACTGGTGGTAAGTGGCTCTGGACAAGGGCGAGTGATGGACCGGCACCGTCTCTCGCGACGCCATTGGCTCAAAGCGGCAGGATCCAGATGCCGCAGTTACTTAAAGGAGCAGCAGTACCGAGGCGTCCGTGTCGTAAAAGCGGAAAAACAGACACGTGGAGGATGCACGTTGAGGTCCGTGCGGGTCATTATGAAGGACGCGTCGGGCCCGGTGGGAGGTCCGGGACTCGGCCGCTTCGGAGTCGCGCTACTTCCTGATCGAAGCCGCCGGCGGCAGGAGGAACTGCGTGGCCGAAGGAGGGAGGGGGGAAAACGGACACGTGGATTAGAATCAGTTCAGGAACAAGGTTGGGGGAAGGAGGCACTTCTCGAGCCCGTCCCACACACACACACACACACACACACACACACACACACCTCCGGCTCCGTGGAATCCGTCCCGCTGGTGGCTCGGACGTCGTCGGGAAGGAGGACGGGGATGATGCCGTCGCGACCGAGCCAGTGAGCAGCCGAGCCGCCGAGCGCCGTCCGCACGACTCCCGTTGAATGGCAATTTTACAAAAACATGGCAAGAACTCCGGCTCAGACCTGGCAAGTCTCAGAGAGGGCGACCCGGACAGCTTCGGCCCGGTCGGGGCGCATTCGCAGAAGAAGCGGGCCGAGGCAACTTCTTACTGGCCGCGGTGAGACGCCTTAACTTCACAACTCTTCTAAACGACCCGCTTCGCTTGGTTTTGGTAATGGACACGTTGTCGCCAAACGTCCCGCTGCGTGTTGGATGACGTGTGTTTTTGAAAAGGTTTTTATTGAGCGCTGATTTTCATATCGACATTAATAAATGTTTCAGTAGCGGGGCTCTTACAAACAGCACACAAAAGGATACCTTTTTTTTTATGCAAAAAGTTATTTGATTGTGGTGGTGACACTTTCTTGTCCCCCCGTCCTCCACAGACCTGTGGCGCGGATATGGACGGCCGTCCTCCTGCTGGGCACCTGCCTGCTGTACTGTGCCCGAGTGGCCATGCCCATCTGCGCGGTCACCATGGCCGACCAGTTCAAGTGGAGCAAGAAGGAGTCGGGCATGGCGCTCGGCAGCTTCTTCTGGGGCTACTGCTTCACGCAGGTCATCGGTGGCTACGTCAGCGACAGGTCAGCTTGTGTTGTTCTGACGGGCCTTTTTCCCCCTCTGCAGTAAAGTTCACGTGGAGGTGGATGTGTGACAGGGCATCACGTGAATTTATTTAGGCCTAATCAGAATCATTCAGGCTGTCAGATGGAGTCAAATGACTTTTGCTGCTAATTAGATGTGTGTGTTTTCATTTACATTTTCATTTACAGCATTTATCAGACCCCCTTATCCAGAGCGACTTCCAATCTGTAGTTACAGGGACAGTCCCCCCCTGGAGCAACTAAGGGTTAAGTGTCTTGCTCAGGGACACAATGGTAGTAAGTGGGATTCGAACCTGGGTCTTCTGGTTCATAGGCGAGTGTCTAACCCACTAGGCTACTACCACCATTTATAAGAATTTTTTTCACTCCACTTGAATATTGAATATTTAAACGTATGTCATTGGAATGAACGACGTTTTGATTCCTGAATTACATGCTATCTCTTGCGTTTAACCCGTCCTGCGTTGCCTGGCTACATTCTTTGACTCGCAGGACCGGCAGCGCAACCCCAGAACGGAGTTCGGTATCGCTCTTCTCATCTCCATCTGTCACTTTCTCAGCTGCATTGTCTGCTTGCTGACGCCACCGCCTTAAATCCTTCTTGGTTTGTTGTCACATCCTGGCTGGTGGTTGACCTTGGTGCTTAATTGTATGTTTACCTTTTGTTCCTGCTATTTGCATGCTAATGTCAACTTATCTCTATTGTCCCTCCTCAACGTCCGGTTTCATTACGAGGACCAGTCCGACTTGTCTGTCAACTCATCACCGTGCTGTTACCCTAACTTTTATATGATTTGTGTGAAATGTGAATATGGGAAAAGCAATGTAATCACTGGTGTAGTTTTCCCTTGAAAAGAACTTGAATGGACTCATATTCACTCTGGAAAAAAATAGGATAAAATATGTAAAAATAGTCATTATGGTTGCAACTAGGCTGGTAGTAGCCTGGTGGGTAACACTACTCGCCTATGAACCAGAAGACCCAGGTCCAAATCCCACTTACTACCATTGTGTCCCTGAGCAAGACACTTAACCCTGAGTGTCTCCAGGGGGGGACTGTCCCTGTAACTACTGATTGTAAGTCGCTCTGGATAAGGGCGTCTGATAAATGGCGTAAATGTAAATTTTAATATTTCATGTATACATTGCATACCATGTACATTTTCCGTATCACACAGTATAATACGGTATAATAGTGGAGGCTTGATTCCCCTCCTCTGACCTTGTGCTTCTCTCTCGCAGGGTAGGGGGCGAGAAGGTGATGCTGCTGTCGGCGGCAGCCTGGGGAGCCATGACGGCCTTCACCCCGGTCCTGGCACACTTTAGCTCCCAGCCCATCATCTCCTTGACGCTGGGCCGCTTTCTCGTCGGGCTTCTCCAGGGTGAGGGCTTGCTGGGGGTATGTTTGCAGGGCGCGTGTGAGCGGCGCCGTGAAATGGCCGCACTCATGACCAGGTGGGAACAGTTTATGTCTGACGTTGTCAGCAGATGCCAGAAGAGCAACACAATAGCAGGGGGGGGAGGGTAGTGTATTTTCTAGCCTGTAGGGTGAAGGCCAATCTTGAAGCAGTTGTGTGATGCCTCACTGAAGCACAAACACAGACGCTGTCTTTCAAGAAAACTTTTTTTTCTCGTGGCTTTGAGGGGGTTCACAGTTGAATAGTCTTGCTGTGGGAATCCAGTGTTTGTCATGCACTGCTGTCAGGGTTAATGATTGGCCGTGGGTGTTTTCAGTGGTGCGTTGCTCCCTAGGGTGCTAATCTTCCCAACCATGATGGTTTCATCATCACATCAGCTGGCGTTCTGTAAACATAACCAGGGTTACTGCGTCTAAAGACGTGTTACAGAGTACTGAGGTTGTCTGGATGTGTGTAGAGTGTGTTCATGTTGACAAACTATTGTTTTTCTTGCCCAAATTCAGGAGTGCATTACCCCTCCCTGGCAAGTCTGTGCTCACAGAAGGTGGTGGAGAGTGAGAGGGGCTTCCTCATGAGCACCGTAGGAAGTGGCTCATATTTGGGGTAAGAATTTTACCTTTAGTACTCTTCTGATCTTGGTTAAAGAATAACTCAAAATGTTGAACGCAAATGTTGAATCTATATTGGAAAAAAAAGTCAGTCTCCTAGTCTAAGCTCCATTTGGAAGAATATGTACATTTTCCATATCACACAGTATAATACAGTATAATAGTGGAGGCTTGATTCCCCTCCTCTGACCTCCTAGTCTAAGCTCCATTTGGAAGAATATATCAAAGCACAGGACAAGCACATGACATAGTGTGCTTAAGGATAAGGAAATAGCATTAAGCCTGGAATCCCATGCACAAGACCAAAGCAATGTTGGAATGGCTGAAGAACTAGTAGGTGAATGTCTCTTAAAAGTGCCCCATCCAGAACAGCAATCTCTTAAATTGTAGTACTGAGATGTGGGACTGTGACACAAAAATAACAGACAAAAGGTGAATATAGTTCCTGTTTAATCATCATAAAATCTGACTGATAAGCTCCCGTTATTGCTTCCTTGTTTTCAGGACTCTTGTGATTGGAGGGGCGGGCTCGTTGATGCTGGATATGTACAGCTGGGAAAGCGTGTTTTACGTCTCTGGCTTCCTGGCGCTCCTCTGGGCCTACTGCATGTGGAAGTACCTCCTGAAAGGAGAAGGTAAAGAGATGAATGAAGGGAATACGTATTTATGCGTAGTTGGCAGGCTACAATTGTTATTGTGTCTGTATGAGATACACAATCTTATAAACCGAAAATGAGAGGCGAGAGACTAAATTTAAATGCGTCTGTCTCTTATTCAGATGAAATGAAGGTTATTCAAACCAGGTCGCATATTCAAATACATTATGGGCAAACCTTTACATATTCTTACCACGTCCTAAAACAATAAGTTATTTTGTTTGCTTGTTTTTGTAATCCTGTATATGTATTCATCTGTATTCAGGGCCCATCATAACTCTGGAGTCTTTGGGAGGTGGTGGCACGCAACCCAAAATGACCAGGAGGAACTGGCTGCGCCTTTTTAAACAGCCTGCTGTTTGGTAAGACTGTGTATCTTCATGTGGGGTTCGCTTTGGGCCATAACAAGTTATTTATCTCATGAGTGGATTTTGGAAACCTGATCAATCTAAGCCGGATGCTGTCGATCACTTCGCTTATCATTATCTAATTTAATATAACATTTCTTCATTGAAATATTAAAAGAAAATCAGCACATGAATACGTAATAATCTACCATGACTTTACATGAGTTAAATGTGTATATTTGTGTTAAACAATAAAAGCAAAAGACTCATATCAGTGCAACATATCAAAATTGTATAATATACTGTAATATTATTTATATATAATATAAAGTTTAATACCTCACAAATAAATAATGTACAAAATTATTTTGGAGTACTCAACCCTGCCCTCTTCCAGTCGGTGCCGTGAGAGGCTCTTGCTCTGGTCTGCTTCCTACAACAGGGAAATGTGCGGCTTTCATAAAGAAGCCCTTATTCCGTTCTGCTATTTATAGTCCCCCACCCACCAGAAATGCAACTGATCTGTTCGGCCTTTCAACAGCTAAGGCAATCCAGTTTTTTGTAACCTCTTCTTGTGTCAGGTTTTATCATTTTTATATATATTTTTGCCCATGTAAAAACAGAAAAAGCCCAAGTATATTTATTTTATTGTTTACCTGACAGGCGTTGTGAATGGTGATTGTCACTCAACCCCCTTATAGCCTCAGTTATGTTGCATGGGTTGGGTGTGACAAAGTGGGTGGGTGTGACATTTTAGGAGGACACTTAGTAAGTTTGTGAAGAAGCCACAGGAAGTGTAATGTCTCATCTTCAAACATGATCTGACAAGCCCACATTTTGATATATTTACTTTATGTGACATACTCAAGGTTGTAGGGAATAATGTAGTGTTTCTTATTGGTGTAACAGTGTATCCTTGTCCTTCTTATGGGTATAATGACATTGGAAGGTTTTTTTACTATCCTTCTAGATATGGCTGTGTGCGTAATAGATTGTCCGAAGTGTAAAACAATTTAGAAAGCGAGCTATCTCTGGTTCTGAAGTACGAGAGTTTGGAGTATCAGCCTTGCATCTGCGACATGTAGCCAAATATCATGACTCTTCCTCAACTCAAATATGCTGATTCTTTGTTGCTGTACACCAATAATATGAAAAACAATGCTGCTGCATATTGTTATTTAAAACATGAAATTAAATGAATGACATTTTAAAACCAAAACTTTTGCAATTGGCAGTGGCAATTGACATTGTGAGTGAGTGATACACAGCAAGCACAGCACATGGTGCACACGATGAATTCAACCCATCACCTTGTGAGCAGTGGGCAGCCACGAAAGGTGCCCGGGGAACAGTGTGTGAGGGACGGTACTTTGCTCAAGGGGACATCAGTGGCACCTTGGCAGTTTGGGATTTGGCCACCACTGCCCTGTCATGCATTTTTTTTCTTTCAAAAGAGAAAAATCCTCCTGAAGTATGTTGTTTGCTTATTAATAGTTTTGTACAACGTTTGACCCTTTTTCTAAATTCCCGATGTAGTGCCGTCATAATCACGCACCTTTGCACCGCAAGCACCTTCTTCACATTGTTGTCATGGCTACCAACGTACTTCAAGGAAACCTTTCCTGATGCTAAGGTACCTTATTTAAAAACAGGTCAAAAATGACAATAATGCAGAATGCTGTCTGACAATATTTTTTTTTGTTGAACAGAGTAGTTTAAGAGGATGACAGTTCTTAGTCATGATATAGTCATGAATCGTTCTCCTTTCCACTCTGAAATTAATAATTGTGTTTTTATTAAATGCCTGACTTATTACAAGGAGGTATATCAATGTCATGGTTATTGAGCCGTATAACACATCAGCCTGATTGTGTGTGTTTGTGTGTGTCTTTTATAATCTTCTTTACTTTAGGGCTGGGTGTTTAACGTGATACCATGGCTTGTGGCCATTCCCTCCTCCCTTTTCAGCGGGTGCCTTTCAGATCATCTCATTAGTCAAGGTACAAGTTCTTACTAACTCAAGTTGCAAAAGATGAAATGCCCTCCACAGAAACGCAGTTACAGTGCTCAGGATTCATTTAGCAGGCCTCTTAAATCACTCTGCTGCATTGGGTCAATGCCGTTGGGTTGTCTGGCTTCACGTAGTGGCTGGGATATTTTCAGCTCATGTACTATATGCCCACCAGTCCACAATTTATAAAGCACTTTACAGTTGCCAGTGTTTCTCACTGTCTCCTCAGATGTGTACCATTTGGGCTTTATTGCACTTTTCACAGCATAACCGCGTACTTCCATTTCGATGGGTTTAACATAAAAAAAAAATACAAGGTGCTAGATCCTGACTGTTTTCTCTCTGTAACTCCTCTGTCCAGGTTTTGACACAGCCGTGGTTAGGAAACTCATGCAGGTGAGTCCCAGACCACCATTCTGTTCCGAATTGAGAGCTTATGTGGATTCAGACCCTGTCTTCTTTTCCTATTCAGTTCTTCTCCATGGGTGTGTCCAGCATCTTTACGCTGTTCCTATGTGGCACCAACACTTTCCCCATGGCCGTGGCTTTTGTTTCTGCCACCATGGGCTTCACTACCTTCAGCCACAGGTGCGCATGTTAAATGCATTTAATGAAAATACAAAAATGCATGTTATCAGTTGTTGTATGTAAAAAAAAAAACAAAAAAAAACATATTGATTCAACTTCCAGAGAAGTGCTCAGTCTGTCCCCCTGTTTCAGTACATGCTGTGTGTTTTTAATGGCTTTCAGAAAAGTTTCAGTATACTTTTTTACCTTACGTTTTAAAAGCTCTGTAATGGCACATAAAATATTCATGAAGAACCTCTTTTACAGTTCAGGTTTTCAGTCATTCTTAAGGGTGCAGTATTTAGAATAGTGGTAGAATATCTAATGTAGAATATCTAACTATAATATAGTCACATGTGTATAAATGTCACGTATAGTGACATTTGACTACAAATTTAGTGTTCATAATCTTAAATATTTTATATATAATTAGTTTTTACAGTAGACCAACTTTTTTGTTCAGTATGTTCTTGAAAGGAGAGTACTCTTCAATTGGTTGCATTCTGTAACATCACCATTAGATGTCACTATATGCTACATACTGCAGCTTGCGTTTGTCTCGAGTAAGAACGACAAATATCGACAACTGTGATTTCTGTTGTCCAGTGGGGTGTCCGTGAATGTCCAAGATCTCGCACCATCTTGTGCAGGTGCCCTTTTTGGTAAGTCTAACCTGTTGCAACATGCACAGTTGTCTTAGAAACCACCTACCTGTCCTATACCCACTTTTACAGGTTTTTACTCACATGGCTTTTGTTTACTTACACGCCATCAATTTTGGTTTCTTTTCTAGGAGTTATGAATACCTGTGGTGCATTTTCAGGTAAGAAAATCTGTGTATTATTTCATATAAATGCCAAGGTGCCACTGAACAAGTACCGTCCCCACACACTGGGGCGCTTGTCATGGCTGCCCACTGCTCACCAAGGGTGATTGTTAAATACAGAGGACACATCTCATGTGTGCTGTGCTGTTTCGCAATGACAATCACTTCACTTTCACCTTTCAAGATTAAGATTAATTCATTAATATGAATTAAGATTACTGAATTAAATTAATTGTACACTTGTGGGGTATTTGATTTTGGACTGTGATAAATAACTGTTTGTGACGGATGTTTCTGAATAATTTGACCGAGGAGAGCATGTTTTTTTTTTTTTTTTTTTTTTTTTTTGCAGGAGTCATCATGGTGTATTTCTCTGGTTATCTGATTGAGGCCACTGCTTCCTGGACCTCTGTGTTTGCACTCATATCCCTGGTGAACATTCTGGGCCTGGCCACTTTCTTGGTGTTTGCTGAGGCTCGTCGTGTGGACATCGATGGATTAAAGGCACGCTACCACACCATCCACATCTGAGGTCTAGAGCGGGCCGAGTGGATGGGTAGGACTGGAGGACTGGACTCACCAAGGGCACAGCACATGCCAGCTAGGAGTGTAACAGAAAGCCAACAGAACTGGACATTTTTCTGCCTCCTTAAAGCAGCAGCATCTGTCCAGCTCATCTCACACACTGATAAAACATTGTTGTCCTCTTTTTACATGTGTTGACAAATGGTCAGCCTCCATTTCCAGACTCACGCACACAGTATCAGTATCAGTGTTTGTTTTCGGCACTTTTGTGCCAATGCAATAGAAGTGGTGCAGTGGTCCACTGATATTTGGAAGTGATGGTAGGCCAGTGGGTGATGGTAGTGGTTACAGGCTCTGCTCGTGTGAAGCTGACCCCCAAGAAATTTCACATGAACCCAAACATACATACGCTTGTCAAGAGATGTTATTTAAAAAAAGAAAAAAAAATTATTTACCAAGTGGAGATTTTCACTATACTAAGAAAAACATTCCTTACTTTTTCATGTAGCTTATGAATGGGTCTATGGAAAGGTATATTTATCTTTTTATAAGAAAAATAAATAAAAAAAGACCCAATGTTACTAATACCTCAGTACGATTATTTCTGTAGTCACCTTAATTTAACTATGATGACCCCCACACTGATGTGTGCACAACAGCATCAGTTTGCTTCTTAATAAAAATAGTTTTTGAGTCAAGCCGAAGTTTGATCACCAGTGAATAGTAGTAGTTAGTCTTTTCAGAGACAATCTGATGAAGTGCTCCTATTTCAGTCCTGGCGTTAAGTCAATACAGGAGTGTTTTAGGGTTTATCTAAATAAGGAAGGAGCTGATTTAAGTCTCACTGCCTCAGTGCTCAGGAGCTCCTCAGGACTAAACATGTGGAGATCCTGCTGTGTTGCAAGATGTGGTTTAAAAATAAATAAATAAAAAAAACTCACTTTTGTTAACAATTGAGCATGCAAGGAACCCTCTAAACCACATAGGCATGTATTCCAAGGAGTATTTAAATTTATGGCTAGGTTTAAGTCTAGGTGAAAATCTGTAAAAAATTAAGCATAATGGCAATCAATTCATTCCAAGTCTGCTGTAATGCAGTAGTCCTGTCTGTAGTTTACTGTCATAAAATCACCTTCAGATGTAGCAACATTGGGTGAATTTGTGAGAAGAACTGTGAAACGACAGAACTGTGAAATGAATGTACTTCGGTGACGAGCTTTACAGGGTGGTGGAGGGGGACTGGGTGTTTTTTTTTGGTATGATATCTGACTGTGCAAGAGGGCACGACAGCCTTCTATTGTTACATAAGCCAATGTGATGAAGATTTTTCATTTAGCAAGAATAATATGTTTGTGTTATAACAGCAAGAAGCATCAGTGGCCCTCATGTGGCTTCATCATATTTAGACAGTTTCTGATATGTTTTCATAAGACTTTTCATAATTTGGAATTAAATATATTTATTTAATTGTTGACAAAATGGTTACATTTATTTATCTGTCACAAAATCTTATTTCAAACAGTAGTAGTTTTTTTTTTTAATATTTTTTGTGTTTCTTTGTTCTTTGTGACATATAATACATTATGCACAAACTGTTATTCAAACTGACCATCAAGCACCTTTTTACATTCCTATAAAAACTGTAACATCCTAAATGCTCTTATATTATTCATTTCCATAAGAAAATAAAAAATATAAGCCTTCAACCATGTTGATAATGTTAAAGATAAAATGATGCATGAGATTATATATTAAATATAGGGCACATCTTGCATTTACCTAGTTGTAGGATTTGTCAGAGTTATTCATATGAATATGAATATTCTCTGTGACCAAAGGAACACTGTAGAAAGTGTCATAGTAAGTATTGTCTGTGACCCGTTACATAACTTATTACTTTAATGTAAAAATTATACACGCATAACATTACATGGGGTATGTTATATAACATAGTGTTAGGAACTGAAATCTGTGATTTGTTTTATGTTGTCAGACATACCCAGAAGTATGTACATTTTCTACCTTTTTTTTTTTTGGCAAAACTGACATTTCAAAATTGTGTCCAAAAAAGGGCAAAGAGGTATTTCTCTCATAGAGTCTGTATGTGCCCATGAAGGTTTCATAAATTACCACACCAGCTGAATGGCAACGTAACATAATATATAATTGGTCATTATGGAGGTGAAGGCACATTCTGCACATTTTGTTAACAGACGGTATGTAATTCAAATTGAATTACAATATTATTCTGCTGCAAAAAATTGTTTTTTTAAAGAATCTTGCTCTACAAGTTGTTTGTAAAAATCAATCCTTTGCTTTTAAGACAATGTAAAGTGCATTTGTAGGTATATTTTGTTGGTCTTAGTCTAAATTAAATTTTATATTTTATCAGTTATAAGAATGTGTGTGTATGTGCTTTCTGTGGGCCAAAAAAGATAATAATGTAGTTCATCACGCTGGCCACTGGGCGGCAGTGCAATGCAAGTGACTCAAAATAAATGACAACGCTGATAAATCTTAAAAATAGATCACCTCAGCAAGATGTCCAAGCCTTGAATGAAAAGTCATTTGCTGTTTAATGAGGGGGACCTTCCTTCTTGACACTTGAAAATAGCGGCCTGTGCTATTAGAAACCGACACAGCATAGAATTAATTATTCTTTACCTAAGCAATATCCCATACCTTCTCTTTATGTCCTGCTCTTGGCTCATTCTGAACTCATTTAATTTGTTTCATTTAATCACATTTCTGAAAATAAAGGATGATAAAAATGAAATCTACTTTTAATTAGGTCACCAACAGTCTGGCCAGACAGGAGCAGCGGCAGAGTGTGCAGCAGAAACAGCACGGACTGGCTTGCCATACTGCAATTATCATGCTGCCATGCTGTTGCCATAACACAAGCGACAAGATCAGCTGCAGGTCCCCCCAATTCGGTCTGCTGAGATGCCCAGATACCTAGCTTCCCAAGGATGTATGGGGTGACACCATATGGCAGGAAGCTGCGTGCCATGTTGGTGAGCTGGCACTGCCCATGCGTGCCAACAGCCAGGCGTTAGTCACCCCTCTCATGGGACTGGCTCAGGTTACCATAGAGACAGATGGCAGTGGCTGTTGTTGTGGCCATGGGGATGGGAGCGAGATCAGGACCTCGTGCCGGACGAATGTGCCCGGAGCCAAGGGGCTGAGAAGAGGTGTGTGTTCGGTGTTAATGTGCAACAGTGAACGTAGAGGCGGAGGAAATTTTGCACTGACCGATACAGATCCATGTGCAGAGCATGTACACTAATCAATCTGGTCTTGCACCCACCTAAAAATAAGTGTGTGTGTTTCAAGAAAGGTACGTTGATGGCCACGTTCTGGCCGGGTCCCACCACCCGAGCTACGAGGACAGTGAGACTCACACTCTGGCACATCGTCAGGCCAAATGGCCACAGCCAGCAAACAGCCATGCTCATTTAATCCTGAAATAAATTCATCTCAATTGTGGCAGGAGCGATGAATGTTATATTAATAATTAAACAGAAAAAACATGTATTCATTTGATTTATTGTGAATACGTTCTACTGTTAAAAGGAAACAGAATAAAACCTAAATACAACAAAAATGCACTGTCACGCTTAATGTGATATGTGATTTATTTATTTGTACATTTTTTTACAAAGCAGACTACTACCATAAAAGTCAAAGCCAAAGCAGAATGAAAAGAATAAAAACACATCCGCAGAACACCAGCAGGTGTGAGGGAGATAACAGCGTATTTGTGTGTGTGTATGTGTGTGTGTGTGTGTGAGAGAATCTTGAGACAGCTGTGCTTAAAGTGATGTTAAGGTGACGGTGCAACAATGATGCACCCCTGTCTTGCCTCATTGTAGTGTTCATTTTGTTTATGATTATGATTATGGTAATGTTACTGTTGGCTAATTTCAGAGGAAGGACCGTTGGTTCATGTAAACGCGTCCATTTAACAGTCCCTGAGGTGTTCCAGTCAATTCAGGGTCAGGAAGACTATGTTTATGTGGATAAATTTCCTTCCAGGCTACCTTTCAGATACACTCACACTCACATGCACACACACGTTGTCCTTTCTTTAATCCTGGACCTACATGCTTGTGAATACAGTTGCTGTGCGGCCGTTGGAAACATTAATCCAGATTGCAGCATTTGTTCTGTGGTTTACAGTACAGCTGGTCAGGACAGGCGATTTATCCGCGATCCAAACCAACCTAATGGTGCTATGGAAATGTTTTCCGTGCTGGTAAAATGACAAAGGAGCACACCAGGTGGTTTGCTGGGGTTTGTGGAGCATTATTTGGCAACTTGCACTAGATTTAACTGAACCCCACCCCATCCCCCCACCAGGCTATTGTAGTACGTAACATATCACCCTGTCACGGCCCCTCAGCATCTTTTATGACAGGACGGGGTCCGGCTTAATTAACTGGTGCTATTGGTTTTTTTCAGGAGACGCTGTGGTAAAGTGCCCTGTCTGAGATACGCGTGGATGAAATAGCCCCATTAATTAGCAATTAACATGGAGCTAATAACAATGTCACCATGTCACCATCTCTTCCAGTGACCTCCAGAGCAATGCTACCGCCCTGACGAGGCCTGACTGGCATGCTAATCAGTAAAAGGGTGCATCACTTCTTTCTAGCACAACCTCTGACCAGGAGTAAAAGAATAATGCACTTTTATTTTGTACATATTTTTAATAGATTTCAATTGCAATCACCCCACTCTACTACATACAACAATTTTCATGCAAAATCTACTATATATATATATATATATATATATATATATATATATATATATATATATATGTGTGTGTGTGTGTGTGTGTGTATATACACTATTAAATTGATTATTTATTGTGCTTTAATGTTTAAACGTTTGACTTAAAAATACATATCTAAAAAAAATACCAAAAAGCAGTAGACAAAAAGTTGTAGTCAAAGTTGGAAATAATGATGTTCTGGCCCATTTTATTGTTTATCTTTCAGATAACTGCAAAATGGTTTTCTAATTATCAGTGAAGCTTTTAAAGTAACAGACTTGTATTAGTGAAGTCATTTACAACATCAACAATGTCTGGTCAAGAGCTATTTAATGTTCATTTAAATAATATTTTGTCAAAAATTTTACAAATATACATACATTCATACCTTTTTTTACGTGTTCAGGTAGGATCAGTTCATCAGATTATTTTAAAAAAAAAGAAAATTGTGTCAAGTGTTTTGTACAATGTCATTCAATGCAGGCATTTTTAAAGGGCCAATTCAATAAATATGCTGCTTCCCAAATGTCAACCACATGACTGTCATCATTCCCCTCCATACCCCCGGCATGGCCCATTAAAGCCCGGGCCTCTGACTGGAACCCCCCCTTCCATCCTCCGACTAAATCAGGGTTGATTTAGTTTGCCTTTCCCTGTGGAGCTGCTCAAGTCCTGCTAACAGCCAATCATGCCCCCTGAGCCATGCCACTCTCCCTAACACACACGCAGAGCCAGATATGTTGATTTCTGTCAATTAAACACCATCAGCTGTTGGCCTCCTGCTAAGCATATGGCCACCGTTAAATCTAAAGTGCAGCGGCACAGACCACGCGAAGGGCACCATTTTAATAGAACCCTCCGGGACTGGACCAACACCTGCGCGCAGCGCACGCTAAGCCATTGTCATCTTGCTGTGCATGGGTGGCGGTGGTGGGGCACTTTTATAATGGGAAACGTATTAATGATAATGCGCTTCTCACCTCCGCCGTTCACTTCATAATGTCCTTTTGTTAGCCTTAAAGCCCTCTCACCCGGGGGGACGGGGTGAGATTTTTTTATCATTGAAGACCATGTAGTCGTTTAGCTGCGCAGCTCAACAGCCATTTCTTGGGTGAAGGGGAAGGGCTCATCATGGGTAAACAGAGACCACATATGCATAAATTAACCTTAAATCTGAAATGTGTCTCTCACTGGGTTAAATATCTATGACAGAAAAAAAGACAAGATCACATCACAAAACAACTAAAACGCTTTCAGGTTATTTGTTTATGCTGTTTTTTCTCGCCCAGACATCGAAAGCACATTTTTTATTCATCGTGGTGACAGGCTCCTTGTCCCCTGCAGCCAAGGAGCAAACACATCTCTTTCCATCCCGCTAAACGACTAGATGCCCGGATCCACAAGCCCCTCGACATAACCAAGGCAAGCATATAGTGCCACACATGCTAAAGAAATATCTTTTTCGAAATAAAATATGGCCCATCTCCTGTGGCAGAAAGTCATCATAAGCTATCTGATAAAAATAAATGTAAATCCTGAATGAACATTTCAATGTTCCGTGTGAGGATAAAAATGCTTTTTGCGCCCAAAGCAATCATGTCTCATCGCGCTGCCTATTATATTTAAAAGGAGCCAATTTGGATTATAAAATATCATGTCCAAAAGAAGTTTCTTATATACTTAAAAACATATTTCATAATTTTCTAATTATAAAGCATGTATTACCAGATTTAACACTTTGTTTAAAAAAAAAAACTTTTTGTCTGATATAATACTCTGGAGATGGGTCATTTGTTTTTTATTTTACTAATTACACTTAAAGAAATATATTTAAGTGTTAAGTAGTTTAATCTAAGGGAACTGATTATTCTAATACAATGATTCATACAACAGTCATGGAATCAATTGTGTCTCTCAATAAAGCTTCAGATGTTAATTTTTATTCATTTTAACAGGAAAAAGCTGATAAAATATACTTCGTCAACATCAGTGCATGATGTCCTGGAAAAAACAAAAGAAACCCCTTTCACCCCATACTTTACATCTCTCTCTCCATCGCTCTCGCTCTCTCTCTCTCTCGCTTGCTCTCTCTTTCTGTCATTTTCTCTGTACAAAAGTTTGGCTGTCAATCAATGGTAGCCCCGGGCCATGTGCAATGATTAAAAGGCCCCTGAGATAAGGAGACCTAAATTAGATTTCAATAAGGACATTGAATATTCATAACAGGAAAACATCTAAAGGTAACCGCTTTTTGATCTCTGCTCACAAATATCACTTGTGTGCATTCCCGGGTCCTTTCGCTGCGGTTCCAAGTGTTGTTTTTCCGAGCTGGTCCAGCCTGGGCAGAGACTCAGTGAGTTCCTCGGGGGGATGCGGCGGAATAATGATGACGGTTCCTACAAAAGAAAGAGGTCCATAATGAATGTGTATACCAAAGGGACCCAATAGAAAGGGCACCCACACTAAGTATTCATTAATTAGTATTTAGCGCAAGTTGATCGCACACACAGTGGCAGACGCGGACAGATGCATCATCGGGACTGGGCTGAGACCGAAAAAGCGGTTATTGAAAACTTCAGAAACGGAAACGCCGGCCCCCACAGACGGCGCATCCAAATTAGTTTAATTTCTCCTGTCAGTTCCGACTTTATTTTCCTTTCACTTTTTCTTTTAGATGTTTGTAGATCTAACAGGAGGAAGAAAAGCCCTCGCATCCACAGATCGCCTGCTCTTCATGGGCCTCAATCAGAGGTAACTCCAGTGAACGGTTCTAACGGTGACTGTATGGAAACACTAAATATCCTGCAGATGAGTGGAGGCTGAAAGCCCGGCACTGAAGTTGGCCTCGTATTCATGTTCCTCCAGCCTTTTGTGCTCCACGTCTGTGAAGGGAGAGACGGCTTCTGCCCTGGGCGATCCTGCTATAGTCAGCCCGGGCGCTCAGGAGAGCGCTCCGAGACGCCCTTCTCCGACGAGACAGCCCAAGACAAGCGTCGCACTCTGACGGAGTCAGCGGGAATCCTGATAATGACGGGGCTGTTTTTAATTGCGATTTAACCTTTGACATTTACTGCCTACGTTCTGTGTGGGAAAGTAGACACACACAAAAACGGCATTGCTCCAACCGTGCAAAGTAAATTGACACTGAAAGTCTGAGATGTGAACATTTTTTGAGATGGACATGCCACTTTATTGTCCTATCAAAAAAAAAAAAACTAAATACATAGAGGGCTTCCTAAATCAGAATTTTAAATAAAGAAAAGTATACATTCATATACTTATTCATGTAATTTAGCAAATTTGTCAGCCTTGCAAGTGTTTATCACATTATCATGCTATGGAACATTCTCGTACCGTCCTAGTTAACATGTATCATCAGGTTTCACACAGACTGTTATCACACGCACAATACTATAAAATGCTTATATTTCAATGTATTTAATCGTATTTTTTGTAAACGAATGTAAAATTAATAAATTGCTTGTGATTTCTGATTTAGAATTTGAATATGTTGCATGTGATTGCATGTAAATTTTTAAATGCGTATATGTGAAGCAGTGGTATTTAATTATGAAATGGAGCAGCAGTGTCCATCTTCTCTTTTTTTTAGACTCCTTCTTTTTCCCACTCATCCATTCTCTTGTGCCAGATGATGGTCACTCTGTTGCCAGGCAATCTGCTCTGTCAGAATCACACTTGCATTTACCCCCAGACAGATTTCTTTTCTTTTTTTTTTTTTACCACTGTGTATATGTGTGTGTGTGTGTGTGTGTGTACAGGGTGTTGAGGGAGGCTTGGTGAGCGAGTCAACCCAACTGGGCAAGACAGGCATTAACACCTCCAAACCTCCAGTTCTGTGTGTGGGAGCCGGGCCAGTTTCGCCGCAGTCCCAGCCTGCTGGAGCTGCCGTGGCCCAAGCAGGAGGGCAGCTAGCGCTCCACCCCAGAGGCAGAGGGTAGGTGTGGGCTGGAGGTTTCCCTGGGGACAACAGGATGGGCTAAAGGACGAATATCAGCGAATGGATTCTGGATATGAAGAAATGATTAGAGCATCTGGACGTATGGAGGAGGACTACTCAGAACCTGGCCTACAGCCTGGAAGTGTGTGTGTGTGTGTGTGTGTGTGTGTGTGTGTGTGTGCACTTCATGATGTGTTCATACAGTAAGACAGGTGGATATGGAGTGTGTATGTCCATGTCCAGAGGCATGCAGGCTGCCCAGTGAGGAAGCCTGTGTTTGTGTGAGTGTGTGTTTTTGACAGGCAGGTGGGGGTGGGGGTATAAGCACTGGCTAGGGGGCTGAGGTAGGAGTGCATGTGTTTCTGTGTGTGTGTGTGTGTGTATGACCATGTTTGCGTGAACTGTGTGTGTGTGTGTGTGTGTGTGTTGTCAGACCGCAGGCCGCAAGTTGCATTGTAAGGTGCCACCCTGTGCCAGTCGGACCCTAAAGCTAGAGAGGCAGCTGTGTGTGTGACAGGTACGTCTGCTGCAATCACCTCCACTGTCCCTCGCCTCACCACACACACACACACACACACACACACACATACTCATGCACAAATATATACATGTATACTTGAACACACATGTTTGCATTATTCACATAAATAACAACACAGCACAACACAACACACACACACACAAACTACCCAACAGAAAGCCAGTTCATGTTCTCGTTGTCTTTCAGAATTCGTCTCTCACTCTCTCTCTCTCTGTCTTAAAAAAAATGCAACCCAAGGGCGGAATTCTCAGCTTTTCTTCGACGAGAAACAACAGAGGAAAAAGGTTTCTCGTTTTTGAGGAAGAGGGCAGAAGGTTCTTTCTCTTCTCACCTTGAGATCCGGCAGACAGCCTGGGGGGTGTTCAGCATTTTATGTTCCTGGTCACCTTGTGTTTACTCCCCAGTCAGCCAGCAGGCTTCTCTCGCTCCCACTCAGCTCACTCTACACGTTCCTGCAGTCAAAAAGTAAAAAGTCAAAACACACTTTTTTATGGCGCTCCAAAAAAAAAAAAAAAAAAACACGCCACAACATGTCAAACAAAGTGTCAAATAATCAATATATTTTGGATACTGATAATTATTAGTTCAACCAACAAATATGTAGAGTTGAAAATCCTGAGTTTCCCAATAATATAAAACAAGTACATGGTGTAATACATGAAAGGAGTACAAATTTATGTGAATGAGAAAATTTGTGGTGAGAAAATTCAGTACATTTCAGTACATGATCAAGTACACCGGATCATTTAGACATATAATGAACAATCTCTAAACACTGATAACCAGTGTGTCGAAGAAGGATCCCTATATTACCACATTGATTTGTTTTTCACACCCTGAGACAAATGCATTTCATTGGTCTGCCCTGTTTGTTGGGATGAGGATTTGTGTGGAGCGGCGTTTTGTAAGTACGAGGAGGGGATATAAAGCGTGCGGTCTGCTCCAAATGACACGGGTCAGTGAAAACAGGTAGCCATGCCAAAATGGATTGAATGCATACGCATCTCAGCACTTGTAAGCGGTGGCCTGAGGGGAGCCGACGTGTTTCATCTCACCTAAATTACACCAGCCTGGAGAAACACACAGACACAGCCCATCTTCAAAAAGCTAAACTTCATGCAAATAAACATACACATGCACACACAATCAGTGACTTTGTACATAAAACAAGGACAATGTGAAGGTATAATATAAATGAAATATATCATTTAACAGTGCTGGCCTAGCGGCCCCGTAATCAGAAGGTTGCCGGTCCAAATCCCGATCCGCCACGGTGCCATTGAGGTGCCACTGAGTAAAGCACCGTCCCCACACACTGCTCCCCGGGCGCCTGTCATGGCTGCCCACTGCTCACTAAGGGTGATGGTTAAAAGCAGAGGACACATTTCCTTGTGTGCACCGTGTGCTGTGCTGCAGTATATCACTTCTTTTTCATTTTCACATCACTTTCACTAATTTAAAATACATAAAGATGCTCAAACCTGAGAAAACTGTTAGATCATCTGTGTGTAGAAGGAAGCATATGTGTTTATTTAGGTGTAAATATACGTTTGGTCTGTGTAAACCTGTGTACCTATGGGTATGTGTGAGCAGTACGTGTGATATGGTGCATCTGCTAACCTAACTGTGCATGTGCGTGTGTGTGAAGTGGAGAATTTGCATGGATTGTGTGTGTGTGTGTGTGTGTTTGTGTGTGTTGAGAACAGCCGCTGTCCCGCTGGGTGTGTACAGCAGTGCAGTAATGAGAGATGCCAGGTGTCTCCAGGTGTCTGGCTGACACTCCCCTTCATTTGTCAGAATGGGAATCAATCGACTGAACATGGAAGACTAGGAGGCAGCAGAACCTGGCAATGCTGTTGCTTTCTGGGGAACACTTAAGAGACCGCAGGAGGGGAGGAAGCGTTAAAGAGAGTCAAATACAGACGTGGGATTGTATTTTCCCAGAACACAATAAGACATAAGAAAGCACTAATACCTAGTTATCTGTATCTTAGAGAGAAAGGACTAATTAATTACCATTAATGGCCGAGTCTTACTTTCCGGTGGGCACCAGGTCACATGCATATACATAAGTTCACAGTAGCACAGTCAATATCAAAATATCAATATCACTATACATGGACTAGACAAAGCAGGACCAGAATTGTGTCCTAGTTTTAAAAATGGAATAATAAAGCAAATCAACTCACAACAATGCCATATTCATAATTGTCACTATTGTCTGTGAACCAGAAGATAAAGTCACAGGTTCAAACCCCACTTACTACCATTGTGTCCCTGAGCAAGACAATTAACCCTGAGATTCTCTAGGGGGACTGTCGCTCTGGATAAGGGCATCTGATAAATGCTATAATTGTAAATGTAAATTGTACAATTTGTTGTTGTGCTGAGCTCCCGTAAACTCCCCTGTAATTCTCACACGTTTATTTCTGAAACCCAGGAGACGATCTTCAATTTTTTCTTATAAACAAAGTTTACGAAGAGGAAAGTGGATGATGGACATTTCTCAAAGACCCTGCTTCAGATAATTTAAACCCCCTTCTGGCAATACGTCACACACCTAGATGCAGTGCAAGATCTCACCACCTCGCTTTCTCCTTCAATATCTCTGTTCTCGATATTGGCAATACTGTCTTTACACACGCAACATGTGTAGATTATTACATTCAAGCGTTGCTATGGTCAAACACAGTCCAGGCTACACATTTTATACAAAATATGAAAACAAGTAAAATAAAATAAAATCAGAGCCAAACTGGTGTATAGGTCTTCTGGTCTTCACTAAACTGTTGCATTATAACCAAGGTGAATATTCTGGACTCACGGCCACCACTGCTTATCACTTGGCCCAAAAAGAAATAATAAATAAAGCATTTTTTTCCTAAAAAGAGCAGAACTCTTCTCTCCTCAGTTTCTTTCCTCCTTTTTTGTTTTTATTTATTTATTTTTTAAACTTGGTTGAGTCGTGTGGCCAGATGTCCAAGTTGACATAGCGCTTAAGGCGTTTGACTTGATAAAAAAGCGCTCTGGCTGTGGGTAAAGGGGGATTAGAACAGGGCCTGAGGCACTCTTGTTATATTGAAAACATCCTGGGCTGCTTTGTATGGAGATTTGCATACATCGGGGCCGTGTGGGGCTAGCCCATCTGTTAGAGTGCATTGTCCCCACACAACAAAGTGTGTTTAAATATTTCACATCTCCATCTAGGAGGCAGAGAAAGAGAGACAGACAGGGACAGCGAGTGAGAGAGAGCAAAAGAGAGAGACACTGAGACAAGGGGTGGGGGAACGATGAGAGGAAAGAGAGAATGAATTGGCATCTCTTTGAATTTGAACAGATCCCAAATGTGCTTCAATCCCTGAGTAAACAACACTTTGGCAGGCCAGGTTTTAGCAAAATGTGGAGGACTGAAATATTTCAATTTTTTCACCACATTTCTTTCTGCTCTTCTGGTTGTGGGCACACGAACCGGGGAGCCGGTGTCCATCACCCGCAGGGTTAGCAGGGCTAACCAGGCCAAACTTAATCTTTCACTTCATCATTCTGGGTCAGATGTTCTGCAATGTGTGAGTTGAATAATGCTGCTCTTCTTGTCCTAATTTTTCTATCATAATCGTTACATTGTAGGCTGGTTAAACATAATTGTGCATGTACACGTTCATGTATAGAGTGACTTTTGTGTCATTCTATTATATCTATTAATATTGCCATTAATTTGAATGAACAGTTCAGCTCCCCTTCACAATTAACGTATTACATGTTATTAATGAAATAACTATAACTGGGTGTCAGACTGTACAACAAAGTCCTTGCAGCTAACCACACATACACACACATGCACACACGCATACATACACATATATATTCTATGTGTACATACATATAGATACATGCAGTTTACATATACTCACATATACATTTGTTACACTTTTCTGACTAATAAAGGGTTTTCTTATGTTATCTTACATGTAATACAATACATGGAATGACTGTATGGACTGTATACATTTTGCCAGCTTGTAAGTGTGCTATGATAAATGGACAGCGAAAAGCTCACAGGTACATCTGATGCAGATCTAAAGGGCGCAGTGGACGAATCCAGCTTTGTCATTCATTTTTCATCCAGTTGCAGGCAGAGATGAACAAGTGAAATAGGCACAGCCGCAGAGTGCAGAAATGATGGCAGTGCCACAGGGAAGTTCCTCTGCACCGATCCCTTTTAATATTATTAATGTCATAATTCTTACTAAATGACATCTAAAGCCACTGTAAAATCCGATAATTAGTGTAATATATCTGTGTACTCATCTGTGCCCGCATAACTGGAGACATAAAATTTTAAAGGGAACACGAAGAAATGGTGCTGCTGGTGGGGGCTGAAAGGGGCGGGGGGCAGAGGGTCACCAGGGGTAGATCAAAAATATTATGCTCCGGTATGACTTGAAGCAAGCTCCCGTGAAATCTAAAGTGACCTTGTCTGCAGAAGCACCAGTCCGAGCCGCTCTCCAGACAACTGGGTCCTGTAACTGCACTAATGAGCGGTCGCCTGCAGACCGGGGGGGTGGATGGGGGGAGAAAAGGGAACGCGCTTTGGCCCTTTTTTTCAGTTTGAAAGACACTGACCCTTATATAAGTGAAATGCCATTATAGGCAGCATTTATTGTATGTGTGGATTGCTTTTGGCAAGGCTCTGTCAATTATACTGCATTTTCAACATTGATCCAAAAAAACAATGAACGTTCCCAATAGTAAAATGTGTTTTATTCAAAACTGCAAACAAAGATAACAATGAATAAAAAGTTAACAGTGAATAAAAACAGCTTAAACATGGTAACACTTAAATATATATATATATACACACACACACACACACACACACACACACACACACACACATAACGCATACGTTAAATACACATACGTTTTTTTATAGATAGCAACTATAAGACAGGCATTTGGGCCTACATTCAGGTGCTGGGAGGGATGTTATCTAAAGAATAAAACAGGAAGCAGTGAATCTGAGGTAGAGGCAAGGGGTAGAGATTTTGGTGACACTGGCACATAAACTTTAAACTACACTAACAGCAAATGCTGTTACATGTCACCTCAACAACTGGTCAGATTTATTTTAAAGTAATTGTGAATGCAAAAGGATGTATGGATACATAATACTGGCCAGGAAGAAGGATGTTGTAACATTCAGAGAGGCCAGGCCCTGTGATTGGCCCACAGTGATACATTATGTGTGTACTGTAGCCACAAGCATACCATGTGAACGTTGTGTAGGCTGTGCACACGCTGGCAGTAGGTCCGTCATGTTCTCACACCAAAACACAGCCATGCAAAAAAAAAAAAAAAAAAAAAAACAGGAGGAAAGATGGACGTGACGAAAGTGTTGCCTACATGGGGGAGGAATTTGGAGAGGAGAGCGTGGTCAATCTGTTGGTTTCACATCCAAGAACACAAGTGAAAAAAAGATTTCCTTTATTACGACTTAAAAATATATATATTTAAGTACTTGATCTTTAAGATCTTGATTTTATAAAATACAATTTTATTTAAAACTAATTTAATTAAATTAGCAAATGTACACCACATGGAGGGGCTTGAATACAGGTTCTAATTGAGACATTAAAGTATGTCTCGTGGAGGTTTTAAATGTCACTTAAGCATTTGAGCTTAACAGACAACAGTCTCCCTGCTGAAGCTAGTGCAACTGACACACATTAACCTTACTTTAATCCACACTGCATTTATTGTTTAAAAGCTATTATAAGCATTTAAGCTGGGTGAGAGGGGAAGAAGGAACCACAGTGAGGAAGGAATTGAATGGTGTGACCCAACATTAGGTTGATTGTGCATGTATATGCGCATGTATGCATGCGTGTGCACAATCAGCCTAATAGTGTGGCGAATGCACACATATACACACAAAATAAATATTGAGCACAGAACAGAGAAATTAGATGATTCGCTTTAGCCAACAGGACGTCAACTTTTAAATGCATCTCTGGATATTACAGTAATCCAGGGTGCAGGAAAGTGGGAACGGAGAAAAGTGCCTTTATCTCACTCTCTCTCTCTCTCACACACACACACACACAGTTTTGATAAAACTACCAGTCGGATTTGAATCTGGCAGCATGGTGGCCTGAGCTGATGGACATACTGGTTGCGCAATCAAGCGGATCAGCGCCACAGAAACCAGGTGGCCGACCGCTCTGTGTGTAGGTGTGTGTGGTGTAGGGGTGGGGGGGGTGGGGTGACAGAAAGACAGAGGGAGTCCGAGAAACTGGAGAAAAGGGATTATTCAAAAGAATAAATGAAACAGAACAAAGATGAGAAGGACATAATTGAGAAGGACCATTACACCATTAAATTCAAGGATCCAGGGCAGGGTCACTATGCTTTTAACTTTCACATCATTTTATCCGAATGAATACACAGAGGAAAAGAAAGTCTCCATTAAATTAAATTTGTAATTAGCAGCTAGCTGTGGACTTTGGCAGAACTGTGTACTGTGTCCGACATGGATATGCGGACTGAGCATCACTATGGGCCACAGAGGTGAGAGGTCGACTGGGTCCTAAGTAAAGACTTCAGCCCACAGCGCGATTGATGCTCAGGGATGGGCAATGATACTATAACTTACCCCACGCTCGTAAAAACACTCATTAGCTAAAGTATTTGGGGCCGTTGGCCCCACCGCCGTGGCCACGGGAACAAGTCAGAACTCTGCCGCCTGGAGCTCACCACCTGCCAGAGCTCTTTGTGTGACTGGTCATTGCTGACCACATCCAGGGCTTCTCAATGTGGTTACGGGGTTGTCAGGTTATTTCAACCCACAGTGGTGCCCCCTACTACACAAACACGCACACATAAATCACACGAATGCATGAAAACACTCACATCAAAGTTTTGACTTTGTGACCTTCCATGTTTGAAGTTGCAGTGAATCAGAGGTGAGAAGCATCATGAAAACATCTGACATTTGGCAGCGATGGTTGCCACTCTTACATAATACGTGTGACTCCCAAAAACATGCAGACAACTCAGAGAGTCGGCATGACGTCTATTAGAAAGCTGACTGATATTTCATGCACATGTTGAGTAACCCTATGGAAACATGCATGTAGGTCTATATATCCCCAAAATATTGGATAGACTAATGGTGCATAGGAATGTAATGAGATCCAAAGTTTAAAGTGTAAATAGGTGTAACAGTCATGTCTGATGTCTTTTTGCATATTTAATTTTAGCACACTAAAGTGATGCTAATATGCTGCAATTAGCATAACAGTGATGTTGTCCGTCGCGGACAGACCACATCGCTGTTACACTAATTCCATCATACAGACCGCTCGTCAGACGCACAAAACCAGTTCTGAAGCAGGTGAGAACCTGGCCAGAAAGAGCCTTCAATCCCTGCTCTTCAAGGCCGGTTTAAGCCACCTCCAGGACAGCGGAGACACATGGCACATGTGGCAGGGCATCCAAGTGCAGAACTAAAACCTCTTGTCTGTAACAGTGAAGCCTTTCTACTGGATGCACTGAATGACTTCTATGCAAGGTTAGACTCACAGAACAATGTGACTGCGAGGAAATCCAACCCTCCTCCCAGTGATCAGGTGCCTGTTTTTAACTACACAGCGCTTCACGGATGATGCCATCGTCACCACCCTGCATCTGACCCTCACCCACCTGGACAATAAGGACACATATGTAAAAATGCTGTTTATATACTTCAGTTCAGCATTCAATCCCATTATTCCTCAGAACCTAATCGAGAAGTTGAGCCTACTGAACCTCCCTCTGCAACTGGATCTTGGACTTGTGTAAATACAGTATATATTACAGTTGTTCAGTCGAAGTTTTAAGTGAAGTGATTGTCACGTGTGATACACAGCAGCACAGCACATGGTGCACACAGGGAAATTTGTCCTCTGCATTTAACCCATCACCCTGAGTGAGCAGTGGGCAGCCATGACAGGCGCTCGGGGAGCAGTGTCTGGGGACGGTGCTTTGCTCAGTGGCACCTCAGTGGAACCTTGGCAGTCCGGGATTCGAACCGGCAACCTTCTGATTACAGGGCCGCTTCCTTAACTGCTAGGCCACCACTGCCCCTTAACCACTGCCCCTTGCATTTTGGTGCATCATTTAATGATTTTTGGGCACAAAAAAAAAACATATACCTGGCAACACTGCCCTTCAAAACTGGAAAAAATTCAGCTGTGCTTGTAGAACAGATATTACATGTTAAAGAAGTTTTCCCAAAACTAGTAAATTTTCACAAATGCACAAGAGCATACATCTTATAAACAGTGCATAAATGCATTAATGCCAACACACATGCATTTCACAAGAATGTACACACACACACACACTCACACACCCAAATAAACACACAACAGAGATGAGCAACCTACCAGTGGGGCATGAAACATGAGCGGTAAGCATTTGTATGGACAGATGTGGATTAATGTTCATCTTTTCTTCAAGCGGGAGATTAAACCTGATTTACTGCCTAACAGGTTTTCGGTTTTTGCGATTTTGATTACAGAGAGGAATAGAGAGGCCGGGTGGGTGGAAGAGAGAGCGAGAGAGTTACTGAATATAAAAATATAAAAAGATAAACACTGGACATAAGTGAAAGTGAGTAGAACTGCATTCTTGTTGAAATGAGATCAAAATTATGGGATGGTACCAAAACAGACATAGTTCTGGGACTGAGGTAGACAGAGTGGGGGGGGGGGAGAGATCAGTGAAGGGGAGAAGATAGGCGGCATGTGACTCGATCTGGGGGTGGGGTGGGTCTTGGTACGGTGATGGCGGGGGTGGGGCCGTTTGGGGTAAAGGGGTTTGGCTGCGATTGCGGTCGATAACGAACGTTTAATGCGAGTCGGGAAAAATGAATACGGTCACCATCTGGTCCCTGCTCGGCTGTGTTCTGAACACGATTCCACCGCCAGCAACACTCACCATGTGCTGTGGGTGGGGTGAGAGAGAGGGAATGTAAGATATAAGACTGAGAAAGAGGGTAGAAAAACGTAGAAAGCCGGATTGACATAGGTGGGCAGATGGGTGTACGCTCAGTCATGTATCAACTGTGTTTAGTGACGCTGGACACAGATGCAGGTGAGCAGATGCAGGCCACACAGTCATGCATCCAGCATCTCAAAGTGTCATCGTCAGAGGCAAACACATGACCTAGGGCTCAAAACTTTCACTGCGTGTGAGCGTAACCGCACACATGCACAAACATATGCCTGCAAACATCTGTGTGAACGAATTGAAAAAATGTTATAATATCACTTAACTATATGAAGTATTAAACCACATTAGTAAACCCCTGTGAGGGTCAATGTCATTAGTCAAGCCAGGACTAGGACTTTTAGGGCAAGATTACATTTACAAAATTAAAAAACAGATATTAACACGTTTCAGTTTCCATTAAGGGGTATCAAAGAGAAAAGACACCTGATTGATAATCAATTATCAAATGTATTAAAGATAATGGGTCTGTAGAACCCATTAATGGGCAAAGACAACCATTCAGTGTAAGAAAATGTAATTATTAGTTGTGAAGGAGCTGTCTGTGGTCCTGATTCCTGGGGGTTTAAGTATCATCCCTGAAACTCAACACCATCCTTGTGCATACAAATCTTTCCAAAAAGCGGCGTCCCCAACATTAGCATGCCTGTGAATGGGCCCAGTGAGAGGACTTATTTAAAGCTTTGAGAGATTACAGATGTCATGGACATGGGAACAATGTCATCCCTGTCACCCCGGCAATTCACCAAAATGGTTAGTGACATTTCAAGTGTGGACTATGGCCAAAAATCATTAGCATAACAGACCAATGCAATGCAGAGATAGAACGGGAAGGAGGGAGGTGCGGGAAAGTGATTATGAAATCAAGCAGAATGTTTATAGTAATACAGTGCAATAAATACACACGTACACAATTCATAATCCTGCAAGCTGGTATGTTGCTTATACGTTATTATGCATCTCATCCCATCTCACTGCTGCTCTAAAGACACCCCTCCCCAAGTACACATGTACATATATACACACTGGTTGTGATTAAAATCACCATTGCTCATGATCCCTTGCTAAATCTTTGCAATTTTCATTTTAGGGAGATTTAATATGGATCATCTTTTTTTCGCAGAGAGAGTGTCCGCCACCCTCCCCTTCCTCTTTTTTTTTTTTTTTTTTTGCTTTAATCTATGTCAATCTCCGGCCTGGTGCTGGGGCAGAACTGGAGGAACATCTGATGGTTTAAGCCCACAGAGCGGAGCTGAGTGCCAGGCAGACAGCCTAAACCCACCGGACCCTCGGCACCGCCTAAACAGCTGCTCGCCATTACTGTTATTGGTGTTAATCTCGGCAACTCTGACCTGATATTTGCAATAATCACTCATGCACACATTAAATATGAAGACACTCAGGCTATGATATGAGCGCAGGGGGGGTGGGGTGGACATTAGGGGGTCTCCTTGTGGGAATCACGACCATGGCATCTGGCTTAAATGGGTAACGCCTAATAATTGTAACTGCGATATGATATATTTACACACACTTTTTACATTCAAAGAACCAGTCACTTGGTAATTTTTTTTGTGTTTTATGTGATTTAAAAGACCATAACAGAAAAATATTTTTAAAAGTTCCTTAGTGAACCTCAAAACTTTTCTTTCTCTTATACCATGCTGAAATGTAATTTAGAGCATTGTTTATTGATATTGACAACTGATTTTAAATTCAAAGTCCTCCCTCACTGTCCCCGACATGTTGCACATTGGCAGTCTGCAGAATTGGCCTTGATCGGTGTGTGGCAGGATAGCACTCCAGGCGGGATTAGGACATTACATTAAAGCAGGGCCACTGGAAATCCATGGCTGCCTAATGTAAATAATGTGGCTAAGCAGAGGGTGGTCTGTGTGCACAGCAGGAGCCGGGTGAGCGGCACAGGAGAGGAAGCCAAATCCCTGCTTTACCTTCCGTTGTCTACCATGCCGCTGTCCGCCTGAGAGGAAAGCCAATCCTTTAATACACCTACCTCCTTCTTTTTTAATTCTTCTGCATGACTTTCTACGTGGCTCCCCTGTATGAGAAATTAGGTGCCATTGGGCACTGGCATGTGTTTATGTGCATAGTTTCATTATGAAGTGGAGCTCTGGTGTGTGCAGGTGGTAGATGGGGACAACAAACCCATAAATCAACCATTTAATCCATCCCTGATGCTATCACCCCACCACTGATCAATGCACTCAACCCTGCAAAGCTCCAGGGGAACTCAACATCTAGAGGAACCTCCACTAAATGTGTGCACTAGGATGACTTGGTGAAGTGCATCTGTGGCCCAGTGTGTTGTGGCAGGAGCTCTAACTGTAGGGATTAGGAGAGTGGGGGTGTCTGAATCATCCCCCTGATCCCCTCTCACTCAGGCAGCCTTTTCACAGCTGATACTGGAGTCTTCACTTTCAGGAGCTCCACGACCCAAAGAGAGAAACACAGGAAGATGGCTCATAATAATAAGGTGGGCTTGCTCGGACTGCTGGGTTGGTCATCATGGCCATGATGGATATGATCTGTGATGTGGGTTTGGAGTCTAGGAGGGCTAAAGCAAATCCTGACATCATGACCTAAACCTAAGCAAATGTTTCATGCTTAATTTCACATCCACCCACCCTAAACCCCCAGAATTTTACAGACCCTACACAAGATCATTTAACCCCCACATTTGGTCCAGACAACCAGCAGTTTACCTTCCTAAACATGATTAAAACCCACAATCTATGCCCTTAAATCCTCTTAACCTAGCTATATTACATACACGCCAAACAAAAGAAACTCAATCAGAACAATCAGCGGAGTCTGTCCAATGGATTATCCTAGCCCATTGTCATGATTAAAATGAAAATGGAGACAAGAACATAAAAACATAAAAAAGAAGCAAAAAAAAAAATCCTATGTTAACAGCACAAGTGATGTCAGTGTGGGGCGGTACCAGGAGATAATACAGATGTATCTGTTGTAATTCTCCAACCAGGATCATGTAATGTTTTCCATTGTTCTCAATAATGGAACAAGATCTTCTAATGAATGGGGTGCACATATTCTGTCTGTCACCGGGAGCCTGTGTCTGTCTGTTATTAAAATGAGAAGTGGGGAGAAAAAAATGTATAATTCAGTCTGCAAAGGTCAGAATGCAGATCAAGATTATTGTTAAGAAACATAGCATTACCTCAGTGACAAGGGGCATATTAATAAGCACAAAACACAGTGCATTGCATTTGACAGTTGCATGCAATCGGTGTAAGACACTGCGCTGCATTGATTCATGAAGCAAAGTCAGAGTAAACAATATAATTTACACTCAGTTTTGTCAAATATTGCAAAAAATGCAATGTAAAATAATATTCAATGTTCTTTATTTGTCACATAAAAGTATGCAGAGCACCCCAGGCTGTGCAAATTATGAAGATCTATATGATTAACCTAAATAAGATAAACAATTCAAGATAACATTTATTTTAGATAAATGATAATACTGTACATGTGCAAAGGTGTTGTCAATATATAATATAAATATATCAGCATTATATTCCACCTTGCATTTGAACATACATGTATGGAGCACAGCAATGGTCAATGTCAGTTTTTGTGTGTCCGTATACAGTATGTGTCTGTGTGCATTTGCGTGTGTAGTCTGTACATGGTGTATTTGTATGTGAGTGTTTGAGTGTGAGGAGGGCTCCTCATTACTGCTGCTCCACTTCACTTCCTGAGATAATCCCTACCCCAACTGTGGGGCCGGTGGATGACCTGGCCAGCACACATGGGTGCATGCACACACACCGTCTCACGCACATTTTTATTCACATTTCTATTGGCAGACCAGATATCTGTGTCAAAGACACATGAAACACACACATTTACAGATATAACTTGCAATAGCAGAGCATAACCTTATCCTCAGGCACGTTAGAGCAAAAACTAGTGGGGATTTGAAAAATTTCAACATAGAACAAGATCTTCACTATAGTGACAATAATCAAATAAACAATTAACAAAAAATCCATATGGGAGGAAATATATGATATATGACTAATATTGTGTTGGTTCTTAAAAACAAATTTTTTTTTTGTCTTTCCAACAAGTTCCACAAATTTGGAGGCCAACTCAACACCTTGAATTATTTGTCATGTTCCGAAAACCATGAGCAATGTTTGCGGTGTGACAATTTTGGCACATGTCAATGTACCATCCATGTGAACCCTAGGTTCCGCAGTAGAACATTGCCCAGTGCATCATACCACCTCCACCTACTTGCCTTGTTTCTATAGGGTGTCCTGCTGCCATCCCTTCCCCAGGTAAACAACACACACCCACTCAGCCATCCACATAATCTAAAAGAAAATGTGATTCATCAGAGCAGCCCACCTCCATCCCCTTTTTCCACTTCTGATTCTGTATTTGGTTTAGCAGTTGTCCTTCCTTAGGCACTTTATACTGGGATTGCCACTTAGCACCAGTCATCTGGGAGATGCTTTTAGGTGGGTTTTAGCAAATTTAGCAATTTGTCCCTTGACAAAATCACACAGATCACTACACAGCAGCTTCATAAATTGAAACATGCTTGTTTTAGACATCCACCCCTTGACAGGTGCTAACAAAATGTTATACTGTACAAGATATTTCTTGGGAATAATACATGAATGGTTGACAGAAAATGTCTAAAATAGATTTGAAATGAATGGCAAAAACAAATTGCATATCAGACACATGATAAATGCTATAAGACAGAAAATGGTGGTGAGTGGCACATCTATGTCTCTGGTTACAGATGATTCTGACGGCTGAATAGCCGTAAAGGAAACAGGGCCAAGTCCATATGTCCACCAGGCTGACTCTGGTGGCACTGAAGGAATTAAACAGTAGGGACAACAATACCTTGGGTGCTGCACAAATCTGGGCTTTAAGAAAGAGTTAGAAATATGAGAGCCAGAGTAGAAAAAAATGCACACCAGATCTCAACAAGACTTTGCCAGAAGGCATGTGGAGGACTGAGACCAAGCAGCTGAAGAATCTGTGATGTGATGTGATGAGGCCAGGGGACCTTGGTTGGTATAAACCACTCCCATCCAGAATGGTGGAAGAAGGAAGCTGGGGCTCTGGGAATGTCTGAAAGAATGAAAGGGTTGGAAAAATGAATGGAGAAATCAATATGTTAAAGTTTAAAAGACATGACAATCATTGTAAACAATGACATAAGAGAATGACACCAAACATGATTATAAAACTGTAATTTTATCAAGACAGCTTCATTATGTCCAATATCTGTCCAATATTCAATATTCTGGTGTATAGCCATGTAACCACAGTCTTTAAAATGTAACTAAATTGTTAATGATGTGTTAAAAATATTGTTATTACTACTAATAGCAATAATAATAAAACAAATATTAATAATTGTTGTTATTGTTGTTTTGTCACCAAAGTTAATTAATATTAGTATATAAATGTAAATGTAATAAATATGATATTATTACTGTTGTTGTGGAGGCATGTATTACAGTGACTGTTGATGGCTTCATATTCTCCATTAGAATACCTACAATTCATAATAAATTCTCTGTAATCCACAGCCTCTCATGTTTTCCATCTTTATTATTAAGCTGAGAGTCGAACAATTCTGAACCGACTTTTAGTCTCCCTCACAATGTCATCTCTGCCATTATCTGAGACCAGGGTAATTAAGAGTGAAAATGACACCGCACAAACACCCCACCCCTCCCTCCTCTAATGGGCTGTCTCAGAGAAAGACTGATGGTGCCTGCCACGGCGCTGGTCAACCTTGAGTGGCAGAGCTGCAGGGAAGAGGATGTGCCAGGTAACACTGTACCCACAACTTTGTGTGCCACTGCCTCCCACCCCCTTTAAATGGACCCCCTTTTAATTTCATGCACAGCAGAACCAGTCTAACACAAATTATACCCATGTCCAACAAACCCTTTACGCACAAAAGGTGAGCTAAATACAGCTGTACTGTATCAGCAAGTCAGATTACTGTAGCGGTACTGGACGATACCCGGTCCACTCCTAAATCTTTCGTTCAAAAAACAAAAACATGCAGGGGAGAAAAAACAAGCACGTGAAACCAATAATGATAATTAAAAACCTGTTTTCTCTATTATCTTCTTACGTAGAAACCGCTGAAAACCAAAACAAGTTTCCCTGTGCGGGGATTTAATTCAGTATTAGCAGTCAAGCTGCTCTATACCCTGCTTTCACAAGACAGGGAAAAACAAAAGGATGTGCTCTGAGAGCCCGTAACCATTTCCCTCCCTGTCTGACTTCCAAAAACAAAAGTACAAAATCCATTTTGCATATTAGAATAGTTCAAAGGAATTATCCCATGGTCAACACGGAATAAAACCCCTTTGATTCTCACTAATCTTTCAAAGAGGCACTGATATTACCTGATAATGTATGAGGATGGGACCACAGTAGGGATCAGGCCAGATTCGTGAAAGTGGATCACATTGTGATGAAATGTTTGCTCCTCTCCTTCCTTTGTTCCCTCCCCTTAATTCGCGTTTCTCTTCTCCTTACAACTGGTCCTCCTTCTCACCACGCCAAGTGCTTTCTCCTGGCGATTTCCTCTTTTGTGGATTAGAAGCCATTTAACATTAAGTCCTACTTATGCTGCCACTTAGAAAGAATTAAAGACGAGAGAGCAACTTGACAGACAAGAGCTGGACTAATTGAGCTTTCAAGCCAAAAGTTAAATGGCAATATTACATTTTTTTTCAGTATTCCACCTCCACAAATAAAGCTGTGTTAACAAAAAGTCCTGTTTTATTTGTTGTTGTTTTGGGAGTTGTTCTGAAGGATTTCTGCTCTAAAAGTCTATCAGAGTAATTGACTTTTACGAAAAAATGAAAAACTTAAGATAAAGATGAGACACAATAAGGGAAAAAATCAGAATGAAACTGAAAGCTCCTGGATTCAAGCACTTTGCACTGATACAGATATTGAACACCACATTTTGGGTGGTAAGAAGATTACAACAATGGGATGAAGGGGCTTTAGGGTCTTTAACACAATTTACTGCAGAGGTCGGCACAACTCCAACTCCAAATGAAAGGGATAAATCAGTCACTCCAATAACCCCTTTGTGTCCCCTTTAAAAAAACGAAGAAGAAAAATATTACTATTGTCAGATGAATAGACGGTTATAATCTATAAAAAATGTTTAGAAACATGCATTTAACTACTATTATTCACAGAGTGACAAAGAACACAATTTCCCTGCTACGGTAATTAGTAAATCCAGACATAAACTTCAAGGTCTAATGTCATTAAACCAAATTAGCACCCCCCAACCCCCCCACCCTACCCAGTGTGTCAGAAGAACTTGCAGCGACTGTACATCACAGCAACAGTAACTTACTGTACGGTTTGAGGGCAAGTGGGGCGCTGAAATGACACAAAGAGTTATTTAAGTCGTAATGAAGCGCCTTAATGAAATCAATGCCCTTGAAAAGTTCTTCATCAATTTCACCCCCCCAACACACCCCTCCCCAGTTCCTTCGGCCTGTCAGCTAATCCACGTGCCGGCACTATATTAATTAAACACAACGTTTCCTGAAGTATTTAAGTGAAGCGCCATTATTGATAATGAGCAGGTTTAAAAGAGTCACATCGCTCCAAAATTACTTTTTAAACCAGCCTTATTAGGCAGAAAATTAGACCCAAATCAGCCTACAAGGTCCTCATTAAGAGGCACTGATCCTTGGCCAGGCACTTGTTCCCAGCGTTTTTTAATTAGAAGCATGCAAGTCTATCTACTGTGGTAAATGCCATTAATCTTGCTGTTCACTCACTGCCTCACAGACCCCAAAAATCACCACAAGACCCCGGTCAATAGAAATTTCCCCCAACCCTGAAGCCTGCTCACTAGGTTGTCTACTCCTAAAGCTGGTGTTCTGTGTGGATGAGAGAGTTGGACTTAAAATGATATGCTATGAAAATATTTGACTCAATTCATGCAATTTCTCTTTTTGGGGGGTTAAATGCACAGATCTGAAGCAGTGAAACTGTACAATGTAATGGTACAAAGCAATTCTGGAAAACAGTTCTGTGGATTTAAGATGAGGTGTGTGTGTGTGTGTGTGTGTGTGTGTGTGTGTGTGTGTGTGTGCAGACAGCAAAAGGAATGCATCTTCATTTAGCTGCATGTGTTTATCTGAACCAGCAGTAGAGCATTCGCAGGCCTGCCTGTCAGTTCTGTCTCCACATGGAGGATTATGGATGGCCAATTACATTGCTTTTGGCATTAATTAATGACGCTAACTATCTCTCTGCCCCCCTACACAAAGAGGGTCTTGCTTTCTGTCCTCAGCTTGTGAAAGGAACAGGGTAGACCAACAAAAAGACATGTGTGGAGTGTGTGTCAAACGTTTGTATCTACTTGTGTCTGCCCTGTCATTTGTTACTAGGAGTATAATTTTCAAATAACACAAAGATCAAAGATTAATTTGGAATCAATTTTGATGGCATACCAATCACTTCAGTGTATTGTAAAATATCAAAATTTCAACAAATTTAATGTATTCTGTGACATTCAGAACTACTTAAATTAATTAATTTACATAATTTTAAGCAAAAGTAGACTCTAAATTAGCTAACATTAATCATTCAACCCATTTATAATTCACTATATGTATAATTGCAATTAACTACAACATTTCAGTCACTAAAGACTGATACAAACATTTAGTGCTGCTCCAATATGTCTGAGCAGCAAAGTAATATTTTTCACCACTTAATTGCAATAAAGTTCACTTTGACTTAATTTGTGAATTATTTACATCACTGTTAACGTGGCATATGGAGTCAATGAATATTATGTAAAAAAAAAAAAAAAAAAAAAAACAGATTGTATTAAAGCAATTTTTAAAGCCTCAATATGTGTGTGTGTGTGTGTGTGTGTGTGTGCGTGTGTGTGTGTGTGTGTGAACAAGGCTTCTTTCCCCTAGTGAATAGATTGGTTGAGGCTGAACTGGTGTGTCTCTCTATTCTAGTGTGCTGCTGATTTCCTGCCGTTTCCCAAATGGTTTAACATCTGAGGGACCATTATTGTGATTTTAGTCTGTCGTTGAAATGGCTGCCCTTTTTGTCATCTCAGATATGCTGTCAAACTGAGAGCGAGCGAGACTTCCTCTAATCTCCCCTCTCGTTGATTCTCTCTTCTTTTTATGTATTTTGTGGCAACTCTCTTTTTGGTTTTGTTTATTTTCATTTTTAGAATGTTTAAATGAAAGCTTCAGTGAAAAATTATAAAGATATCTGAAAATTCCTTCTCCTCATCTCCTCCCCCTCTTTCATCCTCCATGAGGCCTAATTTTGCCAGGGTGGACACAGCATGCTGGTCTGTAAAATGTGGGGTGTCAGGTGCCTTGTGGCGACAGGGGGAAAGCATTCACCCGGCTGCCATATTGTGAGGGGTCGTATGGGCCAACTCCACCACCAACCACAAAACTTCACCCCCCCCCCTGCATTCCCCTTCGTCTGATTAGAATAAATGAATTGAAAGGGTTGTCCCAGTCCAATCCCACTTCAACCCATGTCGCCCCAAATCACATGGCTGCCCGGAAGCAACTGACTGAGTGGGTCATCACATCCGACAAGGCGGGGCCGGGAGGAATTTACACTGGTGATGTCACAGGGATCATGGGAATGTGATGACTTGTGGTTGGGGGCCGGGAGGGGGGAGAGGGGGGGTTCTCTGTTGTGTTTACCATTCACCTTTTTAAATATCCATGCTCACATACACACTAATGAAATGTCACCTCATTCACATGATATAGCAGTAGATCTTTCATCTTATACAAATTTAATACATTTCAAATACCTGGTTTTGACAATTCAAGGTATGTATGTTGCCACATATTAAAATAATAATTAGCAATTAGAAATATCTATCAGTATGTATCAGTCTGATCATTAATTGCCACTTTAAAATGTTTCAGAAAAATTCACTAAATTAAATGGTAAATGTGTGAGTACCTTCGTCAAAGTCATCAAGTCTTCAGGTAAAAAAACCCAGACTTCCTCCTATTTGTTTAACCTGCAGCCAGCTGCATTTCTAAAGAGAGCTACTGAGCATGGAGGTCATGTGTGGGGTCACGTTAAAGGGGATCACCTTAAAGGCCTTTACAGGGATTAACAGAACCTTGCAGTTAATTATTGTCCATTTAACAAAGAGATTTAAACCAGCAGAAAAGCAAATAGGCTAAAATGTAAATATGTACGCTTTGATTCCAGAATTGCACTTTAACAAGTATACATGTTATACACATATAAGGTGCAATAGCAACTACTGAAGTGCTTTACAGTGAATAACTGCAGCAAGTAAAGATGCACAGAGACACGCACTCATGCCCCTGAACAAATACACATCTTCCTTTCTATTGTCTGGGAAACCTCTGTGACCTCCACCTCCTCAAACATAATTCTCTGCCCTACACTTCCCCACCCCCTCTCAGGCTGAAGTTTTGGTGCCCACATCTTAATGCACAAGCAAGCCTCCCAGAGCAAAAAAAAGCAACAACAACAGAACACACACACACACACACACACACAAACAACAAACCCAACCTGAGCAGCATAGGATGCCTTCCCCTGATTCTCCTGCCTGTCGGCCTGCAGTAAAGATGGAGCCTATGTGTTGTGTGTTGTGTGTGTGCGTGTGTCTGTGTAAGTATGTATATGAGTGTGAATAGGGAGAGCTAGACTGTGCCCCGGACTCCTTCGCCTCTGCAAGAGCTTAATTAATTTCAGCAGAGCTGTCAAAAGCATTCCAGCGAGTTGGGCACTTAAGGGCATATGTTTTTCTTGCGCCGTCGTCTGCTGGAGCTGAGCGACAAACACAAGCGGAGGGAGCTCGCAGCTACGCTAATGAAATCAATCCGCTGCGCTCCCCTGGACAACGGGCATGAACACTGCGAGTTGACAGTGCCTGCAACCACGGCGGCCACTCGCTGAATCCTGCCATGCCACCTTCCTGACTCAACATGACCTCAGTGTTCGCTCCTTTTAAATCCATGCATTTGCCAAAAATCACTTCTAATTCCGGTCTTAAGCTATCAACCAAGGAATACAGGCTTGAGCAACATCTATATGATAATATATTATGATGAATTATCGATATGCTGGTATCCACACTGAAAAATAATTCCAAGTTAAAATTAACTGGTTCAAGTCAAAATTTTGATCCAATTTCCGATATTTCACATTGTTCAGTTTAAAGTACACTATTATTTTTATTTTGCATATTGAATTGACTCAGATGCTCGAATAAACTTGCTTCAACAGATGGGTCTGTGCCGTTTGTGTTGGTGTCAGTGCGCATGCGCAAATTTCATTCTCATGCTCAAGCGGTACGGTTCGGCCACTCACAGGTCCTTTTTATCATGGGAATTCTATGTGATCCCCACCCCTGCTAATAACCAGTATAACTGCATGAGCAGTGAGGTGGAATCCTGTAATAAAGGGCCATGTTGTGACGTCACGAAGTCTGCATGCTACCTTTCATCCGAACCCGGGCCCGGGCGGGGTCAGTCAGACTCGTTCGCGGCTCTTTTGACTGTCAACTGGGAACTTTCCCGAGAGTCGTGTGTCAACAGCGCGCCAATCTGCGGCGCCAAGGGTGGCGCGCCGCTATTATGACATGTCGCTAAACGGCGCGCGACACGGGCGGGGCGGGAGTTCAACTCCCGGGATTCGAGTGCGAGTGCTGCTGCATAAGCAGGGTTATTAAAATTTGTTTTATACTTAATGGCCTAAACCCTGATACAATAATGGAGCATATTTTAAAGCATTTTATGCACGCGTTGGTTATGTAAAATATGAAATGCTCAGGCTGTAAGTTTGAAATAAAGTTTGATTTAATGCACATTTGTCACGCATTACGAGGCCGTGGTTGACTGGCGCAGGAATCGTGTTAATAAGTGGATGCGGGTGGGCCGATGCCCGGAGACAGGACCCCCAACCCCCCGGGCACAGCCTACCAGCCACCGCGACCAGGTCTCATTTGGGGGATTATTGTCATCTGAATACAAACCCGATACTGGAAGGGACACTTTGCATTGCGCGCAACGTGTCCTGCATTTGGGCATAGAAGAGACGATGAAATATTACGCCATGCTAACCTTAATTGTCATATTCCCCATAACTTATAAAGCATTGCATTTTATTGTCTTCGTCTGCTGTCCAGGTGAGCGGACATCCCCGTGTGGTTCCAGGGTGAATGACGTCAGGGGTCAGGGGTTATGATAAACGTAGTGTTGGTGATTCCACACTACAGCAATAATAATAATAAGAATAAGAAGAATAATAATGATGATAACAATAAATAACAAACACATTTCTTTTGATGGTTACATGTCCGGTTTATTCCTTAAAAATGACGAGCGATGAGTCACACAGCAGGGCCTGCACAAAAAAACACCCCCTTAATGTCACCGTCGCCCCTTAATATCACAGCATATCAAAACGTCGGCGTTTTCACATCATATCAACGAATCAACGTGAAAACTGGCGAAGAGAAACGGAGAGAATAAATGTACAGGAACAAAAAAAACGAGAAATAAATAAAGTCCCGTTGGCGCGAGAGTTTTTAATTATGAAGACATGTATATGAAATCAACGTTGCAACCATACCAAATGTATTTTTTAATCGTCGTCGTCAGTTAATTGTCAAGTAGTTTTTCACAGTTGTTACATTACAATCAAGTGAATTGTGCAATAACACAACCAAAGAAAAAAATCTCAACAAGCCTGCATCTTTTCTCCAAAAGTATATTTACAGGTGACATCTGGGCGACATTGGTGACATCTGGCAGCAGCCAGCAGCGCTGAGGGTCGGGCCGATGCTTCGTACTGCGCCACGGTTCGAATGTTGCATAGTCGGCAAGTCGTGGAAAGAAACGGGGCGAATTATTCTGGTCATTCGTCATAAAAAAAAGGCCACGGCAACGTTCCCCGTGGCTCCCTTTTTTATCACGTTTTTAATTGCTGTCGTTTCTTGTGGCCATGATGCCAACGGTGGCGAGATGGGAACATTCCGTCACAGGACTCTCAGAAGTTTTCTTTCAGAGTCAACATGAATCAAAACAGGGGAGCGAACAGTGAATATGAATAATATTAATAATAATAACGTTGTACAATTGCGTTGTATTCTTTTTTTTTTTTTTTTTTGGAGAGCGCGGGCCTTTCGTGGGCCTTTTTTTCCGTAATTTTTGTTATTTCGTCTCTCTGCTCAGATCAAGGCTTGTCGCTGCAGTGTTTGAAGAGACTCGCGGGCGTCCCGCCGTACGAGCCGCACTTCTCGGCGCAGCCGGCCAGCGCCGTGCCGGAGAACGGGTACACGGCGGCCTGTCCGAACGGCGCCAGCGCCGCGGGGACGGGCGACGTGATGCTCTGTCCCTGGTTCAGGTAGGCGACCAGGCGGCGCATCTCCTCCAGGGCCTGCGCCTGCATGAGGATGTAGTTCTTGGCCAGGAGCAGCGTGGCGATTTTGGAGAGTTTCCTGACGGACGGGCTGTGCGCGTAGGGGATGACGGACCTCAGGCCGTCCAGCGCGTCGTTCAGGTCGTGCATCCGCCGCCTCTCCCGCGCGTTGATGCTCAGCCGGAGGGACCTCTGCTCCTTGGGCTTCTTGGCGAGCGCGCCCGGGTGCTTGTCGTCGTCGAAGCCCGAACTTCTCTTCCTGGAGTCCATGTGGTCGAAGCTGTCGTCGTCGTCGCCGTCGCTGCTCTGTTCCCCGCCGCTCTCGTTCGCCTTGGCCGCCTGGGCGGCGAGGAACTCGGCGGCCGGAGTCAGCGGGAAGCGCCCGGGACTTCCAGCGCCATGGCCAGCGCCGAAAGCGAAGGCGGACTGGCCGTAGCGCTGGGTCAGGTCCAGCAGCGTGTCGTTGCTGATGGACTTCAGCAGGTTCTCCTCGCTGGCGTTCATTTTATTTTCTCCAGCGAAACACCAGCGTAGCGCGCCGTGCAGCCGATCCTCTGTCTTCAACACTTCGCTCTCTCCTCCTCCTCCTCCTCCTCCTCCTCCTCTTCCCGAGTCCCTCTCCTGTGCCTGGTGGCTTCTGGGAGCAGGTTACCGGGGATGGAAGAAGAAGAAGAAGAAGAAGAAGAAGAAAAACCGCCTTCTTGACGTAGCGATTAGCGTCCGGTCGCGCGTAAAACGCGGCGCGTAATGAGGACGCGCGGAGACTCCAAACTTGTTCCGCGGCGGCGCGCCTCGCCCTCGCCCTGGGCAGGTTGTGGCTCGCGCTCCGTCCCACTTGCTCGTTAGTAGGAGAGCGAGGCCCGTCGGGATTAGCAGCCCGTCCAATCAGGGGGGCGTTTAATTAAGAGGATTAGACGGCGCTACGCGACTAATTTCAACAATGATGATGACAACTGATGTGTCAACGGATGCTGATGTGTCTTTAAAAAATGTACGATTTGTTTTCATGTGTATTGATCATGGGCATTGACTCCCAAAGGGCAGCTTTTTCGATCACTACTGTTCACTATATATATATATATATATTGATCAAACATTATTCTGCTTAGTTGGCATAATTGTGCACAGTTGTGCATTTCTCTTAATTTGTCTCTATATTTTAGACACACTATAACAGAATCGGTGTTGGCAGAAGTTTGCCTCCGTGAAACTTTTGGTCACGACACGTGAAAGGAACCAGCCTACATATTACGCACACCCCTGGTGAAGTGGCAGTTTCATTTAACCAATTAACATCTTTTCGGTGTGCACGTTGGTGCACGGTCGTCACCTATCCTCCACGAAGCGGGTTCGTGGAGGAACGGCGCCTCGAGGCGGACCTGCTGCGCTGCGTTAATCGCATCACCTGGACAGGAACCAAAAGGGGGGATTAGCCCTGCAGAGCATCAGGCGTGGTCCGTACAGGGTGAGGGTTACCGCCAGAGCAAACAAAAGGGGCGGAAAAGGGAGGTCGAGGAACGGCGCTTAGGAACCGACTTCTAATTCTCTTAATAAACTGAGGAGCGGTACTTTAACACTTTGGCCAAAGAGTAAAAACATAGGCGGCAAACCTTTATCGGGTTTTACACTGCGTGTTTTATATCAGATGGTGTCCTATTGCAAGGTGTTTAAAATCAAATGAAATGGTAACTCTGTCGATGAACTCGGCCGAACTCTTCGAACGTTCAGACCGGCAGAGTTGAATGAGCTTTTTTTTTTTTGCGCGCCTCTGCTGCCACCTAGTGTTCATGACGCAAAACGGTAAATGAAGGAGAAGTCTGTTATGACCCTGTGGAATCATTTTGAGTGTATCCTTAAATTATTTACACTACCGGTCAAAACTCTGTGGAGGTTATGGAAACTAATGATCTAAGCCAATCTGAAGAATCCAATTACAAATACATAATGTGTTTTTTCACAGTCGTCTCTTTTTGCTTTCATGACTGCTTTGTTCACTACTGTCATCATGAGATGCTTCATGAGTTGCTCATTAACACGAGTGAATGATAAGAAAGTGTTCAGCATAAACTTTCAGGACTGTAGGTAAATCATCTCGTTATTGGTGGTCGAGAGAGTGTGAAATGTTGCCATTAAAAGTTCCAGCAAAAGTTTCCTGTTTTGGAAAACGGCAATAATATTCAACTCTTTTATTTATTTCAAAATCTATCAGTTGTCATTTCGTACTCCTGTGTCTACAGTTCCTATCTATAATGTAAAAAAATGCAAGACCCATAAATGATTAGATGGGTCCCATTTAACTAGGACCCATCAGGCTATTTTTCTTAATTGTTTCTATTGTTGACTGTCAATGCTTGACAATGACAAACTGTAATTGTCAAGCTAACAGCAAGTCAGAATATTAACTGCAATACACTGAGGATATTAGTAATGATACAGTGCTAAATGGAGTGAAAGGTCCAGAGATTGCTCTTGTTAGGGTTGTTGTTTCGGTCCTTCTACCACCATGACAAATTAAGAGAAATGCACAACTGTGCACAATTTTGCCAACTAAGCAGAATAATGTCTGATCAAACATTTGTACAGAACATCAGATGAAGAGCGGCTCGAAGCTCATAACCATTCAAATACCTGCACAATCTTTGTTTCATGCCTGATAATGAAGTTGGTGAAAGTCACTGAAGTGACAATAATGATAAATGTTAATAAATGTATGGTAATGTCTATTTACTCCACAGTATTATTCCCATTCTCCTTTCCTCATCAGTGCAATTGTACAGAGACAATAAAGTTGCAATGTTACAAAATAAAATAATAAGCTTCCAGTTAATGATGGTAACGTTTGCATATGGTACAATGTTTTGAACAGTACCATATGCTTTTTACCATGAATACTGTAAACGCCTCGGATGTGACACTTTCTAATGCATTGTGTGAAAATAAGGCACCAGTCTATAAGCAACAAACAAAGAAAAAGTTAAAAATTCCTTCTTTTTATGTCATGCAATTTCTATGTAACATTGTGTTACAGGTGTGTTTATGTCCAAAATCACAATGGTGTCAACCTTATTTGACCTGTCTTTATTAAAAGGAAGCATAGAACTTAATAAGGGCGAGAAATGGATTTGGAGGTTTATGAAATCATTTAGGTTTCACATTTTCATAACTTTATTTAAACTTATATTTGCACTCTCCTTCTCGACTCACATGGGGCATGGTGGGGTTTGACTCACGGGGGTGCAGTGGTGGCCTAGCGGTTACGGAAGCGGCGCCGTAATCGTAAGGTTGTGATTGAATCCCAATCCTTCAAGGCACCACTGAGGTGCCACTGAGCTACGTACTGTCCCCACACACTGCTCCCCGGGCGCCTGCCACTGTTCACTAAGGTGATGGTTAAAAGTAGAGGACACATTTTGTTGTGTCACCGTGTGCTGTGCTGCAGTGTTTCACAATGACAATCACTTCGCTTTCACATATTTCCTGCTCATGTAGATTCCTTCTGTACAGCATCAGACGTTTCCGCCCTTATCTATCAACACTGACCACCCAGACACTTGTTCAGTCCCCAGGAATCTCACAACTGGATTACTGTAACTCCCTCCTTGCAGGTCTACCTCTGAATGCCATCCGGCATCTACAACTACTACAGAATGCAGCAGCACGACTGGTTTTCAACCATCTAAAATTCTCCCACACCTCCCCTCTGCTAAGCTGCCTCCACTGGCTTCCAGTAGCTGCCCGCATCAAAATCAAAATACTTATGCTGGCCTACAAAGCCAAACATGGAGTAGCACCATCCTACCTCACAGCCCTTATTACACCTCGCACTGCACCTCGTATACTCTCCCTCCATCTCTGAAGGTACGAGGAAGACACTCATCTAGACTCTTCTCTGTCTTGTCCATTAGGTGGTGGAATGAACTTCCCCTTGAGGTCAGAAGAGCACAGTCACTGAGTACTTAGACAAACTTGTATCTTTTGTATAGTCTGTTTTATGCAAGAAAAAACTACAGAGTGAATAAAATGATTGTATTCATGGTTTGAGTCCTAGTGAAGAAAAACTGATTACTTCATTGATGGCAACATGAAAGCACGTTGTAAGTTGCTCTGTACAAGGGAGTGTTCGAAATGCCATAAATTTGAATGTAAATGTAACATGGAAAATCTTCTTTCTAATTCTTGCTTTTGCCGATAGGTGGTAGGATTGTCAAACAAATGGTCACAAACGCCTGTACGTGGACAAATGCAACCCTAACTTGTCCTATTTTCAGGCCTAATCAGGCACACAAGTATATAATTTACATTTTATTACTCCGAAAAATGGCTGTTTGTATGTTTAGATATCTGTGCATTGTACATCTGCGCAATAGATTTTTTAATCTTATCCAACACATTACAATATTTCCAGTAATATTATTCAATATTTGGTCTCTGTTGAGATTAGGGGGCTGAATTAACTTACATTCATTTTCTAGGAAAAAACCTGCACCAGTTCAGCTGTAAAACTGATACTTACCTTGAAGGGTTAAATAGACCAGCTATATGGAAGCTTTGCCAACATCAGGCCCAAAGAAACACCGTCTGTCCTTATCAGTGAATTTGGCAGCTCTTCACTCTGCAATTTCCCCCAAAATCTGATAAAAACAAAATAAAATCAAATAAAGCAAGCAGTTGAAACCATCACCAACACCACAAGGCAGAAATCAAAGGCCTTTCTAGAGTGTTCCTCTTATCATTTAGAGTTAGATATGGGGTTCTGTGACTCCGGGCAAGTCATCTAATCGTGAGGAACCTTTCCTGTTCCTCTTTTAATACACCATGAAATTATGGCCTTCGAGACCCAGAGTGATAGAACGGTTCATTTGTTGCCACACACTCCATTTTTTTCTTTCATTTCAACTTATGCCCCATATGAAAGTGTGCTAAGTGTTGCAATCACAGAGACCTGGAATGAGATCAAATAAAATAAGAAAAGGAATTGGAGGCTGATAAGTTCCTCTTTTATTCTTCTTTCCCTCTTTTATTCTATTGTATTTTTCCCTCTTGTTCCATTTTTTAAAGGGGTGGTAGTAGCCTAGTGGGTAATACACTCTCCTATGAACCGGAAGACCCAGCTTCAAACCGAGCATCTTAGCTAGCATCTGTTAAATAATGTAAATGTAACTATGCACAGCGAAAACAGCGCAGTTCAGGATGCATTTCACTGCACTTTGTACTGCTATAACTCTATGTTACAAATAAAAAATCTTGAATTTTCTGACAGTATGTCAGAATTAGAGATGCAGGCTTGTAAACCGCCACATTAGGACTGTATGGCCTTTCTGTCAGCAAGTCTGTGAAATCCTGTAAACAGCACAGGGGTTATGTACAGGGGTTAAAGGTGTGTATCTGTTGCCATGCAACCAGAGACACAAGGCTTAGTGTCAAAGGAATGAGCCAGTCACCAGAAACATAGGTCAGCCCAGAAGAAACCCAAACAGCATTGAATAGAATAGAATAATATTGAATAGAAGAAATGTTGCGGTCAGACCTAATGCAACGATAAGGTTTTTTTTTTATTATTCAGTTGTTGCTAGGTGACTACAGACAGCGTTAAACGTGTGTCTGTCTTGAAGATTTTGTGCTGGTGATGATGATGCTTAAAGGCAAATACATCTGTCGCCTCTCCATCTCTTCTGGTTGATAGAGACAATTGGTTATGGTAACAATGATGAATAGACATTTAATGAGGTAGCAGGAATACACAATTTCAAGTAAATTGTGGTTTGCTGGTGTAATGGCATGCTGTGCAATACGTCTGCCTCCTTCTGAGAGTACCCTGATTTGCAGCTCCCTGTTGCCACAGCAACCGCAGGCCAGACATTATCTAAAGGTGACAAGCCACTTGGCACCTCCAGTGCTCCAGTGAGACTGCAGTAGCAGATGGAGACCATGGGAGGGCAGCACTGAATTGTGACTGTCACTGCGGAGAGGCCTGCACATTAGGATGTGTCAGCGGGGAATGTTTGATAGCAAATAAACATTTTTAACATGTAGGTCTCACACTGTGCATCTGCACGTAGGCTCGTTCTCTGAAAAATGTGCAGTGGGTCATTTCATTTGTCTTACAGCAATCTCGCTGCAGATTAATTTCTTATAGACTGACTATATTCACTAATGCATTTATTATACTTTCTATGTAGTCAAATCTGACTACTAAATGTATGATAACGGCTTTTAGACACAACACATTATGATACATTTGGTATTACATTGGATATTATGGGTTACATTGGATTTTGATTATTATTTTTATTATAATTATATTGATTATTATTAGTCATTTTACAATTACAACATAACTTGTGCTGGTGAGTCAGTAATCTGTGTCTGTAGTAATATTTGTAATAATTTTTCAAGTTGGATGGCTTTCATCAACAAAATGTTGTACAGTATGCATGCAAAATACTGTATAGATGCTGTGTGTGTCACAGATGATGTCTGTCCATTCTGTACAGTGTGTGTGTGTGTGTGTGTGTGTGTGTGTGTAGGCTGTATACATGCTGTGGGAGTTTTGGGGGGTATTGGGGGGCTGGGCAGGGCAACAGAAGCTGGGATTAAATAGGATGGATTTGTCAGCGACAAAAGCACCACACAGACATAATCTCCATCTGTTTAAAACAGAACGGGCGCCCAATGAAGAGGAGGAGGGGAGAGAGATGGAAATAGAGTGAGATGGGTGTAGGGGCACAATATCTGGCCACTGAGGGTAAAGGAATATTAAAGCTGCCATGGATTGTTTCTTGTTTTTTGTTTCATTAATTGTTGTAGTATTTAAGAACACATGTATGAAGTTATACAGACTTTAATGACTTAAGACAGAAAATGCAAGGTCATGGGGTCAACAAACACAACACTCACAGTAAAGAGTAGGACTGAAAAGACATCGCTTTAGAATACAGGTCAGTAGTAAACTCCGCCCAACCTAATTTCCTCCCCAGAACAATTAGCGAGGAGTGAAATAAATAAAAAATAGTATGGCCTACATAGCCTACATAAAATGAACCGCTGCCAGAACTTTGCTGCTCGGCGTCTGAAATGCGTTGGAGAGTTGCACATTTCACATGTTTAATATGAAATGAATACAAAGCCAGTTTCTCTTATAAACACTGGTGTTACGACTTTCATTTGATCCAATTAACTTAGATTTCTTAGGTATGGAGAATTTGCGTGTTGTCCTCATTCCATGGGGTGCCCACAATGGTCTCTCCCTTCGGGGTGGGTGAGGAGCATTCCTCATCGACAGTGTGGGTGTAAATACGGAGCAAGCAGGTGCTGAGAACCTCCTCCGTCATGGAGGACAGCGCTCGGTAAATGCCGCAGTGGAGAAACAAGGTGTGGGCTTCCTGATGGAGTCTGTAATGCCGACCACATCCCATCCTGCGGAAACACCAATTCACACGTCAGGAGGCACACACGCCGCATCGACACAATGCCTGAATGTGCCGAATCATCCATGCACACACTAAAAGGCACACGACTGTTTTTTCAGATGTCCTAATTACACTCATGCACCCAGGTAAACTTCATCGTCCTTTTTTTTCCCCCTCTCGCTTCTCTTACACAAGGCAAACTCAGTCACCCTCAACCCCATTTCCTCCAGCCCACCCCCAACCCCCCCCCCCCCCACCCCCCCCCCCCCCCAAACACGCACAGACACATCCACACACATTCAGGGGAGGACTTCAAAGCCTGCCTCTCCGTAAAGATAGAGTGGATGCCTTTGATCTTTCTCTGACTAATTTGAAGATGTTCAGTTTAAACCTACAGGGAGCTCTCAGACAGGCTCCCATATGCTGCAGAGGCATTTCATTCATTCTGGCCCTAATCACGCGCTTTGTTTCCGAGCGAACCGCTCGACGCTGCTGCGAAGCTCCGGCACCAGAGCACATTAACAGCAGCACCAGGCACAAGGGCTGAACAGGCGCCGCAACAACAGGAATAAAAAGAATAGATTTCTCACTAAAATGAGAGAGTTTTCATTCAAATATTTTTAAAAAAGGAATGCACTTTTTCTACATATGAATTTGCCAGGGGCATAAATTTTAATACTAGTGTCTAAAGTAATTAAGAATTTTTAGTTAAAACAGACATTAGTCACAGATCTCATTTTGCAGAAGGGAAGATTTGCAGTTCTCTTTATAAAAAAAGTTACTTATCCAATATGAAAATAAGAGGATAACTAAAGACTATCTACTGAATGGAATCAGAATAATCAAATACACTTCAATTACAGACCAGTCAATTTATCTCAGAAGGCCAAAAAAATTTTTTTGATTTGTAAGGTTCTTTTTTCTTTCTCTCTTTTTGTTCATTCGGTTCTCTGGGTGCCCAGAAGTTTTTTTTTTATGTCACATCAGTAGAAAGATTATTAGAAGATTATGAAGGAGAGGGGAAAGGAATTATTTCTTTATTTAATTTAATTTTGTGTTATTTCATTATTTGTGAATGATGGGTATAAATGAGAAGCTGTGTATTCATTCGTGCGACAGCATAAGCTTACAGTAGGAGGTGCAGGAGGTGAAGTGGGCCAGAGGGGTGGCAGGAATCCACACCGATCGAACCCGGACTTCCACATGCATGGTGGCGCATCTCTTGCATCAACATTTCATCAGGTCCTCGGCTTAAGCAGGTCCTCAGCCCTCCTCTCCGGATTTTGAAAAGAAAAATGGAGAGTGCAGCGGGGTGAAGATGTTTTCCACCGTTAAAACTTTAAAACACTACCAGAGGCTAACCGTACCTGTCCAAATTCCGTAAAACACGCCTAAAATTCTAATTTAATATTTTTTCTTCTATTTGATGCTATTTCAAAACCCACAGCTGTTACATTAGAATATTAAAGATCATTGAGTGCACAGCTGCATGGAATATTGTGACATGACTCAGTTTTTGAATTACACATGTTTTAATTGACCTGTCTATAAACAATTAAATGATTTTAATAAATGCAGAATGTTTTGCACTGTCTTGTAGAACCTGGATCACAATGAAAATTCAGAATGTTACCTAAAGCTTCAGAGAAAAAAGGCTCTTCATTCTACAGTTTTGAGTGTGTTCAGTCATACATACAAACAAGCACAGAACTACCAGCCTTTTCTTTCATGTACACCAAAAAAAAAACACCATCTAAGGAAACACATGCACACACACACACACACACACACAATCAATTGAAGGCGGTTCTCCTGAACCCAGCCTGCTCCTCTCCAAAAAAGCATCTTTGGCGTGAAAGAGATGAGCTGTCATGCTGGCTGACTGATGATTCCTATCACCAGGGGACAGTGACCATGGCGATCAAAGGTCGCAGAGGTCACAAAAAATGTATTCACCAATCTGCAGCTCTATACAAACCAACCAACGGATGAACAGAAATGTCCCTGGTTTAGTCCTTCATGTAGTCTTTTTTTTAGATTATATGTGTTATTACAAAAATAATAATGCATTTATATAGAATTTAAATTATTTCAGACATCAATTAAATGAACATTTATGGCAATATATTTGCCTTTAAAATGCATAAATAAGAAGGTTGTAGGAAATTGTAGGATGTACAGTGTTCACTGGCACCACGTCACGTTGCCAGCGCTTGTGCTCTGTAATGGGTTTGCGGGTGAATATTTAGCATAAGCTGCAGCCCTAATCTCTTAAGCAGCCGAGTCTGCAACCTCTTAAGGACTAGAGAACCTAAACATGTGCCAGTCGTGAACCCTTTACCCCCACTCTTTCTGTGCCTTTGTGTGTGTGCCCATAACCTTGTACCTCTGTCACTTTGTTTACGTGCATGTTACAGATAAGAGGGATCACCAAAATCCATTGATTTTCCTCTTGTCTCTTTATTTGTATTTGTCAAGTGTAACCTAACTTTTCCCAACATGAAAGGTCAGATTCTTTTACATGTTTTATTTCTTTTATTATTAAGACAGAAAGTTCATATTTAATGAAGCAACTCTCTTGTTAAGATGGTTTAAGTGCTTCCTTCTAGAAGCATAGGCTGGTTCAGGCTTTCATTTATTCATTTGTAGGCTCTCCCGCTTCTCTTTCTCTCTCTGCATTTCCATCTTCGCCTCCCTCTCTCCACGTTCCTGAAAAAGAGAACAGATTAAAAGGATGACCAATTCTCTCCCTCTCTTGTACACACACATACACACACACACACTCTCACACAGGCCATGTTCCTACCCCTGGGGGATGCCCCTGTGTCAGTCCATATTAACTTCCATCAGACCACACTGCACTGAGAGTCACACATGTGCATGCATTAGTGCACACACACACACACACACACACACACACACACACTTGCTGTTAAAAGAGGACACACATAACATCCATTTTCAGGACAATACAGAGGACCCAGTGCTTTTTTTTTTCTTTTTTTTTTACAAAGTGTACAATACACACAGTGCCATGACGAAGATAAAAAGATAATCCAAGGAGCTGAATTATTTGGAAATCATTATTCAGGAGTAAAACCAAAAATTCAACATCGTTTGAAGTGGTGGAGAAAAAAAAGCCTTTTATTTTGTTTGAAGTTTGAGCTGGAATCCTCATGCAATGCCACTAACAGGAGGGGTAGCCTAGATTTCGTCAAGATCGGAGAGCATAATTAAGAGCAAGAGGTTCAACAACAAAGTCAACAGAAACCCCAACACATCAATATCATCACCCAGCAAATAAATTAGGCCATTTAAATTGTTACACAAAATTCTTTTTATTTTTCACAAGTTGTGAAACATTAAATATCCCCCGTCAGACCCTCAAGAGTTCCTCGTCAAATATTCATGAGCGGAACGCTAAATTGTGCAAGAGCAGTGAAGCACCGCATGCCAAAATTAAGATGTGTTTTGCAATGGGGTGTGTGTTTGCATGCTCTGCATGACCTGCTAGTATGCATGCATGTATGTTGGGGGGCGTGCATGTATGTGTGTGTGTGTGTGTGTCTGTGTGTGGTTGAACATGAGAGTCTGATTTAACGGGACAGCTGTTCTCTTCGGAGAAGGCCTGTGTGAGGAATGTAGGTCAAAACACCAAATTAGAAATCACACTAAGAGGCGCACACACACACAAAGCCCCTCTAGTAAGGATAGTAATGCATGGAAATAACATTTACACGCAAAAATAAGGACACATGGGGACCCTGGTTCAAACACATATTTTAATAAAAACATACACATCTTTGGAGTGTTTTGGTAAATTTCACTCCTATGAGCTACTTGTGATTATCATATGTTTAATAGTGAATTAAAAGCCTGTTCGTGATGCATGTTGCATTCAAAGGCTTCTTCAACTTGCTAAGAAAACTTCAAGAGACACATTTATCATTCAGAGACATATTACCAGTGAATATATATATATACACATACACACACACACACCAAACCACATGCCTGTGATTTTTTTTAGTTTCTGGACATAATATTAAAATTAAATGTTTAAATGCAAATTAATTTTTCTCTTTCCTTTCCATTTTTTTGTGGCATCAAACAAACTTTTAATTGGATTCATTTTTTCCTCTCGCAGTCCCCCATATAAAAGGCTCTATTCATCTGTTAAATTTCACCCCCCCCCCAAAAAAAAAATCCAGCAGAAGTCACCAACATATCGGAGCCTACAAATCAGCGCTATCAGTGAGGGAGAGCAATCTGACCCAATTACGGTGCAGCAGCCTCACAGACGAACGCAGAACATGGCTTCCCTGGCTCTGCTGCCGGAGTGCAGTAATTGGGTGCACCACTTTTAATAATGAGCACCACTGACAATTTTTTATACACATGATGATAAACAGATTATGTATATAAAAACAGATTTGGATTATTTCCTAATTCGTCGTAATTGTCTGTTTTAATCTGGAAAAGAAACAAAAAGATAGAAATCTGGTATTTAAGACTACTTCGGAGTCAAATGGACACACACACATTTGATAATTTATGGCTCTTCACAGAACCACAACTTCTACAGCACGATATAGCATTCACAAAGAGCAAACGCAGCATGCTTCAACTAAGTGTAAAATGAAGAGAAAACACATTCATTAGCATAGAGACAGGTTTAATCGAATCAAACAGCAAGTACAAATTAGGCACAGGAAGTGTAATGAGTTGGGAATTAATTAGCAACATAATGAGAATGTGTGCATCTGCCGATTACCTTGTGGTCACTGAATTCCCTTAAGACCTTATTCCTCAACCATTCAACCAGTCATCCATCCAAGCCGCCATCCCTCCTCCACTCCACACCCATCAAAGTCTGTTTTAAAATCTATTTTCTCAAGCACGGCCAGGTATGAAATGGGAAAAGCTTTCATGACGTGGCGGGAGACGGAGGGAAGGGCGTGTAGCAGGCAATAGCATATAAATATTGGTGAGTAATAGCTGTAGATACGATGAGAGACTTCCGCGGCGGAACATAATGCACTATGAATTAGAAATCACGCCGGATGAGCGCGTGTGTGTGTTTAACAAATATGTGAGATGTAACAGAAAGCGCAGAGGCAGATCAAAATAAAAGCAAAGGGAGTTGAGAAAGGAGGCGAGAATAAATGAGGAGATGGAGGAGAGAGGACCTGGTGGAGCAGCATAGTGGGAATAATGTGTGAAAGGAAATGAAAGGAATCAGGAAAGCTAAATAAAAGACTCCTCCGGTCCCACACACGGCTCTCTGCTATCTGTTGTGTCAGTTCCAGAAGAGAAAGCCTCTTCCTCTCTCGCTGTCCCCCATTCTCATCCTCTGTAGCAGTCCTGTGTCCTTCCTACACCCTAATCTCCCATAAAACATCCTCAGCCGGGACAACACTCTTTCATCAATCTGTGCGCTTCCTGCACCCACTACGGATCACAACTAATCCACCAGCCCATCCAACATCTTGTTCACCATACACACCTACTGGGGACCAGTGTTATTCCACCTAATGTCACATGCAACCTGCATTGAGCGCATTAGCTGTGTATGTGGAAAAGAAAAAGTCAAATGAATGGCCTGCATAAGGCAAAAAATAAAACAATAGCATAGCATGACCTAGCATTATGTAAAACCAGGGTAACAACCACAAGAAAAGAGAGAAAAAAAAGTCAAAATAACTTACAGTTTCTAAAAAGAAATAAATAAATACTCTTGGTTTGGAATGCTGCATCTCATTGTTAGGAGAGGAGAGATAGAGGGTCAGAACAGAACCTTACCGGTTCCCACACCACTGCCACGCCAGTAGGGGGCGCGTGGCTGGCCCAGGACAAGGCCGGGGTCAGCGTCCGGTATAAAAGACAGGCGGCCATTTTGTTCATCGCTCACTCGTCAATGTGGTCTACATTGACCCTTTTGCCTGCCTTCTTGCCTTTTGCGCTGATTGCCTTCTTTTTTTTTTGGTCCCACGAATTTCCTTCTTTGTCTTGTCCTTGTCTGCTCCTGTTTGAAACCCCATGCCACCGACCCACCGCCTGGCCCTGGATTCTTCTTCTGCCCTCACCTCGGGCGGACAATTCATTGTGGTACTGTCCCATTTCCAAAGACGCCGCATCGCAACGCTCACTCACTACACCCATCCACCACGGTAGTCACAGATTACTTCTTCAGGGTGCACTGTCACTGTCGTCGCAACACGGCCTCCAGGATTCTCCCCAAGACCTCCTCAGTCAGACTCCCTGTTGCTCATGCCACGGTGTCACCCAGCTCCCCAGCCATGTGTGCACGTGCTGTGACAAGAGCGCACCATGACATAGAAGGGGAAAAATACCGGAGAAACAAGCCCGGCCTCTTGGACTTCAGTGCACATTACAGCAGTAGCATGACTTTTAAATTAATAGTGGTTAATGAGGAAGGAAAATATACAATTGTGGAGAAATCATTGGCAGTAGGTACGCACATAATTATATGAATAATCAAGTATCCTTTTGAGACGCTCAGATCATGCAAAGAAATGCCAAGTAACATGCCTAATTTGGATTAAGGAGAACTGCAGAGCCACACCCACTTGCTGGTCCTAGTTGGTGCTGGTCCAATGCCCTGCTAAAAGCAAAAGTACGTTAAAGCCTGGGATTTCCTTCCCATGTTGTAACATTTGTCACGTTCCCTCCTAAAGCTGGAAAGACCTGGCAAATGAATCCTCAAATTAAATTCATAAGTATATGCAAATTAGCTTAATTAAATAATAGACTTTTTAAAAACTTTTTTCCAATGCAAGACCTTAAAAGGACAGACAAGAGCTTAATCAGCTGGTTTAGTCATCTGTGGCAGGGACAAGTGCCACTTAACGAGAGTTTTAACGCTCATTTTTCTATGAAAGATACAGAACTGTCCCTGTGCTTTCGTCACATCAGTGACTGAATGAACCATTCAGGTTCCTCTCACCTTAAGGGCTTCGTTCAAGTGAACTGCGAGATTTTGTTCGCTCCTTTAATTGGCTTTATTAATAAGCCTGTTTAGACCAATTAAGTTAATTGGTTTGACATCTTGTTACGGAAACATCTGGCCATGTCTGCAAAGTAATTTCAGTTTGCAGAAGGCCTTGAAAACATTTCTGTATTTCAGCAACAACTCATTAGTTTCTCATGTATTCACTTGTTCTTTGGAAAATCTGGAACATCAATTCAACCATGATATTTATTGGCCTTGTAAAAAATTAACAAAACAAAACAGACATGTTGTGGACTGCCTGTGGGTGTTCAGTACTGCTTGTGTGTTGTAAACCTGGCTGGCCAAATTAATGCGGGGAATGGCATTGCAAAGCAATATAATTTCCTTATCAAGCGCAACACCGTACAACAGAAATCTGAAAATTACCCTTTAAACATTGCCACCGAGAAACAGAGGCCACATGTAAGAGGACCGCAAAACTGTAGAACAAGTGGACTATAGTATTTTATGTTATGTACATTGTGTGAAGAGAGAGCTCACAGATGCATGAATGCAGAAACAGTCGCAAATTGGTTCAATTTAATTGGATATGTGAATGTTAGAAATAGTTTCTTTCTTTCAAGAAAAAAACTCTTGAGTCATCTGAATGGAGGTCTGGATTTGAAATTAAATTAAGAATTGTGAACTTAAGGAATTTGAAAACAGGCCTATAAAACAAGATTTGGTTTTTGAGCCTGGGCTGCTGTCCTGCGAGGCTGAACCCCAGATCCATCCCATATTCCACACAGCCATGGTGGCGACGTCATGGCAATGTTTGTTCACTGTTGACTGAGTGTGTGGCGATGTGAGACCCGAATATGCCTGGCTGGCGCTGATAAGTAGACGGAGCATAAAAGTGAGAGGTGCACATCTCCATTCTGAAGCCACTTAATTAATAATGCAGTGGGAGGGGGGAGTGTGCATAAAATCTGAATCTCCATTAAGGCACAGCAGATTCTTAATTTTGGGCTAATACCACAATATGCTGAATTGTTAATGCAAGAAATGAAAACACAGGAGATTTTTAAGTCACATGCTGAAGGTGAACACATCCTCCGTGTCTTGGTTTAAGCCACATGTGAGATGATGTTGGTAAAAAGAGTTTCTTTCTATGCATGACCTCCACTGACATCTTCCTTTTTGTCTATACTAAGATTGCTAGTCCTCTCTATCTATGTGAACCAGAATCAACCATCATCAACCAAAATGTTTATTCAAGCCATTAATACTTAATTTTTACTAGTTTCAAACACATTCTAGAGTCGAATGATGTGTGTGTCTAAGTTCATAAGCAGACACATCTTAGTGCATTGTTCATATGGTTTGGAATTTTATGCCAAGATAAAGAAAATCTTTTATTTCTAAAATTTCTAAAATCATGATAACGATGGTTAACTACATATAATTTGAGTATTTGAAGAAAACTGACAGATCAGGTCTGACAACAAAAAAAGTGTATTATCCTGTAAATACACATCCAGTACTTTGTAATGACTAAAATTCAGGATTTAATAGATAGAGGAGCAACAGAGATGGGGGAGTAATTAATAATGTTTGGGAAAATGTGTACTTTTAAACCTATAATATTCTTTACCAGAATGCGTTTTTGTAAATGGAGCTTGTTAGAAAGGCCAAAAGAGCTACAAGGTATATTCACTCACTGAAGACAAGCATAGACACCAAAAGATGCATTAATATGTTTTCGAGCCAGACACCTCAAAGAGCTGACACAAATGCATGTCTTTGTATTGAATGTGACTCTGAATGCACGGAGGGCACCGGGTGACCGAAAGCATGGATCTATACAATCACATCAAAGAAATCCTCAGATTACAGTCTTGCAGAAAATGAAGCATGTCTTTTTTGATGGTGATAATAAGCCAAACACAGCAAAACGTTCATCTCTGTTTTGCAGTTGTGTATAGTGTAAGATTAGTATATTTCTGTTTCTTTCTGTTATTTCTGGTCGGTGCTGGTTCATTCAGTATTTCATATACAGTACAATTACTAAATAATGAAGTGAACGGTGGAATTCAGGATGTTATTCATGAAGACAGCATGAAAGGTCAGAGGTACATGTCTGAAAGAGGAAAAGCAACAAATGTCTGAAATGTGTCACGTCTGATAATGTGTCATGCTAGGTGACGTTCACACATGCTTCATTACATTAGATTATGTTCATGGCCACACTTAGTGGGCACTCAAGCCAAATAATTGCGGAACCTGGCCATGCCCTGTCAGGCCGGTGCTCTCACCCCATGACCCTTTGATCTTCATATCTTACCTGATTGTGTTTACCTGTACAGAAGCCTCATGTGTTTTAACATTTTTATGCTTTTGGCCCTTATGGCCTGCTTTTTATATTGTATCCATTTTATTTAGGTATGTTAGGGTTTTGGAAGTTTCTACTGGTTGGTAAGTTGTCTAGCCCTGGTTCTGGTTAGTAATTCTTTAAACCATATTTGATAGTAGCCTTGCTGTGTGTTTGCTTGACTGCAGTATTCTCAGCGCAGTACAATTCATTTAGCCCTCTACTGTGAAAGTTATAATGTAGTACAGTCTGTGTTATTAACACTTGCTGTGAATGTTTAAACAGATTATTGTTAAAATTGATTGCTGTTGTTTATTACAAATATAACTTCTGTACATGTAGCTAAATACGCCTTTGATGCTATAATATTAGAAACTCTACCTCCCTTGGACCGAGGGCTCCATGCAAGTGTCAGTGGAGTGTCAATAATTATAAGAACCTGGTCAATAACCTGAAAAGAGCTGGGACCACAGAATCCTAAATCTGTGACACTGTGACACTGAGAAAAGCACCGTCCCCACACACTGCTCCCTGGGTGCCTGTCATGGCTGCCCACTGCTCACTAAGGGTGATGGTTAAATACAGAGGACACATTTCATTGTGTCACTGTGTGGCAGTGTTTCACAATGACAATCACTTCACTTTCACTTTCAAGGACTAAAATCCTGCATTGCGTGCAAGGTCCCCCTGGTCAAGCCAGCACATGTCCAGGCCCATCTAAAGTCAAAGACCATCTGGATGATCCAGAGGAGGCATGGGAGAAGGTCATGTAGTCAGATGAGACTAAAACAGAACTTTTAGGCATTAATCCCAGTCGCCGTGTTTGGAGAAAGAAGAAGGACAACCTCAACTGTGAAGCATGGGGGTGAAAACATCATGCTTTTCTGCCAAGGGGACAGGACAACTGCTCCATATTAAAGAGACGATGGATAAAGTAATGCATCACGAGATTTTGGCCAGTCACCTCCTTCCCTCAATAAGAGCATTGAAGATGAGTCGTGTCTGGGTCTTCCAGCATGACAATGAAATATTATGTTCTGTTTTTCTATTGTATCATTTATGCAATTTTATGCAATAAAATGCTGAATAATTGTTTTAAAATCATACAATATAATGGATTGTTTTTTTAGATTCTCTCTCACAGTTGAGGTCTACCAACAATTAAACATACAGTTCTCTCCATTCTTTCTAAGTGAGAAATGAAAAATTGGCGGTATATTAAATATTTATGTTCTCCACTGTATGTCAGAGAGACAGCGATCCATACCAAGGCTGAGGGTAAATAACAGGTATAGCTGGTCAATAATAGTATCATCTGTGTAGCAATGATATGACAAGCCAATCCCATCAGATAATCTGAAATAGTGTACATTGACTAAGAAAGTTCAAAATGCACAGCAGTCTAAAAAGGTGACAAGATGTGATGTAAGATGGCCAGATGTGGGGGTTTCATGCAAAAAAATAAAACAACTAGGAATTAAATATATAAAACAAAAAGAATTAGAAGCTAAATTTACAACATGGCTGCAATTTTAAATGGTCAAATTCAGATGCCAAGGCATCAATTTTAGCCATCCTTTCAATTTTGGACATAAAAGTCAAGACCTTGAAATATTCCTTCCGCAAGCTAATCTCCATTCAGTGTCACACACCACCCTGCCTCCTCTCTCTTTAATAACTGTCTGTGTTAATTGCTTTTTAACTCCATTTGATTACAAGGCCAGTGGTGAAAGGCAGACTGGCCTGGGTTTAAAGTATTGTCTAGTCGTCTCCCTTTTCCGCCTTGTACCCCCCCTCCACAGCCCATGCCCTCCCTGTCTCCACTCCTCCATCCACCAACCATCATTCTGGCTTCAGATTTGATTTTCATGAAGCTATTCATCATCTGGACGTCTGTGTATAAGGCAGTCGAGTCACTTCATCATGCGGCTGATATCGTCTGCTGTAATGAAGGAGCGCAGAGAATCTCATTTGGAATTGTGAGCTAAAGGAAATCGCGTTTTGCACCATGCACGTCCTTTAACTGGACACATTGTGCTTACATACAGAGCGTCACACTTGTTCACAGTTCATGTGTCCCACTAATGGAATGGGGACAATTGTAGAGATGTATTTTGCATTAGACTGCTGCCACTAATCTTAAAATCAGTGTTTGCTTTGGAATACAGCCAGGACAAAAGTCAGCAAAGTGGGAATGTGTGGGAACACTTAAACAAGATCTTTTTTAATCATCCAAATTAAACAGGTGAATTTGCGATGGACCGTCACTCAGTTTCACATTCAGTGCAGCTCACATTTTGTTCTAATAAATTATAACAAATTTGCCTCCCTTCTTTTTTTTTTTTAAATCTCTACTATCATGTGATTGTGAGTTTATTTGGGCAGAAAGCTATGCAGTACAGACCTGTGTGCTTGTGAGCATGCGGTGGTCATTGGTCAAGAGTGAGGACAGGGTGTCAGGACCAGTGACTAGTCAAATCAGCTCGATTATTGATAACCAATGGGTGCTCTGCACTGAGACATTTTCCTCGGTTAATACAGCACATGCATATGTTGACTGTCATAGTCTGTGTAGGCCATGCAATAATTTTAGGTGGCCTATTAAGTACAAACCAGAAAGGGATTATACATATTTTACTCTTTATATACTAATACACTATTTGCATATAAATATTAGCATATCATTATAAACGTATGTATAATATATATGCTACTTATAGTATATAATTATGAAATTTTCACGCAGCTCGGTTCGAGCGAAACGCTAAGCCAATAATGTCACGCAAAGCGCTCGTTTTGAAGCAAAGGGCTACTTCAGCAGCATTATTGGGGGATTTCCAATTATTCGGGGGTTACGTGGCCCCCTGTCGCCGCTGCGTGCGGCTCTCGCTACAGTCCATCGCGTTATTATCCCGGCGCCCGTTAAACAAAAGGCCCGCGATCTCCGCCGCCGCGTGTTGCGGCGCGATAACCGGCGAGCGGGGTTGCCAGGTCCGCTGCTTTCCCGCCGGATCGGGCTGCTTCTCACATGCTGCTGCGTTATCCTTGCCATTGGGTTAACCAAAAGCAGTCATTGCACTAGCAAACTGACCATTTATTGCTGTTAAGCCAAGTTACGATTCAGGGATTCTCCTTTTGTTATGAAACAGAACAACTTGATTAAGTTGAGCGTAAAACAATGATCAGTACCCAACTCAACAATTGTCTGAAACCTTCCGGCCATGCTGTCTCAAGCATGGTCAAACCATCACATGCAGGTCGACCATCTTGAATGGTCTATGAAGATCTGACCTTTGGGGACCACATTATTTGAAAGCTACAGCCTCTGTTGGCAGTGGTGGCCTAGCGGGTAAGGCTACCGATTCGAATCCCGAACCTGCAAGGTGCCATTGAGGTGCCACTGAGCAAAGTACGGTCCCAACAAACTGCTCCCCAGGCGTCTTTCGTGGCTGCCCATCGGTTAAAGCAGAGGACACATTTCGTTGTGTGCAGCATGTGCAGTGCTGTGTTTCACAATGACAATCACTTCATTTTTGTCAAATGAGAAAGTCAAGCCATAGGATAATAAAATGTTTTACAACGAATTAATTATTGGATAGGTTGAACCACAAAAGATAATATTTCAGCCTAATAATTCAGGGAAATAATTCAAGACTTCATTAACATTGCTACAAAACAGCCCTACTCCAACTGCTTGCACAGTAATTTGGTGTTCTTTAGACAAATGGTCTTAGCTCATCTATGTATATTTATTGATGTGTGGAGCAGTAGGATTGGTTTTGCTCGTCCAATAAGAACGCGGACCACACCAGTAATCTCCTTAAGGTTGAGCTGCATGCCATGAAAAGAAAAATGTAAATGCAGACACAAAGCAGACAGAACTTCCAGAGAGCAATGAAACAGTCTTTGATTACCTCTAAATAATGGGCAAACTCGTTCTGCATTATTTAACTCTTCTCATTTGTGCTTATCTTTGGTTCCATTAGTGTCCACACTACTGTGTGTGTGTGGACGTATGTGTGTGTGTGTGTGTGTGGTTGTATTAGTCTAATTAACCAATTTCACCACAGACACCAGACATTCCCTGAGAATGTTTTGAAACAGCCAGGCAACATTTGTGTTGCATGGAGACTAAACGCCCCTTCGGAGCGAGCTCTGGCAGTGTAATTTCACACATCGATAATGAAGGGAAAGATCGTGGGGGGTGGGGGGGCGGGGGCGACGCTCAGAAGAGGCACACGCGATGGCCCGACAGTCGCTTCCTTTCGATTGACCCTTTAAAAAAAAAAAAAACAGCGACAGCCCCGCAACAAACAAGAAACCTGAGATTTGCATCATTTCCCCCGAAATTTTTAACAGGCACCGTGCAAAATCAAGTGGCTTTAAACTTGTTTTTAAACGTTATTTTTAAGCCATATTCTTGTGATGTCTTTGCTGTTTACATGGGCGGAACCTTTGTGGACATACAGAGAGAGAGAGTTTAGACTATGGGGTGTGTCAGTACCTTGACCTCAATTGACCAAAAGCTGATGCTTTTAAAACTTTGTTCAGGCTGTTGATACACATTCACACACCAAAATACTGTCGAATATTGAAAAAAAATAAGCATGAATAAACTTCACCAAATGTCATTTGCCCCCGTGCGCAGTGTAGTGATGTCCTGTAGAGTGGGAGCTCATGCAGAGATACAGGGACAGGTGGACAGGAGCTCTAAACCATGCCAGGAGCTGCACACGTGCTGCTCAGCATATAAACTGACCTCATTCCCCTCGGCTTTCTGTGCGCACTTGCTCGCATACAAATTGGTGCATGTAGTTATGCTGTGTTATAATCTAGTAAGAGATAAGTGTATGTATGTCTGTGTGTGTATATATATTCTGATTCTATTTAAACTGCAGGTTTTCAGTAGCATGAGCAAATGCACATTCTCCAGTGTGAATTCTACCAAAGCACAGACCTTCATCAAGACATACTTCAGTGTTCCATATGTGCAAGGTGAAATTCATTTTTAAAAACCTAGATATGTTCACGTTTCTGTAAAATTCTTGTAGGGAAAATGAAAGCTAATGTTCACGCGAATCTGAACCGCTCCTCATTACACCAGTTGCCCCCTCTCTCCACATTTCCCCCCATTCTGCCACGGAATGACGATCAACATGCAATTCACCCATCGGTGAAGCCAGACTGGGAGGTACTGGCGTTACGGCTGTTGTCCCACTCCCAGGGGCCACAAGCATGTTTCCAGAATTACCTGGGGGCCTTTGTTTTAAAGACTTAAACAAATGACAGTGCCTGCAGAGGCCGCCCCCCTCTGAAGAATTCCCTGCCAGAATTCTCCTCTCCTCCCTCCTCTCTCCGCATCCTCCACGCCTGCCGGATCGAGAGCGTAACTGGGGGCCCAGGCACGTGCCTGAAATGCGTTGAACGCACAGCTTCTCAGCAACGTATTTATCAACATGCCACTTACCACTGCTGATTTAGGACGGTGCGCCTCACACACACAGGCACACACGGTGTTTGTATTCCCCCAGACTTTTAATGAATAGACCAAGTGCATGATGGGACATTGTACCAAGAGGACAACCCATGATGACAGCGCCCAAAGGACACTTTCAGGCTTGGGTCCCATTTTTCTTATGACATTGTCATGGACTGTCTATAAAATGTAAACCGTCTCCAACCTAATATGTCAGCATATGTCATGGTATCATGGTGTGTGTGTGTGTGTGTGTGTGTGTGTGTGTGTGTGAGAGTCAGAGAAAGGATAGAAGGATTAGAGGTTGAGAATGGTGAAAGCAAGGGACAGGCACAAGAGCACAAGTGAGAAAACATCGGAGGCAAAGAGGGAAAAAATTTAAGTAAAAAGAGAGCGAGAGAGAGAGTAAATCCAAAAGAACTCCCCTTTCCCCAGGGAGTGTTCAGATGGCATAGTCTGCGCTGCCTTGAGGCAGCTCTTCCCCCCAAAAAACAAGGAAGAGGGTGAAGATGATAGAGAGAAAGAGAGAGGGAAGAGGGGGGGGTAGCATCAACCCCGACACTGCTCTCACCCCCCCCCGGGAACAGCAAGTGCCTGCAACTTATGATAACCTCTATTTACGACACGCACATCAGCGGCTCTTCAGATAGCACTGCGATGGCAGCGCTGGCCAGACAATAGCCCCGCTCACACGGTAGGGCTCAGATAATCAGACGAAGGAGAGTGCATATGGAGCGGACCTGAGAGATGGCAGTCGTTCTGGTTATTTCCCCTTAAAGGGGGGGTGCATAGAATTTCCACCCCTCCAGCCCCGATCTCAAACATTAGACAGAGATAAGTGATAATGATCAGTGATGTGACCGCAGTCATACAAATGAAGGTGTGATTGACATGTGTGTGACAGTGGCACATGGTACGATGGAAGGAAGTGATTAGTGTATTGATGGAGATTACTTGTGCATTTTTAGGAGGTAAAAAGACAAATATGGAATAAAATGTTATTCCAAAACGCCTTTGGATAAACAATATGTTGGTTTTAAAGGGTAGGTATTTAATATCCTATGAAAATGCTTATTTTACACTGTACCACAGATTTAACTTTGTATATTCATTGTTTATACATACATACATACATAATCAGTATCATAGTTGTGTGTAAATCATACAGTGTTTCATTATTCAATGGTGTATTTTGTAACAAAAAAAAGGCGTCTGCTCTATCCAGCAAAAATGAGAAAACCCCCATCAACTAAACACACATTTGAACATAGCATTAAGGTTAGGAATACTGTTCATAGTTAATGGAGAAAACAGTGATAAATGAATGCCAATTATTGTTTTTTTGTTGTTTGTTTAGCTCATTATGAATTTTAAATATCTTTTTCATAGAGTCATAAGTATGAACCGGGACCCATCTGGAAAACATGTATTTGGTTAGCACAAATGTGATTGAATATCACAACGATCTCCAGGGAACCCCAAATTTAAGAAGACTAATTAAAACACTCATTAGAAAAGACAAAAAATCTCTCAGTATTGCCTTTATTTTGAAAACCTTGAATGTTGGACAAGAGCACTTTTTTTTGGACGTACACAATATATCTTTTTTCACAAAATGGCTGGATTTTCTAATATGGTCTCTGACTCCAGTGTCTCGATCCCTTTCACTGTATCTGGTCAGTGGTAATTCTTGTGTATCTGGACTTTTAGGAACTTCCATGAACCTCTACTGTTACTGTTATGATCACATTTGGGGGAGAACGTGTTGTGATATGGAATTACAAGCCCAGTGAAATCCATTCGCTTCACGCACATGGTATACCCCGCTGAGTTGACCATTAGTTTAGCATCATGTCCTCAAAACCCGAATCACGTTACTCGCGTTCCCGTGTTATGGGCATTCTTTTTATACATTATGCAGTGTTTTCTAGCAGCGACCATCTCAGAGGGGAGAAGGGGGTCGTCTCCAGGACGATAAATGTGTAGGGGCAGTAACGCCCCCCTCCCCTTCAAGGTTGGTGCCCAAGGACGCAGCACAAGTGATGACCGCCCCTGGGACAGGAAATCGAAGAGGTGCGCGCTGTGAGGGTAGGGAAAAAGGTGCAATTTCAGAAGCTAAATTATCTGCAGGATTGAATGGAAAAATGCAGCATCACGTGGGACTGCTATACGAGAAAAGCCTTCGTTAAAAAACGAAATGAATAAACGCGCTGAAAAGGCAATCGGCAGGCAAAAAGCACGTAACATTATCATCGTAAATGTGAACGTTTCAGAAATGTTGTCTGACCACAGTTTCACAGACAGCATCACAGAAAGAAAAAAACCTCTTGTCGTTACGTCAAGCGGTGGTCGGAATTACATTTTCACATTTTAGTTTCACCACAGAAGCTGTGAGGTTCTGCGCTTTTTTTCCGGTATGGAAAAAGAGGAGAAAGGAAAGCAAGAGGCAGAACGAGGCGGGGATGATGAGAACGGAGAAGGGACTAAAAAGACAAGAAAGTGACGGAAGAGATGGCGACGAGGGGAGAAAAGGACTGACACACAGAAATTGCTTTTGCAACCCCGTTCCCGTTTCCGCTGCAACTTCACAACACACAAAGGCACAAATGGAGACGGATGAAGGAACGATGCATTTGAGTACAGAGGAGGTGACTTATTACCTCACATTACACCACAACTGTAGATAGACAGATGCGATCATCTCTTTTCATACCAGTGTCTTAAAAATATATTTTCATCCATATCTCCATATCTCTCTGTTTTGCACACACACTCTCGTGCACCTCCACTGCCCTCCAAAAACACAAATCTCAGGAACATATGAATAACATATGAACGGGGGGAAAAAAATCCATCAAATATACCGCAAATCTAAAAAAAATCTAATGCAAGCGAATCTAGGATTTCTTCTTCACCCCCCTGTGAAGAAACCATGGAGACCAGCATGTCAGTCAAAGTAACCACAGATAAATATTAGAGCCCAGCTCGGGGGGAGACAAAGCCGGCTCTCAACCGAACGCGCTCGCGGCGGCGCAGCCTAACCCAGCCCGAGGAGCAGCGAGGGAGGCGCGCTAGAACATGGGAATGTTCCGTATCTCTTGTTAGGGGCAATCCTTGTGCATTTTTCCATTACTCAGTGTAATTGTTCATTCACTTGATCTCTGTATTTCGGTCTGCTCGTCTTGCCGCCCCCCCCCCCAAGTCCCCTTTGATATGCAAATGTCCCTCAGAACAATCAATTATGAACACTGGTGCTAGTGTGCTAAATAATTAGGTCCGCAGTGGCAGCCAGTTGATTGACTCATTACACCTAATTAATGCCTTTTTTGTTTTGTATCAATTAACAGAGTAATTAAAACTATTGCTGCTGCTGTTTATGCGCAAGCCAGTGATGCAGCTAGAGGGCCAGGTTCATTCTGAACGCCCGTGCATGGGGTGCATGCGACCCCACATTTGCAAATTATCCAGCGGCAGCAGGTGCAGGGTGACAAGTGTGTGTGTGCACTTGTGGGCTCCGCCGACAGAGGGGCTCCCGAAACGAGGAGCGTCGGTGTTGCTGCAGGCACAGACGAGGGAAGCTCTGTTGTCAACGTAGACTAATTACCCGTTCCGCAGCTCTCATTCAGATGGGTGTAGGAGTTCACTTAACACGTTTAAATAGATCTGTTTTCACTTGCTCCCGGTAAAGCGCGGGGGGGCATGGTGGAAAAGAGAGAATCAGAATTTGATCAAAGGAGCTTCATGTTTTAAAATAAGGATTTACAAACACATATGCTTACACTCAAGATGGTGTTCCTACTTGGGGCAGTGGTGGTCTAACGGGTAAGGAATCAGACCCGTAATCAGAAGGCTGCCTGTTTTTGAATCCCGATCCGCCAAGGGGCCACTGAGGTGCCACCGAGCAAAGCACCGTTCCCACACACTGCTCCCCGGGCGCCTGTCATGGCTGCCCACTGCTCACCAAGGGTGATGGTTAAAAGCAGAGGACACATTTCGTTGTGTCACCATGTGCTGTGCTGCAGTGTTTCACAATGACAATCATTTTACTTTCACTATTTTTGTGAGGATAAACGGAAATGCCCATATTACAAATCATATAAATCTTAATGAAATAAAAAGGCCCAGTTCAAACAGTAAGGTAAGAAATGCATTATAAGTGTACCTAACTATTTAAAATATGATGCCCATTCCTACTTGTATCTCTATTATTTATTCAAATTTAATACCTGTAAGCAATTTGTCATAACTCTTGTTATTCAAGATTATTTGAGCATGCAGAGATCATGGCTCAATGACACACTGGAGGCAGCACTTAGCCTGACCACACCCCTAACACTGTATCAATATAAAAGCAAGATCACATTAGCACTAGTGGTTCTTGCATTTTTACAATTGCTATTGATTAGACAGTTTGATCAGTTTGCTCATTCAGCTTATTTTTGTCCTTATTTACTTATATCACCCAAGGACAATGATGAAACGATGAAGAATTGATTTCCCAGAGCCACACAGTATTTGACTGGAATAGTTTAGTTAGTAAAACATATAGCTAACTTTCAAGAAATGTATGTTGCATATTAAGAGGAACAGAGCTGATTGTCTTCTGGTCACAAATTAAGACATTCATTGTACCGCAATTGCAATGGTCTCACGTTTCAGTGCTCTCGGCACACACACCCAGATAATAATTTTTTTAGTTAGCGGTTTACATGTTAGTTCAAGTTTGCTTGAATGGGTAATGACTTAATTTACATTAAAGTGTGCTAATGTGTTAAAAAGTTACATTTCTTAACTTTGAAATATTTTTTTTTTCTTTATTGTAACCTCCGCTACACCTCCCATTGCACGCCCCCTTTCCCCGACACGTCCCCCAGAAAATAAGGTGAGTATTAGGGTTTATGTCTGCATGTTGTGCCCTGTGTGGTCGCAACTCCCCGATAAGTCCTCATACCGCTCAGCATGCACACAAGCAAGAGCATCAAAGTCTCTTTTTCAACACAACAACGTGTGTGTGACATGACATATATTTACAGTCTGTACTGCAGTGTTTAAAATCCACAATTTCTGAATGATAATTAGTGAAGACTATTGAGTACAAGTGGTCCTTTTCTCAAGAGGACACACAGCAAATATTCATGGTGGAGCTGAATGTGTATCTTGTTAATGTGGGACAGATCGCTTTCGTGCGAAGACATCAGAACGCTGCATCATCAAAGGAGGCTTTCTCATATTCCCAGAATTCCCATACATTTTACATTTCAACGGGTTTCCAAAACATGGTAGTTGCATGTAAAGCATGGAAAGAAAAATATATAAATGCTCAGAGAAGCCGAGAGGGAGAGACATTGAGAGAAAATTCTCCTGTTTCCATGACTACCCACCATACTACCAGAGGTACATGAAGCCTTGCAGCATTTAGTGTGTGGCCTTTCAGTCTGTCACCTCCAGCTCCCTGGAGGCCACTCTGCATGGGGCTGAGGCCTGGGTCGACCTGGGCAACACTGGCCATGCTGTGAAGTGACACGCCGGTGCCTGGTTATGGAGACTCGGAGTACAGTGTGAGTGTCTGTGTGCGTCCCCGTGCATGACACAGAACATGCTGCAAATAAAACTCTGTGAGAGGGTGCAAGTCGTCTCATGGGCTGTTCCATGAGGTGTGTGTTGAGTGTGTGCAGAAAAATGCAAGTGCAGTACAGTGTGCATGCAAGTAAGCGTGTGCAGTTCCCCACTGTGTGTGTGTGAATATAGGTGTGTATGTGTATGGTTGATTGTGAGTGTGGGGAGGAGGGTGCTAAACAAAGTAGAGGAGTGTGAGCACAGTGGGGGATCGGTGAGATGGATTAAAGTGTGTATATTTGATTAGTGTGTGTGCATTATATGGCTGCGTTCACATTTGAATGTGTCTTCATTTACGTGTGGCTGCAGCTGGTATGTCTGAGTGTGTGTGTCTTCATGCAATTGTATTGCATGAGACTTGAGGTTTGCGGAGCTGGGAGGAGAAAATATGATTCAGCACCAGACGTTTGGCACGTGCCACACACCACCCAACCCCCATTTGTCCTCCCACAGACACCCACCCCCATTCTCTCCAAATACAGCAGTCAGCACCATCTTGGGAGTGGGGGAGGGACAGGGCAGGTGGAGGAAGCAACGCTCTCCATCCCTCAGCCTCCTTCTCCTCCACATCATTAGTAGTGGGGGGTATTTCAGTTTTTTTCAGGGAAGGGTTGGGGGGTCGCAGGCTGCTACGTATCTATCCAAAGGCCAGCTGGAGGTTGGGGGTGAGGGGTCATGAGGGGCCACCCTACTCGAGACAGACGCCCCAACTCTCACCACAGATGCCCGCCACCACAACCTATGACCTCAGACAACCTTGACCCCAACAGAAGGGAGACGATTTTTCAACAAAGGCTTCAAATGCACAACACCCAGGTTCAACCCCAAAATAACCCCAATGGCACTATAATTAAAGTCAACCAATAAATTTGATCATCAGTGCAATCGAGCAACGAGCTATTGTCCAATCAGGTACTTTGTATTACATCTCTGAACAATTGGAAAAACAAACAACTGTGAAAACATTCGCTTAATATCCGCATTTGTCTCAGATCTAGACGTTTCTGATGCACTTGGGATGGTTAGTATGCAGCTCTTCCAACAGATGGCCTGACTGTTGTCAGCAGACCCTGGCACCAAGGAGCTCACAGTGTTCTCTGCTTCTTTGTGCGTCACCGTGGCTAGCAAGACCCGTAAACACACACTCATCCTCCAAAACTTCAGTATCCCCCTTTCTTTTTATTCCTGCTGCATCGCCTTTTTCAGTCCGCTGGTTGTGTTGCAACATGCGGCTACATTGAAACCTGTCCTGCGCCTCGATGTTTCGTTCGATCCTATAGGCGCTAATGTTCAGCTGTTGTTTAGTTCTGGTTCTGTAACCCTCCTTTTCATTTTACTCATGTTTCAAACAAGATGCTCGTATGTGAAGCAAAAGTTTATGCTAACCAAGTGGCTAACCTTACAATATGTGTGTTGTGACTCTACACAATGGCAGTGGGATGATGCTGGAATGATGCTCTCTGACGCCTCAGTGTTTTAGCATCCCCTCTGCAGGTTTTTGAGCTTTCTCCCCGGAACAGTAGCTGTTGCTGCTCCACAGTCTTTGCCTGGCAGAAAATAACGTGAGTAGAGTCATGCCTAGTTGAACCAGGAGCAGGCGGAGAAGAAGGACCATCAGTGTCAGCGCTGATAGGCTCTCGCGCGCGCCGCTTTACTCTGTTCCATTAGAGAAGCACATTAGCATGTAGCCGTTTTCTTCACGCGAGCCGAAAACAATTTCAAATTTTCACTGAGACTGGCTGATAACTCGGTATAAAGATGGCTGCAAGGATGACTAAATGTTGCTGCTTCTGCTGTTCTTCCTGCGTGCTTTGTGCGAGATAAATCCCACTTTAACAGCTACCCCCCTCCCTTTCCTCTAGCTCTTAGACAGATAGATCTTCAAAGTTGTGTCTTTGTGAATTTTCAGTATTCACTGGAAGCGTAGGCAAAGCCGCAGAGCGGCAGGGAGAACAGGGAGGAAAGAGGGAGAGAGCGGGCAAAAAAGAAGGCCTTGAGCACTACAGAATTCTCTTTGGCCACGCTTCAGCACAATCAAGCAGGGACTTCATGCTAAATGGACGCGAGTGGCAGCCTCCCTGGCATTTTGGTAAATACCTTGGACACTTCCCTCCCTCGGAAGTGGGCAAGAGTCACATGGTGTGTCGTGTTTCTGACATCCGCAAAAGCTGCGATTCTTCGGTGGCTGGTAGAGTCTGGGATTTTGCATTAAGGTTCAGAAACCTACACCAAACGCAGACTTTGTTCCCCTGCTGAATTTATAATGAGCGTTTCTCTCAGAATTATCTTATATCTTGCCTTGCTGAATATAAGGACAAATGAGGGCGCTGTTGATTCAACACACTCTTATCGGCGGCATTGATACCAGAATATTGAAATAAATATTGTGGAAAAGGGAGACCACCGTACACAGAACACCATCCCCCAATCCAATCCCTGCATGCTGTGCACATCTTCAGTTCCCACCCTCTCGCTCTCTTGTATTCTCATTCTGTACTGCAAAGTTGGAGCCACTGGGCCGGGTGACAGGCCAGCCTGCATGACTCCACGGCCCGACAGACACATCCTCTCCCAGGGTCTGGAGTCGGCCTATGGGGGGCCTTGGGCAGACACACCTGCTCTCTCTCTCAGCGTACACGCGCCGGACACGGGTAGGTGGGCAGTGTCGGGGACTCTCACACCCTTCGCTGAAGGACACAGAAGACAAAGGTGGGGTGAGAGCAGGGAAGAGGAGTGAACGGTTCATATCTGGGTCTCATTCCGACTTCCGTTATCACATATACTGTGTCCATTCCACACTCTTCACAATACAAAAGTACTTGCTTTCTCTGTTTATGGAAAAATGCTACACAAAATACCCTAAATCCAAAATCTTTGAAATCTTAGACCAAAGTGAAAATGAAATTCTCGCTGCGTTTCGTCTGCAGCCTCTATTAGCTGGTAATGTGCAGGTGTGGCAGGGCTGGTAGGTTAGGTCTGGACTGGGGAGCGAAGTTGGACGCATCGTGTCACACTAACGAGAGAGCAATGAAAAGAACAAGCATTGGCGTGCAGCATCATTATTAACCTCCGCAGCGGCTATAAATCACGACCCCGTTCACGCAAATTAGCCCCGGTTCTCCCTAAACACTCTGCGCGGCCGCCTTCCGGTCAGATTTTCAGGTGATAAATCACGTGTTGTCTGGGGGGGGCCCACGTGCGCCAGTTCAGTTCACGTCCATGCGCAGACACGTGTGCAGCATCTAATGTTTGCTAGTAGTGTTGAAGTTTGTTTATTTTACTAGCAAAAAAATTTGTGTGAATGTAAAACATAAAATAACAACAATTAAAAATAAAAAAAAAAAATACTAGCAAATTAACAATACTCAATGAACTAACAACATTTCATGTAGTAATAAAATGAATTATTTAGTTTACTAATATAATAATGAATTATTTAGTTTACTTATAATCATAAGGATCAAGTCAAACAATTACGCTGCCAGGAAATTGTGCATGTTAACATATAAGAAAAATGCATTTGAGGCAATATATTTGAGGCAATCTCTTCACTTTTTTACATTCATAATGCATAGTGTTCAAAAATTAACATGTGTTTCTGTCAACGTCTAACCAAAGGCATAACAGGCTCGACCAGGATACTCCTACAATGATGTATGTATGTAAATATATGTATATTAACCATACGGTAACCATGGTTTGCAGCATTACTCCAACGCTGATGTTTCACTGTTTGTTGCTCCCTGTGGTGGGGAGTAGAAGATGAATTATGTAATGGCAGATTAATATTCTCCGCCAAAGAGGAACCACAACTTTCATCTGAGGTTACAAAACCAAATTAGCAGTTGTTTAAACTGACAGATGTAAACAGTGTAAACAGTTTCTCCAGGAAGAAAAGTGTCTCTTTTATGTCAAGTCAAAATGTAATTTTACATTTTGTTGTTAAAATGCTTAAATTTTCACAGTGCAAAACAGTAAAATCAAATCTGGTTGAGGACTGTGCACCAGACCAAAGGTTGTTTACTAATGACAGTAAAATCTAACATAGGATGAAGAGTACAGCACAGTTTAACATCCACACTCCAGCTGTGCATTATTTCACTGTGGGTTCTTTTACTTAAAACAAGAGTTTCATGGGTCTCCTTTTGCTGTTATTGTTATCACCATAAGAATAATTATGCTGATATCCTTGCACATGACGTAATTGGTTTGAAAGGGCCTGAGTGTTCCGCTTTGACAGTCGGTGACGGACAGACAGCTGCGGTCCCCCCGTGGTCAGCCCGGGATGGGGACATATTGCACGTCACAAGCAAAGGTAAGCAATTCACCAGGACGGGTCGGGCCATCTGTCAGGGTGTGCGAAGACAAAGGGGGTCAGCCTTCGACAGGACGGGTGTAGACCACAGATGCCCCCCCCCCCACCTATTGTCCTTGCACCGGCATTAAAAACGAGCGCCTTATCATCGGAGGCTCCTTGTCCTGCAGAGGCACTCGGCCTGTACAGTGTTAAACTATGGTTGTCGGCCTTCATTGTGCAAAGTTATAGTTTTTTTCGTGCACATTCAATACGCAATTCTAAATTATTATAACATAATGAAATATGAAACATCACATCACTGGTGATTGACAACCAGTTCATTTTGGCATGTGTCATGTTTAAAAATACTGAACCTGTAATATCAGTAATGCAAATTATTTTGTCTATATACAATTGTATTAAATGTTCTTTAAAAAACATTTTGGGACACTTTACCTAAATGTTAACCAGTGTGCACAATGAACAGATCAAAATTCTAAACAGAATACTCCTCTAATCCCCCATCTCTCCTGGGGGGTGAAATCTCTTTCTTTCTTATGAATTCATATGAGCTCCATAACCATCTGGCTGGTGGACAGATTAATTTTAATTATTTTAGTTTTTTTTGCAAAACAAATATGACATTTTTAAGCATTTTTTATTTCAAGAACAAATGCCATGCAAATGAATATGAACCACACTACACTTGAAGACTACAATTGGGTCAGAGCATTGAGGTTAATATGCTTTTGGTGAAATGGTTTATCATGATCCTTCTGTACAGGCCACAGAAGGCATTGCATAATGCAATTACAGGATATGATTGCTGTCACAAATAAATTCAAGCATCCCGTTCAATTCAAGCATCTGTCAACCTCTTTGCAAACTTTTTTCTTGTTGGTGTGAGCGTGTGTGTCTGTTTCATTTTTCCTCTGTTAGGCCCTCTGCCCTGTCCTGCTGGTTAACTCCTGTTGTAGTGTAATCACCCACTGTGCCCTGCTCCTCTTGTGCCATCCTGTGCTGATAAGGTCCAGCAAACCTATGAAAAGGGTCGATTTTCCATTACAGAATTGGATAATATAGATAAACTGTCATGCCAATCAAAGCACTTTTAAAGGATTCCTCTGTTTTTTCCATCATAGTCATCCTCCAAAGCCTTCAAAGAAATAATTGAAAATTTACCCAAAAAGAAAAAAAAACTGTCCCACCCATTTTTTCTCCATTTCTCCTGCAGAGGATGCAGAGCGCATACAAAAAATCTGTCAGTGGGGAGATTTTCCCTGCAAGCACATCTACAGCATCTCTTGTTTCCTGCTCAGATGTAGTCCCATTTACAGACATTTCAATGTAGATCTGTGCTAGATGTGAAAGAATGTGTATGTGAAATCATTATTTCAGCCAAGCAACACTTTATTTATGTACATTTTGAATCTATAATATATATAATTAACTTGCACATAAATGTATTGTGATGGTGTCTTTTTTTCATGAGCATACAAAAGCATGAGCATGCAGCGATGCTTAACCAGTAAAGAGTGAAGCCCATCCTTATTTAGGACCAATCAACTCCTTTCTGTCAGATTACTCTCTTTAATCCCACTATAATCTCTTGCCTTTTCCTCTGTGTGTACACAGTCCCGAGAAAAAAGACCTGCCTTCATTAACCATAAATCCCAAAACAGGCCGTAATTTTAGGTCAGAAAATGCTTACCCTAGAGCATGATGGACCTGGACATGGTGTCTCGTAACAGAGACAATGTAATGATTTCTCTATGTTCTTGTTTTTATGTTACACTATCTAATCACAAGTTAGTATTAGTGCACTAAATTGCTATTAATGTTTTTTATTTTTTTTAAAAACCTTGCAACCGAACCATTAAACCAAAGTGAGTCCGGTTTAACGGTCCACAATTCTTCCCCTGCTTTGAAATGGCTGCTTCATACAAGACATTTACAATTCAACATGTTTCAAATTGTTATAACTGTCAAGTATCTATAATGTGATTTATCTCGGCCCATTCTATTTAGTCGAAAACTTTTAAATATACTGTAAGTGGCAGCCACCTTTGTCTTGAGCAATCCTGGCAAAAGTGGAAAGGCACAGCAGGTGGAAAGGCACAGAAAGTGACAATAAATAGCCACAGTGCCGAAGCACTTTCCATTCACTGTGAGTTATGACTCGTTCTTCGGTTCTGAAATAATGTACAAAAAAAATGAATTGACATCTTGACCCTGACTTTCAACAGAAGGTACATTCTGTGGACAATTTTTTATCGTTTCAACACTAGATTTACAGGACATACTAGACATTTCAAGACTGCAGTACTAGAAATTAAACTTCCATGTAAAACTCCATCATCATTTCCATGACTGATGCATGCAAAGAGATGTCAAATAAGCCACAGCAAATATTAAAACATTTTTTTCCAATGTCCTTTGGAAAGTTTTTACATTTACATTTATCCATTATTATTTTATCTGTGTAGCGGCGTCTCTCGCATAGCTGAGACGTCACAAACTGCCCCCAATGACCCCATCACATCTTCTAGAACCTGTCAGTATGTCTAGATATACAGCAAGCTCTCACAATGAAGACATAATTATGGAGGTAATGCATAGGAAAAGTGCAAGAGCAGAAACATATGTAATGTTGAGGGCAAAATCTATGATATTAAATATAGAGCAGAATAATTGGGCTCACGTGGAATGGAGTTAGATAAGGGATAACACAGAAACCATTCTGTGTAGGACAGAATTATTCCACTTAATTACTCTATTAACAAAATGTAGCCATTAAATAATAAAGAGGAGCTGTCTGTGGTGCTGATTCTTGATGTGTGCATCAGTGCATCGTGATATCAAAACACTATATAATATAAACAGTGCACTCCTACACTGTGCAGTGTGGGATGAGTTTGTGCTGGTCAGGTCCTCTGTTTGAGGTACATTTTGTGTACGTCCTGAATCAAATCACGGTTGCAGTGTCATGGAGGATGTTCAGTAAAGTGAACATTTTGTAGGAAGACCTGCTGCAGCCTATGACAGGATATCATCTAGATTATTACACAAGCATGAACGGGTGCAAAAAGGGGGGAGTCAAATACCTTTACTTCATCACATACCAGTAGGCTGCACATGTTTAATCCTAGAGGTTTAATCTGCATGGTTAGTCAGCGCATTCATATCCCCCAGGCGCTTTCATATCCCCCCATATTGGAGATTGGAAACGATGCTTGTGTAACTGACCTCCCTTTACACTCACCACAACACCGCATCACCTTTACCCCTCCACCAGAGTGGCCGGTTTCCCGCTACAAGGGTCCATTTGGTTATGAGGGGGTGGGGCTGGGCGGCAACGGACGAGCAAGGAAAGAGGGCACAGATGGGTCGGGCAACCTGACCCTTGACCTATGGTCCAGCAGGGGCAGTGGTGCGTTTGTGTAATTACAAACAGAGCTTTCCAATCAGACTGATTACCGCTGTTTGGTTGCTGGGGCCCAGGAGGTGGGGGTCTCGATTAAGCTGACTGGCAGCGATTCAGCAAACGCAATCCAATCAGTAAAGAGCTTCACTCGTCCATTTTGTTTTAATATAGAAAGTTGCAATGCGCTGCATAAATTATGGCAACGTCCTTTCTTGTGCTCATAGACGGGGGTCTTTTCTACATTGAAATGCGCCTGTGCTTTATCCATTAAGTGTTTGTGTGTTTATGTGTGTGAGTTTCCCACATTTAGATTTTAACAATGGCTTTCGGAGAGCACCGTGAATATTTCATTCTTCGGCCTCTCTCTGTGACTGCCAATAACAATAAGAACAGAGGCAGCATTAGAACGCACTGCCTGCACTTTGCTCACAGTCAGCTCGAGCTCGGCCATGAATTTTATATGATTCCAGCAGCAAAGCCTGCCTCTGACACGCGATGCTCTCGTACATCGCGCGGAAAATGCCTGGAAGAGTTTGGGGTCCGTAAATAAAAAATTCCATTAAATAATATTACATCACCAGGTCACTGCCATGAGATGACAAAAGGTCACGTCTGTTTTACTGCTGAGGTAACACTTATGCAATAGGCCCCTACATACTAAATGTGAAGAAGCAGATGACATGGGCAAAGCATAAAAAAGTACAGCAACCAAGCACAGAAACAGTGGAGGTTATGAAAAGAAGATAGAAGAAAGAAACACTGCTGGAAGGCGCATAAAGGTGGATTGAGCACGGGGAATAGATCGAGGGGAAGGGATGAAGAGAGAGAAAGGTGTGAGAACAATGGAGGCCAGGAGAACTAGCGAGTGGGAGAGCACTAAGGGCCATACACAGACTGAGAATGTAATGTTGAGTGATGATGAGAATGAGAACGAAGAAGAGGCACCGGAATAAAAAGAGGATGACAGACACAGAGTAAGAGCAAAGAAAGAAATAGGATGAAAGAGAGATATAGAGAATAATATGAGAGTGAAAAGCTACTGATTTTAGCAGCATAGCGGACATTTTCCAGCCTCTGGATTTCACCTTCTCGTTTCTTCTCATTTTCTTTGACTATGATGAAAACTAACCACCAACAACTGTTTTTCTTTTTCTGTTTTTCTTTTTCTGTTTTTTTCTGTGTAAGAGGAGACTAAATGCAACAAAATAAATCAATAAATAAAATGAAGTGAACTGACATGAGCTGATGTCAGCATATATTTGAATATATGCTTCCAACATGTGATTATTGATTGGAAGAATCCATTCTGTAAATGTTAACTAGTTTGTTTATAGAAAATTTTCACACAGATAAACAAACTGAAAATTAATTGAATTTTTAAAAGTAAACTTAATTAAATTAACATTATCATTGCAAACAGTTTAATTAATTTAACATCAAATATTATTATATGTAGAAAGACTCTAGTAATGCTGACATAATTTGAATAAGGATTTTTGTGAATAAGGATACACCGAGACATACTTACAATTATGTCTGAAGACTGAATAAATCTACCGAAAAAATAACAAAAAAGAGACAAAAAAATGAGCAGTGGTAGAACAAATTAATATGTGTATTTATGGCACCTTTTTATTTTATTTCATTTTATTTTTATTCAAGGGATTTAGTAGGGCTAAAAATCAAAGCTGAAATTTCATTTGATTTTACTTCAAATGCTATTAACCTTTTAAAGCAACTGGTAGCTGCAAATAGAAAATCTTGCCCCACCAGTGTCAGGATCAACATCTGAAATTGTGCAAACAGAACATTTTTTTCTGCTGCTGACATCCTTATCTTAGTGTAGTTTTGGGGAAATGTAAACTAAAAAAGCCAGTTTGTGTGGAACACCTATTGTAAAATGTTTCACATTTAAAACATGCACTTTATGACCCATTTTTGCAACCATATATTCCACTTAGACAGAACAGAGGATGTAAGGATATTTGGGATGCAGTGTTGATTGTAGGGAGTCTGCTCGTGAACAAGGTGACCAGAAAGTTGAAGACGAGCTTCATTGTCATTTCAGCTGTATACGTGTTAGACAGTACATAGTAAAATGAAGCAACGTTTCTCCGGAAACTGGGGCTACATGCAACATTTAAACAATTATACAAAGTTACATACTGACACACAGGCAGTGCAAAAATATAATCTAACAAAAATATGTAGACAACAATGAGACAGACAATGCTAAACTAGTGAAATGAATAATAAATGTGCAAAGTAAAATAGAGCAAATACTGCTGTGCAAAATGGAACAGTGCATTAGTAGATAATATTACTCAATGTAACAGAAATGGTGTGTGTGTGTGTGTGTGTGTGTGTGTGTGTGTGTGTGTGTCAGTCCAGAGTGGAATGACCCTGAGTGCTCAGATGTGAACACCTCACATTAAAAAAAATCAAACAAACATCTTCTCAATAAACATAATTGTCTCAAATGTTGCTGAAACCCTGCAGAAAAGAATCTAATTTAACTGCAAGTCAGCACCCATGCACTAAATGGATGCCACACCTGCTTGACCCAGAATATTCCTATTACTTTATTTACCAATGACTCTACTGTAGCGTCAAAAGTAAACGGCACCAAAATCCAAAGGCTAAGCAAGCATAAATGCATGCAAATGGTATAGCCTGCAACAATGGAGGGTGTGCGTTTTTAAAGAGCAAGAGACAACCAAAATTGTGTGTTTTTTCTTTTCTGAGATACCTTTCTTCCTGTGTCATGGTCAACAATACAATGTCAATTCTTTGTACCAGTTATAGTAATAACTGAGGATGAAGTGAACTGATCTGAATTGAATTGAATGGAGCTGAACGGAACTGAGAGCGACGGGAAGTAGGGGGGAGGATGAGTTGGTTACTGCACTCCTCTCCTCCTCTCATTTCTCATTAGATCCTTTCGCCGGGGGCCTTTTGGGTATTTCTCTCTTTGTTCTTACGGGTCTCAGGTGCTGGGATGAGCTGGCAGGATTATCCGGGACACCGAGACACGCACCTGACCTTGTGCTTCACACACGCGCTGCTCTGCTGCGCAGTACACAAGCATATAGCATACAGTACATGCCCGGCCCTGCGCAGCAAAGTAACGCCCACCTAGGTTATTTCTGAAGATTTCTCCATGTTGACAAAAGCCTTTTGCTTAACTGAGAACGTAAGCCAGGTGTGGACTTAAACAGGGAAAAGGGGATGAAGGAGGTAAAGCTCCTTCTGAATGTGTAATAAAATCTAACAGGTAAGTAGGTGGTCATTTACATATGAATACAATTCTAAAAGTGGGAGAGAGAAAAAGGAAAAAATAAAACAACACACACACACGCACACACACACACAGCCTAACAGAATCAAACACAAGTGCTCTTAGAGACCAATGCAGGCACACATGAATAAACATGAGCACTTTATTTAAAAAGAACGAGTGGTGGGGAGACCGGCATTTCGCCACTGTTTGGAAACACGCAGGGGCATTAGTGGCTAATGTGACAATGTGTGGACTATTAGCGACAACCACTGTAAAAATATGCATTGGAAAGAAATAATAAGACAGACCGCTTTGATTTCATGGTTTTGCCACTTCATTCCTGCAGAGCCGTTCCAAATCATGGGGCCCTGAAAAGTCTGGGGCGGTGGTGACCTGGCGGGGAAGGAAGCGGACCTGTAATCGGAAGGTTGCCGGTGGTGCCCACAGTGGTCCCCAGGTGCCTTTCATGGCTGCCCATGGCTCACCAAGGGTGATGGGTTAAAAGTGTGTGCCGCGCTGCGGTGTTTCACAATGACAATCACTTCGCTTTCACTTTCTTAGTGTTAGCTGGGGGGGGTGTAGAGCATTTAACTTTCCTGCAGTTAAACCCTTGTGGTCATTCCACATGCTATTTGTGCACATGGTACTTTCAGCTAGTCTACTGTTGGGAGCCCATCTCGGCTTTAACGATCTCTGCTGGCCCAGCGCACTTCACCCCTCCTCATTGTTGACTTTCTCTCCCTTCCGGGGAAGGGAAATCGTTTTTTTGAGCAAGGCTTGTCATGTGAGTCAAGGTAGGCCCATTTATGTGAGGGGTCTCACTTTTGCCATTCACACCTGATAGGAATGTGGTTAGCTGACTTGAGCTGAGACCTTCGGGGTGGCTGAGGACCCAGGAGTAAAGACCATTAGCTCTAAGTAGCGGGTAAGCTGCCCCAGTTTAACTGGTTAGGTAACACCAGAGGTCAAGAGGATTGAACATCCAGAACCACAACTTCAGCCTCAGACTCAAAAGTTCTGAATGGAGAACATGTGTTGGTAGAAACATTTCCTGACAATAAATGATTAATAAATATATAAAGGTTCCATTCAGGTTCTGGAATTAACAGTTTGAACCATTTGCATTTAATCAAAAATTAACAAAAGGTGACCTACATTTGTTCAAATTAAGCTGAAAGGAACTAGTTCAAGTGGATCAAATGTAATGATACAGATGAGCTGTCTGTGGTGCTGAATTCAAATGTTAATCATATATGATTCCCATTCAAGAGATACTTTTATTCAGCATTCAAAAATGATTTTTTTTTCTTGTCTGGACCCACCCTTACTTAAAACAAAAAACAAACTGACTTATTGTCAATTTATAGCTTGTGGTTACATATTGTTTCCCTACAAAGGCTACTGAAACTACTCAGGATGGACCATGACACCTACAAACCCAATAAAGTGGTTATTGATAGTGAGTGAGTAAGGGGGCACAAACTATTGGTTGCTGAACAAGACATATAAGGTGTGTGGTTACGATGATGATGTTGGTGAACATTCCCCCAGCTCTACAAGGCACAGTGCCATTCGAACACAGAACATACACAGCACAGCACTGTGCCGAGAAAGTCTAGAGGTAACTCTAGACACACTTTTAATGACAGGTTTCCCAACACAATGCTTCTACAAAATGTTTGCAAACAAGAGCCATGCAAGCCCCAAGCATGCAGACACACAACTCACTATACTGTAAAAAAAATCCAGGGGAGTTTTCAATTGCCCTTACACCCCCCCGTCCACCCCTCCCTCTCTCTCTCTCTTGCTGTCTCCCTATCCCTCTCTCTGCCTGTGGAGAGCATTGGCTGTGGCTCAGGGAGACGGGCGCGTTGCTAGGTGACCGGTTGTGGTTGCCATGGTTACTTTAAGTGGAACAGCTGGTCCAATCAGCATAAACTGCAGGCAGGCGAAGGCAAAGCCTGTGAATTTCATGCCAGTGCAGAGGGGAAGGCGGTCTGCTGAGGCATGCATAAGGGAGAAAATGAGACAAGAGGAGATAAAAGGACGAAGAAAAAACAAGAGATGGGTAAGAAAGAGCCAGGCAGAGGAGAAGCAGATGAAGATTAGGATGAGGCAGAGTAAACGTTAGCCTTCGCTGAAAAAAGACACACACACCATTTTGGCAAGCGTAACAGAATGTCCTTCCTTTGTGGTCATATTGACCATGCACACCGACCGCACAGTGACCCTCTAAACAACCACTGCACACACACCTATACACACAGCGACCTCCTCGTCATTCTATTAGCATAATGTAAATTTACACATTCCTCCACTTTCGTCTGCTGTGCAAACTGTCCTATTTTGTGCTGCACCTGGGAATAGCACCTATAAACCTTCACTTTCGCTACCTTACCTACTTTCACCACACTTCAGTGTTCAACCATACCATTATTCTACTGCAGTGTAATAACTGTATACCATATAGAATATAACATATAGAATGTTCTGTCTGCCCACAAAATGATCTGCTGCTGTATAAAATTTGTCTATCGTTGAGTCAGATTTAATGGAACAGGTGATTGTGTTGATAATTTTGAACAAATTATAAAAGTGGACACTTTTATAATGTCTAGATCTATGTTTCAATGAAGTCTTTCAGAGGGCACCAATCTCATCTGTGACTTGGATAACCCCACCGCCACCGTGTCTCTGAACAAGACATTTAAACCTGAGTTCATAGGTCTGAGGTCTGTAAAACTCAGTTGTTATGAATAAGAACATTGGGCAAATGTAATTGAAGAACCGTTCAAAACAAAGAATTTAGAGGAACATTTTCTAAAGAAGAGGATCTCTGAACAACAAAATTAGTTTCATATAAAATCTTGTCTAGCATAATACCGAGACTTTTTCAGCTGTGTTCAGAACCAGGTTTTGTGGACGTACAGTGAGCATTCACAGTAACATAACATTTTGCAGTAAATGATATGTAACCAATGTCTATTCTTTATTTATTGTCTTAATAGATTACTTCTAGACTTTACTGTTTAAAGTACCAAAGATGTGCTGCTAGAAATAAGGAGTGTGCATTTCATCCAGAGACAACGTCTCCAGGCTGCCTGGTTTGTGTTCAGAACAAATTAGGGCTGAGGGGCACTCAGCTGATGTGACTGCTCCTGGGCATACCGTGTCCCCTTTAGAGAGACAGAATGGACAGGACCGAGTTGATGTAATGGGCCAAGCGGCATGGACACGTGCACTGATCACCCCACGAGTCTTTCAGACAAATGAAATAAATGTTTTTTCTGTGAAAACAAACATAAAAACAAAGATATTATTTTAAAATCAATAAATTAATTAATATTATATATTATTATTATTAATATTATTATTATTATTATTATTATATGTGGAACAGTTTGGTTGTTTGAGAGGGTGATGGCGAAGGGGAAGAAACCGTTCCTGTGTCGGCTGGTCCTAGTCTGCAGGCTTCTATATTGTCTGGTAGAGGGCAGAAGATTAAAAATCAGATGTTTGGGGTTTTTTTAACAAGAGATAAAATATATCTGGTCATGGTCATTCATGATGATGATGAGCATGCAAAAATACGTAATCTGAATCTGAAATATGAATTTTCTTAAAATTAATTTTGCATCTGTGTCAGACCCTACACCGGAAGTTTAAAGCAAAACTTTTTGAGAGTCCTAAAATAAGTTAATCTGAAACAAATCCTGCCATCCAAACCCCTTTTTTTAAATGTTAAAAAAGTAATAAACTCATCACCCATAAACATTATATTAAATAAGACAAAGGGGTTTCTTTTTTTGTACCACCCACTATTCTTAAGAGATTTGTTCAAGTTGCCCAATTAGCGCTCACTTTCACAACCCACTACACTTTTCTTGAACTACATTCCTAAGGCAAACCATCCATCTGAATTGTTAAATACACATAATGCAGGTCTCTGTTAAAGCACTACGACTGCCTGCTTTACCATTGTAAAACAAAGCTGCAAAATGCTTAAAATGAATTCCTCAGGTGCGTAGAGGTGAAGCTTTAGTCCCGTCCCATAATAAGCATTGCAACTTGGGTTTACTGAAGTGGCTTCAAAGGATAGTGTTGCCCAGCAGTGACATAGATCATAGATTCAGATCAATAATGCAATCCTATCAAGAGCCAGTGGTCTGTGACCTCCACTGTGCATTGTCACTGAACCTACAGTCCTTTGCTTCTCTTTCTCACATACATTTGAAAGTAAAAAAAGAGCGAGGTAGAAAGACAGGACATACATGTAGCTATGATTAAGGACACTGTAACCCTTGAGTTTTCATTAAAGGATGTGGATGAGCGTATTAGGGAATGCCAAATGTTCAGGTATAAATAGATGTAATAATACAAACAACAATAGTAACAATACTTTTGTAACAAATACAGCATAGCATAAAAAACCAAGCAAGCAATCTATGCCTGCCACAGTCCCATTGTCTACATCGCTCAGTCCCATTGTACCAGTATCACTGTAATCATCTCTTCAGCCTTGCAGCTTGTCTCTGTGCGCCTCCGTTTCTTGTTTTGGTCAAAGAGGAGGGGGATTTTAACTGACAATACCAGAGATTTCTTATGTCCCATCTCTTCAGGCAAATTTATATGTATTTAACAAAAAGGGACCAAGAGACTCCAAGGTATCCCGCCAGTGGTCAAAAGTCCACTGACAGCCTTCAACAAAGACCCCATTAGCTAGATGTGAAGAATCACCTCCCACAGAGCTGCAAGTCAGAGCAAGATGAAAGCCTGTGTTGAGGCAAATCCATCCACCATGCAACGGGAATGTTCATTAAATATAATAACATAGTAACACAAGAAGTCACAAAGAAGAAAAGAACAAAATGTCCTGAAGATCCTTCAGATTATGTGATTAAATGCCAATAAGTGTTTAAGCAAGTGAATCAAATTAAATCCCATAAAATGGCCTCTGGCTCAGTGTTGTCGATTCCCATCCATCACACATGTACAGTAGACGCGTGTGATGTCTGAACTGGTCTGCGCTCCTGGGCAGGCAGCAGGCGCCACTAAGAGTGACTTTAACACGTCTCCCTACTTTAAACCTGGGACAGATGTGCCATAGGAAGGTGTGAAGGGGAATCCATTAGCACACTCACTGGCCTGTAGCTACATCCCGGGAAAGAAAGAAAAGAGAGGAAAAAAGAAAAGGAAAAAAAAAAAAAAACCTTCACACTCAACAAGCATTGCCTCATCAAGCTGAACAGTACGTACACCTGAGAGCTGCACAGCACAGCTGCCAGAGTCCTTTTACTGTGCAGTCATGGTAATATTTCAAAAGCATTAAAACACACATAATGTTCCTGGACATGCACCAGTGCAGACACAACCCCCCCCCCCGAGATCATATAAACACGCGTTTGGTTAATGAGGTTGAACATTAAAATCTATTCATGCTACATCTTTTGTTGCACGTCAACAAGCACAGACGTTGAATGTTTATGCTGCTTCGTGGAAATATCACCGGGACAATAATTTTTCTTAGCCATGCATATGTCACTCAGGTGTCACCATGCATCAATTTGCCTTGTAGCTCTGCGAATGCCACTTCAGCACACACTACAGCAGGCTACACATGCAAACAGGATCATCAAACCGAGTCCAAATAAATTCTGAATAACAGGCCAAGTTGGGGTGTCAGTGATCAATGTCTTCTAGCAACGGTTATCAGGGGCTGTAAAACAGTAGCTGAAGAAATGAAAGGTGAACAAATACTCTCACTTTATGACAGTCTGCATGTATGTGCACATCACTACTCAAACTAGACGCTCACTGGCAATTTGCTAGTTCGTTTGATGTGAGACTGCGGCTACTTCCTACTAGCCAAACTTATTTTAATTAAAGATTACAGTACACAAAATTAATTTGCCCAACTGGTTTCCTGAAGATTTAAGCTGAAGAGTCTGTGTAAAAAATAGGTTCGCATTTCTGTGTTCTTACTATCATTATTTCTGCTTTGTGAACCAGTCTGTAGAAAGACCCCTTCTGGGTCTTGCAAAATTATGACTGGGAAGATTTGGGAAAAACACATTGCCAAAATCACCAGGTTAAAAAACATTGCTCTTATAAACGTATGAAAAAGGGCTCACAAAAGCCAAGGGTGGGCAGCCATGGGTTGGATGGGTTACAAGTTAAGTTCGCATTAGCGCCTTGCCAAGCTTTTAACAGGCTTTTAACAGGCTGGATCCGGCCAGAAGTAACTCCAAAACTAACTGTTTTAAATAGGTTCTGAAGTCCCCTCTTCATCTCCCTCCCTCTCCCCTCTTTCTCAGAATGTTTCTCCAGTTTGTCTTTCTCTGGCTGATCGAGTGCCAGCCTGGGCAGTGGCCGGCATTGAGCTCCATTGTGTTTGACTATTGAACCAAGAGCAATAGCAGTTTATGACACAATAAAACACCGCACGGAGGCATTAATTTGATATAATAGCCGGGAATAATTCAGATAATATAAACACCTTCAACAGATTGACAAGAGTTGAGAGAGAAAGGGAAATAAAGGGGATGGGGAAATTATGCCAGGCCGTTTTGCCAACAACCGCCACTTTTTCTCCCTGTCTATTCAGACACAGGCGTGCACACAAGCTCACACACACACACACATGCTGCAGGAAACAAGACACACAGTAAGCATGCTGGTCAAGTGAACTGGGGAGCTGGTTGTCTTCATTTCCTGTGAGGACAGGAAGAACAAACAAGCTTCAGGATGTATGCACCAGTCGTGGCCAGCACTCTCGCAGAAAATCAGAGCTGGCTGCTGGAAGGATGCTCGCGTGGCCTGGCTCACCATTACAACATTTCATTAACTGTGTCCAGAGCTGCCATGGCACCCAGGCCCACAGGTCCAGGCAGAAACACCCCTTCTTTTAAAACTGCAGTACTTAATTAGTTTAGAGCTTTTTTCACAGAAGTGGAAAGAAAAGAGGACACAAAATTCATAGTCATCCTTTTTAAAGGATGACTGTTGATGATGTTGTTCAATATCATTGAACTTAAGTCATTAGATCTTTTATTAGAAATGCATGCTGTCTTCATAAATTGCTGAGCACCAGTAAGATAATAGAACTGAGACAACAGACTGTCATGATCCGGTCCGGAAGGGGTTACTCCGGGTCCGGGAACCGGGCAAGAGTTTCATGTTCGTCCTGTGTTAATGCTGCCCTGTTCGTGTCTGTTCACCATCTGGTCATTGTTACAGGTTACATGTTCATTGTTTCTGGTTGTCTCCCCGGTCCTGTTCATCAGGTATTAAAACCCTGTTTTGTGGCGTCGTGCGTATGCGTCCTTCTTCCTCGCCATGTCCAGCCAGTGTGACACAGACTGTATGAATATTATTGACTGGCATAGTTTGTTCCACTAATATTTCATTTTAATAAAATTGAATAATCCACAGAAGAATCATGTAGCTGAACTTTCTCAGGCCATAAGCAACCCTTTATCCTGGTGATACATATGCCAAGGCTCATTGATTTATATCTTTTGATAATGAAGTCATTCATAGTCTTGCTGCATTAAAAAATACTTTTCCTCAGTTTAATAAACTATTTGTAAATCACAAAACAACTGTGAGACGTGGAAGTTACACAAATGTTCTCAGACAGAAATAATTTGCCACAAATAAATAGGAATCTCCTAAACCTATTATGATGATCTGGGTGAAATGACGATGAATGGGTCAAAGCAAAATTTTAATGGTCATGTCTAAGTTAATTTTTCTAGTTTGATGTCAATGCAAAGGTTCTGCTTATTATTCAGAGGTGTGTTTTGGGTGTAAACCAATCAGAATGGCACATCATCTCAGCTTTAAAAAGCAAGGGCACAAGTTCTATGGTGGATAACGTTTATGCTGGAAAGCATATCAGTTTTTGGCCATGGAAATTGATCTGCTCCTGTGCACTCCCATGTATGCATGGGAGAACCTTTGTTCCACATAATTCTAGCAATGTAATAGATATGTATAAGATATGTAATTTATTTCAGGTAAGGTAATAATTATAAAGACATATTTATTATAAAAAATATAACGGACAGTTTAAAGTCCAAGGTCACAGAATTCCTTTTACTCACAAATGTTCAAAATACACCTGCAGAAATATTCCATATGTTTGAAAGTGAGATAGAGAAACACAACTTAGATTGGCCAAATAGGACTTTAAATTAAGAAGGGTTATCACTTCCCAGGGATACAAGGAAGTATCATTAGGGGATGGGACTGCATGAACATTTCAACCTTCACAGGCTTTTTACAAAAACAAAAATCAGATAATCAGTCTGCTGGTAAACTCATCAGACTTAAACACGGCAGTACATCAAGTAAAAGCTACAGGGCTAATTAAAACCAAACCATCCCTCAGTTGAAGTCTTAGGAGTCTGTCATTTGGCTAAAGAAATGTTTAGTTTTGGTTGTTGACCCCACGAAGTAACACTATGCCCTTGGTATTGAAAAATTATATAAAAAACATGCTTTACATTATATTTTATTAATTCTCACTAGAAGCAGCTAAACAGAATGATCTGTGGTAATTGTCACTTTATTGTTATATCAAAGTTACATCTGTGCTTAGCTCCTTGGAAGCAGCAGAACAATGAGAGGGCCTCAAAGAGGCATCCTGATAAATGCTGGAGAGCCAGTCGATAAATCCAGTCACCTCTAATCTCTTTACATACAGAGATTCCCTGCGGTTCCTCTGGCTTATTCATTCATTGTAATGCATTCCACACCAGCCATACAACATACAGGGCCAAACGCCAGAACCACATTCCCTACACATCAGACATATAAGCATCGCTTTTTGACGGGAACCTGCAAAATTACATTATTTGTTCTCATCATCTGCTTTAATGAACGTATTGCATCTGGACCCTAACCGTTGTGTGCTTATATTATTGTACTGGATATATAAATTCGATGCTGGTCCTGCATTGCTGGAACATTTTATGGCGGTGTTAATCAGCGTATAGCGATACATCATAAACTGGTGTTTGTGTTACATACAGTACATGCCCTTAATAAATCTGGTTTTTGTTCTCGGAGTAGTGGCACGCTGATGCGAGAGTCATTCTTATTCTGCGAGGCATGCGGTGTCAGAGACGATTTCATACACCGGAATGAAAAATGTCCCCTCTTTTCCTTCAGTGGTTCTCTTTGGACAAAATAAGAGAACAAGATAATTTGTATGTGTAAGATGAAGGAAACATGTTGTCAGTTGACATAGTAATTATGTGTTTTATCACTTTTACATTTTTATATTTAGTAAAAATACCAGTCTGTTTCATATTAAATATTTCAAATTTAGGTAATTTGCTGATGAGCAATACAAGTTAAAAATGTAAACATATTCTGACAACTACTTGCTTTGTTTGGGAACAGAACTGTTCTTCTATTTATTTTAAAGAAATTATTACATTTAACATTGCTATTTACCAAGTAAAACAATGGCCTTAATACAATCTCATACTGTAACGTGGTGTTTATCTATTGTGTCTACACTTCAAGCCAATTGAGTTTGAATATGTGACGTGCCAAAATCTGACCTTTTCAGAATGCCTATTCTCATTTCATCATGTCCATCCTGCGATGTCTTCACACCCCTCCCATTCACAGTCTTCCAGAATCTTCAGAGTGAGAGAGAGAGAGAGAGAGAGAGAGAGAGAGAGAGAGAGAGACAAGAGCAGGGGAGAGGAGATGAGGCAACTGAGATAAAAAATAGAAAGAGAGAAATTGTGGTGAGGCCAGAGAGATAAAGCAACTCCAAGGAACTGGAAATGCCATAAATTAGGACAGAACTATAGAACAGGCAAATTATAATTATAGATGCAATGAGTGAGAGAAAACTGTATGTTTTTGTATCAAGGGATGAGCACCATGTACTGCGTGATGGACACCTCACAAAAGGTGACCTTATATTAACATACGTGTCAAGTCCCTCAGTCTGCTTCCACTCCCTACCTTTCTCCTTTTCTCTCTGTCTCACACACATTCACACACACACACCCACACACACACACACACAGCACATAAATGTCCTCCAAAATGACCAGTCAGCAAATCGTTTGGCCCCGGCGAGATTGCGGGAGAGACACACGGCCTCTGTCTCTGACAGGGAAGGATAGCAGGAGCCCCACAACATTTGCGGCAACATCTCTAACCAGGGTTCACTGCGTTGGAGATTGGAAAGGGGGTGGGGGTGGAAACAGCAAATGTTTACATGCCTGATTCCAAGGATATTCTGAAAAACCAATTCCCTCTTTTATTTGATTTTACTGCAATTAAAGAAATTATATTATCCATCTGAGACCCTGCATACTCATTTTGGCTTCTCTTAACCATAATTTTATTCTATTTGATTTAAACTTGCTTTAATCATTCAGGGACCTTTGCTTTGCCCTCTAGTGGTCAGTGAATCACTATACACAAAACATCAAGAAAACAAGATGGTGGCAATATCAGCAGTATTCTTCTATGATGATTCCAAAAATATCCATTTTAGTAATAGTATTATTACACAAGTATGATTTTCTTGTGATTATATATACATTCCAACCAAAGTGGGACTCAGGATGGTTATTTTATCTACATATTTGGTATTATGTGTTTGTCTTACATGCTGACAGCTTAAATCTACTGCAGGCATAATAGCATAATGTAAATGGAAAAAAAATATATATTTTTTTTGTTGTTGTTTTTTTACAATCCTATTTAAGGCCTGCATTTATGGGCAAAGTGCTTTCTGTAAAAGCATCTGTTGTTGATAATGAGTGACTGTGAAAGTACTGTGTATGATTCTTTGATGCTCATTGCATTTCACTGCTGCTGCAATCATTTTTATATATTTCTAATGCTATGACAGTTCCAAAAGTAATATCAAGGCTGAAGGCAAAAAAAAAACTAAACTCTGACAACAGTCAAGGGTCACATGCGTTGTCAAAGGACATGCCATTTACCTTCACGACTAATCTCCTTGACTGCATTCCGACCTGCTTTTGTAGCTTTAACACAAGCAAAACGAAAGACGTGCCAGTGATATTTGCTCTTATTCAAAGTCTTTTGCCACTGCAGTGAAAGACGGTCCATCTAAAGCAAGACAGAAACCCACATGGTGAAAAGGAGCTGTCGTTGGACAATGGTTGGGATTGGGATTGAACTCTTGCTGCTGTTGCACTGAATGGAGATATTTGAGTGTGACGAATAAACAGACCAGTTTTGATATTGATATTGATATTGATACTGAGATGCGTTGGTCGAGTACCTCAAGTGGAGGCCTGTCAATAAATGTAGATTGGCACAAGTGTATTGCATGAATTTATAAATCACTCACATTGATCAGCACGCCAAGCTCAGTCTGCAAGTGTCTGCCAATCGGATGCATTCTAAAAGACTTGCACACTTTGCTTAATGCCCTTTTTACATTTTGAGATAATTTTATGATGTGACATTGTGATTTGATGCTGATAGTTGGCACGGCATTAGCTAGCAAAAATACATCTGTACACATAAACACAGACAGGATGAAAGAGTGTTCTAGTCATGTTTCAGAAGACATGGTTGCTGTATGTGTGTGTGTGTGTGTGTGTGTGTGTGTGTGTGTGTGTGTGTGTGTGTGTGTGTGTGTGTGTGTGTGTGTGTGTGAGTGTGTGTGTGTGTGTGTGTGTGTGTGTGTGTGTGTGTGTGTGTGTTACTCTGCTGGGCTCCTCATCTGGATGACCAAATACCCATAAATCTCATTTAGGATGGAAAGGCAGCTGGTATCAGGAATTTTAAGGGACTCCACACTACAGATGATGCTGGTTTAATGTTTTCAGCATGTGATTTTTTTTATGTGGAACAAATAGACATTACACATGCATTACACATAATAAATAAAAAAAACTGTGAGTAAATGTATTGCAGTACTAGTCAAATGAATAAATACTTAGATTAAATGAGTGGCCCAGTGTACAAGGTGCGGAGATCAAAACATCCATATAATGAACATCAAAAATCTTATGGTAATAGCTCATTATTATCTACACTAGCAATTGATTGTATTAATTACATCCATCAAAATAATAATAATGACAATTAAAAGCAATAACAGTGTTGCTGTTAATAATAATCATATCACAATGACAATAAGAAACCGCAATATGGAAGCATTGGCCAGTTTTGGATATAACAATACCACTCAGGCAGAAGCAGGGGAGTCAACAGGAGGATTAAAAAGACGCTTATGTAATCTCCAAAGCAAAAAATACATAAAAAAAAAAAAAAAACTGGGTTACCGGTGCTGTTCCGTGTTCTGATCGGCTGAAATGGTCGATATCACGCTTACCTGCTCCGTCCCACTTTGAACTCCCTCTATAAAACCGAACGGGGGGAACTTTTCCTCTACTCCTCTCCTTCTCCCTCCTATATACGTCGAGTTGATGTATAGGCCTGCCGTGTGTGTGTGTGTGTGTGTGAGATGAAGTGAACGGGCCGGTGCGCTCTTGTTTGACCCCGCGCATGATCACCATTTGGCAGGAAGGCGCAGCCTTCCAGGCCCCTCAGATTGTGCGCGGCGAACAATGGCTCCTTTTGTGGAGGTGTTCCTCTTTATTTCGGCGGACAATGCTCGAGGGTCCTTCTGCTTCTCCTTCTGGGGAATGTTTGCAAAATTATAGCTCACTGTACGCCTCTCCAGGCTGGCATATACAAGTAAAATAATAATAATTATAATAATAATTATAATAACAATAAATATGTGGGTGGAGCGAGGAGGGAGAAAACGTTGGGTGGTTTAAAATCTAATAAATCTTTTTTTTCTTGTTTGGATGTTATTCTCAGCGAGAAGGTTGGAGTTTTTTTTTTTTTACTGCACCCATCTTCTCCAGCACCCAGCACCCAGCACCCAGCTGCGACCGTCAGGGCCTTCAACGTCACTTCGGAAATCGGCGTGATTTCCCTGGGAACCGCTGACCATTCCACGTTGCAATATCACGTCAAGCATTTCATGCAGCGTCAACCAAAAAAAAAAAAAAAAAACACCAAAATGACATACCCTCACATAGAATTTTACTTTTCTTTTAACACGCGTGGAGAGTTCGTGTTGCGATTTTATTGCAAAAAAAAACATCAAAATATATTTTTTTAATTATTTACATATTAATATATTGTCTGGTGTAAATTTGGTGTGGGAAGCCATGCAGTCACATTCTGCAAGAGGGCACGGAGTTCGCCGGCATGCATCGGTCCAAAAACCCACGCGAGTTTTTATTTATTTATTTATTTATTTTATTGCCAATAAAATGAAAACGTACGCACAGCACGCACGCATTTCTACACGAGATTGAAACCCACGGGATCGTTTCACGGGAAAAGTTTTATAATATTTTCACAATAAATTAGGAGCCCCCCCCCTTCCCATATTTCCACTTAAACACGCGTTTCTTTTTTTTTTTCTTTTTTTTTCTCGCTTGAGCCCAAAGTTGAGAGCCGGGAGCCTCGGACCCCGCACCGCTGGGGCCCACTCCCCCTCTCCTTTGTTGCGGCCATTGTAGTGGCTGCGTGTTGGGATTGGGGGCGTAATGAGGGGGCTGCGACCCCCCGATGGGGCGGATTTGCTGTCCAAAGACCGTTAGACAGCAAGTGAATGAATGTGGTGGTGGGGGGGTGTCATTGTAATGCAACGGGACAGCTCCTCCTTCACTCGGCCGAGTCTCTCTCTCCCCCTCTCTCTCTCTCTCTCTCTCTCTCTCTCTCTCCCGGTCGGAAAGGTGACGCTGGCTGCGTATATAGCGCCCAGAGGAGCACCGCCGCGCCAAGGGTCCGCTGAGAACCGCATCCGGGAATCTTGGCGGCGGGGGACGTCTTCCGTAAGGATGCAGAAGGAGTTTCGTCGGGAAGAGGAAATGAACAGGAGAGGAGCGCTGGAATTTACTCTTGCCACGCATTACAGAAATACAACAATAATAAATATATTGCATCCAAAGTAGATAGGTGTATATGCATTTATTCGAATGTATCGAACATTTCGGGTTCTTTTTTTGGTTTTGCTGCAACGCGCACTGGATCAGAAAGAAAAAAAATTTTGAATATTCAATTTTTTTTCTTCGGGCAAATTAGTATAGAGATTTCTCAATAAACCGAATTAAATAGGGGGGAAATGGGATCCGTCTTCAACTGGTTCGATTGCACACAACCCCTCAAATAACCCCTGCAAAGCAACGCTGCTTTTAAACGTGAGCCGACCGGATTGTAGAAAGCCACGAACGCCACCGTCTCGGGTGGGGAGAATAAAGAGTGACATTGAACGGGTTCTGCCTCTGTTTAATCTATTTCTGTGAGCAGGCCCAGTTTCGGCGCCGTTTCGGATCCCCGAGAATCCCACGCGGGCCTGCAGCTCGCTTCCCGGGTTCTCGCGTGGAACGGAGCGGGCAGCCGAGCTCGCCTGTCCGTCCACAGCGGCCTATAGAACAATAGAAACGGAATAATAAAGCCGTTTTATTCCCACCCCAAGGCCCACTACTGCGGCGCAGACCGCTGGTGACGTCAGGTTAAAACGTGAACATTATAGATCTGCAAATGCACCGGATGTAAAAAAAAACAAATGAATTAGTCTCACACATGTGTATAAAAGTACACGGTTTTACGCGTGTGTGCGTGTGTGTGGTATGGAAACGATGTCAACGCCTCTCTGGTCGAATTAGGAAGCACGCAGATCCAGTTTTCTATGAAATAAAAAAAAAAAGAAAAAAGTATTAGGCTTTATATCGTGAATTAGCCGAGCTGTCAATCGACATTTTATAATCACGGACAAAAATGGATTTGAATGGTCGTGTGTGGACACGGACGCATAGACGCATGGTTCTGTATAGAAATATTAGACATATTATGTTATATTAAAGGTGCGTTTTGTTGAAGTGGTCTAAAAGCGCACGCTTTCTTGCATCATCGCTTGTCGCGGCCGCCGCAGAATGTCAGCGCCCGCGCTTTCAAGGACATCTCGCTGATGAGGATTTGGTTAATGGGGGAGAACTCGGGCCCGGGTCGTGACGTCACCGTGTCCCGATGTAATCCTCCCGCGCCGAGCCCAATCAGCACAAGGCTGCGAGTGTCCGGGACGGGGAAGAGGGGAGCCCTAATCCGGGAGGCTGGAGAGCCGCCGTGGAGATGGAGCGCGACGTCGGGGACGTTTTTTTTTTTTTTTTTTTTTTGTGCAGGGGACGCGACGACGGAGGTTGAGTCTGTGTGGTTGATTTTTTCTTCTTTTTTTTTTTTTGGCTTTCCTACTGGAAGGAAGGAAGGGGACGAGGCGTCCGAAAAATCCCGTCTACTTCCGCACCGTCCTGTCCGAGAACCGAACAGGAATATCGATTAGCCGTCCGCGTTTTCATTACTGCTATTATTTCAGTTTTTTAACTACAGTTAATTTACGCGGTGTGGTCGGTTCGCTAGAGACGGTGCCGAAGAGGAGAGCCGATCGCGCATCCCTGGCGAGCCGAGGGAGGGCGTTCCACACGGACTGCGTCGAACCAGCACCGCCGACGCCACGGGAGCCTGGCACGTCGCTGCTTTAGAAAACCGCACTGGTGCGTGTGTGTGTGTGTGTGTGTGTGTGTGTGTGCGGTTTTTATTTGTGATTTTTGTTTTTTTTTTTTGTTAATGGCGAGGACATTTGTTTTCATGGGACGCTCGAAGGACAAAAGGGAGCACACGGGACAAAGAGGGCATCGCCGCGCACGACGCGTCGAACCAACCCGCATTGTGTGGGCAGCTCAACCGGCGACTGGTGACAAGTTAACGCGGCCCGAGCGCCGGAGTTGGGGTGCGGGGGGGGGGGGGGGACGAAGAGGAGGAGGACGGTGTGTGTGTGTGTGTGTGTGTGTGTGTGTGTGTGTGTGTCGCTGGATGAAGAGGGGCCCGCGCGCCGAGTCTTTGCCGTTTCTCGGTCGCTCCGCGGTGCCGCAAAGCGTGGGGTGGGGTGGGGGTGGGGGGGTGGGGGGTGGTCGGGCGCGGGAAATTTGAGCGCCGACGGACGTGGGTCGCGGGTCGCCGCTCTGCGTGTTCACAGCGGACCTTGATTTAATGTCCATACAATTAAGGCACGCGGTGAATGCCAAGAGAGCGACCTCCGGAGCATCCTCCTCTTCCTCGCCGCCGTGTTTGGGAGCAAAAAGAACAAAATAACAACGCGATAATCGACGCGGATCACCGGTTACGCAGTATTTTGCGTTTTTGTGTGTGTGTGTGTGTGTGTGTGTGTGTGTGAGGCGCAGGGTCCCTGTGTCACAGCACCGCTTCGGGCCTGTTTATTATTCATCATGGCGACATATCGCGTCGCAGGATCCAGATGGACTGACGGGAGATTTTAAAGAGTCCGCTTGACACCTTTGGTATTTTTTAATCATCATCGTTCTTATTATTGTTATTATTATTATTAATATTATTTTATGACAGCGTGCCAGCGCCATCTTTGGGTGTTGGGACGAACGAGCAGCGTGGGTTCCATTAAATAACGACGCGAAGGGCCGGTTGTTGGGTTTAATAAGCCATTTTAGTTCAACGTACACGCTCCTCAGGTTTGGAGACAAGGTGGATCCACATTTAAAAAAAAAAAAAAAAAAAAGACTGTGATATTCGTGGTGGCATTTTGTAGGTTGCAGGTTTCGGTGGGTTTGTGCAGCGTGGGGTTTCTGATGTTTCCCCCTGGGAACTGAAACACACACACACACACACACACACACACACACACACAAAAGCGGTAAGTAGCGTTTTCCACGGCTGTTCGCTATGACGTTATGATGCCATAATCAATAAATATGTGTTCGTTATCATTCTGCTTGTGTGCTTCTGTTCTAGTCATTCAACGCCGATGTTGTACGTAGATTATGTGAAAATAAATAAACAAACAGGGGTCTAGATTATTTTAAAAAAAGAATAAAGAAACGAACGACAAGAATCCAGTTTAGTGTGAAAATCGTTTGTTTTTCCTTCCAACAGAAATCCCAACTGCGTCTTTGCGGCCAAACCCCTTCTACCGATTCTACAGACACCCAGCAAGATAAAATCATATTTAAAGAAAGAAAAAAAAAAAACACGAGGCCTTCAGTCGAATGAAAAGGAACAAGTATAAACCGAAAAAATTTCCACGCATGTTACACGTAGGAATAACGGTCCACACGCGTCGACGCCACCGATTCCGACCTTTCGCGCCCACTGGGCCTGGCTGTGGGTGAGGAACATTACAGACTCTCCAGCAAATAGAACTATTACTCGGGTATGAAAACAGTAATAGTGATACTGATAGGGATTGGTATAGGGCGACCAATCAAGACACGCAACGTTTGGAGAGACACTCCAAACGTTGAGAAGACTACGGCGACCGCCAGAAATCCTGCACGACGGAGGCTTTTCGCCCCCCCCCCACACACACATACTGCGGTCCGTCTTCAGCACCCTGGAGAGCGCGCCGGGACCATAATGCACCCGGGGCTGCGCGTTACACCGACCGGCCTGCCCCACAGGGTCGGAGGCGTCGCATTATTCGATACGTACCAAAAATGGGGATGCACTAACTCGACATCTCGGGTTCAATAGAAACACAGTCTACAGCGCCACCTACCGATCATGCGCACTGTGTGTGTATTTCGCTGCATGTTTTGAGTGTGTGTGTGGGTGTTTATACATGTTCATAATAGAAATCAAAGCCTCGGTAACGGTGTTAAAATTTGAGAATAAAAAAAAAAAAAAAAAACACACACACAGGACAGCATGCGCTAGATGGATATTATTATTTATTAAGGCTTCAATTTTTTTTTCTAAACCAAAACAGAAATAAAACCTTACAGACTAGATCCACTAACATAACCAGAGTGGTCTTATTACAAGTCTATAAGATGATATTAGATTATATCATTAATATGAATTATTCAGTCAGTCCTCAGTGTAAATATATTTATATTCATTTATTATTAGAACCATATTAGTGGCTTTCTATCGCAACACCCTCTGACATTTTCACGTGCATGTAGTTCCCCTACTGGAGCAACAGGCATTGCAATCATTTCATGCTTCTTTACTAATAGAAAAAAGCAAGGGACTTGCAAGAACATACTAAATGTCATGAGCCAAACAGAATTAGCGGCAAGTAGAGAGGAAGTGAAAACGCTGACAAACAAAAGGGCGAAGGTCAAGAATCACAACAAGAGGAGGAGTTAAGCCACGTCCCCAATTTAAGCGATTGTGGGAAACTGCCATGTTTAAAGGACCTGTAAAAAACGAAAGCATGCCCCAGAGAGGCTTCAACAGCAACAACGCATCATACAAGCGCACATTCACAATCACCGTGGTTACCTCGCACCAAGCAGTGCCTGTATACTATGCCTGTTTTAAGTTTAAAGTGTCTTTATATATATATAAAGAAAAAAAAAAAAAAAAACTTCTTACAAATTCATTGCTACTTGGTGTTGCCGTACAAAGTTACCTCATCCATTTAATCCTTCAACAAGTCAACACATCTTGCAACATGACAATCAGTTCTACAGATCAATGATTTAGCAGCAGGATCAGTGTGATTTTATATATATATATATATATATATATATATATATATATATATATATATATATATATATATATATATATATATTAAAATCTCACTCTCTTCAGTTGCTCCTCACTGACTGAAATTATTATTATTGTTTTTTCTGTTTTTTTTTTTTAAGATTACATGTAAGGCTTCACCCATGTCTACAACTTAATACATTACAGCAAAGCATTACAAATGACAAAACAATAGCATTGAAATATTATGAAGACAACAGTTAGTGTGAGCAGGGTATAACACAATTAAGAGCAAAGAAGTAATGATTGAGTGGGGGGAAGGCATTTCAATATGTTCAATAATAATAATGTCTACTAATAAAATTAACTTAAAAAGGTGTAGATGCTACAGTTTGGAAATATAATACATTATATTATGAGTCGACACTTGCTCATTTACACACATAAAACCTACTGGGGATATGATTGTAAAATCTGGCTCCTAAAAAGAATTTGTTGGTGAAACAGTCTTCATGAATCTTTTATCAGTCCCTTAGAATTCCCTGATATCTCCTGTATGGTTCACTGTCAGCTTAAATCGGTCATCCTTTTTTCCAGGAAGTCATCCAAAAAAAAAAAAAAAAAAAAAAAAAACTTTAAGGCTCAGAAGAACAAAAAAAAAAATGGAAGAAAATAAACGTATCTGTTGGTGGAAAACTGTTCAAAAGTCCATCACTTTTCCACTTCCTGTTCCACAATGGCAGGTAAAGACCCTGAGCCTATGTTGGCACAGTTAAGCCTGTGAAGAATGGCATCACTGCCCACTACTGGTCACTAAAGGGCGGTACAGTTTTTTGATTGTACAAAAAATAAAAGTGTCCGACTTTCTTCATTGGTGCTGTTGAACCCTGATTTTGCTAACACGGAGAGAGGAAGGCTTAAGGTGGGGGGCAGAAAACGGAAACTGAGAAATGAGGGAAACCGTGTGAATATGTTATTTCTGATGAGCCCGTTTTCCCTGCTTAAGAGTAGGAGGTACCTGTAGCAGAAAGTCTTAACACTGGTTCAAATTTCACCAGGATTAAATAGAAAAGGAAAAAAAAATCTTCTGTGTCTAAAAACAAATGTCAGTCTTCTAATAATTGTTGATCAAGCCAAAAAGAGTATCCTATTGTTTATTTCTACTTTGGCGCTCCTAAAGGGACAAAAAAATAAATAAAATGATGAGGTTGAACATATATATATCAATATTTCAATACATTTTTTTCACTAGAGCAACATAAAGCTGAGTATGGTATTATTAAAACAAAGTCTTGACCATTCATAAATTGTATAAACATTATAAATATGATCATTATTACGATCATCTTATAAGGTCCCATGACAAACATTTCACTTTGTGAGATTATTTAACATTAATACTAGTTCCCCCGGCCTGTCTATGGTCCTGCAGTGGCTAGAAATGGCGATTGGTGTAAAGCGTGATTTGGTCATCCAGCTTCGTCTTTCAGAGAGCGGCAGCTCAGACGGTCAGATTTGGTATTTGTCCCCTTATGTAACCCTAAGGGGAAAGGTTACCTCCCCTTTTTCTCCCCTTTGTCCGGCCAGACAATTTTTTATTTCCCCTCCCCTAATAACTCCACCGATCGTCATGGCTTGCAAATGTGGAAAGTTCATGTCATGATACCTTTAAGGTGTTTAAAGAGAAGTATTGAAAAACCAAAAAGAGCAATGCGTTAATACAAAAGATGAATCTATCAATACCTGATCCAGTCGTGGCCTATTTTGGAAGGATGAAGTCTCAAGGTTCTAAAGAAAGAAAGAGGGTTAAAAAGGGCCCAGACAAGAATCCAAAATCTTAATCTCCAAAATCTTAAAATCTAAAAATCACAAAAACTTACTGATTCCACATAGCCCTATGAACACAATCATAATAGCAAAACTCCTTAAATGTCGTAGAAACAAATACAGTTTGAGCTAAAATGAAAGCATGACATGAATGGTAATTTAAGAATTAATAGTTATTCAATAATGTTTATTTCTGTACTAAACCAATTGTAGTTGGGTTCAGACCATATTTTTTTCTTTATATTCAGACATATGGAAAAAAAAAAAAAAAAAAAAAATTGAACTACTTAAATTACTTTGAAACCGGAGTAAGAAATTTAGAGCAAGAGTACAGTTTACAGGCAAAAATAAGGTCTTTAGTAATTAGTTCTGAATGTGTCTGGATGCCTGGAGCAGACACATGCTGCAGCCACTCCATAACATCAAAGAGTCTTGGAAGATCTGTCTGAAAGTCGATGCAGAACTGGAGGAAGATATTTCAACAGGATATTGATTCTCAAGCACACTAGCAACGTCTCAACAAGATAACTTTTTTCAATTGGCCAGACAATATCCAAATAGAAATGTTATGAGATGATTGGAAAAGGGCAGTGTGTGCAAGGTAACAACATTTTGCATACATGTGTGATAAATTGTTTTTATTTTTTTTAAAGTCAGCAAGCTCATGCCAGAGACTGGGGCACAAACTACACAAAATGGCCACAATTCGCTCTCTCTGCTAATAGGGGGCAATGTTGGTGGTTTTGTTCAGATAACATGACCTTGATGGGTAGACACTATGTCAAAGAGGATAAAGCATTTCTATGGGATGCCATTTATTACAGTTACAAAAATGTATAATTTATCATGTGACTGATATAAAAATGTTCCCGTATCAATGAATGAATATCTAGGTGATCGATTAATAATTACCGCTCATAATCACAACACAATACTTTCTCAATGAATCAGCCAGCCTTACTAGTCAACCCTGAAATTGAAATGGCAAAATTTGATCTTAATGAGTCCAATATTGGCAAAACATTATATACAACTAGATTAACTTGATTTTTAGTTAAGCTTATCAATTAATCAAAATCTTATGAAGTTGTTATGGGACCATCCAGCTTTATCCTGTTATTTTGTGTGTGGATGTGTGTGTGTGTGCGCAGATTCTGACAAAAGAAATCAGAGCATGTTAACAAGAGCCGAAACTGGCACAATTATATTAATCGGTCAGTAATCAATCATGTACATTGTTGCTTTTTGATTCATGCGATTTGCATTTCGATTCATTTGACGCACATCCATTTTTTTTTTTTCTTAAACGTTAAATGAGAATTTGGCAGTTTAACATTGATTCTCAGTCTCCATGTGAGTGAGGATAACCCTTGTCTAGCAATGAAGTAAATGTTAAATGATTCATTTTTTATTTGTACATGCTGCAGTTTATCAGTTCGGGAAATGAGTGGAACTAATTTTTTTGATACCCTTGATATGATAATTTCAACACAATACAACCGAATAGAATTAATCTGGACCACTGCTGAAGACTCCAAAATATTGAGCACTTCTCACCTTTCGCACCTCCTCCTCTTCCTCCTGCCTCTTCTCATAGTGCGAGAAGTCATCGAAGATGGAGGTGGTGTGCTTATAGGTGGCGATGATCTTCAGCACCTGCTTGGCCTTTTCCAGCGGCACCTCCTGCGTGTCACGGGAGTTGGTGACAGGCTTGTTGTCGTTGTTCTCCAGTCTAATGTGCCTCAGCTGGCTGTTGGGCACGTCCTTTACAAACAGCCAGTCCACGTCGAACTTGCCCTTCCACTTGTCCTGCGCCCAGACACCCACGCTGGTGCCGTAGTCCACGGGGGAGCGCATCTCCGCCACGCCGCAGAAGTGCCCGCTGCCGTTAACGCTGAACAGCAGGTAGACGGGGCCTTTCCCGTTTACGGCGCGGAACGCGGCATCCAGGCGCTTGTTGCCGTGCTCCGTGCTGCACCAGATGGAGTACTTGATCGAGCGATGGATGTCATCCTCCGAGTAGCTCTTGATGATGAACACCCGGCCGTTCTTCACGTTCCAGTCGAAATCCTTGGGGTTGTAACTGTGGGCGGCGCGCAACTGCTCCAGCACCGGGTGAAATTCCACACCAGCGGTCGCGCCAAAGCCGCCCGGCCCTGAGGAGATCGATCCGAAACCCCCCAACGGGAGGCCACCGTCAACCCCTGCTCCGCCACATCCATGTCCATACACCAGGTTTCGATTGCGCGGGGCAACCCAGCGGGTTTGAGGGGGAGGGGGTGGAGGTTGGGAGTGGTTCTGGTATGGCTGTGGTGGTTGGGGTGGGATAGGACCCTGGTTGGCAGAGGGGTGAAGATGTGGCTGGATGAGGGACTGGGGTGGCTGGACAGGAGGCTGTTGTATAGGGGGCTGTAAGGTCAGTGGGGTTGAAAGGGGCAGTGAGTGAGGGTGGGGCTGCGGCTGGGGTAGTCCATGGTGGTGGTGCTGCTGCTCCTGGGGAGGTGATGCCACTTTGGCAACTGGGCCTTTGTTTTCCCAGGTGCCAATGTCCATGTTATGTTTGATAGGTGGAGGTGGCAGAGACGCACCCAATGCTCCCATGCCCCCTTTGCTCTTGGACTTCAGCTGTTGAGGCTTTGCCGGCTTGCTGGCAATGGCTGCCCAGGAGGTCTGTTTGGGCGGTGGTGGCATGCCAACTGGAGTTCCATTGTTGCCCACAGGAAGCCCAGGTCCACCACTGATCATTGAGCCCACGGTCTTGATGTTGACACCAGTGCCACCCGAACCAGTCAGATCAGCTGTGCCGATTTTCAGCCCCACCATGCCCTGCTCCAGACTGTTCATGCCTGGCGCCTTGTTCAGGGTGTCACTGTGGAAGCCACTCTGGCCATCAGCCACCAGTGTTCCACCTAGGGAGCTGGGAGGGTAGCTGTAGCTTCCTCCATAGGCAGAGCTCTGAGTCTGCTGGCCCTGGGAGCCGCTGGTGCCCCAGGCAGAGAAGGCGGGGTTCTCGGGGAAAAAACTGAAGCGGTGGGGGTATATGCTACTGCCCAGCCCCCCTGGCTGTCCAAACACAGTGTCATGCATGAAGTGAGGCTCTCCATTGCTCAAGGGTCCATACGGTGTCAAGTATGGGATGGGCGGATCACCCCCAGTGGACCAGGGGGCTTCACTGAGTGGGTAGGGGAAGCCAATGGAAGGAGCGTAGTAGCTGGAGAGGTATGGGTCAGTCATGGACTGATAACTGTTATTCTGGAAAGGTAGGAAGGAAAGAGCCATGAGAAAAGCAGGTCTCAACCTGAATAAGAGGGACCAGATTTTTTTCCCCTTTACAAAACAGTCATACATCTTGCCTTTTACTAACTCCTGATCTAACAGGCTACTGCTCTAAGACACTTTGAACATGAGAAGCCATGCCTGGATACACATCAAAGGTGTTGTCAGAACAAAAGGTCAAAGATGAATGAATTTCTGCATCCTGAAGAACAGCAAAAAAAAAAAAAGACACTACGCAAAGATCATAAGAGTTCAAATCATTTTAGGAGCAGTGTGACAAAATATGAAAAATTGATTTATCAGGTTTATCAGCAACAGCCTTAAAAGCCCAGTTAAAATTCACACTGACTATCTTATTACGACAGACAGACAGACACAGACCGTTGAACTCGCGATGGGTGCATGGCAAGTGAAGGTTCACTCTTCTTGGTGGATCTAGACAGGCAAGCTAATTCAGCAGTATGTGACTTTAATGATGGTGCTTACAGAATGTGGCCAGATTAACTGTAACCCTGCCCTCCTTTTAACCCGCACTGTTGATTTGTCTGAGTGCTGCTCTTCAGTTTTATGATGCACCTATGGTCCAGGAGGACGGCAATTTCGGCCCACTGTGCACTTTATGAATATGGATGGAATGGCAAAGCTTTACTTACTTAGTGATGTGGTCTTTCACAAAATCAGGTGGTTTAAACCACAATGCCACCATTTACCTTAAAGGAATCATTAATTAACAGATACTTATTTAAAATGGGATGCAGGTATGCAGACCTTGTTTCATGACAAAACTTTGCTTGCATTGTGTTAAGGATGGAAATTTAAATTACTTTTACATTACTTCAGAACAGTCTTCAGTATTTGAATGTGGTTACTATAAACTAGTTAAAATAGTTACTAGTTTATGTAAACTAGCTATACCTGTCAAGAGGAAATCTACAGGAACAGTCACATATCTACAACAATATAGTGTCACACCAGTGAGATTATGAAACAAAGTCACAAACCTGATTTGACTGGCCAGTGAGGTATGGTTCAAAGTCATTGTCGTGAATAGCGTCCTTCTGGCTGAGAGAACCATTTTGCACTAGAAATGAAAAATGTATCTAGTTACCCAGAGTGACTTACAAGCAGTAGTTACAGGGACAGTGCCCCCCCTAGAGCAACTTAGGGTTAAGTGTCTTGCTCAGGGACACAATGGTAGTAAGTGGAATATCATAGGCGAGTGTGTTACCCACTAGGCTACTACCACCCACCATCGATTGATATAATATATCAATGTCATTAACGATCACTCATTTTTAAGACCAGGCCAAACGTATCTTTCAATCAGATAGATGTTTTTATCTATATAATACAATCATTTGTCAGCAATAATAGAAACGTTCACAAATGCCGAAAGCATCTAGCTCACCAAATTCATCAAATGGCCCATCATCTGTGAGAAGAGTGCTCATCTGCACTACACTTTTGCATGCAAACCATGCAACATTTTTCAGAAAATACCCCAAATCCCTTACAAACGTCCGCACGGCATCCAGAATTACACCCAGGAGGGGTTTTTCCCCCACACACAGCGGTTCTTACCTTTGGATGCTTGTCCCTTTGATCTCTGCATTTCGGTTTGTGGCATGCAAAAAGAGAAGGAAAATCTGCAGTTACGATCGACTATTGTACACCCTGAAATGCGAAATTAAAACGTAATCGATTGCATGCCGTTCCCCGGCAAGACGTGCAGCTTGTGGCCACATAGCTTTCTAAGCTAGCAGACTGGCTTTAAAAAAAAAAAAAAAAAAAAAAAAGTCAATACCTGAGCTGGTTGTAATTATTAATTGCCACACATGCAGGCGGGCACGCACGCAAAAAAAGACAGCAAAGACATCGTCCTGCATCGGTTTAAGATACAGGCCAGGTTGCTATTTAGTCAACAGCCGGCTTGCCCTGCTCCCAGTCTCGCTGTGCAGCTAGTGTCGCGCAGGCTATGCAGCTAGCCGACTAGCTGCTCACGCTGTCGCCTGCAGCTTTTGTAGTTTTTTTTTTTTTTTTTCGCCGTCTGGCAGCGGATCTCCGGCTTTGACACGGGACGGCACGCCGGCCGTAGACAAACAGAAAGAGGCCGTGGAGAGTCGATCCCTCGTCGTGCAACCCTGCTGCCTACCTGGGAGTCGATGCTGGCGGCAGACATAATTCATAAGCACCCCCCCCCGAGTCGAGACGGAGCCTGTGCGCGTCTTCCCCGCTCCGTGTGGCGTCCACTGCACGGCGGCGAGCAACAGTGCGTGTGCGAGAGTGACGTGTGTGTGATTTCCAGCCGCACGTAGCTCCGCCAGAGGACCTAGATATGAACCAGCTCAACTTTAGACACTCTTGAGTTTATTCGTTCCTGCGCGGTCCGGTCCACGGGCGCCACACCAAGCTCCCGGCTGAGCTTCAAGCGTCCGACTGAGATCCACAAGCGGCCACTTTGCGTGTCTCTTTTTCCCTCTTTCTTTTTTCACCTCAGCAAAAGCTCCTCAGTAATTTCGAAGCCCCGTTCACTTCCCCCCAATGGCTGTTCCATCCGGGAACTGCGCCGAGGGAGACGCTTCTTCTTCTGCAACCTTTAATGGCGGCGCGTTTTACTGCGACCGTGTGCTATTCCGCCACCTAGCGGGCGTACGGTTGTAAACTAGGGCTGAAACATAAAGTACATGCCAAAGGTTTCATTCAATGTGTTTTCTTTATTTTCGTGACCATTTACGTTGGTAGATTCTCACTGAAGGCATCAAAACTATGAATGAACACATGTGGAGTTATGTACTTAATAAAAAGTGGAGACCTGGCCTCCACAGTCACCGGACCTGAACCCAATCGAGATGGTTTGGGGTGAGCTGGACCGCAGAGTGAAGGCAAAGGGGCCAACAAGTGCTAAACACCTCTGGGAACTCCTTCAAGACTGTTGGAAAACCTTTTCAGGTGACGACCTCTTGAAGCTTATCGAGAACCCAATCGAGATGGTTTGGAGCAGCTGAGAGAATCATCAGTGTCCATCTCCCCTCCCTCCAAGACATCTACAGCACACGCCTCACCAAAAAAGCAGCCGATCCCACCCATCCAATGCAAACATTCTTCAGCCTGCTGCCATCAGGGAGGAGAGTGCGGAGTCTCCAGGCCAGGACCAGCAGACTGAAGGACAGCTTCACCCATCAGGCTGTCAGGAAGCTCAACTCTCTCCCGGCTTTCCCCCCACTCCCCTCTTCTGCTCCACAATCTTTCTGAACTCTAACACACACACACACACACACACACACACACAAACTGACCATGCACCAGTCACTCTGTGCAGCATTGGTCTGCCAACTACCTCACTTTGTCACTTTGTCACTTTTACACTTACAAGCTCTGTTGCACTACATTGCACACATTGTTTACGTGGTTTGCACTCTCCACCATGTGCCCTTATTTGTATATTGTGTTTTTAAAATTTTATACATTTGCTTATTTTTATACCTTTGTATTTAATGTTACTGTTTGTATTTAATGTTACTTGTAAGCACCATGGGTCTGAGAGTAACGCAATTTAAATTCTCTGTATGTCCTGTACATGTGGCAGAATTGACAATAAAAGCTGACTTTGACTTTGAGATTGCCAGAGTGTGCAAAGCAGTAATCAGAGCAAAGGGTGGCTATTTTGAAGTGTTCATTCATTGTTTTGATGCCCTCAGTGAGAATCTACTAATGTAAATGGTCATGAAAATAAAGACAACACATTGAATGAGAAGGTGTGTCCAAACTTTTGGCCTGTATGTGTAAATCTTGAGAAATAGTCCCTCCGATGACTATATTGACTTTAATCAACTGTAATTAGAACATTTTTATGGTATAGAGACTGAGTGAAGGCGGGCATTTTTAATTAGAAAGAAGGGTGAAATTGCCATTATCCAGTGAAATTATCCAATTGCATTGTGACTATGAGACATTTGTGATCCGAGAGACTTGTCAGTAAGATACGAACCAGATGTTCACAGAATCATAGATTCTAATCCAATTCACTACCCCTGCACAAGTCTGCAGGGGTATTGGAAACATCCTGAAATGCTGTCAGCATCTGGTTCATGAATGTGTTAATTCAGCAGTCCCTTCTACTTAATTTCAATAATCAACACCATATTCAGAGTGGCTGTAAATGCCTACTTGTGTGCATTCACATAAGGATACTGTAACGAACTGAGAGTAGAATTGTAATGGCAATATATTTGGACAAGATGCAAAATTCAATTTATTTGTTCAAACCTGTCTAAGTTAGTAGTATCCCTGTCTAAATGAGCTTCATTTTGAGGACCCTAGAAAAACTCAGATCATTCATTTTGACAGAAGGTGGCAGTAGGTGCGTTTGTGACAACCCACTGAGCAACTCTTAAAAACGAACCACAAAACATCATGACTCCACCACCAAGCTGTCCAGCAACGTGTACATTCAGATCAAATATTATAAAAATGTGCAAAAATAAATGACCAGACATCATGTAGCACTTTGTAACTGCATGACCACTACAGATCAACATGCATAATGAGATGAAGGTACCAGAATAACAAGTAATTACTAAAACGTCTTTGATTGCTTTGGAAAGGAGTTTGTACAGGACATCTCTATTGGAATCTGTTGAAAACACTTTCATATGAATATTTTCCCCTCATACATTGAGACCTTGGTTTTAAATAGTTCCAAGACATTTGTGAGGACTGCAGAATGTGCATATACCCCCACCAGGGTCACTATAGCTGCTCATGTGCCCCCCCACCCCTGCAGTTACAAGATCTAAAAGAAAAGCATTTCCTGAATGCAAGATCAAATGGGACATGAGAATTTAAGCGATATTTTGGTTCACTTGTGATATATTTCAAGGTCAGCATTTTCTCAATCCCTTTTATCTCTGTTTTGGTCAGGCTGTAGACGTAATAAATGAGGGGATTTCAGTGAAATGTTGGATGCCAGGATAAGCACACACAGTGGGTACGGAAGTTTTCAGACCCCCTTAACTGTTTCACGCTTTGTTATATTGTAGCCATTTCCTTAAACCATTTAAGCACTTTTTTTCTCATGAATGCACACACAGCACCCCATATTGACAGAAAAACACAGAATTGTTGACATTTTTTGCAAATTTATTAACAAAGAAAAACTAAAATATCACATGGTCCTAAGCAGTGGCAGTTTTTCTATGGGCGACATGGGGGGCATCACTGGCGTCGGCATGCTGCCTTGACATCATGACTTCATGGCCACAGGTCGGTTTTCTATTCCCCGTTTGCGGGAAGTAAGGGTGCCCTCATGTTGCGAGGTGCGCCTGCTGCTTCGGGGTGGCAGGAGATTGTCTCATTTAATACTGGCTGGAGCGGCATCAAATAACCAGCTCACAAAGTAAAACACAACACTGAAGTCAGCACCACTGGGGCAGTGGTGGCCTAGCGGTTAAGGAAGCGGCCCTGTAATCAGAAGGTTGTCGGTTCGAATCCCGATCCGCTGAGGTGCCACTGAGCAAAGCACCGTCCTCACACACTGCTCCCCGGGCGCCTGTCATGGCTGCCCACTGCTCACTCAGGGTGATGGGTTAAATGCAGAGGGCAAATTTCACTGTGTGCATCGTGTTCTGTGCTGCAGTGTATCACATGTGACAATCACTTCACTTTTTTATTATTATTATCCTTATTCCTATTGTCAGTTACACCCTTAAATACTGCTCAACAGGCTGCAGTACCCGTATTGCGCCTGCAGGGGGTGTAGGTCAGCGAGGCTTACAGCCAGGAAATCTGTTTCAGAAGTATGGAACGTTATAAATCTGTATGAGGTGCCCACTCATCATCCTGAACTATGAGAAATGGTTACATGTCTATCCCAACTCTGCTTTCAATTAATATTGAACTGTGCATTGGATTGATGATTGCCATCCTTTTACAAAAAAAACTACAGTTTATAAGCTCTGGGTCACTGAACACACACTTTTTTAGGGTAAAACAGGATGTTTAAAATATAAACTAATACCTTTCTTGCCCAAAACATTTTTCAATGTAAAATTGAACTGGGAACTTTATTCATGTGCACAGATTAATGATGAATATGGACATTTCAATGTAAAATATACAGTATTGCAGGCTGCAGGTTTAAGGTGGAAGTGACCATTTTAATGAGGAGCTGTGAATAAGGAGCTAACTTCAGCATCTTTGTGTACTATATATGCAGGACATGAGCATGAGGTCCTTGATTTGAGGTCCGCTTGTTGCTGCTCCTGCTGCTGGGTTGAAGTCTGACACCTGTCAAAAAGGAAGGGAGGCAAACTGCATCCAAATAAAGCACATTTCATTCATTCATAATATTGTAAATCCAAGCTCATTGTGTCACAAAAAAATGTTCCTGGGTTGTGCAAAATCGCAAAAAAATATAAACATGCACACTGAAGTGTCTATTCATTTTCATTGTAGTGAAATGAACACAGATGGAATATGGACAAAAAAAGCTCAACGCCCTATATATGTTTATCTGGTTAAATGCAGTATGGCTCTGACAACTGGTTTTACAATAAAATTTGTTAATATATCATTCTTAATAATGTTAATGTTGAGTGCACCAGAGGGGAAGTTCTCCCAGGGAAACAAATGAGGACTGCCCCTGATCTTAAGTATTCAGACCTTTGCACAGTATTTAGTAGAATGCTTCACTGTTGGGACTGTATTGGACAGGTGATGAGCAGTGCCTTGTTTTCTCCACACATACTGCTTAGAATCAAGGCCAAAAAGTTCAATCTTTCTCACCATCTTTGAGTCCTTCAGGGGTTTTTGGCAAATTTTTGCCATTTGCCGTTTTTGCCATTCAGCCATAAAGCCCTGACTGGTGAAGGGCTGTAGTGATCTTGTCTCTCTACAACTTTGTCCCATTTCCCGACTGCATCTCTGGAGCTCAGCTACAGGGTTCTTCTTTACCTCTCTGACGTGCATTGTGAGCTGTAAGGTCTTATATAGACGGGGGTGTGGCTTCCTAATCAAGTCCAATCAGTATAATCAAACACAACTGGACTCAAATGAAGGTGTAGATGAAGGTGTAGTCAAAGGTGTAGATGAAGGTGAAGGTGTAGTCAAGGACGATTTTGTTTTGTTAATAAATCTGCAAAAATGTTAACAATTCTGTGTTTTTCTGTCAATATTGTGTACTGTGTGTACATTAATAACTTAAAGGATTTTAGCAAATGACTGCAATATAACAAAGAGTGAAAAATTTAAGGGGGTCTGAATACTGTCCATATCCACTGTATATACATTGTATACACAACTGCAATCTTAAAAATAATGGAATGTTGCAACTGAGCACAGTACTGTGTTAAAGGTGTTGTTCTGGAATAAATAAGAAATACTCATGACATGACATCCAAAATAAATATCTCACAATGCTACTAGTGATTTGAGCGTTTCCTCTATGATTGCGTGTGGCTGATTGCAAGTGCTTAATCAAGCTCAGATTTACATACACATGCCATAATCCCCTATAATCACACCGCGACAAAATTATCCTGTTTTGAAAAAGCTCCAAAATGCTAACATAATCAGACATCATCAATGCTAACATATACAGTGGATATATGAAATGTACATACCCCTGTTAAAATGCCAGGTTTTTGTGATTCAAATACAAATGGAAAAAAATGTAATTTATTGTCACAACCTCATCCTGGATTCAGACACACCCTGAATCCACTTTCCATGAACTGTGTGTTTAAAAAGAGGCCTGCAGACCAGACGTTCCACAGAACGTGACCTGATCTTCTGAGACTGATTGCTTCTCATGGGCTTTGGTCCCCCATAGATGCTATGTAAATACCAATGGTTACATATATGCTCTTTATGGGTAGGCAAAAGGTAACCAAGGTGTAGCTAAGTTCCCTGCACATCTGAAGTCTCTTTCTGAAATAAAACCATGGTGCAAAATTACACCCTTTTTTTAGCCACAATGAGATTTCCCAGGACGCACTGTTTCTGCGTGTGTTGCTTTAAATTATGAGGAGGAGGAGTGAGGCGGGACGAGGGCATAGAAGCGGGCATTTGCGGTAATGACATCATCAACCAAACACACTGTTTGGCGCAGCAAATTGGTATGCTTTGCATGTTTGGGAGCTACTGTTTTTGGGGAGAGGTAGGAAATGAATGACATCACAGAATGACATCACAGAAAGGGGTGGACCCAGCCTGTTTGGTGCCCTGGACGAGCATCAACCCCCCCTCCCAGCAGCTCATTATCCAGGACACACACTTCTTAGTTCAACTTTCCAATCCCATTTACTTTATGTATTAAGAATCAGTATCAGATCAGTATCAGCAATATCAACCTGAATTATACCTCGTCAGGGATCGAAAAGGAAAGCAGTGATATCACACATCCCTACTACGTTTACATTTACAGCATTTATGAGACGCCCTTATCCAGAGCGACTTACAATCAGTAGTTACAGGGACAGTCCGCCCGGAGCAACTTAGGGTTAATGTCTTGCTCAGGGACACAATGGTAGTAAATGGGATTTGAACCTGGGTCTTCTGGTTCATAGGCGAGTGTCTTACCCACTAGGCTACTACCACCCTACTAGACACCACATGGGGTGATCAGCACTCTAAACACCTGTCACCAGGACTCACTTGGCCAATCCAAGCATATCCAGGAATGTTGAAACCACGTCAGTGAGGCTGTGCATTTTTCAGCCATAACCACTCCTCAGGAGGGAGCACAGCAACGCTTGCTCCACTAAAACATGTGCAGGACAGTCACCAACCCATCAACCGAACTATAATTGACCCAAATGGTGCTTGCCCTCGGTAACCCTCATGTTCAGTTTATTCAGGTGGGAACATACACCTGCCCTATTCTGATCCAGTGACACTTACTGCTGCCTTTTCCCATTTCCAGTGGTGGGCAAACAAATTGATTTCAGATTTTCAATTCAGTCACTTTCAGCCAATGTGAGAGAATTCTGAAATTGACTTAACTAATTCATATTTACAAAAGAAAACTATAGTTATTGTGTTACATTTACTAAATTAATTTGTGCAAATTCAAAGAACCCATATTTCCATTTTCTCAGTGTAGGCATTACATATTTTTTCCTTAAATTAACCAATAGATTCCATCCAGGAGGGTTGCATATTTACAGAACTGAGAGAAACTTAGTTGAATACCCATTCTTCAGAATCCCTGTATGGCCACTGTACCCTACTGACTCCTTCAATCAGTATCCGGACCGAGAATATTAGCTCTTGCTTTTATGGAGATGTTTCATTTATTATTAGAAATCAATATTAAACTCTCTCTCTCTTGTCAATTGTCGATTTCTTGTCGATTTTGGACTCCTCTATCGTGCTCATGGAAGCTGATTGCAGAATAGTTTTTTTTCACCGTTGTTTACGGTGATCTGTGCTGGAGATGCTTCAATGCCTTGTAACCGAGCTGTAAGCCCCTGTGTTGTGCTCTGACAGCCATGGTTGTGATAATGACCCAGAACTGGGACAGGGGGTCATCTAAAGTAGGCCATATCCAGCAGTGACCAGAGAGTGACGATTCCCCGCCGGCTCATTGGTGTTATGCACTGACGTTACATAAGGTACAATGAAGGTCATATGGCAGCTTGTTTCCACAGAGGTCTGACTGGTTGCTATGAGACAGGGACCTTTATAGCAAACAGCGGAAGTCTAAAATAGAGATATAAAATAAATTTCACCTGCTTTTCAGTCATTATTACCTTCTCATTTAACACCTTTACATGGAGATTCCCAAATGTGTGTTTTTTTGCTTTTTATAAAGGCCTGTAAAAACTGCTGTTTTACAAGGACCCATAATCACAAAGCATCCAGGGTTTGACTGAAAGGCTTCACACCAAATTCACAAAAGGCTTCTGTAAGAATTTCTGTAGACCTATGATATCAATAAGTTCATGCTGTGAAGAAATTGAACGTCTGGTCTTTTTCTTCTCCATTATTCTCTCTCATCTTAGCTTCTTAAATGGAGGGATGTTTATCTGTTTTATATTAATTCGGGTGCTTTGAAATTTGGCCAGTGGGGCCACAGGCCTGTGCCAAAGGGAGGAACCACGAGGGGCTTCGCTACAAGCCTTTCCTCTGTTGCTCTTCTGCCACTTGGACGTCTCTGTGTTTCTCAATGAAACCTGACTGTTAGAATTTCCTGTTTTACTCCAGGGGGAGACCCGGCCATCTGTCAGGAGTTTGAAGTTGGCAAAGGGCTGCGGTCACCAACAAAGACTACCCTTGCATAAACACGCTGTCTCTGTGTTCCGGCACTATCAGCCTTTTACCGCTCACTCACAAGTGCAGACCTTCCATGTTCAGAGTCCCAGATCTTCACAGAGTGATGCTTTAGAAATGTCCGCATGAAATCCAGTCCCCTGAGTGGAACAAAGTGCCCCTTGGTCTTGTGATAAGACTTTGGCAACAGACTAAATTTCACCTCTGAAATTCCTTTTAAGTTATTCTTTGGTCAGATTGACTTACAAATGGAATTCCAGAAACCATATCCGGAATGCTGGAGTAAGGTCACGGTTTGCCCTTGATGAAGAAACGGTGGATTTGCCGGTTTCCTCCCATCTCTGCCTGCCATTGTGTTTTATGCACTACCCTGATAACGTTATCTCCAAAGTAGTATTTTCAGGCCCAGGTCTGACCACAGAATTTCCTAAAGTTCATAGATCATGTGAGGGGATGTCTCTTGAGATTTTACAAATATATACTACCGGTTAAACATTTAGACCCACCTACTCTGTGGTGGTTATGGAGACTAAGATTTTTAAGAATACAATGTAAAAAAAAACATATTTACTATTTTTGGTAGAGTATTTTTGAGTTGTTTCTTTTTACCTTCATAGCTGCTTTTTTGACTGTTGCCACCATCAAAAGCAACTTCACAAGATGCTCATTAACATGAGTGAATGATAGGATAGGATAAGATAGGATAGGATAGGATAGGAAAAACCTTTATTAGTCCCACAAGTGGAAAATTGCATTTGTCACGGCAGAACGCGGATAGAAACAAAGGCAAGAGCAGCAAAAAATACATTTGTATATGTATTTATCTACACAAAAAGGATAACAAGGTGTTCAGCGTGAACGAGAGAAGTGTGAGGTGCATCACAGCAAAAGACACAAGAGAGAGAATCGAATGTTTTCCCTTGTTTGCTATTTGAAAGTGAAGTGATTGTCATTGTGATACACAGCACAGCACACGGTGACACAACGAAATGTGTCCTCTGCTTTTAACCCATCCCCTAAGGGAACAGTGGGCAGCCATGACAGGCGCCCAAGGAGCAGTGTGTGTGGACGGTGCTTTGCTCAGTGACACTTCAGTGGCACCTTGGTGGATCGGCAACCTTACCGGAACCGGCAACCTTCTGATTATGGCATGTCCTTAACTGCTAGGCCACCACTGAACCTGAGTGTGTGTGTGTGTTATTTCATAGCTTTTTGTCTTCAATTTTGAGCTGTACTGTAAAAAATGCGAGACCCACAAACATCCAAACTTTTGACTGGTTATGTATATATATCAGCTGTCATTCAGCAAATACTGAAAAGAAATTCTAAACGACTGGCACTGATATGTTTCAAACTCTCTCTCCTGTGGCGCGAATTTGATCACAGAAAATTCTGGGATTTGTATGTCGCTTTGGATAAAAGCGTCGGTGAAATAAAGGAGAGTAAAGTAAAGATGTATGCAAATTAAGAGCCAACCTTCATCTATTTAGACGCAACTCTGTCTGAATGGGCAGCGGGAGAACATGGAGTACACAAGGTTACGTAAGTGATTTAACCTCTCAAAGCCTTTACACACAGACACACTGAACCAGTTCAGCTTATCCCACTCAACCGAAATACATTTTCAATTTATGCATAAATTGTCCAGGGTTTCAATAATACACATTATGAATATTCACAACGTTTGCTGCAGAGAGCAGATGTTTAGAAAATCCAGTGCATACAGTATATTTTGGTAGAAGAAGCAGCGTTTGGCAGCCCAGGGACAGAAACTGTTGAGGTGGATGGGGAGGATAATTCCAGGTTTCCAGTACCGGATAGAGGTTCTTCAAAGCAAACAATTGATAGAGAAATGTTTAGCCATGGCCCTACCCTGACACTGAGTTCTTCCTTGTAAATGTGCTCTGGAAAATGGCAAATTGAATTACAAAAATTTGGGAATAACTTGCTGTGAGAACAACTCGTGGCAAGCACTGAAGGTATCAAAACTATGAATGAACACATGTGGAGTATAAACTTAACAAAAAGTGGAGACCTGGCCTCCACAGTCACCAGACCTGAACCCAATCCAGATGGTTTGGGGTGAGCTGGACCGCAGAGTGAAGGCAAAGGGGCCAACAAGTGCTAAACACCTCTGGGAACTCCTTCAAGACTGTTGGAAAAGCATTTCAGGTGACGACCTCTTGAAGCTCTTCGAGAGAATGCCAAGAGTGTTCAAAGCAGTAATCAGAGCAAAGAAACTAGAATATAAAACATGTTTTCAGTTATTTCACCTTTTTTTTGTTAAGTACATAACTCCACATGTGTTCATTCATAGTTTTGACGCCTTCAGTGAGAATCTCCCAATGCAAATGGTAGATATTACCGCCATCAGTCTTGCTGTAAAGCGTCTACAAACCCGCCACGCCGCGCTCCCGCTGCGCGCGTCTCGCTCCGCGCCAGGCGCTGATTGGACGGCGCCGCAGTATAAAAGGCCGCAGTGGCGCAACCCTCGCCAGACAGCTGGCGGCTGGACCCGTGGAGCCGCGGCGCGGGACGCCTGTCGTGAGTGCGTTTCGTCCGAGTGCGTGTCGGGGACCGTCCGTCTCGCTCGCGATGAAGGAGAGGAGGAGCGCGCAGCAGCCCTTGGTGGCGAGGTGCAAGCTGGTTCTGGTGGGCGACGTCCAATGCGGGAAAACGGCGATGCTCCAAGTGCTGGCGAAGGACTGTTATCCGGAGGTATGCGCACTCCGAGCCCATACCGCCTAAATATGTCATTTAAACCATTTCACGCAGCGGCAAAGTCTATTTGAATTCTGCGACAATTCGATCGCAAGTGATCAGCTATTGCACGTTGATTTCCGGTTGGAGGGCGATCATTAATTTGCATGACGAGGCGGGGGAACGTGCGCATGCGAGTGTCGATACACGTGTGGCATCCTGAATCCCACGCCGACACGGGGTCTCGACAGTGCCAAGATGCGCCTTTGTGTAATCCGGTGTGGACCCAGGGTGGAATTGTCGGGCTCAGCGCTGCCTTCCTTTCAACAAACGCAGCAGTGATGGCTGTTTACCCAGCGCCACATGCGCATGGTTCAATTTGCAGCCACAACATTTACACAACGTTCACACAACGTTCACACAACATACACAACTGCCTTACTGCTATTCATTCGTTTATTGCTGTATTTATTTTTTTCGCACCTACAGACATATGTCCCGACCGTGTTCGAAAACTACACTGCTGCTCTGGAGCTGGAGGAGCAGCGGGTGGAGCTGAGTCTTTGGGACACATCTGGTGAGGCTTTAATCACCCATTTCTAACATGGGCGTCAGCAGCCGTAAGCAAGGGCCCTGCAGGTGTGGGGCCCTGAGAATGTTCTAACATCAGCCCCACATGGCACCCCTGACCACCTGAATGCTTATCAGACAGACCGAGTGGCTAATTTGCACAATTTGCACACTTTCCAACACAGGGTCGGAGTAGTAAGACCAGTACAAAATGTGTAACATGCAGTCGTTTTTTATTTCTGGTTTTATTTGACAAATTCTACACTGAACAAATCATAGCTGAAATGTGGCTACATTTATTATTTTGGCAGCTATCTATTAATGTCACATGCAAATGCTTGTAAAAAGGGCTTCAAAAATATTAACTGGTTCATAATTCTTACAGCATTTGTAGCGTTTATTCTATTGCATACTGCTAATGTTCATATGTATGGATTATTGATTTTATGTTTTTGTTACTGCATTTTATATTGGCTACAGCCCTCTCTTTGTAGTGAACTTCCCTTTGATGTTGGTTTCTATCTTCTCCTTCGATCTCGATTCCGTTTCTTACCCCCACCCCCCTCTCTCTTGCTCTCTCCTCCTTTACATTATTATTCTTTTTCTTGCTTTTCTTCTCTCTGACTCATGATATTGTCTTCATGGAGCAGCAGTGGGTTAGTGTAATAGGATGCTGTTTCAGACCGACCTTCCAGGAGACTAACATGTTTACAGCTCGGGCCCTTTCATTCACACAGATGGTCTGTTGTACAGGCGCAGTAAACTCTGTTACGCTGTATTACTCTTTATTACTACACAATGCTCAGATTGTGTTGGCCATGTTGTGGTTATTAAATAATTAAAGTCTTGCTGACTCAGTGAAAACCTCTCATATCTGTAATATAATAATATATGATATAATCTGGTCTCTTTTAGCGAGCCAGGAGTTTTCCAGGGTCACCACTTCATAGTGGTTGTTGTGTAATGTAGTGGTTAGTTATGCATGAGGAAACCGAATCTGTGCTAATTACCCCACTCGGCCACTTTTGCCCCATTTGACAATAACAGCCAGTAAGGAGAGGATGGTGTGCCATCACCAGGGTTTTTCATCATTGATCAGTGTGTTGGTTTTAGTTTAGATTCTTCTTCCTGTTTAAGGGGGTTCAATAGGAGGACATCCTGGGAGCCAAAAAAAAAGAGAGAAAGAATAATCAATAATGTTCTGTAATGATGGCATAAAATTTAGCTGAGTGGTGTGTGGGGAATGCAGTGTTCTGGGGAAGATGGACAAAGTGCAGAATGCTGACTATATCTAGACTCTCCAAATGGAGAGTGAGTTGGATCTATATTATTAGAGGAATTATTAGAGAAAATTGTTATTATGGCTGATATCTGGTGAATAAAGTGTTTGCCTATACTTTGGCACAAAAAAGTAAACGTATATTTACTCACATATCCATTAAGTAATTCATGATTTCAATTGTTTTTATTATTATAACAGTCATTTTCGAATCTACTAGATTTTCTTTTGCAGAATGTGTCAGAAATCGTTTCATGCTTTTCTAACATTACTTCATAAATCCCTTCTGCCCAGGAATATGCACAGGGATTCCCACTTGCGATTTCTGCCTAAATCCCGATTTATAAAAAAGCACGTTCCTTAATTAACTTTTTGGAACATTAGTCAAGAGAGCAGACTGCCAGAGCCATGGAGATGAATCAGCACAACTGATCCTCACTTATCCATCAAACCCCTTACTAAGCCAATTAGGCTCAGTTAATTATCTGCCCCCTCATCAGGCATAGTCGGGCACAACGAAGGTGGGCAGACTTGCAAAGCCCTCTCCCCACAGTCCCAACCGAACACCTCATCCCATTCTAATCATGACTAATTAAAGCAGACTCTAACTGAATTTATTGATCAATTCCTCTCCATATTTCTTACATACTGGAACTCACCTATGATCATTTTGCATGTTTAGTGATCGTCTAGTTTTGCACTCCTGCTTATTTTGTACGTAGGAATAGTGAAATAATAATCTATTTTTAGAAATTTTAAGCATCCAGTCTGTAATATTGTAGTTGTAGTAATATTTTAAACATTAGAATAATGTGACAGAGCTAATATTTTGTACATGAAAAGACCGGTGTGTTTTTAATGCTATGCTCGTCCGAGAGACTTTTGTATTTTTTCCTCCATTTGTACTTGGAGCTCCGTCATGGTTTAAGTGGGCGGCTGAAAGGAAAGCCCGCACATACAGAGTGTGTCTGAGTGTGCCTTCCAAGTCCGTTACCATAGTTACCAGGGGGAGATGAGGTGTGGCGCGTGCGGGGGACGGGGTCTCTGCACCAACACTCCCCACCGTTGGCGGGAGAGACTCGGGAAAAACTGCAGGCAGGCGCAGAAATCAGCCTCCTCATCGCGTAGCTGCGCGGTCAGTCAGCTGTCTTCCGAGCATCTACTGACAGAAACATCTGTTTTCCTACTTGTCCCTGTGTGAGAACCTTTAGGGAACACATATTCAGAAACGGTACAATAAGAAACACTTGTCACGTGTTTTGTTTTTAGAAGAATTGTTCTGACGAGGAAATGATTTCTGGCAGATCTGGATCCAGGGCACTGATACATGATTCTCCGTCTTTAGGGTCTCCATACTATGACAACGTCAGGCCCTTGTGCTACAGCGACTCTGATGCTGTTCTGCTGTGTTTTGACATCAGTCGCCCAGACAGTGTGGATGGTGCACTGAAAAAGGTAACAGGGTTTCACCATTTTATTTTTTTTATGTTATAAACTGATATGGAGGCCTACCAAGTAATTATTGAATGATACATTTACAGTGTACTCCATAATTAATGGATAATGATGTATTGGTAGACTGGAAGCCTCATGCAGGTGACTTTTTTTTTTATCATAAAGATATAGAAACAAAGTGAAAGTCCCCATTGGTTGCTTGTGTGAGGAGCACCTAGTTAACCAGTACACTGCTGAGAATGTTTTTTTTTTATGTAGCAGCATTTTACCAGACTTGGATTTACTCCGCAGTTTAACATAATTGTTGGGTGGCCTGTGTGCATAAACCTCTTTTGTGACTGGACCATTCCAGAACATTGATGTTCCACTTCACAGTGCATCTCTTGGTTCAATTGGTTGTGCTTAGCTTCTTTTTTAAAGGTGAATTTTTAAATTCTGACGAGAATGGTCATGGGATACATTCAACTTGCTTTAGAAATTCAAAATTCACTTTCATTCACCTTGGTCTACATGAAATAAGAGATGGCGACACTGGGTGGATTAAGCACATAACATTCTGACCTTAACACAATTTCCATTGATGATGTATCACAATATTGACAAATTTCTTCTCTGGTAGTGGAAGACTGAGATCCTGGATTTCTGCCCAAGTACTCGAATTCTTCTAATTGGCTGCAAGACAGACCTCCGCACTGATGTCTGCACACTAATGGAGCTGTCCAATCAGAAACAGACACCAATTTCATATGAACAGGTATGCCACTGTCTGCATTTTTATCCATGTTGGGCAAAATATTACATATTAAATATATATTTAAAATGTGAACGAAATACTGCTGTGCTCTGTATATTATTAGTTAGCTATATCTCTGGATGATGAATTTGTCATTGACTTTTTGCATATCTGCATCCATGTGAAAAAATGTCAAAATGAATGTGATTTATTTTTGACTGTCTTCCACATTCAAGAGAGGAGGGTGCCCTTGAGGGTTTTATGACTAATTAAATGCAAAAGCAGAGCAGAATTATAACAGTAAAAGAGGGTAAGCCTTGTGTGGGACAAACCAAAAATAGGAGAAGGCCTGTCAACTGATTGTGAAAACGAGTATTTTTTTTATTTATACAAAGTATTTTTTAAACATTCTGTATTCTTAATATTGCTCTGTAAAATGTAATGTGGAGTGGAGAAAGATACTATATTGTGATATGCGAAATATATGTCTTCAATGCAGATGTTCTGTTAGTTCTAGTTTCGAGGTTTGGCCCTTGATTGATTAATTGAGTGATTTTTATATGACAATTAATGTTGTTAATTAGTTTCTAACTGTCTCTCTGACCTCAGGGCTCCGCCATGGCGAAGCAGGTGGGAGCCGAGGCGTATCTGGAGTGTTCTGCGTTCACGTCGGAGAAGAGCATCCACAGCGTCTTCCGCACTGCCGCACTGGCCTGCCTCAACAAGCTGCAGATGCCCTCCAAGCCCAGCCCAGCCCGCCGCTTGTCCAAGAGGCTGCTGCACCTGCCCAGCAAATCCGACCTTCTCACCTCCACCTTCAACAAGGAGAAGGCCCGCAGCTGTTCCATCATGTAAACCCACTCGAACGTGCCAAAGAACAGCTCCACATTTCTATATCAGAAGGCCCGGTGGTAGGGGAGTGGTCAGTTGGCCGGTGAAGAGGGAGGGCTCTTTCTGGAGCCCTGCCCCCTACCATGCCCCACACCCTACTTATAGCTTTTAAAAATGGCAGCCACCCCTGAAGGTTGGGTAACTCGATGTGCATCTTGCTGTTACAGTCTCAGTATTAAGGGTATTAACTCATGATCATTTCTCACCAGCATAGTATCGATATTTGTATAAACCTGGGCAGAGTGGGTGGTAAAAAATGTGTTCATGTGTATATTGGAGGTATTTAACAATCCTGCATTTAATGTGTCGTGTGTGTACATATGGGGAGGGGCTTTAACACCATTCGACTGTAAACAAAAAGCTTTTTTTCATATACAGAACATGCACTTTACTGTGTCGATGAATTAACTGATGCCAAGGTGCATCGGAGCAATGTGTCTGGGGCGTTGTAGCTTGAGCTCCATAGTAGCATCTGCTTGGTTTGAAGAAAGGTGTGTGTGATTTGTTAGAAAGACAGTGTGAACGAGAAGGAGGTGTTTGAGACTAGAGTATCATTTTCAAGCATCAATTTGCATATGACTGGTCTTAGATCAGTTATACAGGACTGCCTGTGTGGGCTGCTCACACACGTGGGCTCGCTGCTCTGTAAACTTCAATTGGCATTGTGGGGCAGGAAAGGATGAGAATTTGCCCTTTAAAGAAGTTATAAATCTCAGCAGGGGTGACGTATATAATTATATTATCAGAAAAAAAAACGCTGACACATGCTCTCTTTATCGCTCTCCCTCCATTTTCCCTTCCTCCCACTCTTGGTGTCACAGCTTGGTGGGCTACTTTATTATTTAATTTGTGGCCTGTTGTTCAGTAAAGATGGTCTGTAAATCCTGAGCCCTGAGGAGAGACTCCCTCCCCTAAGAAACGGCTCAGTTATTCCCATGGTGAAATCTTCCAGATGTTGAGCAGATGTTTTTTTTTAATACAATCTGTGGAAGGCAATGACTAAGGTAGAAGCAAAAAGAAAAATAACAAATATAGGTACACTAGGGAAATTACTTTTTTCATGGGTCATGATAAGTGTGACTGACATAATGAACATGCATTTCTGTTTTAATGAAGCTTCATATTACAACACTAATTAATATCTAAGTTGTCAGATGCTTAAATTTTGCATAATCTTCCCATAAAAAAAAAAAAAAAAAGTTTCATGTACCTTCTCTCGGCCATTACTGTCAACGCTTTTCAGATCCTGCTGCCTCCCAGCTGTATAATGCAAAACCCAGAAGTAAATCTGCAGTGTTCTGGGGTGCAGGGGTTCTGGATGGGTAAAGGAAGCCATTTTTGTAGCCAAATCCTTGTTGTGCAATACTGCATATATTAACAAAAAAGTTACTATAGCAAGTGCTATGTTCTATCAAAAAGCCAAAACAACATTATTAATTTCTGTTATTAATACACAGAGCTGAGGACAGAGAGATAAGAGCCCCAGCATTGCGGACAGCCTATTATGTAGACCTATAGACAGCACCACAGCAGATCCCTTTGTTTTTGGTGAGTTAGGTCCTGCACAGATCCTTGCAGACATGGAGAGTAATGGATTTTCGGTCTTTCCTAGCAACCAGTGAGTTTGTGTTGGGGGCCTTGGGGCCACTGATTTCGGGGTGGCTTTCTTAAGGAACACTTCACACTGTAGCATCTGTAGTTCCACTGCCAAAGGGATGGTTATTAGAAACCTTGTGCCTCTGAACATGAATTAACTCCATTTTCAGACCTAAATGTAAAATCGTGATTCAGCTGTGCACTTTTTTTTTTTTTAATGCTGCCATTGTGTATGAAGTTGTTACCTGCCCTTACATGAAGGGTGACTAGGTCTGACTGTACATATCTCGGTTTTGTATGTTATCTTTGTACAGACTCATTAGCAATTAAACAAAAGAAGCAAGGAAAACAAACAAACAAACAAAAAAACAACAGATTGGTTGTATGCGATGTAAAATAGCTTTACATTTATTTATTTTATGATATTGTTAGTACTTTATTTTTATTCTTCATGTGCATTTGTAACTTACTTTTAATTTCTATTTTTAGTTGTAAGAAATATGGTTCTCCCTGTTTTCAAAGTGTCTTAATTTAAATAAAGTGTGTAAGCTCAGCCAATTCAACCCTTCCTGCATTCAAGGTGTTGGTCAAGGTATTTTTAGGTGCAAAATTATTTAGAAATGCAAAAAAGATGGGAGGTTCATGTAAATTTCCTTTTAAAGGGGGATGGGCATTTAAATGTATTCAGTTTAAGGCTACATTCCATAATTGTGGTACTGTAAAATGTAGTTCTAAACATATATCACATCCGCCTCCTCAATCAAGCCAGGAACTGGCAGTTTACATTTTTTCCACCAGGCAAGAATACTTAAATTCATCATATTTCAAGGAAAATAAATTAATGCATGAATTTACAATGAATTAATCATGTTGGGCAACATTTGTTTCAGCATACATACCATGATTCACACGTGGTATTTTAATCACATTATTTCATATTTTTCTAATATTAGTTCAACTTAATATACACTGTAGAATTGCAGGTATCCATCACAATTTTCTGTGTTTTAAACTCACACAGATATACTGTATCCTTGAACTTTCATTTATTATTATCATCCTATCACTGTTACTGATAAGACAGGAAATTTTTGTGCATCATGTCCTAAGATGAAGTACTAAGGCCGTCTCAAGGCAACCATAGTGAGGTAAATACAGATTACTGCTTGCTTATTGTGACTTAGAGGAGTTTGCAGTAATACAAACGATGTCTGATTGTCACTCAGTTGACCTTGACCAATAGGTTACAATGGTCACATGCTCAGCTGCCCAATTTTGTCTCCCTCCATCCATTTACTGAAACCACGTATTGAGATCTTTTTTGCGCCATACCTGCGTTCATTTTAATGGAATTAGGAGGTCCAAGAGGCATTTATTTACATTACAAATGTGCCTAAATAGAACTTGAAGAAAAACAGTTCAATAAGCAGACGCTTAAAAATTATTTTTGCAGCTGGTGTGCCACTGCTTTTCATGTTTCTTCCTAAATAAGTCCAGCCCCATCCATGCCCGTGTAACTATCCCTTGGCTTAACCATGAGTCTTCCATACCGTGGGAGGGTTGACTGTGGGTAGCCCCAGAGACAGCTCAGTAAGTCAAGTGTTTTAAAATGCCCTACTGCTAAGCCCAGAGCAGTTTGATCCCCTATTTCTGTAGATACAGTCTGCTCAGTGTGTGTGTGTGTGTGTGTCACTCCATCTGTCCTGCCCTTGTTTCATTTCTTACTGTCTAGGTCTTTTCTCTCATTATTGCTCATCCTTGGCCACTTCCAATTAGTCACCCTGTTCTTTTTCACTTCACCCACTTCAGAGTATTATTCTACATGCTCTTTCTCTGAACTCTTCTGAAAGCTTGTCTTTATACGAATTAATGTTTAAACGCAAAAACAGTCTTTTAATGTTCACCTGTCACTGTGCTCCCCATCGGAGTGCCTCTTTGATGAAAGCATGCCCCACCAAGGGTGAATTCCTCACAGCTAAATGCAGGGTCGAAAGAGAATTTTGGCTAAGTGGCAGACCCCGAGCGACCCTAACCCTAATACTGAGTAGACCGTGATGTCCATTTTACACACACACACCCAACAGCACCACACGGACAGAGTGTTCCAGCACAGTGTGTACTGGGCTATTTTTTTCATAGTACAACTGCCAAGAATAGACAGCGATAAGAAAGCACTGTCCATGGCCTATGCTTCACTTGAGTAATGTGACTGTCCCAAATGCAACTGGGTTGCCTTCAGTGTTACGTGCTGATTTTAGCAGATAGATAGATAAACTGCCATTTTACAGCCATGAAATGTGGAGAAACTGTTTTCTGAGACTGCATGACACCATACTTTGAAAGATGATGGTGAATATGAAAAAAATCCAGTTTTTAGGATGCAGGATCTGGGCTTCCCAGGTCATGCCATTATTTTCCTCACTGTTCCACTTTCCTTGCAGATTAAATAAAAGGGAAGTACAGAGAAAGCAGAGAAAAAGTAAAGGTATATCTCCTTTTATGTGTAAATTATCAGTCCGCTCTGTGATGAACACTCAAAGTCCTGAATATTTAATGTGGCACAAAGACACTGCAGAATTTAAAAGGGTGCTATAGTGCTATTTTAGCACATTTAGCTGGAAATTTATGAAAACTGAAGCAAAAAGCCAACATGTCACAGAAAAGGCTAATGAAAGGCTCTGTATTACAATTTGAATGAATTACTTCAGCTTTTGACTTAGATATTATTGATTCAGCATCAGGCTTGATAAATTATCAGTAACTTCTAGACAAAGGGCCGTTTTCTTCCCCCTTTTATGGAAGTATTCAGCGCTGAGGTGTTCTCAGCACAATCTGTCTCTCTGTAATGGATGTGCTTATTTGGTAATGAGCCTAGCTTGCATCATGCCATTATTGCAACCTCCAATTCACTCCAGACCACAAAGAGAGAGAGAATGAGAGTGAGAGAGGGAATAGGAAATGAGCACTAAAGAGCAGAGACAGCGGCGAAAGAGAACGGTGCTATGCTCTCTGGTTACTGATGAGTTACCTGCAGGCACCCTTTGAGATTTACAGATCTTGCTTTCATCTGGCGGACCCCTCTTGCTGCAGCTAACACCATGCAATAAATTCCGCCTGTCGCTGGCCACGAAACAAAGGAGGGTGTGCTGATGTGTATGCGTTGTAATGTATGGTGACCAGTTAAGAGCCAGTTTATGACCAATTGTTCTCTTGTCAAAGCAAATGCAGTCTGACAGCAAAGCGACCTGTCTCCCCTTAGCAGAGCAGTCACATCTATTACATGTCAAATACAGCAATTTATTATTCTGACCCTTTATTGACATGATGGGTCATATTGGGCCTGAGTCATGATGCCTATACATCAATCAACCATAACATTATGACCTCTGACAGATGAAGTTCATTGATTATCTCATTACGATGTCACTTGACAGTGGATGGGATGTGTATGATAACAATGTATGATTATTTTGTCCTTAAAGATTTCATGATGGTTGGACTGCTGGGTCACAGCTCAGTGAGGTTTAGGTTCTGCCAACAGTTGAAAATGTTCTAATACAAAGTTGTCAGAACACACAGTGCATCACAGTTTGTTGGGGCTGGATAGCCCCAGACTGGTCAGGGGGATCATGCTGACCCGTGTCCACCATCAAAAGTGCACACAATGGGAATGTGAGCTTCAAAACTGGACCCTGGATCGATGGAAGAAGGTTACTTGGCCATTTTCACAGCTTCCAATACATCAACTCTAAGGGCAACACATTCACACATTGCACCTACTGATCAATGTATATTTGACTTAAGCAGTTGTAATTTTCTTGTGCTCTTTGTTGCCATTAAATTACAATGCCTGTTTGTAATATTGTAATATTGTAATGTTATTGAAAAATGATTTCAACTAATAAAGACTAATAGCAATATTACTAAGCCCTTTTTCATACACCACAGAGTTAAAACTGACATGAAAACTGTCACACAGACTATGTTCTGAAGACCCTAACCAAACCACTCCCCCACCGTGCATATTAAAAACATCCCCATATATATCCAGCTCCTGCCCCCATTCCTTGGTCTATGGTGAGCCCTCAGGGTAGGTTTATGATGGATATCTCTGTTTTGCACTTTAATTAGCCAGCCGTTGTGGGCATCAAATAAATGAGGCAGAGGAGTGGCAGTAGGGTGTGGGGGGAGTTGTCTGGGATTGCCATGGTTTGTTATATATATGGGTGTTTGCAGTTGAGTTGACAGCTGTGTGCAGCTGTGGTTGTGTTTTGGTTGTGGCCACGTAGACGTCTTTGTCTGAGAAATAATACCCGATATCTCTTCAATGCAATTTGCATCTGATTAATTAGGTGATTTGAACTAATATTTGTATGCTTAGTTTCCCACGGAATGTATTAATGAACCCTAGACGTTGGTAATTAGCGGCATGACTGCCCTCTGCAGATACTGTGTTGTTCTTACAGATTGATCCAAAAGCAATGTTTAATCTTGTTCAATGCAGAGTGCTGCGATGAAGGCCTGCCAAATGTAAGTAATTACTAGGTAGGCACTGTGCAGTTTATTTATCCTCGCAAGGCTTATCATTATTCTACATGAGCTCTCCTCAACATGCGTACGGTTCATTTGCATCAGGAAAAAAAAAAATCTGTTCCGTCTTGATCATTGGCTGTGTCTTGTGCATTCATAATGAACCCATTCGATTTACAAGTGTTCAGATTTCAAGGCGCCCAGTTAAGCGTAAGGCATTTATGATCCACGCAGGATGGTAAATGAATAATTGGGTCACTGTGTGTATATTCTTGTGACTATGTACACGAGAAGAGTGTGCTGGTTATTCTAATAAATTATGTGAAAAATATTTAATGGCAGGGTTCGTTTTTAATGAAAAATATTTTTAATACCGATTTCACTGAAACCAAATTAATAATATTACTCAAGAAATCTGTGCTTCCATTATTGTCTTCAGAAAGATGCTTTATAGGAACGATACTTCATAAAAAATATTATTGAATATTGTTGTAGGTTAAGGGAAAGGGAACTGCACATAAAGCCCAAAATCCTGTTTTTTCACCTTTGCTGTTAGGACAATACTTTTTTTAGCAGGAGAAATGTAGTCATAGCAACAGCAGTAATGTCTGTGTGTGTGCTACACTAAAAGTCTATATTATGCAAACATTGATACCAGGGCCGTGCAACGACGATTGTCCTCAGATGCTGTTTTTATGTCATATTTATTTTTTTACACCCCCACGATGCCATGGTAATTTCCATTTACACTTTTTCCCCTGTTTTGCATCAGTTTCAGTGCTATGGCTGCAGTGACCTAGTACTGGCTGAGCTTTCCAACCTGTGCAGAAACCCTGATCTTCACAGGAGCAGCTCAGGTGTCTCAGGAAGGAGACGCACCTTCAGATCTCATTCACCATGCCACTTGTGTGGTTGTTTGCAGAGGCTTTAAGTAAATCAGGGGCAGGTTTCAGCACCTGTTTTCTAAGGAAGAGCTTTCATAAACAGGGGAGCTCATAAAAAAAGGACTGCTTTGAGCTTTTCCAGTGAGGAAGGAAGGGTTTTTTTTGGTGTCCACCCACATTGAAGAGGATGCCACGGGAGGAACAGGAAGGGGGCTGAACAATAGTGAGACACGCATCGGTGGAGTTCCGACATTAGGCTCAGGATTGTCTGGGAGAAGGAAAAGTCTGACACATTCCTCCGGTTATCTCGGTTAAACCACCTCCCGTCCAGCCCCCCCAAGTCATTCTTTGTACAACACGCTGCGCCTCCTCATCCTGAGGTGCACCTATTGTTATTAGCTAGACAGAAAATAGGATATTTTTAGAGGACCCAATCGGGTAAACAGACTGGTACAATTGTGCACCCTATAACCCCATTATACAGTTACCGGAGATACAGAAGGAACCAGAATTCAACAAAGCAGTGTCACAAACAACACTGCATTGTGGAGGATTGAACAGCATTTTTAATGTGGTTTTCTGACAACAAAATCCCCTTTTTTAAAACATTACCTTTAAAAACATGAAGTGGAGTGCACCATGGTTGACTACATAGGAAAGTTATATATCATTATTAATATTACTACTACTAATAGGTTTTGATATGCAGGTACATTCATATGGGCTTGTTCTTTTCAAATTAAGACACATTAATACAAACTACTTTTATGAAACACTTTTTGTCTTAGCATTTGCCTATATTGCTTATGCCAGACATTCCACAGTGTGAAAGATGATGTCTGGTGGTAAGTAGGCAGAGCTGGAACTGTAGGGAAACAGGACACTGAGGCTGGGGATGACACTGGGGGTAGGGCCAGGTCTATCAACAAGGACTGGCTGTTACTTTTGGGGGGAAGAGTCAAGCTGGGATGGGGAAGACCTGCAATTATTAATGTGCTTTGCTCTCTTTGTATGTATCTGCATGCACAAATGCAATACAAAGTATACAGGGGACCATGACATACCACAATTCACCCACATACCACCAATGTTGAGGATTTATTTTATATATATATATAAATTATGCACATCATCTTACATATGAGTTATACATTTTCTATATATAAAATGTACAACTCATATGTAAGATGTGTATAATTTAATGAAGGAATTAATGAGTTAATTAATCACCTCAGTAATAATAGGCAGATGTCGTAGAAGTAAGGATTCTGGGTTCAGCATCAGATGTTGGGGTACATTTCTTGATGTTCACAGTGACCTAGATGTCTGGAAATAAATATACACCAGCAAATTAGAATTTTGTTAATATGTAGGAGGAGGAGGAGGATGTGGGAAGGAGAGGTTCAGAAGGTCTTTTCTTCCAACCGCTGTCAGAGTCTACAACAAAGACCTCACAGTTGGCCACACACACAGACAAACACACACTTAAAATACACCATGGTAGTTACCAATTGTACAGGTGTACCCATTGTACATGTGTAGATACCAATTGTACATTGTGTAGATAATATACATATACATATTCATATTTATTTTTGCTGCTCTTACCTTTGTTCCATCCACTTCTGCTGTGACAAATGCAATTCCCCACTTGTGGGACTAATAAACGTTTATCTTATCTTATCTTATCTTATATGTAGCAAGTAACTAATCATCCAGTAGGTATTTTCCTACTTCCAGTTATTTTAATGAGGATGCACATACAAATATGCCCCATCTGCCAGTCATAGCAGCATTATGAAATATACATACATATAATATACATACATATACATATAAATAAAAACTATTATATTCATATTATGTTATTATATTATTATATTAAATAATTAGATTTTGATGGCTAAGCAAAAGGGCCATATAAAAGGGCTGTTCTGTTGATGTGCCTTTGAAACTAACCCTGTATCTGCTCAAACTTTGATCCTGATGACTTTCGATTCTACCCAAAGGCATGCTGGGGAGAAACAGAAAAAAGAATGGCAGAACTGCAAGAGGAGTGGAGCCGATAACAACAAGAAGTAAAAGGACAAACTGACCAGATGGGCAGGAACAGCCATACGGTAAGAGCAGATGTCTCCAATTTGTTCAGTAACACATCTTATGTGCCCTATTTCAGCATACAGACAAACAGTAGAAAATGTCACTCCACATTACAGACTAGAATGGCTTTTTGAGGGGACAATATGGAATGATTAGGAAAAGAAACACTGAAAAGCAGTACAGTACTACACTGTTAATCCTGTTAATCATAAAATACACACAGTAGCACTATTGTCTTCATGCATTTGGTAAAAGTGGACATAACTGCCTGCAATGCTTTGTGCTGAATACAAAAGTATGACCTGCAAGTGCTCCTTCTGTCAAGCAGAGCTCTCAACAAGATTGTAAACTGAAGAGGGGCACCACAGCATTTTGTCTACAGAAAGCTTCCTACCCCTACCACATTTAATCCCTAACAAATTTCAGCCAGAAACACATTTTGCAAAATGCAAAGTTCATCAATGTCAAAAAAAAAAATTATTTGACAGAAAGTCAGTTAATCCACAAAATGCAATTTGTCAGTAATTTTCTCCATAAAATACATTTATAAATTCCACATTGTCATGGCAGAAAGTGGAAAGTTCAAGATAAGAGCAGCAAAAAAACTATAGCACAGACGATATGTCAACTGTATAATATAACATTGGTTACAGTATGGTATTTAGTCCACAAAAAAATAATTTTGTGAATGAAAAAAAGTTATTTATTACACAAAGTGCATTTTGGGCCAGCGACGGCCTAGGAAACAGACCCATTATTTGTAAAGTTGCCGATTCCTGAACTGCCAAAGTTCCACTGAGCCAAGAACTGAAAGTACCCATGGGCACCTTTCATGGCTCCCTCAGGGGATGGGTTAAATGCAAACAACATTTGAAGTACACTGGGCCTCGCTCAGGGACACAATAGTAAGTGGGCTTTGAACCTGGGTCTTCTGGTTCATAGGCGAGTGTGTTACCCACTTGGCTACCACTCTCACAATGACGATCACTTCACTTTAACTTTCACTTGTCAACGACAGAAGTGAATTTGTAAATTTAATATTAATATTGCATCATATGTATATAGATATTATAAACCTGGTGTTTAACCATTTTAATCATATTTAGTCTGCATTCACTGTAGCATGGGTTAAAAAATACTTTGTGGACTCCCTCACAGAAGCAGAAAATTGTAATTTGGAATGCTTCAAAATGCATTTAAAAGAACTGACACCATAACACGCACAGATAATGTTACGCGGAGTCTCTGCATTGCAGGAGGGCTTGAGGTCATAGTTCGTCAGTGAAAGTTCGTGCTTCCACCAAATAATGATTGCCCTCTGGTGGCTAGTAAATGAGTAACTTAAAGCACTCTACTACATTTCCCATTAGCCCGTGCGCGGAGGCTTTACGTCATATCCTATTTACCTCAAGTTTCCGCGCGCTTTTCGCGCGCAAGCTGTCAGAGATTACTAGCGGATTTTATATGATCCTTTCATTGACTTACAGCTGACTTTTGTAATAGTTGTTCCGAAACCGCAAAAATGTCATCCTGTGATTACGACTCGTCGTGCCTGCCTGACCTGCTACCTCTTTACTACCGTCGCTTGTTTCCTTTTTCCCAGTACTACCGCTGGCTCAGTTACGGTGGCGGTAAGCAGCTAACAAGGGAAAGTTTACTATGGAGCGCCATTGTGATCATTATCAGGGTGATAAATAACTATACATCTTATTTTAATGTTCATAGGATTTTGGAAATTAACGTAAATATCGCTGTATTGGACATTAGTGAAGCTCGTTAAATTCACACGAATCTGCGAAAGTCATTCATTGTCATTGATTCTAGTAATGCGTAAATTCTCTTCATACCGTTTCGCAGAAATCACTGTTTTTAACTTGACGTTTTGTTTCTTATCTCAGTGACAAAGAACTACTTCCAGAACCGTGAGTTCTCCTTCACCCTCAAAGATGACATCTACGTCCGGTACCAGTCTTTCAGCAACCAGAGTGAACTGGAGAAGGAGATGCAAAAGATGAACCCGTACAAAATCGATATTGGAGCAGTGTACAGTCACCGGGTAATTTTGGTTGTAAATTGGTTTTGTTTAATTCTGCATTTGTCCGGGTGTTTGTGTGTTTTATGATTGAGGCAGTGGTTGACCTTGCGGGTTAGGAAATGGACCCGTAATCAGAAGGTTACCTGCTCGAGTCCTGAACTGCTGAGGTGCCACTGAGCAAAACACAGTCCCCCTCACACTGCTCCCGGCCTGTTATGGGTGCCCACTGGTCGCCATGGGTGATGGTTAAAAGCAGAGGGCACATTTTGTTGTGTGTGTATCACAATGACAATCACTTTCACTAATCACTTGCAGCCCAGCCAGCACAATACAGTGAAGTCTGGAACATTCCAAGCCCTGGAGAAGGAGCTGGTCTTTGATATTGACATGACAGACTATGACGATGTTAGGACTTGCTGCAGGTAATGATCTGCTCTTCTTCGGTTATGTGTTTCATGAGCGTTTATGTTGACAGCTGTGTTTGCCCCTTGTAGCGCTGCTGATATATGCAGCAGTTGCTGGACACTGATGACCATTGCTGTTCGTATTCTTGACCGTGCACTGAGAGGTGAGCACCAGCACAGTGTTCTGTCATGCACACGCTCTGTTCTGGATTTCATAACGATAACCGTCAACCATGTCATTTTGTTTGCATCCCACCCGATAGAGGACTTTGGTTTTCAGCACCTGTTATGGGTGTATTCTGGCAGAAGAGGCATTCACTGCTGGGTGTGTGATGAAGCGGCCAGGAAGCTGTCAGTGGCCGGTCGATCTGCTGTGGCAGAGTACCTCAGTCTAGTGAAGGTACCGTTGGCTTGTGTAGAATTTTTTTGTAGAATTTTGATTGTTCGGCTTAAACGGTTGATGTGGCTTTTATTTTTTTATTTAAGTTTTGTCTTGATACATTTTCAGGGGGGAGAGGAGACCTTAAAGAAAGTTCAACTTTCAGACCCCTTGCATCCATTCATCAGGTAGGGGTGAGAGATATGGGGCATGGACCTGATTAACTTACGTTAACTCATTACATGTGAGTTGTCACGTGAAGCCTCACTATGCCTGAAGTCTATATAAAAGTGTGATAAGTACCATAAGAACTACGAAGCTCATTTGACTTTGACACTTGGAACCATTCAAATGTGAATTGTGGCTCATTAAAGGTGGTTTGGTTAATCAACTCTTTCTTGTTTGCAGAGAGTCTCTGGCTGTGGTGGAACACTACTTCATTCAGTATGCTCTCATGGGACAGGATATTCTAGGCAACAGTAAAACCACTGACAAAGTGCTGAATTTGGTACCTGAAGATATCCTTTAACGTCTAATGAGGAGAAATCTTGTATTACATTTTGTGTCCAGTGTGATTTAGTTTTTTATTTATTACAGCTGATTCTCACAATTGCAACATTTTACATTTACAGGCCCTTGTTCAGAGCAACTTACAGCATGCTTTCAGGTTGAAAGTGAAAGTAATCAGTTCTGGTTCACTAGGGACCAATTATGAATACAGTCTATGCACTCAGTTGTAGTTTAGATTATTAGAAATAGTTCACAAGTATTGTCTTAAGAGGTCTTAAGCTGCCATTTGAAGGTATTCAGTGCTGCTGCTGTTCTGACCTTGTACCTTCAGAGGTGGAGGGTATTGGAGGCTCTTAGAATGTGAGGTTCAGTGTGAGGTATAATGACAGGAAGCCAGTAGCGGGAGTGGGCAGTAGCAGTGGGGTGGTGTGAGAGAATCTTGGAAGGTGAAACACCAATTGTGCTGCTGCATTCTGTATAATTTATCTGTATAAAATGCCTAGTAAACTAATTCTACATAGACAAGTCATGTTTTTACTTAGCCAAAATCTGGGTAGCATTATTGCATAGAAATTTGTGCTGAACAAACTACATGGCTATGTAGTGGTACTCCTTAACAATGCTGGTCCTACATGTGAGAGAAGATCTCCAGTCATTCTTCCAAAGTGAGAAGAACCCAGTGAAGCGCTGGAAAAAAATAAGCGGTTTGGTCCAGCAGCAACGGGTAGGTGGTGTTGCTTTTAGGCCTGCTACTAACGATTATTTTAATAATCGATTAATCTGTCTTTTATTTTTTTAATTGGTTAATCAGTGAATTTGATTGAAAAAGCACACTTTTCTGGTGGGAGGAGAAATGGGCGTGTCACACCAGACGTCTGCTAAAACAGACCACACAGTGGACCAGGCATTAGCACATACAAAAAAAACCACGTAACACGTGGTCATGTTGATCACATGCACAGACCACTACACTACTTGTTGCCTGCTTCCACTGGTGGGGGGAAACAGACAGAGTGTGTTTTTTTTTTTTTTTTTTTAATTATTAAATGTCTCCGCGTCGCACGATACAATGAATCGATTATGAAATTTGTTACTGACTCTTTTACAAATCGATTCGTTGTTGCAGTCCTAGTTGCTTTAAATAATCACTTTTCAGATGTGCAGTTCTTATATTCTGTGATTTTGATTGTCAGGTGACCTCCAGAAAAGGCTGCCAGTACATTGACAAGGAGATCATGCTCCAGTACTGCTACCCTCGGCTTGACGTGAACGTCAGCAAAGGGGTTAACCATCTTCTGAAGAGCCCATTCAGTGTACACCCAAAAACAGGTCAGGGTGAAAATGAATGTGGGTTCTAACAGCATTCAGAATTTTGAGTGAATGGCCTGCATTGGGATTGGAATCCAGGAAAGGAAGAGACTAAACTATGAAAATTATGAAAGAAAATGTGATTTTTGTGGAAACCTTATCTCTCGGAAACCTCAACGTTTCGTGCCTTAATATTATATATCCATCTCTATTCATAAATATTAAAATCTGGAACATTTCCTTCAGTGTACCAGCGGGAACTATATTGATAATACTCAATGTATTGTAATTTGTTCCTCATGGAAGGTAAATGAATGTACAATGTACAGTGTGCTTACATAAATTGCAATATGAGTTGGGTGTTTACCGCACCCAGTAAATTACTGTAAAAATTGCACAGTGTATGCCCATCTTAAGGTGTCAAATCTATATTCAGGGCATATTGTGCAGTGTTATGATTTTACAGCTCTGAACAGATGTTTTTTCTTCCCTTCTCTCACCATTTTAAACAGGGAGAATATCCGTGCCTATTGACCTCGAAGAACTGGACAAGTTTGATCCTTTTGCAGTTCCCACAATAAGGTTTTAGCATTTTCAGGGAAAATTATTATGCATGTCTTCTAAACCAAGTCTCACAGTGTCAAAGACGAAACTAATTAACTAACTAACTAAGGAATGGAAACCTTTTTTTAATAGTCTGATCTGTGAGGAGCTGGACAAACCCAGGACTGGGGAGGAAGAAGAAGTAGTGGAGGAAGAAAAAAAAGAAAATGAAATAGAAGCCGCTGAGCGCAGAAAAATTAGAGGTTTGTCGTTTGCTGGTGCTTAATTTCGAGTGTATTAACTGCTTTAATAATATTTTATTTGAGACCTGCTGATTTGCTTTGCAGACTATAAGCGGACAAGCCTGGCTAAATATGTGAAGCTCTTTGATCGATTTTTGGATGGGATGGCTCGTGCTCGCAAAGGAGAGATTCTGAGGAAGAGCGGTAAGAGCTGATGCACTGTATCATCATAACTGCACATAACATCATAACTATCATCATAATCGAACACTATTGGAAAAGTTTTGATTCACTTGATTATTAAAATCTAATCATCTAAATTATTTGTAGTTTTTTGTTTTTATCTGTGCTTGCAAATGACTATCCAATTACTGGAATTAGATTCGTTAACAGATTAAATTGTGTTTGATCTTTTTTGTTTCAGACCTCCAAAAGGAATTTTAACCTGGACCAGTACACTGTTATCAGTATTCATCCTACTGAACAGATTAGAGTTCTAAGTACTTTAAGGTGCCCTATAAAATGTCACTGGCCAAATGCAAAGATCTTCATGGCTTCTGTGTAAACTTAAGTACACATGGACTCAAATGCAACTTGAACAGGTTTTATTTTGAATTGTATATTTTATAATCGTGGTTAAAAAAATAAAGTGTTAAACCTTACTGCTGAAACTTTATGGTAATAAATAAACCAAGAACATTTTATTAGGAAACTGATTTATTTGTGTGGAACTGATGAACACGTCACATGTACAACTTTATAAAACAATACAACCTACTTCCATGGAAAGGTTTTTCTCCCCCCACAAATATCTCTGATCACTTAGCCATGTCAATAAGGCTCTGGAGTGAGGTCGGAACCCATGTCTTCTCCCCCTGAACAAAAACCACGCCCCTGTCAATGTAGATGACTATGCGGCCAAAGGTATACAGCTGCTTGCCCTCATGTTGCTTGGCAACTAGAGGCATAAAGACAATGCCGTTCTCTTCAGCCTTTGCTTGGATTAGGTCCTTGAAGTTAGTGGGTGCAGTCATGCCAGTGATGCCCCTTGGGACAACACTCTCGACCTCCCGCCGCTCCTGCACAACTTTGTACTGGAGATCTTTCCTTCGCTCTGTGTGCGTGAGGTAAGCGATGTTCTCCCGTGCTCCAGGCTGCATGTAGTCACCTGGGATGATGGAACAAATGAAAAGTTTGGTTAAAGTGAACCCTACCAGCAGTCAGCAAAGAAAACATATGCAGCATTCCATGAGAACAAATGAAATTCTCCATCGCTGTGTATTACTGATTTTAAGCAACATTCAGTGCAGGGAACACAATGTGAACTCAAATGTAGATGTTTTTTGTAAGCATGATAGTTATTCAGAGTAAAATGAGCAAAAACCAGACTGACCCATGCCAGAGGACACAGCTCTGTTCATGACGTCCAGGGCCTCGTTGAACTTCTCCTTAACTAGTGGCTGTGCCAGCAGAACATCTGAGAACATAGACTTCCAGCCCAGGTACCATTTAGTGATCTCTTCATAGTTAGGGCTGTTACTAAGCCAGGAACACAGCACCTGTATTTAAATTAAATGCATGAATTAAGACATTTTCAATTTATTTTTTTTTTTACAATATCACAGATTATGTGATCACACCAACAAACCTGAAGCCACTTGGGGAAAAAGTTCTTGTCCAAGAGGCCAACCATGCAGGAGGGTGAAAGCATGCCTTCCCAATCCATCACCCAGTGGAAAGGCTCCAGGTGCTGCTGGTGTGGATTTATCACCATTTCACCTAAACACAGAGCTACACCAGAGACACACAAAGGATCAATTATGTATTTCTAAACAAGTCCTTTGGACAAGTCACTGTCCAAGAAATCTTCAAATTTTTTTCTCTTTAATAATAAAAGGTACTGACCAAGCTTGGGCACAATGTTCTTGACCATGAATGCCTCCCAAGCTCCTGGGGTGAACACATCCTTCCATGGCTGCAGGATCAGGCGGGCAGAGCTGTCACTGGGGTGCCAGCGCTGCAGGGCGTTGGCCAGCTTGCTGCGGATGGGGGGGTACAGGGGCTCCAAGCGGTTCAGCAGTAAGGGCAGCCAAGGGTGGAGCCAGGAGTGGATGGGCACAGTGTCAGTCAAGGGGTTCCAGTTCTCCACCTAACCAATAAGACAATAGCAAATTAGGGCTGCGTGTGTACATCATTCTGTGATCAGGTCACAGTTCATGCAGCCACCTCTCTCTGTAGCTTAGGTAAGACGAGCTGCTCCACTATATGATCAAGAATCCAAAGGGGCAGCAATGGGGCCCAGCACTCAACACTGTCCACCATGGGTCCTACATTTCTGGGCTGCCACTGAGTGATGGTGCTCCTCAAAGCAGGAACCCAAACCTCCCAAAGCAACCTAAATAAAAGCATGATGAAAGCATGATGAACATACTGTAACATCAGGATTTGAAAACAAATTTGTTGAAAACCATTTGAAAGCATAAATCCATTACATCTCTTTTGTAGACATACTTAAATTACATACAAAATTATTGTAGGAAGTCCTGTTTTTCCTGGGTCTAGAGTATAATGATTAAGGGTGCTTTCACACTAATCAGTCGGTGAGTTTTAAACACTCTTGGTTCGGTTTCCTTTCACATAGGGAAAAATCCAAGTGAACCAAAATGCATTGCTTCACATTACACAAGAACTTTCTCTCTACTGATTGGTCAGATGTATCACCGCAGGAACAACAAAACAGGAAGCAAATGACATTCAGCACGTGTTCTCACCAAGACGGACTGCACCAGATTTGATTTGAATCGAATCAATACCACCTCGATTTTCAAGCGCACTAAAGCCTGTGCACCATAAACCATTCATACTAAAACATCTAAACAACAATTCTAATTACTTTGGAAATTTAGAAATTATTAACATGATTTGACTAAGAGTGAGACAGAATTATTTTTGGTTTATTGGGGTATTGAGATATATTAAAGCTTAAATACCTGTGGTAGGGGTCCATGTTGGATGAGTCTGGTGCGCTGTGATGAAACTGCCCTGACTCCAGAATGGACCTCCACTGGCCCACATCTTCCAAAGCAAATGAACAGTCCTACAAAAGAGACACCACAGCCTAATTTCATGTCATAACAGTATAGAAAAAAGCACATCTAATTTGCATATATTTCTGTTTTGCACCTCCATATCATGGTTTCTCACCTTAAGGGGGTCCCAGTTACGAAGTTTTTCCCTCAGAAGAGGGTGTACCACTGACACAGCCAGGTCTCCCAAACCCAGAGATTTGTATTCTTGGTAGAATTCAGTCTGCATTTTTTCAAAAACCTCTGCACACTCCTGCAGTGTCAGAGCAGGGCTGCCATGGGTATCGCCCAATTCAAAACGTTCTACCAGATCCAGGACCTTTTCCAATCGGGTTATGGCTTCATTTTCCTCACTCAGCCTGGCCTGTAGGGCAGTGCTCTCATGTGAGAGAGACAGTACTGTGTCCCGCTCGTGTTGCAGCTGCCGAGCACTCTAAACAAGTAGGAACAGTAAAAGAAAAGAAAAAAAAAAGTAGTAAGGTCCAAAATTCTAAAAACAAAGTAATATGGAAATGACAATGTGGGAAATTTCGAGGCTAGGACCTGCAAAATGTCTTGCTCTGTAAGCTCGATGAGAAGTTTGAGGTTGTGCTCCAGTTCTGGAAGAGTGAAGCCAGAGCTCTTCTGGTCCCGGCTCAATTCACTTATAGGTGCCTCCTCAGGAACACTGTGTTTTTGAGTCATCTGGCTGTAGCTGTAATACACTCTCTGCTCTCTGCCAGTCATATCTATAACCTGACAGAGAGAGGAAAAAATGAATGGCTAGAATAATAAACAACAGAAGAAATAGGCTCACTTAAACACGAACTAATGTACATGACCACTAACCTTCACTTGCGCCAGTTCTCCAGCTGGTGCAGACATTGCCTTCCCAGATAGTTTCCCATGGGCTTTCAACTCCTCCACAGTTTTATAAGAATACTTCGGCTTCTTCTTGCCAACACCTGGTTCCCTTCGCCACTGCCCCAACTCTTTCTGGAACTCCTGACAAGGAAATAAGTGATGATGGGAAAATAAGAAACAAACATTCAGTACTTTTACAATATTATGTGGTTGACTCTTGCCTTCTCCTCCTCTTCCTCTGAATCCACCACAGGGAAGTCCTGGAGAGACTGTTCAGTCCTTTCATTGCCATAAGCCCCCACAGCTCCCTTTCCTTTTCTCATCTTGGCCTCAATTGGATTGACAATGCCTATAAATACAAATAACAGCGTCCAGTGTTAATATAGGCATAAGGCTATAATAAAAAACAAATGTTGACAACCAGTAAGGTGATGGTTATTTTTTTACCCTGTGCATTTTTCCCCAAGCCTTTGCCTTGTACATAACCCATCTTCTGCAGGAGCTTCTGGCCAATACCACGTGTGTGCTTCTCCCAAGTGCCTATTTCCTGCCCTGGTCTAATACCACCAGCAAACGTCCTCTGGGAGGTCTTGAAGTTCCCACCCTATAAAACAAAAAATGCAAGAACCCCCTGAGAGTTCAGTAAAACACAAATAAAACAGTAAGTATGGAACAGGAGGGTCCTACTGTTTGCAGTTTCTTGGGAGCGGTTGCACGGGGTGGGGCAGGAGCTGGTCCTTCATCATCTGAATCATCTGAGGCTTGCTGTTGGCTCTCCTCAGCAGCAGTTTTTCGAAGTCCAGCACTGATAAAGTTGACAGGTGCTGTGTAGTCCTTGGTCCTAATTAATAAAAGCAATTAAACAAAATTTGTTATACATTTTTATAATGTTTTGAGAAAGTTTTGGCACAACAATTTCATGACCGCACATACCTCCTCCCCCCAAAACTTGGCCGCTCATCGTCAGAGTCACCTTCGGCCCATATCCCATATGTTGCCTCTTCTTTGGTCTGCCGGTGTCTTCTCCGCTCTGGGTTGAACTCATTAGCCAGGTCCCATTCAGTCACCTCAAAATTCTCAATCTCCACCCCGTCCTCCTCCGCATCGCCTCGACTCCCATACAGGTGGGACATGGACATTATTCTGCGAAGTATAAACCAGAAGATTTACAACTGACACCCTGAACATTAAGCCACTGGCTACAATGAGGGGTCAAATACGACTACGGGTGGTTATGAATTTATGAATATATACGTCTTGCACTTAGCTGTACAACATTTAAGACATAACTGTCTTTACACTAGGATTTGTGTATGTTACGTTACAGAACAGAGGCGCCATTTGCCTTAGCTTTAATGTAAACAGGTGGTAGTAGCACTCGCCTATGAACCAGAAGACCCAGGTTCAAATCCCACTTATTACCATTGTGTCCCTGAGCAAGGCAATTAACCCCAAGTTGCTCCAGGGGCGACTGTCCCTGTAGCTACTGATTGTAAGTCGCTCTGGATAAGGGCGTCTGATAAATGCTGTCAGTGTAAATAGAGCCTAAGAGTTAAGTGAAGATAAGTTAAGTGAAGACAAGTCCTACCTGCTTCAAATTAGCTTCGAGTCCCACAACAAAATTAGCAAGCAGGCTAACAGTGCACGCCACCTGCACACTACTACACGCAGGGCAACATGAAGAACATTCTCGGAAAGCTTTATACTTTCCTTTTCGCGTCACTGAAAAGATGTGCGCTAAAGCCGAGGGGAAAGAACGCGAACTTAACAGTTGACCAAATCACACGCGTAAACCAACAGGACTGCCGAAAGCAAGCACTTCCGGCAACCGGGCTGACCCGGAAGCACTGACTGCGATATCACCGCGAGCCAAAGGTCAGTCTCTCTCTCTCACGGCCATCTTGGATACCGAGCCCTGACTTGGTGAGTCGTCCGCCTCGAATCGCTCTCAATCTGCCGCGTAAACGACACCGTGGCCGCTTTACCGGCTCGCTGCAGCGTTTGTCCGCGTCGCGTCTATGCTCACGGCCCAGTATTGACGCGAACCGCGTTGCGTGTGAGACGCCGTGTGCCGCGAACGTTGTCGTCGCACGGGACAAAATGGAGAGAGTCGCGGCGCCGTCGGCCCGCGCGTTACCGGCGTGTTCCGAGTTTTTTTTAGTTCCACGTGGGCCCCGAGTCGCTCCTCGAATTGTTCGCGTGTAGCGGAGTCGGCGTGGTCGTCGAGCTCGGACGCGCTTCTCCCCGTGTTTTGGGGAACGCCGCGCCGGTGCTGACGCTGCCGTCGACACGCGTGGATCGTGGGCGGTGAAACCGTGTACTACTACGTTTCGTTTGCGAATGTCCAGGTCCAGCATGTTTTTTTTTTTTATTGCGTGTAGTGTTGTCCGGCGTTTGTTTGTTCGCTGAAAACACGCGACTCGAACAAGCGTCGGAACGTTCGTCTCTCGTTTCAATTCTGACTTCGATTTGTATGCCTTTCGTTGCAGACGACCATGCCCGGCGAAGCTACAGAAACTGTCCCAGTGACGGAGCAGGAGATGCAGCAGCCCCAAGTGGAGACGGGTTCGTACTCTCAGCTTGATTCGCCTGCATGGAGTTTTTACTAAAAACCCGTGGCTGATGGTGGGGTCCTGGAATTATGCCTGTGCGACACAACCACGTCCCCTCCAGCACGTGTTCATCCTGCTGAGTAAGGGACAATGGAGCCGACTAGTGTAGTACTGTGAGCTGGGTGATCCAGGACCACTCGATCCATTCGGTCAATTCGTTGCTTGCGTTGACCGGCCTGGAATGCGTGTGAAGTGTTGGACTGCATGAACGTCTGTCACATTCTATCCCTAAACAGTGAGCTGAGTTTTAGGTTACATTTGGTCTATTTATGCTTTTAGCATATGTTGTGCTGGATGTATTCAGCAAGTATGTTTTGGGTAAGGCGCGCTCTTTGCGATATGAAGTTCAGCTTGTACTCTCCTGAAAGTGTTTTGGGTCCTTCAACACCTCTTGACCTCGTGTTCACATGTGTACGCTGCATGGCGATGGACACCAACTCACTGCCACGGTGCACTTTTGACTGAGCAGTTGTCACTGGGCCACCTGTGTTGTGCTCACTTTTATTTTTTTTTTATTTAAATAGTATGTGGCACGAAGGGTCTGTGGTCCTGCTGATTTGTTTTCCTTTCCCCTGTACTCCACTTCCTGCTCGTCTTCTCCCCCTCAGCTTTTGGGATATTGAGTTCTTCACCAAAAGCAGGCCCTGAGGCCGCAGTGTTGCTCACTAAGGAGAGTGACCCTTTGGCGTCTGCCATACACCCAGCGAATAAAAATAGTCCCGAGAAGAAAGCCAACTGTCTGGATTTGGCAAATCTAAATGAGCCCCAAGTGCCCTCTGTAACCTTACCTGAAGCTAATGTAATTGCAAAAGAAGCATCTGATGTCATGCTTGGAGAGGTACCCAGAGAAGTGTTTCAGGAACCAGGCCCAACTTCTCCACATCAAGAAAACAGATCTGCTTTTGCTCATGAAGTGAAATTCACTGGTGAACCCCAAAAGGCTGTGGAACCTTTCGCCCCAGTGCCAGAGGGTCCTCCACCCCAAGACGAAGAACCTGCTAACCAAGTTGGACCGGAAACTGCGAACATGAGTGACACCATCCCGGGGCCCCGGCGGGCCCCGAGCTCAGATATGGATGAAAGCACTGACGCTGGTGATGTGGCGGTTCAGAATGGTACAGCTTTGGCGAAACCAGAGCTGTCTGTAGTGCACTCTGAAGTAGTCCAGACCATTGAGGCTGGCCCTGGCCAGACTGCCCGGCATGTGTCAGGTGGGTGGTGTGTGACGTCTTACCTGAAGTACATACCCACTATCTTACTTGTGTCCCACCTCTTTCGTTTGCTTCAGTTATAAGTTAAAGCTGCAAGGCAGCAGCTAGGCTATAACTTGGTTATACAATGTTTTTATTTCTTTTTGTAATACTTGTTAAATGATGTGATTTATCACCCTGTCTGTCATCACTTAAGCTTAGTGACATGTACGTAACTTGTATTAGTTGAACAGCTGTTTAGTGGAGGGGGTGTGTTCAGCCTCGGTTTTGTGGCCTTTAAATGCGGTGAAGTCTGCATGTAGAAAGAGAGAGCAGCTGCTGATGGCTCACAGAGACCTTTCACACTTAAGTGTTGGAGTCAATTTTTTTTTCCAGACATGGAAGACACTGGTTTTGTTCTGTGTTTTTTGACCACATGTTCTGTGTGGGCTTTTTTTTTTGTTTTTTTTTCACAACTTCATCTGCTAATTAATGTAGATATTGCAGAAGTGACATTTGTTCGTTATATGAAAAGGGTTTGTTGACCAGATATTGTCATACATTTCGTTGAAAAAAAACACAACTGGTGCATCAAATTAGTTTTTTGTTGCTGCATTACATATTGGCAATAATAGTCAATATTTACTTATACATGATTAACTAACAATATGGTTAATGAAGTTCTTTATTTGAAGGTACTTACTGAAAATGTGTTGGTGCTTAAAGTGCTTCACTGAGCTGAAATTAAAACAAGATGAAATTTAAGTAAAATAATTCAAATTAGAAGTGCAAGTGTTTAAAGGGCATTGAGGAATTAGGTTGCACTCTAGAGCCGTGATTTAACTTTGCGGGCAGCTATGAAATGTGCCCAGGATCAGTACCTTCCTCAAGGTGCTCTGTGGCACCTTGGTGGTTTGGGATTACATGTCCGCTTCCTTACCTGCTAGGGCTGCACGATTCTAAGAACAAGTTTGCAATTTAATTTGTGATTATTCAGTATATGTGTATTAAATACTGCAGCATAATCATACATCAATGTATGAACTGTTCTGTAACTAGCATACCACGATTTGAGAGTGCGTCCTTGCTTCTGTTTGAGTGAGCGTGGCTTTAACATGGGACACTGATTGGTGAGCATGACTTTCTATTATGTGATTGGACAATGGGGGTCACATGTGTGCCCTCGTGCCCTGCAGACTACAGCCGTTTTCAGATTGAACATGACTTGCCCTTTGCTTCTATGGCTTGTGTTGGGCAAGAGCGGTTGTCAGTCATGTGCAATGGCTAGGGTTTTGCGCGGTTAGCACCGTGGTCAAAGTTGAAAGGTGGGTTTGTCAAGTGGTAATGATGACGCACACTTTCTAATGAAGGGCGGGAAGTATGTCTATAGAGGAAAGCATTGCAGAGAGTCTGTATCATATGAATTTAGACCCAATGTCTAGATACAGGCAGTCAATTAAAAAATGTTGGAAGATACTCATATCTATTCAATATAGAATCTAAGCAGGCAGTCTTTGGTCTGCCCCTTCAAAACGCACACAGCGGGTATGGAGGAAGCTGATATCAGTGTCTTGAGTGACCAGATATCTACAACCACATTGTTCTTACCAATCTTATCTGTTTTTTGCGTTGAACGCACCTCACTGATATTTTAAGAGGATATTTAAATTTCGCAGCGAACTTTGTTTTACGCATTTATTCAAATCCTGATTTTTGTTTGATTTCAATATTTCATTCAGCCCAGTTACACTCTGTGCCATCCCCACCCCAAATGTCAGGGTCATAATTAGCTTGTGGCTAACGTTTAGTGAAAAGGGTAAAGATTTAACTGTAGAGGTAGGCATGGCTACAAAGACTACTTACAACATCAAGAATTCACACTATAACCTTAATCAAATCAACTGTCAGTTTAACAATTGCTCGTGCATTGAGTTCCAACATGGTCCAACATGCTATGAAGCTTGAGTGCAACTGAAGCTCAGGTCCATGCGTTGAGGCTATGTTCATACCTTTTTAACTTGCCTCTGTGTGTCCTTAACTGCATGGTATGACATTTAACACCATGCAATGGAAAAGTGCCTCAGACTGAAATCTATTTATCTTCTTCAGCTGCACCCTCTGCTCCCGTTCCACCTCAGGCTGCAGCTCAACCCAAATCTAAAGAGGCCAAGGCCGGGCCAAAACAGCCTCCTCAAACCTCTGCCCCTAAGGCCGTTCCTGCAGGCAGACGAAAACGTTCCTCACTTTCTGCCTCGTCCTCTTCTCCCACTTCTCCTAAATCTGTGTCTGCTCCACGGGCCACCCCTCCCTGTTCCCCTCTAGCCTCCCCTCAGACCGAGGCTCCCGTTTCTGGCAAAGGAGACCAATTGGCTCCCAAGGTGGTGAAGGCCAAGCAGGGCAAAGCCAAAAAGGCAGAAGCTTTCAAGCCAGCTGAACAGCCAGGCCTTCAGCCTGTGTCTGCCACGGCAGAGGCTGAGGTTACCAAAACTCCTGCTGCTCCTGCCGAACCCGAAAAGGCTGAAGTGGTCAAGGAATCTGCTCCGATTGCTAAGCCTGCTGCTGCCCCGGTCCCTAAACCAGTTTCTGCTCCTGTCACCGTTCCATTAGCAGCTGAGCCCAAAAACGTTAAAGTAGGCAGTCCAGTTACCAAGGAAACAGTAGCACCAGAAAAGCAAGTTCCGCCCAGTGTGGGTGTGTCTAAAACTTCTGTGGCTCCTAAAGCAACTGAAAAATCAGCGGTTGTGGAGGCTAATTCTCCAAAAACTGCCCCTCCATCCTCTAATGCTACCAACAAACCTGTTGCTCCACCACCCGCGGATGCTGCTTCTCCCAAAGCAGAAACTCCTTCAGTAGCATCTAAAGATACCCCTAAACCAGTTGCTTCACCCCCCATAGAGCCGGTGTCTCCCAAAATCACTGCTGCCCCAGCAGTGCCTAAAGCTGCTCCAGGGCCAGTCGCTCCAGCAGTTGTGGAAGCTGCATCTCCTAAACTCACTACTGTGCCTGTACCTACTCCAAAGCAAACACTTCCCAGCCCAAAGTCATTTGCAGAGGCTGTGGCATGCAGTCCACCTAAAGTGCAGCCTGAGATCTCCAAGGCTGTATCCAAGGGCAAAGGTGCTGCCCCCAAGGTAGCAGTGGAGGGTCCTAAGGTAGAACCTGCAGCCAGTCCTGCTCCTAAGCAGGCTCTAGTAGCTGCTCCTTCAGCTCCAGCCTTGGAGGATGATGATGAGCTTCCACCTCTCATCCCTCCAGAAGGTGCTGTTACAGTGCCAGTTTTCCAGCCTCCTACCCCAGTGCAGACCCCACCAAAACAGGCCCCTGTAGTGACCAGCGTTGCCCCCCAGGGAACGGCCAAAGCCCCAAATGCAGTTCCTGCTCCAGTTTTGAAAGCTGCTCCTGTTGCAGCAACAATTACTCCACAGGCAGCCCCAAAAGCCAAAAATGTTGCTTCTAAGGTTGTGCCCCCAGCCCCAAAGTCTACCACCACTTCTACTGCTGCCCCTGCTAAAGCCCCACCCAAACCGGAGCCTGTGATCAAGAACGACAAGGGTATTCCTGTCTGTCTGTCTGTGTGCTCCCAGTATATACAGCCTTATATTTAAATAAGGTTCGCGTGGACACGGGTCCTTTTTCGCCCTGTCTTATGTTTCGTTGTTGAACAGTTATTTCAGGATTTTTTTTAAAAACTGTTTAAAGTACATATTACTGCTTCACTGAACCACAGATATATATATTTTCTTATACCTTTACACCTTTTTTCTGGTACTGTCTTCACCATCAGCCAGGGTTCAGGTTTAGAATTTCTTCCTTGTTGATTTTCTTTTCAACTAAGTCTACAGTAAAAGAAAGTGGCATTTCCTTGACTTTGCTCCCATATGTAGCATCTGTTTTGTGTAACTAATGAGTACTGACTAATCCCATAGGGTCTGGAACCGAATCCGACAGTGATGACTCTGTGCCTGAACTGGAGGAACAGGACTCTGCGCAATCACAGACCCAGCAGGCACAGGTATCCCACCACACCACCGTGTCATGTTTTGGGTGTATTATTATTTTTTTATTATTATTATTTATTTGGTTTGTTTTTTTTTCATCATCTTTTAATTGCCAATCTGTTATGGAGTGTTACTAATGAATTTAACATGCAGCTTGCAGCAGCTGCTGAAATCGATGAGGAGCCTGTTAGCAAAGCAAAACAAAGTAGAAGTGAAAAGAAAGCAAGAAAGGTATGCATACTTGTTTCCCAGATTGTTGTACTGATTGTGGTCCACCCCTCCCCCAATGTCTACGTGAGCAATGTCCCATCTCTCTTCTCAGGCCATGTCGAAGTTGGGTCTTCGACAGGTGACTGGGGTCACCAGGGTAACCATTCGCAAGTCCAAGAACATCCTGTTCGTAATCACTAAACCAGATGTGTACAAAAGTCCTGCTTCAGACACCTACATAGTCTTCGGTGAGGCTAAGGTAAGTTCTTTGAACACGTAACTTTTAATATTTAGTCTTCAGCCAAGACTTGACCATCTGTGATGACTTAACAGCATGACTTTCGTTCTTCTGAATCTGCTGAAGCCAAACAATCTGTGCTGAGTGGGAACAAGCATATTGTTGAATTGCGGGTCGATTTGGTTTATTTGCAACTTCGGGTTTATTGCTTCCATTCGGTCCCTTCCCCAGATTGAAGATCTGTCACAACAAGCACAGCTGGCTGCTGCAGAGAAATTCAAGGTCCAGGGAGAGGCTGTTTCAAATGTCCAGGAGAACACACAGACGCCAACCGTACAGGAGGAGAGCGAAGAGGAAGAGGTTTGTGATGTTGCACTGTCCAATGGCGCAAATGAGTGGAATTCTGGATTCAGCTCTGTGTACGGGCTCAGGCTCTTCTACTGTTCTGTTCTATTATGGTATGCCTGCTGACTGGAGCATTGTGCTGATTTGCAGGTGGACGACACCGGGGTCGAGGTGAAGGACATTGAGCTTGTGATGTCACAAGCCAATGTGTCACGGGCAAAGGCTGTACGGGCCCTGAAAAATAACAACAACGACATTGTCAATGCTATTATGGTCTGTTTCATTTCATTTTTATTCACAAATAAATGTATTAATACATTCAAATTTGTGCACAAATTTATGTGCATTTTGCATAAGGATTTTTTTTTTAAATCACTTTTTTTTTTTTTTTTGCAGGAATTGACGATGTAAGAAGGCACCAGCATCGGGGTTGAAATGAGATGTTGCTGATTTAATCTACTCTATATTGTTTGTACAATTTATATCCAAGCAGAATAAAGGTGTGGCTTGATGAAAATAAAAAGCGCTTTGGTTACTTTGGATGGATGGATTCACAATGAATGTTTAATGCATGACACTTAAGCATGTTTTTTTTTATTTATTTTTTTTTTTAACCTGTCCTTTGTTCAATGCAATAAAACATCGGCAATATACTTTGCAACCTGTAAAAGCTTCGCCAATTATGGGAACCAATCTTTGTTCGCAAGAGTTTTTGTCTCTCCTGACTCAAACCTGCACTGTATCGTGTGTGTCCCGTTCTGGGTTGGTTCTTTTATATATTTATTTATTTATTTATTTTAGATTGGTATCTCATCGGTAGCCCAAATCATAATAGGTTTTGATAAGGTACAGTGATTTACAAATCATGGGTGTACATACAGTTAAACTACTTTATTACCTCATTGTGCAAAATGGCAATTTTGGCTTATATGAACCTACACATCTAATACATAATCATTTAGTGTAGTTAATGCCTCTAATAAAGAAGTATTTTTATTTGCTAAAATTGTTTTTAAAAGATGTCATTCTAAGAATACAAATCCAGCAAGGAGAAACGTATGATTGTGTGTGATTCACTTGGGAAACACAAAGAGCGCCACCTGGTGGAGACGCGGCGCATTTCACTGTCCCTGTTTTGCTCAGGTGACACATTGGTGCAACATTTGGAACACGTTCATGATAAATGAATTAGAGACAATCCGATCCACACGGCGGGTCGGTGCCGAAGTAATGTTGTTTCATTAACCAAAAGATTAATTTACATGGCAGAATAAAAAAAAGACATCTAAGTGTTACATAGGTGAAGAAATACGGGCGATTCTAATAGTGTCATAGTTTCTGCAAATTAAATGTGTCAGCTTTGTATTTTAAATGATGAACAGTAATGCAGGTACACTAAGTTTAAGAAAATGCGTTCTTATTGTTAAATTGTTTGGTCAAACTAACATAATCAGCTCGGAAATAATAAAATAAAAAAATGATGTCACTCTTAAATCGTGAGACAATGTACACTGGTAAAAAAAATTCCTTGGTTAATGAACAGCTACGTAAAACGCCCTAGAAACTTCCTCCGGCATCGTGCGCTTGCGAAGGGGGCGGTGTGGACCTCCGCCGGCTGCTCTCCACCCTCCACCACAGTCCCGTTGAATCGGAGCGCCGGGTGGCCGCCACGCTCAGCCCGACCTCGCGTTCTTCACAAAAAGGAGCGACGTGTTTGTTGCGCGAAACATGTAAGTCCGCCGCAAATGTACGATGCAGTTAGAGGGGCTACTGGTTTCCCCCACCATGCGTTCCGGATTAGCGGGTAATTAAATGAACAGCGATCACCGGCTAAGCTACATGCTAGCCGGGGAACCGTGGGCGCACTTGTTAGCCGAGCTGAAGGCGGGAGACGGCGCGGCGGCGGCCCTTGGCCCCGCGGTGCGCTCAGCCGAGCCGAGGCCGGCGCCTCGCACATTCTTTCACGGTAAAACCGGCCCTTGAACGCAGCTCGACGCGTTGTGGCGAGACGGCGGGAGCGTAGCCGTCCACCGCGTGGCCGCGAAAATAGCACAAGTTGGCTAGCCGGGTCGGCTAACTCGGCGTCTCCGCGGCGCCGAAGCGGGTCGCTCCTGCTCGGCGGCCGCTCGCAGACCGCGACGGAGTCTGTCCGTGTGCGCTGCCCGCGTCCCGCGGTGCAGCGCGGGTCGAGTTGCGGAGTCGCCGCCGTTCTGTGTGCGAGCTAATCGGCTACGCGGCCGGCGGGGGGGGGAGCGCGTCCGGTGCCGCGAGAATGAATGAATGGGCTCGAGTCGGGAGACCCGTCGGCATGTTCGATCCGGTGCCGGAGGATGTACGTCGGTGTGCGCGTTCGAGCATCGACCGGTGAAGTCGCAGTTTATTTATGATTTGTTTTTAAAATATTTATGCCTCTGCCGTTCGAAACTTCGGGTGTACAGGAAGCGCGGCTGCACTTGCTTCCGGTTGTGTCCGGCGCCGGAGAACGTTGCCGACCGATTGTTTTTGCCCCCACTGGAAAAACTGTAGAGCAGCTACATCAGATGAAACGTTTTCATCGACACCAAGACCTTTTCCGCGTGGGGTCCAACACGAACGCGTGGGTCAGGTTTCAGAGCCAGTGGCGACTCCGGGGCTGCTAATTACCGCACGCGTGTTTTCGCCAAATGTCTTGTTTGCTTAAAACTCACTCACGACAACACATGCTCTGCTTGGCGATAGAAGGATGAAATAATAAATTCTGCAGCAGTCTGGGTGGGATATGTAGGGCTGCTTTGATTAAACGGTGTAGGCTGTTTTGCTGTGTTCTGGTTCCCGCTTAAATTAAAATTGTCACATACGTGGTATGGTATGCAGTGAAATGCTTTTGTGTCTGCTATAGGCCATCAATACGGCTAGTATTCAAGTGGAACCAATATGCAAATATTGCAAACATAACCAAATATTACAAATTTTGTTTTTAGACACAAAATATGTGTAACAGTAGGTTGAAGGTGTGCAAATGTGCAAAGTGAACATTTGTGCAAAATACTGGGGGGATTGAGTCCAGAAGTGATTGAAAGTGCTGGAGTGTATTACAGTTCTGTCCTATGTAGTGTTGTTGTTGTTGTTAAGAGCTCGTATAGCCTACGGGAAGAAGCTCCTCCTCATTCTCTCTGAGGAGGTTGCTGTGGAGGCTGTGTGTATGGAAGCCGAGCTTTAAACTCACTCGTGCTTTTTTTCCAAAATAGATCAAGGAAGTCATTGGTTGTATTGTTCCACTGGAACAGGAGGGGTTAATCGTTGGTTTGTATTTGATCCAAAAATTGTGTATGTTTAAGTTGGTCTGGCTAGGAAACATTGATTAATTCAATACCAAAAATTGATGGGACTTCATCAGCTTTAAAAACACTTTTTAAAAAAAAAATGGCCAAATATTGTGTAGCACAGTTATGCTTCTAATGACTTGGACCATGTCCGCTACCACCACATCACCTGCTGATGTGGAGGTCTGCTGATGGAGATATCTAGCATCACAGTCTGGTCCTTGTTCAATTAATCTGGCTGTTCAACCCTTAACAGTTCTCTTCAGTCACTGCATGTATAGTAAACACTTTATTGTGGTATTTGCAGGCATCCAGCAACAGCAAAGTGGTACGACAGACGGGACTATGTCTTCATAGAGTTCTATGTCGAAGACAGTAAGGATGTCCAAGTCACTTTTGAGAGTTCCAAGTTTGGTTTCAGGTAGGTCCATCACTCAAATATTTCCATGTTAATTGAATACTGTAGAAATTTGTACATTTTAAACTCAAAATTACATAAATATGAAGTCATAGTTACATAGGGTGGTAGTGGCCTAGTGGGTTGCTCCAGGGCTTTATTGCTTTTATTGAAATAAACTGCAGCAATGAAAGCTGGCAGTCCACCACAATCATGTTGACATTAGTTTTTCATTAAACGAAAAACACGTAAGACGATTTAGTCCAAAATTTGTCAATATTGTTGGTGAATATTTTAGGAAGACTATATTACACAGAGAAACATCGGTCAGGTTTTTTGAGCTGCTTTAACATGGGCATCCTACATGGATAGATTTCCTGGCGATAGTTGCCTACTCCAACATTAGGTATTAGGTACAAAATGCATAATAACATTCTTTTACATAAAAGTACCAAATGTTTAACTAACAAGCACATTTTTTGCTCTTCTTGCACATATTTTGCATCAACACAATTATGTTCAATCAATTATATTGATTATGTTGACTTGTTGCCCCAGCCCTGTTCTGCTGGGAGACCCAATTCACAGACCCCTTTGCCCACCTCTGATTGTCCAGAATGTCCCTACTTATACATTTCTTGTGAAGGGAGGGATGTCCAAATGTCAAAATCTGTTGTCTGTTTTTTAGCTGCCTCGGTGGGACCGATAAAGTTAAACACTCAAATGAAATTGTCCTCTTTGAAGCAATTGATCAAAATGTAAGTGCACTTGCATTTTTTTACATGTTTTTTTTTATTTTTATTCCTTCTCTTTGCTGGCAATGTAATAAATGGTTGATTTTTTTTGTTTGTTTGTTTCTACAGCAATCCAAACACAAACGTACAGATCGTTCTGTGTTGTGCTGTTTACGGAAAGCGGATTCTGGAAAGCCATGGCCGAGATTAACAAAAGAAAAAGCCAAGGTGAGTCTAGTATAGACGTCTCAAAATTTAAATACCCTGTGATATGTTTCCAGATGGACTTTCATGTTTATAATTCTCTTCTTTGTTTCCATGTTCTCATACAGCTGAACTGGCTAAGCGTTGACTTCAATAACTGGAAGGACTGGGAGGATGATTCTGATGAGGAGTTCTCCAATTTTGATCACTTTTCAGAGGTTAGAAAGAATGACAGATTTAACTCCTAAAGAAATCCCAGACTAAGTGTTTTTGGTTTTGGGCAGTCAGTATAATCTTTGTTTTCAGTATCAATGTAGTAAATGTATTAGTTGAAATATTATAACATTTTACGGGTTTGTTTTTTTTATATATATTTGCCCAGTCTGAAATGCTACTATTTTGTGCTTTCAGATGATGAACAACATGGGTGGTGATGAAGAATTGCCAGATTTAGATGGAGCGGAGGTAAGAACTCATTCTGAACTTAAACTAAAGTATTCCATTGCTTTTAGTTTCATGTCTATTACACATCACCCAAGCCTGCTGCTATATTCTTTCCCAGGATTCATCTTGGATGAATGATAAAGTAATATCTTAATAAATAGGATTTCTAGCCTGGAGCCTGTATAATAGTATACAATGCACAACTGGTGAACCCTGTGTCCTAATGTTATTTCTTTCCACATTTAGGATGACAGTGCAGACAGTGATGATGAGAGTAAGTGCTGTGTTCCCTGTTATGGTGTTACATCAGGGTTTGGAAATAGATTATATACAAAAAAAAAAAAAAGTAACACGAGATTTTGTTTTCCAGAAATGCCTGACTTGGAATAAAACTGCTCAGGTGCTCCTGGACAAAACTGAGGAAATGATGGGAGAGTCACTAAAAGAACTTTTCTTAGCCTGAAAGAGGGGGACAGACCAAAATACACGAGCAGCAGAACCGCATGGACGGATGATGAATTATTTAAAACCAAGTCACCCCCTGCAATGAGCCCACTGACGGTTGATTTGCATACTATTGTACAAAGCTTTTGTCTTCACCTGAAATAGGCAGTGCTTAATATGTTTGTATTTGATTTGTCCTACCAACATTTGCTGAGTATAAAGTGCTGCACAGTACCTCTGTCATTGTGAATCCAATGTATGTGAAATTGCAGTTACCCCCACCCACTCATCACATATCCAATACAACCCACATTTTGTCATACCGCAGTGAAGGACTGCTTCACATTAAGGTCAAATTATCTGAAGGTTACAGTCCTAAATTGTTCCATCTTGTGATCAGTGGTACTTTCAAGTGTTCGTGCAGCGTGCTCCAACTTTTTTCAACCAGTTCATATTCGATGCAGTATATACCATTTTCCTTAACCATGTACAAAACATGTCTGAGCCTTCTGGAGCACAACTCTCTCCTGAACATTATCACAGAAAATCCCACAGGTTTTGTTTATATTTAAGTTAAAATACTTTATTCTCATTGCACATTCATATTAGTGCAACAAATTTGAGGTCCTGCCCCCCTCCAGTGCAAAATATAAAAGAATAGAAGATCAAAAGGTGGTAACATGCATATCAGGTTGCCATCTGTTCTTTTACATGCTAACACTCAAATAAGGGAAAAACATCTTTAACAGAAATTCACTGTTGGCTTTTTTATGTTTGTGTTTGGAAGGGTTTAGATTATAAGTGAAACGATTAACAAGAATGATGACCAAACAATATTTGCACTGTCTGTTCAATGCAAGTGTGGAGCAAAGATTATTGTAGATTATTTTGATCTGTGTGGGTGTCAACCTGTTGGTGTCACTGGCTGTGTGTCTTCGGTGTTGACGGGGGAGGCAGATTTTCTTTTTTTTAAGTCGTCAACATCTTTCTAATAAATTGTTTAACATTGAACACATCTTATATTGTCATATCCGCCTGTGACTCATGTCACTACATTGCAGGCATTTCTTTTACAGAAAGTACATAACTCGTGACTAAGATTAAGTAAATCTATATAGTATTAAACACTGCTCAGAAAAAAAGGAACACAAAAATAAGACATTATTAAATACTTTGTTCTTCACATAGCTGAATGCTGACAAAAAAAAATCACAATTATCAATGAAAATCAAATTTATCAATCCATGGTGGTCGGATTTGGAGTCACTCAAAATGAAAGTGGAAAAACACAATACAGGCTGATCCAACTTTGCTATAATGTTCTTAAAACAAGCCAAAATGAGGCTCAGCAGTGTGTGTGGCCTCCACGTGCCTGTATGACCTCCCTACAACGCCTGGGCATCTGGCTGATGAGGTGATTGTCATAAAGTGGACATAATAATTAACACTATCTGGGATTTTAACAGAAGGCCAGAGTGAACGGATGCGTTTGAGTCCCAAACACTTCCACTCTGGAGCTCTATAAGAAAAGGATCCAACTGTAAAGGCGTGGACCAACATTTTTTACATTGTGCATTGAGATCATATTTCTTATCTTTGCAACATTTCTAAAGTGGAAGAACGCTATCTTAGTGATATTATCCACATGCGAATTGAATGAGAGACCTACGTCAATAAAGACACCTAGATCCTTGACTTCTGTACTTGATGAGATAGAAAGGCTATCCAGAGTTATGATGTAGTCAGACAACTTATGCCTGGCTGCATGAGGCCCAAGTACAAGAGCTTCTGTCTTATGAGGGTTTAACAGAAGAAAGTTCTACCTTTAAGAAGCAGTTGAAAACCCATTTATTCAAAAAGTATTTCAGGCGAATCTAACACTTACGCACATGCACACATACAAATTAAATTTTTTTCCTCTTCTAGCACTTAACAATTTCCAAGCATGTTCTTTTTCTGACAAGTTGAGCCTTATCAGGGCTCTTAGTTTTGTAAACTCAAAATCTATAGAAATTGAATGAGAAGTGCTGGTGTAATCCTCTTGTAAATTGCTTTGGATAAAAGCGTCTGCAAAGTAAAGTAATGGTGGTGAGCATCCACTGTCTAAGGTCCTTCAGACAATTCTCTATTCTGTTCAGCTGCTGCCTCTTGTCGGCATAGCAGGGAAAATTAATACCAGGTTAATGAATGACGTGACCTAAAGGTAACATGTATAAGGAAAATAGTAATGGACCTAAGATGGAACCTTGTGGAACACCAAACTCCACTTTACTACGTAAAGACGAATCACCAATGTCCACAAACTGATAGCAATCTGATATCTGATAGCTATTCCCTTAATTCGAACAACATTCTCTTACCTTTCAAGGAGAATAGCATAATCAATAGTGTCAAACACTGCACAAGTCAAACAGGACAAGCAGCAAGATGCGGCCCTGATCAGAGGCCAACAGCAGGTCATTAATCACTTTAACCAGCACTGTCTCAGTACAATGATGAGGTCTAAATCCCAACTGATTTTTTATTTACAGCATTTATCAGATGCCCTTATCCAGAGTGACTTACAAGCAGTAGTTACAAGGACAGTCTCCCTGGAGCAACTTAGGGTTAAGTGTCTTGCTCAGGGACACAATGGTAGTAAGTGGGATTTAAACCTGGGTCTTCTGGTTCACAGGCAAGTGTGTTACCCACTAGGCCACTACCACCCTATAAATACTTCATGATATACTGATATACTTCATGATTGTTGTTGCTGTGTAGACACACACACAGCTGCTTTCTAAAATTTTCGATACAAATGGCAGGGCTCAGGTAGTGCTCCTCCGTTTCGTCCTTTCACAAAGGCAGAGGCATCAGTCCTGCTGCTGGGTTGTTGCTCTCTTACATACTGCCCTGCCTCCTGGTTGCACCCCCATGCTCTGTACAGACACAGCAAACCTTCTTGCCACAGCTCGCATTGATGTACCATCCTGGATGAGCTGCACTACCTGAGCCACTTGTGTGGGTTGTAGACGCTGCATTATGCAACCACTAGAGTGAAAGCACCGGCAGCATTCAAAAGTGACCAAAACATCAGCCAGAAAGCATAGGAGCTGAGAAGTTGTCTGTGGTCACAACATGCAGAACCACGCCTTTATTGGGGATGTCTTGCTTCATTGTCTATAATTTCCACCTGTTATCTAATCGATTTGCACAACAGTGTGTGAAATTGATTGTCAATCAGTGTTGCTTCCTAAGTGGACAGTTTCACAGAAGTGTGATTGAAAGTGAAGTGATTGTCATTGTGAAACACTGCAGCACAGCACAGCACACGGTGACACAACGAAACGTGTCCTCTGCTTTTAAATATGACCCTTGGTGAGCAGTGGGCAGCCATGACAGGTGGGGCATACTGCTCAGTGGCACCTCAATGGCACCTTGGCGGATCGGGATTTGAAACAGCAACATTCAGATTACAGGCCGCATCCTTAACAGCTAGGACACAACTGCCTAAGAAACCAAAGTGGAAGTTGAAAGTGAAGTGATACACAGCAAGCACAGCACATGGTGCACACAACTATATGTTTCGTCTGCATTGAACCTATCACCATCACTCTTAGTGAGCTGTGCTTTGCTCAGTGGCACCTAGGCGGCTCGGGATTCAAACCGACAACCTTCTGATAAAGGGTTTGTCCTTACCCGCTAGGCCACCTTATTTTTTTGAGCAGTGTAGTTAGTCTAACAGTTTGGTTCTCTATACCACATTATTTCTGTATGAATTATTGTCCATACATCTGTTGAAATGTTTCTGTGAAAAACACATGCAAAAATTGCATGAAGATTGTTCTAAATTCAGATGAATCTAGATTACACACGAAGGCCATGTATGTCTCCATGTTGTAAAAATGACATATACTACAGCTTGCACCAATTATTATTTAAATTCCTCCATGTGCACCGCGTGTTTATTTGGCATTTCACCACACGTGATTCCATGCACACTTGTTATTATTATTATTATTTTAATAATTATTATAATGTTATCGTTTCCCAGCCCACGTGTGACTGCAGTCGGGGAGAAGCGGATGACATCATGTCCAGTGACTGGCCACCTGTCATCAGGCGATCTGAGGCAAAATGTCGACCGATCAGTTAGTCAACGCGAAGCATTTCACACTCGATGCGGGATGATGATAACAATAATAATAATAATAATAATAACATGTTGCAAGCGTGCTATACACGGTTGTTGCTGTTGTTTTTTTTTTTTTACTTGGACATTTCTTGTCGCTGCGTCGCGTGAGCGGTTTTAATGCGATTGTGCTGCCGCTGTCCTGTTTCTCGGCGCCACATCGCGGCGACGTCGACGCATCACTTCCTGCCACCGCAGTGTGACCAGACGTCCTTTGCGCTCTAATGAGTTGGGGAAGGCGCGGCGGGTCCTAGCGCCGCCCCCCTGTTTACCTTCCACCTGATGACGCCGGGGCAAGGGCGCGTCCACGGTCCACGCAAAACAGCCGGCGAGTCTTAGTTATTGGAGGTATATAACACGAGGACAAGGTTATTTAGGGTTATTTAAGCCTTTTTCCCCCTCGCTTTTTTATTACGGATGAGGACAAATATCACTCGACTCGATGTTTTGTTTACTAATAGAAAAAGTTATTTTTTTATTAATCATTATCTGAACGCGTGTTGATTTTAAATATGTTGCTATGGCTCGAAACAACTTTTTTTGGATGGTGACCACCTAAAGTTTAGTATACTGGAGGATGCTTTTTTACAACATTGTGCCGTCAGTCAAATATCAAACTCAAATGAAACGTGAATTAGACGAATAATAAGTCGGCTTTCTTATTATTTTGCATTTTCAGCATTTGGCAGACGCGCTTATCCAAGTGCTTTAAGATGTCTATCATTGGAAATCCCTCGTATGGTTCTCTAAGACCTGATCTGCAAATGACCTTAGTTTGATATCCCTTTACTTACTTTAGTCAAAGTCCACTTTATTGTCATGTCACTTATCCAGAGTGCCTTTACAATCAGTAGTTAGGTTACTACAAGCTGTAGGTTACTACAACCCCCATTTAATTACAAGTAAGAGTATTTATTTTCCCTAAGCTGTTCCTGCGTTGTAAAGAACAGAATCATAGGTTATGTTTGTTCAATTGATTATAAACCCATTTTTAATAATAATCTATAATAATCATTATTACAACAAATCTCTCCTATCTTTATTGCATTTTACTATTTGGACAAAATAATTTCGATGAAGTAAAAAGCCTTTTGCCACAAATGAATTAAAACCAACGGGGACATCCTGCTCCGCTCCTCCGTGTAATCCACGGGGCTGCAATAACACCCCGTCCTGTACGGGGAATACGTGCGACGCGAACCGAGGTTCGATTCGGCCGATCCATCACACGTGTTGCAGCAGGGCCGGCCGGGTCGCCGGCGCTCGTCCGGCCGCGGGCGTCGTGGGCGCTAAGACCCGGCGCTGGCGAGGTGGCCCGCAGTGTGTAAGGCTCCGCGCACTTCCTCTGTCGGCCCCGATCCTTTTTCTTCTCTGATCATGGCTGCGTTCAAACACACCAGCCATGTTTGCTAATTTGAAGCCCAAAGGTTAGCGAGCATCCCGGTTGTTATTTCACGGCGCCCGACAACGAGACAAAAAAAAAAAAAGACCCCATCTTCGTTCACACGGTCGTGGAGTCGGACCCTCGGAGGCTCCGGCGCCTCCGGGAAGCGAGGACAACGAGGTTGGGCACATTAAATATCGTTTTTTTTTGGGGGGGGGATGAAAAGTTTTGCGGGGCGAGTGTGTGCGAGGATGCTGCCGCGAGAAAAGCACGATGTCACCGCGTTTAGTGGCGAAAAGTGGAGCGTCTCCCCTCAGCGCGCCGGCGTTTGTTTTCGGCGGAGGACCCTCGGACCGCCGCATAGACGCGCCAGCCAGCCAGCCAGCCACCCGGCCCCGCGTTTTAACTTCTTTAATTATTTAAATAACCTCGGATTTGACGTTATCGAACGAGGCGCCGCGTAGGCGCAAAACGTCCCACGATCCAGCCAAATAAACGGGGTAGCTGGTTTAAATGGGGACGCGGGGGGGCGTTTTTCTTCCTTTTTTTTTTTGTTTATCATTTCCGATTGCATTTTCTCCTAAAGATAATCCGGTCGTGCCGAGAGAGCGCGTTGTTGACCGCTAGGCCCGGTTGGAAGCTGCGTTATTAAACGAGCGTCGCCTCGGTACTCTTGTACGAAACGAAAGTTGAGACAATAAGCGCTGTTTTTCCGCCGCGACCGCCCACAGATGCGCCGCAGAGGGCCGCTTGTCCCTCTTGTGCGTTCGCGTTCGCAGCGTTGACACCGGGGCATTCGGTTTTCGTTTTGTTTTCCTCTGACGACGGCGCCTCGCCGACGAGGACCAGCGACGCCGCAGGACGCCGTTTTATTATTTCATCTTCGGCCAAGTTGTAGGTCAAGTTTACGAAGTGTGACTGTTACCGTTGCGTTCTACGCCTTATTTTAGGAAGAAAGCGGGCGTCTGGGCGCGGAGGCGGACTGTCCTCTAAAACACTGGAGCGGAGCGCGTGGTCCCGTTCAGCCCCCGTTCGGCTAGCTGGCTAACGCGTCTCCTCTCGGCCGTTCCCCAGCCTCGGCAGAGCCGCGAAGCGCCGTCGTCATTGTGTCGCACTTAGCCGCGAACGAAGGGAATTCCGCGAACCCCGTGGAACTCTTGTCAAAACGAATTCGTATCTGGAAGCGGAACTCGCACAGCTAGCCAGCCGGCTAGCACGCAGTGTTTTTGTGCGGTTAGCATACGTGCTAATGATGCACATAACCCTGGCGCGGCGATGAATGCCATTCCTTTATGTAAAAAATGAAATAAATTAATTAAAATTAAAGGAATAATTTTCATATGATCTCCGTAACGCGGGGCGATACGTAAAATGGTCCATTGTTTTAGATGTTTCTTACAGGACCGACTATAAAGATGTGGACATAGACCGTTTGCCTGCTGGTGAGATGTGCAACGATTGTGTCCATTATAAACACGGCGGGGCGTCCCGCTTTATCTGCGACATTTTAGAGAAGAGTTACGGGAGAAGTGTTTCTGATGCCGGCCACGGCGTGTCATCCTCTAGCTAGTTGTTGATTTATTTATTTTTTTTTATTTATTTAGGATTTCAACATTCTCTTTACATTTTATTTCTTCCGTGCTTGACTAATTATTATGCATGCACGTAAACAAAGGGGGGGGGGGTGTTAGCGTTTAATCGCAGAATCTGGTTTTATTTTTCGCTCTCGGATTTTGAACTTGAAGATATTACTTGCATTATTGTAATTTGTGCGTGCTTTTTTTTGCCACCTTCCCCCCCCTCCTTTCCCCACATCCCAGATGGAGGCGAATAATCATTTCAACTACGGCTCACACTCCTCTGTGTCTGCTAACTCAGGACTGAAGCTTTCCTCAGGAGATTCTCACTATACGAATGGGTCCTCCATGAGCTTCCCCCAGCAAGGGAAAAGTGAGTCATGACCATCCGTGTTCATTTGCTTTATTTATTTTTTAGAGTTTAGTGATGTGTGTTCTCCTCTACCATTGAACTAAATTTTTTTTTGACTTGTCAAATTAGTATTATTTTACCATTTGTTTCTCCAGATATTAATGGCGACATGAATGTGAATGGCATCACTACTGCAATTGGGACCAGCCAGGCTGGCTCCACCTCCTCATACCCTCATATGAGCAACCACCACCACCAGGATGGCATGGCCCCCCACTACATGTGGGGCCAACAGTACAACCCTGCCCTGTCCTCTGGCTCTGCTCATAGTATGCACCAGAAGCAGAGTTCCCCAGGGGCCATGCCACAGCAGGGTCAGCAACATTTCCAGGGTCATGGACAATACCAGGTCAATGGTGGTATGGGTGCCAGTCGCCAGGCACCAGTGGCTGGTGCAGCTAATGCTAGCATGTCTGCTGGACAGTACTGGAATCGGGGAAACCCCTCCCAGCATCAAGGTTCCACGTCAATGCCAATGGGCTACAACTCTCACAGCATGTATGGTGCATATCAGAGTCAAGTGCACACAGGAATGCCACCAGCAGGACCACAGCATCACCAGCAGCCATCCATGCAGCACCAGTCTGCAGCGGGGCACCACCACCATCCACACCCGCATCATTCCCCCCACCACCCCCCCCAACAGCAGCACTATGGCATGGTTGGCAATGGGATGCCCTTTTACCAACATCAGCCCCAGCACCCTCCACTGTCATCCCCACCATCTCAAGCTCAGTCACAGCCCCAGATGATGTCCCCACCACGAGGAAGCCCCCAGCACCACCATATGGGGCGTGGGGGTACATCAAGTCCCTTGCACATGCCAATGATGTCGCCATCTGCCATACATGACAGTGGTTCTCCCCAGAGCCGAGACAGCCCTTTGGGCAGCAGTGTTCCACTACCTGCACTCATGCAAGGTAAGTAAAAACCAAATCATTTCTTTGTGCTTTATTACAGCAGTACATGCCTACTTTCCCTTAAAAGATTTCCGATATTATGTACCTTTCATAGCTGCATGTTGTTTTTTTATATATAGTATACTATTTAGTCAAAACAGTAGTCGTACCTTATGCTTACAGTACTTTGAGATTACCACACCTCTTCTTGCCAGACCAGTTTGTATCGTCTGCTGCTATTTTGTCATGCTGTAAAATTCATAAGCACTTGTTTTCTAAATGTTTGCAGCACCACTGCAGACATGGATGGCTGTGGTTTATTGAACTGTTTGTGTATACATTTGCAGACTACAGAAGAAATACAAAATAATAAAAATAATAAAATCCTGGAAACTATTCAATTGGAATTTAGATTTATTGTATTTGAATTCTTCTGTATTCTGTTAAATATTTCAGGGGATGAATTGACTAACTTTTCATTTATATTTTCCTCCAGGGTGCTTGAATGAAGGGTATAAGGAAGTGGATGCTGGCTACAATGGAGTAGAGAGGTCTCAAGTCAACCAACACCTCCCCAAGGCAGATTCATTCCCTACCAAGCCTCCCGTTGTTCCTCACAGTTCAAGTGACTACTGCCAGCGCCCTCCCCATTCCAATGTGGACATGGATGTCAAGCAACAACATGACCTTGGAGGAGCAGTCAGGGAGCCTGTCCAACTGCCTGTTTCTGCGCCACATCCACTAATGTCTACTCCACCTCGCCAGGCTGGATCTGTATCTTCCCAGTCACTTTCCACTCATCAGAAGGCATCTTCTGAATCTTCATCAGCCTCTGGCTCTCCTGTAGCAAGTTCATTGTCTCCCACAGGTGCACGTAAGCTTTCTCATGGGACTCCACCATCTATGTCTGTACAACCTCCCAGGCTCTCATCTCCACCTTTAATGGTCCAAGGCCTGAGGTCTGCTCCAGGCCCAGTGCCCCCTTCAACCATGGCTGGACCTGCCCAGTTGATGGCTGCCTCTCCTCCTTCTGGTCCTTCTCAAACGGGACACATCACCATGCCTGTGACTGTCCCTGTGACATTGCCCTCTGCATTATCAGTGGCAGGCTCTTCTACATCGCCTCAGAGCACCTCCTCTCTGTCGGTCCCTCTTAAAAACTTGCCACCTTCTCTTTCACCCTCTTTTCATTCTCACCTATCCTCTTTGTCTTCTCTGGTCCAAGGTCCTAAACCACCTGAGGTTTCAAAGCCCGTCATGTCGGCACCACCATCTGAGGTTTGTGCTCCACCAGCCCCTGCCTTGAAGGACTTTCCTCCTTCTCCAAAGGCCCAAGTCCTTCCCCACTCTGCTGCTTGTTCTCCTCAGAAAGCCCCAGACACTGTTTCAGTTCCCACTCCTGCCTCGCCACCTGCCTCTGGGCATCTTCCATCAGAGTCATGTCCCCCAGCAGTGAATAGTTCTTCTCAGGTGGTATCCATGTCTCCTCCTGCTTCCAGTGCACCTCTTTCTGGGGTCACCACTCCACTAAAAGCAGTTTCAGCTCCCTGTGCTGTTTCTGCATCTCCTCAAGCCTTGACTGTTTCACCACCTAGAAGCCTGGCACCTCGTCCACAGCCGGTCTCGGAACCATGGTCTGCCACAGTCTCTTCTATTTCTCAGGTGGTTCCTGTTCCTAGTGCTGCTGTTCCACCTCCTCTATCGATTTCCGATTCAGCTGCATTGGTCCCTACCCCTTCTCACAGCCTGACAAAATGTTCTCGTGGTCCAGTGAAACAAGCTCCTGAAGAAATAAACTTTTCTGTTGAAACTCATAGAGGTAAACAGGAAGTCCTGAAAGCCCAAGCTAATTTTGGTAACACCTCCTTCAAGGTGGAACCCACCTCATCCCTTCTCTCAAATAAGCCAATTGAAGAGCCTAGTAATTCTAGTGCTGAAGTGTATGTTCAGCCACTTAAAGCTGCTCCAAAAGACACTCAGCTTTCAACAGAAAAGCCCTCATCTTTTGTAAGGGCGCAAAGCACCACTTTTAATGATTCCCTTGACTCTGAAGATTACACCTCTGTGGCAGAGTCGACCTGTATCGACAGCTCAAATGCTGAGGACACCAGCGTTGCGGGCCGTACGTTTAACAGCTCATTGAATGACACTTCCCAGGTGGAGGACTTGTCCATGTTTACAGAGAACTCCATTGAAAGTTCCAGGGACCTGACTACAGAAGAAATGCAGACAGAGGGTGCCTCAGTGGATGATGAGACCATGGACAGCTGCATGACTACAAGGGATTCCACTGACTACAACATGAACAATTCACAATACGATACCTCCTCAGTGTCAGATTATGACTCCTTCCACAAGACTTCTAAATGTAAGTGGCCACTGTGAAGTATATTTTAAGAGCCCTCTTCCTAGTATATATTTTTCTCTCACTTTGATATTTTTATAAATTGTCACTAAGAACTTAAAGGTGTTTCTGGGACTGCCCCTTGAAAGTTGAGTTAAACCAGTTTAAGCTATAAAATCGGGGAGGGAATTGCTGGTATTGAAATTGGTTTCCTAACCCTTCAGTTCTAGTTGTCTTGTGAAATGAAAGTGAACTTTATCTTTCTCCAGGCATTGAAAAAGAACAGAAAACTGGTCAAATGGAAGTTGGTGAATGGGATGTTCCAGATTCAGCATCCACTGTGAGAGGCATTGCTGCTGCTTTTGACGTCGTACAACCACTTGCATCTGGAACTGCTGTTCCTTTGGCAGTAGGCCCACAGAAACCTACTTCAAGGACCCCCAAGGCACTGAAGCAAGGTGCTTTTAAATGTTTTAAGTATTATGTGCTGGATTCTTGTATTAATGTGTTGTTTTTGGCAAAGCCAAATTTTGCGTCCAACTTGCATTTGAGTTTTTATTTGTTTTAGCTACATACATACTCGTTTTAGTCAGACCCATTGCAAACCACATTTAGTCCAGTTTTTATCCAATATTACATGAACTATATTTCATTATAGTTAGTCACATGACCAGCATTTACATCTCGTTTCAATATTCATTTGTGTCTTTTTGTCATGCTTATAATTCTTGTCCCCTCTCCCCTTCATGTTTTGACAGGTACTCAAGTATCTCTGAAAAAGACTAGAGTCAAAGTTGCTACAGAGGGAAAAGTAAAAAGAAAAAAGAAAGAGGAGAAAGAACCAGCCAAACAGTGGAAGAAACGGAAGACCTCTAAAGAGGAATGTGCCGTGTCAGGGGATGTTATTGTGGAGACAACTCCTTTTGGAGAATTTCCTTCTCCAGCTCAAGAACCAGTGACGTCTGATGGTGGCCAAAACCTTTCAGCCAGTCAAAGTCCTCAAGTCAAGCCCAAGAAGATCAGGAAGCCCAAAGTGAAATTGGTGTTGGAAAAGTCAGCAAGTCTGACCAAGTCTGACACTAAAGAAGCCACAAAAACTGAAGATGATGAAAATGATGACAGCTCCACAGCCGGTAACATGCAAATTTGTGCAAAAATAACTAATATAACAGTATAACATGTATGGTGTGAATTGTATGTATTTAATTGAATTTATTACAGGAGAGACACCAAGAAGGCGAATAGCAACTGAAGAGCAAGTTCACTTTCCTCTGCTTCATGGGTAAGGATTGTTTAATTAGTTACTTTTAGTTCAAGTATTCTCATTACACTTAATGAAGGCTGCTTATTAAATAATTAAGTGGTGTCATGCATGTGCTCTTGGTGGTCCAAAATATAATCTTGTGGCCTTATTCTTTTTTTCTTTAAAGCTGGAGAAGAGAGGTCCGTGTGAAGACCCATGAAGACCGTATGAAAGGAGAGACTTGGTACTACAGTCCCTGTGGCAGGAGGATGAAGCAGTTTCCAGAAGTTATAAAGGTCTGTGGAGCTGCATTTCACCAGGATTCATTTTCATTCAGCTGACTTTAAGCAATATGCAATTTATATAATAATTTATAATTTATTCATTTTTTTTACCATTGATATGATGCAGCTTGTATTTTACCTGTATTCTTCCCTCAACCTACAGTATTTACGGAGGCACCAGTGTGGTGAAGTAACTCGAGAACACTTTAGCTTCAGCCCAAGAATGCCTGTTGGGGATTTTTATGAAGAGCGAGACAGTCCTGAGGTTAGTGTGTGGCCAGTCATTTGAATGTGTAAATAATAAGCAATTGTAATAAATCAGATGGGAAATTATTTTAAAATACATTGAGCAATCACACAGCAAGTGCAAAACATTTTTTGATGTGACCTCTCTCTGTTGTCCTGCAGGGAATGAAGTGGTTCCTCCTGGCTAATGAGGAAGTTCCTTCCATGATTATGGCCATCACTGGGAGACGGGGTCGCCCCCCAAACCCAGACAAAGAAAAAACGCGTCCGAGAGTTCGACGTGAAAAAGGTGCACCTGGCCGTCGACCTGGCAGACCTCCCAAATCGGACATGACTGAGCTGCTGAGCAAAGTGGATGCCAGACTGTTAAAGAGACTAGAGGCCAAGGGTGAGTAGTCGAACAGAACAGCAGTTGGGTGGAAAGGGTACATTTCTTTTAAGCACATTAAATGTTTGTGTGTGTGTGTGTATATAATCTTTAATAATGTAATGTATGGGAACGTAAAATATTATGTGTAATTCACACTTGTAGAGGTTCTTACTGAAGAGGACAAGGAGAAATTGATGAAAATCAAGAAAAAGCTGAAGAGAAAGGTATAACCGAAACATGCAGGCTGCATTACATTTTTTTTCAGTTGCATTCTGATGTTAATACAGACATTTGACCTCTCTTTGCTTTTCTTCTCAGGTAAGAATCAAGAAGAAGGAGGATGCCAAAATCAAGATGATTAAGCAAGAAAAACGAAAAGCGAGGGTGAATGTTATGTCCATGGCAACTTTCAAATATTTCCAAAACTTGTAAAGAAGAAAATGAGCATTTGTGAGCACACACAAATTCTCATCACTGTGTGACCATTATACAAACTTTTAAACATTTTGTTCTCTGTGCTACAGCTTGAGAAGGCCAAAGAGCTGAAGGAGCAACAAGAGCAAGATGGGAAACAGCTGGAGAATCAGCAAGAGGAGGTGAAATCCCTTCAGCAGGCGACAACTATACCATCCTCCGAACAGGAAGTCTCTCAGCCTGCTTTGGAGCCCAAAAAGCCCAGTCGCAGAAAGAGAGTACAGACAGAGGAGGAGCTGTTGAAGGCGGGCCAGGTGAGGCGGAATGCAGGCGAGAGGAGCAAAGCTAAGGCCCTTGCTAGAGCCCAGGCTGAAGCGGAGGCCCAGGCCCAGGCTGTCCTCGCTGCCAAAAGGCAGGCAGAGAGACGTGCGCAGGCTCAGAAACGCCTTGAAGAAAGGAAGCGGCAGCAGCTGATCTTGGAAGAGATGAAGAAGCCTGCAGAGGACATGTGCCTCTGTGATCATCAGGTCAGACAACTTTCATTTGGGCAGGGAATCACTAGATCTGATACCATTTGTAATTGTGCTGTAGAATAAAATATTTATTCTTTCTCTGGTTATTGAAAACTCTGCTAATAGCCTGATGTTTTTAATCTGTTGATGCATGCTTTTGCATGTTATAAATAATAATAATAATAATTGTCTTCTATCTACAGCCACTTCCAGAGCTGTCTCGTATCGCTGGTGTGGTTCTCACAGGCCGAGCTTTCTCCAACTGCCTGATTGTTGTTGAGTTCCTGCACAGCTATGGGAAGGTTCTGGGTCTCCAGGTCCCTAAGGATGTTCCCAGCCTCAGCACTCTGCAGGAGGGGATCCTAGGCGTGGGTAGCAGTCAAGGCGAGGTCCTGGATCTGCTTATCAAACTGGTTGACGCTGCACTCCACGACCCTGGTCTACCCTCATATTATCAGGTGTGTAATAGTGAAGTTATCATGTGCAGCAGAAATTCTGTGATGTTAAAGATTTCAACATCTTTAATGGCAAAGTTTCTCATGTTTTGCTCTTCAAGTCGGTGAAGATCCTTGGCGAAAAGCTGGTAGACGTGGAGCTGAGTCATGTCACTGTGTCTGAGGCACTACGAATATTTTTGGAATCTAATGGCTTTGAGATGGAGGTTTGCAAAAGCCTGCACATCAAAAACTTTCAGTCTCTCTGCCCTGAAGTAAAGGCTTCCATCCTGGCCTTCCTCGTGGAGATGCTGAATGCCAGTAACACAGTGATCAGGTTCGACTCATCATGCTTCACTATGTCATTTGGTCAGAATTGAGGGAGATCTCTTTCCAGTTTGTGAAGACTGATGAGACATCTTCAATATCTTTTTTTTTTTTTTTTTTTTTTTTACTTACTTTTATAGGGATGTTGACAACACACTGGAAAACATGGCTACATACAGGAAGAACAAGTGGATCCTTGAGGGCAAATTACGAAAGTAAGGCTCAGAGAGATGCCGTGATGGAGGGAAAATTCAACGTGTGTGAGAGAGGTCAAAAATCTTTCGTTTTCTGCCAGGCTGAAGGCAGCTTTAGTAAAACGGACCGGTCGCTCAGAGGAGGAGCTTTGTCTGGAAGACAGGAGGCGAAGCACTCGTGGGGGGATGGCAGAAGAGGAAAGCCTAGAGGACATCATTCCACTGGAGAGGGGAAGTCGGCGTTCCCGCCGAGAGGAAACCAAGCTCGCAGATGTATGAGAAGTTTTCTTCAAATGTGTGCTTTGCATGTCTCCCTTGCCCTTCAATCACCGTGCATTATGTAAAAAAAGAGCAATATTGACCATTCTTCTGAGAACCATGGAACTGTATCATAGAAAATAAAAAAATATTTTTGTGTTCTGTCTTATAGTCTGACAGCCCAACCACTGCCAGCATTGCAGAGTTGGAGAGACAAATTGATAAGCTAACAAAGGTAAGGCACAAATGGCTCTTTATCTGTGTTGCCTTGCTAGTTAGCCTCTAACTTTTTGGAAGAAACACTGTATCACTTTACCCCTAACTGATAAGTAGGTACTTGTTAATTCGATGTTCTTTTCCTTCTGCAGCGTCAGGTCTTTTTCCGTAAGAAGCTGCAGCAGTCCTCTCACTCTCTTCGAGCAATTTCACTGGGACAGGACCGGTACCGGCGCCGATACTGGGTTCTTCCGCACGTTGGTGGCATACTGGTGGAAGGACCAGAAGAGATCTTAGGTTGTTCTGATCCAAACATTTCTGTGTTAGATGGCAGTTGATGGTTTTATCAGAGTTTTAACCATTGGTCACTTGTCATTTTACAGAATCTGGTGATATTCTGGTGACGGATGAACCTCTGACGCCAGTAAAGAAAGAAGTGAAAGTGGAGGTCAAAAAAGAGACTCCACTCTCCCCGGTTACCCCTGTTTCTAATCGTGCTGCAGCTACCACTACATTCCACCCCTCCCCTCCATTACTCTGTAGCACCTCCCCAAGTGAACTGGACTCCCTCCCTGGTGAAGCTTCACTAATGAGCAGTAGCCCAAGAGGCAGAGGACGTCCTCGCAAGATCAAACCGGAAGTGGAGCTTCATCTGCGGGCCGCCAAGAACCGACGTCGGCGCCGCAGTAGTAAATCAGGTGGTGACGAACCGGTGCCCGGAGCTGCAGCCAATGGCAGTATGCCAGACCTCACCCAGTCCACCTTTGTGTCCTGGCTTTCCCAGTCCCAGGCGTCTGTAACCAACGGTGCAGCAACAAATGGTCCTGAGGCTGGGGGCCCAGACGAAAGTGCTCAGTCAGAAGACATGTTGAAGGAAACAGCACTGCTGCTTCCAAAAATTCCCTGCAATGCTGCTCCCTCCCTATCTGAGCCCAGTCAGCCTTCAGATATCCCAGTATCACCCACTAAAGAGACTCCACCACCTCAGCTCACTAATCTCGTTTCACCTGACTCTCTTCCTCCTGTCCTGCAGGTGAGTTTGTTCAAAAGTCAACAAAAACGAATTGCTTTTGTCGTTAGGAATGGGATAAAATATATAGCTGTGCAAAAAATGCCACTATGGGGATATTAGTGTATTGTGATATTTCACTAGTGGTCTGTGCAAACTATGGTCAATGGGGAGAGGCATAGGGTGCTGTTTATTTATTTATCTATCTATCTCTGCTCCACTGTTTTATTGTCACTTCTTATGAAGGCCACTTTGTAATAATAATTTTTTCTGGTGTCTCTCACCTATTTCCCTTCCACAGCCTGATGCCCTGTCACCAGGTGGGCCCACTTCTCCTCCAGTCCTGCAATGCATGGTCCCCATTGCCCCTGTGTTACCGAGTGTGGTTGCCGCACCCCCACTGTGCTCCACCCCAGTGCAGAAACCGACCCGTAGACGTAGACGGGGCAGCAGTCCCGGCCGCCGAACATATTCCCGCTCTAGCGCAGCAAGGCGCAGAGGTCGCCCCGCTGCCGTTGTTTTCCAAGAAATTGAGCAGAAATTCTTCACTCAGCTTGTGGTGAAGCCAATTCCATTAGGTCTGTGCACACTTGCTACCATGCCCATTTAATTTTCCCAAGCCTATTCCTTTGACAAATGGCTCGGCTGTTATAATGAACTTTCTCTGATTTGTGCAGAAATGGTGAAAGGGTGGTGGTGGGTGAAGGAGCCGGCGCAACTGACAGCATTGGTGCAGGCGCTGCACCCACGTGGAGCACGGGAGAGGGTGCTTCACAAGCACCTAACAAAACACATGGAGTACCTGTCTGAGCTGTGTGCGAAACCAGTTTATGGTGAGCTTGGAAACAAACAAACAAAAAAGTTTATTCATGAAACACTCTATTGAATTCACTTTTATGCCAGTAGTATTTATCACCACAATTTAAAATGTTATATAGGTTGAGCTTTAAATTGGTTTGAAATTGATTGGTTTAGAGAGTACATGTAAATAGACAGTATGTATTTGACTTAATTTCACTTCTTATATTGAGTTACCTTGTCCTTTCAGACCCTGTCTTCCAGCAGAAGGTGGAGGAGGGCAGTGCACTGTTGGAGGCCCTCCATCAGCCTTGGCCAGAGCTACAAAATGCCATTCAGGCAGACGTTACTGCCCTCCAGTGGGTGGAGGACCTGGAGCAGAGGGTCCTGACTGCAGACCTGCAGCTTAAGGTGAGCATGGCGATGAGGATCAGGCTGCAGATCATTGGTGTTGCTTTTTTTGTCATGCTTGTGTTTTAAATGTTAGGACTTCCCAAAAATTTTAAGTGCCTTTTTTTTTTTTTTAAGTAAAGTTCTTATTAGTTGCATCTGAATAAAGCTTTACTGCATAAGCAGTCCATTTACTGATAAAGTAGTAGCCTGTGACTTTCACTAAACTGCTCTTCTTCTTGGGGACCAGTGGGAGGTGCTGTTGCCTGCATAGGTGCAGGTCTAAACAAGCAGCACACCCATAACATCCACTGAGTTGAATATTAGCTAGAAGGGCAAATTAATCTTGTATTTTAGTGGCCTGGAAATTTCAGGTCATACTACTTGTAGTCATAACTCATTGGAGAAAAACACAGCGATACAAACAAAAGATCAGAATTACAGATGAGTGTTGTTTCAGCAGAAGAAAACTGTAGCCCTTCTAGCATGTATTCAATTCGATGTGATCACATCTTCACCATTTTATATTCCAAAGATGCCTCCCCAGACTGACAGCAGTGATGGTAACATGGATACGCCAATGGCAGGATTTCAGGTAACAGTCTCCAGGAGGTCTGGGAGGGTATGGGGTTGGCAGAGTTCTCTCAGTGTTTTCCTGCATGGTTTTTAGTTATCACTAGCTCACACGAGGTTTAGTGAAGTAAAGTGCTATATTAGAGATGTCTTCTCTACCTTTCCCTAATCCCTACTGTTTGAAATGCTACCTTCTCTGCCCTTCTTTTAGATTTACAACCACTTTGTGTATTACTTATTTCCTGATGCTGGACTAAACTCTTCTACATGGGGATTTTCAAAGGCTTGAAATGGTGTTTAGTCCAGGACCGGGTCTAGTTGTTTATCAATTTGTCTTTTTAACATTAGTACTCTGAATCGTGTTTTATGTTGAGTTTGGAAACCAAAGTGCCTCCACTTGTAGAATGTTGGATATGCACTGGGATCACTGTCTGGTTTGCTCACTTTTCTCAGAATTTGAGCATCTTTAATGATCATAGTACACTGACTCTTAATTGTGCTTATTTTTTATGATGTCACTCTACACTGCTTTTAGCAGCAGTCAGAAACAAGAAACAATAGTTTACTCTGATTTTTATGTCCAAAGTTTGAGTTGTGATGCAGACATGACTAATTGTGTGTAGAGCTGTAAATTGATTGGACATCTCACAGGTTTACCATCCTACCATAAATCAGCTTATAGAAAGCTTCTCTTTCAACTATGTGTTTGTATTTCTTGTAAGTGTATACCCTACTCACCAAACTGTGTTTTCTTTCCACCTTTTTTTAGAATTATTTCACTCTTTGTGTCCTTTTTCCTTTTTAATAAATGTTTTTTCAGCAGTTTCAAATCCCTGGGATTTTTGAATGTTCCCTTTCTAAAGAATTAGATGCATGTCCCAGGTCCTCCTCTTCCTCCAGTGCTCCATATATAATTTGCTTGATCTGATACTTAGTTTTTCATCTGTCCCCTTTACCATCATTAAGGTGTACACCTTACCTGAGCCAGACTCCACACGACAAGACCTTGAGTTCTATGAGCATGAGGTGGACCCTCGGGATGACTGGATAGTTAAAACCAAGAAGGAGTGGTCTGACATGCTTCGAATTCCCAACAACCCTCTGGACTTGGCAGTGTTGCGTCTGGCCAACCTTGAACGCAACATTGAGCGGCGCTACCTGAAGGAGCCCCTGTGGAACCTGTCGGAAGTAGTTCGTCTTGCGCCACTCACTCCACCCCACGGGGAAGAAGCCCAAATGGATGTTGGCAGGTGTGTATGAAGTAGGGTTGAACCCCAGTTAGCCTGGCACATGGAGCTGATGTCTGCAAGGTGCACCCCTCTTTTGCGCTTTATAATCTATTCATAGTCTGTTAGTTAATGGTTTCAAAATTTATTCACTAATTTTGGTAGGAAATTTTCTCCTGGTTAATGAGTGTCAGTTGGTGCATAATATTTGTTAGGACTTGGAACTATTTTATTTATTTTTGGCCCAAAGAGCAATTTCTGTATTTATTTGGTAAATGGCCTTATTTGACAGTTTGACAAGTAATGCTTTATTTAAGAAATTTGGTGTCACTTGGTGCCAAGTCACATTTTGTGTGTGTACTGTCATAAATGCATATCTGTGCAGAGACTAGCAACTATGTGCTGTTTTGACACTTGTCTTGTATATATTGTTTACTCCTGACAGTATGGAGACTGAGATCACACCTCGGCTGCGGACATGGCGGCAGGCCCTGGACCGATGCCGCAGTGCAGCTCAGCTTTCTCTGTGTCTCCTGCAGCTGGAGCGGGCCATTGCTTGGGAGAGATCCATCGTTAAAGTGGTATGAATGTTATAACAGGAACTGTAAAATTTGGTTGTAAAGGAGCATTGACAAGTTCGGTTGAGGTGGTTTCAGGGTCTAACAAAGAAGGGTCATTATATTGTTCACTCTATAGCGGTTATGGTTTTTATGTTGAAAGTAAACAGCTTTTAGCTAATTTACTGTGCATGTGTATGCCCCACAGACATGTCAGATATGTCATAAAGGAGACAACGATGAGTACTTGCTACTGTGTGATGGCTGTGACCGTGGCTGTCACATGTTCTGCCTCAGGCCAAAGGTCACCCAGGTGCCCGAAGGTGACTGGTTCTGCCCCACCTGTGTTGCAAAGGTGACTTTTTTTTTTTTTTTTTTTTTGTGTTAGGTTTCATATTCTGGAAAACATTCTCTAATATCTATGTATGGAACACATTGGATTTGATTTTTCATTGTTTTTATCCTACCCTTAATTTGCTTTAAACATTTGGCTGTAGTCTTTTTGTACTTCCCACCATTTATTGCTTCTTTTTTCATTTCATGTAAAAATATGCTTGTCTTCTGTCTTTAATTATTATGAAAATAACACTTTCCCAGTCGGCTGGTGATGACTCCAGGCCCCATCGTACTGCACGGCAGCGGGCTTGTGGACGCAAGCGTCGTGCGGGATTATATGATAGCTCTGAAGAGGACGATTGCCCCCGGAGGTCAGGAGGTATGAGCACTCGTCAGAAAGATGGGCCTTCATCATCCAGCAGCTCAGGCTGTTCCCCCAGCAAGCGTAGACGCATGACCACACGCAACCAGCCTGATCTCACATACTGCGAGTAAGTTATTTTCTATTTCTTGTGTTCTCGTAATTGTTAAAATACATTATCTTTAAATGAGGTTCATGACCTGTGCTTTACCTTTCATCCTTTAGGATCATCCTGATGGAAATGGAGGCTCATGCAGATGCTTGGCCCTTCCTGGAACCAGTCAACCCCAGACTTGTGCCAGGATACCGTCGCATCATCAAGAACCCCATGGACTTTCTGACAATGAGGGAGAGGCTGCTACAGGGAGGGTAAGGTGTTTTATCACTTTGTGTGTTCCCTGTACCCGTGTTAGGTGCTTGTTGCTGTGTGTGTGTGTGTGTGTGTGTGGCCTAATATTGTTTCGTGTTGAGGGTAATCCTCATTTGAATTCTCCTCTCCTCTTTTCTGCTTGAAACAGGTACTGCAGTTGTGAGGAGTTTGCTGCTGATGCCCAGCTAGTTTTTAACAACTGTGAGCTTTTCAATGAGGACACATCGGAAGTAGGCATGGCAGGACACTCAATGAGGCGCTTTTTTGAGAGCCGATGGGCAGAGTTCTATCAGACCAAGGACAAATAGGATCCTTGGGGTGAGCTAGGTGTAGGACTTTGTTTCCCCCTTCACCACAACAGCACTTAAAACATCCCATTTGTCTCGAGACTGCTACTGAAAGCTTCCCGGGCTCTTTTAAGATATTCATGTATAGACCTTATTGTTCTATTTTTTTATTTGTGTTTTTCTTTTGTCATTTAGCTATTTTTTTTTTTGCCTGGCCGAAGACTGATAAAGAAAGAATTCCACCACTGGTTTTGGTTTACCTCAGATAATTCTACCCCAAAATGCATTCACCTAACAGGTTTGGACTGAAACTAGAAGTCTCCTCTCTCCATATAGCTGTCTGATGGTGGGAATAGTATAACCATAATGCCACTACCATGAACCTTCTGTCACCACAATATGACCATGAATCCAGTGAGAATGTCCTACTGTACCACGTCCTCCTGCTGCATCGTAACTACAGGGCACACACAACCTCTCTACCCTGAGTGGAAATATACCTTAATGTGGTCCCGCAACTAGAAGCAATCCCCTCCTCCCCAATTTATTATTATTATTATTATTATATATTCTATATACGTATACAGATGAACATAGCTGGGATTATTTAATAGCAATAGCTTGTAGTGAATGTGTACAGAGCGCATCGTAGAGATGTATAGATAATTCATGAAATGGCCAGTAAAGTTCTAAATGAGCGTTATTTGTAAAACTGTCTTCTGCACATGTGCACCCTTGACCCCTCTCCTGCTTTATGGATTTGTTTTGGGTTTTTTTGTTGTTTTTTGCCCCTTTTTTGACTAGAGCTTTATTATTATTATTATTATTATTGTTGTTGTTATTTTTTTCAGCCTGAGTCCTATCCTCCTCTTAAAAAATTTAGTCTGTGTGTAAAGTGGGTGTCATGACCGCTGCAGGTGTACAATGATATTATTTTAAGGATATTTGTGAAGCTGCACTGAAACATAATAGCCGCAATGTTGACCTCTCGTCCCTTGCCCTGCTAGCTTGTGTAGCTGCCCTGGAGCTTTTGCCAGTTTGTTTGATAGTTTTGTCAAAATGAGACATGAACTGATGCAATATATTAAAAAGAGGTTATATATACGTTCAGAATACAGAAAGTATAATTAACTGTTTAGCGATATTCGTTCTTCTTTGGAAGTGTTTATCGTTACGGCTGCAGCATGGATGCTGCTATTAGTGCTTAGTCTATGTTTTTGGAAAAAATGCACACTTTTTGGTTTATTTTACAGCAGTTTTAAATAGCCTCAAACTCATTAAATACCAATTTGTGAATCTCCAGTTAAATTTGGCTTTACAGGGAATCCTTCTCCAATAAGCATGTATGTTGAATTCAAACTGTTCAAAACGTACTGTTTCAAACATTTGGTGCATCTGACAGACTGTCAGTCTAAAAAAATCCCTTTGACTTGATGTATGGCACTGGTCTTAGTGGTGTAGGTAGTGAAGATTAAGCATGGCTTCATACTGACTACTCGTTGAAGTAAATTAACTTGTTGCCAAATGTTCAACGAATAACAACATGGTTATCAAGTGTTGAACTGAGGACAATATTACATGTAGTTTCAGGTACATGTCTAGCAACTTTTTTTTGTTTTTTTTTTTTGTTTTTTTTCGTTTCAATTATCAGCGAAAACACCTGGCTCTGAAGGAACTTGGCACGGTTTCTCACGGGGAAAACCCAAGACAACAGGACTCAAAGCCAGGTTTTATTTAATTGTAGTTTCTTACACTGAACTCAGTCTGATCTGTTGGATAAAACGTCTACAGTATGTGTTCCTTGCAACACAAAAGGGACATTTTTTTTTTTTCTTACAAGGAAAAAAAAAAAAGAAAATGTGGTGTTTTAGTGAATTTTTAATAATGTACAGTTTTTGTGAATTTAAATTTGTTCCTTTCTATATTTTTAGGACCAATATATCGGTTTATAAGAGGAGGCATTAAATGACCATGTTGTTTCGAGGTGATGTAACACGTGCATCTGTAGAATGTACTGTAATCACAATTAAAACCCATCTAGTAGAAAGTTCATGCACAATGCATGTCTTGTGTGCTTCTTTATTCTGAGTTCACTGCAACATGCACTGGCAATAAATAAAATGCACAGCATCAGTACATCATGCTTCATCTTTGGAAACTGAAGTCTCTTGCAGCAGTCTTAATAGCTTGATCAATTATTGGTGAAGCATCTATCAATATGTTTCTCAGTATGCAAACCTTGGCCAACATGCACCCTGTCCTCAAGTGGTTCTGGTTGCATCCCACCCCTGGGAGCTCTTTGAAGGACTCTTTTGCTTTGTCGTCTTCCTGTCCCCTGCACATGACAGAGCAGCTTTACTGTCTTCCACAGCTGGGACCTTTTCTGATTCCTTCTACTTATTCAGTCCTCATCCTGTAGTTCAGAGTATTGATGTATTTTTATTATTTTTTTCTTCTCACCTTCATTTTTACATTACCCCTCTCTCGCTGTTAAACAGTTCACACACACTTCCATCATTTTATCAGTGTAATTATCCCTGACTTGGCTGTTTGACCTGTGTGTTGGGGTTCCGGTGCAGAGTTAGGTTGTGTTGGTGTCAGCACTCCAGGCTGCGGGAACAGGAAAAGTCCCCACGCCAGCAGGTTTCTGCATGGCCTCAGCCACCCCCTTGTGGGGCTTACCACTACAAAGGGTGTGGGATCACAGTAGCGGCGTTCAGCAGTGAGGGGGGTAATCCCACCTATTATGGCCTACACTTACCCAGCTCATTCTGGACTGGCTATGGTATACACTCACCAGGGGTTTCATTAAAAATCTGGTCTCTCTGTCTAAATATGCATTTATTTAGTTATGTCTGCTGTGTTGTCATTATGTATGCAGAACATTGTGCTGTTTTATGTAGTATTGTTCCCCATAATAGGGGCAGTGGTGGCCTAGCGGGTAAGGATGCGGACCCATAATCAAAAGGGTGTGGGTTTGGATCCCGAACCACCAAGGTGCCACTGAGCAAAGTACCATCCCTACACACTGCTCCTTGCGCGCCTGTCCTGGCTGCCCACTGCTCACCAAGGGTGATGGTTAAAAGCAGAGGACACATTTTGTTGTGTCACCATGTGCTGTGCTGCAGTGTTTTGCAATCACTTTACTTTCAACATATTTTATTGTTGTTTGAGACACATCAAAAGCTAAAACCGAATTTCTTGAGTGTGACCAATAAACATGATTCTGATTTTGAATTCCTATTGATGAGCAGATTTGGAAGTTTTTCTTTTTTCATGGTATGAATTTCTTTGTTGAATTCTTTCAAATTCTCAACATGTTATAACATCAAAGTGTTCACCTTAGGGCAAAACTTGTCAGTGAGCCAGTGCTCTGAATGTTTAAGTCTTGCATCTACTTCACTGACTGCCACCTCCATTTAAACAGGATAAGGGGACAAGGTGTTTATTACATGCCGTTTGTTTCCTCTGAAACTGATGCATCACAAAAAGGCGTCATGGCAACAGAATAGAGCCAAAGAGGCAGTCGCTATGGCAACACTAGCAGTGCTACAAGTGGGCTGATGAAAGGGAAGACAGAAGAGGAGAATGTGCTAATGGAGCCGTGGACGTGTTCAGCTGATGGGGGTTTATGCAAACGTGAGATCACACGGCTTTCAAGTCCATCGCATTATTTGTCATATTAATCTCTGTTGCAAACCACCACACCACCAACATTTTATTTATGCTGTTGTGTTCTACATTTTATCTTGTGAATTGTTAATAAAAATTCACATTATTCACATTAATACTGAAGTTAGAATTGTGGTTGTATTTTGTTCAGAATATGGCTTGGCATTGGTTTGGTCACTCAGGTGCTATAAACTCAATTATAAGGCTGCGAGAGGGTGGGCTGAGGCTCTTCTGTCAGTAAGGCCAATGAGAGGAAGAGTGGATATAAAACGGCATGGAGTGGGACACATCATTAAAAACGAGGCCGCTCAGTGGGAGGGGGCAGTCCTTTTTCAAATCGAAGGACCTCCTGAAGGCTTATTCATTAGAATTAATGAGCACACAGCTGATGAGATGCCCACACCCGGCCCTTGGATCTCAGATGGACGGAGGGACAACAAGCAAGACGGACCAACCCGTACGTCTCTCATAATGACACTGCGGGAGGTAAGGTAGTCTTTCTCCTGCCACACATACTGAATCAACATTTTTTTTTGTGTTCAGCAGGGACAGCAGACTTAAAATGTATTTCACAGTTTATAGTTCAAAATGATTTCCTGTTAGGGTTTATAAAGAGGAAAATGTTGTGGTGTTATTCAAGAAATTAATAAAAGGCAGATTGAGGTCATTTATGAAATTCCTGCTGCATCTTATTGAGCTAATAACATTTCCTTTCTGTCCAGGAGCTGAGGAGCCGGCAGTTTTGGCAAGCTGTGGCTGCAGAGGTATTGGGCACCCTGGTTTTCGTATCTGCAGTACTGGGCTCCACATTGCCAGGGTCGGAGGGTCTCTCTGGGGGGACAATCTACCCAGCCCTGGCGGCTGGCACAGTGGCTGTGGCGCTAGGACACTGTTTCGGGGAGATCAGTGGAGCACAGGTTAGTCCTCATCCCAAATTACTTCATTTTAGAAGATGGAGTCAGGTCCTCCAAATTTAGATTCTCTTGTGTCCAAACCTGAGGTCTGAAAATGAGTCTAGAATATGGCTCTGGGACACCTTATTGACCACAAAACATTTGGTGGCTGCTCAGAAGCTGACCTTTGGTTCTCTTTTCTGGCCTAGGTGAACCCTGCGGTGACTCTGGCACTCTTGGCCACTCGGAAGCTGGATGTACTCAGGGCATTGCTATACATAGTTGCCCAGTGCCTTGGGGCCACCCTTAGCACAGGCCTCTTCTACCTGGCTTTACCTCAGAAATCCACCGCAGAGACATTTGCTAATAAAGTAAGAAATCGACAAGAGCTGTAACAAAGGTTTATTTGGAATAAAGGTTTCTTTTGTGTCGTATTTGCCAACCTGCCCCATTTCCTGTTCTACTCAGGTACCCATGGAGGTGAATGCAGGCCAGGCTTTGGGGATGGAGATCCTGGCCACCTTTCAGTTGGTCTTCACCATCTTCTCAGTGGAAGACCAGCGAAGGAGAGATGGGGCTGAACCAGGGAACCTGGCCATTGGGTTCTCAGTCAGTGCAGGGATTTTCACTGCGGTAAATCTGCTGCATGTACTGTACCTGTGTTATAATACTTTCTTAATCATACCTTCACTGGCCACTTGGATTTGGAAACATGTATGCTCCCTCTACAGGGTCGAATTTCAGGGGGAAGCATGAATCCTGCCCGAACTTTTGGCCCTGCCATCATTACTGGGATCTGGGAGCATCACTGGGTACGTTGCATCCACATTTAACACAGGTTGCTAAAAATGTTAATATGTGGACTATTAATGCCCGGTTTTTACTTATTGATGCTATAGCACTGCCAGGACATACCAATCAGTTCATCAGGACAACAGATCCTGATTATAGCCTCCACAAGTATGAAGCAGATTCTGAATTATAAAATCAGATTGTGGTTTAAGAATATTGGTGATACACTGATTTATACACTGATCAGCCATAATAATTGAACAGATTGTTCTAGATTGTTGAAGTGAGTGTCTCTGATATGTTCAGATATATTAGGTGGTAGTAGCCTGGTGGGTAACACACTCGCCTATGAACCAGAAGACCCAGGTTCAAATCCCAGGTGGGACTGTCCCTGTAACTACTGATTGATAGTTGCTCTGGATAAGGGCATCTGATAAATGCTGTAAATGTAAATGTCAAATTGGGATTTGTAGACACATGGTCCATAGCACCAGCTACAGCTATTCTCTGCATCACAGATTGTTGGGTACAGGGCGGCATAGCTGCAGACCAGTCAGAGTTTCCATACTACCCTGTGACGATGACCACAAATACTAAGACTGGGTACATGAACCCAGGTAATTCAGCACAAGTGGAAACATGAAAATAAATCAGGGGACCCAGCATGGCCTATTTACTTTTATTTAGGTTTAAAGATCTGTTAAAAAAGCATCACAATAATGATCACACTCACCTTTCTCGGCAGGTGTACTGGATAGGACCAGTGCTGGGAGCTATCCTAGCCGGGGTGTCTCATGAGTTCTTCTTCGTGGCTAGTGCATCAAGGCAGAAGCTTGTGGCATGTCTGACTTGCAAGGACATTGAGATTGTGGAGACAGCCAGTGTCTCACGGTCCTCTCTGTCCACCATCACTCAGACAGCGATGAGGGCCAAACAGGCCAACAAACCCGAGCAGAGCTGAAGATATCCATATAACTGTCCAGCCATTAACAACATTAATATCATTAATCTCACTTTTTGTTACAGTTAGGTGTTTTTTGTGTATAGAGCATAAATATTTTTGATACATGCAGGGATGAAGTGGCCTTGCTTTTCCTCAAAAGTGGGATTTTCACTAATAAGGATAATGATGATGGCAGTTTTTTTTAATCTTCTATAGCTTATTTATTATATATACATAATGAGGAAGATAGGTAATTCAAGTTATGTATTATATACATTAGAGTAGAACTCGATTAGTCCATGTCCATTGTGGAAGGTAGGACTAGATAGGTAATTTACTTCTTCCTTCATGTCAAATTGTTGACTAATTGTTTCTAATTTTCTATTGTTAATTTTACTTTAAATGTGTTAACTGTCCTAAAAAAATCTGAAAATGAAAAATGCATTTAATTGCTTTTTTATTAAATTTGTGTTGTAGCTACACATGTTATCTGTCTGATATCTAACCAAAACCTGTTGCATTATGAATAATCTGTTATATATTTATTTCATTAATCTCTATATTGAGAACAGTAGGAAATGTGATTAATATGGCCAGTTCAGCCTCTCTGCTGTCTAATTTGAATATACACACATGCCAAATGCAAGCATATTGTCACGATTGGGTGCGGCTGGAATCTGCCTGACAGCAGGTTGGTTATAAGGAGCTTCTGAGCAGTCATTTGGGATGTGGACCCTGCAACTTAGGTTTTAAGTTCTGGCAATCGCCACACGCCTGTGGGCTTGTTTATGTTCTCCCCGTTTGTTTCCCCTGTTCTTGGCCCTCGTGCCTGTTTCGATTTCTGTTAATAAACCATTGTTTACCGTTATGGCCCGCCTCTGTGCGTCCTTCCCCCGTCAGCTCGCAGACGTGACACATATGTGCAGAGATGCAAAGCAAACTCAAATGCTGGCATTCTTTTTTGCCACATACAGTGGGTACGGAAAGTATTCAGACACCCTTAAATTTTTCACTCTTTGTTATATTTCAGTCATTTGCTAAAATCATTTAAAAAAATTAATGTACACACAGTGCACCATATTGACAACACGGAATTGTTGACATTTTTCCAGTATTCAGACCCTTTGCTGTAACGCTCATATATTTAACTATGGTTTTGTCCATTTCTTCTGATCGTCCTTGAGATGGTTCTACACCTTCATTTGAGTCCAGCTGGGTTTGATTTTACTGATTGGACTTGATTAGGAAGCCACACCCCCGTCTATATAAGACCTTACAGCTCACAAAGCATGTCAGAGCAAATGAGAATCATGAGGTCAAAGGAAAGCAAAGATCTGCACAAAGTTACAAAAAAAGGTTCCTAAGTGCACAGTGGCTCCCTAATCCTTAAATGGAAGACGTTTGAGATGACCAGAACCCTTCCTAGGGCTGGCCGTCTGGCCAAACTGAGCTATCGGGGAGAAGAGCCTTGGTGAGAGAGGTGAAGAAGAACCCAAAGTCCAGAGATGCAGTCGGGAGATGGGAGAAAGTTGTAGAAAGTCAACCACTGCAGCCCTCCACCAGTCGGGACTTTATGGCTGAGTGGCCTGACAGAAGCCTTTTCTTAGTGCAAGACACATGAAAGCGCGCATTGATTTTGCTAAAAAAACACGGAGTGCAAAATAGTGAGAAATAAGAGGAACTTGTCTGATGAGACGCTTTTGGCCTTAATTCTAAGCGTTTTGTGTGGAGAAAGGCAGACACCTGTCCAATACAGTCCCAACAGTGAAGCATGGTGGTGGCAGCATCATGCTGTGGGTGTTTTGCAGCTGCAGGGGCAGAACAACTGGTTGAAATCAAGGGAAAGATGAATGATGAAGAACAGGGATATCCTGGATGGAAACCTTCTCAGGACCTCAGACTGGGCCGACGGTTCACCTTCCAACAAGACAATGACCCTAAGCACACAGCTAAAATTCTTGACTGGCCCAGCCAGAGCCCTGACTTAAACCCAATTGAACATCTCTGGAGAGACCTACAATGTCTGTCCATCAACATCTACTATCCAACCTGCCAGGGCTGGAGAGGATCTGCAAGGAGGAAAGGCAGAGGATCCCCAAATCCAGGTGTGAAAAACTTCCTGCATCTTTCCCAAAAACACTCATGGCTGTATTAGATCAAAAGGGTGTTTCTACTAAATACTGAGCAAAGGGTCTGAATAATTAGGACCATGTGATATTTCAGTTTTTCTTAGTTATTAAATATGCAAAAATGTCAACAATTCTGTGTTTTTCTGTCAATATGGGGTGCTGTGTGTACATTAATGAGGGAAAAAATTACACACACGCAAGACCACAACTTACATGCCTGAACACATGCATGCACATGGACAATGGAAAACAACTACCCTGCCAGTGTTTTGTTCTTGTGTGTTTGTTTGTGTGTGCATCTTTGTGCGCAAAGCTCTTTTTATTACACAAAGCTTTTAGAATGGATGCTGAAATGGATGCGCTCAGCATTCTTCATTCACAGTCATACTGGGTATGGACAGCTCAGCTGGATGGTCCAGAGCTCCCCACGCCTAGCCCTAGTGGAGGATTTTCCAGGGCTTAAGCTGCCCACAAACCCCACTCATCGCCACTCATCGCATGCCGCATTGACACAATGCAAAACTCTGGCTAATCAGTTCTACTCTACAAATCAGTATCCACCAGAATGTAGAATGCTACCCAACCAATCTGATGCTTTTGGTTTTTTTTTGAGTAGTCTGCTGTTTATCTGCTAAATATTTTACAATACAACAGAAAACATTTAAAAATAAAAAGTGTTCCATTAGTTAAATAGTGAATATTTAGAGGTGGGAAAAAAGACATAGCAAGTACAGAAGTAATCAGATTGCAGCTAGATTTGTCTGACTTGTGTTAAGCAAAATGTCCCTACATTAAAGTAGTCTGCTTCATATATAGTAATGTCTGTGATTTGGTATAACAGTAGAATTTATTTCTCTAACAGTATAGCATATTAATAGAAATTTAATCATTATGCAATATTTCATTATTGTCAAAGTTCAGCATCTCAGGACCTGGCTATCTGAAAAATGTTCTTTATACCCAAATCCATGTAAAAAGTATGTGTTGTTTAATATAAAGCCCAAAACTTTTTTTTTTTTGCAGGGAGATGTTGTGCTGTAAGCGCTCACATGAATAAAATAAAAAAAGCCGATATATTCCCTTTCCTCTGTCAATTCTGCAGTCATCAGACAGAGTCAGGCACATTTCCTCTGTCTGTTATTTCTGCAGAGGGCCTCACTATTCTGTCCAGACATCAGACATGTTTTTATAACATTGTGATGACCATGCCTCTTGCTTATGGGAACTTTTATTTGTTCCCCAATCATGACCATTTAAGTTTAATGTGTTGTGCCAGACTAGAATGACTAATTTAACTTTCGTTATGTGGTCTTCTCCAATAAATTATCATTTTCAAATGCTCAGAGGTATCATTTTAATAACACTGGTGTTCTACACATCTACACATAATTTGTGTTCGATTTGGGACGTCCCCCTTATGCCCATTAACCCCACCCTACCCACGGCCACCCTGGGGGGGGGTGGGATTATGGCGTCACATCAGGACCTCTGGGGGGGCATTATAAATCCCCCCGTGCTCTTTAGCGCGCTGTCACAGAACGCCTCGCCAGCAGGATATGCTTTTCACCCCTTTATTAGTGTTTTTCCACTAGTCCGTTTAGCGTAGGGTAGCATAGATGTCCAGGTCTGCCTGACAGAGAGACCACTGACGTCCATTTCCCCCCACACACACACACACACACGTATGTCCCTATGACATTTCATGGTGCGGTGTTGTGCGGGTGAGTCTTAGCAGGGTTGACTGAACGAGTCAGTTAGTCGGCTACATGTGTGACTGTTTACTTAGCAGATCCTGTGTAGCCTTAGCTTACGGATAGGTCTATACAGACGATCTTTCCCTCTATACAGCACAAGTGCGCTTTCCCCCCTACTTTCTGTCTGTTCATTTTGGTCCTCTCCAGCTAAGAGAGGTACAAGTGAGGTGAGCTGTCTCAATTTTTCTGCTGTTTAGTAGGACAGGGGAAGACTTGACTTCACGCTTTTTCTTCATCCTCCAGACTTTGGACCCCTGAGAAGCAGCAACCATGTGGGAGTTCCGGTCAATGATGTTCTGGAGGGCGGTGTTCGCAGAGTTCTTTGGCACCATGTTCTTCGTGTTTTTTGGGATGGGCGCAGCCCTGCGCTGGACCAGCGGGCCATATCACGTCTTCCACACAGCCCTCTGCTTTGGCTTTGCCGCTGCCACCTTCATCCAGTGCATCGGGCACATCAGCGGTGGCCACATCAACCCCGCTGTGACCTTCGCCTACCTGGTTGGTTCCCAGATGTCGCTGTTCCGTGCCTTCTTCTACATCTGTGCTCAGTGCATGGGTGCAATCGCTGGCGCTGCTGTCCTCTATGGGATCACACCCCACAACATGAGGGGTTCTCTGGCACTTACCACGGTAAGCCGCACCTTATGCACTGACACTGCATATTGCAAAAAGTGAACATCGACTAGACTGCTCCTCATCCTCCTAAATATGAAGAAGACTCAGTGTTTCTGTCTGTGGTGACCACAGCTGCAGCCTGGCATGAGTTTGGGAATGGCCACAACAGTGGAGGTGTTCCTGACCATGCAGCTGGTGGTCTGCGTCTTTGCTGTGACAGATGAACGCAGGAACGGGCGCCTGGGATCCGCTGCCCTCTCCATTGGCTTCTCTGTCACCATGGCTCATTTGATGGGGGTAAGACATGCATACGACCTAAAATATCGACCAATTTACTAAGCTGTAAGACCGAGAAACACTCCACTCATTCCTGTTGCGTGTTCTGTTTTTGCTGGTTGGTGTTTATTGCAGATGTACTACACTGGAGCTGGCATGAACCCTGCCAGGTCTTTTGCTCCTGCTGTTCTCATGAGAAACTTCATCAACCACTGGGTTAGAATAAACTATTAATATTGTAACCTTTACTGAATTACATAACATGTCGACAATGCCAGTATATATTGATGGATTATAGTGTGTAGGATTTGTTTGTAATGAATGTGATTTTGTGTGGCAGGTGTACTGGGTGGGACCCATGATTGGGGCAGCGATGGGCGCCATCCTGTACGACTTTATGCTCTTCCCCCGCATGCGCGGCCTCTCCGAGAGACTAGCCACCCTGAAGGGTAGCCGAGTTCCCGAGGTTGAGAACCAGCAGGAAAGCCGCGCGGAGGTCATCGAACTCAAGACTCAAGCCCTATAAGCCTGCACTCGTCAGGGGAGCAGGTCCTGGCTCAGCCCCTGACCCTCCAATACACACTGTCCCACCAGCAGCTAGCACCTGCCTCGAGCAGCACTCTCAGCCAGCCAGACGTTAAAAATGGGGTTGGATGCATCCAACACTACACAAAAGGTGATGCCTGTATAAGGCCCTCACTTACATATTCCCATTATCACAATGCTATATCAATTAATTGTGTTACCTAAAGATAAATGCATGCACAACCAATTGGACCTTTTAGATAATCCTTGCATGTAGTAAACCAACACGAAAGAGGAACTGTGTGGCCACAACATCCTGTACAGTGCACACTTTAGCAGAGAACCCCTTTTTCTGGGAGACACACGCTGCTGGCATACTGGTTGTGGTAGGGCAGCAAATTTTGGGTGGGTGTGTGATGGGGGAGGGGCCGATTTCCAATAATACATACAGGGGGTGAGCTAGAACAGTGAACTTGGGCATGCTTTCTGTTTTTTTTTTTTTTTTCTCAACTTGATCATTTTCTCATTTTCTACAATACAAGACGTGGATGTATGATAATAGAGTTTACCAGGGTTTTATTCTTCAACTCATTTTTCATTTTATTTGTGTGTGTGTGTGTGTTTGTGGGTTGAGTAATTGTGTGTGAGTGAGCATTAGTGGGTGTGCAAGAGTGTTGTGAGTGTGTGTTTGGGAGGGTTAGGGTGTGAGTGTTCAGTACTGTATGTATGTTGCACATGTGGGTGAGTGTTTGAAGGCGTGAATGTATGTCAAAGGTCATGTTCATTCATGTGTGTGTGTGTGTGTGTGTGTGTTTGCCTGAGCATGTTCACAGAGGTTTTATTTAGGGTTTTTTTCATTACACCTGGGCATGTCTTGTTTCACGCTGATGTTAAATCAAATTTATTTTTATGACACTTGTTACACCTCCCCAACCTGTCTTACAATATTATTTACATTTACTTTGTACACAAATGACCTGACCTGCAAATCTGTACCAAAGATGCGGCCACAGCATGATGTGACTCCCAGTCTGTTAAAAGACAAGGCCACACAAGGCCTCTAAAGATCATACCCTGACTGGGTTTAAAACAAAAATGTAAAATTTTTGAATGAAAATAAACACAATGATAATGAATAAACAACGAGTTTATTCATTGGTTGAGTTGCTTTTGTTGTTATCATCTTTCAGTAAGAATTCAGTAAGAATTTTCCACTCAATGTGTGTCCTGTGGCACCTGGCATCAAGACATTATCAGTAGATCATGTAAAATTCCCGAGGTGGTGCCTCCATGGACCACACTTCTTTTTCCAGTGCATCCAACACAGACACGGGTGGATTGAGATCAGGGTCCAGTCTGGAAGTATCAGTGCTTTCTGTAGGACGCAAGCAGTGCACTCTACAAGCAAAGCTTTAACCACATCACCCCTATCCTGTCCTCCTTCACACTAATGACGAAATACTGCAGTTTACATATATGGCTTAATAGGACTGGCACCAGAATAATGGTGCTATTTACTCAAAACCTAGTTTCTGGACTTCTGTCAGCTGAAATTCAAACTAATATTTGCTACCGACCAACATATTTCAGCACCACACTTTGAGATGAATAATTTAATTAATCCCATTTAATCACACTTTTTATAATTCTATACTATTATCTATATCAATAGCAAAAGATCACATAACTGTTACAACATTAAAGGTATTTTAATGGTAACATCTGTCAACAATTATGATGTCAAAAGGGACAAATAAGTGACATTATTATTAACCGACCATAAAAAAGCGAAGCATTGTTTTTATGCTGTAACATTTACTTATTGTGAACGATCACCAAGAATACGAGCATTGGTTAACAAGGTTGGATGTAGAAGATGAGAGAGATTTTGTGAAAGGGCAGCTCTCAGACGCTGAAGCAAGACGTTGAGAAAGACGCCGTGGGAATGTATTAGGCCACTAGGTGGGGCACCACGCCTATTTTCAGACAGAGTCTGAATGCAGCATCCAGTTTACAATTAACCAGAGAGACTGTGAGATCTAAATAGTATCACATTATTATATTGTTTTTGAAGATTAGTGATCAGATTATGTAAAATGGAGATTGAATTGAATCACATCTATTCAAATTTGTATTTTATAATCAATGATGCAAATGAGTGGAAAAGGCTTTTGTTCCAATTGTTCTGTTTTGTAGGAATCAGAGATTGAGTGTTGGTACTCTTTCTTTTTTTAAATGCGATCACTGTGTTTAGCATTCACTTTAAACTTAAGCACAGCTGTACGTTGTAGGTCCCAGAACTAGATTCTACATTATTACCACACCCATAACGTCTCACTGAAATTAAACATAAACTTAACCTGAACACTGTTCATTATTGAAAGGACTAAAAAGACCAGTATAAACAATGATCTAGGGATCTAGACCTCCTATTGTTCTTGGTTTCAAGTCTAGCAAAGCAGGGCATTTTGGGTAGATAGTGACTCGGGGGGGATGGGGGAGAGGAGGGTGGGGCAGAGGGCGGGATGGAGACATTTGTTGAGGGCAGATAGCAGAAAAACACTAACACACCCACACACAAACACTCAACCACACATTCTTTCTTTACCCCTCAAACAGATAGACAAAATACTAAGGGCAATATTTTAGTACTAGCGGTACACAGGGGGGCTAGTGTAAGGTCAAAGGTGTCCTCAAGATTCACATAAACAAATTGATAAAAGAATCATGAAGAAGATAAACTAGCTAGACTATTTGTTGGTATGTAATTATCTCTGTCACCCAGAACTTGATTTTTAATGTATTTCAGAATGGTAAAAAAAAAAAACGTGAAAATATGTATAGGGTGAATAATTGACTCAATCCTTTTTGATTTTGCAAATATTTTATTGTGAACGTTGTATAAATTCCATGGTACATAAATAACATGCTACTGAAATGTCTCCAGCCGCAGCTGTGGCACAAATATGACAGCAGTACTGTGTGTCCCTCTTCTCTTCCTGACACTACTTAAACCTGCAATAATGAATCATTTCCTACACTGATAGGTCAAAAAGGTCAAAATGGTCAACACTTTAGTGACAGAGGGCAAGAATCTTAATTTGGCTCAACACAACATTGTTCATTCACAATGAACCCAAAGGTTTTTTTGCCCAGCACCATGTTGCATTCCTCCAGTGTGCTACACTGAAGAACCCAGAACCCCAGCCGATGCGCTTCTTCAGGATAAGGTCAGATCAGTTGCCATGGTGATATCTCTAAAGGGGCACGTACTGCACGTTCAAAAACAGTAACAATCTGGAACTGGAACAAACCGCACTTTGGTTTCTGTTTTTAAGCCATTTTTCTCCGTATATTTGCAGATATCTGGGATGAGAGGTGACAACACTGAGAACTGTGCTAAACTGCACCGATCTGGATTTTGACCCAGTTCCTCCACTACAATATTTTTAGTTTGGGTTTTCGTACGCACATTCTACTCATGCTGGATCCTCAACCTAGATTTGGATTCAATCAATTTTGGGTTCGATCAGTTATGCTTTGCTCTCCCCTGACAATATGCTGGTTTAAAATGGTAGACCATACGCTCAACCAATCCTTATTTCTACACAGACCCTGGGGCACCTCTGGTTCTATTCATACTAAAAATGAACATGCACCCAAAGGAACCTTAAATGGGATTTTATGTAGTGCAGTGGACCAGTGCTCAAATACCCAGTAAATATCTGCATCCTGTTTTATAAAAAGCTGTGATGTAAATGCGGTTTCAGTATTTCTTGGCTGCTGATCTAAGTGTACTTGGACTGTCATAAATAAACATGAAACGTTACATCTAATACAATGTTGTCTAAGTTGCATACATGATCCCACGCATCATTGCATAATGATTTACATTTGAGTAAGATAAAGAGGGAAGGGACCCTGCTTGAATGCAGTGAGACAAAGACCGTGATTGGCCGGCAATACGATAACAAGTAGAGAAATCTAAGCATGTCTCTATACTCCTGGTACCAGAATATGCCCACATATAGCCTTGAGGAATCTCACTACCCTGCTATAGAGTACTCAGTTGGAAATTAGACATAAGAAATTCATTTATTCATTAGTGTGATCCAGGCAAACCAAATTGCCCATGATGTTCTACGCACTCATATTATATCTTCATGGGCTTGTTGTCATAAAAATTTAATGCAATGCCCTTGGTGTATTTCTATGTAGATGATGTGAGATGAGTAGGTCCTCATGATGACCCAGGGCACATTCATGTTGAAACAGTGGCATTTTATGAAAAATCGGAATTTTTGCTATACTATGGTGATTTTCACTTTGGGCAATAGTGAAGAATGCTAAGTAGAGTAGAAACGAGTAGAAACATGAAAGAAAGCTTTAAGGACAAGAGGTATTCTTGATGTAGCTCCTGATCTTCTAACCCTAAAGTTATTACTGACTATCAGTTCCAGCTTTTGTACCTGGGAGGACGTGTGTCTGTCTGTGTGTGGTGATTCTTTACCCACCCAACCCCAGACAGCAGTAGAGGTCCTGTTGTGGCTCCACCAGTCATGGCTTGATCCTCTCATGCATTGTCTTCTTCAGGTGTTGGTACATTCCTCCTTGACTCTGAGTTCTGCTAACACTATCACACCAACAGTACCAACAATTACAACAATTACTTCGTAAATCATAACAAAACATGATACGCTGGGGGACATTTTTTGTCCAATTTTTGTAGGAAGCCCTTGGAATTTCCCTTCCATGAGGAGTCCCATCACGATGACAGCATAATCCTATCCTGACAACGTCATAGTGCAATAATTCTCCTGAATCCCTTTCCAGCCATCAAGTCTTCCTTCACTGCAGCTGGTCTGGGTGGAGCTGGTGATGGGGGTAATGGATGAAGGCAGCAGTGGGTGTCTGCGTTGTCCCGGCTGAGAGTGGTGTTGGGATGGCCGTGGGGGCCAGTGCTGAGGGTGCAGGTGTGGCAGCAGGGTAAGTGTAGGTCAGGAACCCCGGGGAAGGGGTGTAGGGGTACTGCTCAAATGCAGCTGATGCGTACTGTGTGTAGGCAGTGCTGTAGTCCAGGTAAGGAGAACTCATGCTGGATGAGACCTGAGCAGGTAACACCAGACTGGGTTGGAGAAAGGCCTGAGGGTATACATACTGCTGCTGAGCCAGTCTGGAGATAAACAGAAGACATAGTTCCTAATTAAAACCCATATACGTAACCTTATGTATTCCAGAGTTGCCAGATTGGAAATTTCCCTTCCATATGAATATTCTTGTGGATAATAAATGCTTTGGATGGGCAAAAAAAGTTGATCATTGTGACAGCAAAAACATATAAAAAAACACAAAGCCATCTGTATATGTTAATAATTATTCCACCAGCAGGAAGTGAGATTGTAGGCCACCTGTGAAGTTAGAGAATGCAGAGACACCCTAAAGAGGACCATAGAGGTCAGGATGATGAATTAGATATCCATTAGGCTGCTTTTACAGGGCAAGCAATAGTTAACATAAAATAACATAAGAATTCTGTCTAAACTTCCCAAAACAGTACATTATGTCAAACGTTTTATCATGCTTGCAGATGGTTTAAATAATATATATATATATTTACATTTATTATAAACATTTGGCTGAAATGCATCAGGTGTATCTGGCAAATTTGAAACAAACTAAATGAAATATCACATTTTTTCTAACAACATATGATTGGGTCACATTTAATAAATAAAAAAAAGGAAAATCTATAAAAATGTACATTTACATATTAAGTATACTACAGTATACATATCCTGTAGTAAGATGTACAATATTCTCTAAAGATATATAATTATATTTAATATAAAAAAACATTTATTTTCAAACTTTTGTGTATATTCCAACCACAAGACTATGAATGTCATCTTTACTTTTTAATTTAATGTTTATTTGAATGTTTACATTTACACCTGTGTAATTATCTTCATTAAATATTTTTTTATTGAAATTAGGAGATGATAGAAACTGAGAGAAGAGAAGCCATTTATATTAATGCAAAAGCATACAGGTAGAAATTAACGTGATAAGGCAACTCCCTCTGCTCACAGGGCTCTGGACCCCACCCTGCTGAGACCGTGGCGTGGGAGGTGCCGTCTGTCACCTCCGCCACCGCACAAACAACATGAGGTCATACATGCACAAAATCACACACTGCCACAGCCCTAATCGCTATGAGCTGCATATGTCACTCGATCACACCCACAACGTGAGACAGGGGAAGAGATGTGCCTACGGTTCACCATGCTAAATCACTGTACTACCACGGCCCCCTGGGAGTGACACCTCTGTCACGACACACCCTGGAAGATGAACTCACCTCTGCTCGTAATTATCACCGCTTGAGGAAACCAGACAAACACTATAAATAGGAGAAGCGAGTTCTCCAGAGATCGAATCATTATCGCGGGCGTCTGAGAACTGTGCATGTGTGTGTGCGTACGCATGCTCAGCCGCTTACTGACAGCCAGTTTCGGTTTAGCGTACAGTGCATGGAAACAGACACCCACACACACAACTTGCGTGTAGCAACGACACACAACAAAGCAAGAGAATAAAGAAACGTGCCCACAGACACTATATTGTAAACTGTGAAAGAACATCACTCCAGTCACAGTGGCTGGATGCATTTTAACTGTTTTATTTTCATCTTTCTACTCAGCCTTCCTGGTGTATAAATTGCCATTATATATAAACTTACGTAATATGCAACAAGTGAAACGCAGAACAGCGAGAGAAGAACCCAGGTGAGTTCTCTGCTGGAACCTGCTTGCCATGCCGGCACCACACACTGGCCAAGGTTGGTAAAATGGTGAAAAGCATACATGTACACATGCACTTATTTTCCTGGTTGTGTGTGTACCAGAGTGATAATAGAGCAAGTGCCCCACCTTTCCTGAAAGTCCAAGGTCAAGGTCAAGTTTATTTATACTGCACATTTACAAACCACCCTTTTGGTCTGAAAGTGCTACACATAAAAGGAAAAATGAAATGTAATATAAACTGAATTTTATACATAACTAAAATAAATAAAAATAAAAGTCAAGCACTGGAATTAAAAGCAAACCCAAAGAAGTGAGTTTCTGAGTAACTTTGAAAACAATCAGATTTGGGACAGAAGATGAAACACCAGTAAATCCCAGTATGCTACCTAAAGTGATGACAACCAGTGAACCTCCTAAAGAACCTTACGCTGAGTTGGTCTGATCCCACGGAAAGGCTGCTATCTAACAAATGTCTAATTTTGGACATGGTAGAAAGATGGAGGATGTGGGAAATGGAGATGGTTGATCCCCTGGACTGATCCCTAATGGGAGCAACCAAAACTAAAGGAAAGGTCATGTAGAGAGCTGTCAGAACACACAATGTGTTGTTTATAGAGCTGCATAGCTGCTCTGGTCAGAGTGCTGAAGTTATTATTCCTGTCATGATCCGGACCGGCAGGGGTTACTCCAGATCCGGAGTCCGGACCGGAGTTTCATGTTCGTCCTGTGTAATATTCCCTGATCGTGTTCACCTGGTGTATATTTATATAATTGTATAAAACTATCCTGTTCGTGTCTGTTCACCGTCGGGTCATTGTGTGTGTTCATGTTCCTTGTCTCGTGCAGTCTGTATTAAACCCGTCACGTGAAATCGTGCGAATGCGTCCTCCTTCATGCCATGTCCAGCCCACCCGTGACAATTCCATTTACCACTGGACACCTTCAGTGACAGACAGAGCTGTTTCAGTTGCACAAGAATCACCGACACCCTCACTTTATTAGGGAGGTGGTTTTAATATTCTGGCTGATAGGGAAGGACACATCTGCTCTGTCTGAATCCCCTCATACAGAATCTGGGTTAAACTCAACAGTACAAGCAAACTCCTACACACACACACACACACACACATAGGGATCTGCAGTGTCATTGCTATGATGTCCCCCTACTCTGACCTCTGCTGTGGTTGATATATTGAGTGTGACAGTGGCTGAGCAAGAGGCACAGAGGAGACAAGTGTATGTCCCCATTGACCCTGTTTACCATACACAAACAGCGCCGAGAGAGTGAGGCAGAGCGGCATGGGCATAAACATGGAGACCGCCACCGAAACAAAGAGAACAGCGAAAGGAAGAAAAGACAGAGTGTGGAGAGGACACTGGGACTAATGAATAGTAGGGCGAGGGGGGAGGGGCTATGTCATGAATTCACAAAATCCACTCGCAGAGACGAACGAGCAGAGTACGCAAGTGTGAAATGCCGCCCCAGCGCTGGATTGCTGGAGGTCAGGCTGGGTCATTCCGGGCAGGGCAGCCTGTCGCCCTGCGGTCTTCCGACCCCAGAGGAAACACACACGGAGGCAGGGAGAGAATGAACACTGCGAGTGAATGCTATGGGACCATTAGCAGACAAATGATTTTGAGAGAACCAGAACCAGAATGAAGTGGAAAAAACAAAGCTGGAAGATGTGGGACTATATGAGTAGTGGCTGATACAGTACACACATAAGCACAATAAAGACTGACGTTATTTTGTTCCTTAATCAGTGCTCAGTACATATAGCACTAGAACCTGATGCAGATAATTGTATACCTCCTCAGTTCCCATTGTCAGAGTAGGTTTTTGCGTACCCATAACATGTAGAAATACATGCAAAATGCTAAAAATGAGAAAATAGGGAATACAATTTTACTCCCACCTCCACAAAGAGAGATCAGAGAGAAGTAAGTGAGAGATGAGTGGGTGGTTAATAATTGGCTCTCGTGGGTGAGTGGAAATGCAGCAGAAGGTGAACCCCACCTGTGGTGACAGAATGGGAGAGTGAAAGAAAGAAAGAAAGACCAACAAAACAAATTCTGAGACCTGAATGCAAATGATCCACTCACTGCCAGTTCAGCAGAAACGGCCTCTTTAATCTCCCACCCTGCCGGCCCCCCTCCAGCAACTCCAGCAACCCCATCTGTATCTCTCGCCCATAAGCCCGGCTTTAACACCTCACCAGCTTCTGTTTGCACAGGAAATTTGCAAATGCCACCACCCCAAGTCTCTTCCCTTTTACAGCCTCAAAAACTACGAGAGAGAGAGAGAGAGAGAGAGAGAGAGAGAGAGAAAAAAGGCTTTCCGAGATCAGCCTGGCCTCAACCCCACCAGCTAACAGATGGTGGCTGAGCTAATGTGCCAACCCAGCACAGAGGCTACAGGCACGGGGCACTTCTGAAGAAATCCCCCCCGCGACCCCCCCGGGGCTCTACCTCACCAAACAAGGGCAGGCTGGGCGATGGGTGAAGTACTCGGGCCTCGGCTCTGGAGTGTGAGCAGAAGTGGGAATTACTGTACAGCTGGTGCTTCTGTGCTTATTGTGCAGAACAGGGACCTGATAAATCCCTTAATAAATGAACGGTAATTGGCTGTGATAGGGCTCCGTGGTTGGACAAAATCTCAGTGGTAATTGGCAGAGGCCTTTGCATTAAAAATTCTATATTTGCTGGTCTAAAAAAGTAAGAGAAGAAAATAAGAATACGATAATTACTGAGTCTTTCTTTTTCTGACCAGTTTTGAAGACCCAGAACAATGAAACGGCACCAGGGCAAAATATACGATTTAATCTTTTAGGCTCTTCAAAGCATTTCACACTCATTTAGAGAGGTTAAGAAGAATTAGTGCTTAATTTGAGAGGGTCAGTGATTCTTGGGCTAAATGATGCATAGCATTAAATAAAATGTTGTACCTTGAGTATGTTACTGCTTGGACTGCCAGGAGAGCCCTACGCTCTACACTCTATTAGAAACAGACGATGGGCTGGTAAACTGAGGGTAACCTGTTATTGAATAAAATAAAAAAAAAAAAAAACAACTCAGAGAGTTGGAGTTTGGCTCAGACGCTCAGAGGGAAATACCACACTCTAGTCACTGGCCCCAGAAACTGGCCATCTGTGACATCATCGGCACCACCGTCCAATCTGCAGACCACCTTCCAAATATTTAGTTTGCCAGTGAGGAATTAGGCTGGATCGGTGATGCCAATAAACAAAAATAGCCCCACGTTTACAGATTTAAAAATCTAATATAGAATAAAGGAGCACTTAAATACTTCCTGCCGGTGTAATCAAAGTGTATTCATTAATTCATGAGCCCTATGGGCTGCTTTCAGCTCCCTAATAACCAATCGCAATCAATAATTCAAGACTGACAGCTGAAATTTTAATATTGCTGGGCCGTTAAGATTAAACTGGGTCTTCTGAAGTTCTTCATGTCTCTCTCTCAAAAAGCCCTCAGAATTACAAATATCTATGTTTCCAAGGTAATCCCAAACCATGGTCAGAATTCTGTAATAATATCTTATTTTTTGTATTTAAATGACTCTTCATATGGGTGAAAATGGATCTAGATACTGAACTGCAATAACAGGCCCCATCAGTATTGGTGCTAAATAAGAATTTGGGCTCGGTGGATCAGATGATGTTAGGGGTTTAGTATCCTAGTGGGTAGCACACTCGGTTCAAATCCCACTTACTACCATTGTGTCCCTCAACCCTAAGTTGCTCCAGGGTGACTGTAAGAACTGATTGTAATTCGCTCTGGATAAGGGTGTCTGATAAATGCTGTAAACATAAATGATGTGTGCACAACCAACAGAGGTTTATAGATTAGTAAGCATGCACTAAATTGCCTTCATGGCTTCCATACTGCGAACACAATGGCACCTGCTACACAGGCCGTATCCCTCCACCCACTCTCCTCCACCTGCCGTATCTGGCCTACAGACTGTGTTTACACAACATATTCCCTGCTCTTGGGAGCTCTGTTCTAAGCTCTGTTTGTGTGTGTGTGTTTGTGAATTTGTGGCTTGTATTTTACACTGTCTTGTAATGTACTGCATTTGTTTTAGAAAATATAATACAATTGTTACATAAGGATTACATGGTCCTTATAAGGTCCATACAATAAAAAAAAAACGAGTGGTGAGTATGTTCCCAATCCTGCTGAGGAAGTTGGTGGGACCCTCACACCTTACTGAATCGAGTAATGAGTACAGCCAAAAGCAGCACGGTGTGAAACAAATACAGTCAAAATGTTGCAGGTATCAGGACAATGTGACGCTCTGAGATTTTTTGCTGTCTCCTCTTTTATCGGGGGGGAATTCGTTGACTAAACAGGGTTTTTTTTTGCATGCTGCTGGCAAGTCCAAAATCTTAATCAGCAGTGCATATTTATATCTATATAAACACATACACTAAATAAAAGCTTTCAGCACTACACTTAGCCACCCCCTAAATACCCAGGCATGGGGTCTGATCAGGGACGTCTGTCATTTGGGGACAGAAGCGTGCCCCTCATGTAAAAGAATAGGAGGAGAAGGAAGGGTGTGCTGGTTTACCCATACTGTCTCTGGAGAAGGCTGGGGTGGATCGGCTGCACGCCAATGGAGAACCCTGTGATGGAAAGAAAAAAAAGAGAGAAAAAGAGAGAAATGAATGAGATTATGTCAAGAAAATATTTTCAGTGTGGAGGTGGTGTAATCACCAGGTCATTAGCATTTAAAGGGACAGAGACTCAAACTGAATGTTAGCACAGGGTGATAAAGGTAGCTGTGGTACCCGATGCTCGTGGTATGAGTGAGACTGCAGAAATCTGTAGCAATATCCATATATAACATGTTGCCATATTCGATTTTCCATCACTAGATGGAACTTATATTGCAGCTAAGGTTAAGTTATTTTTGTCTCTGTTCCTATGCGTAACCGATAATCTAATTGATGAAGATCATATTGATGTACTACATTCTAAAGTTTAGGGTCATTTAGAAATTTCCTTGTTTGTTCATGAATCAAAATGAAAAGGGTTTGGATAGAAAATTCACAAAAAGAAAATAGTCAAAATAGTGTTCAAAATAATGATGTAGTCAAACCAATCTCTGCTGATGCACTAGATACTGTACGAGTGTGAATTTGAACAGTTCTATTGCTTCTTTAATCTGTGAAACTGTTTTCTAATAACCAATGAAGATTTTAAAGTGACACTCATTAAAACAAAGTGAGAACTCAAAACTAATTTTTGCTGATAAAGTTCCTCTCTACAAGTATGCAGATATTCCATCATTAACAGACATTAACAGACCAGCTACCAGAGTCATTTACAACATGAACAATGTCTGCACTGAATTTTTGGCTCATTTGGACATTTCAAAATTACCCTAAAATTCTCACATAGTTACATTATGGTAAGAGCCGCAGCTCATAATTAAAATTTATGAGTAACATAATATCAAAACATCAATAATAGCAGAGCTGTACAGTCTGGATAATGTAGGTGAGCAGGGGCCTTGTGTTGTTGAAGGAGGATTCAGTATAAGGTCATTTTGCCCTCTTCTTATCTAATCTCTTTTACTCACCCCTCCCCTCTATTTACTGTAGGTTATTCGCTCCATCATTGAACCCCCCTCAAACCTTGTGTTTTTTTTTTTTATTTTTTTTATTTCCTCCGAGAGACCCCAGGCCGTTTAACCTACAGCGCAACGGCGAATCTGCAGACAGTGATGAGAAATGCCACTCACTTCACCCAACCACACACCCACCCACACACACTCTCACAAGCCTGAGTATATTCATACTCACTCACCTGCACACGCGCACACGTACCTACAGAACGATTCTTACTGACCTCCACACACATCATCAGCTGAAGATGAGTCGCACATCTCTTCCTTTACCTCGTTCTCTGAATCCCCCCCCACTCCGCCGTTCACATTCGTACAGCCTCCCTGTCGCCACGAATTACTGCCCTGCTGAGTCAGAGGCCGTTTGCTCATATAAACATTCACAAACGTTGTGAAGCACACGTTCTCTCCGGATTCTGTCCGGAGCTACCAACCTACGGGATGCAAACAGACTCAAATTGATCTAACGGTCTTGGCCATTGTTGCTTTCTTTCCATTCTGTGGCCGGTGCGTCATTGCTTCAATTGCGAATCCTCCGCACAACAGCACACAGGCTCAAGTGGACATGACACGGACCTTGTTCTGGAGAGCTGGCAGGTTAAAGTCCGTTTAATGTCCAGGCCAAATGATCTGGACATTTCGCGTCCTGCAGCCGGCCCTTTGCATAACTGTTAGAAACGTTTGAGTTTAAGCGGCTCCATTTCCTGAGCCCCCCTGCTGAAACGCTCATTAAAAAAAACACACATTCCTTCACATTTCTCAGTCTGTTTCACCATTACAGCAACGCAAACAGAGCCCCACACTTAAAATGTCTAATGCAAGTCATCTTGAGATAAGGAGCTGAGAGTTATGCCACCATGCACTCTTCAGAGGTTTGTACTGGGGTAACATGAGGTAACAGATGGGTTGGCAAAAAACACACACGCACAAATACATGGGCATCAATGCAAGGCTTCCTTTTTATATGTGTGTGTGTGTGTGTGTGTTTGTGCCTCTATTGGGTGACAGATGTTGAGAAACAGGGACTTTCTTAAACGCATCTGTGATGGTTCTTTGCAAAGCGCTGAACATTTTTCACTCTGAGGCATGGAAGTCTCGTCCCTTAAGTGCTAATGATATGATGTGCAGTGGTGACACCCCTATTCTGGCAGCAAAGTGAGTCAGCAGGAGCAAAGTCAAACTGTGACAAGCACCAGTCATAGTGGCTGTCAAGAGACTACCAATGCCAAATTACCAGAATTGTACTGAGCTGCATTGCAGAAATAATATCAAATATTCTACAGAGGATGTAAGAGAAAATCCGGCAAAAGTTATTAATCAACCAAAGAGTCCCCCTTTTAGCTTATTTTAACTAGGACTATGGAATTTATACTAATAATGCATAGTTTTGTGTGAAATTGACAAAATATTAAAAAAAATTATTACTTAGAGATTGGCCTACTGCAAGGGTTAATAGCAAAGACTTTGTCCTTTAGTATGTGTTTTCCCAGCATAACTGAAGACTAAAACATTAGAAACATAAAAAAACATTAAAAAAAATTGGTCTAGTTAATTTGTAGATTAGCTCTCTCTCTCCCTTGCTCCTCACTCACCATCCATAACTGCACAGTCCAGAGCCTCCAATTCACCTTGGACACCTTGGAGGCGTGAAGCCGCACGGCCCTCGTGCCGTGCTATTAGAGACGAGTTCTCGTGACCTTGTGCACGACGTAGGACAGCAGGAGGAAGATGGCGACTCACCTGTCTGCGGACAGCGGGCCTTGGCTCCCAGATACGCCAGGTTCACGTTGGCTTTGCGCCCATCGATGATAGGGTTGGGGTCTTTACACGCCCGCTCCGCTGCTCCTCTGTCGCTCATGGTCACCTGACCGAGGCAGAAAGAAGCGCTACTGCAATTATGACTGTTCAGTATATTCCCTGTTTTATTCTCTCATACGCTCACTCTCACCGTGACACTGCAGAGGCCGGCAGAGCCATGCCGCTGTGCCGTCAGTCGCGGGCCACTATTGGCCAGTTCAGTTTGCATAATTAATAATGACAACTTTATACAGCTGCTGCCTCCAACAGACAGGTTTCATGCTTTCCACAACCAGGCAGACGTATAGCATAATGAAGGGCATAATAAATAAAAAATACATTTTCTTATTCATACTTTTAGTTGGCACACGGGCCTCATTTATAAGGCACCTCAGCCGGAACGCGCAGACTCCTACAGTAAATAAAATGTACATAAAAGACCTAGAGCACTATAATGAGTGGACGCTTCAGACACGTCTCTCCTGGGTTCTGTCATTATGTGCGCCTGTATTTACCATATATGGGTTCTGTTATCGACCTATGCATACGTAAGGCCAAAACTTGTATATTTCACTCACGGATAGGCTTTTTAGGGTCATCATTTTCCATTTTTGGTGTGTTCGCTCATTCATTTACAGCATTTATCGGACGCCCTTTTCCAGAGCGACTTACAATCAGTAGTTACAGGGACAGTCCCCCCCCCTGGAGCAACTTAAGATTAAATGTCTTGCTCAGGGACACAATGGTAGTAAGTGGGATTTGAACCTGGGCCTTCGAGCATGTTAACCTCTAGGCCACTACCACCCTCATTCATGTTTTTATCTGTTCACTTCCTTTCACATCCTGTTTTGAATGTCCAGAGGAAAAACACCTTTAATGCGATCATTCTTAGGACTTCGGATGGGCTGGATGCAGGGCCATTAAATATTATGGGGTTTTGTGTTCCTTCAAGATCACATTGTGAAACGATTCTGTCTGCCCTTTACAAGCGGCTTCTTTTTTTGGAACACAAGGACAATTGTGTGGGGAAATTAAAACAATCAGGTTTGGGAACCAACTGGGACATACCCCATCTCCGTTTCCCTGGTTTCCCACCCATCATCCAAATAACCTATTTTAACCAGGCGGCCATGACGCAAGTGTATAGCCCACAACTGAGAAGCGCGTTTGGAAGAGAACCTCCATTTTATGGTACCGAACTAGAACGTTCTACCCTGCAGGATGCATTAATCTGATATCACACCGGGCTGACCCACTTGCCCCCCCCCAAAAACTCAATATACAGTAACGGCAGCAGTGGGGGGTTATTGATGTGGCTTGGGGTGTGCTACCAACTTCTGATAACCCCTCAATATTCCAATATCAGGATGCGCCCTGCTCCTAATGCACTAATAAGCGTTGAAAGACCTCCGTGCGGTGACAGCGGAACTAGTGAAGGGATTATTAAAATGCTTTCCGTGACGAGCTCCATTAAAAAAAAAGCATTTGCGTTTATATATTTACATTTTATTTCTATTATAAACCAAGGACGGATCTTAAAAGTAAATTATGGGAGTTTCTTCTGGGTCATGATACACATCATATCTTCAAGATGCCTTATGCTCAACATTGGCTGGGTTATCTATGTGCACATGTGTATACACACACAAACACACACACACACACACACACACAGCTGTGCATTTGGAGCATTCAACACAGCCCCCACGGTCAGGGAGGCCAGCTGCCGCTCCAAACCGGTAAAACGTGCACTGCTGCCGAGGGGGAACGTGGTGGATGGTGTTCAGAGTCTGGTTACTGTCAGGTAAACACCAAGAAGAAATTTCGGTTTATACAAGGGTGTGGGGGTTGGGGAGCACAAGCTGCCAGACAAGATCTGGTGAGATTTGGTCCGCTCCCTTTTCTGACACACAGACGGTTCCTTGACGACATTAATTATCTCAGCAGTCACAAGCCCCATGAGTAAAGTGGGAACACATTGTGGCATGGCACTCAAGACAATTTGCTCCTCCTTGTTATATCAGGGTGGTAGTAGCCTAGTGGGTCCAAATCCCACTTACTACCATTGTGTCCCTGAGCGAGACACTTAACCCTAAGTCGCTCCGGGGGGGGACTGTCCCTGTAACTACTGATTGTAAGTCGCTCTGGATAAGAGCGTCTGATAAATGCTGTATATCTAAATATCAGACGTTATAATGGAGGTTTCTTTCATTTCCGTCCAGGAAGCTTGAATGCTCAGGAAGTGAAAAGGTCCACCGACTTCAACAGAGAGGGGAACCGGGGGACTAAAAACTGAAACTGCTTCCTTGTCTGTCACCGAGCAATAAAAGTGACAGATAAAAGTCCAGCATGTGGATAAAATCAGAATCAGAAAAACTTAATTTATCCCGGAAGAAAATTGTTAATAATAATAACAATAAATAAATAAATAGACAGTATTTGCCCCCAAACACTTTCACCTGTAGCCTTGTGAGGGTGAAATTGTTTTGCATGAAACGAAAAAAAAAAAAAAAAAAAAACGCCAGGAGCTTCCAAACAACCCTCCCGTTCTTCCTTTGATTTAAAAGCAGTGGAGATGGTGGATTTCTAGGGTGGTAGTAGCCTAGTGGGTAACACACTAGCCTGTGAACCAGAAGACCCAGGTTCAAACCATTGTGTCCCTGAGCAAGACACTTAACCCTAAGTTGCTCCAGGGGGGGACTGTCCCTGTAACTACTGATTATAAGTCACTCTGGATAAGGGCGTCTGATAAATGATGTAAATGTAAATAGCTGATGATGCCGGTCAACCTTTAAAAAAAAGGGCCCACATGTGACTTACAACAACATATACACACACACACACACACACACACAAACTCCTAAACAGCCTTATCCGTCCATAACGTGGATGTATAAAAAACCACTCTCGAAGCCGAACAAAAGGCGAACCCGGGGCCGGACACGCGGTTCAAGTTCAAGTTCGAGCGGCCGCGCGGGACTTTTATTATAACGCGTCGCCACGCGCGCGCGCCCGGGGTCCCGTAATGTCACCAGAACGCGTCTCTCTCCCGTTGTACGTGCGGCAGGGAGAGTTCGGGCCACTTACGAAGCCGTATCCGCGCGATTTGCCCGTCTGCCTGTCAGTGATGACGACCGCCTCGTCGATGTCCCCGAACATTTCGAAGTATTTTCGCAGAGACGCGTCGGTGGTGTGGTACGGCAGGCCGCCCACGAATATCTTGGTGAAAGTTGTGTCCTTCTTGACGGCCGGATGCATCGCCTCCAAAGTCCCGTTAACGAACTGATGCAAAAGCATTTGGGTCCGAGGGGCCAAAAAAACAAAAAAAAAAACGGAGGTACGGAATATTCTAAACGCCGGCTGCCAGTGACCTAAATTTGCATAGATGCAAAAATAATGAGGTAGATAATTCGGTTGGTGCCGAGCTGCGCAACTCTTCTTTTATTCCATGGCCGAGGTGCGCCAGGAGCCCCCTCTCGCCAGCCGACAAGTGGGTTAAAGACAGAGTCCGCGGTTCGCCAACGAACCACTCTTCACCAGAACGATTCATCCAGTTGAACGAGCGGTATCGACTCAGTGAACGGGTCGTTCACTGAGTCTAATGTTTGTAGCGTTCTGTCGTATTTCAGTACTACATATTAGACAAGCTCGGGACATACATATCGTTCCCACGAAATGCTAGCAATGTAAATCTGAACAAAAATGAGCTTTTCTTAGATAGTGTGTGTCCTATTCACAGTCTGAATAATATGTCTTTTGATATTATTATGCATTATTATGAGTAGTTATTTATGTTTTTATTACACAAAATAATTTGCAAGTCCCAAAATATATACATATAACAGAATTTCCATGATGTCATGATGTTATTAAAGGCTAATAGTGCTAATAAGTGATACACAGCATGGCACACGGTGCACACAACAGAACGTGTCCTCTGCACCTTGGCGGTTCGGTATTTGTACCCGCAACTTTTCTGCTACGAGGTCACTTCCTTAATAGACAAGCAGACCACCACTGCCCCAAGTAGCTGAAGGTACGTAACTGGACAATCGAAACTGTGAGAGTTGGACGTGATCGTGCTGGACGAAGAGTCCCGTAAGAGTCGGCTCTTGTAAGTGAACCGAGCTGAACGACTCCGAACGGAGCCGGAATTTGCATCGCCGGTAGTCGTGTGTGTCCCGCGGGGCGTCGCCTGTAGTGAGGTGTCGCCCTGGCTCGGGTCCCCGCCCCTGCCTCCCCCGGGCTCTTCGGCACCTGCCTTTGTCTTTTAACGACACAAAAGAATGGCGGAGTGGCCCACAGCTTCGGCGCCAACTCCGCAGGCTCGACCAGCGTTGCCGCCAGAAGTCACTGTTAGTAAAATGGTGCCACAACGGTGACATTGTGGCTGGTGAGACGTGGTAGCAAAAAGAAATGGCAGGACTGGAAAGCGTGCGAACTCTCCAAAATGAAATATTCAGCTTAAACCATAAAAAGCGAGGGATCTATTAGGGAAACTGCCGCATGGAAAAGTGGAGCAAGAGCTGCTGCATGTGACGTGCAGCGATCAAAACCTCCAACTTGGCCAGACAGTAAGGAAGAGGAGGGATGAAAATAAAAAAGCACGAAAGCCTTTTGCTTTGCTCTTTTTTTTTTTTTTTTGCGTGGCTATGAGAGCTTCCAACGTCGGACAGCGGGCCCCGCTGGGCATCGGGGTTCGGGGAGGAGAAGAGTGTTCTTATTGCATGCGCTCCACTGCCGCCGTTCCTTTACAAGGGCATTTTTTTCACTGCTCTAAGGGTCGCTTGACCCTTAGTTTTGTGAGGTCGAACGCGAAATATTTTTGGTCGATGGCCAGTAAGGATTCTGCATGTCAGTGATGGGGTCCTTTGTCTCCGCACACACTCTCCTTCGCCGACTGTGTTGAAAGACTCATGAACACTCCTCGTCCACGTCTCTGTGACAGAGGTCTGCCCCAGTAGTGTTTTTGCATTATTTTGTAAAAGAAAAAAACAGGTCAGTGGAATAATCCCTGTATTAATGCGTTTTAAATACGTTTGCTGGACATGAGAATTTAGGTGACAAGTGACGCCACCTGGTGGATGAACCGACGTCATTGCACCGGCAGACCGTGGTCTGTTCCGCACTTTCCGGGGGCTCAGGCTCGCCCAACTTCCCCGGAAAAACACTCCCAAGAACGAGCCACCAGGGCCTGTCAGTGAATAAATTCCAAATTATTCCATATTTACATCCTTACCATATCTGTGCAGTAGCACCACTCATGTCACTGAAGCCATTGTGTGTATAACACACTGATGTACACTAATATTTATTTGTGGTGGCAAACACGTAAGAGTGCGTAAGAGAGAGATTTCATATATTCATATTCATACTATAACATAGCTGTGCTATAAATGTGAATTTATGGTAAGAATAACCACTAGGCGTCGCTCTTGGACAAACATACTGTCACCACCTATTATTCAAATTGGAAAAAAAGATAACTTTTTCCACTAGCAGTTGTAGTTCACTGGTTCTCAGCACAGTTCCTGGAGGGATCTCCTGAAGAACAGAACCGGGACCCACTGTTCTTGTTCCATGAGGTTTCGGTGAACGCGCTGACTGTTAACTCAACCACAAGTATTAGCCTACTGCAACAGACTGGGGAATTTAAAAAGCGTACATTTGTTTCTATCAGAGCACTCTTCATCTATAATAATACATTGGTCGGCATATATTGTTCTACACATGAAGGGAGGGAAAATATCTCAGAATTAAGACAGGAATTGATCTTCAATCCGGGAACGTTTCATTAGTAAAACATCAACTGACAGAATTCACATACATGTTTTATAAAGCATGTGTAATGTAATACTTTGAAATAATGGCTCCAGATTTCATAATGAAACTAATCAATAACTGTTGAGCTCCTTCAAATAAAGAAATCAAATCAAGAGTTAAGACTTAATAAACTCCACAAGGGGGCGGTATTACACTATATCCAGCCACCATAACGCAGTTTGTTTGGCAAGTAGACACGAGTCAGAAACTCTGGAGCTATGAATGTCAGTGACTGGATCTCAGCTTTCTTCTTCCCTGTCTGCATGATGTCCATCTGAAGCAGACAAACACACACCACTTCAAATCAACTGAACACAAATCATCCAGAAAAGTCTAAATGTCACCTCTCTGTCCCAAGCTGGCTGGCAGGCTGTATAAGGCCTGCTCCTCAGGCTCCTCAGCTTCCTCTCGTCTCTCAGGGTAAATGGGATCAGAGCATCCTGTGGCACACGCAGCCTGGGGAAGATCGCAACAAAGAGCGGACCAAATTCATTCCCCGTGTCTGAGTATATATTTAATTGAGAATGCGTGTCATATTTTCAAACGGAATGTTATAACATATGCGGTGAATTAATGACTACAGCACTGCAGGTGCATTGTTCTCATCTTTTACGAATAAATGGTACATTTCTAATAAATAACCAGAAATTCTATAACAACGCATGCAAGACCTCACAAGGAACGTGAGTTCATTTCTGTAAAGAGTAAAGAATATGAGCTCTGACACAATAAGAGCCTACAGCCTATTCCACTGAAACCACAGAGCAAAGAAAGAAACCTCTTTGCCAACCTCTCAATGTCTGATGGCAGAAGCCCCAACCACAGCACACTAGGGACAGTCAAACTGTGGGCCTCAAAGGACATGGACTGAGAGGAGAAAACACACACAACAAGATGCACTGGCCACTGCAGACTTTCACACTCACAGATTTCACACTCCAAATGGCAATTTAAATACAAAATTACCCCCTCCCTATGTGGAGAGAAGGGTAATTACAAGCTCTTCCAGCGCAGACAGCACACATAATACCAGTCACATAAATACCAGCCACAGTACTCACCACGGATCCATACTTGTAGATGCACATTATTTCAATGCCTGGAAAAACACAAGGCAGAGCGTCTAAAGAATCCCAAGAGAAACCTATCTATTATCATCATCAGAGAGTGTGAACTATGCAAGGGGCATAAGCCATTATGCACGTGACCTGTTACACAAGAGGAAGAGAGATCACCATCTCACCAGACGTGACACCTACTAACAGCAGATCAATTGCTGTAGCACTCCTCAGGGGAGCTGGCTGCTCAGTGGATACACAAATCTGTTGAGTGTGCGTTTCGATGTCTTAATACTAACGAACGTCTTATGTGTGTCAAAGCGGAATACATTATAAACCCGCGTGAGGGTGTTCATCGCACCACTCTCCTCACTTTGTTAGAAACGCATAGTTTGTGTGTGCACTTGGACACGGAGAATAGCCAACAGGCTGTCATGAACCGTTTGTAAGAGGGATTGAAAGTGTTTGCAAGAACAAAATCATGAAACAAACAACATTTTTGGTGGGAGCATAATTGAAAAACGGAAATTTAGGGGTTGTTTCAAATGTAGATGATCAGTAAGTAACGCTACATTTAAAATATAACTTCTATTACTCACGTTTCTGCACCTTGTGGTGCTAAGAATTGGATTTTGCTCTCCTACACGTATTATTAGCACTCCAGACCTTCCCTCAGAACCTCACCGAAAAGTCCAAAATGAATGAAATTCCCCCTGAAGTCCGGCCTGCTTGTCATGCCGACCAGGATGAGATGTGAGGAAGCACAGAAGCACAACATCTACACCCCTGGTGTTCAGGCTACACTTGCGGGCTTTAAAAATAATGTTATAACTAGCCAGTCTTCTCTATTTCTCATATACAGTACAGGCCAAAAGTTTGGACACACCTACTCATTCAATGTGTTTTTTTCATGACCATTTACATTGGTAGATTCTCACTACCATCAAAGGCATCAAAACTATGAATGAACACATGTGGAGTTATATCCTTAACTAGAAGTGGAGACCTGGCCTCCACAGTCACCGGACCTGAATCCAATCGAGATGTTTTGGTAGTAGCCTAGTGGGTAACACACTCGCCTATGAACCAGAAGACCCAGGTTCAAATCCCACTTACTACCATTGTGTCCCTGAGCAAGACACTTAACCCTAAATTGCTCCTTGTAACTACTGATTGTAAGTCGCTCTGGATAAGGGCGTATAAATGCCATAAATGTAAATGCTTTGGGGTGAGCTGGACCGCAGAGTGAAGGCAAAGAGGCCAACAAGTGCTAAACACCTCTGGAAACTCCTTCAAGACTGTTGGAAAACCATTTCAGGTGACGACCTCTTGAAGCTCATCGAGAGAATGGCAAGAGTGTATTTTGATGAAACTAGAATATAAAACATGTTTCCAGTTATTTCACCTTTTTTTGTTAAGTACATAACTCCACATGTGTTCATTCATAGATTTGATGCCTTCAGTGAGAATCTACCAACGTAAATGGTCATGAAAATAAAGAAAACACATTGAATTTTGTCCTGTACTGTATATTTCAAAATATTTCATTAATTACATGACAGACTTTGGAAGAATAGAGCATAACCTAAACGGATTGAAATATACTGCATCATACCCTTCATCAGGGGTCACTATCATGTCAGGGTCACTGCTCCAGTAAGAATGGTCCCACATCTACACGCGATATGGTCTAATAAACATGCCGTTGTGTGGCTGATGAGCGGCAGATGAGCTCCAGCCCGTAAAAGTGTTTATATATCTCTTTAAGAGAGAATGTACTCTTACCATGTGGGTCTGCATCCACTAAAGCAAACACAGGGATGTGCAGGGTGTCCCAGAGCTTCCTCACCATCTGCCTGCTGCTGACATCTGGTACTCCCTTCCCCTTAAGTCATAACACACTCCATGTTACGACGTTTGTAACTTAACGAACAGCTAGATGAAAAGATGAGCAGGATCATTTGTACTGCCTGCCACAACACACTCCAGCCTTACAGTTATCATGATGCACGGAGACAGTTTTGTGCAGAAGTCGTCGTCCAAGAGTCTCTGAAATGTCGCATCCTTTTCAACGATCAGCACAAACTTAGCAGAAGACACGATGTCTGAAAAACTGACTGAGATTCATGCTGGCTAGGTTTGCAGATCAACAGACTTTTGTCTAGAGCGAGAACTTAAACTGATGAAGGATACTCGTAATATTGCCGACATTGGAGGAGACAGGGACAGCCTGTCAGGTACAAAAAGAAATAGAGAGGATTTACATTTACATTTACAGCATTTATCAGACGCCCTTATCCAGAGCGACTTACAGTCAGTAGTTACAGGGACAGTCTCCCTGGAGCAACTTATGGTTAAGTGTCTTGCTCAGGGACACAATGGTAGTAAGTGGGATTTGAACCTGGTTCTTCTGGTGAAGTGAAGTGATTGTCACATGTGATACACAGCAGCACAGCACACGGTGCACACAGTGAAATTTGTCCTCTGCATTTAACGCATTACCCTGAATGAGCAGTGGGCAGCCATAACAGGCGCCCGGGGAGCAGTGTGTGGGGACGGTGCTTTGCTCAGTGGCACCTTGGCGGATCGGGATTCGAACTGGCAACCTTCTGATTACGGGGCCGATTCCTTAACCGCTAGGCCACCACTGCCCCTACATGTTCATAGGTGAGTGTGTTACCCACTAGGCTACTGCCACCTACTACTACCATCACTTCACAGCACGAACAAGTGCTCAGCCCATAGGCTGCACGGCTGTCCGTAGAGCACAGGAACGGACGTAAGAGTGCAGATCATCCATCCAAAAAGCTCCCAGTGTGGAATCGACCAGCTGGTGTGTGCATGTGTTCTAAAAAAGGATGTTACTGTACACAACGTGGTGACATGTAGGACAGATGGTCTTGAGTGTTGAGAAAACATCAGAAAACGGACTCACAAGGGAGCTAGAGCTGCAGTCTACTCTAGTTCCGTCCTCTTCCAGGTAACAGAGGTCTCCTGAGATCAATCCTTTGGAAGTAGCAAGCTGGCATTTTCAAACAGACATTAAGATTTTTGCAATTCTAAACAATACTAAACCAGTACAAGGTGTGTGCTGTACTGCTATAACTATGGACGTGCGGCGTGTATGTGATGTGACGCTGGCCAACATGTTGTACACACACCACGTGCAGGCTCCTGCGTGGGACCTTCAGCATACATGAAATGTCATCCACGATGGAATCCACAGTCTTCTGAGAGCCGAACAGCTGTGGGTCATTATAATAAATGTCCCTATAGAGGACAAAGAACATTTATTTTATGTCGGAAAGGCTGCATCACCTCGCTGACATCATTTGCTTGATTTAATCTGTAACTTTTGGCAACGCAGTTTGTCCCTTTTCACCTTAAAGAGATCAATAAAAATGCTACTGTACCTTTTTGTTGCATAGGAGTCACTCAGAACAAGTTTGTATATGGTTGAAAGAACTTTAAGAATTAAGGCTGCAAATAGAAGTACGGAACAGAGGTTTCACAATGTAGTACACATACTGATAAACTCCTGATATACTGGTAAACACAGGATCTGGCTATCGATAAGGTCCTGATATGTTTATACACACACACACACACACACACACAGTGGGGAAAAAAGTATTTGGCCACCGATTGTTTAAGTTGTCCCACTATAATAAGATGAGAGAAGTCTGCAATTTTCATCATACTACACTTCAACTGTGAGGGACAGAATGCAAAAAATATCCAGGAGATCACATTGTATAATTTTTAAGGAGTTCATTTGTACGATGATGCAAAAGATCTCACCAAATCTGTTGACAGAAGACACGCAGTCACTGCGGACGGAGGTGACCATGACATCTCCGGTCACATGGAGGCCGACAGAGCTGTCAAAGCTACCGCAAGCAATGATATAAAAGATTAAAAGATCACTTTTGACCCGGAAACGACATGCGTGAGCTATGGGACGTAACAAAACTGACAAAAGGAGGTTTGGATGAACGCGAACAAACAGACGGACAAAGCGGCCATTAGCTGCCACTCATACCTGCAGCTGTGTGCACTCTGTATATAATGTCCTAACCCCCCAGGCCAAATTACTGGCCCTAAACATACTGGCATTTCCTTTAAGAAACTTTTGCTTTCCAGGCTGTCAGGTTCAGGGCTTTGAAAAGCTCCAGCTGAAATGTGCTTTAAGCCTTTGAGAGGTCTGACGCAGATTCAAGCAGACAAGTTGCTTTGTTCTATGCATGAGGTCTCGGCGGTGAACACATTAAAGGCCTCTGCAGAACACCAGATTTCCCAGTGAGTGCGTGTGTGGGGAGGAAAAAAAACATGAGGAAAGTGTGTGTGTGTGTGTGTGTGTGTGTGTGTGTGCACAGATGGTGTGTTTCTAAAGCCTGTGTAGAACCGACACCTATTCAGCGCAGGAAGTTATTCAGCTTCCAGGATCAAGGTTCACGATTCTAGGTGATTCTGCTGAGATTTTTTTTCCATCCCTAATTCCTCTCACCTCATGTGAAACCCAACATTCTCTTGCTTCCCAAGCACAACTTCAGTTTAGCGTCTCCTTTGATCATGAGAAATTTGAAGATGTCATTACAAAGATATTTTTTATTCACCATGTCCCTTCATCACTGAACAGCTTCACTTTCTTAAATGATTGTGAAATTAATTTAGATTACAATGGAATTATTACTTTTAAATATAAAAAAAACAAGTGAAATAAAATGCATTAGTTTAGTCTGTACTGTACAGAACAAAATGAAGCTGCAAATTCAGTTTGTTAACACCTGAGAACCGTGATTATTAATATTGTTGTGCTTTTGATGGATACGCGTCATTTATCTGTCTTAACGCGTCTTCTATCTATAGAAATCGAACGAGAATTGCTGGTGTCCTCCTCCTGGAAATCACTTTGGATAAAAGTCTGCAAAATAAAGTCAAGTAAAGTAACTGGCACACGAAAGTTCATCTTAGGACTCATTTTAAAATTATTTTATCTTTATTATTCTCTTGCTCCTCCATACCTTTTGGAGCTGTTACAACCTGGTCAGTTGCTCCTTAGTGTGCCAAAAAACTAAGCGTAAGCATAGACGGGACCGCGCTTTTGCTGCTGCAGCCCTCAGACTGAGGAACGACTTGCCCTTGTACACTCAAAAAAATTATTTGTTGGGTTAACTTAATTCAATTATGACACCTATTTCCACAAATCTGAATTATGCTATTTGAAACTAAGGCAGACAAATAGAAAAAAAATTGCCTGCCTTCAAATAGCATAATTCAATGTGTGGAAATAGGTGTCATAATTGAATTAAGTTAACCCAACAAATAATTTTTTGTGTCTATGTTAGACAGGCTTCCTCACTCTCAGTTTTTAAATCATGGCTGAATACCCATCTCTTCTCCTTGGTTTTCGACGAACTGTAAGAGGTCAGTTTTTTAATGTGATTTATGTTTTGTGGTGGTCTAGTTAAGGAAGCGGCCCAGTAATCAGAAGGTTGCCGGTTCGAATCCCGATCCACTGAGGTGCCACTGAGCAAAGCACCGTCCCCACACACTGCTCCCCTGGCGCCTGTCATGGCTGCCCACTGCTCACTCTGGGTGATGGGTTAAATGCAGAGGACAAATTTCACTGTGTGCACCGTGTGCTGTTCTGCTGTATATCACAATGACAATCACTTCATTTTCACTTTAAATTGTTTTATGTGTTTTATGTGTTACGGTCAATTCGCAGTGGTGGTCTAGCGGTTAAGGAAGCAGGTTCCCGATCCGCCAAGGTGACACTGAGCAAAAGCACCGTCCCCACACACTGCTCACCAAGGGTGACGGTTAAAAGCAGAGGACACATTTCGTTGTGTCACCGTGTGCTGTGCTGCAGTGTGTCACAATGACAACGTGAAACACTGTACAGCACTTTGGGTCACAGCAACTGTATGTTAAAGGACTTTATAAATAAAAGTGGCATGTGGTACCAGATGTACCTGTTCTAGCTGGGGTTTATACACAGAGCTGCTGTTTATGTTCCAAAGGCCACGACCCGCAGCACCCACACGACTTCTCTGGATCTGGGGCGCATTACCTCACGTTGTCCCAGCGGCTCCTGTTCTGCAGGGCGAGGGCGGGCGCCGCGTCTCGGGACAAACTGGCCACCGCGTCCAGCACGACGCCCTCAATCCGCCGCAGGACGTCGCCGCTGCGGCGACAGGTCACAGCGCGGTGAATGGCGCGCTCGGCCTGCCAGCGTTACCGACAATTAGCGACAATTCCAACCTGCGGAGGGTCTCGGCTCCGGGGGTCGAGGTGCTCGGCGCGACCTCGTCCAGGGCTTGTAACATCTCGGCCCGCAGTTTGTCCACCTCGGCGAACCGCTCTGACATGTCGCTGCCGCTAGTTAGCACGACGCGGGCCGAAACGCGTCGAAAACGCGGCAGCGACATGGCGGCGTGGTCACGCGCGCCCGCGGGCTAGTCTCTGTGGCGTTTAGGATTAGCATCGTACCTAAACTTTACATTTCTGGTCAAATTAAAGTTACAAGGACACTGGAAAGGGTGAACACTGAATAAACTTCCCCCCAAAAACTAAAGTAATGGATGTAAATGCAAATGAACGGGTTACAACAGGTTTGATGGGTTTATTTACATTAGGTCGATGCTAAAATATTAGCTGCGACAGATTACTTAAATTTTTTTAAGTTTAGCCAGTGTTCACTTTTTTTCTATGCAAAAACAGCGTAAGCCTCTGTGGACCATTCATCACCGTATATAAGCACTGCTTGTTCATTAAATTATCTATTCATTTAATAACACCAACATCACTACTACTGTTTCTATCAGTTATGATTAGTAATAATAGAAATGACAAGTTGTAACTACATTATTATGGCAACATCTTCTACCACGACTGACTGCGTCGATGATAACCCATCAAAGTTGATTTTCCATTATGTTTTATTGCGGATCAGGTTTTATAATGAGTATATTTATTACAATTACTTTATTACAGTGTTCTCTCCTATTTAGCCAGTTGCAAAAAAGGTGGGTGCAGCAGAGAGATCAGCAACGTTTCTGATTTGTATTGTGGGAGATATCATGGTGAACAACAACCTCTTAAAGTGTCTTTCTCTTAAGCTACAAAATTACAATGGCATCTTGCATCTGTAACCTCGAAGGCTATCAGCCTGTCAGTTTATTTTGTGGAGGTCTTTTTTTTCTGTCTTTCTCCTGCCTCGTTTAGGACCCACGCACTGACCCAACCTTTGACCATGTGGCCTAACATCGACCATCATTCTCTCATTCGCTGAAACAAAAATGGACATAGACCTTGTCCCACACATGAGGAAATGATGTAGTTTTTCTGAAGTATGTCATCATAACTGGCTGTAATTAAGGGTGTGTCCACTGCCGACTCCTGTCTCACCAACTGTAGTGAAGTCTCGGCCCGAGACCATTCAAACATTTTTCCACCTCCCTCTGTGACCCCTGTAGCTAAACCACCTCAGAAACCCTTTGAATTCCAGCCCAGTCTGACAACACCTTGGGGCAGAAGGACAAGGCTTTCATCCCATACAAAAAAACAAAACACATGAGCCTCACACTCTCCTGCACTCTTGGAGATGCACAGACAGCTTCAGGCTTTGGGATGAAGATGAAGAAAACATCTCCTTGAGAATTTTCTCTCATTGATCTTGCAATTATAACCTTAAATATTTTTGACATTTTTGACTATTAGAACCTCTGGACATTTATATATAAAGATGTGAAAACGTGTGTGTGTTGGTTTTCTTCTGGCCTGAAATGCTAATCTCCAATTCAGTTCTTCCTGGGGAGTCCTGTCCCAGGTTTCTTAGTGACAGTGACAGGCAGCTTCTGTGGTTCACTAGATAATTGCTATCTCTCAACCCTAATTCAAACCCCAGGAGCTGTCGGAGGCTGTGGTCTGTGGGGAAGCTCTCTCACTCTGACTCATAAACACACACTTTCATAAACGTACAAATACAATTTTTTTCTCATATACACACATTATGTGTTGTGCTCTTTTGCTAAGACACACACACACACACACATAAATATATCAATGATTCTTGATTTTTTTTCATCTTACCCACACACACACACACACACCTCTCTTCCTGTCTTCTTCTGTTCCTCGTTCCTCTCTTAAGAGGCAGGGACTCCTGCTGTGCTCTTGGACTCTTGAGTGTAGGCTTCAGGCTGCAACTTGTGCCGGCAGACAGTCATGTGCTTGCCTTGAGACGAGTGTTTGCTCTTGGCAAGAGAGGAAAGTTGCGTCGTCACCAGGGGCAGGGTCAGAATGGCCGGGGGTGGGAGTGTGGGGTGCCGTGGCTGCAGGTGAGGGGGATTAGTTTTGGCCAAGGGGCCCCCGAGAAACTAAATACAGATCGGTCAGCTTAATCCTCACAAATAGAAAACCCTCCCCCACCCCCTTAACGTCTCAACCCACCTTCCTTCTTCCCTTTTCTGCCTGTCACCAAAAGAAGCATTTTGCCTGCCTGCTAATGGGGCCCAATGAAGCATCCCTAAGCATGTGGTGAGTGATCACTGAAGGCTGTGACTGACAGCTCAGCACGATTTTGCAGAGTGACGGGATAAAGGCACATGGGAGGGCCCGGTCTAATGATATGAGTCTATAAACTCAGATGCCCGTGTGGGGGCTGCCAGGCCTGATAACCTTCACAGAAATGATGGATGGTGCTCCTGCTGGAAAGCCTAAACTTGACCTTTTTGCATGTGTGTGAGATCAAGATTGAAGTTAAGATCTACAGAGAGTTGAATAAAAACCTTGTGACAAAGTCAACCATATCGGCAGCAAAATTTGCATTCATAATGCAAACAAATTCTATTTAAGTCAATCAGGACCACACCATAGCTGGGACTTTAGGCATAATCAGTCATGAAAGGCAGGGCAACAGTGAAATATGAGAATGCATGCATGTTGAGGAAAAATACACACAAGCACATTTCAAACAATATGCCTCACTTGTCAGATTTTATAACATGAGCTTGCCTATACATGGAGACTCACAAAAGGTCTCATGTGGGAAGTGGTGAACTCCCCCACCCGCCCTCGGCTGACTCACAGCTGGGCCTCGTATGTTCCCGTGGCTGCGTTCGACTGTCGGACACGATGAGCGCAACATTTGCTTTCGCTCAGCCCCACCTGGTCGGCTCTGTTTGAATAGGGCTGCGTCGCGGGGTGCTCGCAGCGGGGACGTCTCCTGAAAATGTAGACGGGTGAAACCAAATGTAGTGATAGGGGTGCATAAGCCTTGCCTGGCACACCTCCATCTCTTTCTGTGACCCTGCGACCCCGCACCGCTTCGTTTGAGGGTCGGTTTACCTTTAAGGCGACTTTTACTGTATCCTCTGAGCGGCCGTCCTGCTGATTCATGCCCCGCAGCTTTCAAAGGCCTGGGTGCTGAAGCACATAAGCTAACACGTGAAGTAAATATTAATCTGACCTCTGTCCACCAATGGCAACCCAAGACCTGAAAAACGCCGAGCTGAGGAAGAGAAGAGCAGTGTGGAGGTGGGGGGTGAGAGCACAAAAAAATACATGCACAAAGAGGTCTTGCCTTTTGATTGCATGCCATGCTCCAACCTGCAGGAACTCTCATGTCTGCGTGTGTTTGTAGCCAAGCCCTGGAGAGATCAGAGTGTGCTAGGGCTTGTGTAACCTTTTGATACTGATTTGTATGACTGGAAGAACTATTACATAGACAAAGAAAGTATTGGTTTCACTTCGAAAACAAATGAAATATATCGTTGATGAATTGCTTCGGTGGAAATGTTCCAAAGTTAAGTGCTGTTGAAAGACATACTCTTGAAAACCAGATTGTACCTGATGAGAATTTGTTTAGCCTTGGTTGGGCGCGCTGTTAATGATGTGGTGTACCATTCTCAGTCTGTCCTGATTACTGGCCCCTCGGTCCCCCTGACAGATGTTTGTGTGAAATTCAGGCACAGATGAACCTCACCAGATGACCGAGTGCCGGGAATTAAATCAGTCAGTCTAGTTAGCCAAACACCACCTCATGGAGTATGGTTTCACCTGTTTGATTTTTCTACCTTCATGTATGATTTATTAACAGGACTGAACCAAAGCCAAAGGAACATGAAGGTGGGTTTATACATTTTTTTGCTGCTATTCTTGCTACTGCATTACATGCCATGTGACAGCTTACTCGTCACAGACTCCAAAAAACGGCCAAAAGCAAATTTACCAAAAAATGGAGCCAAGCACTTATGATGATAGTATACAATGTGAGCAGGACAAAATGTGATGAAACCATTGAGACCGCTCTTTCCGGTTGTCTCCAAAGAAATGTTGAAGCTACAGGGAAATATGGTGCTGATTCCACTTCCTCTTAGTTCCTGTTTTGAATGTGTAGTGTAAAAGCCACCTATGGTTGAGGCTACAGTCGTAGTTATCAAATGTCAGGCCTTTTCCTGCCGTCCATTACAGGGATTCTGTTACTGTGTCACAAACCGTAGGTAATAGTGGTAGAGGTTCTAGGCCGTTTGAGGGGAAGGACAGTTTGTGATATAGAAGTCAGCTAGATATGGGTTGATAGGTCCCCAGTTTGAGATGTCAAGCACATTTACAGCAGAATGTGTTGGTTTGTGTGCTCCATCTATTGGACGGGGTAGCGCTGTTCTGCCTTACTACCCCTGGTCAAAGACCCTCAGTGTGGCTGTCCAGGCCTGGATTCAGTCTCTGCCCACTGTTTACTGTGCTGGTCACCGGGGCCAGTGGGGCCCGAACAAAGGAGGGTTTGTTTCTATTGTCCTGCCCCAGAATGACGGCCCTCCACTGGGCACTCACAAAGGCGGCGGGAGAAAGGGGAGTGTGTGAAGGGGTACTGAGCTGGGAGCCTGGCTTCCAAATCTAGGAAGAGGGACAGCTTTAACTGAAACCATGTCCCACCCTTTCAAGTGCTCAATCAGAACCCGCCTCAATGTAAACACCAGCGGCCATTCACTGATTTCTATCGACGGAACCGGAAAATAAATGTTTACATGTTAAAGGCATTTCACCAGCAGAGGAAAAAAGCAGATACATGGTGCGTGTGCAGAAACCGCCGGCCTTAAGATGAACTACCGCACGTTTGTGCAACAAATCAAAGACATGCAGGCTATTTTGAAATTGGAGGCAAACCACCAGTGAACTCTGCACCTCACACATAACCCCCTCCGTCTATACAGCTGAGGCCGTATAGCTGCGGAATAATATTTCCAGTTCAGTCCAGTTTTAACGTGCATTCAGCTTGCATCTTCCAGGGCTTTTAAAGAATCCAGTTTCCACAACCATAAAACTGGTCGTTGCTTGAACCAAATGTGCCCATTAACTGCCATGCTTGGCCTCAGAACCTCCACCCTGTTGGGGTGCCTGAGGGACATTGCGAGGTCATAAGTGTTACATTAAACTGGAGTGTTTAAGAGGTGCTGGGGGCATTGGGGTAGAACATCTGCATCCATCTGCCGGCTCCCTCCATGCTCTTTCATGGAGCGACCTTTCAACTATATGAGCGAAGTGTGCGAATACAGCAGAACATACACCGAAAATGACATGTACATTTTTTTTTACAAATACTGATGCCGATGGTGAGAGATCCGGCATTAGTAATAGAGGTGGTATAAGGGTGGTAGTGGCCTAGTGGGTGACGCACTCGCCTATAAACCAGAAAACCCAGGTTCAAATCCCACTTACTACAATTGTGACCATGAGCAAGACACTCTCCAGGGGGACTGTCCCTGTAAGTCACTCTGGATAAAGGCATCTGATAAATGCATTAAATGTAAATGTAGAGGCTAATGTCATGTCCAAAACAATCAAAAACATTGATCAGAAAAGAATAATCATAAAAATCACACTAAATGACACCCAATGTAAACACAAGGAAAGTTATTTCATCAAAGAAATTGGTATGATGTGTAGAAACTCAGCATGGAGGTTATTAATATTTACTTTTAAACCCTTTTTTAAAGTGAACTTTTTAAAGATAAGGGTTGGGAGGGGGGTAGTTCCAGCTGATCGGTGCTGGTCTTATGCTTAATAATATAAATAAAATTAGGCGAAGGAAGCACGATGCAATACTGGTGTGTTTTTTTCCTTGTCGAATAACAGAAGAAAGTGTCAGGCATTACACGAGAGTCCACCCGCTCTGCCTGCTGCATGCAGACACACGTCCCTGACCCGAGCTCTCTCTCTCTCTCTCTCTCTGTCTCTCTCTCTGAGTGTGTGCCTGTGTCTCTCTCCCTCTGCTCAACTTTAATCGCTGCTCCCATCTGCCCCTCCCAGCAGCTGCGCCTCCTCGAACTCCGTCTCCGCCTGAACCGGGAACAGGCATCCCGGCAGACCCGCTCGCCAGCGCGGCTCAGGAGGACCGTCCGGGGGTTGGATGCGAGCATCCAGGCTGCGCTCCGGCTTTACCGCGGAGTTTTATGTAAAGGAGATTACCAAAAAAAAAAAAAAAAACTTTGGAAACTTTTGGGAGTGATTAATTTTTGGTATTTTTTTTAAACAGGAGGATTCTTCCCTCAGAATGAACAGAATATGAGGGAACGGACCTGACCAAAGCTGAAAATTGTATTGTTGAAACTGTACATATATATATATATATACTTTTTCGGACCACTAGAAAAAAGATTAAAAGCAGCAGCGCATCTACCATGGTGCTGCTGGTGGGCAGAGGGACCCCGGCGCTCCTGCTCCTGTGGGTCTGCTGCGTCCTGGCCGACACGCTGTTCACGAACTTCACCCTGGACAACGAGGTCCACTCCAGCTTCATCCAGCGGCGCCTGAAGGGCCAGGAGCGGCGGGAGATGCAGCGGGAGATCCTGTCCATCCTCGGGCTGCCGCACCGGCCCCGGCCGCACCTCCACGGCAAGCACAACGCGGCCCCGATGTTCATGCTGGACCTGTACAACGCCATGTCCACCGACGGGGCCGAGGAGGGCTACTCGTACCCGTACAAGCCCGTGTTCACCACGCAGGGGCCGCCCGTCGCGGTCCTGCAGGACAGCAACTTTCTGAACGACGCCGACATGGTCATGAGCTTTGTCAATTTGGGTAGGCCGCCTGCTACACCCCCACCAGAGTTGTTCATGCTCCGAGAATTTACACTTCACAAAAAAATCTACATCTCGTACGTGTGTGTAATAGATTTGCACATCCCGCAAGGTGGGATGTTTTTCTCTGACATTCGACAACGCGCCAAAACAGACCATTTTTAGCAACATCGCAGACTATTTATCTGCAAGTTTGGGATTCCTCTTCGTTTGTGCGCCTCCTTGTGCCAAATAACTTGCATATTTCGCCTGGCTAGGTTTGATGAGCGATTTTATTAGGCCACTTATCAGCGCGACTTAACCTTGACGGGACTGAGCGTCTTCTACATTGCAGGAGAGCTTTAGTCCATTTCCAGAGGCGTCACATTCCTGGGTGTCTCGTGTCCTCCTGACGGGAACGTCGAGGTGTTGTGGCCGCGGCGGCATCTTCACCGCCGCCCTGCGATGGTTTGCCGAGGGCGACGTGGATGCAAGCCTCCATGTGGCGTTCCGAGTGCAAGCCAGGTCTCCCTGTGCTTTGCTCCTCGCGGGATAACGTCCCAATTAGTTCGGGCATTGTTCTTCGCACCCGAGAGCCTTGTCCTTGGGCTGCGTTCCCCAGCGAACCTCGCTCCCCTGCGTTAGTGAGATGTCTGTGGTGCCTGATAGCTAATTTGTGGCTTGTGGCATGAGAGGGTTTCATAACCACCTGCCTGATCTTATCAGATGTTCGTACTTTTTTTTTTCCCCCCGCTTTGGCTCGCTCGGTTGTGCACGTTCGTGGTGATGTCACCAGCTTTACTGCCCACATTACCATGCTAGGTGGTTAAAAAACCAATACGGGCTTCATATTCCACAATGCAAAAGAAATAAAACTGTCCAATGGCGGCTTCGATCTGATACACACTTGACCTATTAGCCCAACGTGAGGGAAAAATGTGCACACAGAAACTTACTGAGGATTAAAAAGCCAAAGGACACTGGCTGCATCTGATTAATCCTAGAAAGATGATTGTTGCTGGGTTTTGGCATCAGAAAGGGAGGTGACAGCATTTCTTATTCTGAAATATGCAATTACTGTGGCAACTGCTGCATTGTGCCTATTTTGGACATCCAGTGACACAGATGGATTTGACCACAAAGGCTCGCAAAGTCAAGGGCCTCTCTCCCAGACCCGGGCAGTCTTCGCGGACGGAGACGCAGGAAGACAGAGCCTTCAGAGTCTAGGGAAGGAGGCATACGATACCGCTGTTTTCGTTCCTCTCAAATCTGTGACCCATAAGCCTGACAGTCGATCATAACAATGATGGTTCGTATGAGCGGGAGGGGAGGAAAGTCACAAAACTCAAGAGTGTGCCGTACTCAGGTTTATCCAAGGTTCCGATTAAATAACACACTCGGCACTGTATGGTGCACAACCGCAAGCATCACAACAAGGCCGCTCTATATGTGTTCTCCTGTCATGGAGAAGAATGCAAGGGAACAATAATGTTGATTAACTGTGGAACATCCACGTATAAACCGCCTGTTGTTGGGTTGTGTACACACGGTTCGCATGCCTTCTAGTCACAATAGAAGAAAACCGGGTCTGCTGCGGGCTAAAGCCTGGAAGGAACTTCTCTGACACATACACGCAGAGGAGTAACAGGTGAGCATCACGCAATGGCCCCTTTATGTAGGGTCTTTATGAATCACCCAGCACCAGGTATAGTGCTCAGTTCCCATTTAATAGAATAGGAATGTTGAATTTTACATTTGCATTTGTGGCCCCCTTATCCAGAGCAACTTACAACAGGCTTCCTGTTACCATCAATGTTCACTTGTTCACCCGTTGTAGTTTTTATCACCATATCAGAGTGTTTGACTAGTTTTACTTTGGACAGATTTCTCTTTTGTGTGGTGCTTCTTCTGTTGAACAGTGTGCATGGAGAATCATGGGTCGTTTATTTGCAGAGACAAACACACCTTTTGCCATCCATTCAAATGAGAGAGGAGATCCTAATAAAAGATTCAACGAAATCTACCAAACCCCACCAAGGAAATGCCAAGCTTGGAAGAACAACTGTAGTTTCATTTTCATTGATGATTGGCTGAGATACTACAGACACCCCCACCTCTTTCAGCGAGTCCCCCACATATAGTAATGGAACAAACTGGAGATCAGTTTATTACAGCGAGAGCACGTGTGCATCAGAAGATCACAAAACAGAGGGTAATGTAATGAGCAGGTTGTTGATGATCAAATAAAGCAGAAATCTATTTTCATTCATATACTTCAGGGTTTAAGTTAAACAATAGGCAATTGGATTATTAAGAATCCAACAATGTGGACTATGAAAGATTCAACAGGGAAAAAAGGCAATTAATCGCAATTATCCCTTTCTTGTCTGTTTTTATTTCTAAAAACCCAGATTCATGTACTTGGTCTGATATTATTCTGATATCATGTCCTTATTAGCCCATTCTCCATATGCACTCCGTGGTTGGTTGGGTTTCTCGTAGTTTTTTTTATTTTTTGTTGTTTCTCATCTGTGCCCATATTGAATTATGACACAGTCTGGACTAGAACAGGCCGTTTGTCTCTGTGATGTAACGGCTGTCTGTTGAATGTCCAGATGGAGAATGAAAGCTTTGTGGAGAGCCTCACCAGAACATGTGATGGAGTCAGGTCGGATCTCTTATTAAATCGGCCTAGTTCGTAAGACACTGGCTCAGAAAGAGTCGAAGTTATAATCACAGATGGCAGTGTTTATCCCTTCGCTTATCTCCTTCATTCATCTCACAGTTTTATTTTAGACGCGTCCGCTGAAAATGACCGGATGGGACATTTGTCGTTTATTTAAATCGGCATGCTTTTTTCAGAAAATATTTTGACAACGGCCTTGCGTGCGATTTCACAGATACTCCCATTAAAGAGCTTTCCAGCGCAGAGAGAGACATGCTTCAAAGAGTCTTTGTTATTCCACAACAGGATTTTTTTTTCATAAGCGTGACAGAAAAAAAGGGGTGAAGTTGAAGGTCAAAACGCTTTCTTCGTGTGTCGGGTGTCTTAGTCACCCGAGAGTTATCACCAGGATGTCCTGGTCTGCTTCATGGGCATGAAAGAACTTATATTCATACACCCACATTCTAAAAAAAAATGAATTTGTGCTTAAACCCTTTGCTCCCCTGCTGTTTCTGCATTGTGGGCTGGACGCCGCGCGGGGACCCTGGGGCCAGGGACGCTCTGCTTCTGAGTCACCTCCGTAAAAGCGCAGCTGTGTAAATGCCTTACAGCATACATGTAGAATGTAAACGGCACATGCGACACGCCGGCGGGGCGTGCAGGGGTGGGGGTCACGTGACCCGCGGCGCCGGTGAAAATCTCCGTCTTTGCCAGAAGGACGAAACCCGTGATGCTGAGCGCTGTCCCCGCTCTCTCCGCAGCCTGTGTTGTTGTCTTTTCTCGTGTACTCTTCCTGCTCCTTTAATTGTCAGTTCTTTTGTTGCCCGGCGCATTCAGGAGTGTAGCAGAGCGTGTCGGGACAGATCTACAGGAGGGCGAAATGTTTGTGTGTGTGTGTGTGTGTAAGTGTGTGTGTGGCAGGTTAGATAGTGTAGCTCCGTCCTGGGTTACTGTTAAAAACGAATATTTTGCCTGCGTCTATGGTGTAGCAGTCAGAATAAAAGGAGAGAAAGTGGGTCGCAGTCAGGGGGCGTTAGGCTCCATTAACTCATCGACCCCTGTGACCTGCACCTGCGTCAGCAAACGTCCTTTCTCTCTGATGGCCATTCAGAATGCGTTGGGGCGCCTGGTCACAAGTGCCGAACAAATTTCCTCACAGCCGAGGGTTTGTCCAATGACCCGACCTGGCTCAGTGTAGTCCGCGTTGCGTCCCAGCAGTCCGACTGTCACCTTGGCAGCGTCTCTCGAGGCTGTTTTGTGGTTTACTGCTGTTTTTTTTTTTTTTTTTCTGAAAGTGTTATCAAGAGTGTTAGTCACCGCCTGCTTCTCGCAACGGGAACCGTGTCCAGGTTGGACGCTGTGTGAGACACGGAATAACAAAACCTGCTCCCAGATGCTGAGCTTCTTGGACAAAGAGAATAAGGTGCATAATTGTAATAGGTAAAACATGTAAATGGCCTCAGGTGCAGAGAAACCTTTGGAATGGAAAGAGAGAAGCCTGGGTGATGCTGTTTATGTCCTTTGGTAAGCTGTTCACAGTTTCTAGCCAGATGTGCATAATTAAAGGGAACAACCGAGGCAGTAGACCCCTTTGTTTGCTCCTTCCTTTCTCCTGCAAGTTTGGCTTTCTCTCTCTGCGTATTCCAACGAGACCGGGAAAGAGAGGGTCCTGGTTGTATCTCTGCTACTTCGACGGAATAGAGACATTATGAGTCATCCTACTAATGGCTGGAGGACATCACGTTGCCGTTATTACACAGCTGGGCACCATCTACTCCTCCACCCACGACCTCTACCTTCGCCCAGGCCTCCGGGGAGAGCGCGGGTTTTTATTGGCTTGTGGTTTAGGAAGCAGGTAGAAGGGGGGGAACAACATGGCGTAATTGGAAAATTTGTTTGGATTGTTTGGCTGGCACCAAGGAGGCATTGTGTCACACACACGTTCACACTCCAAAACGTTTGCGTCATGCTGGAGTCATGGCTCTTGAGGGAAGTTAGTCTGCGGTTGGGAGAGGTGGTCGGATGATTTTCCTTGTTCCTGTGCAGGACAAAAGGCATTGTGTGTGGTGGTGTTTTGCAACAGGGACGTTTCACAAGTTATTGGAACGTCACACTCTACCATATTTACAGCAGTAACAATAGAAGAGAGTCGCTGCTATTTCCTCCTACTTGCCCTCAAGCCCACGTCATGCTCTTGTTTCTTGACCTCGGTGTACTCCCGTCTCATTTGTTTTTTGGGTTGTCCTTTCTTCTCCATTTGATCTCCTTCTCCTCGTTTCTGTTCTCCTCTCTGGCCTTCCTTGCATTCCAGGCCTCAGCAGGCCGCCCCTGGTATGCAGCCAGAGGTTGATACAGATGTTTCTCTACATCTGTGGGCCAAAGCAGCTGTGTAGCGTAACTTTATCCGCTCAGAGTCCACACATTTCCCTCCCTCCTTTGCCCCCCTCTCAACATCAACCGTGCGCTGTGATGCCCTGACCGACCCCCACCACACTCGCACCAGACACCTATAGTGACCCTCAAAGGCTTGCATCTTTGATCATAGGTCAGATCTCATCTCGTACTCATACAGGGAATTTGAACACGGGACCTGATCCACCACTGCCCTGCCTTCCTTCTTCAGATCCAGTATCAAGCTACGCATTCCTGAAACCGGGCACAAGACTTCCCACGTTCATGTTGTCTGACTGCTGATGGCTGACTGTGCTCCATGTTGACTGTTTGGCACCATAATCAGTTTCTTGCTCACATCGTGACTGGCTCAGAGGCATTTTTGCAGTGTGCATCCCTTACTTGCATCTGTGTTGAATACCATGGCAGATGCCGAGCAGTGCAGTCATACTGAAGCATGGCGAACCACACTACTGAACATGGACGAGGGCAAGGTTGCCATGCTCTTAATGGCGACTTGGACGACGCTTACTCGTCAATGTGGATCTCCCATTGACAGTGCTAAACCTTTTTCCCTGTTTCCTTGGTTTTTTTACTCTCATTGCATCCTTTTTGCAGACCCTTTTTGACCATTGGGTTTTTAATTTCCCACGCCATATCAAGTACTGGTACGTAAAGCAATCCTGAGTCAGCCAGCATTTCGACCATGTCTGCATATGCGCCACCACAGCCCTCCCGTGACATTTTACATTTACATTTACATTTACGGCATTTGGCAGACGCCCTTATCCAGAGCGACTTACAACCGTGACACTTGAAATGTGTAGGATTTTGTGAATTTATGATGAACATCCTTGTTATAAGAAACAAATTAACATCTTAACACTGTTAATAAGTAAAACATTTTAATAAAGGACAGACACTCACTATCACCGCTTGACATGCACAGTGGTACCTCAAGAGTGGATGGGCTGTAAAAATCTCTGCAACACACACACTAATCACATTCTGATAACACAGAAGTTTTTACATATTGCACCTTCAGTGTACTAACTCGATGTGTGCTGCCTGTAGTGATGGCCAGAAGATTTATGCATCATTGGAGATTCCAAAGCATGTGATAACCTAATAAGTTCAGCACACACACTGTGGAATCAAAGGACCTATTTATCTATCAGCTGGGGAGAAATGTTCTGTACGACTGCTGAGTGAAGATACAGTCTCCGCGCAATAAAGGAAGCGATTGGCAGAATTTGTTTGCCTTTGTTGAGTCCCGAGTACTTCCCTGTCCCTGAAATATTTTTTTTCCTCTTTCATTCCCAGGGCTTGTTGCATGCTGTTATCAGCTCCCTCCTATGAATTCCTTCATATTTCTGGATGCAACTGATCTGTGTTGCCATCTGAATCTGCTTCTTTTCATTTCTATGGAGGACGTGAAGTTAAAAAAAAAAAGGTGTTGCTTCATGTCATTCTTCAGCCTGCTTGTCCTCCTGTAATGTTTTAGTCATTGCTCTGCCAAGTGGAAACCTTATATCCTTGTCTATCTCCGAAAGAGGAATATTTTGCTGACAGGGTCTTTCTGCTCAGTGAACGGTGGCAAATTTTTGCCTCGCAGCAGCGAGAAAGATGAATGGAAAGATGGAAATAACGGTCATTTTCTGTCAAACCAACGTGTCGGCCACTTAAACGAAACATAAACCGCGGTTCCCGCATTTTTCTTCTTCTCCAGGCCGCACCACACCTGGATAATCACTGGCTACAGAACACTCATTACCTGGATCAGGTGTGTTGGGATCGGCTCTGGTTTTTGGGCCTCCTGAGAGGTTTCCTAAATTCTTATTGAAAAAGAACCAACATAATTGTTGCGATTACGGACTGTCGGAGATTTGACCACATATCACGAACGTGGGCATCAGGCGCACAAGCGGCTGGCCGGTTTTCTGAGGAGCGGTTTGGACTCCGGCTTCTCCTGGGCACTGGTGGAAGGTGAGGCGCACCAACCTTGGTGTACTGGTACTGGAATGCCGCGGGACGTATACGATGGATGGGGTGTCAGAGGACGCGCTGGAGTCAGGGTCGGGGATGGCAGGTCGGTTCGGTATCATCAGTGGTAAACAAACAGCAAAAGGGGAATCCAGAATCATAATCCAAAGCGTGCTCAATTGGTATGGCTTACAAAGGGTATTTGTACAAGGGTATGAGTTCGCAGTGTGTGGTTCCTTGAACAGCCATTTTATTGTGTTTGTTGTTCTGGTCTGGGCTTCCTTCCGGGGCTTGGGGCCGTTCTGGCGCCGTCTAGTGGCCCGGCAGACTAATGATGGCCATTACACTACAGTTTACTCACAAGTTTATTTCTGCTGTGAGCTGTACATTTTTTTACATTTATGGCATTTATCATACTCCCTTATACAGAGTGACTAACAATTAATACTGACAGGGACAGTCCCCCTGGAGGCACATGGGGTTAAGTGTCTTGCTCAGGGACACAATGGTACTAAGTGGAGTTTGAACATGTAACATGCAGTCTTCTGGTTCATAGGCGAGTGTCTTACCCACTAGGCTAAATCTACTACTGTCTGTCAGACCAGGTCTAATTCACAAAGAAGCAAGGTCATGTTGTTGTAATAAGCCTAAACTGGCAGTAGAAACATGGCGTCATTACCACCATTTCATCTGAGTTCATAATTCCAGAGTACTGTCTGCCAAAACTTATTCTGTGGCAATTCTGCAGAGTGCAGTGACCAGAGAGATCACATTGAGGACAAGGAGCAGTTCCTGGGGTACAGTGTACACACGAGTCTAGTACAAGCTACAGAGGGGTCTCCCCGCTATAATCCAATATTTAAATGGTATTACTGGATTTGGGACTAGGCATTCCTTATTTCCAAGAATCATGAAGCTCTTGAAAGCAGCCTGTAGCCTGAAGAAATTCCTTAATTGTATTTTCATATAGCGAATAATAGAATTTTTAAACATAATCAAGCCAAATTTGCATGATAACCCATCTTAACTATGTTAGTAAGCCAGATCCAATATTGGCCAGTTTGTAGGAGGGAAAGTTTGTAGGAGGGAAAGAAGGCGAGAGAGTTACCTACAGACCCCTCAGCTCAGTGAAGGTGCCACTAGAGAAAATCTCCCGTTTGAGAGAGCCCAGATGTGGGCCAGAGCGGTGCAAGTGACCCGGTGACCAGCCGCTGTGTTGTTCAAATAAACACAGATCTCTCTGTTAGAGAGCAGAGACCCCTCCACTGCTGAGTGAAGGAGAACATTACCCCCCAGAGGACCACCTCACTGCTGGGGCACCGGCAACAACCGTACTGCTGACAGGCAGCCACAGGACTGCGATGCCCTGATTGGCCACTGAGACCTGAATAGCGGCCTAGTGAAAGCCTGTTCACTGTACTAGTTAATAACACTCGGTAGTAGGCTGTCTGTCACTGAACCTGGCAATGAACTGGTTAATCATCCAGATCTTATTTACAAATCCCTCTCCACGTTCAGCTCTTAATTAAGCCCTATTACTGCAGGGGTATAGATGCTGTGATTATTCACCGTGCTAGATTCTATTAAACTGTGACCTATAATCTCAATGCAGCGAGGAATTAAAGAACGTGCGCTGCTTTTTCCTCACGTACCACAGGGTGCACAAGTGCAGTTTAAATGTGTCATAATGTGCAACAGCTGCAGCTCTTTTTTGATTGGTATAAAATGGCAAGAACGTTCTGGAGACTCTTTTTTATGATGTACAGATTTCTGGCATGCAGCAAAAGGCCAAATCCGTGCTTATTAAAAGTTTATGGGCTTTGGTGGCTCTGTGTGTTTGTGCGTCGCATCTGTGGGTCTTTGGTTCAAATGTCAGAGTGGGTGCCAACGATCCTGAGAAGGTCCTATAGGGCTTTTGTGATTTGTTAATATGTTTGTCATTCCTGCTGGTATTAGAATGTTAGAAGAGAAGAGAAACTGCCAGAAGAAAGAGAGAAAAACAGAAACTGCAGTCATTTGATTAATATGCAGCCTTTTCTAAATAACATGAATCACAAATGCTGCCATTAATGATAAATCAATGACTGGATTCAGTGATACTGTAAAATATGAATTTAGTTGTTTTGGTCAGTATCTGTTTATGGAGTAGAGTTTCAGCCTTCAGCTTTGAGGAGATTGTATTTTTTTATTTTTTATTTTTGTCGATTCCTTTAAAAAGGAATGGATCTAATTAAACTAAATAAACAACAAGCTCTTAAAACTCAGAGAAACCTCAGTATGCTAACAGTCGATGCTGGGATTGCTGTGTGTGTGCTTGGGTGTGTGTGGATTGAGGGGAATAAATTGTGAAAATATTTACGTAGACAGCGTGAATTCTCCTGAGGTCTATAATAAGAAGTGGCTTGGCTGGGTAGCGGTGGGTGTGGCCAAAGCTGTGGCGGCGGTGGGGTAAATTAGAGTAGACTGAATAAAAAGGGTAAAGAGAGGAAGAAGAAAGAAAATGACAAGAATGAAACTGCAGCAAGATGAGAGAAACAGACCTCTGGGCTTGCATTCACAAAATGGGAATGGCTGATCTAGGATCAGTCTTCCAAATCCAGACTTAACCGCTGTGGCCTTCAATTGAATAAACTGGTTCAAGTGCATCTTGCCGAAAGATTGTGGACAAGTAATGGCCCTTCTGCAGAGGATTGTGCACTCATTCACCCAGATCTTCAGTCGTTTGCTTCCCACGTTCAATCATCCATCCATCCAGCACCATGTCAGTTTAACTTCTGCAGCCGCTCGGGCATGAGCAGAAACCACGGCTTTGAAACCTTTTTTTTTTTTTTAAGGTCTGGAAGCTGACGTCATATTTCAGGAGGAAGGAAAGAGAATGGCAGCTCCCATTATCTCCAGAGATGAAAAGCCCTAAATGCAAATTTGTAATGGCCAACAGTAATTACCATTTAATAGTGTACCCACAAACACGCAGGGATGCTCTCCATAAGACAGCCCACGGACATGCTTGTTTTCCAAAGGAGAAGTAATTAGACTCCATTCTACTTCTGCATCTGTTGAGCCTCTAGGGTTTCTTTGGGAGCCACAAGGCAGTAAAACAGCATAAATACTTCGCTCAGCAGTGATGTCATCATCTGTCAGCAGCGGGCAGGAATGAATCGGTAGAGAAAGCATTGCGCAATCCCTATTTTTGTCAGTTGCACAAAGGACATACTTGTTCACACTTCCGGTTCGTCTTCTCTCATGCATTTGAAATGTTCTGCATTGTGCATCCAGATCAGAATAGGTATAGAAGAAAACCCGTTCCACTTGATTTTGAAAATGTATTAGCCTTTGAATTTCAAAGAGTTTTATTTTTGTATTGAAACAATGTGAATATTTTGCTTCTACAATTTTGCTGTAACTAATTTCAGTGTACATGCCAATAAATTCACAGTAAAAGACTATAGCACCAAAACCAAAAATTCAGGTAATATTATTCAGGGCGCTCAAGTTCAACTCCAGAAAATTCTGTGTAATCTGGCCATGTGCTAGGCTCTAGCCAAAAAATCATGTAAATTTGATAAGCGCTTTATTTAAAGGATAATAAACAGCAAGAGCAGGCTAGTCCATGTTTGAAATTTAAAGGCTAATACAATTTTGAAATCAGGCGGAACAGGTCTTCTTCCATAATAAGACTTAAATATACTGGCAAGGACCAGCGCCAATGCAAAGCGCTGACCATTTTGTTCATTGCTCGAAATTCTTCCTTTTGAAAGAAAGGGTGATGGTGGGAGGGTGTGACAAGCCCCCCATAGCAGAGCGGAAGGTTTCAGGCCAGCGCCCTCAGGGTGCGAGGGGATCGGACAGACACATGCTCTAATCTGCCGTGTCACCCCCACCTGCTTGGCGATCCGACTGACGGAGGTGTCTGTGAGGTGCCTGGAATCGCTGCTCTGTGGTTAGAGGCCCACTTCTTTACTTCCTTCCCAAATCAGACCCCCACCCTTCTCCTTCACTCATCTGTCAAGAGGAAGGTGCCACTGATGCCTGTCAGCATTTTGAAAGAACTCCAGGAAGCCTAGTTTGGACCAGAATCTTTTCAATCTTCTTCCTCATTCAAAGCCATTTTTGACATGAAATTTGACTGGGAATTTTTTTTATTTTATCTCGAGACCGACTATAGATTATAGCCATGTAAAGCGTGCATTTGAAACTGGTTCACAGCTAATTCACATCGGGTCTTTTGGCCGTCCATTTATTTATGGGAAAATGTTTTAGGCCCTTATTGATGGATTGATTGATTGATTGAAAAGACCCTTTACTGCTGTTGCAACCAACCATGTCAAAAGTACAAGTACGACTGAAACCTGGCCATCGACCCGACCATACATATACACAACACAGTACATTGGGGGGTCCACAGTCCAATGGGGAGTACATTGTGGGAATTGTAAAAAATAACACCTCAACAGCATAAGCACATTGACTCTACACAACATATAAAGTAAAAGGCAATTGCCACAGGGGAGGGGAAAAAGGGTGGTGGATGTAATCCCACGTAAACGAGCATCAGTCCTGGTGCACATACCCACCATTTCACGCCGTGGGGTGCGAAGGTTGCATATCACTGCGCGTGTATATGTGTGTGCGTATGTGATAAGTGTCCTTGGGTTGGGGAACGGAGAGACTCAATCAGAGAGTCAGGCTGCCCCGGCACGTGCTGAGTAGGCACGTGCTGCAGATAGGAAGAGTTGTTTGGGTTTTTTCGGCCGAAGAGCTGTAACTTTCGCAGCTGTTCTATGTTCTCTGGTCTGTTTCGTCCAAATTTCTGTGCAAAGCCGCTAGCTTCTGTACGATGTTGTCCAGTTTCCGATCAATCCATTTAATAGTCCCAGTGATGGTAACGAATTTGCGATCGATGGTAACAAATTTGCCGTTTCTCCCATCCGTCCATCATGTACCCGGCAGCAAACGTTCCGGCAGGACACTCAGGATCTCCCTCTCCTGGATTACTCCTCCAGAAGATTGTGTCAATAGCACTGATCAAATCCATGATTTCCGGGCTGAGAGGGCTGAGAGAGTCTCTCAAAGACAGTAGACAGGACTAGAGAAACAAGCAGGGAAGATAAGGGAGGGAGAGTGCGAGCGAGAGGGACACGTCCGCCTCCATTGAGAGCCAGAGAGAGGATCTATAAACTGCACTTCAATAAAGTGCATCTATGAAATAAAGTGTCGGCACAAGAAGCCGGACAGTGCAGTGCAGAGCTAGTGCACTTTCTCCAGGTGCCATTTATAATATCTCTTCTTCTGCCCCGGAACGCTTGTTTAACACAGGTAGGGCCACAGCACCAGAGGCCCCCTCTTCCTTCCACAGGAAGTCATAAATGTGTCCGCTTGGGGTTAACTGCAGGATGCCCCACTTCTAATTACTGCCAAGAAAGCGGCATGGGTTGACGAGGGAAAGAGAGAGAGGCCGAAAGGGAGAGTGGAAACGTGAGCGATTCACGCCGACAGCTTCTCAACATCCGTTATTGATGTTTTGTGGGCATTTGTGTGTAGATGGTGATAAATTGAAGGTGGCTGGTTGGAATAATCGGCTTAAAACACCTCAGGGTGTTCTCGAGTGGTGTTGACATGCAAATGAAGAACACCTCATTCCAAAGAATAAAAAAAATAAAAAAACATGTGGAGCATTTGTTTGCAATACATGGTTGACACAGTTGGCATAATGTATGCTGTGAAACAGGTTAAAAATGTCAAATGTAAGCACATTTGAAACAGGTTTGCCTGCATGCAGAGATCCAAGGAAAAGCTCCCTTTCAGCACAAAAACAAAAGACAAACAGAAATCAGGGGCCACATTAGAGGAGAGAGTGATGGATGAGGGAGACGGGAAGATGAAAAACAGGATGAGCGGAGGGAGTTAGTCTGGGGAGGTGTGCAGCTGCATCCATCTTCTCTCCCCAGAAAAGATGAAGGGGTCCTAATGTACCCCGGTGGACTGAGAGATTAAGGGCCTGGTGCTCTGCGGGGCCGAATGGGGGGGAACAGGGGTCCGAACTTCTCCCCAGGGTGACTGCACCTGCGCCGGCCTCGGGTCGGAGCGAGAGAGCCCTTGAGGATGGGTGTGGTGGTGCATGGAGTTAGCAGGAAGACACGGGCCCTAGAGAGACTTGGAGGAGGGGGGTCAGCTCACTTCTCTTTTTTATTTACGAGCCACGGACTCCAACTCTGACCGCTTGCTCGTGTGTATTTTTGGCTGTTTATCCATTCAGATGCTCCCAGTGGCTGCGTGACCTCGTAGTTGCACACAGGCAACGAGGCTGACAGAACACCAAGCTATGAAGAGGGCTGCCGGGTCTGCTGTGCTCTGACAGAAACGTTGCAAAGATACGCGCACATGCCCAATCGCACACAATCAGTTTTTGTACTCTCTGGTAGACATTCTCAAATTTGTGCCTAACATTCAGTTCATCATACAGAAATATGCAGCCACTGATGGCAGACAGACCAGCAGGCGGCCTTTAGCACTGGAATAGCTTCTTTAAGATGTTTTAAGTCCTTCCAGGATATGTGTTTAACTTGGGTCTGAGATGAGGCCATGACAGTCCGTCTGATGCACGTTGGCTATTAAAGACGAGGGCTGAAAGATGGAAAAGCACTTACGCGTGCTCTGTTTGATCTTCCCGACTGCAGAAGGGAGAGAGAAAGAGAGAAAGGTGGAAGTGGGGACAGAGTGTTAAAAGTGATCTGTGCTTCCCTGAACGTCAATGCAAATAAAGAACTTACACTTCTTGTATAAGTGCATTCAATATTTAGAATGGTTCTGAACGTAAGTATAAAGCTATCCTGTCTCCTATAACCAGGTACAGTGAAACAGAACATTTAATGATGAATGTTCTGGTTCTCCATGTATCACTGTCATGGTGATACACCCCTATTTAGTTAAATTAACGTGAATATTATTTATATACTATTAACAAGAATCTTAGTATTTTTGCAGCTTCACTAGAGCCAGCATAAGTACAACAGAACGTAGGAAACTGAACAGGAAACATGTATTTTGTGTATATTTTGTCCTTTTGCAACTGTAAAAAAATTATATACTCAAATATCCAAAAATGTATGCATTCATTTAATTAATGGCCAACGACATAATGGGATAGTTTATGCTCTAAAATCTTTCTAATATAATATTAAGTTTTAACCTTTCATTCATTGGAATCCCACAAACACAAGTATGGCATGTATTGGTAGATTTGATCCAGTTCCCAAAGCCCAAAGAGACAGAGGAACTGTTCCCTCTCCACCTGCATCCCAGGTGGGACGTCCAAGCTCTCCATGTGCTTTGTTGACAGGAGTGTATGAAATCCTCCAGGGCTTGTGGGTTTGTACAGGCCATTGTGTATAAAGTGGAAGTAGTGTCACTATGATATCGCGAGGGATATGGGCTCTTCTGAAAGCTCCTATTCTCTGAGCTGGGCCGATGCAGGTGCTGCTTGGAGGGAGGAGGTGCAGGGTGGATGAAGCGGTACGGAAAGGGGTGGGTACAAAAACACAGTACAAAACAGGATGTGGTTGGATGAGTATACACATTTCATGTGTGTGTGTGGTCTTGTACAGCCAAATGTTCTTACAGAGATATAAAATCATGATATTTTATTTCCAGAAAAGCAGATGTTTTATTGGTGAGGTTGTTGAAAAAGACACCCATTTTATGGTGTATCTGAGAATTTGTGGTAGCAGAAGGACAGATGCCGCAGGGCTGTGGTCTATGGAAATTCACTTCCACATCATGAGCCCCAGATGAATATAAATGGCTGTTCTCTCTAGTCGTGCAGTGAGATGCGAGAGGGGAAAAAAGAGACAATTTTTATTCTTTGCACCAGGACGTGTGTCCATTTTGGAGCAGTAAAAGTTTTTTTTTTTTTTTTTGACTGTTTTACAAGACTCCTCTCAGCTTTTGTGTTCATTCTTCCGCAGTTGAACACGACAAGGAATTCCTACCTGTGCGCAGACATCACCGGGAGTTCCGCTTTGATCTGTCCAAGATTCCAGAAGGAGAGGCTGTCACAGCAGCAGAATTTCGGATCTACAAGGACTTCATACAGGAGCGCTTCGATAATGAAACTTTTCGTATCAGTGTGTTCCAGGTGCTGGAGGAGCACGCAGACAGGTGAGGGTCAAGCGGACATGTTGAAGGGAAGGTAGTGTGTTCAGTGTTCCTGCCAACACAATGTATTGATTTTAAATGCATGGTTTGCATCTTTGGTGTTTTAATGCTCAATAATGATATGCATGATATTGGGCCTGGAACTATATTCTTGATCATTTTTTTATATAGAAGTATTGCAAATTTTAAATATATATTTAAATAATTCCAATATTAAAAATATTTATTGATAATAGAAGAATAACTTTTCAATTAAGCAGTTTTTAATCCTGTTTGGGAATTCTGTTCTAAAAACCATGATCTAACACTTACACATGCACATGCGTACACACTGCACAAAATAATACAAAATAAATAAATATTAATTTTTCTTCGTCTAGCACTTAACAATCTCCGAGCATGCTCTTTGCTGACAAGTTAGGCCTTATCAGGGCTCTTAGTTTTTGTAAACTCAAAATCTATAGAAATCGAACGAGAATTGCTGGTGTCTTGGATCAAAGCGTCTGCAAAATAAAGTCAAGTAAAGTAAAGATGCCATAGATGGGAGTTTACATGCACTCTCCATGTTGCTGTGGGTTTCCTCCAGGTTCTCTGGTTTTCTCCCACCGTCCAAAGGCAGTCTCCTCACCGCTCTTCCTTTTCCGATGTAGCATTTTCACTATCAAAGAACTGGTTGTCTGCAAATGGCTGCTCTGTACCTACCGGAACATGGGTGTAACTCAAACTGGGGGGCTGCAGACTCACACACATACTACTCCACTCATCGCTTCCTCAGATACCTTGTGAAGGTTAGCGATGCCTTTTGGAATGTCAGGGGGGAACAACACACCCTTTTGTGCAGAGAGTGGGGGAGACTGGGAGGGATGAATGTAGAAGGGATCGGGTGCAAGTCGAGGACGGAGGATAACTTCTCCTCTTCCTGGTGTACGTCTGCGGTGTTAAAGGTGAAGTTTCTTCCTCCACTACATCATCAACATTAAGACTGTCACCCCTGTTACCTCTTGTAGGGCTCTGAGGAGTTATCTTCTGTTTTCTTGCTAAGATATCACCATAGCTCCTTTATAATGCCTTTGCAGTTGGCTGTGGATGTGGTGGGTTATTGTTTTTTTTTTTTTTTTAATCCATGTGATGAAAGCTTGGCTGAAGTGAGTCTGATGGAACCACCATCTCTTGCCGCTGCAGATGGATCTTGCTTCATAACGGTGGTCGTAGCCTAGAGTGGAATACCACATCCACAAATTCACAGTTTCAAACCCCACTTACCATTGTTTCCCTGAACAAGACACTTAACCCTGAGTGTCTATAGGGTACGGTCCCTGTATCTACTGATTGTAAGTCACTCTGGATAAGGGCGTCTGATAAATGCAATAAATGTACCATGAGTGTGATATGTACAGGATCCTGTGAGGAGCACCAGTGCTGCTGGCAACAGTGTCAGAAGAGCAGTCCTTTAGCCAGGCGGTCAGGTGTGAGTCCACCCCCATCTCAGCTTGTCTCTCAGTAGAACACGTTGCTCAAAGCAGAGACATAAAAGTTGGTGGAAAGAATAAGCTTTATGTCCAGTCAATGTGCCAACATGCAGCACTTTAATGGCAGAAAAATATTTAAATGCTTACATATACATGGACTTTTGAGAAACAATGGGGTTATAAACTGATTCTGCTCAGTGACCACTGATTGCAATTGTGATTTCAAATAGGATTTTGAAAATGACAATAATAAATAATAAAACTAATTATAGTAATAAAAACATTGTTAACACAATTAGAAATCATTTTGATGTAGTTGAATTTACATTTGCTGAAGTACCAAATATTCAGCTAGTCTGGATTTGTCCAGTTTTATTGTGTCTTTAGTCAGTGTATTAAGATCACTGAAAAACATTTTCTAATTTTTAACGCGACTCACTTGCTTTAGTGAAAGAGTATTCCATTGGAACTCAATGTTGCTGAACAAGATTCTCTCTAAATGTATGCAGGTAGTCCATAATTTCCAGCCATTTACAGAGTCATTTACAATGTATGGAGTGGAGTTTTCATCAATTTAATGTTTTATTTTAATGTTATTGCTTTTCTGCTTTTCATTTATTTCTTTTTTTTGTTTGGTTTCTAAAGATGTAAAAGATTATATTATGATGTCTGTGTTTTCCTCTCAGTCTTCCCTTTTATGTCTCCCGCGGAATTCCTCCGCATGATTTACAGCGGTTCTAACTGTTCTGTGTGAGTCCGCCAGCCGTTTATAAAGCCATTATTGTCAATTAAGGAAATGAAGTGCTCCCCAGGGCGCCACCATCTGGAGCGCTCTCTCTTTTTTTTGTTATCACCTTCTCTCTCAACCAGACCTGTTTGCCACCTTCCTCCCTTCCACCTTTGTCCTTTATCCCCGATTGCAACTTTTACTTTTATTTTTCCTGCATGATTTAGGTCATGTTTTTCTCATTCCATCTCCTCCCTCATTGTTTTCTTTCTCTTTTGACAAGAAGTACCAGTGGTTTCAGCCTGACCGCTGGTACAAAAACATCCTTTTTCTGGTGTCGTCTTGCTCTGTTGTTTACTTTTCAAGTGGTGTCATGGTGCGTTTGTGATTTATGGTGCTCTTGTGGTCTGAAGTCTCGAGTGGTTAATCCCGCTGTTCTGTCCCTTGTGTGGCGGCTGCTTGTTCTGTGGTTTTGGCAGACAGACGTGGATCCCTGGATCATTTCAATTGTTCTACGAAGACCATCTACTGCTTAAAAACATATTAACACAAATGAATGTCTTTCATATTTACATACACACAGACACAAACATTGAGTGTAATAATTCTATAACAAATGTATAACGTGAATATATACACGTAAACATTTTAATTTTTGGTATTCAAAGAGCAATGTGTTTAATTTAAAGGACAGATTTCTCAGACACTTAGAGCCCTTCTGAAGACAGAAGAGAGAAAAAGAATTGTTAAATGGAACCTTGACAGAAACAGAGTCATCAAATGTCATTCTGCAGTGTTATGTATGTGCTTCCCTTTTCCCTTGATCTCCAACATTCCTCTTATCCTCGTTTTTGATCCTCACATTCTCGTCGGTTCCTCACACTCCACTTTACTCCCCCGGTCTCACCCTCCTAAGCACCAGTGCTGTTTGTAGATATTGGCTTTGGTCGTCTCCCTGCTCCAGTTCTAATTCCGTTCTCTACTGTGTTTCGGTTCTCAGGGAGTCAGAACTTTCGCTCCTGGACTCACGGATCATCTGGGCAGCGGAGGAGGGCTGGTTGGTCTTTGACATCACTGCCACCAGCAACCACTGGGTCCTCCACCCGGGACGCAACCTAGGCCTGCAGCTGGCACTGGATGGGCTGGATGGTGAGTGACCTGGGCCTTTTTATGACACATTTTCACTGTGTTATCTCCAGCAGCATTCAGTCCAAGGACTCAAAAGTGTCAGGGTTACTTTTCAAATCCAGATGATTCTCTCTGTTTCGTGTCATTTACTTTGACATTCATGGCCTTTAGCAGATGCCCTTATCCAGAGCGAATTACAACCCTTAATCGGAAAAAGGTGGGACAGGGTTGAAATGTAAATATTAATAGAAAAAAGCAAGTAATACATTTTCCTCAAATTGTATTTCATTGCAGACAGTATGAACACAAAATAATTCATGTTTTTTCTTGTCAACGTCATTTGATTTGTTTTATAAATATCCATTCTTGTTATTCAGGCTTGCAACATATTCCAAAAAAAAGATGGGACAGTACAGCATTTACCCCTTTTTACAGTTCCCCTGTCTTTTAACAACGCTTAAAAGACGTTTAGGCATTGAAGAAATCAAGTGACTAAGTGTTGCAGGTGTTAGTTTGTCCCATTCTTCCTGCAAACAACGTTTTAGGTTTGAAACAGGTCTTTTTCGTTTCAAAATGCGCCAAACATTCTCTATCGGAGACAAATCAAGGCTGCAGGCATCCGCACCCTCTTCTTACGCAGCCATGCCTTTGTTATGCGCGCAGTATGTGGTTTGGCATTGTCTTGCTCAAATAAGCATGGGCGTCCCTGGAAAAGACGTCGTCTTGAAGGCAGCATTTGTTCCGCCAAAACTGAGATATACTTCTAAGCATTGATCGTGCCATCGCAGACACAACCCCATACCTTGACAGACCCTGTCTTTGGACTTGTATCTGGTAACAGTCTGGATGGTCCTTTTCCTCTTTGGTCCGCAGCACACGGCGCTACATTTCTTCCAAAAAAGATGGGAAAAACCGATTCGTCTGACCACAATCCATGTTTCCACTGCACAATGGACCATCCCAGATGCTTCTGGGCACTATTTATGTAGGGCTTCCTTTTGGCACAGTACAGTTTTAGCTGGCATTTCCTAACGTAACTCCGTACTGTAGTGCCTGAGAGTGACTTCATGAAGTAGTCCTGAGCCCACGCAGTTTTATCACTTATTGATGAATGACGTTTTTTAATGCAGTGCCGTCTGAGGGCTCGGAGATCACGGCCATTCAGCTTAGGCTTGCGACCTTGGCCTTTGCGCATGGTATTTTGTCCATATTCCCTGATTCTTTTCACTATGTTATGCACTGTAGAGGGAGGAATGCCCAAATATTTTCCTATCTTTCTTTGAGAAACATTTTTCTTCATCACTTGGTGGCAAACTGGCGATCCTCTGCTCATCTTTGCTAGTAAAGGAGTAGGCCTTCTGTACCGAATCATGATTGCAATCATCTGTTAACATCACCAGTTTCAAATCACGACATCATTTAGTTATTATACCTCATTACTATCCCTGAATTGCCCCCATCCCAACTTTTTTTAGAATGTGTTGCAAGCCTGAATGGCAAGGATGGATATTTATTTACAAATCGAAAGATATTGTCCAAATTAAAACATGAATTATCTTGTGTTCATGCTGTCTGCAATGAAATAAATTTGTGAATTACTTTAATTAATTTCTTTATTCACATTTTCCACCCTGTCCCAACCTTTTCTGGTTTGGGGTTGTACAATCGGTAGTTACGCTACGGTTGTGTGTCTTGCTCAGGTAAATTAGTGGGGTTTGAACCTGTGACTTTGCGGTTGTCTGGTTCGTAGGTTGTTGTGTTACCCACTAGGCCACTACCATCCCTGTCAGGGGTTGCAGGCTGTGCGTTGGTGGGGAGGAGCATGTACTGGCTGGCCTGCAGGACCTTCTGCAGCCTGGTTTTACCTCAGTGGTTGCCTCAGTGTGCTGACTGGAAGTGCATTCCTGCCTCACAGTACGAGACACACTTAAACGCTGTTTCCTCAGCATCTAACAGCATGTAGGTGCCTGACAAGAATCATGAATTTTAAAACCGTGGGAGGAATTTGGAGTGAAAACAGACACACACTCCAGAGGTTTATGCTGACAAAAGAACAGGAAACAGCAGGCACCACACACACACACACACACACACACACCCAAACAAACATGACATATGAATATTTTAGACAAACACCCAGATATTTAACACACACACAAGTGCATTCCGCAAATATGCTCATTCAGCATCTGTATAAATATGCATGTTAACCAGTGAGAAAACACTGGTCAACAGATGTGGATTTATTCATACTTCTACCTTTTTAAAAATGACTAATGCATCTTACAAAACGGAATTTGTGAAAAAAAAAATTATTTTTTCACCCTGTGGTCCCTACCAAGTTTTTCATTGGATGATTCAGTGTTGCATTTGCACCTCGATGGCCAGCACCTCAGTAAGAACTGACCTTTCTTTCACAGGCTTTGAAATACCTGTGAATTATGTGTTGACTCTTTGCCATGACGTTTCTGGGGTTTATTTCATGAGTATGAGTTGAATGAGGTGTCTGCTGACGTCTGAGTTTTTGCTCACTGCCTCCCCTGCAGGCCAGAGTGTGAACCCACGGCTAGCAGGTCTGATAGGACGCAGCGGCCCGCAGAATAAACAGCCCTTCATGGTGGCCTTCTTCAAGGCCACCGAGGTGCACATCCGCAGCATCCGCTCCACACAGGGCAGCAACAAGCCGCGCAAAACCAAGGAGCCCAAGAATCAGGAAGCCCTTCGCATGGCCAATATTGCAGGTGAGCTGAGGACAGTCAATGTAAGATGGGAGGGTTCATGGAGATGTGAGCAGAAATTCCATTTTCATTCATTTGAAATTCTGAAATGGTGACTTTTGGATTTTTTTTTTTCGTCACATGTTCCTGTGGGCATAACCTGACCCCTAATGAAGATGCCTATAAAAGACCTCTTTAACTCCACAAATGATAGACTAGAAACATGTTCTAGAACATGTTTGCCATGCAGATGCAACAAAAGACCCTTCAAGTCCCAGCTGATCACAATAAAAGTCTGTTTAATAATTCCAATCCAATTGCGATTGTGAATAGATGATTTGCTACAATTTACTACACTGTGATTAATACAGAAATTAATGGAATATGGTAGTAAAATGTGTTTATTAGATTCTTTCTATTCATGGTTATGTTTGTCAGTGTACACATGTGAAATACAAACATTAAGGCACATTTCAATAATGAAATGCCGGTGTCGCTCAGGTGTGTGCTTGTGCTCAGCAGTCGGGATATTAGGTACTCTGAGACCTTCTCCAGGGTTTTTTGGGCCTCATGAGAAATCAAAGACAGATGAGGAGGCCAGAAGGCCTGTTCTCCCGGCATTCCAAAACATCTACAAGGGCCAACTCCTCCAACAAGCCTTTTTAAAAAGAAAAACCCATTCCCTATTCACCCTGTCTTCATTTCTTTTCTTTTAAAGTACTAAAGTAGGCCGACTATTTCAAGAACTGTATGCTTGCTATTAGTGTGTGTTCGGCAGAGGTGTAAGACTGGGCAAACGTTCTTTATGCACCCTGCTGAAGTATGGACCCCACAGAGCAGCCAGTTTTAATGGCAACATACATATGTAATTTACAGCCAGCGAGTGGGAGTGTTTCTTTAGTGGTGGCAAACAGTAGTTCCTGATGATTACTGATTGGAACATTTTGCAGCACTGATGAAAAGAAAGAACTACTCAGAGAAAGATCAACAACAGATTACGCTTCAGCCAAGCCACCACTGACTGCTTATTAAACCCCACCAAGCACAAGCAGATCCTGCTTTTAAGGTGATGGGGGTGATCTCGGAATTTCTGTTCACCAATAAAATCCAAATTGTACATTTTTAAAAAAATGTTTTCACAGAGAATAGCAGTGTTGATCAGAAACAGGCGTGTAAGAAGCACGAGCTCTACGTCAGCTTCAGGGACTTGGGGTGGCAGGTAAGATCACCATTCCCCATCCTCATCTTCCTCCTCCTCTCCTCTCTTCTGTTCAGGTAGGATCCTCTACCACTCTGGTCACCTGACCTGCATTTCTCAGTAAATGGTATGATAGGAAACCAGGCCTGGCTTTGGATCAGAGGGTTTGATTTGAATTGTCCTGTGCTCTGGCATTCGTGCTGTTGATACTATCAGTATGCATGTGTGTGTTAGTGTGTGTGTGTGTGTGTGTGTGTTTAAGATGCCAGAGAGGATCAGACTCGCTCTGATAATCCAATCTGTCCAGCAGAGTGAACAGAGCTGGATCTGTCTTGAGATTCAAGATCACATGACATTCACATGCCCACAGTGTCTATCTCTCTCGCTCTCTCAATAAATTAATTAAGCTATCACTCTGTAAATTGTTCGCATTAATGATTTAAACTACGTGTTTTGGCTTCTCTCAGGACTGGATCATTGCTCCGGAGGGCTACGCCGCGTATTACTGTGAGGGCGAATGCGCATTTCCTCTCAACTCCTACATGAATGCCACAAACCATGCCATCGTTCAGACACTGGTGAGCCACGGCAGCATCATAATTTGCAGAGGAAGAGAATAACTAGTGTAATGAGAATGACCTCTCATCCTCGTGCTCCTCAGGTTCACTTCATCAACCCGGAAACAGTTCCAAAGCCGTGCTGCGCCCCGACGCAGCTAAACGCCATATCCGTCCTGTACTTTGACGACAGCTCCAATGTTATTCTGAAGAAGTACCGCAACATGGTCGTGAGAGCGTGCGGCTGCCATTAAATAACCTTCCTGACACACACACACACAAACCTGAGACATATCAAACAGACACACACCTGCAGATAGAGCGAGACACACAACACAGCTCACAAACACACACTTATGGAAACCCCTGTGCTTTCTACTGTGTATGATGACGGGACATTTACAGTCATGATTGTACTGAAATACACAGCAAACTCTCTTTTGTATGAGGTTTTTAAAGTCAAAAAGCTTCCTGTTGTTGACTAAAAGGTCAATTATGAACTTAAGAACTTTTTGTACAAATTTTTGTAAATATTTTTTTTTCACAGAAAAGTAAAAGGTGTATTTATTTCATGGTCTGTGTTCTTTCCTTCATACCGAATTGAGCAAAAACATATAAACCAAAAAATAAATGTAATGAAGAGAATCTTTTTCTGAATGAAAATGCATTGTAAGAGGAGAGGAGTGTGCTGGTCCCAATGTGATAACTCTGCTGCAGTGCTGCTGTATGTGTAGAATAACAGCACTAAATCCATCATCAGTGGTGGCTAAATAGTGCACACATGCCATGGGAAAGAACACCGCTTTTTCTTGGTACATCGTAACCTCACGGCTCTGGCGCCCAGGGACAGCTGTGCCGTTTTTACAGTAATTGATGTGGAAAAGGCTGACGCTATTTAGACGCAAAGGTCGTTAAAGGCAGGAGGTGATGGTGTCAAAGCACCGGCCAGAAACCACCGCAGGAAAACAGGAGAAGCGGCAGAGGACTTTTAATCTGTCACAGGTGGAGGGAGCTGACGCTCCCTTAAGCCAATAGGACAGGGCAGGTTGGCATGTTGCCGTGTGTTTAATGTATTTGCAGGGATATTTTTTTGATAAATGAGTGTTGAACGTTTCCAGAAAAGCCAAAATGATATTGGTGAGTTAAAAAATGTGGATTCATGAATGCAATTTGAAGTGGCTTTTGAAAATATGGAGCTACACATCATTTTACTAATATTTTGGGCCATTGATTATAAATATTAGACTGATGAAATGCAATTTTTTTTCAATCAGGAATTCTTCTGGTTCATGCCATCTAAAATAATTGCTTTTTGGGAAACACAAGGGGCCAATTCAAAAACCTTGCTCACCTAACATCCTCTCTGCATTATCAGAATCAATCATCTCCAGTCTATTTGTTTTGACATTTTATATATATTTTGTATATATGTATATTTATTATACATTTACATTATACACAAATGAGTGTGTTTATGCAAAATCATATTACAGGACAAACTTGATTTGCATCAATTTTTCATTGTGGAGATATTTATTAAGACCATGTGAGCTTAAATAGGCCATGGGCCTCTCTCTCTCTCTGTGTTTTGTGAAGTGGATTTGAAAAATGAGTAGAGAAATATTGTAAAATATGTATTATGCAATTGGTCCAGTGGTCTCAGCCCAAGTGTTTCTTATTTAAAGGCGACTTGTCAGACTGACCTCAAGTTTCATCACGTTGTCAGAGTTGAAACTAAACAATTTAAAACAGAGGCAGGTATGTCTGCACATACACACACAAGCATGCCCACACATTGCCATGTTGTCAGCATGCATGCATATAATTGAGCACATACCATGCCTTTTGATTATACAGTGAATTCAGTACACAAGCTGCATTAAGTTAAAGAGCTATTCATCTTCCTTTACATTTTATTCTACCAGCAAAATAACCAATTCAATGCAATTTACTTTCTATGAAGAATTGCTGCTGTGAGGAGACCAAGATATAATATATGATGTTAACTGAAAATTCATCTTGATACATCATGTGTGTCCAATTTTTCAATGACGTACCCATGCAAAGGAATAATAATGTACAGATTTTCCTCGTTTTGTGAAGAAATGGGTACCAGCAGCGGTTTATGGTGTGTTGGCACATTTCAGCAACCTACAAATGACGACATTCAATGACATGGATTTTTACTTACATTTGGCAAATGGCAGGTGCTAATTTTGGACCCTGCTCTCACTGCTATGCATGTTTTTTGGGCATGTGACAGGATTTCAAATAGAGGTAGGGGTGCACAAGTGCAGGTCTTATAAAATATCTGGCCTGAAATGTGACAGGTTGAAGAAATTCTCTGATTTTGTTGCTCAGTTAATGAACTGCTGTAAAAAAAGAACCTTAACCAAGAACCAGGAGAGGAAAAAGAGATGTGTGTCATATCAGGCTGTTAGAAAGTGATTAACTAAAGGGAAAATTGAAGTATATCGCTCTCTTCCCCTCTCTCTCTCTTCCCATTATTCTCTCCCTAAGCATCCTGTTTACTGTGGAGAATGTTTTGGATTAGAGCTCTGTGCCACCCGCAGACTTGAAAATGTGGACCATGTGTGAGAGCTGGGGTCACAGGCCACACTGCTCCTCTCTCCCTCTCTCCCGCGGCCGGAGAAGCCGGGCCTCCCCTCCGCCTCCCCCCACCCCAGAGCCACCCAGCGGGGTTCTGCTCTGCGTCACCCAGCCAGTCCTCACTATGTGCCGGGGTTGTAGGTTAATGGAGTGGTAATGTGGGTGTAAGCTTTCCCTGCGCTTGTCCCTCCTCGATGCTGTTGCTTCCTGGCCCGTGTCCCCTAACCTCGCTGTCAGCACCCTTCCGCTCAACCCACCCCCACAAACATGCACCCGTCTTTCAGCACCACTTGCTCACACTTCCTATTGGTGTCACATTGTTTCATGACCCCCTGGGACCTACTTGTGTTACGGTTACCACGTTAATGGTGAAGGAGTGTTTATTCATCCATCTTACCATCGACGTCTGGTCCTTGACCTCTGCGCAGTGAAACACACACACACAAACAAGTCTATTAACACATAACACTCACAACACTTCCACAGTGACTGAAGTTCTGCCTTAATCGGGGTGTTAATCAGTTATTTGCAGAAAATTGTGGCACAAACTAAATGTTTCTAGGAGTGGTCACTTGCAGTCAAACAATAAGACCTGACCTCAGAAATTTGCTTGGTTAGTCCACTACTGAAGACTCAGTACATGTCTAAACTTTGGATGGAAAACCCTCGAGAGTGTCAGAACTTCATGGACATGCTGGAGTCAAACTCAGGCCTTCCTATTTGCAGGAAGCACTGAAGCACTTAACATGAAATTAACATGAAGTGAAGTGATTGTCACATGTGATACACAGCAGCACAGCACACGGTGCACACAGTGAAATTTGTCCTCTGCATTTAACCCATCACCCTAAGTGAGCAGTGGGCAGCCATGACAGGCGCCCGGGGAGCAGTGTGTGGGGACGGTGCTTTGCTCAGTGGCACCTCGGTGGATCGGGATTCAAACCGGCAACCTTCTGATTACAGGGCCGCTTCCTTAACCGCAAGGCCACCAACTTAAAGCATTAGTCGACACAGGCACAGACAACTCATCTTTATTATTCAGTAACTACTTGCTGTTAATGTAGCAGCCACAAAGGCGTGCAAGTGTGGCCTGGACCTGACAACAAATACAAGTGATGTATTTTATTAAAAAAAAAAAACTTCTTTTCATTGCTGTTTTCTAGGTCTTACGCTTTTAACCTTGATTTGTGAACTGGTGGATTAGTCTGGGTCAATCAGAATTGTCCATTATGTCTTGGTATGTTATGGTTACAAGCTGCAAACAGTCCAAATAGGGGACGAATTGCACATTTCTGTGGGAAATGTGGGACAGGCTACCCATGCAAATGAGGCAGCCATAAAACTTGATGTGATTGTGATCTGCCACATAAACCTTTTGCACTATTTGAATCTAAATACTGTTGTCCCACTAACCCAGTAACACTGGTGTCACTGAGGAAGATGGCACAGCCCTCACCTGGTCACTAATGTCATATCTGCTTGAATTAAAGCATCAGAATGTTGGATGTTTGGTGTTTGCAACGAGGGCGGGTGGGTAGTTTCTCCTCTCCAAGATACAGATAGCTTTGTTGTACCTGTGAGACATGCATAGTGACATTGGTGAAAGCCCCCCATGTGGCACCTCGAGGAAAACAACAAAAAAAACTGAGCAGCTTAACTACGTATCTGTTTCGGATGTGACCTGAATGTCTCCACTGTGCACTAAAACCGCTCACAGTTGAGCAGGGAATTTCGATGATGGAAGAAACGCCACAGTCTGACTCACTGCAGAGGCGGCATCCTGTGACAGAACCACAGTTCAGAACCCCCCATTCAGGTGCTACATTTTATACATCCAATGCAATGAATATGAATACAACAATTCCCAATACTTTTGCCCATAAATGTGCATCCTTTTGCAAGTCATAGTAATAACAAAATTCATGAATACTTTTAGAAAAAACCCACACCAGCAAAATTGCCACTGCTGTGATTATGAAAGACATCTGATCATGTATCACAATGACAATCACTTCACTTCTGATTAGGTCCTATTCATTTGGTATTGATGTTTTATAGACAATTTTTTACCAGCTTTTACCACACAGGCTGATAGAGCAATAGAAGTATATGAATGATTACATATACTTGCTTATACTTAACTCTAGAGATTAGAGGAAATGAACAAGGCTTTCTGGTCATTCCAGAATAACTTCTGCATCCAGAGATTTTACTTTCATATTTTTCTGGTCACAAGGTGGGCGGAGCCAACCTACACTCATTACTTAATATGACTGAAAAGGTCTCTTTTCTTTTCATGTGTGTGAGAAATGATGGTTCTTATGTGTCAGGCTCTTCATTATGACTCAGAAACATTATAAATTAGTAAGAACTCAACAGAGGAAACGTATCACAAAAACGATTCACTGACGTGCTGCTTGGACTTGGAAGTTGTGAGATTAGAGACTGACGAATGTACATGACTACATCCCCTTTCTGTTTATTTCCGATAAACAGCTCAATACACTGAAAACGTGAGATGAATCGGTTTTGACTCATGCATAACTGTGATGGAGTTTATCCCACTGCAAGAGTGTGAATGATGTAAAGACATCAATACGTGCCACGGCTGCATATCATATATTTGTCTACGCATATTTGATTTAAATTTTTATTCATAATTGTCCCTGAGAGCATTTCATGTGTGTGAGCGCGTCTGATTGTCAGGTTGCTTTATATGGCTTTCTACTGAAGAACAGGCCCAGATGACTAATGCTCTTATCCACACGTGTAAAAAAAATGCCAGTTTAATTTAGTCTCTCCAAGACAACGAAGGCGTAGACCACAACAAGACCTAAATCTGTGATCTGAGTTGTGTTAAAGAGGAAGGAAGCCACGGGGCAGATAGAGTAGAATCTATATTTAAGTCAATGTGTGTGTGTGTGTGTAACCCAGTCATTTCTATTGAAAGCCTGTTGCCTTAGTTACCTTCATTTTTTTTTAGAGTGAGACAAGAAAAAAACCCTGACTAGAGAATCTTGTTTCCCCTTAGTATTGCCAGGCTTCTTGTTAAGAGAACACACATATTTACATTTACAGCATTTATCAGACGCCCTTATCCAGAGTGACTTACAGGGACAGTCCCCCCCTGGAGCAACTTAGTGTTAAGTGTCTTGCTCAGGGACACAATGGTAGTAAGTGGGATTTGAACCTGGGTCTTCTGGTTCATAGGCGAGTGCGTTACCCACTAGGCTACTACCACCCTTATGATCTTATGATCACATGTGCTACAAGCTATGATAATAAGACAAATGTACGCATCTGAGATTACTGGACTGATGACAGTCCACTTGCCATTTGAAGGGAAAACGAAACACATCAGATATCTGGCGGACGTGGTCTGACGTGGTTTGGCAAGGCAGCAGGCTGGGCTTCTTCACCCCCAATTTTTAAACATTTTTACACTTATAGACAAGGTAACGTGCTTATTAAAATATAGATATGTCAAAAAAAAAAAAAAAAAAAAGAACAATTAATCGATAGTGACGAAATGTTACATTGTTATTTTATTAAGATGAGTTATAAAATTCTTTGTTTTAACGTGTGCGTGGGCTGCGACGTCAGGCGCGCACCGTTCATGAGGAAACAGAAAGTGTTTCACTTCTTACTTTTACTTTCAGTTGAGGCGCTTTTATTTTAAAAAAGTTTGTCGACGACCCAACTCCGTGCTGGAAAAAAACACTCTTGCTCGAGTTTGGTCTTGATTTCTGTTTGCATGGCGGAATAAAAGGTAACGTTTTTCGGTCTTGCGAAGCGGCACTCGTGTGCGGATCATGGACACCGCGAAGAACATGCGCCTGAGGGAATGGCTGATCGCTCAGATAGACGGCGTCAAGTACGCGGGACTGTGCTGGGAGAACCCCGAGAAGACCCTGTTCCGGATTCCCTGGAAGCACGCCGCCAAGCAGGACTACAGGCAGAACGAGGACGCGGCGCTCTTCAAGGTGACCGCCGCTCGGAACCGACCCGCTAAGACCCAAACGCTAACCGCGCCGCTTCTCCCGCAGGCCTGGGCGGTGTACAAAGGCAAATACCGGGAAGGGAAGGACAAGGCGGACCCCTCCACGTGGAAGACCCGCCTGCGCTGCGCCCTCAACAAGAGCGCCGACTTCCAGGAGGTCCCCGAGCGGAGCCAGCTGGACATCTCGGAGCCCTACAAGGTCTACCGCGTCCTGCCCGACAGCAGCCGGCCCGCGGGAGCAGGTACGCCGCTCGCTGTGCGTCGCGTCTTCGCGCCGCCCCGGTCCTCACTTTCCCCCCCTCTCTCGTCCCGGTCCAGGAGCCTCGGAGAGCCCGGCGGTCCCGGCCACGCCGCTGAGCCCGCTCGGCCTGCAGGTGAGCGCTTCCGCGCCTTCCGCATCACCTCAAACAACCCCGGCCATGAACTTGGACGCGGGCCGCGGGCAGGTGCTGCCATCTAGTGGGGGAAAGACGCAACAGCCGTGGTTGGTGCTGATATCTAGACAAAGCCTCGGCTATGCTTAAAAAGTCCAGGTTGTGTCCCATGTCTTAAATAGCTTATGTTTTGGTTGCACAAAATTGTCCTTTATTTCGGCAGTCCTTATGATGCAGAACACCGTATTAAAACTACAGACAAGGCCATGGCAGAACAAATGTAGTCTTTATTTAGCAATGTTTTCAGTGCTGGCTGGAACCGGAATTTACATTTACAGCATTTATTTCTGGAAGCATTAATGTTTGGCCAAAACAACAGAACTGAATACCACTGCACACTAAAAGCCTAAAATCAGGAATATAACAGTAATAAAAACATACACAAAGCGTTCCTATTTGCTTCAGGGGGACTGTCCCTGTAACTACTGATTGTAAGTCGCTCTGGATAAGAGCGTCTGATAAATGCTAGAAATGTAAATGTACATTTAGTAGATGGTTTCAAAAAATGATTATATGTGTACGATTTCATTGATTTTGTCTTGAAACTAACAAATTTCATTCAGATCACCTATTTGTTTGTCTTTTTTCCTGTTATAGTGTGGCTCAAATGGAGAATCATGTATAAAGCCTGATTCAGGTATCCTGTCTTTGCGCAAATCTGCCCGAATTTTTTCCTGCTGAATACTGTTGCTGAGCACTTAAGGATGATTTTATGTCCATGTGTCTGCAGACAAACAGGATTCAGGGCCTAAGTTTACTGGGTGGGTGGAAGCACAAGGGTACCATGAAACATCTGCCCCCTTATCTAGACCTGTGTGTGCTGGGTGGTACCAAATCAATGGTGAGCTGCCACTCATACATTTCCATTTAAAACAATATGCCAATTACATATGAGGAATATTTTGAAATATTTGAAATAACACTTGAAATATGGTGTATGATTATTACATAAACGTGCATGTTGGTCTTTAAGACTGAATGGGATGCTTGCCATATCTTAACAACACTGAGTCCTTTAAGTGCAAAGTAATAAAACCTTTGATAACAGAAGTTCCTGTCATGGTCACCGGCATGATGGCCAGCAACAGAACAAAAACCTACACTATTACCTTGTCTTTCGAAAACCGATAAGCAAACAGTAGTAGGCAAAGGCAGAGTGAAGATAGGACACACAAGGCAAATCACATGCAAGGCATTGAAGACAAGGCAAGGAACAGGAATCGGGGTCAAAAGTTCACAGAGTCCAAGTGGCAGTATAAGAAGGCCATTGTCCAACCATTTGGTGGAAGCTTCCACCAAATCCACATCTCTTATGTGTGTTGAGCATTATTTTATAACGATTTATATTTGTGCTTTTGCATATGTGCATATATATATATATATTTTTTACATTTAATAATTGTATGCCTGTCTGTGTGTCTATGTGCACAGTGTTTATGCATTTATGTTTTTTTTTATTGGCACATGTGCATATGAGTGTCTACGCAGCATGTCAACTTAATGCTACTGCTGCTGTGTGTGTATGTGTGTAGACCTGCGTCTGCGAGTGCGTGTTTTCTACCAGGGCCAGATGGTGCAGGACGTTACCAGCATGTCCCCAGAAGGCTGCTTCATTCTGCAGGGTTCGGTCCCGGTGGGCAGCGAGCGGATCTACGGGCCCTGTGCTGCAGAGCGGGTCCTCTTCCCCCCACTGGACGTCTGTCAGCTGGCACCCAGCATCGCAGATGCCATGGCCCGCCTCCTGCCGCACCTGGAGAAGGGCGTGCTCGTGTGGGTCGCCCCCGACGGTGTGTTCATCAAGCGCTTCTGCCAAGGACGTGTCTACTGGGACGGACCCTTGGCTGAACATAAAGACCGGCCAAACAAGCTAGAAAGAGAGAGAACCTGCAAGTTGCTAGACATGCCAATATTTCTTCAAGGTGAGAAGGAGGGAACGTGATGGGAGGCATCTTTGTTTAGTTCAGAATTAAACCAAATTCCAGTAATGGTTAAAGTTTGTATTCAGCTTACAAACGCTGGGCAGCGTTCCATTAATTCCGATAAGTGAGACATTTCAGAAAACAAGAGCGAAAATTAGGCTATGACCAACTGATATTAGCATGCATAAAATGTATAAATATTCCATTTATCTCACCTATATATAGGCCACACCTACTGGTTTTTAAAATAAATTGCACATAAATAAACTGCACAGTCGCAGGTGTCCCCATTGACAATGGAGCAAGATGTTACAGGAAAGTTTTTTTTAAAACTTTTAGTTAAATAAATGATAGTAATATCCACAACTACATGCATAATACAAATGCTTTTTTCAGAACAGTGCTTTTAACAGTACCAAAATCTTCTTCAGTGTTGGAATTGAATCGGAGTTGAAGGATTGCAATTACTGCAATTACTTTAATTACAGCAAAAGTGGCATCATATGCATTTCTTTTCCATGATTGCTCAAAATGGCTGAACTGAAGAATTAAGTGTCAGTGCTGAAACTGTTTCATTGATCCACTGTGACCTGTCTGGTAATTTCATCGGTCTGATATGACGAGGTTAAATGTCTAATGGCGGCAGGAAGATAGTTAGCCTATAAAATCCCACAAATGAGCTGCGTTGTTGTAAAAGCCGCAGTTCTCAGTACAGTAGCCGCAGTACCGGAATGTACGGTCACCACATTTTCAACCAGTAAACAATCCTAATGCTTAGCTGCGCTTAGTGCAAGTTAGAAAACAGTGCCCATGAGGTCTAATTGTTTTTTTGCAGATCATATGATCAGAAACAAAACAAATATTTCAAATATACAAATATAAATATATTTCTATAATCTTGGACAGAGGTGGACCGATTTGTGCAGATGGAGGGGCCAAGACCTTGTCACAAGATTGATCTGTGTTTCGGTGAGGAGTTTCCAGAAGCAGATGCACCAAAGAATCGTAAACTGATCACAGCACAGGTGTGTGTTTATACAGTGGGTACAGAAAGTATTCAGACCCCCTTACATTTTTCACTCTTTGTTATATTGCAGCCATTTGCTAAAATCATTAGATTTTTTTTCTCATTAATGTACACACAACACCCCTTATTGAAGAAAACTGAAATATCACATGGTCCTAAGTGTTGAGACCCTTTGCTGTGACACTCATATTTTTAACTCTGGTCCTGTCCATTTCTTCTGATCATTCTTGAGATGGTTCTACACCTTCATTTGAGTCCAGCTGTGTTTGATTATACTGGTTGGACTGGATTAGGAAACCACACCCCCGTCTATATAAGACCTTACAGCTCACAATGCACATCAGAGAAAATGAGATTCATGAAGTCAAAAAACTGCCTGAAGAGCTCAGAGACAGAATTGTGGTGAGGCACGGATCTGGCCATGGTTACAAAAAATTACTTAAGTTCCTAAGAGCACAGAGACCTCCAACAACTGTGACTGTTCTTGAATGGCCCAGCCAGAACCCTGACTTAAACCCAATTGAGTATCTCTGGAGAGACCTAAAAATGTCTGTCCATCCAACCTGCCAGAACGGAAGAGGATCTGCAAGATGGAACGGTAGAGGATCCCCAAATCCAGGTGCGAAAAAGTTGTTGCATCATTCCTAAAAAGACTCATGGCTGTATTAGATCAAAACGGTGCTTAACTAAATATTGAACAAAGAGTCTGAATATTTAGGACCATGCAATATTTCAGGTTTATTTTGTATATAAATCTGCAAAAATGTCAACAATTCTGTGTTTTTCTGTCAATATGGGGTGCTGTGTGAAAAAAATTACTTAAATGATTTTAGCAAATGGCTGCAATATAACAAAGAGTGAAAAATGTAAGGGGGTCTGAATACTTTCCATACCAGCTGTAGCTATGCTATGACATGTTTTTAAGCATCTAAGTTTACAGTATGTAATACGCAACAAGTACTATTTACTGTACTGAGTGTGCTCTTGGAGGACCACTGCACTGGCACATATGATCCAGAACATCTGATTTTGTTTGCAATGAAAGCCTAAAATGATGGCTAAATTTAAACGAATGATTGTCATTACGTTATTATATGTCTAGAGGTGACACTAACATCCGTTCTTTGGATGAGAAACTCTGGTGGCCATAATTAAGGTGGAATCATAGAACAAGTGAATAAGTACAAAATGAATCCAGTCTTATGTGAATTACTATGCAGGTGGTGCCCCTATTTGCCAAGGACCTCCTGCAGCGGCTGACACAACCTGGCAGCAAAGTGGCGCAGCGTCCTCACACTCTCAAAAGCGAGGTGGGAGCCGAGCGTCACCACACCTAACTACGCCCAAATGACACCTTTGGGACAAATCAGCATGGAAACCCGAACCGCTTGGAAAGCTAGTAGATCCCATTCATGCTTCAGGACGGAGACATTAGAGGTCAATCCAGGACCTCTAAAATGCCTAAATGATGCAAAACGACTGGTCTTTGACGCTTTTTCCATTTTTCGATGGGACATATGAAAACATTTATCTCATGTATATCATGCATTCTACTGTGATTTTATGAGGGGCAGCTAGAGAGTAATACACTCATAATTGTTAGTGTCTAACCATATAGCTATTGTCCGTGTATTACATTTGACATAACGCAGTTATAATCACTGCTGGTCTCTGTGATATAATAGCTCTCGATTTTTTTTCCTGGCTTTTCCACTTAAAAAATAAAAGACATTGAAATGATTTCATTTAAATCTATAAAGCCTTTCTTTTATTTCTAGCGAACATTGTATTACAGATTCACAATTTTTAAAAATATACAATTTTATAGCTATAACATTTACAAAGGAAAGAGTAACAACAATATAATGTTTGGAAAAAACAACAACAACAGAAAAAAAAGAACGTAACAACAAAAAAAACTAAAGTGAAAGAGTGTGCTTGATCAAGAAGATATACCCGTATCAGACTTTCCTTATGTTTTTTTTTTTTTTTTCCCTGCGCTCAAGAACAGAAAAACAGAAACGGAAGTGTGCAGAGGGGTCGTTTCCATTCACAAAGCATCGTCACCCAACGCGTTAGCACCATTACTCCAACACGCTGACGTCTGCGTACCAAAAAAAAAAAAAGAATAATACCCGGGCGTGGCGGGTACTCTGATGCGCCGCCTCCCGGGCCAACACCCAGACTACTGGATGAGGGATTGTCTACCACGCAACGTTCAGTAGTGTCTTCTTCCTGTTTCACACATTAAAAGAACAACAAAAGCAGTTTGGAGGGTAATGCTAGAGTGAATGAGCATGGCGACCCCCTGCTGAGAAGAAAGGCTAAAGGTTGCTGATACATTCACCTTGCCTGTCTGAAACGCAGCCAGAACTTGGCTCAGAAGCACAAAAAAGTACCAAAGTAACGACTGACGACCTTTTTTTTTTTTTTTAAGTTCTTTAGCATATTTATGTAACACCTGATATATATTTATATATATATATATATTTCATGGTTTCCTGTTCCATATTACTGCAATAATACTGATTGATACCCTGTTGAAAAGACTTGTTAGTGGGTGTGGAACGACAATTGTACATCTGAAAGGCGTGGCATCAAAGAAAGGGGGTTGTTTTTATTGGTATTTGATTGTCTCACTGAATTGTCTGTTTGTGCATTCGGGATTTTTCTTCCATAGCATAACACTCCCCTCCCATTCCTTACGTCTACACGACTGCAGTGCTAAAATCTCTTCTCGGCTCCCCGTCTCCTCACGTTACAGAGGACAGAAGGGGCAGGTTTCCATGGCTTTTGCCCAGGCAACTGTGAGGATGCCCATTAGAAGTATCTACCTGAAACCCCTGCTCCACCCTTCCTGCCTTCCAGGTGTGGTGCAGGGACCATCCGTCCGTATGGCAGAGATGGGGTGTACGGGAAAATGCTTATCTGGACATGGGGCGTTATTGTTTTTTCTCCATTTTGGACGGCTGAGGTAAATCTAGGGGCGGAGCACCCTGCTGTTGTCCGTGAAGTTCAGGGGCTGACCAGCGTCTCTTTCGTGGACGTGGAGTCTCATGACTCTTGTTGTCCCTCTCCGTGGAGGGTGGGGTGGGCGATGGAAGGGGAAGGGGTGGTGGTGGTGGAGGGGGGGGCATCCGCTCCTCGTGGAGCGGGCCTGGCTCAGTTCCGGAGGTGGCTCGGTTGGTCGTGTGCGCGCGTGCCGGGACGGGTGAAGGGTTAGGCTTGGGCGTCAGTGCTAGGCACACGTCACCGGGATGCAGCTGTCGGCAGGACAGCCCGTACAGCTGGGCGGATCTCTCGGGGCAGCAGGAAGACCAGCCCCGGTCCCGCACAAAGAATGGATACTCCGCTAAGACTGTGAGTAACTCCTGCCAAGACAAGGGAACACAGTGCATGATCTTAAGTCTTGAGCAGAAGTCTTACAATTACAGCATTTATCAGACACCCTTATCCAGATCAACTTACAAACGGTATTTACAGGGACAGTCCCCCTGGAGACACTCAGGGTAACGTGCCTTTCACAAGGACACAATGGTAGGGTTTGACACGTACACACCTCACAAAAAGGAAAACATTTGACCCCATTCACAAGTTTTCAAGCCACAAACTTGCTCTGAACTGGAGACTTGGCAGTAGATGCACAGTAATCAGAGTTGGCACAGTTGAGATTGGTTGAACAGTAACCGTCTATATTTGATGTCGAAAGAACGGTGTAGTGTTGACCAGTTCAGTTTACTGTTCGTGGGTCAATCCTACTCTTTGTTTTTACATTTTAACTTGTAACTAATTTTAATATTATTTTCTTACATTTTTATTGTGCACTTATTTTGTTTTATTATTATTATTATAATTATTATTGTTTCACTTTTAATGTGACTGTTCTTCCATCTGAAATGTATAATTCAAACAGTTCCCAAAACAATTTCTGCAGTTTGTTGTCCCCATCCCCAAATTTTAAATGTCCTTAATGTCCTTAAAATGTCCTTAAAGAGGCGTGATTCCATTTGGAAGTTAAATGATTGACAAGAATGGCTGGCAGGTTTACCAGATGAGTAGGCGTGCATGATATCAACACTAGCAATGGCTATGGAGCCAAAGCATCTATATTTTTATACTCAGTGTTTGCCATCATTGTGCCAATCAACATATCCCCAAATGCTATACTAGTATTTTGAAAATAATGAAAATAGGGCCTTTACTTGCTGCAAAAGGATCACTCCATTTACATGTAGTGGCAGCAAAAACCTTTACAAAGGACAAAGGAAGTCAGATGGAATAAAAATTTAATTTTGATTTTCAGATTTATTACATATCTATTGTTTGATGACAATCACTTTTAAGGTTGATTCGTTTTTCGTGAAAAATTGGTGTTCTGGGAGTGTGATCAATTTGTTAAATGGACAATGTTGGTTTTAAAATGAATTGCCTTCACATAGCACTCGTGCTCTATTTTCTGCAATGGGGACAGGACTGGATTCCTAGACTTGTTTTTGGAGGGCCCTCATTCCAATCACTTTATTAGGATCATATTATTGATTACAACCTAATAATCTACATGGCAGGTTGAAAGCCCCAATGGTCGGGGAAATAAAGACATTTTGTTAGGAACAGGATTGGGAAGTTCTGTGTTGAGACACTTTACCATGGTTAAAGGGTTAAATTTATAGCATACAGCCAGTAGAGGGCCTCAGACACCTTGAAGGATCCCTGTCATCCTTTTCATGCCAATGTAGAAAATGTACCCGCAGAAAGAATCCTTCATACATGTACTTACCTCAATCATGATAAAATAAAAAATGAAATAAAAATACATTACACCTGCAAATCTAAAAGAAGGAACGTTCTTGTGCTCAATACAAATACTCCCATCAATAACTGAACGGCTCCCGATGGACTAACCTGAGTGTTGCGATCGGCCAGCAGAACCTGCAGCTGGTTGAAGCCATGAGTTGGGCTGGGTGAGATAAGCAGGACGGTGCAGGTGCTCAGATGGAACTCGGGCAACGTGTCAGCACTCCGCAAGAAATCCTCAGTTCGCATGTCCTCCACACGTTTCAGGCGGCCCCCTGCCAACTCGATTAGGGACCCCTTGGTGAAATGAGGTAGCACTGCTGTAGGATGGAGGTTGGGGTCAGGATTTTGGGCTGGGGTCCGATACAGGCCAGGGGACACATCCTGGTCAAGATCTGGCCCGTAACTATTGTGCTGAGCTGGAGGCGACAACTGAGAGTTTCTCTTGTTAGGAGGGGGTGTGTAAGGGGGTGTCCCTGCCGAGCTGAGGTGAGGGTATGTTGGAGGCATCTGTTGGAGGGACGGGTACACAGAACCCAGGGCATAGAAGATCTGAGCTCCTGTTTGTGAGGCTGCAGTGCCAGGAGGCTCCACTTTTGCTGCCCCTGAGTCTGAGACATGGCTGTGGGACGTCCTGGGTGTCCTGCGAATGTCCCTGTCCCTGTCCCAGTCCCGAGTCTGGGGGGAGGAATGTGCATTGGGGCAGTCCTTGGACAAGAGTGTCCCCTTTGTCTGAGATAAGCCAGTTGCATCCTCCTGATGTCTCTTCCTCCCGTTTGTGTGGGAGGTTTCTAACCTGGCCCGGCTGTCGTTATTGTACTCCACACGAGAGGGCGCTCTTTCCAGAGAGACAGGTCTGTTGTCCAACCCATCCAACCCATTTGGCCTCCTGCCTGGGTACCTGAGCCTGGCATCTTGGAGAGGGTCTGGAGGGTAGGGAGCAGGCTGGCTGAAAAGGTGATGTGCTGGGGAGAATAATGAAGGGCTGTAGTCCCTCCTGGAAGGCCCAAGGTATGACCACATATCCCGGTCTGAGACATAGGGGCTCTTATAGGACAGGGGAAGTGGGGACTGAACGGCCAGGGATGGCACCTCGGTACGGAACCAGCGAGAAGAGTGTGGGATTTGGGGGTCTACGACGTCTGGAAGCCTGCCACATGTGTCCCTCCAAGAGGGAGACACAGTGCCATGCCTGTCCACTGGGAGTAAAGGGTGTGGGGTGGAGATGGAGTAGGACATGTGCCATGGCAGCGCCAGTGGGGAGTGCGGGAGAGAAGGTGGTGGAAGTGGTGGGGTTGGGGGTGGCAGATCTTTGTCGTAATGGTGGGGCTTGGTGCCTTCCCTGCTCTCCAAATGCCGCACCAGGGGTCGGGTCCTGAGGGGCGCAGGAGGCTTAAAGTCGTCCTCCAGGGGACGCTGCTCTGCAGAGCTCTGCCTGGACTCTCGCTTTTTCGGTGGGAGGCACTCTTTGTTGCGGTCTGGGGTGGGATTCATGTGGCACCCCCAGGCCTCTTCGGGGCCGGTTTAGGTCACATGGGCGTCGGGGGAGAATGACGGGACCGGAGAGAGAGGAACCCTTTTGCTCCACAACAGCATCCCGCTTCTCACAACCCCTCACACCCACAGCAACTGTTCACCTAAAGAGGAAGAAAGAGACCAATTAAGCCTTATTACCAACTAAGCATTCTTGACTCCACAAAAAAAAAACGAGAAGAGCAGTTATTTCCCAGTACAAGTTTTTAGGATGGCTGACATGGCTTGGCCCACCACAAAGTTAGCCAGGTGACATCACACCTATCCAGGCTGTGTGGACTCACACCCAATCAAGTACTGGGAGACCAGCCTCACCAATGCCCTCTGCAACAGCAAAAAGAACCATGAGACAGAGAAGTTTCTAAGAGATAGTCACTGGATTTTTATTAACAGTGTGGGTGTTTTTTTTATTGTTTTAGATGGCGGACCATTGAATAAAGTTCAACATTTTATTGAGTGGCTCAGATTCTCAGAGGAAATTATTTGCTTTTGAAGTGTTTTATTCGTGAAGATGCAACTAAGCAGGCTTATTGTGATTATTATTTATTTAGAAAATATTATAAATTGCTGTCGTGCTCACTACTACTTATACAAATTAAACATACAATAAATATATTAATAGTAGCAAACCCCCACTCTTCCCAGTGATGGAAGGATGGATCGATGAGACTAAATACTGGGAGTGATGTGTACTTCATATGACTAGACTTCTGGACTATAGTTACTGCTATGGTATATCTGTTATTGTGTTTTATTCCCAATTCACTACATTTATTTTTTTTCATTGTTTGTGTACTTGCCTTTTTGATGCCTACAGTAAGTTATACTTCCTAATGTATTATTAATAAATTAATCATGGAAAATTGAATTACTATGCAATTACACAAATGAGATTTGTTCACTTTTTGAAGGGACAGGGAGTGAAAAAGCATCAGCAGAGGCAGAGAAAATAGATCAGACAAAGAGGAAAGTGGAGAAGATCAAGAATTTCAGTGAATTCTTGAAGAACGACACCTAACAACATATGAAATAGGAATGCCACTGCTTCAGAGAGCTCCCTCAGCCCACCTGCCCAGCCAGAGACCCTGCCTCGCAGAAGCATGGAACGTGAGGGAGGCGATGTGAGGGGAAATGGGCCAGCTGGCTGCAGCAAAGCCCTTGAAAATTTCATGTGTTCTAATTATAGATCCCTGTGTTATTATAGTGATGCTGATCATCAGTGCAGTTACCAATCCAACACACACACACACATACAGTAGGACAAGCACATGCCTGTACACACAAGTGGCCTACACTTGCACAAGCACACACACCCACACTAGCGAAGTGCCCTCTTCGAAGAGCAGAATGGCTCTGGCTGTCCACGCTGAAAATATGCAGGGTAAAGCCGCCTCGGCGAGATTTCCCCCATGAAGATTTCTGCCCACTCCCTCTGCTCTCCTGCCTGTCAGTGCTCCCCCTGAGGGTCTGTCCCTTCCTTGTCCCCTGCCAGAGAGCAATATGGGAGGGGTGGGTAGATGTGAAAGTTGGAGGTGTTGAGTGTGGTGCTGATGCTGATGGTGGACGGAGGAGAATTAAAAGACCACGTTTAATTCATTGTGTGGGAGTTTCTCCAGCATCTCTCTTCTCTCCCTTTACATATACATATATATGCAGTGTGTGTGTGTGTGTGTGTGTGTGTGTGTGTGCGTGCATTAATGCTTTAAATCAGCCATTTTGATGGGACTGCGTGCTACCGCCAGCACATCTGGTCTCTTTCAGCGCCTCAGTCTAACACGCGCAGTCTGCCCCTGCTGAACCCCGACATCCAGCATGGGTTGCCATGGAAACTGAGTCCATACATCCACAAGTGAGGAGAGGTTACATAGGGAAAATCGAGAAAAAAAAACAAAAAAACAGTTGTTGGTATCTCTCTCTTTCGCTCTCAACCTCCATCTCTGTCTATCCCCGCACAATGTCCAGAATAGACATCAGCAAATGAACAAGACCAGCACCCATGAGACATGCACCTTCAACAATGTATGTGCACAGCAGGTCTTCCTGAGAGGAAAAAACGATCTTTCCTCAAGCTCTCAATCAATGCACGATGTGACCAGTGCACACAAGACCATGTCATACCACACTGAACAAAAGCGATAACTAGAAAAATTCCGAAAAGACAAATTCATAGAGAGCACCGGGCTTAAGAATCTACCTTTGCTTGTAGGATTATACTATCAAGTCTAGAACATTTCCACAATCCCTACTTCCAACCCTGAATCTGGCGAGGGTTATCCCCACAGGCGTCCGCGTCTGGCGAGACGCTGGTGACCAAGGGCCCGGATCCGCTCCCGCGCCGCCTCCTCTGAGCAACCAGAGTACAGTTACCCTGCGCAAAGGAGCTGTCAGGCTCCTCTAATAATCAATAGGTCCATGAAACAGGAGAAGACATGGCTGTCGGGCTTTGGATTACGGTGGCTAAGAGTCATTACAGATTTCCTCTGCTCCCCTCACGGGTAATTCATCTACGGTGACAATATCGGCCACTTGCACTGCCGCAAGTACACCGTTGACTCCAGATAAATTGGACCGGATAATTAATAATGCATTGTGTAAATGGACCATATATAGTATCCCAGGTAATCCACTCCCCTTACAACAGTCAGAATTTTCATAGCCTTTCATCCCTAAAGTTGCGGGAACTCATAGGGAGCCCTGTACAACCCCTGCTTGCTTCCTGTGTATGTGGATGGCTTTGAAATAAAGTCGCGTTGAACGTTTTTGATGCGGAAATGCAGTGCATTCACAGTGGTGGGGCAAGCAGCAGACAAGAGCGCCATTCAGACTCGGGTTCATTGACAATGCGGCATCAATGAACACAAAACTCACACCCAGGATGTCACCGTTATAACCCCAGAACATGGACAGGTCTGAGACACGTGTGAATAAAAAGACCCTGGCAACCAGTTACTAGTAACTGGCGGTCAAATCAGTCGCCGCAAGACAGGCTGCAGGCTGTAATGACGGAGGAGCAGCGGGAATAGTTCCGTGTGCCAGATCAAACCGAACAATCGGGCTTTGATTGAGACACAAAAACAGACTGATTTAAAGAAAAAAAAACACAAAAGCGGGGCTCTTTTTTTTTTCTTCCTTCCCAGGAGTTGTAGGAGGATGCATCCATCCGAGGCATTTCACCTGACAGAATCGAGTTGCAATTCGCTGAAATCAATGCACCCGTCACTTAGACTTGCCTTAAGTCTTTACGTTCTCTGCTCATCAACATGAATTAGCGCCTTTATTTCTCGCACATCTTGCGGCTGTCTAGTGTCCTTTACTTCAGGAAAATAGATGCCTGGCTTATTCACAGAATCACTCCCATTCTCTTCCCTTCATTTGCAAAAAAGGAGGAAAGAACCTTTGAAATCGGAGGAACTTAAAAAAGAAAAAAAAAGTAAAGCAGTTGCATGAAATGTGTTACATAATAAGTCTGCATGCTGAGAGAACACTTTTGCCCAAAACGTGTTTTTTTTTTTTTTTTTTTCAAGAAGCGTGCAGCAGGAGATTGACCTGCATTCACTGACCTCGAGTGGGAACCCAGCAGATATTCCCCAGGATGCCTGTCATTAGCGTCACTTATCCAAAGCCAGCAGAGAAGTCACAGCTACTACCCCCCAGCCAGTCAGCGCGCGCAAAAACCTTACTGACAAAACTGAAGAATCACAACACAGCGAAGCTGCGAGTCTGTGTGTCACAGTTTCTGTGCGTGTGTGTGAGTGTGTGTGTGTTCGCTGTGAGAGTGCTTGTACACAAGGCTAAGGAAATGAGTAATATCTTGCAGTGAGAAACATGTCTGCTATGCAACAGCACATAAGCAGACCAGTTGCTGCTGTCGCCCACTCGTCTTACTCACTGTGAAAAGGATGAACACACGCAAACATGAGACACACACACACACACACACACACACACACACAAATGCACACACTTTTGAGGCCATGTAAATTACAAATACTTAAATCACAGTGCACACTGATGAAAACCCTGAATAGCTTTCCTATGGAACAATAAATGTGTAATCTCTACGAGTTGAAGGTGGACCAGTTGGTGTTGGGAGAAAGAAGCTGGAAGGTTAGAAATCAGAGTAAATGGGGATGGAGGGGCAGGGGTAGTTCTGCGAGTGACAGGAGGGGAAAAAAGATAAATGGGAAGGGGGCAGGGGTAAGGAGAAAATGCTGAGAGCCATGCTGAGAGAGGAGCTAAAGGAGGGAGGGTGAGATGTAAAATGAGGTAAAATATGTGAGAAAACACTGAGATGCGAGGATGGTCAGGGAGGAGACTCATCCCACACACACCCTTTACTCAGGCCCTGTGCAGCCTGTGACTCAAAGCAAAACCTCACCACGCATCACACAGAGATGCACACACACACAAACCCAAACCCAAATTTCTCAAAAGTCTCTTTTTATCTCTTTAGGTCTCTTGAGATAAGGATTCTTTAGCATTATGTATAGTTTAAGAACAAAAACACTTTCATTGAGGTGAATGCATAGTGCAAACCCCATTACATCAGGACTGAATTTATTTTTTCATATGCATGCTGAAAAAAAAAGATAATATTGAGATAATGTACACAGCAGCCTGGAAGAAAACCGTCAAATGACTTTCTTGGCTTCCTTGGTAATTTCCTCCCTGAAAATACCAAAATACCATGGTAGTTCAGCCAAGATCATTTTTTTCACCCTCAAAAAATCCAAGCCCTCACACAGGGTCAGGCAGGAGATTTGTTTGTTTTGAAATAGTAAATAGTAAATGTGCCTTGTGTTACCTTATATATATATGTGTGTGTGTGTGTGTGTGTGTATGTATGTATATACACACACACCTATACATATATATCCACCTATACATATATATAGGTAACACAAGGCACCACAAGACAGAATTACCTGCTTTTCTAGAAACTTCCATCATGTGATGCCAGACAGTGACCACGTCACATCACACACCGGCGAGGTTCCATCTCGTAAACACATACAGCAGCCACGGTTATCCAGCACATGCTTTACTGCAATTGATTAATTCAAATGCGAATTTACTTCCCGCACTCAGGACCTAAATGACTTCTCTCGTGTCACAGCAACTGAATGAATCTAAAGACTTTTGAACTTAATTAGATAAATTAATTTTATGTATTAATGTATTGATTTTAAAACATAAAATATTTGATACTGTGCACTTATTGAAACATTTGTGTGAATTGTTGGTTTGAACCTTTACAGAAATATGTAAAAGAGAAAATTTTAATTCAGTTTAGAAAAAAAAACATAAATCCACACCGTTTTATTACACTTTTTACACTTTTACGGCATTTATCAGACGCCCTTATCCAGAGCGACTTACAATCAGTAGTTACAGGGACAGTCCCCCCCCGGAGCAACTTAGGGTTAAGCATCTTGCTCAGGGACACAATGGTAGTAAGTGGGATTTGAACCTGGGTCTTCTGGTTCATAGTCGAGTGTGTTACCCACTAGGATACTACCACCCTGCACAATTGCACATGTCATTACTATTCAGAAATACACTAATTTAGTGTAAATTAAGAATAATAAATAATATTTTGCAGGAAAAATTAAACACCTTCAATATCAAGGAAAGGCACAATTATTTTAAGCATTCTAAAAAGCGTTTTCAGTTTAAAGCAGACCATGTCTGCATCAGAGGAAAATTCCAATAGCTGGTTGGGATCGCCCGTTCTGTTTCATTCCCAATAAAGATTGGTCTTTTCTGCCCTTTCAGTACAGCATTTTTTCTTGTGACTGATCACATTTCCCAGAGGAACTCGTCACAGGATGAGATTGCTCTGATGCAGCAGAAATCTGCAGCTTTGTGTGTCTCCCAGGGGAGGACAAGAGAAGAGAAGAGAAGAGAAGGGAAGAGAAGGGAAGAGAAGGGAAGAGAATATAGTGCAGAGCGTGAGGAGGAAGAACAGTATGGGAACGGATGCTGACAGTGGAGTCTGTAAATGGTAAGGATTAAAAAGAACACAGTGGCTCTGTGTGTGTGTGTGTATGTGTGTGTGTGTGTGTGTGGTTCACACGGCCATCTCTTGTGCTCGTGTTAGCCAATTGGGCACGTGGCCACACCAGCCTCTTCCCAATTGGGGCAGTGACCCTTTCTCATGGGGATGACCCATAGTGACATCACAGAGCTGTGACCCTGAGAGAGGATGAGCTTATGGCTCAGCTGTGGTGAGTGGGGGTCATTTCTGTTACAATGGTACAGAAAATAGGATAGACACAATGTACAGTACACACTCACAGAGGATATACACACACAGACACACACACACACAAAACTCATACTAAGGCATTTTTAGGCTATAGAGAGAGTACAACATCAAAGCAGAGCACGATGCTTTTTCGCGCACACACACACACACTAACATACACACACACGCACACACACTTAGAAACTCCTACTCAGCTACTTTTATATATATGGGCTGCATGCCTGTGCACATTATGCAACACATTTGCAAGGGGAGCATATAAGGATTTGCTCATAAACTTGGTTTAAAAAAAAATTCTCCTGCAGGGAATTTTCAATCTGTTTGTGCCTTTGAAGTGATCTGTCGCACCCGCCGCTGACTAATAGCCTTACTTCATAATGCCATAATAACTCTGCACTGACAGCGCAGTAAAATGAAACGATACAAACACGAGGCGCAGCCAGACGCATTCAGCATCCCTCACACAGCCTATTATGGGCTTCCACGGCCTCCGCCGCAAAGGTGAGTCTCCGCACAATTGGAGACCACGGCCAAAATGTCCTGAAAGCCGCCAGAAGCAGTGTGACTGGTGAAACCGATTATTTCATTCACAAATAACGCATTACCCTTCTGACGAGTCAGAGAAGGGAAGAGGCCGGGAGATGAGTTTGTTGCATTGCTAATCCGAGCTGGATCCCTGATGGCACAGGCTAAAGCAGGCTTAGTACAGTTGTGGACGAAAATCCCCTTCAGTAGAACCCTCCATTAGCCCCTCGGGTATAAATAGGGCTCCAATGCCTGCCTAAGCTGCCTTTCATGCACTATCAGTTAAAAATATGACTCGTCTAATTGCATCCCAGTCGGCCCCTTGGTGCCGATAGCTCTTCCTCCGCCTGTCTGACACTCGGCCCGTCTGCTGGCCTGCTGCGCCACACCTGAGAACATGGCTGTCAGGCGGCGAGGGGCGCTAAACCTCATGACAAATTGAAAAAAAAAAGGTGACATTTGGGGATGGGGTGGCACTTTCACTTGTGGGGGCAGAAGGTTTCTAAAGGCCTGTTGTTGCATTCGGTGACATTTGATTTGGTTTGTTTGGTGCAGATCGACTTTTTCTAGACGTTGATGGAGTTATGGGCACACACACACACACACACACACACAAACTCATACATATGCTGTGGCATATCCCTTTGCATGAAAACTCATTTAAATACATTTTGTAACATGCAAATTCACACCTTCATTATCAAGGAGCAAGGAAGCTCCACACTGTGCCACAATGAATTGAAAAGTTAACTTTTAATCTGTCTGCTCTTGACTCTGCTGAGTGAGTGCCGGGGATAATTAACCATGGCATCACTGGCTTAATGAATTGCTTCATTAAATTTCATGACAAGCCTATTTATTTTTGGGCCTGTGAGTGTATATGGGTGTGAGAAGGCATCTTGTGTAAATGAACCAGTGCCAGTGTGGGCGTCTCTGATTGGTTGAAGAGACAATGATGAGTGAGAACCCAGGGAGGATTAGCGACGCAGCAGAATGCCGCTGTCACACTGCGGGATCAGTGACCTGCTTACGGGCAACGGGATGCCGACAACACCCCTCGGTGGCCCTGGGGTGGCACAGTGATGCCTGGCTCTTGTGCTCTGATTAGATTTACCCACATGACACAGCACCACAACTTAACCTGGTGTGTCTGTGAAGCATTTAAGTCCGTCCGCCGACTGCGTGTTTGTGCTCCCAGAGTGTATCAGTGTGTTATGTTCCTCAACTCTGAATTCCCGAGTGGCGATAGCATCAGCTGCCCCCCCCGCTGAGGCAGTCACGGCACCCACACTTCTAATGCACACGCTCAGTGAGTGCCCTATTGCTGCTAATCAGCTACTGACAGCATGGGGCCGCACTATGGCCAGAACACATTCGTGCACACACTCACACATGCTGTGGGCACACACAACATACTGATATACTTGAAAACCTGTCACAGATGCCCACCTGCCGAGATTCAAATGCCGTTAAGTATTTAAAGAACTACTTTCCATGAAAAGTTGGGGACCTGGAAGTGAGGACAATTATAATACACATATATCATATATATCCAGTCATAAGTATTTAATTAGAGATTCAACAAAGACAATTTGACTAATTGAGTTTAGCAGTTGGTTTCAGTTTAGATTTCAAAAATGTTACTTGCAAATTGGAGTTAGTTATGCATTTATTATACGTACGCTACATGGTTTTAACCATATGCTATTGAAACATTTAACACATGCATTCAGAAACAGATATCTGTATGAGTGTAATGGCACAAAAGCACAATATTAGTATCAGGGTTTATTTTGGACTTTTTGTTGCTAAATTAGTCTGATGTGGGCCTGAGATGGTTTATTCTTTCATTTTCACAGGGACCTTTCCCTTGCCACTGTCACCTTGGGATCTTTGGGGGTTTCGAGCGCAAACTTTTTTTTTATGAAACTGTTTTTTTGCAACAGCCATTGTCAACATAAATACAATAGAATGCCATTTATGTATTTAAGCTTTGTGTGGTGTTCGGGTCTGAGAGAACCATTTTCAATATTAACTAATGTACATATGTAAAGTACGTAAAGAACGTATAAAATAACATATTTTTAATAACTTCACAGTAAAACCATCCCTTCCACTGGACCTGCACAATTATGAATATTGCGAATATTATGCATTTTCAGCAATAAAATATAATCGAGCACTGCTAGTGCAGTTTTCCATCATTTGGCTGAAATTTGTTAGATTTGTTATCATGCCAGCACTGTTTTTTAATGCAATGTCCAATTTTAAAACACACACACTAACACACACTCAGAAACATAAAGACATGTAATCCTAAACCACCACCCCAAGTGCACCATCAGCAGTAATGAGTGACACCAATGCTACACCGCCATCACAGAGGAGACAGGGAGGACAGCAAAAATGACTGCGCTATCCGACCACACGTTAATGAATTTAACATAAGAGTCGGATTTGGATTCAAGATAGAAAAATACCCACAGACCCGTCATTTCAATCCAGCGATGGTGCATCAGTGCATTAGTGGATGTCTGAAGAGTCCCTATGGGCTTTAGAGTAAGTTTCATTCGGCATAGAACCAATAGTCATTGCTGTAGAGATGAGTCAGAACACCCCTCTGATGTTCAACCCAAAAACGTGGCATCAGAGAAATCGTCAGTCAATACCAGACCAGCAGCAATTTACATCTCAGGCTGTGATATTAACTGTGTCGTAGGGGTGTAAATAAAAAAAATATGAAGCTCTCCATTCAGTGTTAACATGATTCGTTCAGATGAGTCTAGTGTGTGTTGCATAGCAGGGTAATTTTCTTATTTACAATTTTAAGCATCGTAACCCTCAGCGTTTTTTGTTCTAAAAAGTAATATTTTAAATGCATAATTATTAAGAGGACATTACAAAAGAAATTTAAAGTATATGAGCACCTACATTGGTAATGTTGATGTGTGTGTATGTGTGTGTGTGTGTTTGTGTATATGTGTGTAGAGCCAGGCTAGATAAAGATAAAGAGTCAGCAGGATCCTGTAATGTGGTCCAGGCCGGGATTAGGAGCTATAAACTGTGAATGACTGCAGTGTGTCTATGTAACATGTGTGTGTGTGTGTCGATGTTTTTTGTTGTGTGTAATTGGGGGTGTTCACCCAGATCTATTGAGCATCCTTTGTTTCAGACAAATCTTGAAAACGCTGCTCATGCTGCAGACTCGGCTAATTCGGGCCTGCAGACTTTTTCTCAAGGTCTTTTGGTACTGACTACACACCTAACACTCCCTATCCACAGCCTATCATTAGAAGGGCTCAGGGTGAAGAGAGTGTGTCTTTGTGTGCGTGTATGAAAGATTGTGTGTCTGTGTGTGTGTGAAGGTGTGCATGAGTTTACCTATGTGTACAGTGGATTTCAACTGGATTAGTGAGAGTAGCCTCCACTATGGAATAAGAGTCAGGCTGCTGAACTGGCTAAAGCTGCATAATGCTTTAATTTAGCTAATGTCATAGCTACTTTTTAACTTTTTTGTATACGTGATCTTGTCTTATCGCTACTTGTCCTTAAAGGAGCCTTGCATCAAGAGTTTATGCATCAAATGCACCAATCAAGTTCAAATTTAAGATTACACTCATTGCATTTGTAACGCAAACACCCTAAAATCTATTTCTGTCCAAATGGTTTTTTTGTGCTATAGCCAGTGAAACCTGAAACCAGTGAAACTTTCACATTATATTTTAAAGATCTTTCACATTTGATCAGTGTTGCAGTATTGGACTTTTGTTATCAATTCTTATTAGCATGAGGTATTGAGGTATGTTTTTACCATACTACCAAACTCCACACAACTGGTGATGGAAAAAAAAATTATGATAATTTATATAAAATTTAATTTATATAAAATGTTGTTGATAATCTGAAACTATCACGATACAAGTATGTGAGTTAAACTAACACAACTGGTGATGGCAAAAAAATTATGATAATTTATATTAAATTTAATTTATATAAAATGTTGTTGATAATCATTTGCAGATCCTTTAAAAAAGTGTTGACAACTTTGAAGAACAATTTTCTGACCTCTGGGGTCAGATCTGATTAATCCTTCACAGTTTAACCTATCCCAAAATTCACTGCACAGAAAAAGGCTGTTGTCACAATAAAAAACAATTATAATATAATATAATATAATATAATATAATATAATATAATATAATATAATATAATATAATATAATATAATATAATATAATATAATATAATATAATATAATATAATATAATATAATATGTTGACTCCATCACTGGTGCAGGACATTTGTGGGTACATGTTCACTCCGACTGGAAAACGTGCGAGAGGCTCCACAGATGGGAGGGAATGGTGACGTGAGAAAAAAAAAAGAGCCTCAATAATTGCAGTCTATGCATTATGCAACGTTAGCAACTGCATAAACTGCATGCATATTTTAGGCATACATTTTGTTATAGCGATTCTCAAGTGTGTGCGTGTGATTAAATGACTGCGTGCTTCAAAGTAGAAGGAATGTATACATGCGTGTGTGTGTGTGTGTGTGTGTGTGTGTGTGTGTGGGCAGAGTCATTAATAGAGAGGCTTTTGTGACAGCATGTACATTTTGAACCTGCCAAGACGACACAGCTGGACATGTTTCTATGGTATATCTGGTTTAAAGTGGATGTGTGTGTCTGTGTGTGTGTGTGTGTTGTTCTTTCCTTTTTCTGTGCATGAAGGAATGAGAGAAAGTGAGTCTGAGTGTATCACATAAGTCTGGAGAACCCGTCTCTGTGTGACTTGGGGGTTGGACTCAAGGTCTCCCCTGATGAAAGTGTTGTTTGTTGTTGCGCTAATGGAAAATCAGACACAGATGCAGACGGGCAAGGAGCGAGAGAGAGAGAGAAAGAACGAGAGAAGGACTTTTGTACTTGGATTGATGGAACACTCATTTAGAGAATGCAGGAATTACACTAGCCAGCTAGAAGGCAGACACCCACCGGCTCTCCTCTCACCATGCAAAGTGTGTGTGTGTGTGTGTGTGTATGTGTGTGTGTGTGTGAAAGAGAGAGAACGGGCGCCTGTAAAAATAGACCTCTTAAAGAGGCAGCAGTCGTCAGGGAATCAGAGACAGTTTACAGGCAGGAGACGGCAGAGAGAGAGAGAGGACGACTCTTGCCCCGTTAACAAAGCCAAGAGAGTGTGTTTCATTACGTGGACACACACACACAGTTACAGACACACACACCGGCCTGAGAAGTCAACAACGAAAAACATGCAACACAAGGCAAAGAATCTTGACCGAGTTGGTAGAAAACATGAGACAAATGTCAGATATACACGGTGATATAAAGTCTGTAATTCTGGCCACATCTGCAACTGGCCACATCTGGCCAGAATCTTACGTTGTTAATTCCGGCTCCAAAACTCCACTGCCTCAAAAATACCACATCCATCACATCGATGCACAACAACAAAGAGGTTTGCAAGTGAACAGGTCAGAACCCGTTAGACCAAGGATGCTGTGGCCAGGGGTCACCATCTTCCGATGACTGTTTACGGGGGCACAACATCAGGAGAGCTTAATAACGCCGCCGTTGACCATACGGGACCGTTATGCGCTTTCATTAAACCGGTTAACCCCCCCCGGCTTCAGCAGCAGCAGCAACACCACCGCCGCCCCCGCGCCGCCCCATGTCCACGCAGAACAGAAGTGAGATATGTCACCACTGCGTCACATCAAAGGTCTGCCGGTAAGTGGAACAAGGGCGGCGAAACGGAGCGCAGCTGTCAGGCCGGGGTTCGGGCAGGGGTGTCCAGGCGGGGGTGGGGGACATCGTGGAACGATCGAGGAGATAAGTAACTATAGGTATGAACAAACTCTGATGGGTCGCGGTGCTGGGTGGGAAGACGGGCCTTCCGGCCGCGGCGGGACCGTCCCGGACCTTTTCCTGGCCCCCCATGCTGGTCTGGAGAGAGGAGGCCCTTCTTCATCTTTAACCTGTCATCCTCCTCCTGCTCCCATGTGCATCTCTCTCTCTCTCTCTCTCTGTCTCTCTCACCCTCCCCTCGCTCTCCTGCCTCTCTCCTGTCACCAGCTACTTCAGCACTGCTCTGTAATTCCGAACTGCGCTCCCTTGCTGCTGAGTGGTTTTTCGCTTCCACATTACAGCCGGCGCAGGACTTTGAACAGCACACGCGCACACACTCACACACACTTGGTGTGCACAGTTCAGGCACACGCACACACACCCACACCAATGCACATCGAGTTGAAACACGCTCTCACTTTCACAAGCCGGCTGCAAGTTCCTTTTCTCTAGGCATGGAATGAACTAGAATGCATACATATCATACAGGTACTCGCCCACACAGTGCACACAGAGCTTTTCTCACTGTGACACACACATGCTGCACACACACACCCGCGTTCACGCCAAGGAGAGGGAACAACGGGGCTCTCTTACCTCTCCGGCTGTCTTGTGGTGAGGGGAGTAAGTGATCATCACAACAACAAGCGGCAGCAATTCAAATAGGAAACTCCAGCTCTGTCTGTCTGTCTCTCTCTCTCTCTCAGTCACACTGTCTCGCTCGTCCCTTCTGTGCTAATGCTCTTTCTATATCTCACTCGCTCATATTTCTCTCACTCTCTGTCTCTGTTCCCTGTGTAGCACTCTGTTCTGTTATCTCTCTCTCTCTCGCTCTCTCTCTCTCCACTCTCACCTTTCTGCTTCTACTGTTTGCTCGCCCTCAGTGAGAGCTCTCCATGACACACTCTCATTCACACACACGCACACACACACACACACACACACTCACTTTCTCTCTCTCTTTTCTCCCCCCCCCCCCCATCTCTCTTTCTGTGTCTTTCAGTATCCTCGCTCCCTCCTTGCTCTACCCCCCCACCTCTCTGGGTGTATAATTAGACCGGGCTCTGTCGTGATATAGCTCATGCTCATTGTGGGAGAGTAGCTGCCGGCCGTGTTGGCAGGGAGCCCAGCAGCTTTGCTCATTAACCTCTCAGGAGCCGTGGAACGTACTGGCTCAGGCTCCGCGCTATTGGCTGAGGCACCTGGTGTCCTGGCTGTGGGACGCTGTCATTGGCCAGAGCTGCACATGTGCTTGTGAAAGGACTTCTTCTATTGGCCAGAGCCTGCTCCAGGGTAAGGGGTCCCAGCGTTATACAGACACACTTTATTTGCAGTACTGTAAAATACATCCGACGTTTAAAAAAAAAAATCAAAAAACAGTTTATTAGTGTGATAGGAGTGTTGATGGCTACGGCACACACACTTGCAGGCACACTGTTCATGGATTATTCATGCATTGCCTGCTTGCTCAGATGTGACCCCTGGGTGGTCCTGAGACAACTGAAACTACCTTTAGGCATTATGTAACAGAGATTTAAACTTCCTGCCGTAAGACGAGGGGGACAGGACTACCTGGTGTGATTATAGTAGTCGGTAATTCAATGAGTGGCAAATTTATGAGCCCGGGGGTCAGATTGACATGACTAAGACCAGCTCCATTTCCCATTCACTCTGTGGCGCAGACCCAAAAAAATCACTCTGGTTCACTGATAATTATTTCTTTAAATTATTTCCCCCCAAATCAGCTCTTGAAGTTATGGGGAAATTCTGTGAAAAGCGGAACAGCCTCCTCCTTGCCTTTTCTGCCTGTTTTGGCTTTTCACAGTTTGCTGGAGCAGATGATGCCCTTACCAGTAAACACACACACACACACACACACACACACACACACACACACACACACACACACACACAGAACAAAAAGCAGCAGACCCCAGTGAGGTGTGAGGTTAGAAAATATGACTGGCGCATGGCGAGAGGAGTCACATGCTGTCATGAGTGAGGAGAGATCGGCTCCGGCCATCTCACTTCCTCTGCCTCCTCCTCATACTCTCACTTCTGCCTTCTCGGCTCCACACACACTCCTTGGGGTGTTTGTGTGTGTGTGTGTGTGTGCCTTAGTTCTTGCCTAAAACACTATTATAGTGCATATACAGTTACTTGCTGAAAATGTTCCGTCTGCATCTCTCCTACACACACAGACGCTCTCTCTCTCTCTCTCTCTCTCTCTCTCACCTCTCACTCTCTCTCTCTCTCACACACACAAACACACACGCACACACACACACACACACACACACACACACACACACACAGAGCAGGTGCTCCAGAGTGTGGTAACTGATTGATTGGGACAGGACAAGATGACATTTTGAGGGAAAACTGCAAGCAGTCACACTAAAGGTCCTGACAAGGCAAAGTGTAGATGTGTGTGTGGGTTGTGTGTTGTGCATGTGTGTCTATGAGCGAGGAACTGGAGGGAGATGGTCCAAGGCACGCACCGGTCATAAGCACATGTCAAATTAGGCCATCCTGGATATAACAAAACCAGTTGACCAATAAGAGCCTTGAAATCCACCGAATTAAATGAGCCAATCGGGTCTGTCAGCGAGCAACCCTGGACCCAATGAGGTGGCAGGACGGCAGCCAGTGGAGATCCGGACCGGCATGAGTCAGTTTAGTGAGTGTGTGAAAGTGACTCACCTCGGGTCAGCATAACCCCTCCCCAATCCCAACCTAAAGTGTCCTTTCTTTTTTTAACACCACACCTCTCTCCCCGGCTATTTCTGGGCCAGGTTAATATATCAGGACAGACATTGAGGGGAAAAAAAAACACACTCGCACACACGCAAGTACATGCACAGCCTGAGAAAAGAATGGTGTGAGTGTGAAGAAATGGCAGAGTCAGAGCAGGACTGGGATTCACTGTGCTTGCTCATTGCTTTGATGAATTATTGAAGGGCAGCTCGAAAGCACGAACAAATCTGGCCGAGGAGGATCTCTGCCACTGCGCAGCGCCTGATTCACAGCAGGTGACTGAAATATCCCGGCCTGCGCTGAAAGTGAAAAATATCGTATTGCATTAGATGTTAGAGTGACCCGACCACATAGACATGAAGTGCAACTGTAGCTTTCAACCACACACACACACACACACACACACACACACTCACGCACGTCCTGCAAGTGCCCCTGCAGTCGTAGTGAGGCCACAAGAGATAGCAGAGAAACTAAAGCTGTGGCAAAGTGCTGACTCAGAGAACAAAGAGAGAGAGAGCAATAGTCGAGTAGAGAGAGGGAGGGGAGGGAGGCGGAGTGAGAAAAAAAAAGAAGAGAAGAAGCAGGCAACGAGAGAGCCGGAGAACAAAGTGAAAGAGGAAAAACAAGAAGCTGAGTGAGTGAGTGGGTGAGCGAGGGAGGGAGTGAGAGAGAAGCCGGAGTAAATGCACACGTTCCCCGAAAGGTCAAATGCACTTCAAATTAGAGCTGGTGTCCTGACCTGCCACTGACAGCTTCAGTCTATATGGAGACAAATCTCCCATAGGCGCTCTCACACTCCATCTGTTTCACGTCTTCTTCTGTCTCTCTCTCGTTTATCGCTTAAACTTTCATTTGCGCCATCTTAGTTGCTCTTGGCACTCGTCTTTTGACACCTTCTCTTCTTTTTCTCTTGCTTTTGAAAATAGTTAGATCTGTTTGCCTTTTTTTCAGCTGTTTCGATTGCTATTGCTTAACAGGTTTTGAATTATAAAAATGCCTTACTTGAACCAACTAATTGTGTAGAAACATTAAAATACAGCCAATTCGTTAATAAGTTAATACTAAATAATTAGTGTTAATTAAAGCTGCATTGCTGATAAAAAATTAAATACTATAATAAAACAATTACTGAAACATAAGTTATTGTTTATATATATATATATATATGTGTTTGTGTGTGTGTGTGTGTGTGTGTGTGTGTATGATTAATTTAGTACATATATACACTATATATACTTATGTTTCAGTTATTGTTTTTTTATAGTATTTCTTTTTTTTATTAGCAATGTAGCTTTAATTAACACTAATTATTTAGTATTATATATATATATATATATATATATATACATACACACACACACACACACACTTATTAATGAAATATATATATTCCAGTGTGACCAGAGAATTTCATTATGATTGTGACACATGTACAGCTATGCCAGTATGATGCTGAAATGTTTGTACAGTGATTTCTCTGAAACGTGTTTAACTCTACACCTAACTTTTGTCATTGGTGTAGCATGTAAAGAAATTGCAAGCAGGCACTGTATTAAAAACACACTCATCTGATGTTACCTGGCATGAGAGAGGCATGGGACAATATAGGTAACGAGAATGAACAGGTTCTAATTTATTAACACTAGTAGATCACTATTGCAGTTACATGTAAATATTATATGTAAAAAAGGTACCAATGTTACAGAACCCCCCCCCCCCCCCCCCCCCAAAAAAAAAAAAAAAAAGAAAGGAGAAACGGAAACCCTCCAGCTCCTGAAAAGAGAAGAGAGCATCAGCTCCCAAAAATTTCCCACAGACCAATCAGGATTTGTCCTTTGATGTCTCTGGCTTGTCTTTCTCATTGGGACACCTCAAGCCATTCGCTGGCTTATGACACTTCTTGTTTGGGGGGGCTTGACAAAGATACAGGCCGGGGCCCTCACAAAAGAAAAAAGCACAAAATGCCATGGACCTGGGATTTCCCATCCTACAAGCACAGGAAGGAGTTGCAGGTGCAAGAGCAGGCGCGGCCCTTTTTTTTTCAACAAGAACGGCAGAACGAAACGAAGGGGGTGTGGCCCCAGCAGCTGAAGCATTAAATCGGGTAGTTTGACAAGAGACAACTGGGCGGAGGTCACAGCGACAAGACTTGCACAGTGTGCTTGAGAGTCGTCCTTGGTTTTATGTAGGACAAGTGAATTACCTCAACTGCTCATGGGCGTGGCCAGTGGTCAGAAAGATGAAAAGGGGAGCCTGGCCATGCCCTCATGAACTTCTGACCCTTTCCTGACCATGATTGTGTTCATCTGTCCCTGGCCTTCATTAAGTCATTATCCTAATCATGTTCACTTGTCTTTGCCTACTTCATGTATCTTAACTTTTTTTTTTTTTAGTCTACCCTGGCTACAGAAGGTGTGTGTTTATTATTTTCAACACCCTTTTTTTGGTCATCTGGTGTCTGAGTAAATAGTTTGTCGTGCAATTGTGCCTCCAGAATACCTCTCACACCGCCGCCATGTTTTATAATATGAATGTTGCAGATGGTGGAAAGTCTGTTTTAGATGTGCAATAATAACTTCTCAAACAAGAAACTGAACAGTGAACGGTGAAAGCTTGCAAGAAGTTGCGTTATTTGGGTGAATCGCCCCGTGTTAGTATTTTTAGAGGGTAGCAGGGCAGGTGCTAAAGCAGCCGGCTGGTGAAACTCCCCAATTTGGAGCAGCCCCGTCTCTCCCTCTCATCACACCTTTTTGCCTTCCACTTAGATCCTCTGAGTGTGTGCGCATTAATATGCAATTTTTTTGAGCACCCAAAATCTTTACACAATTGGCTGTCGATTATTCTGCCACGATGCTTGCAGAGATTTTCATCACGAATTTTTGTGAAGCCGGAGGCCGGGGTGGTGCATCGGGGAGCCTGCAGCAGTACTCACCTCCTGAGCTCACGTGTCGGTGAAAGTCACGGTGGACGTAAAGAGCCGAGTCAGCAGCAGGTCCAGGGGGGGAAAACACCGGAAGGCTGCACTGTTAAAAATAATGAAAAGGGGATGAACCTTGACACCCAAAAAACATATATCATGAAAAGAGTGATCACAAGCTCTCTCTGAGGTGTGTGTGGTGGTACCAAGGTTGTTTTTACACCAAGAGCATATTCCCGACAGACTTGCCATCCAAACAAGGGGTGAGGCTCCCAGATTACAATTAAATAAAGATAGCAAGTTAATCAGCAGGGCGAATCTTTGTGTGCTAAGTCATCAGAACACACACACACACACACACACACAGGAGTCCCTGTTTCGTTCTCCTACAGACTGCGAGCATATTGGCACATTAGCGCATTAGCGGCTAGGCAGACACACCTCGCTGTGGCGGCAGGTGTGGCATTTCGCTGAGCGACGGTCATGTGACCGCAGCATGGCGTCGCTTCGCGCTGCAGTCATCTCCCATCTCGCTGTCGCAGCTTAGGTGTTGCTTTTTCACAGACGGAGCGAGAGCGAGAGGAATGTTAACATTGCTCGTGTGTGATCTGCCACATTCCGCCTTTTTCGTGTCTGGCGCGGTGAAAGAAGGAGTTTTCTGTGAGAGAGCTCCTTCATGGAAACCTCCGGGCTCTGGGTGATGCCCACCGAGCTCCCCTGTGTCTCATTATTTCACGCAGTGAGGTACTAGAAACGGTTCTTTATGCATGTACAAGGGTTTATAACCAGGGTTTGATCTGTCAAGCGGTTGTAGGCATTCATATAGCTGTGAGTATGAAGTGAAAGTGAAGCAATTGTCATTGTGAAACACTGCAGCACAGCACACGGTGACACAACAAAATGTGTCCTCTGCTTTTAACCCATCACCCTTGGTGAGCAGTGGGCAGCCATGACAGGCGCCCGGGGCGCAGTGTGTGGGGATGGTGCTTTGCTCAATTTGGAACTTTTCATTGCATTTCTTGAAAAACTATTTGAAATATAAAGAATATGTAATACTTTTGTGCTCACAATGTAAAATGATAGCGATAAGGCTGGTCACTAGAGTAATACTCACTCATTCACGTTCCACAATGTCCTGTTTTCAAACATGGACACCCAGAAACCTACGGAAAATTTGGAGATTGAAATTAGAAGTTGGTAGCAGCACAAACACAGACGTGGATAATGTAAAGTCTATTAATGAAGGAGGAGATGTTTGACATATTTGAAGTTACTTTCCCGGCTAACTAGTTACTTTAATAATGCTCAGCTATTACTTTTGAAAAAAGTACCCACTGGACTACCACCACCCTATATTCAACTTCGCTTCAGCTTGAAGTAACATATCTTTTTTTTCACATGAGTGTATTGTGCAAAATATGTGGTTCCCCTTTACTAATGATTGGATTCAAATGTAATGGGCAAAAAGAAATATATGGACATAATCATTTGGCATCTAAATGTATTCAAACACTCATTCCACAATCACAGTAAAATCACAGTAAATCTGATTTTGCCACTTCAAGATAGATTGTAGAAGCCTTCTTAGAGTCTTCTTAACTAAACTATTTGCTCACTGGACATTAGAGACAAAATACTTACTTTTACTTAAAAATATATATATATTTTACATTTTGTTTCCCCAATGCCCCCATGTGTATGTAGATCCTGCTTATTCATTAGAGATTGAGTAGAGCGTAGTCCTCAGTCTCCTTTGGAATGCATTTATATGTGTGTGTGTTTGTGTGTGTGTGTGTGTGTGTGTGTGTGTGTGTGTGTGTGTGCAGCTATAGTATTCAAAAGGCTTTGGTATGAGTGTATGATATGTGTGTGTATTTGTGTGTGCTTGAGATGGGTCGCTACCTTTTCTCTCTCGATATCCGAGTGACATTTGTGCACAGAAAGAGAGAGCCATCTGGGTGCTGCCCACACACACGAGTTGAGCCGAGCTTGTGAGTCAGTGCACACAAAGCCGGTCTGCCCACACAAACATTCAGCCCCGCGGGCTTCCAGAAACAACTAATATCTGACATTTAACGGGTGTGGTGGTGGCGTGGGGGGGTTAGAGAGAGACAGCGGGTTAAGGAGAATGAGGCTAGCTCAGTGTGTGTGTTTGTGTCTTTATTTGACATATCAGCGAGGAAAGAGCGAATGAAGGTGTTCGCGCTTTGCTGCATCTGCATCTGTCCATACGTCTGTGTGTGTCCGTCACTGTGTTCTTGATACAGCACTCTTTTTTTTTAATTTTGCCTTCAGAACACCAGGAGATATAAGGAGATATATGGCTGGTACATGTTATACTGCACAAGAACTGGACTGTAAATCGGTGGCAGTGGGTCTAACAGAGCAATTTTCACTTCAAATCACCGTCATTATGTACAGAGGATGTCTGGAGAGAGTGAGTGTCTGTAGGCATCTATAAAACATGGTAGCTTTTCTGTGATGCTTTTTTAGCTGCATGTCAAGCAGTGGGGTTGGAATTCCTGTCAGAATTCTACTGCCTAATTCGGATTCACCATGCAATAAATTGACACGAAAGCTCATTAAAAACAACTAATTTGCTGTATGTAGCACATGTTTGCAGAAATAAAATCAATGTACCTCTTGTCTGATTTTCCTGACTGTGATGAAGTGTAACTGTCTGTATATCTTTTGCACTGTGTGTGACAGTGTGTTTATGACTGTCATCATCTCCCTCCCAGTGGAATACTGGTGCTGATGGCAGCAGGTGTGGGGTATGTTTAGAGAATGTGTCCCTGTGGCCGTCTTCCTCCTCTTTACTCCCTCCCTCTTGCTTTCTCTCTACATATCCATCCGTCTATCTTTCACATAAGGCAGGCTGGGTGGATCAGTCATGGGAATGACACATGCACACACAATGATCACCTTGACTAGCTGTCTGGCCCTGTATACCCTCTCATGTATTTGTGAAAAGAAAACCAAGGACTTTTGAGGGTTTCTGCCTCCACCTATTAATGGAGCAGCATTAATTATTTGCTTTTGACAGGGGTGATACTGTGGCAAGTTTCCGGTCACATTGAACATTCAGTCACGTAGAAGCAGTTCCTGGGGTCTAAATGTTAATATCAATTCACATTCTCTTATTTCTGCAGACTCGTTTGCCAGTGTAAAGAGTAGTGCAAAATATGCTTAGGCTATTTTTAAACCATATTAGCCATTTCTGTTGTCTCCCCAGTCACTGGGGATGCCCATGACTGTTCATTTCATGATTTAAGATTCAGATTCAATGTACACAGCATACAGTGTATTGAAATACTGCTTCACACAGACCCCCATAAAGCAATTGTAAAAGCAAGAAAAAAAATGTCGAGCTGTGAGCATATATATGTGTGTGTGTGTGTGTGTGTGTGTGTATGACAAACAGGACGACAACATGCACAAGATGGTGCTTGTAAGTTGCTGGGAACTGTGCAGTGGACTGGTTCAGGTATATGTGGGATATTTCTAACAAGACAAGACAAACGTGCAAAATGAGCAGAATGTTTTTGGTGCTGGTCCCAAGCCTGGGTAAATGGTGAGGGTGTTGTGTGTGTGATCTTTAAGCACAACAGTAATGCTATAAAGCGATGCGCATCAATATTGAAAGTTTATGTGCTTTACATGCGCACCTGGTCAAAGGGTGATGAAAGGTATAGGACACAGATGCAAATACACATGTAGATATTTTTGTCACAGTTTTATACACTGATCAGCTATGACATAATGACTGTTGACAGGTGAAGTGAATAACATTGATTGTCACGCTGGCGACGAGATGTCATTGAAGTTCATTCTATTGGGAGCAAAAATTTGCAAGTGAATGGATTTGAGTGACTTTAACTTGAGTCATGATCCTAGTCCACTTTACCAGGAAATCTGGTAAAGTGGACGTGATTGTTTTTGTCATTTTGTCACTGCAGCACAGCACATGATACACACGATGATATAAATTTGTCCCATCACCCTTGGTGAGCAGTGCGGAGCAGTTAGTGCAGTGGATCCAGCAGTGTGGGTGTTGGCGGGCGAGTGTTTGTCGCATCTTGCCTCCACCAGTCAACATAGTCTTCGCTTCTTTCCTCCTTTACGCAGTTTCAGGTTCTGGCTCTCCCTCAGCCCTCTCTGGCATGACCTGGGTGGACATGAGGAGGGTGCAGAGCTCCTTGCAGGACAGCACAGGTGTGTGAACGTTCTGTTTCCACTTCATGTCCTCACCAATCTGGCTCCTCCCCCCAAAACACCGCCCATGGGAAGTACCATTTCCACAGATCGCAAGATCGCCTGATGACAGGTGGCCAGTGACTGGACATGAGTCTTTGTGGTGGTTGACACCGGTGGTTGTGCTTTCTGTCATGCTATGTCAGGTAAATGGTGATGTATCGGTAGTGAAGAATGAATGAATTTGTTGCTTACCTGGGCAAAACATGTCACTGGGTTTTACTATGGGATGGCAAGCCAGCTGGTGCTTTGATCCATTTTCTACTGGGAATCCTGCATCACAGTTTGGGGAACTTGGAGTCCAAATTCTTGACACCTCCATCCAAGCAAACATTTGTTGTAATATGCTGGAATAACAAGCTCCTTTCATGTAGTCAACGCTTGACAGCTTTCAGGACTTTAATGATCCACTAGAGGCATCTTGGTGCCAGAATCCACAGCATCCCCTCAGAGGTCTAGTGGAGTTCATGCCTTGATTCAAAATTTATTCAATTTTAGGCAGGCAGTTATAATGTTATGGTTGATTGGTGTGTTATTCTTACCCAACTTTTCATCTTTAAAACCAATGCAGACTTTTGCAGATAAGGATTTCCTATAAGCAAGAGCGCCAATACAATAAGTTATTGGGGTTTTGGAATTACTCTTAAATGCCTCTGTTAAGTGACCCCTCAACTGAACAGCATATAACAGGAGCTGTATCCTTGCCAGTGACAGTGTCTCATGTGGCCACCACCCCAGGGTGGGGACTGTCCCTTACTGCACCGGGACTTGCCTGCTAGCATTTCAGTAGTGAAATGTCACCCCAGACGCCCACGGTGATGCCAATGCACCATGGTACACAGCCAGGGTGTGGTAGCCAAAAATGCATCCAGACCAAATATAAAGTCAATATACAGTTATACAATGTATAATCAATAACTAAGGCATAATATAATCTATACTAAGGAATAATTAAATTATTACACCATTTTCCTTCGATATACATTCTATAAGCAGAGAACTACATTAATTCGCTATTTTACTTGGGGGGTGGGGGTTGGAGAAATGCACTATCCTTTTTTATTTAAAGCTATTTGTTATTCTCAGTTTTTGAACCTGTGTGTGTGTTTGTGTGTGTGCGTGTGGGTGTGGGTGTGTGCGTGTGTGTGTGTGTGTGTGTGTGAAATCCCCTCTCAGTCAGACACGAGAGATTTCCTCCCTCGCCGCAGACTTTTTCCTCTTCTCTTATGATTCATTCAGCAGTTCTTTCATCTCTGCACTCGTTCAGCCATGGTTTTTGTCTGTGATGTTCACCTCCGTGCTGCTTTGCTGCAGCCCCCACATTAAATAAGGTCAGTAACACACGTACCTACACCTGATTTCACATTTTACCACTGCCCCTCCCACCCTTATCATACTTACACAGTATAAAGCTTACTTTTGTTTCTAAATCATATTTCATGGCATATATAGTGAAAACAAAATGACAGAATGTTTCAACAAATGTCTGGAAAGCCTGGAAATGACCAAAGAAATCCTGGCAAAGGATTTGGGGTAAAAAAAAATGAACAGATGTCAGAAGAAAATGGCAGCACACAGCAGGGTCACCCTTGCGGTGGGGCAATGTGACGTCCTCTTCTAAACAGAGAAACATCTGCAGCACTGTCAGGAAGTCACACAGTTGTTCTAATGACTCGGTCATTAACCGCTCTGACTTGTCATGTTAGTGTGTGAAGTTGTACTACACACAGATTAAAAGTGTGAGGAATTTGAATTTCCAGTCGTGTCTCATGGGATTGTATGTTTGGAAAAACTGACTTCTGATGCACTGCCTATACAGCATTTATAATGAATGTCTTACATGTCTTGTTCTGTGTGTGTGTGTGTGTGTGTCTGTGTGTGTGAAAAGAATTAGCAGTTTTGTGCAATGTCTTGTGAAGTGTGAGTTTTTTTGCATGCCTGTAGGTGTGTGTCAGGTGGTTTCGTGTGGGAGAGTGTGACTGAGTGAGAAAGGTGCTATGTGTTTGTGTGTGTGTTCTGTCGCACAGCTTGACAATTGTGGGTGTTTGTGTGAATGTGAGTATGTATATGTTATAATGTGTAGGTTTTGCATAATTATTGGCATTTGAATTAATGCAAGTATATGTATCTACAGATGAGTATCGCACATAGTAAAGTGTATACTATTGTGTATGAGGGTATTGTGTATTTGTAGAAGTGTGTGAGTAACTATGTGAAAGTAATGGGCAAATTATGTGTATGCATATGTGTGTGAGAGAGAACAGTTTGGCTGTTTTATGCGGACTCCCCCTGCTTTGCCTGATCTCATCCATAATTGAAGGCTCCTTCTGTAGCAACTTCATTTGATGCTCTGAATAATGAATGAGAACCAGGACAGAGACACACTGTTTTTCCCCTCCGATGATTGGATCGCCGATTATCTGTTTAAGCGCATGCGGTGCCAGGCCGGCGGGTTCGCACGATCCTCTCGTGGGATGGGAAGTGAGGCCGTGATTCTGGCCGGCCAAAACAAATATGCCGTTTTTTTTTCTCCATGCTGACAAGTCTGCCATTTCACAATTTCTCTAATCACATTCAGATAAATGAAGACATGATGCCAATCAGTTAGAGCTAACGCCCCTTTTTGAGCCAAATTTTCACGTGTACACACACACAGACACACACACACACACATACTCACACGCATGGGGTGAAAATAACAAAAAAGACAAGCACCTCAATCTTCCAGCATGCATCAGTAAACTAAGCCCCTTAGAGGCTCATGCCATGTGATGCCCGTTCCATGTTTTACCAGCTACGCCTGTTCGATGGGCTTTCAAGCTGTGCTGTATGCCTACACACACACACACACACACACACACCGATTATAAATAGCTTGTTTCAGTTCCACAACACACAGTAAACTGCAAACTAAGCAGTTTTTATCCAGGGGGACCAAAGATGACGTTACCCTGAAGGGGGTAAAGTTACACAAGTGAGTGTCTGAAAACTGCTCCTTCCGTACTGGAAGACCATGTTTGTAATAAGATGGATGGAGCGAGGTGTCCACCCAAACCTCTCCTATTAAGATGATTTAGAATGTAATAGTTAAGTGTGAGATATACTGAAGACACACATACACATTTGCATGAAACCTGACTGCTTCTGCCCCCTGTACAGACTCTCAGGCACCTTATTATGAAGCTGAATGTGAATATTATTTTATAAAATGTATGGGCACTTGACTCTGTTTTACATCAGCCACGGCACAAGTCCATAAACAACATATAACAGTGGGCCAAGGTCCCAGCTTTCTGATGTTGTGCTTGAAACAGTTTTATAAAATCTAGTGATTCTGGGGTTAGATGTGTCACTCGAGTGACTCAGTCGCATTCATATTCAAACCAGCGCCTGAGTCTCGCTTCCAAGAAGAAGTGTGACAAACAAATTGCCAAGGCCTTCGCTTCAAATTATGGAATCGTAAACATTTCATTCAGCTCCGTTCAGTTATGTTGCATTTGCATTCGCGCAATAAATGATTTGTTGTGCAATTGTGTCTTACAGATCAACAGATCAAAAGGACTGCAACTTTTCAGAAACTGAAAGGAGAGCATTAAGTGCTAAGCCTGCCCATTTGTGTGGGAGAAATGTTCTTCGGTTGCAATGTGCTGCTAATTTGGAGCTTGTTACTAATAGCTACTCTTTTTACTGTCTTTGTTTTAGTGCCCTGCAACATCCCTTGAAAATGTTAAATTAAAAATCTATGAAACTAAAACTTTAATTGAAATAAATTATTTTAGAGAAAGCTAAATTCCTTAATGACAAACACAAAGTTTCCATAGAATTTTTGGAATTGCAAAAACACATTGATGCACAAACAATACTTATTAATTAAGGTCTCATATAGTTCTCTACAATTCATGACCAAATTGAACATTGAACAAAATGAAACATTAAAATGCTGTTAAAAATGGGCTAAAAGTATTTAATCATATTTGTGGAAAGGGCAACTGGCCACTGAAAGAGATGCGGCCAGCGTCCTCCACCCCCCTTGTTTGGGCTGCGTTCTGTTCTGTTCCAAAGGCATCTGTTGAGGTTTCTAGCGAAGCCTGAAAGCTGCCAGTCTCCGCTTAATAAACCTTCACAATGAGCCCAGACGCTCAGCGTCTGAATAAGTCTGGAGATGCCAGCGCAGCGGCTGAGACTGGAATGAAATGAATGAGTGGGTGTGGGTTCACTCGGTTCAGAGCACGAGTTGGGATGATACTACTGTCAGTGCGGCAGAGTGGTTTTCATCTTTCTCTTCCTCTTGAAAGGCTCCTGTGAGAATTGAAAAGCGGTTAAAAAGCACTGTTTTAAGCAATGCCGTGTCAGTGGGAAATGGCCATTACAAACCTCCTAAGTGGATAAAGAGCGGCTGAACCAGGCCTTGGACTGAGGAAACATCAAAGCTGCAGGCTTTCAGTTCAACGGTAATGGGATCATCAAATTAATTTCTTGGTATTTTCTAAAATGAGAAGTACTGAAATGAAAGCGATCATTCAATAAATTTGCAGTTTGTAGTAGCAGTAGTATTTTATCATCTTAAAACCTTGGTAAATTAATATGTTGAGTATGCAATCTATTCATTCATTTGAAGGGAGGTTCTCCAATTACATGCAACAAAAAGGAGAAGTAAAAACAGCTGGCGATGTAAGATTAATGCTATGCAATACAGTGGTGTACCACATCATACCAGCACAGGAAGGAACTGGGAATATTTTTTGGTCACAGCACAATGGCAAACACGGTCAAAAAATACCACAGGTCATTTGCACAATTTACAAAAAGTAACAAATGGGCTCAGCAATGTATCTAAACATCTGATCAACTTGCTCAAATAGAAAGTGGAAGAATGTTTCCAATGAGAAAACATGGTCGATGCAATGATGTAGATTATATAACCATTGATCGACAGCATGCATGAACAAATGTCATATAGGCGCTGAAATTATCCCAAATGTGCTTCAGTTGTCCTTCTGCCTGATTTAGTTTGGAGTACTTGCCTTCAGAGGCCACAAGGTGGCATAAAGGTGATATAATGTTATAGGGTTACATTCTATAGGGTTCTATAATTCTCCTTGCTCAACTGAAAACATTCACCATCAGAGATTAATAATATACATTTGACTTCTCAGCTTCAGTTAAAAGCCCATGTGATCGACCACAGAGAACCGATGCAGAGAAAATAAAAAATAACATGATCTGCAGTTATCAGATCCTACAAGGGACTCAATGCAGGCCCAACTCCAGTTCAAGTTCAAGTTCAAGTTCAGATCCAGCCAATACAGCTCATAAGACTTTCACCACACGTATATAAAGCTGCATGGTTACACTAGTCCTATAGGACAGAGAACATTTGTGTCCTTTCATTCGCCCCCTTTGAGAATGGAAGCCTGCACAGATGTTTGGACAGTAAGTCCCTTTGTGTGTATTTTAGTTTATTATTATTTAGTTTTATTCTGTTTTATTTTATTCTTTATTTTTAATATGTTTTAACATATTTTTTATTTTAACATACAGCACTTTGGTCAGCTCCTTTGTTGTTTTAAAGTGCTTTATAAATAAATATGGTATGGTATGGTATGGTATGGTAGGTCTCACAGGAGGAGATCACAGCATAAGAGACAGAAGGAGAACAGTGGGCCCAGGAATGGCTGTTAAAAACACATTTTTTAATCATAAGTTCATGCTTGTCTTTAAGGTGCTGCTGTCTTTATCTACAACTGTGGTGCTTGAGCACTCAATTTTCCAGCATTCAGTTTGGATGACTGGTGACTGATGGACACTGATCAATTACACAATTTTCTGTCATCATGCTGGAGGACACCAGTCATAATAACGTGTTTATTTATCTGCAGTGATTATTTGCTTTCCAGCGACCATCTAAAAAAAAATTTGGAAAATTGCTGATCTGAAATGAAAAGACATATGAACTTCGAGCATCAGCTACAATTTGGAACCAGCCCTGAGGAACGGCCTGGGGATCTTCCTTTGGATGCTTTGTCCTTACAACAGATATGACAACACTGTCGAATGCGATGTGTGAAAAAAAATTGTAACAAGTCAACACAGCATGGACAGGATATGAGAGCACAGAAATGTGTGTGACAATCATCTTCCATGAGAGAATATCAAGATGAGTGTAGAGTCAAACTGGTACATCTGTAGTTCTGTGTCAGGGCTTTCTGTCTGACTCATCAGTGCATTTTGGTGTAAAGATGCTGCTGTTTTAATTTTAATTAAGGACACCAACATGGAAAGGATACTTTTCCTCAAAATTAGTCCATGGTGGCAGTCAACTATTGTGTTTATTATTATTATTATTATTATTATTATTATTATTATCTGTATACGGCTGACAGTACACAAGTTCTCACATTTTGCACCATTAACAATTCACTTTGTGTCTAACACCAAAAGGTCTGACAAGACTGGATGCTCTGTGTCGTTCTTTCTATCACAGTTCACCACACTGTACCCTCTGTGTGTGATGGGTGAGCCGCGTGTTTCTGTGATGTCCGTATGTGTGTGAGTTACTACAGAGACGACTCATGAGACCGCTTTGCAGTCATCTGACAGTTTCAGTCAGGAAGCCAGCAAAGATACACATATACACATGCAAATGCCCACACACTAGAGAGAGAAACAGAATGAGATGGATGTTACAAGAAATCATGAATGCTGATCTGGGGTTTCAGTACTAGGCTGCAGCCACCAGATGGCATCGAAGTCTGCGGTCACAGATGTGTCCAGTGTGTATGCAGGTTTTAAATCAGCCCAGGTCATCAGCAAATCAGCTTGCTAACAAGTAATCCAAAAACCCACATACACATTTTGAAAAGGTGAGGATACTGTTAGAACACAATATGGATTAAAATAGGCCTGCTCAAAACAACAATGGGTTTACTGATGTATTAACATATGTATGTGCATATGTATTGTCCCAATACAGTAAAATAATATATATATATGTATGTGCATATGTATTGTCCCAATACAGTAAAATTTTATATATATATATACACATACACACACACACACACACACACACACACACACATAAATAAAATTTTACTGTATTGGGACAATACATATGCATGAAACCATATGTAATACCAAAAACAAACCAGCAGGTGGCGAAAGTGAAATGATCTTCAACAGGGTTCCAAGCATTAGAAATCCATGGAGCCTTTGCAAATTTACATTTACATTAACGACATTTATCAGACACTCTTATCCACTCTTATCCAGAGGGACCCAGAGGGGTTTGAACCCGTAAACAATGCTATATTAACAAGAAATAATAGAACATAAAAATATATAATGATTAATAAAATGGGTAACACTCTTTATTAAATGCCAGCGCTTCATTATTGATTTATTAAGGACTAATACAGATAGCATAACGTGTCTCGCTATTTGACCTTTTTGCTTATTAACTTATTAAGTGAAAGTGAAATTAAAGTGATACATTGTCATGTGACACAGCACAGCACAGCACCCAGTGTGCACAGAGAAATGTGGTATCTGCTTTTAACGCATCCCCTGAGAGAGCAGTGTGTGGGGACCTTAGTGGTACCTTGACCGCTCGGGACTTGAACCCACAGACTTTACAGTAAACCTTTGGATTACATTTATTTAGTGACTGGAGTGTGTGTGCAGAAGTGCAGTCAGGGTTTGTGGGTGGAAGATGACAGAAAAAAAGTGCTCTCTTGCCTTAATTGGTAAGTTGAAGCAGTGATTCTAGCGTTGTTCAGGAATAGCCTAAGCTTTAGCTGTTCTCAGAATGCTTTGGAGTCTTGGGATTAGTGTACAGGACAAGTGTCACAGTGATCACAGAATTTACAGTTACAGTACAAATTCTAGTATCTTGATACAATGGTTCTATTTTAAAGTCAGCAATGGAGTGGATCATTTGATGCCTCACTGCATCACCTCACAGCCCTTACTTAGCCTTGAACCGAAGGGGGGAATACCCGTGTAGAATGTACTAGAAGAAGTCACTTTTGCGTGCGATGTGAGTTTTTCTCTGTGAGTCATAATGCAACATACTAACCTTATAACCCCAAAATAAAGTATTGCTATTTTTGCTAGGCGGTGCAGGTATTTGGCAGCCCAAGAGCCTTTAACAGCCCAAGAGCCTCTGGAAGCCTCCTGGCATCTTTCCTGAGGGAGGATAATTACATCGGGCCACTCGGCTCTCTCACGCTGTGTAGCCAGTCAGACATGAGCACAGTAGGTTCTGCTTTTGTGGAGTGTGTGTGAACTTGACATAATAGCATTTAAATCCGTCTCATCCTGCAATAAACTCAGGACAGGATTTGTACTTTATGAAAGAATAAGGTAGATTCAATGAGTTTTTAAATAAATAATTGTTACTATAGAGATAATAACAACAGCAACAACCAAATCGATAACAGCAATGCAACATTTCATTGTTCGGATGAGTAGTAATATCAGACTGTATAAAATTGTCATGGCCAATGCGCCTCCAGCCCGCTAGAGGGCGCCTCACCAGCCTGGGAGACGACGACCCGGAAGAGGAAATGGAAGCGGGCGGTGGCAAGTATAAAAGTGAGGTAACCCCAAGGAGACACGCCCGCTCTTTGTATGAGTTTACTCGCCAGAGACGCTAGCTCTCTCACCCCCGACCCAAGATAATTGTACCTTCCTGAAATACGACCTTCGCCTGCCCACGACTTCGAGAATTGCCTGACCCCCTGGAAACCACGAAATGAACCCCGACCGGAACTTCCTGGCTACAACCTCTACCTGCCCCTGACCTTGAACCTACCTGACCCATCGGTTAAGACGGGATTCCCTGCTCCCCTACCTTCCTGCCGCCCAAGACCTACTCCCGTCCAGTCCAAGATCCCGGACCATCCTGATACCCGCCGTCTTCCGGTTCTCCTCTGCCCCGGTCCTTCCCAAAGATCCCGAACTGACTCCCTCATGCTTCCTCATTCCTCGCCGGCCAGGCGCCCCCGGTCCTCCTGCCCCGCTCGCCCAGTGTCCTCTACCGGTACGACGGCTTATCCCCACGCCCAAAGTATGTCTGCAAGTACGTCATCGAATTCCCCCTGTGACAGAAATGTCTAATTGCATTCTGACAATATGAGTTTTATAATAGACACACTACAGTTCTGGATTCTACGAGTGTGTAGAATTTTTGTATATGTCTCTATATAATGATCAATATGCAAAACTGACTAAACATTTTCATGGAAATTAACATTTTTGGAACATGAATCATAATATGTCATAAAACATGTACAAACACAATTTGGTGACTTTTCTATATGGGACTTTTGACAAGAGCTATACATGTTCATCTTTCTAATTCTAATGTTAAAGGTTAAGCTCTGGCTTTAAGACATCAGGCACAATAAATATTTATTTGTAGCATGTGTAGTCTAATGCTCCAAGCATGGTATCTCCCTCCGTGTTATGTAACGTTCCCTTTCACCTCCCCCAGTTCTGACTGTCCAGTTGGTACAGGCCAAATAGTCATAGCCTTTCTCCATCCTCTGTCCCTAAGCTGCTCCTACTTTCCACAAGAGAGAAAAAGAAGAGGAGAGCGAGACAGAACTAAATTCTCTAGGGACACCAAGGTTTAGAGACGGTGGGAATGTTGCTTTGAGAGATTCCAGTGCCTGCTTCCTGGACATTCTGGGCACTCATGAGAATCGCAGGAATGGCCAGCCTCTGGTGGTCCCACTGGTGGAAGATCTCCCCATAAACAAACACACACACACACACACACACACACACACACACACATGCGCACAAACATTCACAGTGGGAATAGCCACCGCACGGATGCACCGGGTGTGATACACATTTATTCACACAGACAAGCAGACATACACACAAAGGGAAACTCTGTTTGCGCTGGAAAATGACGGCCACAGGAGGACCGAACCACAGTAAGCGTCTGCCATGTGAGTACATGCTCCATCCACTTGGAGTCATAATTCATTTTTTTTAAATGATGAAACAGTTTAAGCAACAGCCTTTAGTTACTTTTTAGTGACGTGTCCATTCTTAAATGAACCCCACTGTCCTTATATGTCCGTCAATCAAAGGTATATGAATTTCCATCTGTCTTTCTTAACTTAATTGATTTTTATTCAGGCACTATATGTGGGCTAAAGTATTCAGTCTAACAGTGTACAGCTATAGAGCAGCCATATGGAGTATCTGACAAGACATCTTAAACCATCTGTCAGTGTAGTCTGAGTTGCTGCTTTTGTCTTGAGTCTTAACTCTTTTTAATGTTCAATCACGCAGAAGGTTATCAGGCTGGATACTGGAGGTGGGAAGTGACAAACGTGCTTTCATGCCTGAACCTGATTCAGTAAATAGCTTCAGAGCAGACTGGGCATGGGAAGCAATTAAATGTGTGAGAGAAACAGAGACCCTGCCTTAACAGCAAACCTGATGTTCTTGATTGGTTGAGCCATAAAGTGGAAATAAAGACGAAGCTTCAACTTATTATACTGCAATGTCTATACTCCAATATAAGAATGCTGTGTGTAGAATACTTACATAACATTACATGTGGTCTAGAGAGCCAAAAGAGAGCACTCAAGTTCAAGTCAAGAACATTCATGATGTTCTGTTTAGTTTTATGACAGCTTCTGAAGCCATCTCATACTGGGAAGCTAAAACAACATGTTTTGTCCTTATTGTGCTTCTATGCTGTGTCTTAGTCATATACATGCTGATATAAACACTACAGAGGTTTTTACAGAAAATGATCATTGGATCATTAAATTTAGAATTTGTTGAGAAAGGACATGAACAGCACAGCACACAATGCACACATCGAAATGTGGTCTCTGCTTTTAACCCATCACCCTTAGTGAGAAGTGGGCAGCCATGACAGGCGCCCGGGGAGCAGTGTGTGGGGTCGGAGCTTTGGCACTTCATTGGTTTGGGACTCGAACCAGTAGCCTGCTGATTACGGGTCCATTTCCTTAATGCCAACGCCACCGTACTGAGAAAACCGTATGTGAGAAAGGGATTCTACTGATGTTCTGTCTGGTGAAGGCACTAGATTTGAAATTCAGGTAAGTTTAACAAGGTCATATGCTTATTCAAATTTCCATTATTATTTGGGGGTATTTCACATAATGGTGGCCTAGCGATTAAGGAAGCGGCCCCATAATCAGTAGGTTGCCGGTTCGAATCCACCAAGGTGCCACTGAAGTGCCACTGAGCAAAGCGCCGTCCCCACACACTGCTCCTCAGGCACCTGTCATGGCTGCCCACTGCTCACTCTGGGTGATGGGTTAAATGCAGAGGACAAATTTCACTGTGTGCACCGTGTGCTGTGCTGCTGTGTATCACACGTGACAATCACTTCACTTCACTTTATCACTTATCACATAATGGAAAGGCCACTTATCAGGCCTACTCATTTAATAAACATGACATAATAAAAATAATATTGCTGACTTATGGTTTTGACAGGACATTTTGCATTCCTCTGCTGTATGGATTTCATCTGCAGACCTGGACTGATCCTGAGTGCTTTTAAACCAAGGTTCTAGCTAATGACCTCATCCCCGGTGGGAGAGGAGTGGGAGAGAGGGAGTCAGAGATGCCGAGGTGGTTCCCTCCCTTCAGGTTTCCTTAGGGTGATGGACAAGCAATGAAGCATATGTTTATATATGTGATGGACAGATATGTTTCTCATATGAATATATCAGGCTAAATTATATTAAGCTCAGTTGTCTGGGCTGCAGTTTCTGATGCTGATGCTGCATTCTGCCCTTCGTATTCGTATTCTGCCCTGACTAACAAGGAGCATAAAGAGGATAAAAAGGCACTTCTGAGCTCCTCGCTTCCCCTGCTTTATTGTATTTGTCAGTGGTTATCATATTTATACCTCTTCGCTCCTTGGCCCTTGTGGGATAATGCAGTATGCAGTATGAAGCTGAGTGTGATAGGGAGGGAGGGAGGGAAGGAGGGAGAAGAGAGTGATGCTGAGGGGGAAGAAGGGGAGGGATATATAAATAAAAATCTGTGAAGAGCAGCCTCTCATTAGCCCCCTGGGAACAAAGAAGAATATCTGCAGAATATGGGCGCATGCACACACACACACACACACACACACACACACACACACACAAATATATCCATGCAAAATACTCACATAAAAACAAACAGATATGTACTCAAAGGCAGAGACCAATAGTCTCCATCCAGACCGTGATCTTTTCTTAGCCTCTTGTAGGAAGTGGGGACAGAGGTGTACACCCATCCATTTAACTCTGCGTGAGGGGACATTGTGATGATAGGGTTCATAGCATTTATGGGGAGACAATAACACTCCATCAGCTCCTGACACCTGCTGAAGCAGCAGCACGTGCAGAACCCCCTGGTGCAGAACGCGCATCAGTCATAAGTCTACTAACCCACTGCAGAATGATGGACAGACGGAAGGATGGATGGGTCTGGTGGAGAATGTGGATAAGTGCTCCCTCTTTGTGCTAACCGTGAATGTGTGTATGTAAGAGAGGGGGAGAGAATGAGAGACAGAGAGAGGGATGGAGGTTAGGTAGGGGGATGGGTGAAGCGGGTGATATATTTTTTTTTACGCTCAGAAAAAAAAATCTTGCTCTGTTCTTCATGCTTAAGTGAAACGTTAGAAAAAGGTTGCATAAAAGTCCAGGAGAAACACACACACTATACAGAGATGTATAATGATAAAATGTTGTATGACTCAGTAACTAAAAATAATAAGCCAGATCTCTGCCGCTTATTCAATGTAATTCAATGCAATGAACAATTTGAACACTACGTCTGGAAATTAATTTCAGTGAGAGCATATTCAGATAACTTGAGTGTGACAGACTGTCTAAATATTATAAGATGTTTTAAACCCTAACTATGGAATAAATGCATTTATAGATGCGTGTCTTATTGTTTTTAGTTGTTATCTTTTGGAAATCACTAATGAACTAAATGTTTCTTGAGAGATCAACTTTCTTTTTCTCAAGATCACAAAATTCAAGATCTCTTATTTTTTTCTGTTAATGGATCTCACATGAAAAACAACATTTGCAATTGTGACCCAAAGGAAACTGTGGTTATTAGTTGTGGACTGAACATAAGAACCATTTAGTTATTATGTTTACAGGATTGCTTTTGCATTGGGAACGACCTACTGAATGTCTGGCCAGTTGGTCGTGTGCACGGTGTGAATTTTCATCCATTATGTTGAGCAGCTTGTTGCACCATCCTCCTCTTCACAGCCAAATCCCAAACGATTCCCACCACACAGTGCTTCCTTCAGTTTATTAGAGCTGCCGGCCCTGGTGCTGCTGCCTCAAATTGCACAGACTGGTAGATCCTGGATGCATTATCAAATACAATAAAAAAATAAATCGAATCAACACCCATCCTGTACCAAAATAATTCGATATTTTTTTACTGCCCTTTCATAAGTTAGCAATGCAATGACATGTCCCAGGTACAGTATTTAACATCAAATTAATTCTTATTGAGTTTATTTTAACTATGTGGAGAAATAGGACAAACAAAACAAGACTAACAACCTGAATGTGCAACTACTGCAAATTTTTGTGGAGAACTGAGAGAGTGATGGTCTCATCTCTCTACTGTGTGCCAAACACCGGAGTATTTAACCTCATCGTTGTAAATGTGTGTCTGCGTGGGTGTTTTAAGGCCACAAGATGGCTGTTTACTTTAAACTCTGGCTGCCATTGCGTTTACCTGCATCTTATCTGTATCTTATCAGACTGCCAAGAGCAACTGTGCTTCACTGCTGTCTTCCATCTTTTCCTTGTACGCTCTGTCCCGCATGCCTATCATGACTATTAAGAGTCTCACGGCTGCTGTTCAAATAACACAGTGCCATTTAGAATGTAATAGCAATAATAACTATTATAGTGTGACCCCTAACAGGATGAAGATAATAAATACACCATCACAGACTATTTTTTTTGAGAATATTGAGAAATATGCTTATAATATTAATTAACGCTGTAGTACTGTTGTAATTGTTTTCTTATTTCACGTTGATCAGCACAGTGATCCAGCTGAATGGGCGGCATTCAGTGGGTATTTGTTCCTAAAAGCTGAGTCAGGTCGGAATAGTTCAGAGCTGGTGGAGAGCCGACAGAGTAGGTGGGGGCTGGCTGGCCAGTGCAAGCACTCTCCTCGATTACACTATTAATACATGGCCTGGGAAGTGTGAGCTGTAGTGGCAATTCCATTAAGATGGCTCCAATATTGGCATGCATTGATTGGCCGCTGATTGGTGGGAGAGTTGATTTCTGAGCCATAATGGCACTGACCCTGAGGCTAACAATAGACTGGTGAGACTAATCGTCTCCAGCTTGTTTACATCCTGTTTTAGGCTAATTGTAAATGGTTGCCTTAATGCGCAAGCTGATGTTCAGCTAATCTCTTCTCTTCAGTTCAGAAAGTTAATAGTCCTACAAGGAGAAATGGAAATAAACAAATAAATAAATAAAGGAGTAAAAAAATTAACACATTTCTGTTTCATTCTGCCACATCATAGTTCATACTTATAGGACAGAATTTATACACTTATATGAATATATTCACCGAAACCATGTTACACTACATTTTATTATGTTTGCAATTAAATGAATACTGCATAGCATGGCTTACATTTACAGCATTTATCAGATGCCTTTTTCCAGAGTGACTTACAATCAGTAGTTACAGGGACAGTCTCCCCCTGGAGCAATTTAGGGTTAAGTGTCTTGCTCAGGGACACAATGGTAATAAGTGGGATTAGAACCTGGGTCTTCTGGTTCATAGGTGAGTGTGTTACCCACTAGGCTACTACCACCATGGCTTATGCCTCTGACCTTAAGGCAGGGTATGACATTTCCTTTCAAGAGGCAGGTCTGGCAGGTTTGAAAGATTATCTAAAGACAGAGTACTTAAAAGTGTCAGTGATAGGTATGTAACACTCAACATGGACTTCATCAGAAAACATTTCAAGGATAGCTGATTCTTACACATAAATACTGCACACACACACACACACACACACACACACACACACACACACTCTAATCCTCTGTGCTGCTGGTCTCATTAGTGATGTACATGTTACATAACACTGATGGCAAGGCAAATGTCTGTTTGTACATTATACACACTTCAGGGGATTTCATAGTGCTCTAGCCTCTGACCCACCTTGGGTGTCTGCTCATCGCGATCAAGGATTTCTAAGCGAATCTTGCAACTCTCTAGCAGAGCTCTCTCTGCAGTTAAGGTCACAAATCTGTGTTATTGTATAACTGGGTGCCAGGAGCACAGATACGTCTCTAGTTGTGTAATATGTCCTGAAGAGAGAGCTTCGGGATGGAAGGGGCGTTGTCTCCTCAGTAGCCAAAGACAAGCAATTTGGCACATTTATGAAAAATTCTCTAGATTATGTAAAAAATGCCCAAATATAAAGAGATACACACTTTACAAGGCTTACATGATAATTATTCTTCTTCATAATAATAATTTTTATACGGTGGTGTGGTCTGTTTTCACACACACTCTCCAAAGTTGATACTCTTTTGGACCTCATTTCCGGGATATTGTATATTATTATCCCAACAGTTTTAGTTTCATATGGGTACAATGACAACAACAACATGAGAATAATGCAAGAAGTTTAATTCACTATGCATGGATGCCACGATGCCATGAATAGTGTTAACTAGCGCAGAAGGATTGTCTGTAATTTCCCCCACAAACTTTAATGTATTAAATAAAATGTCACACATTTCCTCCGAAATGTCTCAGGGGAAGATTTGAGGTGATCTTGCGATCTTTTCTAGCTTGTCTTAGCCTCACTTCACATAGCCATTGCCAACATGATGGCATGTAAAAGGCCTATTGAGTGTAACATTCTTGCTCGATGCTCAGGCAGCTTCCACAGTGAGTGTGTGTTAATGCATTTTCTGTGTTCATCACACTGGCTGTGACTCGAGCACCATGACTGGAGGGAAGGGGAGCACTTATGTAATCTGTAGGTCTGAGTCACAACCAGAGCTGTCCCCTGTACCACCATCACCCTGGCATTGAACTTGAGCCCCTTAACTCAAACTGACAAGTTGCTGCTAACAGCAGAAAGCAACAACGCGGGAAGAGTTTACACCCTGCGCTGTCAGCTAATCCGCTGGGATGGACGTCTTCTCGCACCTCTGCTCTTTCATTTACAGTCTCTGCTGTCTGCATGACTTGATCATGTTGGATAACAGTGTTTTGGAGGATACCGTATTATTACTCACCAACGCTCTGAAAACCTGATGTAACAAATAAGGCTTTTCCTGTTGAGGATCAAGTGGTGTAAATTTGAAGATTGGTATTTGAAGATGTATTACAATCAGAACTTTATTTCAATCAGAACTTCACAAAGTGCACTTTGTTGTTTTCTTCTCAAACAAGCATAAAATATTCAAAACATCTCCAGGTGTCACGTCACCCCTAGTCTTTTGTCCCTATCTGTGTGTTGCATTCTTGAAGAGATAATACTGGCAGACGGGTCGCTGTTCTGCTGGGGAGGTGGCCATGTTCCTGCTTTATTCTGTCCACAGACTACATGCATCAATCTGTTTCAGACGTTGTCTTCTCATGTCTACTGACAGCTGACAACATTAGCTGGTAGCCCTAGCGGCCATGTTTCTGGGTTCTGTCACTCAGGATGACTGACAGGCCACCATGTACATATGAAGGCATCGCTCAACTGCTATTCCTCGTTCCATTTTTCTACAGCTCTCTGGAATTGTATAACACAAATACAGTCATACACATATTCATTTGTGAATTTATAATTATAAATTCGTCAATTATAATTTCTTTACTGAGACAAAATGTGGTTTTAGCAAAGATAACGACAGAAGAGAAAAGGGGCAAACACAATTTGTATAGATCTCTAACCTAATAATGCCCCTCCACTTGCCCTTCTCTGTCCCTTTATGTCTCACTCAGAATAATTAGTATAGACACTGTTGGATTGTAGTCAGTGCATGTTGTGGTTCATGTGATTAACATTTCACTTGTCCTCATGTACAATCTGTCAGGGATCAGCGGCAGTGCAGGGAAATTTACAAAAACCAGGGGATTTACAGGGGAGGGACAAAAACAGGGCACAGAAAGCCCTCACGTTAAAAGCACAGTGACCCGACATTGACAAGACACAGCGTGGATACGTATAAACCGTACAGGAATCAGGGACGTGCACAATGAACATTTGTCCATCCGGGAACACTGAACTGGAGCACCCCCAAAAAGCATTTTTGACATGAATGAAGACAATTTACCCTCTGAATTTACCCTCTGAATTCCCTGTTGTGTGGTTTCCAGCGGAAACAGAACATACTCAGGTGGTCCTGGACATGGACACAGCCCAGCAGCTGAAATCGCGGGAGAGACAGAGGTTCTTCGAAGAGGCCAATCAGCATGACGTGGACGTTTACCTGTCCACCACTCACCTTCACATTGACTTCAAGAAACGTCAGTACCTACTTTATATTTTTCAACATATACATCATTTAATAAGACATAAATATGATTTAACATTTCTCAGAAATTGTGACACAGGTTTTTTGATACATAATAGCGTCCAAATAAGAAAACTTCCTTATTCTTGCCAAAACCTACCCACAACAGCCCCCTAGTGGCCAGTGCTTTTAAATCCATATTTAAAAAGTTTTACAGTAGTGTAAATACAGTAAATTCAGTCATAAGCCATGTTTTTTTGTCACAGTGGACACATTTACCTTGCTTAGGAAGTTATTGTTTCAATGTGCTGTAAAAGTAAGCTGTATTGAAATTGCAAAGCATTTTTTTCATATTCAATCCACCTTCCTTTAATATGCTGTGAACATATATATTTCCAGCTCCCATGGGAAGCATCTCATCTATGGAGGTGAATGTGGACATGTTGGAGCAAATGGACCTGATGGACATCTCCGATCAGGAGGCTCTGGATGTATTCCTTAATTCTGGAGGGGATGGTGGCTCTCTCGCTTCTCCCCGACCAGGTAATTCTCACCACCGCTTTAAAGAAGGGTCATGTAAATATCCATACAGCTTAATGCAGCTTACTTATGTAAAAAGGACAGTATTGACGGAAAGCATATACCTTTTAGACACTTTCCCCATGCTTGTCAGAAAGCAATGATAAAGGTCAAAGAGGGAATGATGTTAAATTATGTTCTGACACAAATCTGATGTAAACTCAGTTGACAGTCAAGACACCTTGTTGCTTGAAGGCATTCTTGGTAAAAAGAAGGGCTGTTTGCGGGCCAGGAAGAATTTCTATAGATTTGCATATTACACTCTGGCACACAACCAGTACAGACAAGAAAAGGCTGCACAAAACCAGCTGTCATTATCACAATTATGGGTTGTGTTTCAGCAGGAATTGGAGAAGAGATTGAATGGTAATTCTTAATGAATAATAAAGAAAGATTCTTGAAAATAAGTACTTTTTCATGGTGTCCTCTGGATTTACACTTCATCAGTAAACAAATTGCAAATTACAAATTGCAATGGCTATCTTCCCATGTAAAAAGGAGGGAATTATTGACAGACAGTTTTTACCATCCAGCATTGAGAGGTTATGGTGTATTGAAAAAGGCATTAGAAATTTCTACTCCACTGTTACTGTTGTATTTATAACATTTTTACATGATTTAAACAAGAAAGAAAACTTGGTACATACCTGTTTGTTGAAGGAGAGTAAATAACTTGGTCTATTACTTGTGTAATTATTGTGTAATTATTTCTGTTTCCCTGGCATGCTACTTCCCCATTCTGAATGGTTCAAACCCATGCCATTCAAACCCATACCAAACCTATCAATATGACACGCACGCAAATCTTATTAAAAGTCATGCTTCTTTCTGGTTCTTTAATAGAGGATGTGCTGGACTATGTCCCACCACAGAATTAAATTTATGTCAATAATTTAAGGTTTCTTTTCTGGGTAGCCCTCAAGAAGATTGCTGGGGTAGACGGCAGATATGGCCCCACAATCCCAGGACCCCGACACACTGATTTACACACTCACACCTACGGGCAATTTATAGTCACAAATCTGCCTAGTGTAACACAAGCATCTCCTGTAAGGCAAGAAGTTCCACGTCTGTCACTTACAGCTGAAGCCCCTGGCTATGTCTCCCAACTGTGGCCTCCACCTTCCAAACCAGGACTATGACCAGGTGACCAGACAGCCTGAAATGCCAAGAGGGTCGTGTGGGAGATGGACGACCAATGCATTTCTGCATTCCTTTGTCAAGGGTTCTGTTAGGACAAGGTAGAAACACCAAGGGGCAGAAACATGATTGGTCTGTGGCAACCCTTTTTGGAGGCCATTGTCGGGTACAACAAAGGTGATAATGCCTACTACCATTTTCTTGGGTTTTAGAACCCAAATGCGTTACACTCTTGCTTATGAACCAGGAGAACCCAAACCCCACTTACTACCATTGTGTCCCTGAGCAAGACACTTAATCCTGAGTTTTTCTTTCTTTCACCATCTCTTCCTTTACATCTCTCAGCCTAATCTTTATGTAACATTGGTACAATGTATTATACAGTAATGCCACATGACTGCAATATTATAATTTTTGTGTCAAGAAATTAAAAATGATTCCTGTGCAATGTCTCTGTATGTCTATCATCAGAACAAATACATTTCTGACAAATAATGGAGTCAGATGAACAAGGTCAACAAGGTTAAAAACTAAAGGATCTGTTCCCAAAATGCTGAGAAACCTCCTTCAGAAGCAGAATTCATGCTCTGTGTTGCTGTGTGTTCTCTTGCGCTTGGCAGATAATGTTGATGAAGATGTGCAGAACGAAGTGGTCTACAGAGACGGCATGGCCCTGAGGGTCAGGTGCGGGCGCCAGGTCCCCAGCAATCGAATCTCCTCCACCTCGTCTACTACCAGCGACGCTGACAGTCTGGAAAACAGTGAGGGGGGAATGGACACCCCTGTTATTCAGTCGGACGAAGAGGAGGTGCAGGTTGACTCCTTCCCGTTGGCTTCCATGTCTCCAGCAAAAGTGGAAGAAGATGACGACAACGTTGCAGATTCAACTATTCTGTCCTAGCAACCTGTTGGGCTTAGCACCACACGCAAGTCATCATGGTTCTAAATTTATGTCAGATTTCTAAACAACTGACACAATTCTGCATCTTGTTGTTAAAATCTTGTTTGTGTCTATGGGAGAGTTGGTCCCAAAGATATAGATAATTCTCTGTTAATTCTTCAGAGAGCCAGGAATGAGAATCCGTTTCTAAGAAAGATAATGAGTGAGTGTCCATCTCAAGGCTCTCCTTGCCATGCGGGGAAACACCCTTTCAGACACTGAAATAATGAAGGGTAATTGCCCGCCTTCATACTGTGTCGCTTTTCAGAAGCATTTCGAAACATGCCCTGCTTTCGATAATGTAGAATAAGAGGCAATCTGCCAAAGCAGGACGCCATATTTATCGTGCAATAATTAGTAGACAGTTGTGAAAAATAGCCCTGAAAAGAATTTTAGAATTAAAAAGCAACCGTAAAAATGCTAGAGGCATCATCTGGTGTCACATCAGAGAAAAAAATAAAAGACTATGAGCGGTTTTCTCAGATGAGGATGGTAAAGACTGCTTTACCGGTATACCACGTTTCTCCTGTTATGGTTCTGAGAGGTTATGATATATTGCAAAAGCCATCTGAAATTTCTACTCCAGGTCAGGGAATTAACCTGGTAATAACAGCATAACACATATTTACTAAAGTATGCCACGTTTTAAGCATGAATTATTGTTGTTGTTTAGATTTTTCTTTGTCTTGGTTCAGGCTAATAAGATAGTCTTTGAATAGCAATAGAATATGTGATATCTTGTTTTTTTTTATGTAAAAAAATGCATTGTTGTTTTGCAAGTTTTCATTTTGCAAGTGCTGTTTCACTATTTTAAAGATAAAAGAGACTGATACCAGTGCTTTCTTCACCTTGTCCATCATTGTCAAGGCCTTTGTTTATGTAATGTTCTTCCCACGAAAACCATTTCATTGCATCTCAGTATTTCATTTTATTTTATTTAGTTCTGCCTGCTAGAGCCTGGTGCCAGCCTGGTGCCAGTTGCCAGACATATACTGTATACCTGTATTTGGTTAATTGGTTTTATTAATCTTCATAAAAGTAAGCATGTGTGTGGAAATAACGAGAAAATAGACTAAATAAATTCTCTGTCACTCACTTCTTTCAATACATGTACCCTGTATTATATACTATACATTACAAGCAAAAATATTACTTCAAGCAATATTAGCTCCTCTAAATACAACAGCACTAAAATGATGTTTTGTTGTAATTTGTTGCTGTATTTTGAGCTACAGCAATGGGGATATATTTGTCACAATAATAAAATTTAAAATAAAAAAATTAAAAATGGCTGTTTCTATAATTGTTATTTTTCCATTAACACAGCAGTACTATCATGTCATTATTCCCATCCATTTAACACAAGCAACAAAACTTCAAAAGTTCATCCCGTTGTGCCTAGAATGCCTTAACCGTGACTCTGTAATGACTATTAATTAAAACCTGATAGTTTCACACCCATGTTATTCCATAACTACATTCATTGCATTGTAACTATTATTATCAGCAGGAATGTAATAACTCTCCCAATAAAAGAGACAAAGTGAGAAAATGACTTTCATCCCAAACTTTCAGTTGAATTCATCATGTAGGAAAATAAGTAAATACATTAGAGCGTAACATAATATAACTCTATATCCTCATTTATTGATGAGGGGTCTGGGAGTCTGACCTGTCTAGTAAGCCTTGTGTAAAAACCCCAAAAGACTGCAGCAGTGTGAGCCTTGTTTAGTCCCATTCTTATTTAGCTTTTTAGTTCAATTCCTTTAGTGTTCCTGTCATGTATCTTTCTGTTGCTTTTGCCAATTTAATTATGCTTTGAATAGCCTTTGCATGAGTTCTGCCTTTACCACTAGGTTGCTCCTCCTCCTCCAGTCTAAATGTTCCTGATCCGAGTCAGGATGGGCACCAACTCCTCCAGGGCATTTTATTTTCCAAGGCATTTTATTGATGCTATTATTAAATTCAGTAGCTGTTTACTTCCGCAAATACAATATAGTTACACAGTTAGGTGAGTTATTTCCCAGGCCATGAACCTATGGACAGCATTGTCCCCATACTGTCAAATATGCTTGGGATATTGTGGCTGAGTTGTGTTTGTTGTGTTTGTTCAATTCAGAATAGCAATTAACATAACAAGCTTAAGCTTTAGGCCTTTGTTTTGCTACTTGGGAATTTACAGTTGATCTCGAAGAATCTTGTGACATCTGAATTGTTCTGTATTTCAGATACGTTGAAACGGTCTCATTCCATAATGTACATCTGCGTGGACATGTCTGTGGAGGGTGAAAGCTCTTTTTGTTGTATAAAACTCAAGAACAAAACTGAGCACGGTTGTTCTGGTTCTCTGAAACTGGACACCTGAATAGAAGCTAACCACACCCTGCTATGTCACCCGAGGGTACTACGGCTTGTCAGGGTTCACATGCATGCATAAACACACCCACAAAGTCCCCTAGGCGTGCTGTGAACCAGAGAACATCCTTGTGGAAATGGATTGTGGGTAGGAGCACTGTCTCGGTTCTGACATTCGAAGACTAGAAGCCAAGTGGGGAGCATGGAGATGCGGAACCACGTCCTTTTCCTGATTTTGCTATGTGTAAGTGCAAAGCTGTTCGATATAATTCTAACTATTTAAAAATAATTGTAACACTTACTTTACCCGCCAGTTCTGCTTTGTAAAGAGAATATGCACCGTAAGCAGGTTCGGGGTGTTAGTTGTGGAAAATACATTACATTTACTTTCATATTCAATAAGATATGAAACATATGTTTTACTATGTGCTGTAGTGACTGTATATTTGAATTGTGATTGGTATACAATTCACACTGCCCTGAAATATATGGCTAATGCCTACTAGCATTGGAGTAAACAATGAAAGTAATGGGATTTAAGTTGTCTTAAAACATTGTAGTCCGATGTTTATAAAAATGCTTATGACAGCAATGCAACGATAGTGCACAAAACGCTGCAACACCAATAATGTAAAGATAGCATTCAGTCAGCTGTGATCAAACTGCTGCAACATCGTTTAATTCTTCTAATAATGCACATCCTGATAATCAACATTAATTCTCATGTAAAAATACAAGAGTCAGAATCCTTTATGTAATGGAAGCTATATTGTCCTGTGGGCATTTCAGGTTGCAATGCTACTGAAAGCCTGTTGGTTTGCACCTCATGCCTTGTCTTGTGTAACTATCTGTTCCCAAGATGGCCAGAAACTTACATTCTGCCTGTTTCACCCCCAGGGAGTTTTTTTAGATTCTGTCTGTGTGCCTGTGGCTCATTCCAGTTTCTATACTGCTCTATCATTGAATGCTGCATCTCAGAATCAGCCTGAACTTCTGTGCCTCCAATGAACTGCTTTTCTTTGGTTACATCTGGAATTCATTTACATTATATTCATAATAAAAATAAAAAAAAAACAAAACAAGCCACAGCAGCAGCCTCTTCAGCAGCATTTTGTTTTGAATGTATGGTTCACAACTGTGATTCATAACCCTGCTTGACTGATTGCTGAAGTATGCATGAGGTATTTAAAGCATTCTGACAAAACACACGAATACGCAATGTGTTTTTCTAAAAGAAAAAGCCCTCACCCCTGGACCCAAACCCACTTTAAAGTGTGCGTGGCTAACACGTTACCACAAAGAGTTTCACACCTCATCCCATCACATAAGGTGACTTTAACACGGCAAGTGTGGACATTATTTATTTGGACGTTTCCATGTGGACATCTTCATGTCCTGACTTCAGATCCCCAGGGTTATGTAATGGTCTTCTGTCTGATTGTGTTACTTTGCATTTGCATTACTGAATTCTTGAAGTCAATATGGCTTCTAAAACAAATCATTCATTTTGCTTCAGGAACCTGCATTATTAAAAGTCCATTGAGCTTTCAGACGTGTGCCTGAAAAGCAATGTCTTTTCAGCATGGATTTTTACATATTACATAAAAAAAATATTTCTATAATAACCTTTTTATAAAATTGTGTTTCATGTTAATCAGCTTTTTGTTTCGGCATGGAGCCAAGGAAGTGACCACGAGACAAAAGTAGGTACTTACCAAACCGTTTACAAAGCTGAACTTGCAAAGAGAGCTAAAGATCACTTAAGAAAGGGATGTTGGTTCTTTTATGAAGGGACTACTGAGGCGATTTAAAAGGCGATGGGTCCTGTCCACCATTGAATTAGAAGAAGAGAGTCCAGGACCTTACCCGAGAGAGGCCACCAAGGTGATGGAGCCCTTTTTAATGTTCAGAAAATAAACTAATAAATAGTTTTTTGGGGGGGATTATTTGATTCAATTGTTAATTTCTGTTTGTGCTTTGAACTCAGTTCTACTGAAGTAAAGTTATGTACATTAATTCTCTAATTCCTTTTGTTAAATTAGCTGTTCAATGACAGAAAGTTTGGTGATGAGCACCACTTTCGGATTAAGGGCATGGGTGTGGATCAGGAACCGATAGGAGTCTTCACCATCAACCCAAAAACTGGAGCAGTCATTGTACACAAACCAGTTGACAGAGAACAATACCCCACGTTCCTTGTAAGTAGAATGCTGTACATAAATATATTGATGTACCTGCTTTCTGTACTGAGTGATTCTACCTTAAAGAATCCTTGAATTTTGGAAGTTCTCACAGCTTCTTTTTGTTTTTGATTGTCAGATTGAATTTGATGTACTGGACACAAATGAACAACCTGTGGACAGAACACTTGCATTTAATGTGGCTGTTAAGGACATAAACGATAATCCTCCAAAATTTAACCCAGCCAACCTGGTGGCATCCGTGAAAGAGAGCATTTCTGAAGGTAAAATAATGTACATTTAATTATATACAGTAAAATGATGTATTGTAATATAATTATTGTATTAGTTTTCTACTTATGCAACATACATGTGTTAATGTATTATACTAGAGTAATACACCATTTCCAATGTAATCCAATGTAATTTGATTCATCACAGGTGAACTGCCAGTTAACCTACAGGCATATGACAATGATGAAGATGGCAACGATAACTCTATGTTTTCCATGAGGATTGTGTCTCAGACCCCACCCTCTCCTAAAATCATCCTAAAGACGGTGCCTGGTACCAAAATGAGCCAACTGGCCTACTCTGGCTGCTTTGACTTTGATGTGAGTGTCAAACTGATGATCAGTTTGAATATTCTTGTCAATTGATGTTAATTAAATGATGTTGTTCATAATATTTCTGCATTTCAGAAAGAAAAGATTTACAAAATATTGGTTGAGGCAAAGGACAAGGGTGTTCCACCTTTGTCCTCTACTACTACCATAACCCTCAACATTGAAGACTCCAACTCCCACCAGCCAATCTTCAAACAAAAAAGTGTGAGTTTGTCAAAATATTATATAGTATAGTCATTTTAAAACATTTTATGGAACCACTATTGGTTCAGACATTTATTTATTTATATTTTTTTCATTTTCAGTATGACACCAAAGTGAAAGAAATGGTAACTGGTGAAATTTTAAGAATACATGCTCTTGACAAGGACGCGCCAAATACTCCAGCATCACACCCCAAGTTCAACATAATCAAAGGAAATGAAGAAGGAAACTATATGATAGAAACAGACCCCAAAACTTTGGAGGGGGTTCTGACAGTTGTTAGGGTAAATACCACCCGCCAAAAAAGCAGTTTTTTTTCCGTTGTTGTTCCGTATGTTGTTATATCAGTGTGTTGTCTATGGTCTTCAGGGCAAGGATTATGAAAGGACTTCAGTGGTTAACCTGACCATATCGGTGGAGAATGAGGAGCCCTTTGTCTCTTGCAATAAATGGGTACGTGTGGCACCAGCGAACCTTCCGGCCCCCGAAACTGCAACCGTGACAGTCAAGATAGAAGATGTCAATGATCCGCCAGTGTTCGAGAAGACAAAGTTCAACGCCTATGAAAAGGAGGAATCAGCCCCTGGAAAAGTTCTTTACACTCCAAAAGTGACAGATGTGGATTCAGACATCGACAAAATCAGGTGTGTCACTGTTACACTAGGGTGGTGCTCAATAGATCAATTTTAGGATGTATGATTTATTTTTGGTATGTAGGAAATATCGGTTTTCCTGTTCCTTGTATGGGGTGGAATGATTATGCAACTTACATCTTAATTATTTTTAAAATACAAGAATTTATCATATGGTGAATATATATATATATGTGTATACACACACACACACACACTTTGGCTTGTTCACCATCAATAACCCATTATGTACAAATGTTTCAAATTATGATCTTGTTATTTTCAGTAATTTATTCAATCCAAAAGACCTTCTTGGCTTGTGTAAAACTACATTTTCCTTTCTGAGATCTTCATAGAGAACCTTGATCCCTTTTTTTCTGTGTATTTCTGAGTGTCAGTTCAGTGTCAAACAAACCAATTTCAAACATAATCACTACTGAGAACTTAATAGTGCTTGGCCGGCTCAAGTTTAAATCATTTGTATTCACCATTAAATATTTAAAAGTTTAAGTAGATGTATGTACATATTTGAGCCTTTCCTCTCATGACGTTATTACCAAATAACCAACAGAAGTCCACATGTAATAATGTTTTCTTACACCATATGATAAATTCTATTTGATAAAGGAAAATGTCTTCGCTTGTTGTTGTTCTAAATTCACTTGACTGTGTAATAGTTCCTTGACATCTTTGCTGTGTTAACATTTGAAGGTATGAGCTTGTGAATGATAGTGCTCATTGGCTGACCCTCGATAAGAAGACTGGGGCTCTAACCACAGCGAAAAAGATGGATCACGAATCCCCATTTGTCCATGATGGCATTTACACTGTCAAGGTCCTGGCAATAGACAACGGTGGGTGGATTAAGGTGCTCTTCAGAAACTCATTGTTTTGTCATTGATTTTGCATCTTAAATGCTCTATGCAGCCAACATTAATTACAATTCAATTAAAACATTCATTAGTGAATGTTTGCGTGAGTAGCACAGTAGGGTAAAGCAAGATTTTCCAGAAAAATACCCAATATGTTTCCAAGCAGTAACAATGTTGTTTGTGCTGATTTGTAATGCATTTTTTCTCTCTCTCTCTCTCTCCATATTTCTGCTCAGGAAACAAATTAATTTAATGTGTGTCTATGTGTGTCTCTCACAGGGGAGCCGCCAGCCACAGCCACCAGCACTGTGTACATCCATCTGGGAGATATTAACGACAACGCGCCAGTCCTGCTCAACAACAACACCATCATGTGCGCCAACAAGGTAAATGGCGTTAACATCTCTGCAATGGACAGTGACGACGCCCCCTACAGTGGGCCCTTCACTTTTTCCGTTGGAGGTGACGAGGACCTGAAGAAACGGTGGAAATTTGACCCTGCCACGGGTGAGCAAACGCAAATACGACTGTTCTTGTGCGATGCCCTTTGTGTCACTGTTTAAAATACACCGCCATCAGTTATTTGTATCGGAGGTACTTAGTTTGTCAACTGGCCCCTGTCCGTTCAGATAAAAAGCATGTAGGTCTGATTTTTTGCTGATGATGTCCATGTTTTTTTTTGTGTGGAGAAGGTGTGAACACCACTCTGTACAGTTTGAAGAGCCTGGCCTTTGGAAACTATGAGGTGCCACTGAAGATCATGGACCAGCAGAACAAGGCGGGAGAGAGCATGCTCCTGGTGACGGTGTGTGACTGTGGCTTGGGACATCATTGCCGTCAACCTTTGCCCACTGCCACCCGCCTGAGTGGACCTGGAGTTTCAACCCTGATTGTGGGTTTGCTGCTGCTTTTACGTAAGTGTCGTGACTAATGTTGTGCTGGGATGCATCAAACACAATTTACTTTACTTTTCCCACAAACTCTGATGTTTCGTGCATTCCAAATTCAGCATACCTTGAAAGATTTTTTTTGAGAAAGCTTTTATTCTTGCACAAGGAGACAAGTCAACACGGCGGTACAGGATTGTCTGGAGAGGAACAGGGAGTCTGTTCCTTTTATACAGTAGATATTAGAAGACAGTACAAGTACAGAGAGAGTGAAACTTTCTATTTTCTGTCAGCATTTCTTGGTGTTGATGGTTGTAAACAGGTTCTACAAGAGATCTTAAGTGTTGCCTTTCTGCAAGGCTACACTCTTGAAACCTTCAAGGTTTTTTTTTTAAGGTTCAGGCAGAAAAAAATATGATTAATGTCACAATCATGTATGATTAAATAGCTGGTAATATACTAGTTGCTATTTAAATTAATGGCATTTGGCAGACCTTATACTAGTTAGCAGACCTATATACTAGTTAAAAATATATAGTTGCAGGAAATAAATGATTACAGTAAATGATTATCTGCTTAAATTGATATTAAAGAAGAAAGGATAACATAACATTTCCCCAACATTGTGTGTAACTTTGATATTACATTATATTTCATACACCTTTTTTTTGTTATTTAATCATAAATAAATATATTCACAGAGGAAAAGAACTGACTAGTTTCTACCATGATCGCAATTGAAAAAGTTTCACGTTTGGTGTGTTCTGCTCTCTGTGCTTTTCTGGCAGTGCTGCTATGCCTCATCTTTCTGTGTGAGTGTGGGGCGAAGGAATTCCAGCACATGCCTGTGAGTCTGCAGGACGAGGGCCACCAAACCCTCATCAAATACAACGAGGAAGGAGGCGGTTCTGCCTGCAAGGTGTGTGTGTGCGTGCGTGCATGTACATACATGCATACATGAATGTGGTACTTGGCAGCTCGCTCAACAAAATGTGCATAAGCCTGAGCTTAAATCTGTCACTTTTCTCTCATGCATCACACCCCTGATTTCTGTTGTTCCTTAGGCAGAACCTGCTCTCCTCATGAGTCCTGACTTTGCAGTGACAGATGGAATAAAGCAACATGGCTTGCAGGTTAGCCATCATGCCCCTATGGGGTTATTGGTATTTTGATAGTAACCATAATACAATATCATCAAAGGCCACTTTGCAGCATGTGATGCAAAGAGTAAACTGTAAAATGGGAGGTCTTCTTTAATCAGATAATCCAGAAAATCCAAATGCCAAGAGCATTTGTGCAAAAATATATATTCTATGGTGGTGGTGAAGCCAAGAGCAACATGTCACTGGAACAGCATTGTACTTGGTGGTTTGGCAAGTGTTTTTGTGCGTGTCTGTGCCTGCTCACTACTGCTTTTAAACCAAGTTACTGTACACCACTTGCTAAAGCCATCTGCCAACTTTGCTTTGACTAATTATTTCACTTTTCCTCTGCCAGATGGCACAAATGTCAGCCCATAGCATCAAAGGTGACATGCAAGAAGACACTTTTGACATGTTCAGAAGCCAGAGGCAAAGTTTTGTAAGTAAAGGGCACTTCTCAACGGCCCAGTATATTTTCCAAAAGAAAAAGAAAGCATTTAAATTATCTGCATTAGTGTCTGAATTATTCTTCATCCAATAATATTTGATAGCTCCGCCTACTTATTAATCTCATTTTCACAGGAAGCACAAACCAATGGAGCGTTTCAAGGCTATGGGCAGAGCCCGGTGAGTGACAGTAATTTGAAGAAGACATGCTGGACATGCAAAAACGCTAAAAGCCCTGAACTCTTCGCCTATTTGCCATACATAACATCTCATGAACACCGGACCGTGCAGCCACAGACCAGAATTACTAACATAGTTTGACAAATACTGCAACCGGTTTACGTGTTTGTCCGGTGTTAGTGTTGACACCACCAGGTTTGAACTACTGCAAACAAAGGCAAGTAAGGGCGGAGGAGCCCGAGGTGTTTATGCTGATTGAGTCAGGTTGTAAAGTACAGACACATTCTCACCTGAGAAATCACGTGTTTGACAAGTAAGAGCTGGTTAGACAACAGCCACTTCAATCAGATTTCTTTGTAATTGCATATTACACTTCCATCATTATTGTGCACTTAAGTTAATTATAGACAACAACTAAGACGTGTGTGAGGTTTTCTGGATGGGAAACAGGTTGGACTCGAGAATTCCTGATGTTTGTTGTGTTGTTTCTTAGGCACAGTACCAAGCCTGGAACTCATTCCGGAGTAACACCATGAGGGTAAGTCCTAACAAACAGAGAGAGAGATACCTGGCCTACTGCTTCCGGTACTAGAGTGGAAAGTTTGTGTTTGGCTCACCCTGCTGGTCGATTCTGCTAATAAACCCTCTTTGTTGAGTAAAGTACATTTACATTTACAGCATTTATCAGACGCCCTTATCCAGAGCGACTTACAATCAGTAGTTACAGGGACAGTCCCCCCCCGGAGCAACTTAGGGTTAAGTGTCTTGCTCAGGGACACAATGGTAGTAAGCAGGACTTGATCCCGGGTCTTCTTGTTCATAGGCGAGTGTGTTACCCCTAGGCTACTACCACCCCACTTGTCACTAGTATTGTCCATTTCCATTTACAGCATTTATCAGACGCCCTTATCCAGACCGACTTACAATTAGTAGTGACAGGGACAGCAACTTAGGGTTTAGTGTCTTGCTCAGGGACACAATGGTAGTGTAGTAAGTGGGATTTGAACCTGGGTCTTCTGGTTCACAGGTGAGTGTGTTACCCACTAGGCTTCTACCACCCATTTGTCCACGTGTCCATTTGTCCACATTTGAGTAAATACATTTATAGTATTTGTGAATAGTTTTTTTGTTTGTTTTGCCCTTGTTATTTTGTTCTCGGTTACTATGAGTACAAATGATTTAGTCTTGTTACTTTAATCTTGTCATAATAATTTGGTTTTATTGTGTTACTTGCTTCTGTTGTATGCTATCTGTTACCTGTGTGCTATTTCCCAAACTTCAGCAGTAGTTTTCCATTCAGCAGATCTGTGGCAGTCACATGAGTCTCCTTTTTCATTTGTTCATGTCTTAGAACGGATCAGCAACATTTTCCAGGTCCATCAACATGATGTCTGCACGGTACCTAGAAGATCACCTTGGCAGAGTAAGAAATGACCACTGCTTGTTGCCCAGTTTCCAGTGTTTTGGTTCACAGTGAATAAAATCAATTTAAAAGGTCACATTCTTATTTTTAAGTTCACAATTCCAGACATTATCTACATCATATGTTCCTTAACATAAGATATTTCATCATTCATATCTATTTATTTTTTTATTCATTTATTTTTATTTGATAAATTCATGTTTTAGTGGCAGCTAAAGAAGTATAT